>NC_072425.2:9477500-10742500 GCF_028878055.3 Symphalangus syndactylus
ACTGGTCCAGGAATGATCGAGTAAAAGTTTATGATAAAAATATCCAAAAATCGAGAAACTCTACAGCAAGTTGACAGGATAATTGTGTCTGTTGAATCTCATACTAAAACATGAGGGCTTACAATGTGTGTGTTTTTTAAACTAATATATATATATATATTTTACTTCATTTTACTAGTATTGGTCTGAGGTAGATTGGAAAAGCTTCAATAACCAGTCTTTGCCGCAGAGGATTTGAGAAGCATAGATTTAAACTATAAAGAATCACCTTCCTTCAGCAAAGCAGTTTGGAGACAGCTACTGAGCTGAGTGCTGCAAGAGCGTGGGCTCCGGTACGGACATCCCACCCTGGGATGAATCCGGTACAGGCTTTTCTGAGAGTGATGTCATAAATGTGTCAGCTGCTCTAACAAAGTAACCGTCCTTTGACCAATCCTCTGAGACGTGGAAAAAGGCATAACCACCAGGACGTCCACTGAGCAGCGTCTGAAGGAGTGAAAAACCCAGAAACGGAGTGAACACGCCACAGCAGAGGAGGGGCCGAGAGGGCAGCTCATGCACAGAGCGAGGCATGAGGCAGCCACTGACGACGGTGCAAACTCGGTTTTGCAGAAGAGCATTCACCAGGAGAAACTGTTCCTGCCTTCATTTATTCATCAAAGGTTTACTGATAACCTACAAAGTGCCAGGCAGGTGCCTGGAAGATAGACTGTATTTATTTTAAAAACAGCCTTTGAAACACTGGAACGCACGGTCGCATGCTGATGAAAAGAAAAGTGCATCTGTGCACGGGAAAAGCTAGAACGCTGTGCTCGCAGACGTTACCTGTCATTCGCTCTTGGGGTGGGACTGTGGGCATGCACCTTCTCTTTGGACTTTCCGATATGTTCCATGATGTTCTCTGATGAATATATGGTTTATGAAATTAGACTGCGAAATATGTGCAGTGAACACTGTCTCCATTTGCATGTTAACACGGCGTGCGGCAGGAAGCATCCTGCAGGTCACTCTGATTTTTTTCCAGGACTGCCCAGGGCTCTTGTCCTCAGGGCACCCACCGGCCCATGTGCTCCCCACCCAGCCTGAACCCAAAACAGGCATCCCAGTTCCCCTCTGGCACTGCACCCAAAGGCCCAGCTCGAGGTCTCTTTTCCCGGGTCCGTGTGCCAGTCCCTGACCCTGCCCTCCCCAGGAGCAGACCCATGGCTCTCCTGCTGCCCCACAGGCCTCATCCTCCAGTTCACTGGCTTTCAAGGGCCAAGGCCAGAGCACCCAACAGGACTGCCCCTCCCGCTGAGGCTGCCTGAGTGCCTGCCTCTGTGTCCTCCTGCATCTCAGCTGCAGCCTCCACCTGGCCTCAGCTCCAGCCACAGCCCCAGACACCTGGACCCCACCTGGCAGCCAGAATGGTTTGGACATGCAGGATGGGCACTGCACCACCGCCATGCGCCCTCCAGGGAGCTTCGGCTGTGCTTGGGCTTAACCCCAACCTCCTTCTGCCAAGGAGGTCCCCAGGACAGGCCCTGACCACCTGTGCTGTCCCTGTGTCCCCGATTGACTGGGCTGAACAGTCCAGGCCCTTGCTGCAGGAGCCTTGTGCTGCCCCTTCATGAGGCTGAGGCATTCCTCAGAGTTCAGCTTGGATGCCACCTCCTCCAGGAAGCCTCCCTGGTTTTTTCCCTCCATCCTTGAGAGGAGATGAGCTGTTCCTCGTCTGTGCTCATGCAGCCTGTACCTCCCCTACTCCAGGCCCTGCACTGTGGGGGCCGCCTGGCTTCTCTGTCCCCACCAATGGCAATTCCATGAGGTCACATGTGTCTTAGTCCTGGCTCTTGGCACCTGGCACAGGGTGTGTAGGGGAGCTCTGAATGTTTGTGGATAAATGCTCCAGGAGTGTGCAAGTGGACTCGGAATACACACGGAATACACAAACACATAGATGCTGGCTCCTCCTGTGGGACTCTGCGTGCTCGGCACCAGGACGCAGACTCACTGCAAGCCACTAGGAGGACCTCCGTGGAAGGGGAGGACATCTTTGTGTGCAGCTTCTCCTCCTCTCCCGCCGCAGCCTTGGTGCTAAAAGCCCCCTCCTGTCCCTGCCTGAGGTCTCTCAGGAAGCACCGGGTGCTGTGAAGTTAGCACCTGGCCTGGCCCCGGCTTGTCACACTGCCAAGCGTCTGATGTCACCTCTTGGCAACAGAACAGTCAGAACCAGGCTGGGTGGCTGGATATTAAAGAGCCACAGACAAGCCCTGAGTGGATTGTCTCAGCGAGTTTTCAAGCACTCGCCTCTCTCCGCTCGACCCCACACACGTGCTGGTTGTGAAATCGAAGGAGGCCTTGTGCTTGGGGCTTTGCTGTGTTTCTCTTCTCCGTCCCTCACCTCCAAAACTCAAGTGAATAGGCCAGATGTGGTTGCCACAGCAACCCCCTCTCCTCCAGCAGCCTGCGCTGGAGTTTTCAGCTTAAACTTCCTGGAAGTCTCTGGGCACCAGAGTGCTGTTTAGGAGAACGGGGGCCATGTGGTGGGGAGGCCCTGCCACCGCCTGCCTGCTGCCACCTTCACTTCTGGGGGTTTAGGAAGTTATGACTAGGGTAGTTACAGTGCTTTCTGGAGTGGGCAGCCACCTGGCAAAGTGATGACGGGGAGACCATGGGCTGCCCTCCAGAGCCCGAGGTTGGCCAGGACTTGGCCCTCCCTCCTCACAAGGAATCCAAGTCAGTCCTCTCAGCCCCACGGAGGTCGGGGAAGGTGTCCCGTTATCTCTTTTGCAGATAGGGACCCGCTCAGGGACACCAGGTCAGGGAGAGGCAGAGTTAGGCCTGGACCCAGCCTGTGGCACTCGAGGGCCCGCCCGGGACCTCCAGGTACACAGACCCTGCCTCACCTTGTGACCCTTCTCTGCAAAAGCTGACCCCGTCTGGGTGGGCCCAGCAGCCTCCCGAGGCCTAGAGCCAGTAGCCTCCCGAGGCCAGTCTATTGGAGCTGACAGCTCCTCCTGCAGGCTGAGGCTGGGAGGTGGATGCCCTGACCGCAGGCCTTAGCATGGATCCATGGGCCCCTCAGAGACTCCCAGTGCCACTGGGTGCAGCTGCCAGCAAGGTGGTTCTTCAAAAAGCCTCCCCTGAGTGATCTGGGTGGGGGTGGTGGCTTTCGAGTGTTGGGGAGACGCTCAATTAACCTGCAATGACGCCCAGAGTCAGGCTGCTCAGCACGTGTCACTCCTTGAATCTAAATTAATCAGAATTCAATACAATTAGAAATTCGGCTTCTCGGCTGCGCTGACATTTCAAGGGCTCAAAGGCCACATGTGGCTCGTGGCCGTCCTATTGGATGGCAGAGACCTAGAGCGTTTCTGTCACTGCAGAGAGCTCTGTTGGAAGCACTGGCTCTGGTGGCTAAGGCCTACGTCAATAGACTCGTGCCAGAAGCGGGCCTGGGAGGCTGCAATTGGAGTCAGACAATGCTTGGGACGGGTCCGGCTCCACGCTGCCTCTGGCTATGTCACCTCAGTCCAGTGCCTGGAACCCTCTGAGTCTTGGTTTCCTCATCTGTGACGGGGAGAACAGCAGTGTCTTTTTCTTCACGTCGCCACTTTTCAAGTCAGCTGCCACCCAGTCTCCATCACCATCCTTCAGGCCATCTTCCCCTTCCCCCTGCCACCCGAGAGGGGCTGCTATTCTTCCTCTTCTACAGATGAAGAAACCGAGGCTCAGAGAGGTTGAGGGACTTGCCCAAGGGCAGGCAGCTATTGCTGGCGAGCAGAACCCACCTGAATTTGAGGCTCATGTGGCCAGACCTCACCAGCAGAGCCCAGGGTATGATCAGCCACATGGTACAGAGCCTCCCTCTCTGAGCTGGCATCCGGCTTCCTGCTGTCCACCCTGACCCCTTTCCTCCCTGCTTCCTCCCCTTTGCCCACCCTGACCCCTCCCTACTGCCCACCCTGACCCCACCCCTCCCCGCTTCCTCCCCACCGTCCACCCTGACCCCTTTCCTCCCTGCTTCCTCCCCACCGTCCACCCTGACCCCTTTCCTCCCCGCTTCCTCCCCACTGCCCTTTATGCACATGAGGATGGCAACGCTCTCTCTTTTCATGTCTGCCTCTGGGTGAGTGCGGCAGTCCAGGTGGCATCTCCTTGCAGGTCCGATCCCCGCTTTCCCACCTGCGGAACCACTCAGCCCCGAAGCCTCCAGGGCATGCTCTCTGCTCCCAGAGCCGCGGGTGCGGGGCTGAGCTCCTGTCGTTGCTCCCGTGCCCAGCCAGACCCATCATGGCTGCAGGTGGGCAGAGGCTGGCAGATTGCATTTCACAGGCCCCAGGATTTCACGGGACCCTCTGTGGAATTCTGCCACAGCCCTACAGATTTCATGGGACACTTTGCCATCAGCCAGCCCCTGGAATTTCATGAAGCACCCCACAGAATCTCACCCGACATCGGTGAAATTTCACGGGGCACCCGAACACATTCCCCCAGTCGTTGTTTTGGTATGGGTGGCTCTGAGGCCGTTCCCCTGTGAAGCCAGGGAGTCGGGTTATCCGGAGGCGAAAGATGCCGACGATACCCGGAAGTTCTATCACTCGTTCCACACGAGACAGGGAAGTGAGTCTGCTGGGAGGCGGAGCTCCCCCGTGAAACGTTCAGCCCATGCGTGACCCTGGAAATGCCATCACCAGGGTTTGGACGAGGGACAGAAGGGGGCACTTGTCTCTCAAGGACTTGGCAACTCGGGGCTTCCAGGCTCAGGGCGCCTCCGCCACGGCCACAGGGACTCTTGGGGCCTGTCCCGGGGCCACAGACACAGCTCTGAGTGGCCTTCTTCCCATTTGCTTGGATCCCCCTGATGGCTCTGGCCCTGGGGAAGCAGCGAGGGCCGACTGCCCCGGCTTTGTCCCCTTGCTGTCCCATTGTCTGAACGCCCCCAGGCAGGCCCACACCTCAGCTGCCTCAGCGGTTCGCCAGCTCTTCCCACCTCTCTGAGCCTCAGCTTCCTCACCTGTAAAGTGGGCATGAGGATGGCCGGGAACTTGAGTGTTGCTGTGAGAGTCAGTTTAGATATTCTCTGTCCACCAGGCTTGTTCTTCACGCCTCCTTCTTGTCAGGACACACTTGGAACAAGAGGACCAAGGTGTTTTCTTTTTCTTTCCTTTTTTCTTTTTTTTTGTTTGAGATGGAGTCTTGCTCTGTCGCCTAGGCTGGAGTGTAGTGGCTTGATCTCGGCTCACTGCAACCTCCGCCTCCCGGGTTCAAGCAATTGTCTTGCCTCAGCCTCCCGAGTAGCTGGGATTACAGATGTGTGTCACCACGCCCAGCTAATTTTTGTATTTTTAGTAGAGATGAGGTTTCACCGTGTTAGCCAGGATGGTCTCGATCTCCTGACTTCGTGATCCGCCCGCCTCGGCCTCCCAACGTGCTGGGATTACAGGCATGAGCCACCGTGCCTGGTGGACCGAGGTGTTTTCTGTGCTGTGTGCATTCGAAGCAGGCTGGATGGTGGCCTGTTGGAAGACGTCCTTTGTGCCAGCCACTCAAGGCCGTTTTGGGCTCTCATCTCTGAGGGCTCCGGACACTTGGCTGATTTCCAATGATGTTCATGAAGGTCCTTGATGTTGCTGATCATGTACCATGCAGTCGTTGGTCAGTTACAGTGCTTCCTGATGCCCCTGAAATGTGGGTCAGCTGTAGCTGTCTGTGACGTGGCATGCCCGCTGCTTCAGTTAGCTGCTTTTCTAGAAGCTAGAATTCAAAGTGAGTGTAGGAATTTGATTTTACACACCCTGAAAACGAACAAATAAATCAAGATTGTGGGGGTGGGGGACCATCTGTGGTTATGGAGCAAACGTGTGCAGTTGACAAAACATAACTAGGGGATGGCGGGGGTCTGGAAAATGAACTTGAGAAGCAGTGATGGGGCGTTTGGAAGATCAGCAGCCGGCTCCAAGTTTTCTGCTTTCTAGGGGGTTAGCCCAGTTAAAGAGTCTTGTTTCACATCCAGCAGGGAGTGAAGGCCCTTCCCACCCCAGCCCCACACCAGCCCCCACTGACTTCTCTGCAGACTTCTTCAATCCGTGGCCTAGGGACACACGTCCCCATCCCAGGCTCTCGGATGTGTGCTTGAGATGTTCCCACAGCACCAGGGCCATCCCCTTTCTCATCTGTGTCCTCCCCACTCTCCTACGATTGTGTCAAGTCCATCTCCCAGGAGGCTGCGATGGAAGCCCTGGCTGGTCTGGTGAAGGCGGGGGCCAGGCATATCCTGTTCCCCTTGGGTCCCCAACATGTGGTGGATGCTCCGGGGACGTTGGTGGTGAAAATGGGGGACAGGCATATCCTGTTCCCCTTGGGTCCCCAACATGTGGTGGATGCTCCGGGGACGTTGGTGGTGAAAATGGGGGACAGGCATATCCTGTTCCCCTTGGGCCCCCAACATGTGGTGGATGCTCCGGGGACGTTGGTGGTGAAAATGGGGGACAGGCATATCCTGTTCCCCTTGAGCCCCCAACATGTGGTGGATGCTCCGGGGACGTTGGTGGTGAAAATGGGGGACAGGCATATCCTGTTCCCCTTGAGCCCCCAACATGTGGTGGATGCTCCGGGGATGTTGGTGGTGAAAATGGGGGACAGGCATATCCTGTTCCCTTTGGGCCCCCAACATGTGGTGGATGCTCCGGGGATGTTGGTGGTGAAAATGGGGGACAGGCATATCCTGTTCCCCTTGGGTCCCAGCACGTGGTGGGTGCTCCAGGGATGTCGGTGGAGTGGATGTTGACGTCCATGGCGAAATCGTGCAGGAAAGTAGCAACAGGCTGTTGAAATACGTGCAAATAAGAACAGTTTCTAACTGTCTTGAAACGTGCTTTTCCATGAATCCCAGCCAAGAGATTTAGTGGGTTTTAAGCATTGATTTCTGACAGTGTTTTTCACTGGATAACACGGCAATGTGGGAGCCTTTCACCCCGGTAACGTAAAATGCAATTTTTAAGCCAATAGCACAATTGAAAAACCCTCTCTGAAGTAATCAAGAGCGGCGACAGCCTTTTTTTACTCACTGGAAGGTTGTCATGTTGACTCTGAGGGACTTGAGCAAAAACGCCTGCACTGGCGGCTCAGGAGGGAAGTGACGAACAGGATCAGCTCCAGCATCGATTGTTCAGAGGGAGAAAAACTCCACGCTCCTGCTGCAGGAATCAGGCAAGATGAGGACTTCTGTGGCCAGAGGCACTCACTGCAGCTGCTACATCCGCGGTGACTCCCCAGCTCTGGTCTGAGCGAGGAGCCCATTCCAGGCTTCCAGGGGCCTTGCTCTTAGCAGAGTTGGCTCTGGCCACAGTTGTTTGTTTTACTATGAGGTCAAACAGATCGAATCCTCCAAACACCCGGATGCCGCCTCAGACTGCTGCACGCTTTCAGCCAGGTCAGGGATCCCCAGGCAATGGTTTAGGGGCGGGGCTCTCCCTGCTGACCTCCAGGGCTTGATTTGGGGTCAGGCAGTGATTTGGGGCTGGGGGGTTCAAGGCACTTGTGTCTGGGCATCCAAAGGGGATGTGTCTTGTTCCCAGAGCGTTTTTCTTTTTGCTTGCCCTGCGTGGGACAAACCCTGCCATGACAAACGCAGCCACAGGAAGGCAGTTTCTGAGCGCCGAGGGCCTGGTCATGATGTCTTCCTACCAGGGCCCCTTGCTGGTGTTTCTTTGGCCCCTGTCCCCACAGCTGTGATTTTATGAAAGCGCCACTTCTGCTGGGCAGGGTCAGGGGGAGGCGGATGTGACTTGGGAAGCAGAGGTCAGAGTCAGAAAGGAACTGAAGATGCTGCCAGCTTTGAGGACGGAGGAAGGGGCCTTGAGCCAAGGAATGCAGGCACCTCCAGAACTGGGGAAGGCGGGATTCAAATTCTCCCCGAAGGCCTCGGAGGGAGTGCCTGGATTTAGCCTCGCCCTCTTCTCTGTAATGTGACCACTGTGTGCTGTTTGAAGCCACCAGGTGTTGGGACCTGTTGCAGCTGCAATGGGAGCAGGAGGAGGGGGATCCGGGGGTCCGGAGCGCACCAGGAGGGAGGGGTGTCACGTGACACGGAGGGTGGTGGGGCCAGATCCTTGGACCTCGTCAGATGTTTCTGAGCAGCAAGTGGCCTGATACAGATTGAAGGACAGAGGGCCGGTTTGCTGACTACACATGGCAAGAGTGGAAGCAGGGGGCCGATGGTGCCACGGCTCTGCCCAGGAAAAGGGGACGCTGGCGGCCTGGCCAAGGGGCTGTGGTGGGCTGGTGTGTGACGTGTTTTAAAGGCCTAGCTCCGAGGGCACCTTGACCAATTGTCTGTGCGGCAGGAGGTTGGAGGGGTTGGGAGGTTTCTATAAGGACTCCCAGCCCTTTGACGTGAGCATCCCAGTGATGGGACACTAAGGCGTGAAAGAGCACGACTGAGTGTGGCTATGGGGTTGCAGGAGGATCCACGGGTTCTGCCTTGTTCCCGTCACGGAGGCACCTGGGGCGTTCTCAGGTGGAGGCCTCCAGGAGGAGCGAGGGGCTGAGGAAGCCTGGGCTAGGGACATTTTTAGTTTAGGGAGCCTTTAACAAATAGGTTGTATTTGAAGAGGCGGGAACAGGTGAGGTGTCCAGGGAGAGAGAATGGCTGAAGGCAGAGCCCTGGAGGCTGCCTTTGTTAGGGAGGCCAGGGAGGGAGGAGGAGCCAGCCAGGGGACTTAGAAGGGGCCACCACTGAAATAAGAGAGAAACCCAGAGAGTTGGGACAAATGCCTTCTGGTCCCCAATACAGCTGTGACGCCAAGTCCCCTCCCTCCAGAGCTGAGACGGTCTCTGGCATGATGCATTGTGTTTTCCAGGCTTCACCTGCCAGGACATCTGGCTGGGAGCTATGTCCTCACCCAGAAGTGGTGCTCCAAGCCAGTTAAGCCAGCAGTTCTGGGCTTTCCATGAAAGCGCTGGAAGTGTGTGTTCTGGCAACGCTGTCACTGCTAAGTCGTGTCTGGGAGAACAAGTCCTGGTACTTCCTCCTCAGGCCTGCAGGAAGGCCACTGGCTGGTCTCACCTACTGCCAAGCGCAGATGGCGGCTTACACCCTTCACCCACCATGAACAGTGAGAAGGGGCGTTGCCCATGGTGAAGGCTCCCACTCTGGATGGCATGCCAGGGTCCCCGGGGGACCAGGCTTGCTCCTCTTTCCAGTTTTGAAATCCTTGCTTCTCCTGGTTATTTCCTCCATGAGCCTGCAAGTATCTGAGGGGAGGGCCCTGGCCCAGAGGAGGACACAGGGAGGTGGATCCAGGGGACGGAGAAGCAGGAAATGGAGCTACCAGTTTTTTGACCCTTGCTGTGTGCAGGACGCTGATGGCCGTTCCCCTGGACTCTATCCCTGCAGGCTCAGGACAGCTGGAGGACGGGCACATTGCTCTTCCCCCGCTTTGCAGATGAGGACATGGAAAGAGGAAAGAGGTGGCTTGGCCAAGCCCACACGGCCAGCCTGTGGTGGAGGTGGGCGCAGACGCCAGGCTGTCCCGTCCAAACCCTGAGTGAGGCTCTGTGGAGGCAGACGTGGAGGGTGGGTAAGTGCAGGACCCGCAGAGCAGAGGAAAAGGAAACAAGATGGCTTTCTGCCAGCGTTCACTCTGTCCAGGAACGTTAGTCAGGGTTTTCCAGAGAAGCGAGAGAAGCAGAATCACAGGAGATGTATAAAGGAGACTGACTGATGTGGGACTCTGCTCCTGTGACTCTGGAGGCTGAGAGGCCCCACCCTGGGCTGCCCGCAGGCTGGAGGCCCGAGAAAGCTGGGGTCCAGTTTCAGTCCGAGTCCCAAAGCCCCACCCAGAAGCCGAGGAGCCAATAGCACCAGCCCCAGCCCAGGGGCTGTACAAGAGCAGTGTCCCAGACCAGCCAGCAGGCAGGAGGAGAGCGCGCACGTTCCTCCTGCCCCAGCCGTTTTGCTCTATTCAGGCCCTCGCGGACTGGATGAGGCCCACCCGTACTAGGGAGGCAAGTGGCTTTACTGAGTCCACAGGCGCAGATGCCAGCCCCATCTGAAAACGCCCCACAGGCGCACTCAGAAACCACGTTTAACCTGGGCACCTTGTGGTCAGCCAAATTGACATAAAATTAACCATCACGCCAGGGCAGCCACTGGCCTTGTCCCTGCACAGGGCTTCACAAGCCTTTGTCTGGCTGGGCTAGGTGCTCCAGCCCACAGGCATTAGTAGGCATCTACATGGACCAACCCCTTTGTTTGTGGGTGTGTATATGGACCAGTTTCTTTGTTTGTGGGTGTGTACATGGACCAGCGCCTTTGTTCGTAAACATGTATCTGGACCAGCCCCTTTGTGGGTGTGTACATGGACCAGCCACTTTGTTCATGCCTGTGTGTATGGACCAACCCCTTTGTTTGTGGGTGTGTAAATGGACCAGCCCCTTTGTTCATGGGTGTGTACATGGACCAGCCCCTTTATTTGTGGGCATATATATGGACCAACCCCTGTGACTGTGCACTATGGGTCATTCACTCATTGGTTGCTCAGAGGCAGCCTCTCACACCCTGCTAGCCTCCTGCCACGTGCTCTGTCCCCAGGCTGTGCGGCTCAGAGATGAATCTAATACAAGCTTCCGTCGGGCAGCAGCCCTGAGTCCGTCCCAGCTCTCACCAGCCCTCTTCCCCAGCACCTGCCCCTGGCCAGGGCCATGGATGATCTGTCTTCTCTACTCTACTTTTAGAGAGCAAGACCCATGGTCCTCCCACCTTAGGGTCCCCAGTGTCCAGTATTGTGCTTGGCACAGAGTAGATGTCATTCATTCATTCATTCAACAAGTTGAGGGTCTACCATGTGCAACACACATCTATGAGATAAATAATTAAAGAAACAAATTAATGTTTGAGAAACAAAATCTAAGTCAGGTTTTTCTTCCCACCCTGACCAATCTGGGTGACCTTGAGCAAGGCTGGGCCTCAGTTTCCCTTCTGGAAACGAATGGGTTTGGACTGATGAGTCTCATGATCCTTCCTGCTGTGCCATTTTGGGAGTGCCCAAAGCACAGACGCAGGAGCAGATACCAAGGTTTCCTGGGGGGGGTGGCGGTTGGATTAGATTTCAGGGCTCCTGCCTCTCTGAGCCTCAGTTTCTCCATCTGCGACATTGAGTCCATCACGGTGCCCCCTCCCCGGGCCCTGGAGGAGTGGCTGCGGAGACCATATCCCTGTGTCACCATCGCTGGTCCTCACAGCTGTTCTCAGGAGCCACCCTGGGAGGCTCAGGCAGTTCCCCGCCAGATGGCTCCTGTCATCATCAGACAGACTTCCGACGTCCTTCTGGCACCCCGCAACCCTCCCCAGCCCCGCACTTCCTGAGGGCTCTTTCCTACCCAGCATCTCTTTAAATATTTAAGCCGGAGTGATGCAATGCTCAGGCTCTGATGGCCTGGTCTGGTGCTCACAGCACAGCAGCGGGCTTTCAAGGCTTCATTTTCATATTTTGTTGGAAGAAAATTGACCCAGAGAGAAAGCTGAAGCTTTTAAGGCATTAAGATGCTGAGAGAAGCTTGGATAGACCCAGCATGAATTACACTTAAGGGGAAAAAAATGTTTGCTCTCCGAGCCTCCCGGCCAGGTGCCGCCCCCGGCGCAGCTGCTGAGGCAGGACTGTGGACCCAGCTCTTCTGCAGTGAGTGCATTATAGCCTGCGATTCAGGGCTGTGATGGATCAGGGCTGCCTCGGGCCAAATGGATCCCTAATTGGAGAAGGTGAGAGTGTGGATAGCACTTTGCAGGCCGCATCTCTGCAGAGGCTGCTGGGACCATGGGCTGTCCAGGTCCTTGTGTGTTTTCTCACCAAGGTCGGGGAGGACGGGAAGAGGGCAGGCGTGTTGGATGGTGGCTGCAGGTCCAGGGGGCCTGACTTCTGGAGGGAAAGAGGGAGCTTTCTTCAGGAGAGAGCCTGGCTCTGAGGAAGGTCCCTGCCTGCCCCTTGTCTTCGATGGAATAAGATATGTGTGGCTGCTCTGCAGGCTGCGAGGCAGCTCCTGGCTCTGCCAGGCCCGGCCACTCTCCAGGCATGTGCCTCAGGACAAAAACATCATCTGCCTGCAATGCAATGTCTGCCCTGCCCACCCCACTGCAGCATGATGGGGCCCAGAGTAGCTCGGAAGTCAAAGGATGGGGCTGACCTTGGGGTATGTCCCATTTCTGCTTCCTCCCACCAGCCCTGGGACCCTAGCAGGCTGCTTAAGCTCCCCGATCTTGTTGTTTCATAGGTAAAACGGGGATAATGATGATGGTTATTTTGTAACATTACTGAAATTCCATGAGCTAATTCACATCCGTCAGCACAGTGCCTGGCACAAAGAAACCACGCGGAAGTTACGGCCATGAAATGTGCCAGTGAAATGTTGCTCCATAAAAACACAGGCTGGCACATGCTGCTGGAGATGAAGATGCTTCAGAGCCTTCCTCGAACCAGAAGGAGAGACCAAAGGTGATCACACCCAACCCATCCCCAGCAAGGACATGCCTTCTAATTTGGGATTATTTAAGAAGGTTCAGAGTCAAGATCGAACCTTGCTTAGCAACTAATTTCTCAAGACATTGCCAACTCATTATGCCAACAAGTTTAATGGGATAATAGAAAAAAAAAACCCAGAGAGCAAAATGATCCCCCCCCCAAAGCACTTAATGTCTACTTGAACCACAAGTCCCTTAAGTGCTAATTTCCATACAATTCTTATCTGTTAATTCAGAAAGTCCTAGAGCTGCATGGAGTTCTTTGCAAGCCCATAAAGGAGGGCTTTTCTAGCAACACGTGGTTGGACTATCTCGTACCCCTGGACGTGCCTGACATTCAACAGAGTGGCATGTCTTTAAACGTCTTCCACGCTGTCTGAGAATGGAACCTTCCCGCCCGAGCCAAGCGCGCCAGTGATGCTGGACTATGCCAGGCTCCGGGGGGCCCGTGCACATGGGATGATGCGGAGAGGCCTCTGGCCAGCAGCGTGACGGTTTCTCAGCATCGACACCTTGGCGGCAGCCCTGCTTTTTCTGGTTGTTAATGAGATGGTTGGTTTGGCCTGTAAGCGAATTGTACAGCTAACTAATGTGTCTGTAGCTTGGAATTATTTATTGCCTGTGATTGCTCTGCCTCAGTTTTCAATACATAATTCATATTTTGGGGAGTTGTTTTTTGTTTTTTGAATTCAGGGCTGGGAGGAAAAAGCAAACCTAGAGTTGAGGCTCTGTGTGAATGTTCTGAGCAGGGGGTGGCTGATGAAGTGTTTGGGGCTGCAGGCTGTCTACTGTCCAAACTGGGGAGTGGTGCTGGCTGGAGGGGCCACGGGGGCTTGAGAGAAACTTCTGGAGCTCACAGTCCAGCGCTCAGTTTCTCAGGAGCGCACTCTGTGTCTCTGGAGGTGAGCTTGCCCTTCCTGATTCTCCTAAACCTTCTGCCTCCCAGCTGGGACCCCTCCCTCCACGAGCAGACAACAGGCCTGCCGAGCAGTGCGGGTCTCAGCAGGGAGGAAAATGAGTCCTAAAGCAGGAGAAACTGCGGTGAGACTCACTGCTGGGCCTGGAGACAAGAGCAGGGCTGGGGGCCCTCTGGTTCTCGCAGGCCTCCCTTGCTCTGAAACGGCTCTACCCGAAGCCAGCGGCAGGTCTTATAATCCAGTCATTATAAAGTGATCACCGTGGGCAAAAATGCTCCAAAGAGCAAATATAATAAGAAAGGAGGCTTTGAACCAAATCGTTACCAAGAGATCAAGCAAAATTGGTTTGGGAGGTTTTCTAGAGGAGGGCAGCGTTTGGCTCACCCTCAATGATAAAAGCCACCAGGGCCCAGCCGCTGCTTCAGGTCTCGGCTGTAAATATCTGCTTCTGTCGTTTGCATTCATTTTCGTGAAACCTCAGCCTCAGAAGGACAGCGGATGCCACAATAGCTCAGCGAGGATGCGAACAATGATATTAGGGATGAAAAGGATGTGTTCTGGGCGGTGAAGGATTGGGGTGAGCGGGGAACAGAGTGCACGGAATACTAAAGCCTCGCCATGCCGGAGCCACACACAGATGAGTAATGCGAGAGGCCACATCAGATTCCATCAAGACATCTTAATCTCAGCTCATTTTTCTCCTGCAGGCGAGATGAGCCAGGAGGTGGCGGGGCAGGAGAAAATGGGAGTAATCCTTTAAAGCAAGGTGTGTGTGCAGGTGCACGTGTGAGCATGTGTGCATGTAATATGTGCAGGTGTACACTCTGTGCATATGTGGTCATATGCATATGTGCATGTGTGTACGGTGCATATGTGGGCATGTGTGTGGTGTGTGCACTGTGTGCATATGTGGGCATGTGTGTAGTGTGTGCATGCGTGCATTATGTGTGTGGCATGAGCATCTGTGTGGTAGGTGCATGTGCGCATACGTGGGCATGTGTGTGGTGTGTGCATGTGTGCATATGTGGACATGTGTGTGGTGTGTGCACTGTGTGCATATGTGGGCATGTGTATGGTGTGTGCACTGTGTGCCTATGTGGACATGTGTGGTGTGTCCATGTGTGCATATTTGGGCTTGTGTGTGGCGTGTGCACTGTGTGTATGTGGACATGTGTGTGTGGTGTATGCATGTGGGCACTGTGTGTGCATGTGGATGTGTGTGGTGTGTGCATGTGTGCACTGTGTGCATATGTGGGCATGTGTGTGGGGTGTGTAGGTATGCACTGTGTGTGTATGTGGGCTTGTGTGTTGCATGCATATGTGCACTGTGTGTATATGTGGACATTTGTATACTGTGCATGTATGTGGGCATGTATGTGGCATCATGTGCATGCATACCCTGTGTGCATATGTGGGCATGTGTGTGGTGTGGGCATATGTGTGGTGTGTGCACGTGTGCACTGTGTGTGTATGTGGGCATATGTGATGCATGCATGTGTGCACTGTGTATGTGGGCACGTGTGTGGAGTGGGTATTGTGTGGAGTGGGCATGTGTGGTGTGTGCATGTGTGCAGTTAGTTTTTATTAGAAAATTATATGTTTTTAAAATTAGCTTGAGAGTTTGGCTAAATGAACTGTGTGTATGTGGGCATATGTGTGGGCAGTGTGAACAGGGGTACAGGCATGGATGCATGGTGTATGTGCATGTGAGCATGTGTGTGTTGTGTGTGATGCGTGTGATGTTGCTAAGATAATGGAAGGAGACACCCATGCATTTTAAGGATGCTGCCCTAGGACTCTGTCCCATGGGGGCACCCAGGGCCCTACCTGATCCAGCAGACACCTAAATTGTCAGCCCGGGTCAGCCAGTTGCTTTCAGTTACAGATGGGCTTTGGTTTCCACACAGGAGGCGATAGATAATGTGCCCAGAAAGGGACTTCCTTGCACAGGGGCCCTGGTTCCCCAGCAGCCCTGGAGTTGTAGAGCCTGTTTGTGCCCAGGTCTGAGGATGCGTGTGGCCTTCCCATGGTGTCTGAGCCTTGAGGAGGGAGCATCACTCCTGGGCATCAGGGGATCACCCCTTCCTCTGGTCTGGATCAGGGCCTCTCAGCCTTGGCACTGCTGCCTTTCAGGTTGGATGAGTCATTGCCCAGGAGTGTCCTGTGCGTGGTAGGCTGGCCAGAAGCATCCAGTCCACTAGAGGCCAGGGCACTCCCCCGTTGTTACAACAAAAAAATACCTCCACAAATGACCGACTGTCCCCTTGGAGGAGCCCGCTGGTCGGGACATGCCCCTGTTCAGCCTCAGGCCCCAGGCACAGGGCTCTCTTAGTGAGGGGCAGGGAGCTGGGTTTGTCTTTGCTAGAGGGGAACATGCAGGCTATCCGGGTCTCCAGCTCTGTGCTGGAAGTCACCTTGGAGGCTGTGGGTGACCCCAGAGCCAGTAAAGCCAGGCCCAGCCCTAGGAACCCAGGACCGCGGGAGGGCAGGGTCCCCACTCATTGTTTGGACATCAGTGCTGTCTCCTCCATCCCAGAGGCCAATTTTTGTCCCAGTCTGGCCTATCCTGGAGGGCGGAGCAGCCCCATCCTCTGTGCCAGCTCTAAGGCTTCTGTGCCCAGGGCCCTCTGTCCCTATTCTGAATCTCTCAAGGCCTTAGCTGCTGTCTACTTGAGTCATTCCAAGGGCCAGCAGAAAGAATGCTGGCTCGGAGCAGCCCACAGGGGTTTGGGGATGTGTCCACATGTGGGCCACAGTGGCTTCCACACAGCTCAGGGCTGGATACCATAGTGGAGAGAGTCGTAATGAGTGTCCTGATTCAAAGCAAAGAATATGACGATGCCCCAATGAGATACAGTATCCAGTGCACCCCGTCTTGTGGGAGGACTCCGAAGAAGAAAGTCTGCACTCTCATCCAGGCTGGCGTTGACTCCGAATTTTCCTGTCCCCGTCTCTACAGCCAAGACAGAAAAGGCCTGGTTCCTGGGCCACCCCGAGACGTTATCCCGAGCCCTGGAAGCTCTGTGTGGCTGGCCCAGCAGTTGCAGCCTCACTGGGCAACGAGTGCTGAGCCCTGTGCTAACTCTGTGACGCTGCACGGGAAGGCCGGCCACGCTGAGAGGCAAGGAGTTCACCGGAGAAATGCCGGCTCCAAGTCTTTACAATTTGCTTTGCTGCTAATTCCCCTTAGAGTGCAGAGGATCCAAGCAAAGATGTCAGTAGTTAATTCAATAATTAAAAACAAACACTGCTTTATTTGAAAAGACTCTGTCCTTCCTGGTTCTGGAGCCGGGATTGAGGCTGGGCGACAGTCAGAGGGGGGCTGTACCCAAAGATGCCAGCTAAGCGCTTGCTTCTAGTGAAAAGTTTATTTCAACGGGAGGGGGCGGGGCAGCAACTGGGCTCCTAATACGAAGGAGGAGAGGATGAGGCGAGACCGAGGGGCCCTAGGTTGCATTGCTCTTATGAAATTACCGCTTGATACTGGACTCTGTGTCTGCTAATGGGGTCCCAAAGGGTAAGAACTGTGGATCTGAACCTGGAAGAGGGGTTCTTCCTGCGTCCCTGAGAGCCCCCCGCCCAGAGGCCAAGTGCAGCTCCCAGACAGCTTTTCTAGAGCAAGCTGAATCTCACGATGCTGCCCTAGGGGTGTGGCTTACCCACTCATTACTCAGGGCACAGGGCCCCTCGTCTGGCCACACAGGAAGTCCCTTTCTGGGCACATTATCTGTCGTCTCCTGTGTGGAAACCAAAGTCCATCTGTAACTGAAGGCAACTGGCTAAGACAATTCCAAAGGGGCAACGTGAGCAGTGCAGGCCGTGCTCGGGCCTCATACGGAAGAGTTCTCAGCGGCGTTTAAAGCCTTCATGGAATTGGCATGCCGTCATCCAAAGTCCGATCCACTTTTCTTGAATTAGCCCCAAGCTGTGATTACGCCACGTCTCCTCACATGGTTATCAATGCGGATGCTTGGGCAGGCGCCTGCCAACTGTGTCTGATGAGCCATTTCAGGAGCCCCAGAGGACCCGGTGGCAGAGCCAGGGAGGGAGGGGTGATGGGGAAGGAAGGTGGTTGGTCCTCACGGTTCTGGAAATGTAACCCTCGTCCTGCAGGAAGGCGTGGATAATTCACTTGCTGCCTCCAGAGGCCTCGCCTCTAAGGAGGCCTCTGGGGCATGTCAGGGTGTTGGGGGAATCTGAGAGGACCCAGACTTGCGCTCCCGGCTGCATTGCTGCCTTTCTGTGCAGCTCTGGGAGACCTGCTGACCTCTCTAAGTTAGAAAATGCACTTTGCAGAGCGGGGACAGCGAGAGACAATACATGAGGCTGTACTTTGACAGCTGTAACGTGCACTCAAAGTGTCTGTTCCTGGTGGCAAAACCCAGTGGGTGCAGTGGGAAAGGCGCCAGCTAGAGCCAGGGGTCAGGATTTCAGGTCACCCTCCATTGTGAGTCCAAGAACACGCACGTGACTTGAGGGACCTCAACTGCTGTCCACAAAGTGGGTTCCTGAGGCTCCTGCGGCTCCCAGGGCAGGACAGGGCATGGGGGAAAGGGGGACAGGGGAGTGACAGGAGCCAGGAGGACATGAGGGAGCAGACGTCCTCCCAGGGGCTGCTCGAAGGCCCTGCTGCTGGCTGTGACTCCGCATGGGCCAAGGGCACAGCCGTCTTTGCTCAGGGAAGCCCTCACGCTGGCTGTGCCCCACCCTGGATGGGGGGAATCGGTTATGTTATTGGTAATTGGCCGCCATTTGATTGAGCAGTGAGCGTCTTGGGGAATGAGCTTATCATTCCGTTGTTCATATAACCAGTGTTTATGAAATCTCAACTCTATAAAATGTCCTGTGCTCAGAGCCAGAGTGGGAGCAGGACAGGACAAGAGGGAAGCTGCGTGCTGCACGGGCTGAGATAGACAGGAGACAAGCTCAAGGTTGAGCATCAGAATTCAAGAGAGTGAGCATGCTTGGAGGCCAGGAGAGAGGCCGAGTGAGCTCTGGGAGGAGTGAGGATTCCAACCCGGAGAGGCTTCCAGGAGAAGGCAGCCTGGGAGGGTGGATGAGACTGGGAGATGCACTCCTCCCTTTTACAGTGGAGGAAGGGAAGACCCTGCCTCTCCACACAGCCATGAAGATACACATGCATGTATGTGTCTGTATGTGTACACATGCACTTGTGTGCAGGTGGGTGTGTATGCAAGCATGTGCGTGTCCACACGTGTGTGTATGGAGGGAAGCAGTCACAGCTCCTGGCTGTGTTCTACTTTGCATACCCATGACCCCCTCACCAGCAGCCTCCTGGCCTGGGGAACGAGAGGGGTGACGGTACAAAGCCATCTGATGTTTGCCCAGTGCTCGTGGGCTGGCGTCTGCCTTCTGCTGGTGAGAAGCTGATGGGAGGTAAGTTGGAGCCTCAGCAAACCGTGGGTCATCCCGGCATTATTCAAGGTAAGCCCTGTCTGATGGGTCCTCACGCCATAGCCGGTATTTTAATTCATTGAGGAGATAGAGGCATTTCATAATTTAGCATGTTGTGAGTGTTGGAAGTAGGGGTGCCTCATTTCAGGGCCCCATTCTCCTCCACCCTTCTCCCTCCTTCCGGAGGACTTGTGGGGGAAGGGTTTGTCACAACATCGTGGAACAGGATGAGAATTTTCTGAGCGTGGCGGGCCGGGGGACAGGCCTGAGAGACAGTTTAGCGTCTGATCATCTTTTCCGGGGTCTGTGCCAGTTGGCGCGAATCACGCGGCAGCCCTCCCACACTGGGGTGGTGAATTCTGTGTCAACTTGCCTGGGCCGTGAGGCCCCGGGGGCTTACCTTGGGTGTTTCTGGGTAAGATTAACATTGGAATGGCGGGTCGAGGAGCGTGGATACCCTCTGCCATGTGAGTGGCCTCTGGTTTGTTTCACTAAACCCCAAGCTGGAGTCACCCCAAAAACGGCAGCAGGGAAGTTTCCATGAGAGAGTGCCCTGAACCATCCCACAAAGGGGCCTGTTGACACCCCAAAGAAAGAAGCCCTAAGTGAGCACCAGGGTGATCAGCCCAAGACATCTGTTAGGAGAGCTCACAGCTCGCGTGCAGAGGGCTGCAGCACCCCGAGACCGACAGGCAGAGGAAGGGAGGTTCCACCCATGCCTGTCCACAGCCAGGGGTCAGGTGCAGCGTTCATGGCACCCACGCCTGCCCACAGCGAGCGGTGAGGTGCAGCGTTCATGGCACCCATGCCTGCCCACAGCGAGGGGTCAGGGTGTGGCGTTCATGGCACCCACGCCTGTCCACAGCGAGGGGTCAGGGTGTGGCGTTCATGGCACCCACGCCTGCCCACAGCGAGGGGTCAGGGTGTGGCGTTCATGGCACCCACGCCTGCCCACAGCGAGGGGTGAGGTGTGGTGTTCATGGCACCCATGCCTGCCCACAGCGAGGGGTGAGGTGTAGTGGTCATGGGGAGATTTGAGGAATTGGCTCAGGGCTAGGGCTGGTTTCTTTCGGTGTTTTGGGCAATGACCCAGCTACCTTTATTAGTGCCTGGGAATGCTCAAGGCCTGGGTTTGGGTTCAAGCTTGCTGGGAAAACCTGCAGAGTGGTCAAGGCACTCTGATCTTGGGTCAGAACACAAAGAGAAGGCAGGGGACCCTGCGGCCTGAAGAGAACAAACAGGACGAGTAAGGGGAGCTGCCCCTGCCTGCCCTGCCTGCCGTGCCTGCCTGGCTGCTGGAGCTGGGGCGTCCGTCTTTTCCCACCTTTGGGCATCAGGCTGAAGCTGCACCATTGGGTCTCCTGGTCTCCAGCTTCGCTGGCTGCAGATCTCAAGTCTCCTCGAGCTCCATAATCCCGTGAGCAGCTCCTAATCCTGAGTCTCCTCCTCTATGTGGGAACACATGTCCTGTTGGTTCTGTTTCTCGAGGGACCCCTAATAAAGACACTCAAGGACAGTTCCCTGGACCTAGGACTGCTCCCTTGCATGCCCATCCAGGCGGCAGTGCTGTGCCAAGCCTGGGCCAATGACCCACAGAGAACAGGGAGATGAAGCCCTTCCTGGGGAGCTGGCCGTCCTGGTGGACACTGGGCAGGTCATTAGGACAGGACGAGGGGAAGTGCAGGATCCATCTGGGGTGGCAGGAGAGGACAGGGATGGGGAGAGGGCAGGGAGGGGGAGAGAGAAGGGAGGGGGAGAGGGCAGGGAGGGGGAGAGAGTAGGGAGGGGGAGAGGGCAGGGAGGGGGAGAGGGCAGGGAAGGGGAGAGGACAGGGAGGGGGAGAGGTCAGGGAGGGGGAGAGGGCAGGGAGGGGGAGAGAGCAGGGAGGGGGAGAGGGCAGGGAGGGGGTAAGGGAAAGAGGGGAGAAGGCAGGGGGGGAGGGGGGAGACAAGGGAAGGGGAGGGGGCAGGGAGGGGCAGAGGAGAGGGAGGAGAGGGAGGAGGGGGAGGGATGGGAAGGGGAGGGGGGAAGCAAGGGAAGGGGAGGGGGAGGGATGGTGGAGGGGGAGGGAGAGGGAGATGGCAGGGAAGGAGTAACGGAAAGAGGGGAGAGGGCAGGAGGGGGAGAGAGAAGGGAGGGGGTGAGGGGTGGGGTAGGGTAGAGGGTAGGGGGAGGGAGCAGGGAGGGGCGAGGAAGGACCTTGGGGCTGTGTGGATCTGAGTAGAAGAGCTACACATCTCCAGGCCAGACGGTGAACCAGGATGGCGAGCTCTTTGCCTCAGCTGCTGGGAGGGCCAGAGTAGGCTACCCACAGGAAGTGGAGGGCACTGCCAAGGCCACCTGTGCAATGCCAGAGAGTGCCAACTGTGGACGGCAGCAACAGGGTCCCAGTGAGGGCCAGCGCCGCTGACTGCGTCTGAGTTTCAGGTTTCACCCTCAGTACAGCCCAGCGAGGCGGGTTCTGGAGAGGAAACCGTGATCTGCCCCAGCACACACTTGGTAGGCTCAGGCTTGAGGGGTTCATCTCCTGTGCCGCTGAAAGAAACTAACACGAAGCTGGTGAGGTAAAGCCACAGAAATGCACTCTCTGGGTTCTGGGGGGCAGAGTCAGGCATCCAGGCTGACAGGGCCACGCTCCCCATGGAGGCTCCCGGGCGAGGACCCTGCCTGCTTCTTCCTGGTGGCCCAGGTGCTCCTGGCTGGGGCCGCGTGCTCCCGTCTTCACAGACAGCATCTTCAGTCTCTCGGCTGTCTCCATGTTGTGCTACCCGAGTGTCAAATCTCTTGCTCCCTGCACACCCTGTCCTGCCCCGAGCCGGGCCCAGCCCGTGGGGACTCCTCTGAGATTCCTCCTGCCTCCCTGGGGCAGAGGCCTCCGCTTCCTCCCGACCTTTGTGCACTTGCTTTCTACCTTTTATGGGGCGTGACAAGCTGCAATCGCAGGCTGCTGTGGCGTGGGACTGTGTGCAGGCCTCCATGGAGCTCTGTTCCACATGCCCCGTCCCGTGGGGTTGCCGACACTGGCAACTGAGCCCGGTGCTCTGAAGGCAGGGAGCAGGACATGGCTCCTTTGTCGTGACCGGCAGGGATGTTTCTCGGGTGATTACAGGCCCTCTGGAAGCCTCACTAGGAGTGTGGGGGTTCCCGAGGGAAGCCTGGCCTCTGTCACAGGCAGCAGGGCCCAGGCAGCCCCGCTCCATCATCCTGCAGCCAGAAGCCTGGAGCACGCTGGAACACAGCCGTCACTTACAGCATTCGTGAGGACAGCACGGCTCCTGGGCCCCTTCCTAGCTCCTTGACAGCCGCTCTCTGTCTGCGCTTCTCTCCTGCTATCCCTGTCCCCACTGGTTTCGTCCCCAAGGAAGAAGGGTCTGTGGGCCCAGCAGTCCAGGAAAACCAAGTCGTCTAAGGGAGGATTCGGTTCAGGAAACACTAGCTCCTAATGACTCACGGTGCCGCTGATGGCTTTACCTGAGCTAATGATTTCCCCCACACTTTCCGAGGACGCCTGGCTTTCAGCCTGGAGGCCGTGGGTGACTCAGCAGAAGAGGCACCTCTGTATCCCTAAATACTTACGGTTGCCCAGCACGTATATAGGGGTTGCCAGGGGGTGCCCCACTGGCTCGTGATGTTAGAGGGACCTGGAGAGGTAGACATGCAGAGACACAGAGATGCAGACACAAGCAGACATACACAGACACACATAACACACATAGACACACTCAGAGAAGCATGAAGAGAAACATGCAGAGGCATAGACACATGCACACACACAGACATGCAGAGAGACACACAGACATACACAGACACACAGACATGCAGGGAGACACACAGACATACACAGACACACAGACATGCAGAGAGGCACACAGACATGCAGAGAGGCACACAGACATACACAGACACACAGACATGCAGAGAGGCACACGGACATACACAGACACACAGACATGCAGAGAGGCACATAGACATACACAGACACACAGAGAAACACAAACACACAGACACATAGAGAAACACACAGACACACAGACACACGCAGACACACACAGAGAAATATGCAGACACACAGACACAAGCAGACACACACGGAGAAACACAGACACACAAACACACACAGACACATGCACACAAGCAGACACACAGAGACACACACAGACACACAGAGACACAGATGTACAGAGACAGACACACACACATATAGACACAGACACACACAGAGACAGACACACACAGACCTGCACAGACACACAGACACACAAGCATACACAGACACACAGAGATACACACACAGATACACAGACACACAGATACAGATGCACATACAGAGACACACATACACACGAACACACAGACACAGAAACAGAGACAGACACATAGAGACACACACAGATACACATACACATACATAGACACACACAGACATAGACAGAGACACAAACAGAAATACACAGACACCGAGGCACACACACACACAGAGACACACACAGACACATAGGCACACACATGCACACATATACACAGAGGCACACATGCAGAGGCACACAGACACACACACGCATATACGTGCAGAGATGCACACAGACATACAGAGAGTCAGACGCACAGACACACATTGGCTCACAGAGATATAGATAGAGGCACAGGCACACACACTTGCTCACATGCACACACACAAAGACACACATGCTCCCGCCACCGCTGAGAAAATAAAGTTGCCCAGTGCACGTGTGGAAAGGGGCTGCTGGAATGGCTGTACCTCCCGTCCTGCTTCCCAGTCCTCGGTCTGCTGGGACAGCTTTGCCTCCCACCCTGCTTCCCAGTCCTCCGTCCCTGTTCCCTTTCTTATTTTCATTAACCTTTTTATTTTGAGGTAGTTGTCGATTCACATGCAGTTTGAAGGAATAGTACAGAGAGGCCCCTTGCAGCCTTTACTCCGTCCCCCCCCCCGGGGGTAGTGTCTTGTGGAAGCCCGGGACGGCATCAGGACCAGCTGTTGGCACTGACATGGTGGACACGCAGACACCCATGCCCTGAGGACCCCTGCTGCCCTTCCATACCCACACCCGCCTCCCTCCGCCTCGCCCCTCCTTGGCCCCTGGCCCCCACCAATTGGTGCTCCATCTCTGCAATTTTGTCATGTCAAAAGTGTTCTATAAATGGGCTCGTCCAGGATGCAGCCCTTGGGGACCAGCTCTCCCTCATCCAGCCTGACTCTCTGGAGATGCGTCCAAGTGTTGCCTGTGTCAACGGCTGGCTCCTTTCCATCGCCAAGCAGGATTGTGCACCAACACGTGTGCGTGGCTTTTGTGTGAACATACGTTTTCATTTCTCTGGGATAAAAGTTCCAGAGTATAATTGCTGGGTCATATCGCAGCTGCAGGGTCAGTTTTTACAGGAACTGCCAAGCTGTTTTCCAGAGCGGCTGGGTTCCCATCCACACCCACCGGCAACGGCGGCGTGCCCCAGTTTCCCTGCCCCCTCGAAGCGTTTGGAGCTGTCACGATGCTTATTTTGGGAGCTTTGATAGGCGTGTGTACTTATTCTTCCCTCCTCTCTCCAGGCTTCAGTTTCCTCTACTGTGACATAGTGACATGACTCACCCTGACCAACTCAGGGAGCTTTCACGGAGCCCGTGGTGGCCGTGTCAGGAAGAGTTTCATGCTTTGTAATAGTACTATGTAGGGCTGGGTGCGGTGGCTCACACCTGTAATCCCAGCACTTTGGGAGGCCAAGGCGGGGGGATCATGAGGTCAAGAGATCGAGACCATCCTGGCCAACATGGTGAAGACCCATCTCTACTAAAAATACAAAATTTAGCTGGGAGTGGTGGCACGTGCCTGTAGTCCCAGCTATTTGGGAGGCTGAGGCAGGAGAATTGCTTGAACCCGGGAGGCAGAGCTTGCAGTGAGCCAAGATCATGCCACTGCACTCCAGCTTGGCAACAGAGCGAGACTCTGTCTCAAAAAAAAAAAAAAAAAAAGAAAAAGAAAAAAGAAAAAAAAGTACTGTGGAGATAAGAACTTGTTATTATTCCAAGAACCAACAAGCTAGAAATTTGGAAACACAGGTTTTTTATCTTTCCTTCTTCATTTGGTCATTTAATCCCACAGAACCCATAAGGAGAGGCTTCCAGAATGGTTGCTTTGTATCTGGACTCGAACACACCACACCCAGCCTCTCCTGGGGAAAGCAAGGCAGGCACTGGAGGCACTTTTACAGGGGGGGAAACTGAGGCTGGGAGAGGTAGCGTGGGCTGGCTGAGCACTTCTTCCATCCCTGTTCATGCTGACGAGCACACAGAGGCCCATTTCAGCTCCACGTGGCCTGTGCACACCGCCAGGCAGAGGCGACGCCACCAGCACCTGCCCCACGGCTCCCGGGGAGGAGTGTTCCACATACAGTCGGCACCACCGCCGTCGCCCCGTGCAGTGGGCACCACCGAGGTCGCCCCGTGCAGTCGGCACCACCGAGGTCGCCCCATTCAGTTGGCATCACCGCCGTCACCCTCCGACACAAGGCCTTTCTCCGACCATTTTGCAGATGAGAAATTGCAGGCAGAGCAGCTGGTGGGGATGGGGCGGGGAAGTGAGATCCCAACACCGGTTTTTCTGGCCCCAAACTGCTTGCTTCTTCCTTTTTCCACTTCAGAGCTTGGCCCTATAGGTCCTCAACAAATACTTCTGGGCCGGGCAGGGTTGCTCACGCCTGTAATCCCAGCACTTTGGGAGGCTGAGGTGGGTGGATCACTTGAGGTCAGGAGTTTGAGAACAATCTGACTAACATGGTGAAACCCCATCTCTACTAAAAATACAAAAAGGAGCCGGGCGTAGTGTCAGCACCTGTAATCCCAGCTACTTAGGAGGCTGAAGCCGGAGAATGGCTTGAACTCGGGATGCAGAGGTTGCAGTGAGCAGAGATCGCGCCATTGCACTCCAGCCTGGGCAACAGAGTGAGATTCTGTCTCAAAAAAAACCCCAGAAAACTTCTGGAAATGATATTAATTAGACTTCCGTTTGGTTCAAGCTGTCAGAGGCACCGTCTACTTTGGCAGCCAGAGAGGTCACAGGCCCTGGAATCACGTGGCTGGGGGGACCAGGAGAAGAGGCTGTGTGTGCTGGTGGAGGGGGTGGCTGCTGGGGCCTGGGTGGAGGTGCAGAAGCCAGGATTAAATGGGGCTGAACACATTGCTGCTTATTTGAGCCAAATGAGGAATTTCAAAAGAATTCCGATGCCTGGCCTGGCCCATCCCCTGGGAGGTGCTCTGAGGGGCTTGGATGGAAGTTGTCTCTGGGAGTTTTCAAGGCTCCTGAGGCCATGCTGAGATACAGCCAGGGAGGGGCCACGCTGGACCAGGGGAGGCCAGGGCTGCGGCTTGTCCAGCTCTATCCTGGTCAGGACAGGGCTGCTGAATCCCTCCCGCTTCTCCCAGGGTGGCCAGCTGTGCCCCTGCCATGTTCCTTGCCTGCACCCAGGGAGGCTGGCAGCAGAGTGGTCCCGTGCCAGATCCGTGCCTCCCAGACTGAAGCCTCATACTACCTGTCCTGCAGCCAGCTCTCCCCAGGGCCTAGGCCGCTCAGGAAGGGCACCAAGCCTTTGTGCATATCCCTGGGATGCAACTAGCTGGAGGGAGCCCTTGGCTGCTGGGAGAACAGCCTCTGCTCACCGCCTGCCCTCCCTATGCTGTGGGGCATCACGGAGCACTAAGGGCTGCTGCAGCACTTGGCTGTCAGGGCCGCTGAAGGACCAGGGTGGACCGGGGGACAAAGGCCCTTCCCTTCAGGGAGGCTCCCAGCAGGTCCCCCCCATTCCCGCATAGAGTCGTTGGAGTCCCTGGCTGGGCATCAGGGCAACACAATGCACCCACCACTGTGTGGGGCTCTGAGAACCCATACGGTGGAGGTGCCATGAGCCAGGAGCCAGGAAACCTCCAGCCCCGCCTTCTGTCAGAGGGTGGACGAGCTGCCAGTGGTTGGTGGGGGGTGCAGAGAGACATAAAGAGACACAGAGGCAGAGATAGAGAGGGAGAAAGGGAGAGGAAGGGAGGGGAGGGAGCCAGCTTATAAGCGAGACAGAATGACACTGGCCTTGGCATGGGGGAGGGAAGACACTTTTACAAAGAGGATTTAGACCCCATCATTGTCACCAATGTCACTTGCCGACTCTGCGTGGACCACGTGCGCGTGCCAGGCTGGGCTGGGGCGTAGGGGTCCCACCGAGAATGGGATGTCCAAGGTCCCCACTCACAAAGCTCATGCTCTAGCAAGTGTGCAGGGCGAGGGGAGCTGATAATTAACATGCAAATGGGAAAACTCAACTCGAATCGCCGCAATGCAGAGAACTCTGCCAACGCGAGGCTGAGCGCACAGGGCTGCATTGTCAGGGCAGGAGTCTCCAAGGAGGAGCCATCTGAGCAGCATCGTGAATGTCAAGGAGACAGTTAAAGCTGGGGAGGCGCGCCCTGGGCACAGAGGGTCCTGAGCGAAAACACTCCAAGGGGCTGCCCAGCCCTGCAGGGACAGAGAGGAGCCCAGGGAGGTCTGTGCAGGCCGGAGGTGGGGACTGCGCCCAGGTGGAGAGGAGGCAGAGGGCAGGAGGGGACGGAGCAGGACTTCGGACAGCTGTGCCGGGGCTGGGTCGGGGAGGGGAAGATTGAAGGACAAGGCCTGATGTTGAATTGTGTCGCTAAGTGGAGGGCAGAGCCTCCCACCCAGGTGGGGAGCATGGGGGCAGCAAGGAACCAGGAGGGGTCAGGAGATCTGTTTTGGCCACACGGAATTCATGCAGATGCATGAATTCAGGTGGAATCTTCCAGTAGGATCCAGACACCACACACCTGGAGTCCAGTGGAGGAGTCAGTGCATAGAGAGGCTGTTTCAGGCTGAGGGCCAGATCCTGCCCTGAGGAGAGAATGTGGAGGGGGCAGAGAAAGGTCCAGGACCCAGGGGCCTCTGCAATGGAGGATGGGGAGAGGGGCAGCGGGAGGGAGGGGATGCAGGGGCCACAGACACGGTGGCCATGTAGAGGGAGGGGCGTGTGAGTGTGGGGTCCAAAGGGCAAAGAGACAGATGGAGGGTGGACCATGGCGGGCACTGCAAGAGGCCAGGGAGGACGTGGACAGGGGTGCGGACTTGGTCCTGGTAAACGCTGCTGTTCCTGCTCCTGGCAGAGGCGTCCCGCTGGAGGTGGGAGGAGACAGGCTGGGGTGTGCAGAGGCAGGCGGAAGGTGTGAGCCACAGGAGGCTACGGTGAAGCCGTGTAGTGGCTTCCAGACGAGGCATGGGGTGGGGATGGGCAGCAGGTGGAGCCAGCACCCTTGGCCACCCCCAGGGCACCCCCAGCACCGTGGGCAGTTCTGCCCCTGCTGAAGCCTCTCTGCTCAGAGGCCCCAGGCTCTGCTGACAAGCGCCCGGCCGTGCTGCCCTCTGAGGGACAATTTACATGCAAAGTTCACAGAGGCCTGGGAGGGTCCCGGGGAACTGGTCTAAGGTGGTAACTGGCCTGGTTCCTTACACTTTACTGATGCTGGCCCTTTGGGCCTCACCCTCCACCTTGCTCATATTTCCGGGAGTCACCCCCATCTTGCTCATATTTCCGGGAGTCACCCCCCATCTTGCTCATATTTCCGGGAGTCACCCCCACCTTGCTCATATTTCCGGGAGTCACCCCCATCTTGCTCATATTTCCGGGAGTCACCCCTCAGCAGGTTCCCCACACCCACGTCTTTGTTTCCAGGTCCAAGGAGACAAGGCCTCTCTTGGGAGCGCGGAGGGTGCTGCCGGGTGATGAGAAGGATTGATCGGAGGCCTCTGATGAATCCCTTTCTGCTCTAGCCTGGCTGAGCAGGCAGGCGGCCCTGGGGCTGCACCTCCCACCCCAGGAGAGTGCACCCCAGCACCTGTAAGCACAGAGAGGCTTGCGGCCAGGGTGACTGGCTCCATGGAGGAACCTGAGAGTGAGTCTGCTGGCTCCAAAAGGCGCCAGAGCAAAGGGGCTGGGGCTACCATGGAACCCTGTGTGCAGGGAGGAAGGGGAAGCTGCGGCGACCTCAGCCCCCCATAACCCGAGGGGCAAGTGGAGGGGTGGGCCTGCGCTCTGGGCAGGTGGGGCATTCTCTGGAGCCTTCCTGGGCCCCTGCAGTGTGGGGTGTGGCCACGGTCCGCAGGAAGATGGATGGCCGAGGCATGCCGGGCCACTGGGGTGCTCTGCATTCCTGCTGCCTCGAGCTGGACAGGCCGGCCCTCATGTCTGATCCTGATTTCCAGGCCAGTGGGCAGGGCCTCCTTTGCTAAAAGATTAACTCTCTAATTGTCTGGAAGTCCAGACAGTGGCCCAGCCCTGCAGAGGGGACCGGAGAGATGACGCCGTCCAGGGGTTGACAACCATTTTCCCTTTCAGGTAGTTCCTTGCCCCATTTTCCTCCCCACTGGCTGGGTCCCACCGGCATTGCACCCTTGGGTCTGCTATTGAAGTACAGGGCAGCAGACACCAGGATGAGGACAGCTGTGTGCAGACTGCTCCCTCCATGCCTGGCCCCTGGGCACCAGCTGAGCCCAACAGATGGGCGGTGGTCTGGGTGGGATCTGTGGAAGTGGACAGCTGTCACTTACGGCCGCGTCCCCTGGGCATCCTCTCAGCCATCCTGGTGCTTCCCGCCACCATGAATTCTGCCCTCTGAGGTGAAATATAATCACGATAATTACGAAGCTTCCCTCACAGCTGAGGTGTAGGCATGAGACCTGGTTGTCAGCTGTCCCCGTGACAGTCTTGGGTATGAAAGGGAGCGGTTTGCTGCAGTGGCACGCATGGGGAACCTGACTTGGGGTCACCCCGGCCACAGTGGAGGCAGCAGGTGCTGGGACTGTCCTGGGGGAGGCTGGCATCTCCTGGCTACACGGGACACTCCAGCTCCTTGTGCCCATGAGACATCCCCCCCGTCCCAGAAATAATTTAAGCCATCCAGAGTCCTCTAATCAATCCCTTTCTGCTCACACTAGCTGGAAAAGCTTCAGTTGGTTCTCGATCAGCAGTGTTGACCCTTTGGGGAGTTAATTTCCTAAATGATTGCAGGCCACAAGTGCTCCAGGAAATGGGAATGGGTCCTCACCCTGGCAGGCGTCGAAAGAAAGCATTGGTGGACCAAAGAGGCAGTGGTCGTCCCCCGGATCCATGCTCCCTCCTTCCTGATGCAAGGCTGGGCAGCACCCCCCACACGCCATGCGGTGGGCATGGCTGTGATTCCGCCTCCTGGGCTTTTGCAGGCTCAGGCCGTAAATGGTGGTGGTGGCGGTGGCGGTGGCGGTGGCGGTAGTGCTCCCTCACGCCCTCATCTTATCTTACGGCGATCCCACTGTGGCCAGGCAGATGACACGGGAGCTGAGGGCTGCCCGACAGCATGGCAGCAGGAGGCTGGGCCCTGAGCGGCCTCTCCCTCAGAGTGGCACCTGCTGGAGAGGGGCAGAGTTTCAACTCCTCTGCTGCTGGCTGTTTTTGTTACTTGGCCTTTTATGCCGACTGCTGCAGACAGGAAGAGGAGCATGAGGGCCTGGAGGCTGGAGCCAAAGGATGAAGTAGATGTCCCCTTCCCCATCCCACCCCTGCCCCCAGACCAAGCATCAGGGGTGAGTCAGAGGCCATCAGCCAGGCCCCCCACCTCCCATTCCCCACCCCCAGTCTGGGCTGCTTGCCTTGGGAGCGCTGCTTTGCCTGGAGAGACAGCCCTGCCTGAGGCTTGAATGACACACACATCCTCCCTCCCCAAGCCTGGGTCAGTACCAGGTCTGCTTGGCCTTCTGTGATCCCCCACTAGGCCCAGGCCTGGCTCTCCCTTGTGCTGTGGCTTCGGGAGACTGGGAGTGACCAGGTGAGGGCAGGGCTTCAGATCAGGGTGTTAATTTCCTGCCTGTAGGCTGCCATGCCGAATCACCACAACCTTGGTGATTTAAAACCACACCGTTGGCCGGGCGCGGTGGCTCACGCTTGTAATCCCAGCACTTTGGGAGGCCGAGGCGGGTGGATCACGAGGTCAGGAGATCGAGACCACGATGAAACCCCGTCTCTACTAAAAAAAATACAAAAAATTAGCCGGGCGTGGTGGCGGGCGCCTGTAGTCCCAGCTACTCGGCGAGGCTGAGGCAGGAGAATGGCGTGAACCCGGGAGGCGGAGCTTGCAGTGAGCCGAGATCGCACCACTGCACTCCAGCCTGGGTGACAGAGCAAGACTCCGTCTCTAAAAAAAAAAAAAAAAAAAGCAAAAAAAAAAAACCCACAGCGTTTACTCCTTCGCAGCCCTGGCAGCCAGAAGCCTGGGACCCAGGTGTGGGCCGGCCACGCTCTCCCAGATTTCCTGCTCCTCCAGCTCCAGCAGCTCCCAGGCACTCCCTGGTGTGGGGCCTCGTCCCTCCAGCCTCTGCCTTTGTGCTCCTGTTTCTCTTCCTCTGTCTGTCTCTAGCCTGTGCTCCCTCTTTCTTAGGAGGCATTTGGAGCCCCCTGGATAATCCAGATGAGGGCTGCCTCTCTGAAGACCTCTGACCTAATCACAGCGCTCACTGTGTGAGGTGACATGAGGTTTGGGTCCGGGATCAGCACATGACGATGCCTTTGGGGTCATCCTTCTGGGCAGCCCCCTGGGGAGCTCTTCCTCCCCAGTCACCTGCGGGATAATTAGGGACTGGGGAGCCCTTGGTGAGCCTGTGTCCGTGAGCACGGGGACAGGAAGAAGGCGGCTTTCTGAGGGTGTCTGTGGTCCATGTTGCCGCTGCTGTAGGGAGGACAGGCCCAGCGGAGCAGCTGATGGACTAAAAACTGCCCATCTTTGATCAGAGGGATCGTGGATTTTTGCAACTTTCCTGGCCAGACTTCGTCAAAGCCCTGCCGGCCTGCTGGACACTGATTGATCAAAGATTGATCAAACAGCTGCTCCCCTCACTGAGGGCAGATGCTTGCTTCAAGGATCAAACAGCCTGGCTCTGCCAGGCACCGCCCAGCAGCAGAAGGTGGTGCTTTAAGTCTGCACAGCCCTCCAACTTTGGATGTTTCTTAGACCACTGGGGATGCAAGTCTTCTAGTCCTTTCTATTCAGACTAGCACTGATGGTGAAGGAGCTGAGGCCAGGGTTGGCCATGTGGGGGCGTAGGTGAGCGTGCGCCTGTGTTGTGTACGTGTGCATCTGTGTCACGCGCACGTAGGTGTGCATAGGCAGGTATGTGACCGCACGTGTGAAAGCGTGCATGTTCAAATGTGTATGCGTGTGTGTGCAAGACGGGCACATGCGTGTCACGGGTGCATCGGCAGGTGCACAGGCATGTGTGGGTGTCTAGGAATGCGTGTGAAGTGTGCTGTTCTGTGTGCACATTTGCGTGTCCATGCATGAGCTATTTTCCGTGTGTGCGTGTGTGTGCACCCGGGCTGTGGGTACGTGAACAGCTGTGAATGAAACTCCACAGGAAGTGGGCAATAAGACTTCTCATGTATTGGGATTCGGTTCCACACCACTTGGAGCACTGCACTGCCCTCTGACGCAGAGCCCAGGACCATGCCACTATGGGAAATTGTGTGGCACTGACAATTCAATGTGGCACTTAGAAAAGTGGCCTGAGATACTCAGCTAAGTGTCTTGAGGGGACAGTGCCGTTTCCCTGATTAAAGAATTGGCTCATTTCCTGCACCACAAGGCTGTGAGAGGAGAAATGCAGGGCTTCCCTTCCCTGTAGAACGCCCTCCTGGCCCCCAACTGCTGTCTTGGCTGAGCACAGGGACCCCATGGGGACAGATCTGTCATCTGAGGGGTCCCCTCACTTGCTGTGACAGCTGGCCCAGATCTGCGGGGCACATTTTGTTTGCTTTGCCAAAAGTCATCACCAAGAGGAAGGTCGTCTCTGTAGAGCCCCGGTGACTGGCTGGCCCCACATTGGAAGAGGCCCCGGATGACACAGATTTAGCCCCCATAGTCAAAACTGGTCCAGCCCCCCTGCCATCACCAACCTCCCAGAGCGGGGGCACAGGCTTGCTCCTTCTGGAGTGAGGAGGCCCTGTGGGGTCCTGTCCAGTGGATGCTTGGCCAGTGCCATCTGGACCCCCACTTCTTGCTGTGCAGGCTGAGGTCTGTCCTGCTTCCCAAATAGCTGCAGGGAAGTTAACCCCCTGAGCCTCAGTTGGCAGGTGAACATGAGTGGTGCTGGGATGTTGTCTCGCTTTGACTCATGAGGTTTCGAGGATCAAATGAGAGCTTATGGAGCACCTACCGCATGCCTGGCACTTGCGGGGAGCTCTCTGCCCAGATGGCCATGTGACCCACCGTCAGGCCAGCTGAGTCCCACTGCACCTGTCAGGCTGCTAAGTAGATGAGAGAGATTCAAATCCAGCTCTCTCTGGCAGCCCCTCCAGTGCTATCCAGCCTGGCTGAGAACACTCACCCTCAGCTGAGGTGCTGGAAGAACCCACGGGCTAGCTGGGTGCAGCCCGGCCCTCCCCGAATCTGGCGGAAGGCTTCCAGTGTCCTGCTGACCTGCGGCAGGGGGCCAGAGTGAGCACGGCACCTCCTTTATGGGCTCCACCCTGCTTCCTGGGAGAGGACCGTGGAGCCGAGATTGCAGGTCCCCCAGGGTCCCCTGAGGCTGTCAGATGGCTGTCCTGGAGTTTCACGAGGTGGCTCATCCTTACTTATGCTGGGTTGGGACAGTCTCCCTTCTTGAGCAGCCTCCAGACAGGCTCCTCTGAGCCATTTTTCAACTAAGCCTAGCCTTGGGCCTTGTCATTAGGAGTCCTATTTTATTTTATTTTATTTTATTTATTTTTAAATTTAATTTTATTTTTTGAGATGGAGTCTCTCTCTGTCACCCAGGCTGGAGTGCAGTGGTGTGATCTCGGCTCACTGCAAGCTCTGCCTCCCGGGTTCGTGCCATTCTCCTGCCTCAGCCTCCCGAGTAGCTGGGACTACAGGTGCCCGCCACCACGCCCGGCTAATTTTCTTATATTTTTAGTAGAGACGGGGTTTCACCATGTTAGCCAGGATGGTCTCGATCTCCTGACCTCGTGATTCGCCCACCTCAGCCTCCCAAAGTGCTGGGATTACAGGCGTGAGCCACTACGCCCGGCCAAGGAGTCCAATTTTAGCAAGAATCCTGCCATGTCAGTTAGAGAGGATCCCCACCCTCAGTATCTGATCACCCTTGATATTGGACCAATTCCTCATCCCCCACCATCCCCAGCGATGTCTGATCACCCTGGCCGGCCTCTGCCAAGAATCTTGCTGGCTCAGTTGAGCCAGAGCCCCCAGGACTCCTGATGCCCCTCAGAGTCATTTTCCACCCACTGGCCCCTGGCTCCTCGGCTGTAAATCCCCACCGGTCCTTGTATCCTGAGCGGAGCCCAGTTCTCCATGGAGCTCTGTTTCCCTCTGTTGTAATAGTGCCTGATTCCAACCTGCTTTTCCAGCCTTCGCTCTGATTCCAACCTGCTCCTCCGGCCTTCACTCTGATTCTCACCTGCTTCTCTGGCCTTCGCTCTGATTCTCACCTGCCTCTCTGGCCTTCACTCTGTCCTGCTCGGCTCTTTGGGAGCTGAGCCGGTGTCTTTGGATGCAATGCACAGGGCGGCTGGGAGCCCCTGCCCTGGGAATGCCGCACATGCGTTTCCACTCCGGCAGCCTTGTCTTCCACAACTGATGTTGGCCAGGCAGTGGAGCCGCCCACCCCACCCAGGGCGATCCACCTGGCAGCTGGTTTGGAGCCTTTGGGGTGGGGAGGGGAGACAGTAAAGTTAAGTGGCTGCCCGCACTCCTGCCCCAGTGGGTCGTGTAGCAAACAGGACCTGGGCATCGTCAGGGCAGTGAGGGCCAAGGGGAAGCAGGATCCATAAGCTCCTCTCCTCTTCCCTCTCCTTCCCTCCCCCTCTCCCTCCCCTCATGTCACTTCCCTTCCCTTCTCTCCCCAGGGCCCCAAGAATGGCCCCAGTGTGTCTCCCTCAGCCTTCCTTCCTGGGCCTTCCTGGGCCGCTGCCTCTTCTGGAAGCTGAGCCTTCCAGCCTTGGGAGATGCACTGTGGATGTCCACTTCAGTAGACACTTAGGCAGGGCAGAGTGAGGCTGGGTGGCATCAAGGAGGGCGAGGGAAGGGCTTTCTGGAGGCTCAGGGAGCCATGACTGCCCAGGCCTCATCCTCTTTGACAAGGACATTGTCCGAAGGTGGCCCTGAGGCAGGGGCCAGACACAGCGGTGGCTGCTGTTTGCGAGGCTCGGCTCCAAGCAGGAACGAGCCTCTTGGTTGAGGGGATTCGTGTTGGAGGGTCAGGCTCTGAAGCCACTGCCAAGGTCCAAGGCTGGTTCAGCTGCTTACAACCTTGGGAAATGACTGCGCTTCTCCATGACTGAGTCTCTGCGTCTGTAAAGTGGGGTAATAGCAAACCCTTCCTCACAGCACTGTGATGGGGATAGGAGGAAGGAAGGCCTGTGGTGCCCTCAAGGGCTGGCACGGGGTGGTGGCCACCCTGGAATGCTCGACAAGGATTCTCGTCAGTTTCTCTTCAGCGCTAGTGGCTTCGGCTCCTGGTGGGGTGCCCGAGGCCCTCAGGGTAGTGTGGCCACTCCGGGAGCACTCATGGAGCACCTGCCACCCTGGAGTTTGGGGCTGCCTCTAGGACTGACCATGGCCACTGCCTGGGGTAGCAGCCTATTGCTCCTGCCATAGGTAGAGAAAATAGCATGGGCCTCCTGCATTGGCATCCACCAGAGAAAGGGACCCTTTTGTCCCTTGGTGGTGGTCCGTCTCCTGCCTCGCCCTGAAGCCCTTGCTCCCCAGCGAGGGCTTGGCTGGTGCTCCCCTCTGAACAGCCCCAGGGTTGGAACAGCCTCCCTCCACGGTCTTTTAGAGTCCATGGGGGTGGACTCCGTCCTCAGAAGTGCTTGGGGCCTTGCCTCCTGTCTTAGCTCCTCCCACTGGGGTTTTCTGCCAGCCTCCACATAGCTCCTGTTACCCAGCCTTTGTTGCCCAATGCGGGCCCCATAGGATGGGAATCCAACAGCTGGCTTCTGGAGAAGGGAGAGGCGGAGTGGCCGGGACCCACGGGGCATCTGCAGTGCACATGTGTGCCTGTGGACATCCTGAGGCCTGGGATCCATTCCCGACAGCCAGGTCAGGAACATGCCTAGAAGCCTGGTTTGATGAATTTCCAACATGCCAACCCCAGATGGAGCAAAGGGAGGGTTTGCGGAGGCACTGGCTGAACTATTTGTGTTTATCTCCACAATGATCTTGTGGTTGGGGACAGCGTGGGAGACCTGTCACTCCTGCGTTCTGTGTTCCTCTCTTCTTCTCCATTTAATCATCATCTGACCCTCTAGGAGGTTGGTTCCTGCATTCCAGGATGGATGAACCACAACAAAGAAACCTTAACAGCTCCTCCCTTGCCTGGCCGGGTGGCCCTTCACGGCAACATCCACCCTGCACCGGTGTCCCGGGGCCTGGGAGTGAGCCCGCTGCAGCCCACAGGCTCCTCCCCAGGCACATGGGGACGAGGGCTCAGAACCTGGCACTGCCGACCGCTTTATCAGGGCTCCATGTGGTGGAGCAGGGCCAATCTGGCCTGGGGTTGGTGTCACTGATGGCCCTCAGGTCGGACGGCACCTGTGCCAGGGGCTGTAGACGGACGGTCCCAGCGTGCCCTACACACCCCTGCACCAGGAGGCACCTTAGCATGTGGCACCTCCCAGCACACCGTGCCTGGCAGGAGGCTCTGAGAAAGTCAGGCCCCTGACATCCTGGCCCAGAGGCTACCCCAGAGAAACCCAGTCCTGCAGGGTTCATTCCGGCATAACTCCAGCTCTTGACCAGACTTCCCTGACACCAGGAAGGGAGCACGTAGCACCCATCAACTCTCCTTAAACCCCCTCCTCTTCCTCCACTCCCCTTAGGGGCGATGCCTGATGGCTTTCGTCTGCCCCAGGCTTCTTGAAATCAACACAAAACAAGCCTGCTTCTCCCCGTCCCTAACTTCTCCCCAGCCTCTAACTTCTCCCCACTCCCTAGCCCTGGGGTTTCTCATCCTTGTTAATATTCCTTCCCTTCTGCTAAGTCTGTTTCAAAAATGGAAAAAAACAAAACAAAACAAAACAAATAGGCCTGCCAGCCATGGAAACCCCCTTGGAGGGTGGGGAGAGGAACACACACAGCAGCCCGCTCCAGTCTCCTGAAGACCCGGGGGAAGCCAGTGAAGGGCGCGCTGCTGGGGATTTGGGTGAGTTGTTGCTGCAGGATGAGGGGTGATGCTGGGGCTCCGCTGGGACGTGTCAGGACTCAGGGGGGCCGGGGCTGGCAGCCCCAGGGCTTCTCCATCACCCGAGGCCTGTGGAGCTTCACGTGTCTCCGGGATTCCTCTCCCTCCTCCTTCCTCTCTTGCCCCCCTCTCCTCTCTTTCCTGCCTCCCCTCCTCCTCCTCCTCCTGGTCTCTCCTCTCTCTCCTGCTCCTTGTCCTCCCCTCTTCCTCCTCTCTTGCATGTGGCCCGCACACCTCTCCTGGCTTCTCTCTTGCCCCTGACCTCTCAGGTCCCACGCCTGCCTTTACCATCCCATAGTCACGCTTCTCTTGCCCATACTCTGGGAGGAGAGGCTCCAGCCAGGCCAGCCCAGGCTTCCAGGGCTCCGTGGTGGGTCTGTACCCACTCTTGGGCCTCCCCGTTTGCTCATAGCGGGTGGGGGAGGATGAGCAGAAGGAAGGAGGGAGAACAGATGTTTGCCTCCTGCCAACCAAGCCTCCTGTTCACCTGAGAGGAGTGCTTCAGAGATCTGAGCGTCCCCAGCCACCCCCGGAATAGACACCAGCTCCATTGTGCTTCTCCTTGAACTTCGTGGCCACCCTGAGTCCCCACACCAAGAACACCCAGCCCCAGCTCCATACCTCCCACCTAGTTCCTGTCCTCCTGGGCCTCATGGTAGGGCCCGATTCTCCATGCAACCCATGCCCCAAAGCGTTCACCGGCCCCCATGGCCCTGTTCAGTGTGTCCTCTGTGAAGGCAGCTTCCAGATGTCTGTCCCAGCCCTGTCCTCCTGCTGCCTCAGCGATGTTCCCTAAGACCATTGATTATCCGCTTATTCATTTACCCTGGGAGATGGAACATCGGGGACGCACTGCTCCTCTCCTGCTCACACAGAACTTGAGGACAGAGGCTCTGTCCAGCATCTGAAGACCCAGCAAAGCCCAGCTCTGCCAGCAGCTTGCCAGGACCTGAGAAAGCCCCTCTCTCCCTAGACCTCAGTTTCCCCAGATGTACATGGAGGGATTGGGCTAAATGAGCTCAGCAGATCTCATGGCCCCGATCCTGGCAGGTTGGTGACTGGCTGCCCTGTCCCCAGCCCTGTGGGGATTCAAGGTGTGAGCCTTAGTGGGGGGGGGGTACACAGGGGCCCCCAAATTCGTGTCTATCCAGAGCCTCAGAATGAGACCTTATTTGGAAACAGAGTATTTGTGGATACAATTAGGTGAGCACCTCCAGCTGGAAGCATCCTGGATTCCGAGTGGGCCCCAAATCCAATGACTGCTGGAACAGACGCCAGAGCCACAAGGAGAAGCGGCCACGCAGAGAAGGAGGCAGAGGTTGGAGTGAAGCGGCCACAGGCCAGGGCGCGCCTGGGCCACCAGAAGCAGGACGAATAGAGGAAGGTCCTCCCCTAGAGACTTTGGGAGAGCTGTGGCCCTGATGACACCTTGGTTGTGGACTGCTGGCCCCCAGGATTGTGCAGATACGTTTCTGTTGTTTTCAGCCACACAGTTTGTGGTGCTTCGCTCCAGCAGCCACGGAACATGGATCTGAGCCCCGAGAGATTCCTGGACGTGGGAGACCCACCCTTGTTCCTTGGTGGTTGGTGAGGGCTGCAGGATTGGGGCTTCTGATGTTATTGTCCTCGGGACAGACTCCCTGGGCAGGATCACGGAGGGGGCAGACTGAGCTGGGACAAGGGGCATTCGGGCCTTGGGCAGCAGGGCAGGCCCTAGAGAGGCAGTCAAGTCATCACAGTGATTTCCCTGAACGGGGAATGTTTCTTTCCAGGCTCAGTGCCCTGGTGGCCTCAGGGAAGTGGAGAAAAGAGAGGGGCGCCAGGGTTACGATTTTCAGCTTATTGAGGTCCGATGTGAATGGCATGCAAGCCTGTGGCTGGGGCCAGCCAGTGCCACCTTCTGAGCATGTTCTGAGTGTTGACTCTGCGCCGGGCATGGGAGATGAGGCTCCGGCTCTGTGGAGCTGCATCTGGCTGGGGAGAGATGGACAAGAGACAGCAAACACCCCTGCGCCGGGCTTCACATGCTGAACCCAGGAGCAGATGGTGTGACTTGGGCAAAGGGCTCACAAGAAGGCCCCACCGGGCACCCCCGAGTGTCCCCAGAGCCTCGGCGTGTGCTGGGCACTGTTCCCAGAGCTGCCCCGAGCCAACCGCACAGTCACCACACCTCCCTTTGGAGCAGACATTTGGCAGACAAGCAGGCAGAGCGCAGGGTTAGAGTGATCACTGCTCCGGCAGGAAGCAAGGGGACCCAGGCTGGCCCGAGCGCGTCCTCCCACCTGCCTCTCTGCCAGCTGCTGCCAAGCTTCAGAAATGATCCTGGAATTCAGCTCCATCGGGGCTTTGCCTGGAGGGGCCATGGTCTAGTGAGCATTCATATTAATAGTACTCATTAATATTAATCAGGCCAAATGTGATGCATCTCATTTTGTTCTCACAACCACCCCAGGTACCACCTGTGACTCAGATTAGGAGACCAAGGCTCAGAGAAGCCGAACAGCCTGCCTACCTCACGCAGGGCGGGGAGTGGGGGCAGCGCCAGAGTCCAGAGTCTTGACCATGTGGTCCAAGGCTCTGATTGTCACCTGGACACGGTGCTGTCACCTGGACACGGCGCTGTCCCGAAGGCGCTGAGGCAACAGTGCCCGCACCCGACGCTCGAGCTCACTTCACGCTGCCAGAGGTGCAAGAGCCTGGGGTGAAGACCCGCTGGTGAGCAGGGACCACGGCACCTGGCCTGCTGGGCTGGGTGTCGGTGCTCCCCAAAGCTCCAGGCAGGCCATCCATCACCCGCCGGGAGGCCAGCTGAGCCACGTGGTGCCACTCGCTGGCTGGGGGCTCACAGCCAGGCAGCAGAGCAGGGGACTCGGGAACCTGGGCAAAAAGAACCTCCAATCAGGGAAAGATTGCTTCCTAACAGCTAATAGTCCATTTTGAAACCAAAAAAGTGTTTTCCCCTTTATTCCAGCACAGGAGAAATGGTTAGACACACTGGCAGAATTACAGCAACTCTTTAGATCCCAGAGGGAAGAAAAACCCCATTGCTATAAAATAAAACCACACTCAGCCCAGATCCTCGGTGAGTCACGACTCGGGAGGCGGGAGCTGAAACCCCCACCACGCGCCGGGGCCCCAGCCTTCCCCAGCAGAGCTGCCCACCAGGCAGGGTCTAGACAGGGTGGTGGATGGCAGCCGCCCACTGCCCTAGACCCATTGGAGTCAAAGTGCAGCTACAGCCAAGAAGAAGCTGCTAAGTCGGTCCCGGAGACCGGCCTGGGGGAGGGGAGCCCATGATCTGTTTGCCCGGATGCTGAGGCATGATCCGGGGCACTGCCCATCCAGCTGGTGCTGCACACACTTGGGCTGCTAGGAGACCGGGTGGAGAGGCAGCTGGAGCCAGAATGCGGTGTGCAAATGGAACATTGTGCCACCTAAATGCTGAGCCACATGGGTGGCAGGAAGGGAGACCCACAGGTGCAGGGGTCTGCATCACTGTCCAGGCTCAGACCCTGGTGAAAGAAGGTGCCTGGTTTTGCTGGAGCAACAGGAAGTGAATAGGGGCCGTGCCGGAAGCTGTGCCCACGGGCTCTGACCTTTGGGAGGGGTCGCAGCTCCCAGATTCCCAGGCTGTCTCAGGAGGTCCTGTGGAGGTTGAGACTGGCATTGGGGATCCCAAAGACGAATGTCTGTGGGTGCAGGGAGCGCGGTTTTGGGCTGCGAACAGGGCCTCCCTTATCAGAGATGGGCCATGAACACTCAGCTTGGAGTGGCTGGAAAAAGTCATCTGGGAAGGCTCACTGGCTGTCTCTGGAGGGAGTGAGCCGTGTGTCACTACAGGTATTCAAATGAACACAGTGATTGCAGTGGATCGTATACGAGTTATAGGAAGGGAGAGCTGCAGGGGACCTCAGGGATCATTCCATCTAATGCTGTTTCCTCTGAGGAGGAATTGCCCCAAGACCCCAGCTCAGTGCTGCAGGGTCATGGCTAAGATGCCGGCGTCCAGACCTGCAGCCCAGGGGCCTTCCAGATGCCCCTCCCGCCCTTCTACAGTGCTGCCTGCGCTGCCAGGGCAGGCATGGGGGCTGCCCTGGTCCCCCTCGTGCACATTTGGGCTGCTCTGCTGACCATAGATGGGCCTTGGGTCCCGAAAAAGCCCCCAAGATCATCTCTCCGGAGACTATGTTTCTGACAGCAGCTGAAATCTCACAACTTTCACTGGACACCTGCTGCCTGCCGGGCTGGAGCCAGGCCCCTTGCTCTGCTATCTCAGTCTCCTTCCAAGGCGGGAAGAAATGGAAACTCGGAGAGCCCAGGGCCACCCCCAGGGCGAGCCGCGGGGCTGGGATTTCCTCTGGGACCCGACTGACACTGGCGCAGCTTGAGCCCTCCACACTCATCACCAACTGCCAGCTTCTGATGTCCAAGGGAGGAGACAGTAGCCAGCAGGCAGGGACAGCAGAGGTCGCAAGGGCCCCGGGGCAGGGGCACAGATGGCCTGTGGGGCAAGGTGAGAGGCCAGGGGAGTGGTGCCCTGAGACCTGCGCAGGGGTTACCCAGGTTAGAGTCAGGAGTGATTCACACAGGGCGAAGGTTGAACAAATGAATGAATGAACGGCCAGGATGCAGGGGACAGCGGAGAGGCTGGAAAGGAGGTGAGGGCTGGGCAGTGGCTGGCGGAGCAGTGGATGAGGGTGGAGCCTGGGCACGCTCTGGAGGAGGAGGTGGGAAGTCACACAGGCTGCCCTGAGGCTGCGGGGAAGGAGCCATGCTCAGGCCATGCTTCAGGGAGAGGCCTGCCTGGGTGGCCATGGAGGGGACAGTGAAGAGGACAATGAAGAAAGGCCACCAGGCACTGGTCTGGCGGTCAGGGGAGCCTGAGCCAAGGTGTGGCAGAGGCGCCAGAGAGGTGGTGTGAAGGCAGGTCGGGGGCCTGGGGTCGGGGAGCAGGCAGCAGGAATGGGGAGGGCGGATTGGCCCAGGACACACACCAGACATTGGGGGTTCAGAAGGGGCACTCAGGGTGGGAAGCAACCTCTCCCACCCCCTCACATTAATCTCCACGCTTTTCCTCTAAGTGCCAAACTTCCCTGGCAAAGGCCCCAGCAGCCCTGGTAGCCTCTTCCTCGCCTGTGGCTGCCCGATGGCTCCTCCTGCAGGCCTGGGCTTGCTGGGTTGCAGGGTCAGGGGAACCATCCTGGCATGTCTCAAACCTGTGCAGCTTCATGGCACATGCCAGGAGAAGCTCTGTAAAATTCACGGGCTGGCTCCTCTTGGAGCATCAGGAGAAGCAAACAGAGAGGCAGGCCAGGCATTGAAACCACCAGCAGGCATCGCTCATCTCCCACAAATGTGCAGACAGCAGCTGTCACGCTGCAGAGAGTGATGGGCGATTTGTCGGTGGGAACCAGAATGAACTTGGATTTGTCCTTGAGAATCGTCTCACCCAGAGCCCTCAGGATGGTTGGCTCTTGGCCGGCTCAAACTCAGGGGCAGGGCAGCCACAGGCCATGGCCCGCACCCTGCCAGGAAGCCTGAGGTTTCCTCGTTTATCAGTCCACAAGGTGCTCAGCCCTTGCATATGGATTTGGCTGCGGCTAATGTATCTGCTGCACTCTTGGTTGAGTGGATCTCCCGATTTCCAAGTGAATTGCAACCTCTTATTTTTATAACATGAAAAAAAGCCCACCCTGGGCTTAGCGGCCTTTACATCCCCTCCCCCAGCCTGCTGGTCCTTTCCTTCTGACCCGGTTGGGGGCCTGCTGCCTGGTGGCAGGCTGGGCTCTTCTTCAGGAGAGCATCCAATCATCTCCATGCAGGAGCTGCCCTGGAGAGAGCCATAGAAGGCATTAAAGCAGAGATTCAGTGCCGACTTGGCAGGCTTGAAAATAAAATGGATCAGAGTGATCTCATGCTGGAAACTTTATGAAACAAGCTCTTCCCCGCCAGGGTTTATTGGGCACCTCCCGTGCGCCAGGCGGTGTCTCATCCTCACAGCCTCTCCCAGGCCTGACGACTGCTGCCCCTGTTTCAGCAAGAAGAATGTGGAGGCTGATGCCTTGTCCATAGCTGGATGGTAGCCAGGGAAGAGTGCGCCTGGCCCCAGCCCTGTAGACACCCAACTCTGAGGTCCTTTTACTAGGCTGATGGAGGTTTAGAAGAGATGACCTTGAACACCCTTGAGGTCATGAAATAAAGGGAGGGATCTAGAAAGCCGAAGAAAAGGAGAACCACTCCAAGGACCCTGGAAGCTTTAAAATGGACCCTCCGAGGCATGGCCAAAGGATTTTATTTCACACGCTTTCTTTATCTCTGGTGAATCTACCATCAATACTCCTGCTAACTAACCTTTCTGAATCACACCAGTTCCCAGTCGCCCACGAGGATGAAGGCCTTGGGAATAGTTGGACATTGGGATGGAGCAGAGATGGACATTGGGAGTGACTTTCAGCAGAGGGGTGGTCTGGGGGCTCCTGCCGGACGGACAAGCGGCTCCCCACTCTGGGGCCCCACGTTGCCAGGTGGGGGTGGTTGACTGGAGGCCGCTCTGACAGCCTGAGCCCGGCTTTATATTTAGGTTGAGTAGGTGGCTGCCTACTTGGTGTGATTTCACAGGCTCTTCAGGGCCTCTTCCAAACCCCAAAATACCTCCTCCACCTGCTTCCTGGTGCTGGAGCTTCTCTGATAAGAGAACAGCTTCCTGTTCCTAAGTTAGAAAGAAAGCTGGCTTGCCCCTTTGTGTGGGAGCCAGCACTGATCTAAGTGAGCTCCCCAGCGAGCAGCAGGTGCAACATAGTTTTGGGGGCTGAGAAGGCCACTTAAGGCCTTGTCCAGAAAGGCATTGCAGAGTCCCCTCCTGGTCCTCTGTCTCCAGGGAATGCGTAGGAACTCATGGCAGTTGATTCTTGACCCTTGCAGAGCCAGGCTGTCTCCCAAATGCAAGGTTTGATGCATCCCTGCCTCTAATGATGCCGCCTTCCAGCCTGAGAGGCCAAGGACACTGACAGTCTTATACATACACCATCACACATCAGGACATGCTGAGAGAGGAAAGAAGAATGTGCCACAAGGCATGGCCTATCAGATGAGGGCATTTGAGCTGAGGCTTTCTTGGGTGAATAGGAGTTCACTAGACAACTAATGGGCGAGAGGTTTCCACGCGGTGGGAACGGCGTGTGGGATGGCTTAGGCAGGAAGGGGCTGGCACGTTAAAGGGCACCATGGAAGCAAAGGGGTCCAGGCATTGAGGGGGGAAAGCTGGGAGATGGGGCAGAGAGAGGCAGATGGGAGCCAACCTGTACTCACAGTGGGGCCACACGCAGCAGCATGGCAGCTAATGACACTGGGCGTCTGTTAGGAATGCGCTCAAGGCCCCACCCAGGGCCCAAGCTCCAGGAGATCCCCAGGTGGATGGCCTGCTCTGAGAGCTTGAGAGCTGCCACCAGGTTGGGCAGAAAACTGGGCCTTCCAGCCTGGGTGAGTGGGTCCACTGGCTGAACAGCCACGTGCCTGAGCTCTGGGGACATGGCAGGTCCAGCTCCCATTGGCTTTCCTCACCCTTCAGGGCCCACAGGCCAGGGGAGCTCAGCACCCAGGGTGGTCAGTGCTCAGCAGAGGATCTGTACTTGTACTTTGATTATACCTGAGAGCATTTCAAGGACAAGGGACACACCTTTGGCCTCTGTGTATCCTTCAGAGAACCTGACACAGTTCTGGGCTCAACAAACACAACGAGGATGGATTGCAGTGCAGAAGCAACCCAGGCCCCGCACCCGTGAGGCCGCCTGCCGACCTGCGTCCCTGCATCCCTGTCCACCTGCTTTGCTTTTAAAAATATGTTTCAGATCATTAGGGCAAAAATGTTCAAAGCAGAGTAAAAACTCATTAATTCAGCCCCAGTTATTCGGGAATCTAGAATACACAGGTTCTGAGCATCTGGTTTGATGAACACATTTACAATGTAAAAAACTGAGAGTTCTTAGTTTTCTTGAACCAGCTACTGATTCCACCTGCTAACCTTTTGGGGTAAAAGACTGTGGATTTGCTGGAAAACATGTTCTCGTGGTAAAGGATTGGTGACTCTGCCTTCTGAGGCACTCGCGTGATCTGCTAAGGCGTGATCAGAGGCTGCAGCTGTTCAGAGCTGCCCTGGGCTCCCGTGTGGGACCTCAGACTGTGCCATTTCCCTGCAGTGGCCTCTGCTTATGGGCATCGTTAAAGAAAACATTAACCTGACACTTGTTAAAACGGCAAGGAATTGGGAGGCCGAGGCTGTTGGATTACCTGAGGTCAGGAGTTTAAGACCAGCCTGGCTAACATGGTGAAACCCTGTCTCTACTAAAAATACAAAAAAAATTAGCCAGGCATGGTGGTGCATGCCTATAGTCCCAGCTACTTGGGAGGCTGAGGCAGGAGAACTGCTTGAACCCTGGTGGCAGAGGTTGCACTGAGCCAGGATTGCAATATCGCACTCCAGCCTGAGTGACAGAGCGAGACTCTGTCTCAAAAAAAAAAAAAAAAAAAAAAAAAAAGGCAAGGAAGACTTTATTCAGGACTATTGCAATAGGTGTCAAGACAATCGAATCGCAATGGGGGAGAGAAACCAGGCTCAACTCTGAATGCCACAGGGCGGCTGGGATGCGCAGGCATTGAGTGGAGCAAGGGCTGGGTGGAAAGTTATGAAGAAGAGCCAAGTTAGACACCAAAGACTGGGGGTTATTGCTACAGGCAGGTCAAGGACTTTGATATCCAGGATAGAGGATGAGGAGCTGGAGCCAACAACCAGGGTGAGGGCTTAGCCCAGGAGGGTTCTTGGGCTATCAAGGGTGGGGGGACTTTTGCTAAGCAAACCTAGGGAGTTTTGCTAAAACCGGACTATGTGGCCGAAGATGAGGCCCATGAGTGAGGCCTCAAAAAGTAGGCTCAGGGGAGGCTGGCTGAGGTTTGGTCAGGGAGCGGGGGTCTTTGTCCTTGTCCTGGGAAGCTGGGAGGAAGAGTGAAACACGTAACGGGGTGCAGTCCTGGGGAGGCCTCCAAAATAATCGGCAGGTGGTGGGGGCCCAGCGGCCACAGCTGCAGGCTATGGAGCTGGAGATCTGGATAGAAGCCAGTTCTGCCACCCACCATGTGAGTCCCCTCTAACCTCAGGCCCTTGTCTATGGAGTGGGGACAAGAATTGCATCCTCAGGAAACTGGGGAAAAGCTTGGCACTGCAGAGGGCAAACAATATACTTCATTTGCCCTTAATGTTATTATTACACAAGCAGTGAACACACACATTTTTATTCTGAAATATTCAAGTAAATGTCTATAGAATAAAATTTGGGCTCTCTTTCCTTTGTGACTTGCTCCACATTAACCCCTGGTAAGCATATCATACGCAGCAGCATTGGGCATCATCGTTATCATCATCAAGATTATTTCAATCGAGTGGGATCAGATTCAGCACAGCCCAGCCTCATTAATAGGGCTCAGAAGTCTCTGCATGTCAGTGTGGTTGGTAAGTTCTATTCATTCTTCTTCCTTTTATTTTTATTTTTTTTTGACACAGGGTCTCACTCTGTCACCCAGGCTGGAGTGCAGTGCACAGCTCACTGCAGCCTCAACCTCCCAGGCTCAAGTGATCCTCCTGCCTCAGTCTCCTGTGTAGCTGGGACTACAGGCATGCATCACCATGCCTGGCTAGTTTTTGCATTTTTAGTAGAGACGTGTTTCACCATGTTTCCCAGGCTGGTCTCGAACTCCTAGGCTCAAGGGATCTGCCTGCCTCAGCCTCCCAAAGTGCTGGGATTATAGGCGTGAGCCACAGCACTGGCCTCATTCTTCTTAATGTGAAGCAGCTTTTGTATTTTTATGGACTGGTTCCCTTATTGATGGGCATGTGGTTCATCTAGTTTTTCACTTTTTCAAATAATGCTGCAAATAACATGCTTGGATCGCCAGTGTAGTAGAGAATCTTGCCTCCACACTCCCAAATCTGTCCACACCCTCATCCCCAGAAGCTGTGACTATGTCGCCCTGCATAGTGAAAGGGACTTGGTAAATGCAATTAGGGGTCCAGACCCTGAGATAGAAGATGATCCTGGATCAACTGGTGGGCCCTTGAAAGCGTTGCTGTAAGACCTGCCAGCACTGTGATTTTAGACTTCTGATCTTCAGAGCTGTAAGAGAACGAATTTGTTCTTTTTAAAGCCACTCAGTTTGTGGAGATTTGTTACAGTGGCAATGGGAGACGAATGCACTCATCTTTGTGCACCTGGCTGGCTGCTGCTATAGACTAGAGTCCTAGACATGAATTTGCCCCATTGAAGGGTGTGCTCACTGTTCATTTCTATTGACACCGTGAAGTTGTTCAATAAATACGCTTTGCACGTGGACACTTCCATCATGTGGGGCAACCCTGGTTTGTTGCTTCCCCACCCTGGAGCCAGGACTGGATGTTTTTCACTACTTAAAATTTTCGTTGGCTGGGTGCAGTGACTCACGCCTGTAATCCCAGCACTTTGGGAGGCCCAGGCAGGTGGATTGCTTAACTCAGAAGTTCAAGTCCATCCTGGGCAACAGAGCTAAACCCCATCTCTACAAAAAATAAAAAATTAGCCAGGTGTGGTGTTGCGGACCTGTAGTCCCAGCTACTCAGGAGGCTGAGGTGGGAGAATCACTTGAGACCAGGAGGTGGAGGCTGCAGTGAGCCAAGATCATGCTACTGCACTTCAACCTGGGCAACACAGCAAGACACTGTCTCAAAAAAAAAATTGAAAATTTGGAGACAAAATATTATATCACTACTTTAATTTGAATTTATTTGAATTACTCTAATTGCATGCCCCCTACACCCTCAGTTGCTTGCTATGACCTCTGGTTATTTTTCTGTTGGGTTTGTCATAATGTTTTTCTTTGCTTGCAAAGGCTCTTCATATTTTCTATGAATGATAAGAATCCTTTGTTTATTTTAAGGATTGCAAATATGTTCTCCCAGTCTATTACTTGTCTTTTGAATTTTAGAAATAGTGCCTTTGGTCAAACAGAAGCTATAAAAACAGTTTTACGACTAAAAGACATTAGTTGTTTTCTTCATGGCTTCTGGGTTTCAGTTTACTTCATGTTTCCCTCTCCCAGAGAATATGAAAATGTGCTTCTTTATTTTCCTCCAAAACTTTTGTAGTCTATTAAAATACTGAACTCTTTAATTCTTCTGCTTTTTTGTGAACAGCGTGAGGTAGGGATCGAATTATTTTCTTCATGCAAGCTCCTTCTGTCTCCATGCCATTTGCTGAAAAGGTTTTGCCATTGGATTTACTGCATCTTTTTCTAAAATCAGTGGCCATATCTGTTTGGGTCTATGTCTGAGGTTCCTGTTCTGTCCCATTAATCCATGTCTATCTTTGTACTGGTTACTCATTGTCTTGAGTACTGTAATGTAATAAGTCTTGAAGTTAGGTCATGTAAGTCCTCTATCTTTGATTTTTTTCCCTAAAATTGTTTTTGCTATTCCAGGTCCTTTGCTTTTCTAAATAAATTTTAGAATATGTTTGTCAAATCCCATGAAAAAGTCTATCAGGATTTTGATTGGAATTGCACTGAAAGTATATATCAATTAGGGAAAAACTGATAACAACATTGAGTCTTCTAATTCATGACCATGGGATATCTATCTATGTATCTGTGTATCTACCTATTTATCTATCATCTATCTATCTATCTATCTATCTATCTATCTATCGATCTATCATTTATTATCTAATATCTTTCAGCTTTTTTTATCACTTTCAGTATGTAAGAATTGAACATATTTTGTTAAATTTATTCCCAACTATTTCATTGATGTTCTTTTAAATGATACTTTAAAAAATGTAATTTCTGATTATTATTATTGTTTCTAGCATATAGAAATACAATTGATTTTTATATATTGACTGTTATGGACTGAATTGTGGCTCCTCCAAAATTTATATATTGAAGTCCTAACCCCCAGATCCTCAGAATGTGGTTGTAAAGATAGGGGCTGTAAGGAGGTAATTAAGTAAAAATGAAGTCATTACAGTAGGTCCTAATTCAGCATTACTGTTGTTCTTATGATAAGAGAAAATGTAGACACACAGGTACAGAGAGAAGGCCATGTGAAAACACAAGAAGAATATGGCCATCTACAAGCCAAGGAGACAGCCTCAAATGACACCAAGCCTGCTGACACTTTGATCTTGGACCATGAGAAAATGAATTTATCTTGTTTAAGCTGCCCAGCTTGCAGCCCTTTGTTGAGGCAGCCCTGGCAAACTTGTGTCCTGGGAATTTGTTAAATTCACTTATTAGAGATAGTAGCTTTAAAAATAATCCTTAGGGTTTTCTACCCAGACAATCCTTTTGCTGTCTGTGAATAGAGACAATTCTACTTTTTCCTTTCTAATCTGTGTACATTTTATTTCTTGTTCCTGCCTTCTTGCACTGGCTAGGACCTCCAATACAATGTTGAATGAAAGGGATGAGAATGGACACTCTTGCTTCATTCTCAATCTTTGGGTCAAAGCAGTCCTTCACCATTAAGTATGATGTCAGCTGCATGCTTTTCAAGATGTCCTTTATCAGGTTGAGGGAGCCACCTTCTATTCCTAGCTGGCTAATAATTTTAATCATGAATAGATGTTAGATTTTTGTCAAAAGATTTTCCTGCATCTATCAAGATACTCATTTTTTTGTTGTTAATGTGATAAATTACATTGATTGATTTGCAAATGTTAAACCAACCCTGCATTCCTGGATAAAACCTTGGTCGTGGTGTGCATTATCCTTTTTATATATTGTGAGTTTCAATTTGCTAATATTTTATTGAGGATTTTTGCATCTATGTTCATAAGGGATATTGGCCTATAGTTTTCTTTTCTCATAATTTCTTCAGTTTTGGCATCAGGGAAATGCTGGCTTCATAGAATAAGGTGGGAAATTCTCCCTCCTGTTCTGTTTTCTGGATGAGTTGGTGTGGAATTGGTGTTAATCTGATAGAATTCACCAGTGGAACTATCTGATCATTGAGGGTTTGTGTGTATGTGTGGAGAGAATTTTAATTACAAATTCAATTTATTTAATAGATATCATTCTCTAAGTCTTCCCAAGTGAACTTTGGCAGCCTGTGACTTTCCAAGACTTTTGATATGTTGCATTTTTAATTTCCATTTAACTGAAAGTATCTTCTAATTTATCTCGCAATTTCTTCCTTTTCCCATCTAGAAATGTGTTGTTTAATTTCCAAATATTTGAGAATTTTCCAAATAGCTTCTCTTAATGATTCCTAATTTACATCTGTTGTGGTCAAAACACATTTTTATGACTTCAATCTTTTTAAAGCATTGAGGCTTTTTCTATGGAATAGAATACAGTTTGGTGGATGTTCTTTGTGTGCCTGTAAAAAATGTGTATTCTACTCTTGCTGGGTCAAATGTTCCAGAAATGTCAAGTAGGTTAAATTGGTTGATAGTGTTGTTCAAGTCTTCTATGTCTTAAATGACTTTCTGTCTACTTATTCTATCAATTATTTAGAAAGTGTTGTTAAAATCTCCAACTATAGTGTGGATTTGTCTATTTCTCCTTTTGGTTCTACCAGCTTTTGCTTCATGTACCTTGGAGATCGCTTATTAAATGCACACACATTTCAGATTGTTATGTCCTCTTGAGGAGTTGTCCCCTTTATCATTATAAATGACCCTCTTTATCCCTGATAAGATACTTTGCTATGGAATACATTGTGTCCAATGTTAAAAAGAGCACTCCAGCTTTTCTTTCATTAGAATTTTCATGGGTATATCATATTGCATCTTTTAACTTTTAACATCTTTGTGTCTTAAATTTAGGGTGTGTTTCTTATAATAGAACATGGTTGAATCTCACTTGTTTTTGTTGAATCTGACCATCTTATACCTTTTAATTGAAATGTTTAGATTATTTACATTTAATATAAATACAAATATGATTGTGTTTAAATCTATCATCGTGCTATTTGTTTTCTGTTTGGCTCATCTGTTCTTTTTAATCTTCTGGATTAATTGAATATAGACTTGATTGAATAGAGACTCTATTTGGTCTCTATTATTGGGTTTTTTTTTTTGTGGTTACTCCGAGGTTTACAATAAACATCTTTAACGTATCACATTCTAGCTAAAGATGTCACACCACTTCATGTGTAGTGAAAGTTTACTCCACGTATGGTGTAAGTTTCCTTGTTCTCATTCTTTATCGGGTTGTTGCCATGCATTTTATGGCAACACATATGAGAAGTCCCACAATACTTTGTATTTACTTTGTTTTAGACAATTATCTTAAATAAATTTTAAGATAATACGTATCATCACTTATTTACCCACGTATTCATTATTTCTGGCCCCATTCCTTTCTTTGTCAAGTTCTAAATTTGTAACTGGTATCATTTTCTTCTGCCTGAAATATGTCCTTTAACACTACTCACAGAGTTGCTGTCATGGTGGGCTCCCCCGGCTTTTGTATGTCTGAACACAGCTTTACTTCACTCACATTATGGAAATGTATTTTACTGGGCACCTATTTCTACAACTCTTGTGTTGACAGATTTTAAAATCCCAGTGCTTTAAACTGGTTCCTCTGTTGTCTTCGGGCCTGCAATGTTTCTTACAAGAAATCAAATTTCACTCTTTCTTTGATCTTCTGTGTATAATATCCTTTCCCCCTGGCTGCTTTAATATTTCCTCTTTATCGTGAGTTTTCAGCCGTTGGCTGGTTTGCAGCTCTGTGGTGTGGTATTCTCACATTTCTTCTGTTTGGGTTTTATTGAGCTTCTTGGATTTGTGTGTTTATAGTTTGTATCGAACGTGGAAAAATTTTTATCTTTGCTTCTTCAAATATGATTTCCGTGTCCATCCCAACCCCTGCCTTTGTTTGGGGCTCCAATTCCAGATGCTAGGACTCTTCATGTTGTCCCAGAATTTATGATGATTGGTTCATTTTTTTCAATATTTTTCTCTGTGTTTTATTTAGAATAGTTTTTATTACTATATCCTCAAATTCATTAATCTTTTGTCCTATAATGTCTGTGTTAGAACTCATTTAGTATTTTTTCATTTCAAATGTTGATTTGAATCCCTAGAAGTTTTATTTGGATCTTTTTTATATTTTTAATTTCTCTCCTGATCACGTTCACACTTTCCTCTATTTTCTTGAATATGAAATGTACTAATAATGGTGTTTTTAATGTCCTCATCTGAAAATTCTGTGGTATTTCTGGGTCTGTTTCTATTGATTTATTTTTCTCTAATTATGATTGCATATTTTGCTTCTTTGCACGCCTGGTCATTTTTTGATACCAGAGATTATTAATTTTACATTGTTTGGGGCTGAATATTTTTGTGTCTTGAAAAATATTTCGGGGCTGTATCCTGGGACACAGTAACATTGGAATTAGTTTGATGTATTTGAAGTTTTCTTTTTAGTGATGTCCACAATGATCTTTTGGTCTGGGGCTAATTTGAGCCCACTTCTGAGGTGGGCACCCCGTTGAGTCCCTCTCCCAGTGTCCGCTGTGCCAGGACGTCTCTCCACTCTGCCTGCAGGGGACATGAGCTATTCCCGATCTCCCATGTGAGCTCTGGGGATGGTTCTGTCTGCTACTCGGTGTGGTCTCTCCCTGGCCCCGCAGCCTGCTCAGGGGCATGCACAGCCAGTTGCTCCCAGGGCCTCTCTGCAGCCTCTGGAGCGCAGGAAAGCTTCCTCCTGTCCAGCAACCAGCACTTTGAATGCCTGCACCTTGGAGTCCCTGAACCCTGGGCTGTGGCTCCTCCAGGCAGTGGGACCGGGGCTCATCTGAAAACTCTCTCCAGGCATGAGGGGGCTCCTGCAGGGCTCACCCGTCTGCTGCCTGCTCTCTGGGATCAATGTTGTGTGCTGCTTGTTGCATAAATTGTCTGAAAACCACTGCTTCATATACTTCCCCGGTTGTTTTAGCTGCTTAAGGCAAGAGCATTAATCCTGTCTCTGTTATTCTATCATGGCTGGAAGTGAAAGAAAGTTCAGATTTATTGTTCCGAAATCAGTTTCTCTCTGATGGAATTTTGGGAGGGAAGAAAAGTACATGCATTTGCTCAGCCCATCATCTCAATTAAAACCTTTACATTTTCATGAAGAACCCCCAGCAGATTGGCGGTGACCCCTCCAATCGCTTCAGACTCTGTTGCTTGTCACCCCAAATGCTTTGTGATGTGGGGTAGGAGGGGCGTTTTCCAGCCAGTGCATTAGGAGTGGCTGGGGCCTTGCACACCGATGGGTGGCTGTCACGCTGGGGAGAGATGAGTCCCGCTGATGTGTGACACACGGAGCTCCTGTCCCATGGTCTGTCCCTCGCAGATGGTGAGTCCCCTAAGGACAGGGCTTGGGACCTCTGAGTATAGCCCCTGCGCAGAGGGGGCTGGCGGCACATGCCTGTGGAGTGAACAGATAAGGTGAGACAGCCTTGCTGGTCTGCACCTTCTATTCCCCTGAAGCATGGCACCACTCAGGCAGTGCAGACGCTTCACACTTCTCCAGGGAGGGAGAGAATCTGGATGAGCAAAGCTGCGGCTTATGTCATTGTGTCTCCCTGGGCATCCACTCCAGGGGCCTGTGGGGTCTCAGGGTGACTTATCCATGTCACCTGCTCACAGTGACATGGATGGCCTGCAAGGAAGATGCCCCTTGGTGGCTGCGTGTCAGGGGAGGATACGGCAGAAGCTGAGTCGTGGTGCATCTTTGAAGGCCCAGAGAGTGCTCTACCTGCCTCTGGTCCCATCCTGGGATTCCTGGGGAAAAAAAAATGCCTGGAGTTGGGCCGAGCCATGGGCATCCACACAGGGGCACGCGTTCACTTCCAGTGCCTTCCTCCCAGCCCGTGGCCAGGAGGCCCTGGTAAACATTCCCACTGCCTGCTCCTGGTTTACACAAGGGAAACCACTTGAGTTGACTCTGAGAGGCACGGGGAAGCAGAGACCCAGATGAACTGAGAGAACAAACCCTGAGGGTATCGGGGACAGCACACTAGCAGAGAGTGGTTCTGGGGCGGAAGTGAGCTGTGCAGCTGGAAGGGAGCAACGTGGCTGCAAGACCAGGGTATGCACAGGGTGGGAGGGAGGTGGCCCCAAGTCAAATGTCAGTTCACAACAGCCGGGAGGGGTCCCAATCTCCCAAGGGACCTGAGGACAGGAAAGGACAGAAAGGGACCAGACATGACTCTGGAGAGGGGCTGGCAGAGGGAAAGAGAGCAATGACAGCTTCATGTTCACTCACTTTGCCCAGCTTAACCTCAAGATGAAGACAGGTGGAGGGATGGTGCTCCTGGGACGCAGACCTGGGTCTGCCTCTCCCTCTGTGGGACCTGGGGCCTCCCACCTGCCCCGTCTACCCTCGTTTGCCCATCTGGAGCCAGGAATGCCAGCACGCAGACTCTTGAGGGGTTAGAGGCAGTGGGGCGCCCACACGGTCTGTCCTCTTTCAGCAGCTGCTATGGCCCCAGGCTCCTCATCCCGCAGGGAATGGGACCAGAGGCTCCACATGGGGCTCCTCGTCATGCCTGTGCCCCTGCTCGTCTCTGTAGTCAGGACACCCTGCTCCTCCCAGGGCAGAGTGGCTGCTGTCATATCCAAGGTGGCATTGGCTCCTGCAAGGGCTCACGGGGAAACTGAGGCCACCCAAGACCTGCCTGGAGCTCATTGCTTCTCTGGCTTGGTGGACCCTAGGGGTCCTCGGGCTTTGCCTCTCTGGAGCAGCAGAGCAGAGCAGAGCAGAGCCCCAGCTGGTGGGGGCACCTGTGGCAGAGGAGGCGGGCTGCCTGCGCCACCCAGCAGGCCGGCGTGGAGTCCAGCACCCAGCAGGCTGGTATGGAATCCAGGCCCGTGGGTGCTTTTTCCTGAACTCTGTATTAGAGGATGACACCGAACAGCTGAATGGCTGGAAATAGTATCCAGTTGCACAGTGGGGTTTGCTCGTACTTTCGGCCACGCTACCTGGTGGCTGTCGGAGGCAGGCCCAGAGGTGGCCCTATGAGTGCTTGATGCTGCAGGAGCCCCACCTGAAACACGGGGACCCGGCTGGCCTCCTGCAGGTGACAGCAAAGCCCAGGCTCGTGATTTTAGGTCCCCCACTGTGTGCCAGGGTGGGACCCCAGCCTGGAGCCCCCAACAGTTGCTGAGTCACTATTGCTTGGCCACGATGGATCCCTGCGTCCCTGGCTGTCCTCCCTGCCCAGAGGAGAGGAGCAAGTCTCAGTTCCTTTCTGAGTTATTCTCTATCTGCCCACCCTCCCCATGCACCTTGTCTTCCCACCCACTCTGTCCTGTAAAGAATCCGTCGGTCCCGAGGGTGAAGGTTGATGATCTTCAGAATTGCACAAGGAGATGACAGGTGCACTTTCTCCTAGAAAAGAAAAGGGAAAGCACCTCCTCTGCTCTCTGGCTCCTTTTCAGAGTGGGCCTGCCCGCTTCGAAGGCATCTTCCCTCCCTCCCCTGGCCGACCCCACAGCGGGGAGAAGGAAAAAGCCTTTCCTTTCGATGTGCTGTTTGCTACCCTGTCTTCTTTATGAAGAAGAATTCTAAAAGGTCAGGGAAGACAGGTGCTGACTGCTCAGCTCCCTGTCTTGGGAGCAGTTAGTGGGTGACCTCCTTCGACAGTGGGGCTGGGGCCCTCCAGACTGCTGTGAGCATGACATTGGACTCCTGGCTGGACCCCTGCACACTCGCGCCCACCAGGCTTCCTGTTGCCCATCACCCTGCACCATTCTGCCTTCCTCACCAACCACCCATGCTCACGGCTGCCTCAGGGCCTTTGCACAGCTGGGCTTTTGGTCGACATGCCGTGCCCCCAGTACCCTCATGGTTTGCTCTTCCCTGTCACTGGGGTCTCCCCTTAATTGCCCCTCTCCTGACCGCCCTGTCTCATCTGCAGCCCCTGCCCCATGGGAGGCGAGGGAGCCCCTGCTGCACGGGCCACGCCCCCTCTGCCTGCACGCTGCTCTCACCCTGGCTGCCCTGCTGGGGTGTCAGCACTGATGGGGGGATGTTCAGGTGGGGGATTGAGTGGACAGGGGCAGGGCTGAGGGAGGACAGGCGGAGAGGGGGTCGTAGGGCAGAGCCCGCCTTGGCCTTTCCTTCTCTGAGGGTGGATGCTGTGTTGCCCGTTCTCTGACACTCAGGTGCAGTGCCCAGCCTCCGTTCTTTGCAGAGTGAGAAAGTGGGCTGCAAATTGCCCTGAGAGGACACGTGAGCGCAGGGAGGCTCTGCAGCTGTTGTGGCTCCCACTTCCCTCCTGGGGGGCCCCAGAGGTCCCAGAGCCTGGGCCAGGAGGCTGCAGACAGCCATATGCCTCTTGTCTTATGTCTGCCCTGCTGTGTCTCTGGCTGACTCTCAGTGGATTTTCGGGGCCTTGGGCCTTGCCACGCTCCCAACAAACTCAGCTGACAGTGCAGACGCAACATCAGGCATCATCAGATGCTCTGGGTCCGTGTAGGGGCCAGTGGGGGTCAGCTTGGGGCTGTGGGCCATGGGCTGCTTGAGGCTGGGAGGCTGTGGGACCCACAGACTCCCTTTCCTGCCCTGATCTTGGCTGGATCCTGCAGGTTGAAGCCCCTTCTGTTGGCTGTGGGCAGAGCTGCCGAGGCAGATTCTTCCCCACCAAATGCAGCCTGTTCCCAGGATCGTGGCCCCAAACTGGAGAAGCTTCAAAGAGAACGAAGGAGGCACCACTGTCCAGATCCCTGGCCCAGGGAGGAGGAGGCACCAGTGGGTGGGCAGCAGGGCTGGGATAGCACCCCAGCCTCACGACCCTTGCACAGGCTGAGCCAGAGAGCCATGCAGAAGCCTCGTGGGTCCAAATTTGGGTTGATGGGAAGAGGCAGGCGTGGGTGGTTGGTGAGGAAGGCAGAGTAGTGCAGGGTTATGGGCAACAGGAAGCCTGGTGGGAGCAAGGGCAGGCCTGGAGAGCCTGGGCTTCACCACCATCCCACAGGGCAGTAGAGGAGACTGAGGCCCAGGACACAGAGCAGGTCAGAGGCCCAGTCACACTAGAACTCGGGACATCGCCCTCTAGGACACAGGGGGCTCTGGTGGGGACCAGGAGCTGCAGGAGGATGGTAGAGAATCTTGAACCCAGCCCGAAGGCCAAGTGGTCTAGGGAAGGAGGTGGTTCTGCAGGAGAGAGAGGACAGCATGTGTGTGTGTGTGTGTGTGAATGTGCATGAGTGTGTGTGAGTGTGCATTGGTGTGTGAATGTGTGTGCATTGGTGTGTGAATGTGTGTGGGTGTTCATTGGTGTGTGTGAATGTGTGTGCATGTGAGTGTGCATTGGTGTGTGTGAATGTGTGTGCATTGATGTGTGTGAATGGGTGTGAGTGTGCATTGGTGTGTGTGATTGTGTGAATGCATGTGAGTGTGCATGTGTGTGAGCATGGGTGTGGATGTGTGTGAGTGTGTAGGTGTGCATGTGGGTATGCATTTGTGTGTGCATGTGAATGTGTGTGAGTGTACATCTGTGAGTGTGCATGTGTGCATGTGAGTGAGCATGAGTGTGTATATGAATGTGTGTGACTGTTCAGAAGTGTGAGAATCTGTGTGAATGTGTGTGTACGCCTGTGAGTGTGCATGTGTGTGAGTGCATGTATTGTGTGTGAATGTGTGTGAATGTATATGGGTGTGCATGTGTGTGAGTGTGAACGTGGATGTGATTGTGTGAGTGCATATGTGTACGTGTGTGTATGTACGTGTGTATGTGAGTATACATGACTGTGCATGTGTGTGAGCACGTGTGGGTATCTGTGTATGCATGTGAAGATGTGTGGGTGTGCATGTGAGTGTATGTGTGTGCATGTGACTGTGTGAGTGCATGTGTGAATGTGTGTGACTGAGTGCATGTGGATGTGTAAGCATGTGTGTGAGTGTGCATATGAGTGTGCATGTGTTTGTGAGTGTGTGTGAGTGCATGTGTGTGAGCATGTATGCATGTGGATGTGCATGAGTGTGCATGTGTGTATGTGTGTGAGCACATAAGAGTGTGTGAGCATGTGTGCATGTGTGAGCGTGCATATGAGTGTTGTGTGTGTGTATGTGGGTGTGAGCATGTGTGTGTGAGTATGCATGAGTATGTGCATGTGTGTGAGTGCGTGTAGATGTGTGAGCGTGTGTGTGGGTGAGTGTGCATATGAGTGTGTGTATGAGTGTATGTGAGCATGTGTGGGTGTGTGAGCACGTGTGCATGTCAGTGTGCGTGTGTGAGAGTATATGTGGGTGTGTGAGCATGCGTGTGTGGGTGAGTGTGCATATAAGAGTGTGTGTGTGTGTGTGAGTGCACGTGGGTGTGGGTGTGCATGTGAGCGTGCCAGGCCCCCGGAGGTGTGTAGAAGGCCTTGTCAGCCAGCAGCTGCCGTTTCCCTTCCTGCAGAGCTCACCCTGCGGCTCCACCTCCTTCTTTCCGCTGTAAACCAAGCTCGAGGGGCCCAAGCCTCGTGGGGGTGCATGGGCTGAGGCGTGAGGAAGAGCAGGTGTGCCCACCCAGCGCCTGCCCATTGCCGCCCTGCTCCTTTCTATAAATTGCACGACGCCGTGTCTGACAGCATCCTTGAGGGACCAGGCTCCTGACTGCAGAGGGGGCTGGAGCCCATTATGCCCGAGCTGATGCAGGAATAATGAGGGGAAGACGCCGTAATAGGAAAGTCTGTATCTAATAAAGGGAAATTTATTCAGTGCGCTCCAGAGGAGCTGGGCGCCGGCTGGTCTTAAAACAAAACCACCGCCTGCCAGCCTGCACCGTTTGCTCCCTGACAAAGGCTGCGGTGGCTAGAGAGGACAGGTGGGGACGCAGCTCCCTGGGGGCTTGAATTAAGCAGATCCTGGGCCTGGCTCATGCCTGAAACGGGGCTAGGGACCACTGCAGGGCTAGAGCAGGGCCGGAGGCAAAAGGCATCAGGCGCTGTCCTCAGAGTGGGGGCTCAGCAGGGAGTGGGGTTCTGCCAGCAGGAGGCAGGAACAGAGTGGGCTCATGGACATGTGGGTTCTGGGGTAAGCCCCGCCCCTGAGTGCGAGCCCCACTAGGCTAGTCTGCAGCTGCAGGACCACCATGTGGACTGCGAATAGGGTGGATAAATATTGCCCCCAGGGTTTTTGTAAGAAGAGCAGGAATACCTTACTGCTAACTCTGAGGGCCTCTGCTCATGTTTCCTTCTCTGTGGCTGGCCCCCCTTGGAGTCGTGCAACACAGCAGCCGCTGACAGGGAAGGGCTCCCCACATGCCTCCATGCCCCTGGCTGTTGAATCCGGCAGAGCAATGACATTTAGTGCTACCTGTGCCAAGCACCCAGGGAGTGTGAGTTGGCTCAACCTGACAGTCTGGCCTGTGATCTGGGGCCTGGCCACTGTGCTCCCCCTTGGGAAGGGTGGGGAGTATGATCTGGACAAGTAGCTGGGGCCTGGCCACCATGCTCCCCCTTGGGAAGGGTTGGGGAATATGATCTGGACAGGTAGCAGTCACATGCTGGCTTTGTAGGATATTTAAGGCCGTGTTCTAAGAGACAGGATGGAGACCTGCTAGTGTGGGCAGAGGGCATCAGAAAGTCCCACGCCTGGAGCCAGGGTGCCCATAGGTGGGTGGGAGGCCTGGGGTGCCCAAGACAGGCAGACACAGCCCAGGACCAGAGGGTGCCCTCAGGACCAGTGTGTCCTGCTCCTGGGGTAGAGCCATCAGGGTATGCCGTCCTGAAGGCGGGAACTGTGGCTTGGCCCTTCCACACCCAGAATCTTCTCCGTAGCCTGGTTGCCGCTTCGTCGCTTAGTTACAAGCCCTGATGAGGAAAGAACCTCCTCCTGGGGCCCAGCTCACGCTGGAAGAGCCCAGAAGGCCTGTTCATGTCTCCCCTCAGGAGACTTTCAGAGAAGGGTTGCACCCCTGAAGCCCCCCTGGGGTGGCTCCTTCATTAGTGTCTCCCTGCTTGCTTGGGTGCTGCACCGCCCTCCAGCCTGCCCCCCATGCCTGCTCCCCCACCCCCACTCCTACCCCCGGAGTTACAGGAATAATCTTTCAAACGAGCACCCCTCCCTCTTACTCCCCTGCTCTTCCAACACCTTCTGTGGCTTCCCATTGTTTCAGGGTAAAGCCCACGGACGCTGGCCCTCCTGCACACGCCCTTCTCTGTGTCCTGTCCACCTCTGGCTCTCCTGCACACACCCTTCTCGTGTCCTGTCCACCTCTGGCCCTCCTGCACACGCCCTTCTCTGTGTCCTGTCCACCTCTGGCTCTCCTGCACACGCCCTTCTCTGCGTCCTGTCCATGCTGGCCCTTCTGCACACACCCTTCTCTGCGTCCTGTCCACCTCTGGCCACAGTCACTCTGCCCGAGGGCCCCAGCTGGACTCTGGGTTCCCAGCAAACAGGGCCCCTGCTTTCCTACCTGGGTGTCTCTCACAGGGCCCACACCTCAGAGGGGCTTGAGGCAGATTTGCTGAATGAATGAAAATGCAAATCACAGACACAGCGCCTGCGTTTTCGCCAGGGATGAGAAATTGCAGCCTCGGCAGGCAGGGCTTGGAGACGGCTTTTTCTCTTCTTGCAGTTTGGGCTCTGGAATCCTTGCCTAAGGGGCCTCAAGCCAAGGCCTGCCTTCAGGAGGTCCCCGGGTTGGGGTAGGGGCCTGTTGCTATTGGCTGCTTCCTTCACTCACCAAATGGAGGGAAGTCTGACTCGGCGACCCCAGCCCACAGCGGATGTGGCCCCCAGACCCCAGCAGCCACCCAGACCCTCCCTCCCCTAGCGCCTTCTGCCACGCTTTGCCACCCAGGAGCTTGTACTCATCCCACTGTGGCATAGTGAGGAGGGCCCCGTGTCAGGGAGCAGTTAGATCACGTGCGGCTCAGACGGAGGCCCCTGCTTCCAATAAGTGGATGGATGGATGTGAGCCTCTGGATGGCCGCGTGCTGTGCGCGCAGACGCATACGTGTTGTAATCTATTTCCAAAACATGACCCCAGCCATCTCACAGGGAACATCAATGAATATTTACTACCTTGTTTTTTTTTTTCCTAAAAAAAAATGTAATTTCACTGTCTGGTTATTAAATCTATTTTTATTGCTACAAAAATGCCTCCTATCCATTAAGATGAGGAAGCCTGGTGCTGGGGACGATTGTGTTTCAGGGCTGCTGTGCCTTTCCTTCTGGGAGGAGGGGAGGCTGGGTCCTTGCTGCATTTCTGGGGCCCTTTGCTCTGTGACTGCCAGAGATGCAGCTTCTCAGCTGAGCTGTGGTGGATGGGGTGCCTGGGCTGAGCCGCCTCAGCGCCGGAAGCCCCTGCTAAGCCAGGCCTCGCCTCCCTATCAGCACAGACGCTAACTTGTTTCCTGTCTCAGGCCAGTGGCCCCCAGGGGCCCAGTACTGTGGCTGGAACCTCGCTCCCTGCAGGAGGCCTGGCCCTGTGGGAGTCAGGGCTACTCAGGCGCACCCTGTGGCGGTAACCTAGGAGACAGCCTGACTCCCAGGCTGCTGTGGAGTGAGGGCTGGAATGGGGCATCTCCCCTGGGAATGCCCACCTCATGCCCGCAGGAGAGGGGGCAGGATGGGAAGGACTCGTCAAGTCAGCCCCTCTGCCACCTCTGCTGGTGGCTGGTGGCCCCGCATCTGCTCCCTGCGAGCTGCTGGTGCCTCAGGGCTGTCGGCATCCCACCAAACATCAGGCTCAGGGCTCTCCCGGGGAAGGTCTGGCTTTCTCCTCCAAGCCTAGTTCCAGGGTCAGCATTGTAAGGCCCAGGGCCGAAGCTCCTGCGTCCCAACTGGGGAAGGGAGAGCACAGCCCAGGGCCGTGTAAGGACAGTCCGATGCCCACAGACTCCCCGGGCTCTGGCTCCAGGGCCCCCCACATATGGAGTGAGACCCGGTCCCAGCAGCCGTGAGTGTGTCTGGAGGGAGCAGGGTGCCTCCTCTAAAGTCCTCCCTCGCCTCCCAGGGCAGGAATGCTTGTGTCACACAGGCCAGGTGGGTTTCAAACAATAGGTATAAGAATAGCAATATTTATTGAGGCTTCCTCAGTGCGTTTCCACCTACTGATTCAGTTCTCACACTCACTCTGGGCGGGAGGAGATATTGTTATTTCCGGGCTCAGAGAGGTCAGGGATGTGGCCCAAGGGGCAACAGCCAACAAGGGGCAGAGCTGGGATTTGACCCCAGACCACATGTTTCCAGGGTCTTGACTGTCCATAGCTGGAGCCACTGTCCCCGCTGGACCTGTGCCAAGCCAGGAGTGACCGGGGCCCTTCCACAGGGATTTCATTAACCCACAAGGTCACCCTTGGAGGCTGAGTCACAATCTCCACTTGGAGACACACTGAGGGTCTGTAACATGGCTGCAGCCACAGGCACGCCATCTTTGGGCACCTAACATCCGTCCTTCCTCAGCAGGCCTGGCTGTCCTAACAGAGGCCAGATCTTCACTGGCCTCGAGGCCCGTACCATCACTGCCCACCACAGCCCTGGCCATTCTCCCACGCTTGTGGTCCCCCAGTGGTCCGGGTGCCCTCCTGCTGTGGCCTTCGCAGACACCGTACCCACCCCAGCTCACCTGCCCGGGATCTCCCGCTGTGTCTTCTCAGCTCAGCACCTCTTGCGGATTTCAGTTCCAAGGCGCCTTCCTGCATTGCCTTTCGGGGGCGGGCCGCATCCCACACAGGAAGCCCCAGGCCTCCCTCCGGCGTGTGGGTGCCTGGAGTGCTTTCCAGCACCAGGGTGGGCTCCCGGCAGGCCCAGGGCCGTCCTGCTCGAGTTACAGCTCCCACGTCTCTGCCCCGCCTGGCACCATTCCTCTTCCCCGGGAGAATGCACGGAAGCCAGGTACCAGCTCAGGACAGCACCTCCTCTGCCAGCCCGCGAGAGAGCTGTGCTTCTCGTTTTAGATACAAAGCCAGGTCCAGAGAGGGTTGGAGACTTGCTGGTGGCCTCACAGCTCATAGAGGCTGAGCCAGGTTGACCCAGGTCCACGAGGTGTTGGACTGGGGCTCCGGACATCACCTTCCGGCTCAGACACCTCGCGTCTGTACCCTGTGGACTGAGCAACAAGGGGAAACAGAGGCAGTAGATCCTCCTCCTTCCTTACTTGCAGCAGGTGATGGGATTTGGGTCCAGTGGTGCTGGATCTGGGCCAGCTGCGGATTTGCTCCCCACCGTTCTATCAGTAGCCCATAAGAGGGGCCCGTGGAGGCAGCTAAGATCACCCCCAGCAGCCCTGCTGTCCACCTGCCCTCACCTCCAGCTCTGCCCCCCAGGTGGACCTTCCAGACCCAGGAATGATTCTGGCTGTGACCTTCAGGATGCCCTGGTCAGAGCATGGGGAACTGGCATCCAATGGCAGACAGGGGCCAGCTCAGGACCCTCAGGCACTGGGACGGTCACTCCTGAGGGTGGGTCAGAGGGCCTGTGTCTCAGTACTGTCCCCCCTTCCCCACAGAGGCTGAAATCTGCAGGGAATCCACCCTGTTTCATGGCTTTTCTGCTCCCATATGCCATGCGCAGAGTGTGGACATCAGTCTGTGGGACCTGGGCTCTCTCCAGTCACTCACGGCAGCAGATGGGGAAGTCATTCATTCATTCACTCACTCATTCATTCCCGAGGGCCAACTTCACACTTCCCAGTGTGGTGCGGCACCACCCTGTGGGTAGGCGGTGAATGTTCCATGGATGCCGACTTACTGAGCTTCAGGCTGGTTTTGTTTTCTAAGTTCTAGGTGTGGCAGTGAAAGGAGCCCCTTTCCCGTGGTTTTGGGCCTGGATGTCGGGCAGAGGAGGGGTGCTGGGGTGCTGCCAGGCCTGGGTGAGGGGGCAGCTGGAACAGCGTGGGGACTCAGCCTGGGTCCTGGGGCCAGCAGTCTGCCTTGCCATTTCCCCGTCGTGTGGCCTCCAGCTTTTCTGGCTCCCGGTCTCTGAGCCTGGGTTTCCTGATCACGGGATGGGACCACTGCATCTTCTCGGTGGGTGTGAAAAACAGGACAGGTTACTGGAGGGGGATGCTGAGCCGAGACCTGGGCATCTTTGATTGCTCCACAATGAACAAGGCCACGTACCCTAGGCCTGGGAAGGACTCGGGAGCCCTCGGTGTCCCAGGCTGGCCTCTAACCAGTGGCCCAGAAATGATGAATAATTAGGAATCTTTGACAGACTCGACCTCTCTCTCTGATTTTCTTCCTCTGAGGTCTGGGTTATTTGGGCTTGACATCAAACCACACATTTTCCTTTTTTTTTTTTTTTTTTTGAGACAGAGTCTCACTCCGTCACCCAGGCTGGAGTGCAGTGGCGCAGTCTCAGCTCACTGCAAGCTCCTCCTCCTGGGTTCACGCCATTCTCCTGACTCAGCCTCCCGAGTAGCTGGGACTACGGGTACCTGCCACACGTCCGGCTAATTTTTTGTATTTTTAGTAGAGATGGGGTTTCACCGTGTTAGCCAGGATGGTCTCGATCTCCTGATCTCGTGATCCACCCGCTTTGGCATCCCAAAGTGCTGGGATTACAGGCGTGAGCCACCGCGCCCGGCCACATTTTCTTATTTCGTAAACACAGGGGCCAGGGAAGTTTGTTAATTCCCCCCTTTACTCATTCAACAAAGCAACTTCGAATCTCCGCCGGGATGTGTGGGCATGGCGGTAGAAGCCGGGAACACAGTGGTGGATGAAAGGGGCAGGATTCCTGCCTGCTGGCGTCCCCAGGTTTGAGGAAAAACAGGCAAGGGGCAGAAGCACACAGACTTTTTTCGTGGCCATGCTGAGAAGGGGCAGTCCTTGCAGCTGTGAGTGAGAGCTGAGAAGGAATCCAAGAGATGGAACCATCCTGGGCTGGGGAGCTTTTCCAGCCAGACTGCGAATCAGAGCCACGCACTGACTGCCTGGAAGAGGAAGCTCCAGAGGCACAGCGAGGGTGAGAGCCAGGGCCTGAGAATGCCCCCACTCCACAGCCCACACCACGACTGCTCAGCCGGTTTCTCTGGGTCACAGCCAAATGACAAAACCAGATCATGTGGTCTTAAATTAAATTTCCCCTTAAAACAAAAGCACTCCCAGGGGAGCTATCTTTGCTTCCCTCGGATTCTAAGCATGGAGGCAAAACACACATTTTGGGAAATTAGCTCTTAGCTGGGCTGCAGCCGCTGATCCTGCTCATGCCCAGCTTTGCCCAGGGCCAAGGGCGGTGCCACTTACCGAGTGTCCACGGACTCCTCTCTCCCAGCTGTCCCGGGCAGGGCGCCTGCAGTGTGGCCAGACCATGACCAGTCACTATAATACATTACAGTCTATTCCATGATTTGCCAATCTATGTGAAGAGCAGTACTGTCAATCACTGTTTTTAATAATGAATGATTATCACACTGGGAAGTCACATGCGTGTCAAATAGCATATGCGGTTCCCCCTTCAGATGCCTCACACAGCATCACCTGGCATGGAACTGCAGCCCCCTCGGTCACCGTAGTAACCACCCCCCACAGGAGTCAGGCAGAACTTGGTCCCCTTTTAACTCTTCGAAGCAGGTTACTGTCCATGACTACACTGTCCTTTCTTGGCCCAGGAATGGGGCTGACACCATAACCCTGAATTCCCACTTGGTCGCTTGAGCCGCAGAGCCTTGGAGCTGCTCCAAGGCCAGAGCCCCTGTGGAGTGAGCTTCCACCTCCTTCAGGTCCCCAGGAAGTAGGTGTTGCCATCTGGGTCTAAGTTCCCTGGATGATCCTGGAGGAGGAGGGGCCTGGGAGTGCCAGCTGAGAGCCAGGTTATATTTAGGGGAGGGGACAGGCCGGTTGGGGCAGATCAGTCGTTAAACCACCTGAGAGCAGGTAAGAGTCATCAGGTAACTGGAAGCCACTGGGAAGGCAGATCTAATCCCTGGCGAGGGCTCCAACCCATCTGCCCAGGGCAGCCCGGCCCCTGCAGCAGAACTGGCCCCAGCTGAGGTCACTGGGCCCCACTCACATCTCCCCTGAATAACCATCCCGGGTTACAGGTACCTTTCCCCGACGTCCAAGGCCTCTCTTCACAGTATCCCAGAAACTAGGTTTATACGGGCAATGAAAGAAAAGGAAGACAGAGGTGGAAGGAGGAGGGGAGGAAAGAAGGGAGAGAGGGAGGGAGGGAGGCTGGGAGAAGGGAGCTGAGATGAGAGGGGAGGAGCCAGGACACACCAGAAAACAAGGTCGCATTTGTGAGTTTTCACAGGGTTCATCTAAAATATAGTCAGGGAGCGGGAAAGAAATCAAAACACGAAAACTTCCTCGACAGCTTCTTTTGTGCCAAGCAGAAAGTATTTTCAGAGCTCATCCGGGCATCCTGGCATTTCATTATGGCTGTGGGGTAATTAACGTCTGGCGGTGGGGTGGGATTGCTGACGGCTAAGTATCAGATTTCAGTTTCAACGTGTTAGGTTTGCCTGTAATGTTTTTGAATTTGTATTTTAGACGCTGGCAGGTTTATAAGGGCTTCGAGTCTCGCACGCGCCGACTTTGCCACGCTGCACGGGGAAGGGAGTAATTTCTGTTGGTAGCTGACAGCACCTCTGAATGATGCTTTACAAGCCTGGAAGTGTAGGGCCTGGCTACGTCTCATGAACAGATAGGAGCAGAGTTAAGTGCTTTTGCTAAAGCCTGAGGTCCTGCCAAGAGCAGGCAGCCCCGGAAGGCACGCGCCGCCCTTCGAGTCGTGCGTGTTTGGGGAAATTTTTAGGCCATTGGAAAGGCCGTCCGTACCTTATCACGTTTTCCTCCTTGTCTTCTGTGTGTTGATTCCAATGTGTCCCACGTTTCAGTGCTTTTTCTCTCTGTTGTGAAATGTCACTGGAAAACCAGGCTCCAGATGCACCCCCTTCCCCCTCCTCACTCACACTCACTCTCCTTCCCCCGAGGGCTGCCAGATTTAGCAAGAACGAAACAAAACAATGCCAAACAATGCTGGATGCCCAGTTATATTCGCATTTCAGAGAAACAACACATATATTTTTGTACAACTATGTCCCGTGCAATATTTGGGACAAACTTACATCAACACAATGATTTGTTGTTTATTTGAACTTCAGACTCCACAGGGCGTCAGGCCATACATCTGGCAACCCCACTCCCAGCCCACAACCCCCCAACACAGTCTAGGATCCTATTAAGCCACTGCATCTTGCTGGCTACCTACAAGCATGGGCAGCAATGGCTTCTTCCCCAGACCCTGACATGGGGCTCCTGGGGCCCAAGGGAAGGGAACCTGGAATCAGGCAGAGCCTGTGTGCAGAGTGCTGTCCCGGGGTCAGAGCACCAGTTTCAGTAGCTTCTGAAAAGGGTCTGTGGCTCACAAGAAGAATAACCACAGGGAAGGCTGAGGATGACCAGGGTGTGGACAGGTGGACAGTGGCCTGAGGTCCCCGCACCACCTTGGCCCTACTCCTTAGGCCACATTGTAGGAGAGGCCTGAGGGCAAGCACATCAGGCACTTGGCCTCCTAAACCCAGCGGCAACATTCTTGCGGAGTTTGACATGGGGGCCGTATTCCCTGCTTGGGGCTACCCTGTCCCTATTAAAAGGTCTGAGCCGGGGGCTCCAGCACCCAGGAGATCAGTAGGTCTGAGACCATCATTCCCGATGGGGAAACTGAGGCCAGAGCAGGGAGCCTGACACGTGTGTGTGGGAGGGGAGTGTGAGTGGACAGCAGATCTCTGGCCCTGGCGGACCAGGACCCGCCAAGGTGGAGAGTCCCGTCCAGCCGGGCTTCGGTGCCATCCTCAGTAACCACAGGGGGAAGGCCCAGGCTGGGGAAATCCAACACCTGGGGCCCGTGCTGGGCTCTCAGCCGAGCGCCAAGGGTGCCGTGGCTCCCGGGTTCTCTCCCTCTCCTCTCTGGCCACTCCCTTCCATCACAGAGAGCTTGGTACCTGTGTGTAGGAAGCTTCATTCAGACTCAGATGGAGCTGGGTTCAAGCCCAGGCTTTGGTGCTACTGTGCGTATCCTGCGGCTGCTGCACTAACCCTCACCAGGTTCAGAGCTGAAAACGATGCAGACGTGCCGTCTCACAGCTCTGCAGGACAGAAGTCCAAAATAAACCGCACTGGGCTGCAGTACAGGTGTCCACAGGGCTGGCTCCTTCTAGAGGCTCAGGGGAGGGTCCGCTTCCAGCTTCCAGAGGCTGCCTGCAACCCTTGCTCCTCACGCTGCTGTCTCCCTGACACTCCCTGGCCTGCCTCCCTCCTCTACTCTTAAGGACTCTTATGATCCCACTGGGCCCACGTTATCTCTCTCAAGGTCAACTGATTAGCGACCTTCATTCCATCTGGAAACATAACTCCCCCTTACCATGTAAAGTAAAATACCCACAGGGTCCCGATATTAGAATATGAGGTTGCTGTGGGTGATTTTTTCTGTTGCTCACGGGTCAGTGCTACCAGTAGGTCAGTGTTTTGCTTTTGTTTTTGTTTTGAGATGGAGTCTCGCTCTGTCGCCCAGGCTGGAGTGCAGTGGCGCAATCTCGGCTCACTGCAAGCTCCATCTCCCGTATCCACACCATTCTCCTGCCTCAGCATCCCTAGTAGCTGGGACTACAGGCGCCCGCCACCATGCCCGGCTAATTTTTTGTATTTTTAGTAGAGACGGGGTTTCACTGTGTTAGCCAGGATGGTCTCGATCTCCTGACCTCATGATCCGCCTGCCTTGGCCTCCCAAAATGTTGGGGTTACAGGCGTGAGCCACCACACCCGGCCAGTAGGTCAGTGTTTAACCTCTTAGAGCCTCAGTTTCCAATTCTGTAGAATGGGGGCAGGGTGATACCCACCCAGCAGGATTCTGGGGTCAGTGGGAACAAGACTGGAAGTCAGGCACACAGCTGCTGGCCTGGAAAAGGTGCTGGATCCAGGGAAGTCACTGCGAATGGCAACAGGAATGCTGGGAGGCCAGGGCCTGCTGCTCGTGGCAATCGGCTGGTATTGGAGAGGGAGTGCATGTTTTGGGGTGAGGAAAGGGCCATTGGAGGACGCTGGAGCCCCCAGACCTGCATTCAGTTCTACACTTGGAATGGGGGTGGGGGGAGTTTATGTTTTTTCAGGGCCCAAATGATCAGGCCAAAGGCTCCAATGTCCTCTCCTCCTGGCTTCATCCCACATGTCAATCAAAGGCCCTTTTTACTTGCCCCAGAAGACATTTAGCTCTCCAGAGTGGCAATGCACCCGGTGGCCCCAGGCTTCCTCCCACCCCCAGATGCTGCCCAGATCTGAACGTCCCCAGCGGGCAGCTCACCCGTCAGTGCTGCTGATTCTATTTGTCAGGGGCAAAATGGCCTCAGCACGTTCGCTGACCGCCAGTGACTCCCAGCAGTACTCAGAGCCCTTTGCCCCGGGGGGCTTCCAAAGCTCTAAATAGCTGCTCATTCTTCTGGGAAGCGGAGCCGGGTGAGGGTGCTTGTCTGTGCAGCTGCAGGCCTGCCCTATTCCCCGCCTGCAGTGGGCCCTGGACCAGCACCTTCCTCTGGGACCACGCAACTCTCCAGGCCTGTTCATCCATCCTAGCGAGCCCCTATTTTGTGCCAGAAAGCATGCTAGGCACTAGACATCGAACCCCGGCAGCCTCAGCATGCCCTGGCCCCGCTAATGCAGGCTACCGTGGGGGCCACTGCAGAGCTGTTTTTTTGTTGTTTTTTGGTTTTTTGAGACGGAGTCTCGCTTTGTCGCCCAGGCTGGAGTGCAGTGGCGCGATCTCGTCTGACTGCAACCTCCGCCTCCCGGGTTCAAGCCATTCTCCTGAGTAGCTGGGTTTACAGGCGCCCACCACCATGCCTGGCTAATTTTCGTATTTTTAATAGAGAAAAGGTTTCACCATGTTGGCCAGGCTGGTTGCGAACTCCTGACCTCAAATGATTTGCCCGCCCTGGCTTCCCAAAGTGCTGAGATTACAGGCGTGAGCAAACATGCCCAGCCAGGAGGGGGTTTATTTGTTGCTGCTCAGGAGGGATTTGCAGCGGCTGCATGGAGTATTCTGAGGGAGAGTGTTGGTGCTGGAATCACATGGATATATTTGTGGGGCCTGATGGATGCGGGGGCACTTTCTATCTGGGGACAAAAGGCCACGTTTACTATTGAAGGTGGAACTTGACTTTCCCCAGGAATGTGGACAGTGGCTTCCCAGCCCTGGCAGGAAGAAGTCGAAACTCCTTAATTTACCACCCAAATGTCTCTGCTGCCTGACCCAACTTCTCTTTCCACCCTAACCTGGAATTTCTCCCCTTCCAACTCTTGTTCTTCACCCAGCTGCCCTCCCCTCCATCCCTTGCCCATGCTCCTGGCTCTGTTCCCTGAATGGAGGCAGGAGGTCTCTGCTCACTGCAAAGCTCGTTCAGGACCCATTCCATGTCAGTCAGCATCCCATCGGGAGGCAGGTGGCTCACTCAAATCCCTGCAAGGGGCAGGCCTGGAAAGGGACCATTGCAGACCCTTGGGAGGCAGAAAGGGACACGCACAGGAGAGTGCAGGGACCCAGGTCAGCAGCAGCCGAGCTGTCACCACCCCTAACCAAAGGCACAAGGCAGGGGGCACCCCCAGGACCTGGGAAGGAACACGGAGAGCTGTCTGCCTAGACAGGGCCACTGACCTGAGGGACAGACCCATGGTGTCCCACAGGGAGGGCTCAGGGGTGACGCTTCCTGACCCTGCTCTCCTCCCTCCCTCCAGTCTCCAGCCTGAACTCCCCATTGGCCAAATACAACTAGAAACCAGTGGACTCAGGGTCAAGGTCTGTCCAGGCCTGGTGCCACTCAGCACAGCTTCCTCCACCAAACAGAGGCAGCTCATTCTCCAACAAAAGTGACATGTCCTTCCAGAAAGGGCACTTGGGTCCCCAAACAGTTTGTTTTCTACAGCAACTTGCAGCCTCAGCCAGGGCCCTCCCCACCTCAAAGCCTGTATTTGGAGAAGACATTCTGTCATTCACCATGCATAAAAAGCTGTGGCTAGGCCACACAGAGACAGTGCCTATGTCCTCAAGGATTCTCCAGTCAATGATTTTTCAGAATCAAAAACATTCAGGCTGCATTTCCTCCGGGAGTCCCTGCCCTTGAGGTCCCCAGGCCACGTCATGTGCCTGCACACAGCATGTGTGGGATGCATCGGTGGATGCCTTTTCTGAAGCTGTGAGTCTTTAGGGTTGTCCTCCCTCCACGATCCTGTCCACACAGCTGAGGGTACTTTTGGAGCTCCTCTGACAGCATCTCACATCCAGCAGGGCTCTGAGTCAAAAGCAGGAACACCACCTGCAGCAAACACACACAGAGGAACCAATTGAGGGGATGCTGAGGGCTCCCAGAAAACGAGGGAGTCCAGACAACCAGGCTGGACGTAGCTGCAGTCGGGACTGGTGCTTAAGTCTGCTGAAGTGCCAGCTTGCAAAGGTTAGTCTTCTCACACTGTTATGGGATCTTCAGAGTGTCAATTTTCTGGCCAGAAACCTCTGTGGCCAGTGGTGCCTTTGCCCAAGTGCTTATCCTGCTTCCAGGAAGAATGAGGTACACAGACAAGTGGAGAGTGAGCAAGACAAAGAGGAACTTTATGAGTGTTAGAACAGCTCAGAGGTGACCCACAGTGGGTAGTACTTTCTGCAGGCAGGTCATCCTGTTGAGTGTTCAGCTTTCAGCAGAAAGAAAGGAGGCTGTGGAGAAGGTAGCTCCTCTCTGCAGCTGGTCGTCCTGGTGTCTGCCCACCTCCTAGCAAAGAGGAGGCCCTGGAGTGGGTTGCTCCTCTCTGCAGCTGGCATTCCCGATGTCTCTGTGGGTCTTGAAGCTCTCGGCAGAGGGTAGCTCTTCTCTGCAGCTGGTCATTTCAACGTCTGCTCAGCTCCGGCTGAGCCCAGGGCTTTTATGGGCCTCAGAGGGGAGGAAGTGTGTGCTGATTGGTCAATGAGCAGCCATAGGTGGGCCCAGAAAAAGCACCACAAGTTCCCACTGTAGCTTGTGGGACTGGAAGCCCAGCCCCCAGCCTTCAGGCCCTCCCTGGCCTGAAGGTGGGGTCTCACCAGGCAGCTGCCCCCTTCTGCCCAAGAATCTGTCTGCCTCCCTCTGCTGTTTATGGTGCCCGGAATTAGCCCTGACTTTGCTCCAAAATCAGAGCAGGCACCGACAGAAGGAAGAAGCCAGGCAGTGAGAGCAGACACTTCTGAACCTGTGAGGGCTGGGGGGGGCCTTCCTGGGCCCCCAAGAGTGCAGGGATACCCAGGGCCTGCAGCTGCACCCAGGGGGGCTCCTGTGGAGTGGGAGGCCTGGGTCTGCAGCCTTGGTTTGGGCAGCTGCAGCTGCATTGGGGAGGGCAGAGCTCCTGCCTGCTCCCCTGCCTCCCAAGAGCACAGGGAGGCTCAGATCTGCAGCCACAACTTGGGTGGTTGCAGCCTCACCCAAGAGGATGGGGCTCCTGCCTGCTCGGTGGGGTGTGCAGTCCCAGCCACACCTCCCTGCTGCAGCTGGCATGACACTGAGCTCCAGATGCTGGCATTGGAACTGCTGTTCCTGCTGCTGCCCTGTTGTAAAAACTGGGTTCTGCACTGCCTCTCACTATGATTGGAAACCTGGTGTGGGAGCTTCCAATTGGTGACATCTGGGTCATGTGACTCACCCTGGCTGCAAGGGAAGCCAGGCATAGAATAGCTGACATTTTCAGTTCCTTTGATGGAGGGAAGGGCTCAGAGGATGGGTGACCAAAGTGGTGGGTTGGCTCTTTGCATTGACTGCTGCCTAACACCTTGTCTACCTTACTTCTAGGCTCCTTCCCATGTGCAGAGCCTGGAGAACCACTGGCATCCCCAGACTTCCTCACAGTGTGGGGGTTCTGTGTGGGGAAGGCCTGGCAGTCAGGTATCCTTGCAGGAGACTGGGGAAGAGGCCACACTTCTGTGGCTGCCTTGGTTTCTGCCAGCAAGCATGGTGGCACAGGCATTTCGTCTGGGGTCTTAGGGTCCCATTACTATCTTTGTAAACAGGCAGATGTAGGCACCCCTTCTGTTATTGTTGATCAGAGAAGATGCAGCAAGGCCAGTAGCTGGCAGAAGGAAGTCATTTTCTTCTCCAGTTGACTCCAGAATGTGAAGTCTTCCTAGCAACGTGGTGATGTGCGTCCAGAGCCCAAGATTTCCTGATTGCACCAGGGACGGTAGCTCTGTGGTGTGACATTGGGAGTGACCCTTGAAACTTGGCCTATAGTTCTTTTCTCAAGCAGTGCCCCTGCCCCTGTGATTATCGTAGCCATCAGTGCCCCACCATAAACATTTTCCTGCAGTAACAACTGGAGTGGATTCTGTTTTCTGCAATGGAATCCTGGCCAGTGCAGCTGCTGAAAAATGAGAAAGGTCACTTTTTTGTCCATCCAACACCCTTCATCCATATTTACTCTCAACCTAAATTATGAATACATGGCAATTCACCAAAGATATTGAGTTTATGTGTAAGTGTGCAGGGGCTTTCAAATCTGAGCTGCGCAGGCTATGGGGACCACCAGCATGTCCAAAGAGGCTGAGACAAGGCAAAGCTCCTAACGGCAGATGAGAGAACCACACTTCACCTGCTTTGAAGCAAAGAGAACCCCGGCTGCAGGGTCTTATTGCAGGAGTTGACATCAGTTCGTGCGTGGAGACAGCTTGTCAGGCAGAGGTTCTTGTGCATCTGGCCAGCTGTCCTCATGACTCATGTAACAAGCTGCAAGTTGGAAAGTCCTTGGGAAAAGCTCGTGCTACAGGAATATGTGCATAAGAGCCCTTCAGAGAGCGTTTGTGATGGCTCCTATCACAGGGATGTGTGCAGAGAGTGGGGGCCTTCTTAATCTCCTATTTTGTTTGGGTTTGACCCTAGTGACTCCATCTTGATTCTGATGATTTTCACATGGTGTTCTATAAGAATATTCCCTTGAAACCCCATGCAAACCACTTAGTCCTCCCCAGGAGGAGTTCTTAAATCTCATCAGCCACTGCTTCCCACTCCAGTCCTGTCCTCTTCTCAGTCCCCCACAACTACTGACTTGTTACATAATGCCCACCATTGGCACACGCTTTGTAATATATTGGTGGGATAAGGGCATGAATGGGAATGGCAGTGAGGAGGTGCGTAGGGGTCTGGTGGTGCAGTGCTTGGGTGAGGCTGTGCTGGTGTCTAGGACTTCGCTCCTCTGCCACCCTAGTAGGCCCCTCTGCCCTCAGCTAGCAGCTCATCTGGTGAGATTCTTTGTGTCTGTAGGGGAGATTCCACATAATCACTTCCAAGGGCTCAAAGCTGCACCCTAGGAGGACCCTAGCCCCCCTTGAAGAGCCTGCCTGAGAAATTCAAGGCTGCCAAGAGAATTTCCTATTTGTTTCAGCCAACACCTGAAGGCAGGACCCGTCTCCCAGCCTCTGAGGGCCGGCAGGGGCCTGACTCTGACAAGCACCAGTTAGCAAATCCAGATGGGCTTCCTACGGACCAGTCCCCCTTCCTGCTTTTAGTAATTTTTCGCTGACTCTCCTGAGCTCACCCCCTCTCTACTCCCTCGTTCTTTCTTTCAAACGGCAGCTCGCCTCTATGCAAATGGAAGTTGAGTTCCATTCACGCTGCCATCTTCGCTATTGCAATAGCTATTACTCATTGAAATCTGTCCTGACCACTCCAGTGTCTGGCTTTATCTTTGACACCATGCTGCAACTCTAGTTACCTTGAACTTTCAGACTCAGTCACCCAGCATGTATCTTCCCTTTGCTCATTTGCATGGCAGCATAGAGAATCTGAAATGGCCTTTGTGGCCCCTCAATGGAAGTGCTAGGTTCTAGTATCCCCAAACCAGCAGATAGCAGAGGCCTGAGGATGGGAAGCAAAGCTTTTACAGGTGGATGATTGTGTGTGGCTCCGACTTCCAGGTCTTGGTTATCTGTCCTTGTGTCCCGAATACCACATTATGAGCTGCTGGTAAGAGGCATAGGTTACATGCTACAGAAGCATATCCCGTCTGACTAGAACTTATCACCCAGTAGGGCCCCAGAATAATGAGTCTTCAATACACAATTCCTTTTCCTCTGCAGTTGGCTGCATAAGCCCCTTGCCTGACTTCAGTCACTGCAAAGCATTGCCTGGAGAGGCCTAAGGCTGTCGGTAGGTTTAGGTGGCTAATGGAAGCTAGGGAGAGAAAATCCAAATCCTCCAGTGTATTAGTCAGGGTTCTTCAGGGGGACAGAGCTAGAGGAATGTATGTATGTATGTATGTATGTATGTATCTATCTATCTATCTATCTATCTATGTATCTATCTATGTATCTATGTATCTATCATCTATCTCTATGTATCTATCTATCTATCATCTATCCATCTATCTATTTATCTATCCATTATCTATCTCTATGTATCTATCAATGTATCTATCTATCTATCTATCTATCTATCTATGTATCTATCCATCTATCTATGTATCTATCATCTATCCATCTATCATCTATGTATCTATTTATCTATGTGTCTATCTATCTATGTATCTCTATCTATGTATCTATCTATCTATGTGTCTATGTATCTATGTATCTATGTATGTATCTATGTATCTATGCATCTAGGTATCTATCTATGTATCTATGTATTTATCATCTATCTATCATCTATCTCTATGTATCTATCATCTATCCATCTATCTATCCATCTATTATCTATCTATCTCTATCTATGTATCTATGTGTCTGTCTATCTATCTATCTATCTATCTATCTATCTATCTATCTATCTATCTCTCTACCTACCTACCTACCTACCTACCTACCTACCTACCTACCTATCAATCAGAGTCTATTAGCTCACATGATTACAAGACGAAGGCCCATGATAGGCCATCTGCAAGCTGGGGAAGAGAAAGGCTGGCAGTGGCTCAGCCTGAGTCTGGAAGCCTCAAACTAGGGAAGCGACAGTGCAGCCTTCAGTCTGTGGTTGAAGACCTGAGAGCCTCCTGCAAGCCACTGGTGCAAGTCCAAGAGTCCAAAGGCTGAAAAACCTAGGGTTTGATGTCCAAGGGCTGGAGGAGTGGAAGGAAGTATCCAGCACGGGGGAAAGAAACAAACCAGAAGACCCAGCAAGCCAGCTCATCCCACCTTCTTCTGCCTGCTTTGTTCCAGCCACGCTGGCAGCCAATGGGATGGTGCCCACTCACAATGAGGGTGGGTCTTCCTCTCCCTTTCCCACCAATTCCGATGTCCATCTCCTCTGGCAACACCCTCACAGACATACCCAGAAACAATATTTTCCCAGCCATCTAGGCATCCCTTTATCCAATCGAGTTGACGCTTCATATGAACCATCACACCCACACACGCCCCGTCCACAGAGGGCAAGTTGAGGCCACTCCATTAAAAGGGGTGCCTGTTGGCCGGGCGCATAATCACGCCTGTAATCCCGGCACTTTGGGAGGGCGAGGCAGGCAGATCACGAGATCAAGAGATCGAAACCATCCTGGCAAACATGGTGAAACCCCACCTCTACTAAAAATACAAAAATTAGCCAGGCATGGTGGCGCATGCCTGTAGTCCCAGCTATTCGGGAGGCTGAGGCAGGAGAATCGCTTGAACCCAGGAGGCAGAGATTGCAGTGAGCCGACAGCGCCACTGCACTCCAGCCTGGCGACAGAACGAGAGTCCGTTTCAAAAAAAAAAGCCGGGGGTGCCTGTCATCAGACCACACCCCCCGGGTGGCAACAGTTTGGGAGGCTATGTCAGTTTTGGAGGGCTGCTTTAAAAACTAACACAAAGTGGGTGACTTAAACCATGACATGTATCTCCTCATAGTTCTGGAGGCTCCAAGTCCAAGATCAGGGTGTTGACAGGGCAGGTTCCTTCCGAGGCTGTGAGGGACCATCTGCCCCAGGCATCTCCCCTGCTCCTGGGGGTCCTGTTGCTGCCTCTGGTGCCCTCGGCTTGCAGGAGCATCACCCGATACCTCCAGGAAGAAATAGCTCTGCTGACACCTTGAGTTGGGTCTTGTGGGCCTCTAAGCAGAGAGACGAGCCAAGCCCCATGGACTTCTGACCTGCACGGCAGTGGGATGACGCATGCTGGATTTGTGGCAATTTGTTACGGCAGCAATAGAAAATGAATACCGTCCTTTGTGGCTACCCTGAAGCGCCCTGGAAATATGTTCAAGTATTCTGTGGGTTCTCAGAGCAGAGTGAGACCTTAGAAGCCACGTCATACGATCTCGGCACGGTCACTTCCCCATGGCAGGGTAGCACGCTGGTGAAGAGCACAAGCTTTGGAATTAGATAAATTTGAGTACTGGTTCTGGCACCTCACTCACTATCTGCGTGGCCTTGGTGACTTTCCAAAATGCTCCATGCCTCAGTTTCCCCATCTGCAAAATAGGAACAGTCACAGCAGCTGAAGATTCAAGAAGGTGATGCACATTAGTGTATGTAGCATAGGGCCTGGCCCCAGGAATGCTTGGTGAACGACAGTGGTTATCATCGTTACAGCATCTCTGAGAGGTGGTTGTCTGGTCTGCTGAATCACCTCCAAACCCAGAAAGCTCACTCTCTTATGAAATGACCAAGGTAAAAACCTCTGTCCCCACCTGGTCTATGAAGATGCAGGGATGCGTTTCAGGGGAACAAGGTGCCAGGCCTGGCTTTGGCACAGACTCACAAGTTGGGCAGGCCACACACCACCTCCCCACTGCTGGACCTCAGTTTCTCCATGTGTGAAACAAGAAGGTTGGATTTAGTTTCTTTTTCTAGTTTTGAGATTTCATGAGTCTGTGAATTCAGGACAGAGCTGCACTGTTGCTCTCGTATGTAATTATTTTTTCTCAGGATTACACATTCTTGAATAAAAATGAAATAAGGCCTTCAGAATAAGTGATGAAATACTTTTTGACCTAACATTAATATGCCACATGGAAGGCAGGAGAATGAATCAGTAAGATTAAAGATGTGGAGGCCCTAGAATAACCATGGGGCTGGGGAAAGACAGCAGGGGTGGGGGGATGGTGGCCATGTATATTTATTTGCTCTGACATTAGTGTGTTAAGCCGGTGCATATGTAACTTCTCATACAAAGCAGCACCCGTGGAATATTCCCCTGCTTGCCTATGCTGCTCTCGTCATCAGAGTCTTTCTCATTTCCAGTGCTGGTGCTGAGCTCCCCCAAATCCAGCCCAGCAGCTTGGGCAAGGCATACCTGTGGCAGATCCATCCTTCTTGGAAGACCTAATTTGGGAGGAGGAGGTGGGCTCTCTTAGTGGAGACTGATGGGGAGGGAGGAAGGAAACCAGGCTGGGCTTGGAAGGCAAAGCTGGAGGGATAAGGGACGCTCTGCCCCTGCCCCCCAACAGCTACAGAGCAGGGTCCTGGTCTGCAGAGGACCAGGGATGAGCCGGACAGACTCCACCCTGGGGAGAGAGGGAGTGGCACCTGTCATTCTCGTCAGCGAGATCGATGCCCTGGGGGAGGCATGTGGTGGTGGGGGTGGGGTCTCTGCCTCCAGAGAGTCAGGCCACGCAGGAGGCAGGAGTCACTTGCAAGCTGAGCCCTCTTCCCATCTTGCGAGATGGCCTGGTGTTCTCCACGGTCCTCACAGCTGAGCATCTCCTGGGCTTCAGGCCCTGGAGTCCCCCACAAGGCTGGCTCACCTAAAACCTGCAGCAGGTTCCCTGAGACAGAGTGGCACAGGGCGTTTGTGCTGGGGGAGAGGACTTGGAGCAAAGGTGCCAATCAGCTAATGGACCTTCCAGGCCCCAGCTCAGAAGCCTCAGCCTCACCTTGTCCAGACCAGCATAGTCAGGGGCTCATTTTAACAAGCTGTCCCCAGGAGACGGGTGTGCACCATCAAGCTTGCAGATGCCCTGCCCTCCATCTGAGAACTTCAGACCCTGGACCCCTGAACCCATGTGGTGGAGACCGCTGCCTGCCTTGGCTGACCCCATTCCCATTCCCTCAGGTGCTCAGAGAAATCCCCTGCCTGGCTGGTGCCCCCAGGTCCTCAGGCTCCAGGTCACCTGACACTGACTGAAGACAGACCCTCCTTGAGGTCCAGTCAGAATCAGAGGACTTAGCCAGGCTCTTGGAGCTATGCCAGGTGGGATTCCAGAACCAGGAAGGGGAGAGGAGGGCTCCCTGGGCCCGACAGTCCCAGGGGAATGAAACTCACTCCTGTCCAGGGGCTCTCATTCTGTCCAGTGAAGGCAGAGGCCGCAGCGTGGGTGAGTAAGGATGAGGGTCCCACAAGTACAGGTGAGAGAAGGGGCAGGTGAGAGAGGCCTCGGGCAGGTGCAGGCAACAGAGGCCTTGGGCAGGTGACCCTGGTTCCAGCTTCCCGGGGCTTACCAGCTCTTTCTGGAGGGCATGATCTCACTGCCTCCAGCAGCCTCTCCCAGTGCCAGGCATCAGCGGGCTCCCTGGGCAGGTCATGAGCAGGGCTGGTTAAAGCTGACACGAATATTTAATAACCAGGTGCCACCGTGGGATGACACATGTGTGGCGCTCTGCTCCAATGCAGTTTCACATCTGACAAGTGTATTACAGATTTGAAAGAAACTGAAAACCAAAACTGGCAGCCCGCTTTTTATACTGAAGATGTTAGGCTCCAAACACCAGCGCAGGAAGCACCACAGCCCGGCTGGGACTGCTGACTGGCTTGACGGTGAGCTTCTGGCAGCTGCTACCGGGCTGGTCCACCCCACAATCATTACTCAGGAGCCTGTACGTGTGTGTGTGTGTGCATCACCTACACATGCGCACACACACACACACACACACCCCAATGCTTGGAACCTGAGTTCTCCCCTGTCCCATTCCTTGGCTCAGCTGAGCTAGGCTGGTTTCTCCCCTCCCCACTTTTTTTGTTGTCATCAGGAAGCGAATAGACACGAGTTCTATACAGCCACACCTGGAATACTATGCAGCCTCGAACATGCATGCACTAGCAATTCACCTGTCCACATGGAACAATCTCAAAACTCACTACTAAGTGACAGTGAAGCAGCAGAGTACACAGAGCCATGTATTTCTACAGAGTTTCAAACACAGAAAAATCACTTCTTAGGGACACAATCACCCATAGGAAAACCATCAAGAAACGCATGGGCCAGCCTGACTCCACACGCTGGATCACAGTCACATGCATGGGGTTGGGCTCCCCCAACTTTCATTTTAAGCAAAAACAATCCCAATATTAGAGTAGGTTAAAAACAATACTGGGAACCAGATCAAATAATATAAAAAATCAGAGCAGTTTTGTTTCTTGGTTTTATCCAAATCCATCACGCACGTAAATAAAATGTGAGACAGCATTAAGGCAACGGGTTTAAGTCTTTGTGGAGAAATGGGACAGGCCTAAGGAGCAGAGTCAAAGCCCCAGGCTGAACTGTGTGAACCAGAGTGGGGGGCTACCTGCGGATCTGGGTTCTCCAAGAGTGGGTTGCCTGCTTGTGAACCAGAGTGGGGGGCTACCTGCGGATCTGGGTTCTCCAAGAGTGGGTTGCCCGCTTGTGAACCAGAGTGGGGGGCTACCTGCGGATCTGGGTTCTCCAAGAGTGGGTTGCCCGCTTGTGAACAAGAGTCGGGGGCTACCTGCGGATCTGGGTTCTCCAAGAGTGGATTGCCCGCTTGTGAACCAGAGTGGGGGGCTACTTGCGGATCTGGGTTCTCCAAGAGTGGGTTGCCTGCTTGTGAACCAGAGTCGGGGGCTACCTGCGGATCTGGATTCTCCAAGAGTGGGTCGCCCACTTGTGAACAAGAGTTGGGGGCTACCTGCGGATCTGGGTTCTCCAAGAGTGGGTTGCCCGCTCTGCCAAATGGGGCCTCCGCATCACCGTTGCCCACACATTGCTTTTCTCCAGAGTCCCCTAGATCTGGAGTGAGTGCCAATGACATGATTTCTTTCACCTCCATGGCTGATAGCTGATATGGTTTGGCTGTGTCCCCACCCAAATCTCATCTTGAATTGTGGCTCCCATAATCCCCATGTGTTGTGGGAGGGACCCACTGGGAGGGAATTGAATCATGGGGGTGGGTCTTTCCCGTGCTGTTCTCATGATACTTAATAAGTCTCATGAGATCTGATGGTTTGATAAAGGGCAGTTCACCTGCACATGCTCTCTCTTGCCTGCCACCATGTAAGATGTGACTTTGCTCCTCCTTCACCTTCCGTCATGATTGTGAGGCCTCCCCAGCCATGTGGAATGGTGAGTCCATTAAACCTTTTTCTTTATAAATTCTCCAGTCCAATAAGTCTTTATCAGCAGTGCAAGAATGGACTACTACAATGGCAGAAGAGCTTGCCAGCCCAGGCAGGAGCAGAGGCTTGGTCTAAGGCCCAGGGCTGGGCAGGGGCTTGTGGAGGAGTCAAGAGAGGCCAGCTGCTGCCGTCTGCACACGGCCCAGTTCCCATCCTCAGGCTGCAGCGCCCCTCATTGCTACTCCCTCTGGAATCTGTCTGGTTGGGGTTACTGGTTGAGTTAGTGCCCTCACCTGGCCAGAGGTGAGCACATGGGCCCAGCTGACCATATTCTCCTCCCAGAGCCTGAGCTTGAGAGGACAGACACAAGGGTCAGACGTGGCTGGAGAAGAGACGTCCTGGCAGTGACCCCTCCTCTGGAGAATTTGAGTGGTGGTCCCAGGACCCCTGGAGCTGCTCCAGGGTCTGTCCTTGTTGAGTCCCGCTCTTCAGTGTCGGCAGGGACACTGTGAACTGCTCATGTCCTCCAGTAAGCCCATCGTCCTTCGCTATTGTTGCTTAGGTTGTGCGGCTTAAGCTAGTCAATGTCAGCTTGTATTGCTTACAGCCCAGGAGCTGTGTGGAGGAGGCGTCTGCTGTCCTTGCTGGGCTCAGCAAGAATGAGTGGCCGATTGCTTAGTGATGTCTGTCCTGTGTACAGCATAAGAAGAGAGGACTGGAGCCAAATTCGGCTGTCCACCTTCATCCCTTCCGTCTTTATTCCACACTCTGCCAGCCTTCCTTGGTCTAGCAGGCATGGGGACTCTCTAGCCTTTTAGGAAGACCAGCTGCAAAACCTCTCCTTGCCATTCAAGACAGGTCTGATGGAAGTCCTTACCGACGTCCAATCTATGCCACACCTAAGCAGCTCTCGAAAATCAGCCTTCTTGTCCCTGTCAACAGAACATGCTGGAAGATGGATCTAAGAGGCTGATTTCACTAACTCCCAGGCATGCTAAGTCTCCTAGGGCTGACTTCCTTTCTCCCGGGTACCCTCCCCAGGGGGGAAAATCCATGGTCTGGGTGGGGAAGGGGGTGATTAACCCTCCCCAGTGCTGCAGCTATGGCCACACGAATTCCCCAGGCACCTCCCTCGCCTCTGCGAAGGGAGAAGAAAGCCCCATATCTGCCCTTGAAGGATGTGGTGGCGCCTCTGGGCTGTGGAGCTGCACCTGTCGGATGATGAATGCCTCCTTCAGTCTGGTGCTTTCGGCTTTCTGCATGGAAGCCAAGACACATGTAAGAGCCCTTTAAGGACACTCATTTACATGACAAGTACACAGATTACAAACCATCGTATTTCACCGGTTTCCAGCCAGCCAGCCTGGAGACCTGCCCCTCTCCAGACCCTTCTGCCATTAATCTTGGGCTGAACGAGCCAGTGAGGCGGGGCAGATTGCATTTGCTCTCCCATGATGTGCCCGAAGCCAGACTGAAGAGTGGCTCGTCTAGCATTTTTCATTTTCCACCTAACAGTTTCAATATTTTAACAAATCCAAGTGCTGTATACACGAAGGGGTGGCTTCCAAGAGGCGGCTGCATTCACCATGCTTCTGCCATGGGTCATTAATTGAGTGGCCTGTGAGTTATGGACTGCAGTGGCTCTGAGCCCTGGCTTGCTCTCCCTTTGGTGCTGGGCGGTCTGCAGGTTCCTGTGAGGTGTAGGGATCAGGGTATCTGGAGGCCTAAGAGCCCAGGGGTCTGTATGTCAAAGCGGGACCCTCGATGGGGGTTCTGGCTGCAGGACCACCTATTCACCCAGTTAGTCCTTACCCACTCACAGTTTGCAGCTTGCAGGGCTCAGGGTGACGCTCAGAGGGACACAGTCACAGGAGACACCATCTCCACCCTGGAGGAGTTACTCAAAACAGACGTGAAGCCGGCCGTTAAGTGACAGGGCAGAAGCTCTGAAGGAAGAGGCCCAGGATCCACTTTTAGGGAGGTGGGGAGGGAGGCCAGGCAAGCCTGTGAGGATGGCTCTTGCCTCTCCCTGCCTGCAGGTAGGGGCTCAGAGCAGTGGCTGCAAGGGGTGCAGCTGCGATTTAAACCTCCGTGCGGTGCACCCACACCCAGGTTCGGGTGCCTGCACCACCCGGTATGTGTCAGCCAGGCGGGGGCTGAGTAGGCTTCCTGGGGAATGGGCTAAGGTGGTGTTCGGAGGATGAAGAGGTGTCGATGAAAGGGAGAAAGAGTAAAAGCATCCCGGTGGGAGGGTGCAACGTAGCTTGAGCCAGGTGGCTTCAAGAACCTTCCAGAAGTTTGATTTGGCTGGAGACAATTCCCTCTCCTTCGCAGAGTAAGAAAGTGAGGCTGTGCTCTCTGTGCATGGGAAAGAGAAAGAGCAGAGAAGTCGTTGCCTGAGCCCCCGAGTCAGTTGCTGCTGTGAGTGGGTGCTGGCCCTGCACCGTGTAAAACCTGCAGGTCCGTCCTCCACAAGGAGGGAACCCGTACAGCTCTTAGTACACAGAACACAGCCCAGCTCAGGGACGCGACGTGGCTCAACAGGGCCCTGGCCGTTGCCTCTCCTACTGCCCAGGATCAGACCCCAACCCGGCTTTCTAAAAAGTAGACCGGATGGCACATACTACTGTTATCTTCACAGGGAGGTGGGGTCTTGCAGAGGGGAGAAAAGACTTTGACAAACACAGACGGGAAAAGAAGAAACTGGTCATGTGCTCCCTGCAGATGAGCACAGTGGTTTCCACCACAGATGGGGAAACGGAGGCATGAAAAGGGAAGCTGGCAGCCTTAGATCACCAGGTAAGCCAGAGAAACCTTGCAGTCTGGGCCTTTCCTTGACTGGTCTGAGAAACATGGACAGGCTGGGGAAGGGACAGCTCAGGCTGCCTTCCTGGGATATCCCCAGCTTCACAGTGTCTTCAAGCTCAGCCTCCCTGGCCATGCGCGAGTCTAACTCCTCATCTGTGAGTTTGAAGGGGCAACTCCACCTGCTCCCTCCGAGAGAGAATGCAGTTGCATTCCATTTGTTTTTATTTCATGTTAGTCATTTATTTAAAAATTGCTTCCAGGAAACATATAAGCAAGACTCCGTGTCCACAATATTTTCCATCTTTTGTGGGATGTCAGGGATGAACTCAAACAGTGACTCAGTATCCAAATGTCACAATTGGCTGGGGAAACGCTTTCCATATGAACAGACATGTGAGTCCAAACTGCGAACACGGAGGAGACATCTGTGCCTGGGGAAATGCAGAAAGGCAGCCTTGTTTATGTTTACACTGGGCAATTGCCTTCCCCTGAAATGCTGGGTTTAAATCCTGAATTAAAACATTTCTCCCACTTTAGGGTTATTAATAAGCAAATGCTGAATTTCCCAAAGTCTGTTTTGTGGGACTATCTCAGGGGGACATTCACAGCTGCACAGGTGGTTGGAAGTGCCCACTGCCAAGGACTCCCTCTGTCTGGGCGCAGGTGAGGGGGCATGCTTCACTGCTGGGGGGTGGGCACGACTTTGTGCTTTGCTTTGGCAATTCAGATATGGGAAAGAAAAATGGGAAGGGGAAATGGGAAGGGGAAAAGGGAAAGAGATATGGGAAGGGGAAATGGGAGGGGAAACAGGGAGGGGAAATGGGAGGGGAAACGGGAGGGGAAATGGGAGGGGAAACGGGGAGGGGAAATGGGAAGGGGAAGAGGGAAGGGGAAATGGGAGGGGAAATGGGAGGGGGAAATGGGAGGGGAAATGGGGATGGGAAATGGGAAGGGGAAATGGGAGGGGAAATGCAGAGGAGAAATGGGAGGGGAAACTGGGAGGGGAATGGGAAGGGAAATGGGAGGGGAAATGGGAAGGGGAAATGGGAAGACGAATGGGAAGGGGAAATGGGAAGGGGAAGAGGGAAGAGGAAATGGGAAGAGGAAGAGGGAAGGGGAAATGGGAAGGTGAATGGAAGCAGAAATGGGAAGGGGAAATAGGAGGGGAAATGGGAAGGGGAAATGGGAGGGGGAAATGGGAGGGGAAATGGGAAGGGGAAATGGGAGGGGGAAATGGGAGGGGAAATGGGAGGGGGAAATGGGAGGGGAAATGGGAGGGGAAATGGGAAGGGGAAATGGGAAGGGGAAATGGGAGGGGAAATGGGAAGGGAAAGAGGGAAGGGGAAACGGGAAGGGGAAACAGGAAGGGAAATGGGAAGGGGAAATGGGAAGGGGAAGAGGGAAGAGGAAATGGGAAGAGGAAGAGGGAAGGGGAAATGGGAAGGTGAATGGAAGCAGAAATGGGAAGGGGAAATAGGAGGGGAAATAGGAAGGGGAAATGGGAGGGGGAAATGGGAGGGGAAATGGGAAGGGGAAATGGGAGGGGGAAAAGGAGGGGAAATGGGAGGGGGAAATGGGAGGGGAAATGGGAGGGGAAATGGGAAGGGGAAATGGGAAGGGGAAATGGGAGGGGGAAATGGGAGGGGAAATGGGAAGGGAAAGAGGGAAGGGGAAACAGGAAGGGGAAACGGGAAGGGAAATGGGAAGGGGAAGAGGGAAGGGGAATGGGAAGGGGAAGAGGGAAGGGGAATGGGAAGGGGAAGAGGGAAGGGGAACAGGAAGCGGAATGGGAAGGGGAAGAGGGAAGGGGAAATGGGAAAGTGAATGGAAGCGGAAACGGGAAGGGGAAATAGGAGGGGAAATGGGAAGGGGAAATGGGAAGGGAAATGGGAAGGGGAAGAGGGAAGGGGAAATGGGAAGGGGAAATGGGAGGGGGAAATGGGAGGGGGAATGGGAGGGGAAATGGGAGGGGGAAATGAGAGGGGGAAATGAGAGGGGGAAATTGGAGGGGGAAATGGGAAGGGAAATGGGAGGGGGAAGGGCAGGCTAAGAGCCAAAACGGTTGGTGACTTTCCCTGTTCTGCCCTACTTCTGAGATGAGTGAGGGCGTTTGTGCAAGGAGGGAGCCTTCGTCACCCTGGCTTCCCAGCCACTTTAGCTGCTGAGCTCCTCTGCAGAGCCACGATGGATATGGAGCACATCTGGGAATGAACTGGAATTTCGCAAGCCGCAGGGCCTTGGGGGCTGTTTGCTGCTGACCTTGCCTGGTGGATATGATGAGATGCCTGCAAATAAGGGCAGCCACAGGTGTTCCTGCCGTGCTTGGCCTCACCAACTGGCTGAGTGTGTGAGAGGAGAATTTCCCGTGTTCTTTGGTCACAGGGCCCTCTTTTGTGGGAAGGGACCCACAGAGCATGCTCCGGAGGCCCCGAGCCCACCTACCCACCCACTGTCTACAGTGGTCCCAGGCTGTCTCACTCACCATTGCCATCACCCTTTAGACAAGAAGTGTGGGTCACAGCGGGGAGGGACTTTCCCAATGTCTCCCCTGGCAGTGCCACGATCAGCATCCAGGACCCCAGCACAGCGCCCTCTCCCCGGCGCGTGTCACCCTGGGCTGCTCCTGATTCTGTGGTTAGAATTTCCTTCCATGCCCAGTCATTCAAGGCAGAGGGACCTGGGTGGTGTACAAGTTCAGATTCCTCTCCCAGGCACTGTCGGTGACAATAAGCCCCTGTGCAAGGGGCTGGGGACACAGTGGTCAACAGGGCAGACAAACATCCCCCATCCCAGAATGCACATTCTGAAAGAGGGGTGCAGCAGTGACAAAAACAAGTGGCTGACAAGTGTTCAGGTGCAGAGTGTGTTGCAAAGTGGGAGTGAGGGGTAGGGGATTGTCATTTTAAACGAGGGGTCCATGCAACCCTGTGGGCAAGGGGCAATGGGGCAGAGACTTGAGGATATAAGGGAGGGCCGCATAGAACTCAGGGAAGAGCATGCCAGGCTGGGGTACGGCAAGTGCAAAGGTCCCAAGGCAGGAGCAATGAGGAGGCCAGAAGCACTGAAGGGAGGAAGAGGGAGAGCTGGGGGGGGAAAGAAGGTCAAGAAGCCGGGGGCAGCACTGGGGACCTCGAGGGCCAGAAGTTTGGCCTGACTCTGGGTGAGTGAGGGCCTCCTTTGGGTTTTGAGTTGTGAAGTGACTTGTCTGCAGGCTGAAAGCTCCCTCTGGCTCCTTGCCAAGCCTCTTCCGAACCACAGGAAAGAGGGACGGGCTGGTGCTGGGAGGAAGACGTGGAGGATGGGGCCCGGCCACCAGGATGGAGCCCTGCTCCCTGCGGAGGGAGGGCACAGCACTGTTCTCACTGGGATGTGGGCTCCTTGTGCTCCTGTCAAGGCCTGGGTGTCAAGTTCAGGAGGAGGCAGGGCGCTGCGGGCCGGGCAGCTTTAGCGGCCTGACTTCCCCAACAAGATCAGAGGTGTCGGTTTGATGGAGGAACCAGGGCCCTGTCAGTGGGAGAAATTCAATAATTCAGCCCGCCATCTGTGCCACCAACCAGAGGTCCCCTGAGACACTCCAGGGGCAGGACCGGTTTAAACTCTGGCTCTGTTGCCCACTATGACCTGTGATCTCGAGTGAGTCATGGCTTGGCGGAAACAGGAAGGATCCAGAGGGCACAGTGTGGACGGGAATGCTGGGAGCCCCTCAGTTCTGGTTTCCTTTCCTTCCTGGGCACCTGGCTGCACCCCAGGCCTCTCCTGTAGTCCAGAGGGGTCAGGTATCCATTTTTTGACCAACGGGATGTGGGCAGAAGTGCTGCAACCCCCAAATCCCTCGCAGTGGGTCAGCTGCCTGCTCTCTTGCCCATCAGGGCTGAGAGGAGGGGCTCCAAGGACCCCGAGACAGATCAGTCTTGAGGAGGGAGCTGTTGCCTACTCGAGTGAGATGCACTTTGCTTTAAGCCTCTGAGGCACGGGATGTTTGTCTCAGCAGCTGGTCTTCCTGACGCGTGTGGACGGAGCAGCAGGGAGGTGGCCGCTAAGCTCTGGGGGGAGGTGGTGGGAGCACAGTGGCTGAGGGTGGGCCAGGGTGGGACCCAGGCTGACCTCCAGCTCTCCCACTTTGGGACAGTCGCTGGCCTTTACTTTCCTCTCACCTAAGTGGGTGACAATGACAACGTCTGCCTCAGATGGTGGCCCTGAGGGTCCTGGTGATAAAGCCAGGCCTGGCCCCGAACAGGCCCCTACCGTGGGCCCTTTCTGTTGCTCTGAGTCAGTCCCTCCATCCTCTGTGTGTGGGGGCTGCAGTGAAGCTTTTGGGATCCAAGGTCCCTGCGGTCTGACCCCCGGCCCCACCAGTGGTCTGGCTTTGGGTTCAGTAGCTCTTTGAGCCTCAGTTTCCCTGCTTGCCACACTGGCTTGTACAGACTGGTGCTGGCTTCCAGGCTAGGTCTCATCCTGGCCAGGCCCCACGGCCCCCTCAGATGTGTGGAATGACTCCACTTTCTCCCCACACTGGGCCCCAGGTCACCCTCGGGCACTGGGACCATCAGGCCCTGGGATGACTGTCCTCTTTGAAGAGATGGCGCAGCTGAGACCCAGGCCACTGGGCAACTCTCTCAAGGTTGCACGGGCACAGTGGACAGCAGCCGCAGGGATGGGGCTCCCCCGACAGCCCCTGAGTCCAAGCACCTCGAATCAGCCCGCTGGGGTCCCTTCCTGCCTCTGCTTCACTGGCTGCATGAGCCCGTGCAGGTGGCCTGCATGGTCTGAGACTGGGTTCCTCAGCTTAATATGGAGAGACCACACCCATGCGGACGCCAACCTCAGGATGGCCCCCAGTGACCCTCAGGCAGGCAGAAGCTGCATTAGCCCCTCCATTGATTAGGTTATAAAAGGCACTGTGGGTCCCATTTTGGGTGTCTCTCTCTCTCTCTCTCTCTCTCTGTCTCTCTCTCTCTCTGTCTCTCTCTGTCATGTTCTGCGGGGGGAACCACCTACCACATCGTGAGTGGTTCGTCGGCGAGATGCGGGTGGTATGGAGCCTTTTCCCAACAGCCAGGTGAGTGAGTTTGGAAGCAGATCCTCCAAGCCACACAGAGCTTCAGGTGAGGCGGCCTCTGCTGCCTGTTTGACTGCAATCTCACGAGAGACCCCAAGCCAGAAGCACCCAGCTAAGCCGCTCCCCAATTCCTGACCAACAGGACACTGGGATGACAGACGTTCGCTGCTCTCTTCTGCAGCTGAGTTTCGTGGGTGGTCAATCTGTCCCGCGGCAGAGGCACCGCGTGGGTTGAGCCAGTGGGTTCCCGCAGGCTGTGGGTGCTGAGTGGCTGGCCCCCAGGCAGTTCTCATGATGAGGAACTTGTTAGTTAAGCTTTGCCTCTCTCTGCCCTCAGCAGTTGTGTGGGTGATTACCAAGTGGACGCAGACATTTCTATGAGGAGCTCTAATGGAGATGCCTGTGTTTGGATGAAGTTTGGGAAATTTACGAGTGGCCATTGAGGAAGGCAGACAGGTCTGCTTTGTGCATCGCAGCTCCTCCTGCCTTGACAGAGGAAACTTGTGGCTGTCGAGTGTGCACACTTCAGAGCAGGAAAGATGCAGAAATTGAATTAGTTTGCACATTTGGGTTGTTGATGGCTTTATTCAAAGCCCTTTCGCTTGCTCATTTTTAATCTCTTCCTTCCATTTTTAAACAGCTGGCAGCTAAGCGGGGCTCAAGTGCATATCCTAGGGGCCACTGCAGGCTCAGCCACATGATCATAACCCTCTCTCAAGGAGGCTGCAGCCTGCAGGAGCTGAGTGGAGGAGAGCTGGTGGCCACAACCAGAGGCTGGAGGGCAAATCAGAAGGTGCAGTGAGGGCCTGTGCACATGGTGCCGAGTGCAGGCCTCTGTGACCGGGTGTGCTGGGTGCTGAGTGTCTTCCACGGCTTTCGTGACTTCCCTTAGCGCAAGCACTCCCACGCAGAGGAGACCTAGCTTGCATTAGGAGTTATGACTGCTCAGTAAACTCAGATTGACCTCCCACAGTGGGCCAGGTCCTTGTCCCCGCCTCACACAGTTGGTGGTACAGTGCAGATACAGTATAGTACAGTACCGGGCTTGGCCCCTGCAATGGCTGAGAAATATATGCTCTGTGAGGGTTCACAACGACCACCCCCCAAACCCAGGGATGACTTCATCTCCTCTGGTCGGAGTATGCCTCCTTGAAAAGATGGAGGCTGAGCCTCTCTTCGTGAGTGGGTGGAGGAAGAATAAGGACTGGGGAACGGAAGAGTCGAGGGCCCAGGCACAGACCGGCCGGGAACGTCAGAGGAGGGAGGATGGCTCCGCTTATGCTTCTGGGACTATCTATAGAGTCCGTGGATGGCAGCCCGGGACATGGACTTCATCCCAGCTCCAGGGGATCCACAGAAGCCTTTACAGCAGGAAGTGAGGTCCAGGGTGTACCTTAGCCGGGCTAACCCAGCCATAGTGGAGGGGAATTACTGAAAGATGTAAGGCCCGTCAAGCGATGGAGACCAGTGAGGGGCTCCTGCCTGAGGGAGAGATAAGAATGGGCCTCGGCCATGAGGGAGTAGTGGGGTGTGGCATGGTGGGGGGTGTGGCATGATGGGGGGTGTGGCATGGTGGGGGGTGTGTGACATGATGGGGGGGTGGCATGGAGTGTGGTGTGGCTTGGTGGGGGGTGTGGTGTGGTGTGGTGTGATGGGGTGTGGCATGGTGGAGATGTGGTGTGGCATAGTGGGGGTGTGGTGTGGCATGGTGGGGGTGTGGCATGGTGGAGGTGTGGTGTGGCATAAATGGGGGTATGGTGTAGTGGGGGTGTCGTGTGACAGGAGCCTGGTGTCGCAGAGCTTGGCATAGCAGTGGGCAAATCTTGAAGTGGCGAGGGTATATGATGTGACGTAGTGGGGGAGTGACAGAGTGCAACCAGGGGATGGGGAATGTGGCATGGGGTGTGGCAGGGCACAGTAGGGGCATGGCAAAGGTGTGGCACGCTGGGGGCTTGGTGGGTGTGGCATAGGTGTGACATGGTAGGTGTGGCACAGTGGGGGGGTGGCAAGTGTGGCAAGGGTGTGACACAGCAGGTGCGGCACGGTGGGGGCTTGGGGGTGTGGCGAGGGTGTGACCTAGCTGTGGCATGGTGGGGACATAGCAGGTATGGGGTGGGTGTGACATGGCAGGTGTGGCACGGTGGGGACATAGCAGGTGTGGGGTGGGTGTGGCATGGCAGGTGTGGCACAGTGGGGGCATGGCAGGTGTGTGCAGAAGGATCGTGGCATAGTGGGCATGTGGCAAGTGTGTCATGGGGCGTGCCTCACGGAGGAGACAGCTGAGGTCCAGGCGCAGGGGCAGGGCTGGGTCGCACCCTCCTTTCCTCTCTCTCTGCTGCAGCATCTCAGCTCTCCCAACTGTGGTCCTGCCTGAGAAGCCTCCAGGGGAGGAAAGGACCCACTGCTTGCCTGGGAGAGGAGACCTTTGATTTGCCGAAGAGCTTTTTACCACCTGACAAGGAAAGTGGTCCCAACACTCATAGATCTTTAGCTGGAGATTCTGAAAAAAAATGAAAATCAAGGACCTACTGACAGATGGTGCAAAACCATGCTCAGAGTCTGTGAGCACGTTGAACTTTCGGTCAACGAGCACTGATGGTGTTTCCTGGTGCCCTAAGAAACTGCATTTCAACAGGAAGGATGGGCAAAAACGCCAGTGCCCAAGGAAGTTGCTTCTGCTCGAGGAGTGGGGTTGCTGAGTGCTATGTGGAGATCGGGGGAAGGGGAAACTCAATGAGTTAGGCCTGGGGGGATCAAGGAAGGTTCCAGAGAGGAGCCCGCATAGGAAGTGGCTTCTGATGTAGAAGTGGGGTTGCTGAGTACTGTGTAGAGCTCAGGGGAAGGGGGAACTCAGTGAGTTAAGCCTGGGAGGATCAAGGAAGTTTCCAGAGAGGAAGGGAACCACGGATGGTCTTGGAGGAGGGATTTTCAGGAGGGTGGAAGGGCACCACAGAGGCCCAGGGGAACAACTCACTTTGGGGAATAGGCATGTAAATGGGTGGGGGTGGGGTGTCGGGGACTGCAGAGGGGCCTTGGGGAGCATCAGAGACCGTGTGGGCAGCACAGGCATGGCCTGTGGGAGCTGCAGAGTCTCGGAGAGTCTCAGGCAGGGGACTGGGGCCATGAACCCGGCTCTGGCAAGGTCTCAGGCGAAGGACTGGGGCCTTGAACCCGGCTCTGGCAGTTGTGTGAACTGTGGTGGATGGAAGAGGAGAGGAACGTGACTCGCTGTGGGAGACAGTTCGGGGGCTGCAGCACCACCCAGACCCTGCCTCACCCGGCTGCAAGCAGCGGCGCCCTCATCCACAGCCCTACCTCCCTGCCGCTCCTCGGAGCTCTCAGCTCTCCCGAGGTTTCTGTTCATCACTGCTTCTGCAACTGAGGTCTGTGTGGGATGGTCCCCTGCCCACACCAGAGACCCCTTGGCTGCTGTTGATGTTGGTGTCAGAGATGACAGAATTTCTCTGCGAAGAAAACGGACTGCTGATGCTGTGATATCGGAATCAATCCAAACACACGGCACATACTTGGAATTAATGTGACTTTTTCTTTCTTTTTCTTTTTTTTTTTTTTTGAGATGGAGTCTCACTCTGTCGCCCAGGCTGGAGTGCAGTGGCGCGATCTCAGCTCACTGCAAGCTCCGCCTCCCGGGTTCACACCATTCTCCTGCCTCAGCCTCTTCGAGTAGCTGGGACTACAGGCGCCCGCCACCACCCCGGCTAATTTTTTGTATTTTTAGTAGAGACGGGGTTTCACCGTGGTCTCGATCTCTTGACCTCGTGATCCGCCCGCCTCGGCCTCCCAAAGTGCTGGGATTACAAGCGTGAGCCACCGCGCCCGGCCGACTTTTTCTTTTGAAAGCGATACAGGGTGCCTAATAAAAGCCTCTTCATTTGGGAAGACACATTCCTTGATTTAAAAGCTGATATGTATCCAGGTAACAAGACTAAAAAGCAAACTGGTATCCACACAGGCTTGAGATAGACACTCACTGGGCAGCCAGGGCCGCCACCCAAAGGGCTCGCGTGGGTTGGAGGCGGCTGGCGGGGTCAGGGCATCTGACTGGGCTGCCGAGTCTGGGGAGGGCTGGCTCTTCCAGAAAGAGGGCAGGGCGGAGGCAGGCAGCACATTCACCCCCACCCTGTGTTTCTCACTACGTTTCCACCTTTTAATACACGGGGCTATTTTTAACTGGCTTGCCAACACTTCTGTAGGTCTTTACCCCCCACAGTGAAAGCTGACAGAGAGGCATCCAGGAGGCACGATTCCTCCTTAGAAGCATGGAAGTCGTGGGAAGGTGCACGTGGGAGGAAGAGGAGGAATTTCAGAAGGGAGCCCGTCAAAGACGGGTGTGGAAAGGCATGGCCAGCTTGGAGGAAGCTGGTTGAACTCTGTCACGTGGCTTTGACGTTCAGGGTGGGATGGATGAGGACTGAGGTCTCCCAAGGACAGTGTTGCCCCTCCCATGGGCTGTTCTAATGTTCTAGGGACAGGTGGGGGAGTGATAGCCTTTCGTGCTCTGGACTCTGGATCGGGACAATCAGGGACATTGAGTCCCTGAGATGCATTTCTTCAAGGACAAAGGCAAAGGGTCACCCTGGCTCTGAGGCGGAGGTGCAGGGCAGGGTCCTCCAGGCCAGATCCCTCCTCTGCATCCTGATGAGGTCCAGACAAGCCCCTGACTCCAGCCCAGCCCAAGCAGCTGGCTCTTGCTGCAGGCCAAAGTGCTGCACGTGGTCACTGGCCACCCACACTGATGCTCTTGCCAGACTGGTTGCCGAATACTCCCGGGGGTCCAAAGTGGCCCGAGTAGTGGCGGGAGGGGTGAGCGACCTGTCCCCGGAGACACTGGGAGAGCCAGTGCTGCCGCTCCTGGAAATACGTTAAGGAGAATCTGGGCACTATCAGGGATGGCATGGGTGGGGGGCAGGGCACAGGGGAGGAGCCCAGGGGTGCCCTCAAAGTTCCTCCCAGCCAGGATTCACCAAGGGCCCAGGCTTTTGGAAACCCGAAAAGAAAAGATAAGGAAGTAATAACAGCAGGCTGAACTCAGACCAAGATAAAAGCCTGCTGCCCAATGTGCCCAATATTTCATGGGCATCTGGCTGGCCTTGAGATCAATGGCAAGATTCACAGAACACTGGGTTCCATGCGCACAGCAGGCTGTCCAAAAATGCCTGTTGAAAGACTTCCCACCATCTACAAAACCCGCGGTGCGTTTTCTACTGGATCTGCCCCCTCCTCTTATAAGTCAGTGCCGTTGATTTCAGAATGATGTTCACAGGACAGTGGTCGTGACCAGCCGGGCCTCTCTACCCATGAAGGTCCCAGCCTTACCAGTGGCCTTAGGGGGAAGCCAGTAACAGGGAACTCACCAGGCAGGCAGCTGATCCAGTGACCGAGTGGCTCTGGCTGGGTCACCAAGACCCCAAAAGCTCTTACAGCAGGTCCTGGTAAGCAGGAGCTCTGAGAAGGTTGGGAGGGCCAAGCAGGTTCAGCTCAGGCTCTGCTGCCAGGTGGCAGGGCATGGCCCCCTTCTTGAAATACAGTTCCTTGCCCTCACCTCTAAAATGGAAAAACTAGAGGTGGGTCCTGAGGTCTCATCCAAACTGGAGGCAGGTGAAGAAAACCCCACGTCCTCCCTCTTTGCAGGCAGCTCCCCTAGCTCGCCGGCTGCAGGGGCCCTATGTGGGGTGTCCATCTAGTCTGCGTTATGCTATGGTGACCTGAATCTTTGGTCCTTTCATGCACATAGAAACTGCTCTGGGGCCAGGCCAGGCCACTGCAGGTGCTGGCCTCTATGGCGTGACCTGGGCAGCGGTGACTCGGTCAGCCCGGTGCCAGACCTGCATTCGTCCAGGGGAGGGCAGGGAAGAGCAAGGCGCAGAGATACCTGGGCCCCGTCCTGAAAAGGGACTGCGCATCTCATTGGCCAGGACCGGCCACGTGACCCCACTTCCCCACCAGGCTGGTCTTTCGCCTCTCCCACTGCCCAGAAAGTGGGCTGGGAAACAGGACCTGGCGAGCCCCCAGGACTGCCTCTACCTCCAACGCTGTTGCTAAATGACCACATGACCACTGGTGAGGGAGTTGTGACTGAGAAAGCAAAGTAATTATTTAAGTGATGGCTCATTCCAGGTGGCCTTGCCCTTTAATCTCATATTAGATGCCTTATTACACTTCAATTAAATTCCCACTTAGGATGGCGCTTAAAAGGCATTTCTGGGCGGGCAAGCGGGACCTGGTTGATCCTGGCTTCCCGGAGAGGCGATGGCCTGCAATGACATGGCCCGCCGGTGATGAATTGCTCTGCAAGAGCACTGCCGACCCTTGGCCGAGGGAAGGAATGAGGTTCTCATGATGGATGACTTAAGGAGGGCTGTTTAATTTCCCGCAATCACCTGTCACTCTGTGGCCATCGGCAGTGGTGACTGCATCATGTTCTGTGTTTTGTCCATCCATCAGGTAAACATGAGGCCAAAAGTGCTTCTCATTTCATTGCCAGGGGAGACCTTATATGGGGAGGTGGGCGGGATGGGTGCCCTTCTTAGAGCAGGGAGGGGAGTTTAGCAAATGAGTGAGATAACCCTGATCAGACATAGGCGTCTGGTCCGGGGCTAGTTCATACAGCTGGAAAGAGCAGGGGTGTTTTCTTTTTAATTTGCAGATGTCCAGAGGCTGCCCGTGCTCAGTCCTGGCAGGGGACACGCTCGGGGGTGTGTGCATGGCTGGCACAGACCTTCTTGGCTGCTGGAGAGTCAGCTCAAGCAGGGCCTTGCCGGGAGGCTGCTGGGCAGTGGCACAGCTGGGCAGCATCTTCCCTCCACGTGTTGCTATTCCCAAGGACATGGTGTTTTTGTGCCCCACCCCCACCAAGTTGAGAGGGGGGCACACGTGTGAGTTTAATTCGGGGCTGCTGTTTTCTCTTTGTTGTCGGGGGGGCGAGGGAGAGGAGAAGGATGTCCCATACGTCAGTGACAAAGCTGTCCCATGGCTATCAGGGGCTGGCAACCTCCTCCCTTCTGCTCACACCCCCTCTGCCCTGGGCCCCTCCTCCAAGGGCCCCTCAGGTCCCTGCCCGGGGTAAGGGGTTGACGAGTCTTAGTCCCCTGGCCTTTCCAGTCCATTTGAGTCCCTAGCGTCACGCCGCTGAATTTAGTGTCCTCAGATGATTCATCTGCAGCCGGCTGCAGCCAGATATGCTCCCCGTCTCTAAGGTATCCATTGCCAGCCTTTAAAAAAAGCTTTATTATTTTCCCCTGATAATAAAACTAATACATAGTTATTGCAAACAAACTGATCAGAAAATGCAGAAAGTGTGCAGAAGGACATGGGGAGCCTGCTTAGCCTACCTCCGAGGGTCTGTGCAGGAAGATGTGCCCGTCTGCCACTAGAGTGCTTGCACTGTAGCAGCCAGCTCTTTTCCACCTAGGGTTCTGTGAGCATCCGTCCACAGCCATAAATGTAGTGCCATGTGGTCACTTTGTTGGCCACACTGAGTCTCCGTTGAGAACCTGGTTTTCAAATTAGGCCAGGCATGACCCAGGGTGAGACAGGGAACCCTCCAGGCTCTAGTTTTGCTTTGGGGAACTGGGTCTATAACATCTCCATCAGAGTATTGCTCCCGGGCTGTGGCGAGACACAGCTCTGTTTTGCACAAGGTTTGGCGCAGACCTTGCACCCAAACAGCATTCTCTATGACCCCCACTTCTGTTGGTTCCCGTCACGGACTCCCTGCACAGACACATGACCACAGCAATGCATTCATGTTGAAGGGTTTGTGAGTTTTCCGTTTTCCTCTGCTACGCAACGCAGCAGTAAACAGCCTTGCTGCTTAGTCTTTGCTCACTTGGCTGATTTAGCTCCAAGATAATTTCTCAAAAAAAGGAACTGCTGGGTCACTGGGTCACTCTTTGTATGACTGCGAGTATGTTTAAGAATCGGACCCAGGAACATCTATGTGGCTCTTAGAAAGAATAACTCAATGCCTGTAGTTTGCAAACAGGCCATGCAGCCCAGGGTGGGAGGGGCTGGTGGAAGATGGGCGATCGGAAGCCCACACCTTCTGCTGGACCCATGGCCCTCTGCAAGCTGCAGGGCCAGCAGCTAGAGGTACCACTACCGTCACCGTCTCTGACAATTCCCAAAAACTGGGGCCCACATTTTCTATGTTCCAGGTGACAAGTTAAGGGCCAGGGAGAGAGGGCACTCGGACGAGGGGCTGAGAAGGCCTAGCTGTGTCCGGGTGGGGTTGAGTTTCTGAAGGCCAAACCTTGCCCACGCTGCTTGCCCTCGGCCCACCTGTCCCTCCACTCTCTAGGACAGGAGCGTGGCTAACTCCAGGCTGAATGTGAAGAGGGAGTGGCCTGGTTCTGAAAACACGGAGACTACCGCAAGGTCCTCGCTGCCCCTGAGAGATTCTGCTGCTGTCTTTTTGCACCAACTAATGAATTAAGATGAAAAGAAAACTCTTGGCTGCAGCCTTGAGAAATGGCATCCACTTTGGATTCGCTGGGGCTCCCCGCGCCAAAAAGCTAGTCCTCATAATAGATCCATTAACCTATTAGGGCCTGGCTCGTATACCTCCTGCATGGCGGGAGCTCCCACATAGGCCCCGTTGCTTCACATCCTGAGCGGAGCCCTGAAGCCCATCAGCGCTGCGGCCTGGGCCACTCAACTGTCTCTGCCCTGACTTTCAGCCTGAGCTCTCTGGGTGCACATCCTGCCAATGCAGTGTGATAGTGACGTCTCAGGTGTGAGGACGTGGACTTGCTCATCTCCGTCCCCTGCAGGCTTGGTATAGGGTCTAATGGAATTAGGGGGTGACAGACTGTATTAGTCAGGGTTCTCTGGAGGGACAGAACTAATAGGATAGATGTACATATAAGAGGGTGTTTATTAAGGAGAACTGACTCATACAGTTGCAAGGTGAAGTCCCACGATAGGCGATCTGCAAGCTGAGGAGCCGGGAAGCTGGCGGTGGATCAGTCAGAGTCCCAAAACCCCAAAAGCAGGGAAGCCGGCAGTGCAGCCTTCAGTCTGCGGCCAAAGGCCCAAGAGCCCTTGAAAAACGCTGGTGTAAATGCAAGAGTTGAAACGCTGGAGGACTTGGAGTCCGACGTTCGAGGGCAGGACGCATCCAGCACGGGAGAAAGATGAAGGCTGGAAGACTTGGCAAGTCCAGTCCTTCTCCCCTCCTCTGCCTGATTCCAGCCACGCTGGCAGCTGATTAGATGGTGCCCACACAGATTAAGGGTGGGTCTGCCTGTCCCAGTCCACCGACTAAAATGTGAATCTCCTTTGACAACACCCTCACAGACATACCCAGGAACAGTACTTTGCATCCTTCAATCCAATCCGGTTGACACTCAGTATTAACCATCACACCAACTGTTGCCATCAATGTTCAGTCTCCAACCAACCCTGCTGCAACAGTGCCAGTGTTTTGAGAGCACTCGTTTCTGGCTTGCTTGGCGGTTGAATCTTACAGACGCCTGTGCTTGCTCTGCCTAACACAGTGGAGGAGCGTCACGTGTGTTCACCTGTGGATGGTGTTGGTGTGTCAGTGAGGTCTGGGATGCAGCCAGGAACCATAAGTGTAACTCTTGCATTCCTTCTGCACAGCCCCCAGAACTCACTCAAACCTGAATTTGGTGGGGCTGTGGGAAGACAGGCAGGGCTGGGCTGCTGAGCGGCCATGCACAGAGCCCTTGGACACCGGGGAGGGCAGGGCATGGCAGGGTTAACCCAACGCTGCGGCACACAGCCTGCAGCAGGATGAACTCAGTCAGCCCTCAGCTTCCCACAGGGTTGGGCCCTCATTTGCCCCCACCTTCTGGTGCACCAGCACACCCACCATGTTCAAAGTACCACAGTCTCTAGGCCTCTCTGTTCCCTTAGCCCCCAAGTCCCTCATCTGTCACTCCATGGCTTCCTTGAGGACATCATCAAACCCCACCGAGACCCACCCTGTCCCTCCAGCCCATGGGGACCCTTCCTGCCCAGTGGCTCAGCCTTTGGGTCAACTGGACTCTGGTGATTCAGCTGCATCCTGGAATGGCCCTTGTATCAACGGCATTGTGGCACCAGGCACCTGCTAATTTTCTTGGCATTTGCTTTTATAACTAGATAATAGCGATAGCTGATATTTATCACACACTTATGGGCCAAGCACTTGCTGAGTCCCATTCTTTATTCTGGAGAAGAAGCTGCAGGTGGCTGTCATTAGCCCTGCTCCAGGGATGACATTCAGAGAGCCAACCAGCTGTCCAGCCCCACAGTGGGAAGGGCAGAGAGGGTGTGCCAGCTGGGGGGTGGCCTTCTGCTCCCTGAGGGAGGGGCTGAAACAGTTGACCTTGAATATGGTCCACATCCTTCTCAGCCTGTGTGCTACTGACCGGGTGTGCCAAGGCGTGGAAAGATACGGGGATCCTGGGGTTGGGGGTCGACACAAGGTCTGTAGGGTCACAGGGTGGTCACTCTTAGGCCTTGGAGACAAAGGAGTGGAAACGGGCCACCCCCTCCCAACCTCCTGCCTGGGGGTCTGCTCACTGCCATTGTGTTGGGACAGGCTTAGCCCTAAGCAGGGATCTTGGAACTTGGCTGCTTCCTCACCAGCAGGAAGGCTTCTCTTTGGAAAGAACTTCCTCCTGGGGGGCTTTCAAATAGACCTGACCCAGGCAACACAACCACAGCCTCATTCTGGAATCTTCCCTCCCAGCAGAATGTAAGGATAGCCAAGCCTCCCACCCATATGTGAGACTCAGGGTCCTGCCTGCAGCTTTCTGGGCTCCAGTTGGCTCCAGAATAATTAGCACCATGTAATCCCAGGGACATTGGCCTCCAGAGGCCTCAGGCTGTGACAGAGGCCAGAATGCAGTTTAGCGTGTCCAGCGGCAGCTTCTCACCTCACTCCTCCTGTTGTCACTGAGAGCCAGATGGCCCAAGGCTGGGCTTTGCAAAGACATGGACACTTCTCTCCGAGGAATAGGAACACTGGTAGGAAGGACAGGTGAGAACGTTTGACTACAGCCCCGAGACCTCTAACTTCAGCACTGCCTGCAGCATCTGCTGTGGCTTCTTGAGAGCTGAGGCCCAGTGCTGGGATGGGGCAGGTGGCTGGACATCCAGAGGGACTGCCCTCTGGGGAAAGCTGTCCTTGCCCTCTGAGAAAACTGTGAATGTACGAGCCCCGGCCCTGCTCAGGCCATGCCACCAGTGAGGGACCTGCCCAGTGCTGGGCGCCACCTTCTCCTTTAATTCCACAACTGTGTGGTGACGTGTCTTTTTTGTAGATGAGAAAACAGAGGCTTGGAGGGGTGAGAACTTGTCCAGAGACACAGGGGGCAGTACAGGGGCCAGGATCCATATGGAGGAGCTGGGTCTCAACACCCAAGCCCGAGGCAGCTGTGCCCGGCGGGTTTGTGGGCTGGGATTGCAGACAGTCCCAAAGGGCTGGACAGAACTGTCCCTCCATCCAGCCTGCTGCGTGATCCTCCCGTGGGCCCAAGGTCCTGCTCCCAGTTGTCCACGGGGCCATGATGTAAGCACGGGTCACTATCGAGAGTGAGGGCAGTCTCTCACATAAGCACGACGCGATTGTCAGAATCAGGGGGGCGTCGCTTTTCACCAAGCTGCGGTCTGTCTGGATTCATGTTTGTTCAGGGGAGCCCATGGTTCCTGCAGAGCTCTCGTTCCCCAGTCCAGGAAGCAGGCCAGCATTCCCTATTGCACTGAATCCTCGTATCTCTTTCGCTTCCTTTGTTCTGGAGCATTCCTCAGCTGGCCTTCGTGTGGCCTGGCCCCCGTGTGGCCCGACCATGTGTGGCCCCGTGTGTCTGACCCCCGTGTGGCCCGGCCCCCGTGTGGCTTGATCCCCATGTGGCCCGGACCCCGTGTGGCCTGGCCGTGGCCTTCATGGGAGGCGTGGGTCAGTTGTTTTGCGGGCTGTTTCCAGTTTCCCTCGTCTTCCGTTTCCTGGCGGTGAGGACGTGGCCCTGCCTTTTTGGCAGGTGCACCCTAGAAGTGAGCTAATCTCTTTCTCAGTGCATCATCTCAGGAGGCAGACATGGTCTTTTCAAGAAACTGAGAGGAGAAAAACACCCCTTTCATGGTCTTCTACACATTTTCCCATGAGGGACTCCTCACTCCTTCCTGCAGATGGGAATTTCCATCTGGCGTCCATTCCTTCATCCTGAAGAGCTTCCTGGAACATTTCTTACAGTGCAGGCCGTGAATTCTCTCAATGTGCCTGGGGCAGGTGGCCCTTACTCCAGAGTCACCTGCTGGAGTGTCTACTCTGTTCTTGCTGGCGAGAGCTCCTGGTTCCCAGCATTCGGAATCTCCCCAGCAGCTGTTCCTGCAGGCCACGTGGAGCAGCTTCCTCATGCGCAATCACATATCTGGGTCCCCTGTGCAGATTTCCAAAGCTCCTCTGCGCAGCCCCGTTGTTCCTGGGCTCTGGCCTCTGGCCCCAAACTCCAGCTTCCGCACCAGCCCGAGCTCCAGTCCTGCCTCCCCAGCTCAGCAAAGCCACTCTCCTCTGCTTGAGAGGGGACGTAGCTAAGAAAAGAGAACCTTATGAGCCAGCTTGCAGGTGGGACCCCCAGGGTCCAGCAGGTGCCTCGGTCAATAGCCAGTGGCTGTGGCACTTATGGTCTATGTCTCATCTCTCAGAGCTTACGGTCCTGCGTGCTGTTTGATCTGAAACCCATTGCATGGAGCATTTCATCCAGTCTTATGGATGTTTACAGCAAGACAGCCAGTGTGGCACAGGCTCCTTCCTTACGGCTGGAGTGGAAGTCCTCTGCTGGATCCGTTGTTAAGCTGCAATTGCAGGAGGTGCTGTGAGGGAGAGAATGCAGGGTGCTTTGAGAGAGTCCAGGGGTTAGAGAAACCTGCTTCAGAGAGCAGTGTTTGGGCTAAAATCTTTGCACTGAAATCTGAAGCACTATCCAGCCAAAGGGGTGTGTATGGGTGTGGGTGTGTAAATGCTGCACATACATGTGTCCACGTGTACAGGTATGCATGTGAGATGAACAGACACGTGTCCACGTGTACAGGCTTGCATGTGAGGTGGACAGACATGTGTCCACCTCATGTGTACAGGTTTGCATGTGAGGTGAACACAGATGTGTTCATGTATATAGGTATATGTGTGAGATGAACAGACGTGTCCACGTGTACAAGTTTGCATGTCAGATGAAGAGACTTGTGTCCACGTGTACAGGTATGCATGTGAGGTGGACAGACGTGTGTCCATGTGTACAGGTATGCATGTGAGGTGGACAAACGTGTGTCCATGTGTACAGGTATGCATGTAAGATGAACGGAAGCACAGTCTCAGTAGAGGATACAGCATCTACAAGATATTTGTGTGGGTCAGGAAAGTGCTTGGTGTTTTCCAGGAGCTGAAAGGCCAATGTAAGTGGCCTCCAGCTTTCCCCCAAGTCCACACTCAGTGGGGAAAAGAAACCAGGATTTCAATGGCAGAGCCCACACCTCTGCCCTCTCACTGCCTCGACCATTCACCCTGGCATGCCATGCACCTCTTATTATGTCGTGTGTGTGTGTGTGTGTGTGTGTGTGTGTGTGTGTGTATGGCATGAGAAAGGTTGGAGACCCTGGACAAACGCACATGTGGGGAGAGGGAGCCAGACTGTGCTATCAGTTCCAGGCTGTAGAAAGTTGGGGAATGTGTCTAAGAGCAGCTGGGAGCCAGTGCAGGCTGTGGAGGCAGGGAGGAGCACAGGGACATGTGTTCTGGAGACACAGAACTGTGGTGTGGCCTGGTGACCGGGGGTCCCCACAAGAGGCTGTTTGCAGTCCGTTGGACAAGGAAGGTGGGCTCCTGCCTCGTGCCCTTCCCCAGGGAGCTCTTGGCAGCTCATTTCGGGCGCACCTGAATGTAACGGACCCAGGGTGGACTGGTGTGTGGATATGATTTTTTTTTCTTGTTTCAGACTAAAGAAATCCAAAGTCCTTGGTTGTGAAAGATTTCTGGGTACTATCTCCAGGCCTCACAGGCCCTTCATCATCTGTGACTATGGCGCCCACATCCACCCGTGCCTCCCAGAGTGACCCCTGACACTGCAGACCCTGGCATGTGGCAAGGAGCGATGGATTATTCCAGCACCAGTGCTGTCGTGCCGCAGATGCTGGGGTGGGGCAGGAGGGGCTGAGCTATGTGCCCCTAACAGTCTTGCAGATGGGCCTGTCCAGACCAGGGGCCCTGCCCCGCTGGCTGTCAGCAAGACCCCCCTCCGGGAGTTGTCTGGGGCCTGCGGCACCTCCATGGGTTGTTGGGATGAGTGCAGCACCGCCGGTTGCACAGACAGGGTTGGAGGAAAACGAGCTCGTGGTACGAGGCAGCACCGATGTTCCTCTGGAGTCCTCCGGGGCCGTGCACGGTGCCCTCCTGGGCCCTGGGCTCTGCAGCCCCGCCCCACACCATGGAGCCTCCTCTGACAGCCGGAAAGGGGGCTGGAAGGGGTCACTCTGAGGCTTAGGGAACGTCCGGGTCAGACGACACCACACAATATCCGCGTTACAGGGTTTCTGCAAAGGTGGGAGCTGCCATCCAGTGTCCTCAACGACTCCAGGCTGAGAGCACCTGGGGCTTCCTGCCGCTGGGACAGAGATGCGGTCATGCCTGCCTCAGGCCCGGAGCTTTGGGCGCTGGGAAGCCTGTTATTGCTGATGGCCAGTGACGCCACAGCTGAAAGCCTGTGCGTGGCCACCTCTTACAATGCTGGCATCAACAAGGGCGTGAATGACAAACCATTAGAAAGAAGGATGAAAAAGCAGCCATGGTTTCCACCGGGTTGCCGGGTGAGTTTTGGTCCCCAGGAGAGCCCAGATGCACCAGCTGTGTCACTCTGGGGTGGATCATCTTCTAGGAAGAGAGCTTGCTGTTCAGAGCCCTAGGGGGAAGCCATGGCCCCAGCTCAACTCTGGGAAAGACAGCAGCCAGCTGACCCTGGCTCTGGGGGCTGTGGGGACCGCCAGCCTCCTCCTGGATTTTGGAAACCAGCCCCTGGTATCAGAAGCTCAGCAATGGGGCTGAGGGGGGGTGGGAGTGACTGTGGCCTGATGGGGACTCAGCGGGGAAAAGGCCGTGCTCTGTTTTGTCAGAATGGGGCAAAGGAGGGCGAGAGGGGGGACCTGGCTCTCCAGCCCCTTTCACCTGTGCAACAGGTCAGAAGTTCCCTGGCCTTCAATGCCAGCAGCTTCAGTGGATTGGACCAAGGGTGAGCCTCCTGGCCGTGCTGGGCAGATCTGCACATGCAGCTCTGCCTAAGATGTCCTTCCCTGTTCAGATGACCTTCTTATCACCTTCAAGGCCCAGCTCCGATGCTGTCTGCTCTCCTGAGGCTTCCCTAGTAGCACCCTTTCGGAGACAGGGTTGATGTGCTGATCGAGTGCCTCTGTAACATTTTCTATGCCTGGACTGTACCTGGCACCGATGCCTTGACACGTTCAGTGGCCCCCACGGTGCCAGTGAACCATGGTAGGAGCTCTGAGAGGTCAGAGAGTGAGCACAGGCTACCTGCATGTCAGGGAGAAGCCACAGGGCTCCCAGGTCCAATCCCGGGCCATGGGCAGGACCCCCAGGAGGGGCAGCCACCAGGAAGCCCTGAGAACATGAACCTAGAGGGATGTTTCTTAGCTCAGGGTGACCCAGTGCAAGGCGGGGAGCTGCACGCTTGTGAAGATGTCTGAGTTACTTGATGTCAGCGCTGGGGAAATGTTCTGGAAGCCCCATGCTCTGAGACCAGCAAAGAATGTGTTCTGCGGCCTTGGCTGAAGTCAGGAGCCCATGCCCACAGTCTGGGATGCAGACAGGCTGCTGGGGGTGGCTGGAGCCTCCTGGTTGTGGCTATGTCCCAGTGACACACAGCACCTCCCTAAGGTATTGAAGGGCAGTGCCTGTCTTGGGACCCTCTGATCCGATCAGCACCCAGCACAGACCTGGCCACTGAAGGAACTTGGTAAGTGGTGGGGCTGGAATCAACTGACGAGCTTCCCACGCTAGGGGAGAAGGCGTGGCTGGAGAGCAGAAGGTTTATCCCTGAGTGCTGCTGACCAGCTGCCATGACATGAAGGCCAGTCATCCCACGGGCCTCCGTCCCGGGGCAGCAGCCTTCAGAGTCAGGGGCCAGCGGCAGCGGGTGGCCACGCTGTATCTCCAGACAGCACTACACTGCTTGAACAGTTCAGTGGCATTCCATCGGGGCGCAGGGGACTTGTGCCCTTGACCTTCACAGTCTCCTGACCAGGTCTTGTCACTAACCAGCCAGCCAGGAGGTGTGCAGGGAGGCCCTGTGTTCTCTCCTCAGCCCAGTGCCGTGGCCACGACAGCATCTTGAGTCCCTGAGTCCCACCCCTGATTCTGCTCCTGGCTCCCTGGGAACTGGGGCTGCTAGTGGATCCCCACGGCCAAGGCCACACTGTCACTCCCACCTGTCATATGCCCTGACCAGGGCCAGGCACAGGGACCCTGAGCTGAAGCCAGTATTGGAAATGCTCGAGAAACTCACGGATCAGTTTGTTGTGGGTGATTTAAATCCCCCTGAAGACGTGTTGAAGCCCTAACCCTGGTACCTGTGGATGTGACCTTATTTGGAAATGGGGCCTTGGCAGGTGTCATGAAAATGTAATTAGTTAAGATGAGGTCAGACTGCACAGGGTGTGTCCTTAATGCAACATGACTGCTGTCCCTACAGAGGAGCAGAAGACACTGAGATTTGTGCAGAGAGGAGACGACACATGCACACACACACACACAGACACACGGAAGTGGGAGGCAGAGGCCGGGGCAGCATCTGCCAGCCCAGGAACACCAAGGATGCTGGTGGCCACCAGAAGCTGGGAGAGCCTGGGAGCCCTTCTCCCTCACAGCCTGCGGATGAACCAGCCCTGCCAACACCTAGATTTTGGACTTCTGGCCTCCAGAATGGTGACAGAATGGATTTCTGTCATGCCGAGCCAGTCAGTTGTGGTACTTTGTGATGGACTGCCTGGGAGACGGTGCCCGCGGGCCCCCTGAGACCTGGTTCTTGGAGAGAGTGCATTAGGGGACAGAGGCAGCTCCCACAACACGCTTCATCTCCATATGCTTGCTAGCCCAAGCCAAGTCTGCTCCCCCTTGCTCTCCTCAATGCCCTGGCCACGCCTCCCCTCCCAGCTACTCTCCTTAGGGACAGCCGTAGAGCCGGGTGCCAGTAGGGGCTGAGAACCAGTGTGTGTGGTTTTAAGAGGATGAGTTCACAGGGTGAGAGGAGGAGAGGGAACCGTTAAATCTCCAGCCTGAACTAGAAAAGAAGAGAGGAAAAATAAAGCCTGCTCCTAAGGCAGGAGATTCTGCCTGGCCCCTCAGAAGCTGCCAGCATCTGACAGGGAGTGGGCTCTGAGTGGTCCTCACAGAACTGCCCTAATGGAAAAGCAAAATGTGGGTGCTGCAGGGGCATCCCCGCCACCTCCCAAGTCATGCCTCCACCCAGGGGGTTTCTGAGGCTGACTGGGGCAGGTTGAGGAAGCAGCTGGGGAGGGGAGATGCTGAACTGGTTGCAGCTCCCAGCCTGGTAGCCCCAGAGCCCTGGACGAGCTGCTGAACCCTTGAAGGGTCAATCCTTCATCTGCAAAATGGAATCATTAATAACGATCACAATAATGATAGCAATGCCTCCTGCAGGAGTGTAACAGTTAATTTCATTTATCAGCTACTGGGCCTTGCGGTGCCCAGATATTTGGCCAAGCATTGTTCTGGGTGTGTGTGTCACAGAGTATCCTGGATGAGGTTCACATAGGAACCTGTAGCAGTTTTCCCCTCCCTGGTGTGGGCAGGCCTGTCTGATTTGTGGAGGGCCTGAATAGAACAAAGAAGCTAGGTAAGAGGGAATGGACTCTTTGCCTGCCTTTGAGTGGGTTTGTTGGTCTTCTTGATGCAAAGCAGGTCAACCCCAAGATTGGGGCTTAGCCTGGGAGGGTTCTTGGTTTTGCCCCGGAAAGAATTCAAGGGTGAGTTGGTGGTGTTAGCAACTTCTGTTGAAGCTGAGGTGCTGCTCTTTGCTCAGCAGGGCTCCCCATAGGTGTGTCCAGAGCAGCAGCTCAGAGGCTATTCTGCAGTCATATTTATACTAATTTTAATTATGCACAAATTAAACATTTCTAGAAATGGGCCATAATTTCTGAGTGTTGCCATGGCAATAGTAAACTGACATGGACACTGGTGGGTGGGTCTGATGGAGAGGTGCTTTGGCCCCATCCCTGTTTTCGCCAGTCCTCAATTAGGCCTGATGTCCAAGCCTCGCCTCCTGAGTCCAGTCCCACTTCCTGCCTCATTCTGCCCTTGGACGTGGATCAGACTGCACACTACTGTCTTCCTGGTTCTCCAGGTTGCTGATCGCAGATCTTGACTTCCTAACTCCGAAACTAGGAGAGCCAATTCCTTATGATAGGTTTCTCTCTAAATATATGTTGTTGCCTCTGATTCTCTGGATAACGCTGAGAAATCCAAGGAGCTTGGTTGATAGTGAAAGGAGAGGGTATGGGGCCAGCCTCAGCAGTGAGTCGAGCAGGTGAGTCAGCTGGCAGGAGCAGTGACGGCCGAAACTCCCGGCTGCCCTTCCCTTCACTGGTGGTGTAATGATGGCCAGTGGTGGGATCCACCTGAGTCTCAGGCAGCTTAGCAGCAAGATAGGCTTCACAGATGCTTCCAGGAATGTGCTGAAGGTTAAATGCCACAGTACAGGGGTCAGCAAACCATGGCCCATAGGCCACATCAGTCTGGTTTTGGAAATAAAGTTTTATTGGCACACAGCTGCATCCATTCGTTCACTTAGCGCCTATGGACGCTTTTGTATTACCATGCAAGTTGAGTAGCTATGACCGAACTCTATGTCCTGCAAAGCCTAAAATATTTACCATGTGGCTTTTTTTTTTTTTTTTGAGACGGAGTCTCGCCCTGTTATCCAGGCTAGAGTGCAATGGTGCGATTTCAGCTCACTGTAACCTCTGCCTCCCAGGTTCAAGGGATTCTCCCACCTCAGTCTCCCAAGTAGCTGGGATTACAGGCACCCACCCTCATGCCCAGATAATTTTTGTATTTTTGTAGAGATGGGATTTCACCATGTTGCCCAGGCTGGTCTTAAACTCCCGACCTCAGGTGATCCACCTGCCTCGGTCTCCCAAAGCACTGGGATTACACGCGTGAGCCACCATGCCTGGTCCCATGTGGCCTTTTATGAGCAAGTTCGCCACCCCCTCCCAGGTATCCTGGGCTATGTGGGGACCACATCTGAAGTGTCCCATGAGCAGGAGCTGGCTTTGCTGCAGTTGTGGTTATTGGCTCTGGCCTCCCGGCAGTGGCAGCTTCCCCACTTCTCAGAAGGTCTCCCTTAGGCTCTGCACACAGGGATTTCCACGCTCACCAGGGCAGAGGCCCTGGCTCCTTCCTATCCTACTGGCCCTGGTGCCTCTCAATGGTGGCCGCACCACCCTACCCTGGTTTCTGCTCCCAGCGGGCTGCCCGCCTGCCTGGCAGAGGTGTTACCTATTAATCAAAGTGGCTGCTGGTAATGAAAGCGCTAGTGGATAATAAGGAGCCAGCTAATGAGAGCTAATGGAATGAGCCGTCTCAAAGAATTAACCTTTCAAAGGGGGTTTGAAAGTCATAAAAACCCTCAGAACCCCGAAAGCAGGAGCACAGCAGCTGAAACGACAGATCTGGCAGGAGCTGGAGGTGTGAGGGCAGCCGTTGAGACTGTGGCTTACGAGTGGGCGGCTCCCTGTGCACTACGCGGGCCCGCCCTGGGCCACAGCTGCTCCCAGAAGCAGCACTACATGTGTGGAGAGCTCTCTGCCGGGTACTGTCTGATTTAGTTCCCCAGTTTCAGTTCTGTCCTGTGCAGAAAGCTGTGGGATCCCACTGTACAGGTGGCGAGATTTGAACACACATCAGTCTGACCCCCGAACTCATGTTCTCCCCAGTGCTGCTCCCCTTTCCCTTCTCAGGACAGACCCCAAGACAGGTGAGGCTGCTGACTGCCCTGGGACTCTCAGTTGGGACCACTGCTCTGGGGCCCTGCTCTGGCAGCACTGGTCAGCCATCCTGCCCACCCCAGCCTTCCTCCAGGGCCTGTCCCTCCTGCTGCCTGTCTCCCGAGCACCAGGGCCAAGCACATTTCTACAGCATTGACTGCAACAAGAACTGACCGTGGGAGCTGGGGCAGCCTCTGTAAGGAAAGGAAAGCACTTCCTAGACCTGTAGAGAAGAAACTTCTCTGTCTCTCTCACATGTGCACACACACATGCATATACTTGCACTCATATCTGTGCACACATACACAAGCACACATGCATGCACATATGCATTCACACAGGCACGTGCACACACACAGGCACAAGCACACATGCACACCCGTGCACTCACACAGACACACATGCACAGGCACATGTACACACATCCACACATATGCACACCCATGCATTCACACAGACACATGTACACACATGCACAGGCACATGCACACATCCACACACATCCACACACAAGCGCAAGCAGACATGCACACCCGTGTACTCACACAGACACACATGCACACACATGCACAGGCACATGCACACATACACCCATGCACTCACACAGACACATGCGCACACATATCCACACACATCCACACACATGCTCACACACATGAACACACATGCACAAACACTTCCACGAGCACATGGACACATGTATACACACATGCACACGTGCACTCACACAGACACATGCACAAACACATCCGCAAGCGTGCAGACACACATGCACACACGTCCACACACATGTGCTCACACATGGACACACATGCACCAACACTTGTATGCACATGTATATTCTCATGTGCACACACATGCACACTCACACATGCACACACAGATGCAGAGCCTGTGAGCCCTTCATTGCCTTGGACCTCTCTGCTCTGTGTTTGGGTCTCTCCTCTGTCTCTGCTGACTGAAAGTACGTAGCAGTGATTGTTTTCCTGACTGAACAGGACTCCTGGAGAGATCACACACCCAAGGCCACTGTGCGAAGGATCCAGAAGTGGCCCTGGCTCTCAAAGCTGGGTCTGAGCAGGGCCTGCCCCACTGCCTCATCCAGAACTTTCTTCCTTCTGCACTCGGCTCAGATGTTACCCCCAGGACCCTCCTGCCCTTTTGGCTGGGGCTGGGCTTGCTGTCCCCTCCTTGTCCCTGTGGTGCTCTGGACCCTAGAGGATCTGGTCTTCAATTCGAACCCCCTGACCCCAACTCAGGCACTTCTCTTTCTCGCCCTTGTACGAAACACACTGGTTCCCACGGCAGCCTTTGTGCCTGCTGTTTTCTCGTGGGGAACACCCTTCCCAGATCTGCACACACTTGGCTGTTCCCTTTCTTCGATTCAACTCTAGCGGCTGAAATCAATCCCTGCGAGTATGTGGGTTTATGTTTCTTGTCTGTGCCCGTGCCTGAGTCTGTGGGGTGGCCATTGCCACACACACGGCAGCTGGGGTGGCTCAGAAACAGCACCTTTCCCACTGCCCTGGAGGCCAGGCATCAAGGGTCAACCTGCCGGCAGACGGTGTCTGGTGAGGATTCACTCCTGACTCAGACACAGCTTCTTCTCCCATGCCCTGCCCTGGCGGAAGGGGCACGGCAGCTCCCTGGGGCATCTTTGATGAGGGCACGGATCCCCGCTGGAGAGCTCACCCTCGAACTAGATCACCTCCCAGTCCCACCACACTGGGGCTTAGGTCTCAATGTATGGATTTCAGGGGACACAGACATTTGTCCACTGCTGCCCTGCTTGCCATGATGTCCAGGGCGACAGGGACTCTGTCTTGCTCCACCCGGTGCCTGGCACTGGTGGATGCTTAGGAAACAGTCCTGACCGAGTTGTAGGGAGTGCTGGAAGTCAAGATCACCGAGAGGAGGGCTTCCTGGTGCATAAGCCCGGCCCTCCCTGTGAGAAGGGGGACTTTGGACAAGGGGATTCTTCCTGTGCGGTGAGGGTCAAGGTAGAGGTGGGCACAGGCCTACCTGGCGGGTTGCTCCCACTGCGGGAAAGAGACGCTTCCCGTGGGAATAGGCCCGGCATTCTCTACGTGAAGCACGCTCGGGACTCTTGGAATTTTGATAGAAATAAAACCCCCTTCCGTATGTTATTTTCTGATGGAGGCTCTGCAGGCACTTCTGAAACATGCTCGGACATGGAGCGTCAGGGCCCTTCCCTGGGCTGAGGGTGTCGGGAGCTGATTGATTGGAATGAAAAATGGAACAAGGGGAGGCCCCTGACTGAGAAATTCTCCCGATAAGCATTTCAAGGCCTCCGCAAATTGATTTTAGATACCGAGTTCCCTGATCAAGTGGAAATTTACAGTCTTGCTGCTGAAATTCCTCCTCTGGTCTGTCATCCACTCAACAGATGGTACTTCTTCAGGCTACCTTTAATAGCCCCAGAAATTAAATTAGTAAAAAAAACGGAGAACTCCCATCATGTTAAAAGCCATCCGTGGTTTCAGGACTCTGGTAAATCTCCATCCACAGAGGCAATCATATGTGAAAAAGATTTGGAAGTGAGGCTTTTGCTGTAAAATGCAAATGTAGACCTGTCTCCACCCTTGGGGCTAAGCCCGGGAGGCCAGGGCTGCGGCTGGCAGCACTCCGGACCCGGGCTGCTGCAGTGGCAGCTGGGAGAGCGGGGTCCCCTGCCTTCTATGATCAATCCCGATGGGACTGGCTTGGCTTCTCCCGGCCGTGAGGATGGAGTGCTGGGCAGGCAAAGGTGGTCCAGTCGCCCAACCTGTGTGGGTCTCGCCAGTTACACCAGCCTGAAGGGGAAGCACAGGGCCTGACCACCTTCCTGCAGCCACACTGTGGCAGATACACAAAAGGGTAGGCATGAATATTCCCCGGTGAGGGACAAGGAAGTGGGGCTCCAGCTCTGTCCTGTGTGTGCCCGCCCAACTGTACGAGATGGGGGTACACCCACACCTGAGTGTTCTGAACCCTGAACCCCCGCCTCTTCCCCTGGCCAGGGAGTCCATCCACTTGGGGACCAGTGGGCAGGGCTCATGACAAGCTGGGACCACGTGGGTCAGAACTCCTCAATGCCAGGACCTCTTCCCTGGCCTTCTTCCTTCTTCCTGTCATCGCACTGGACACGGTGACCTCAGATGGCTCCAAGTGATGGTGACGCCACCACCGATTGACGTCTGGTCACAGATTCACGTCAAGCCATCTGCTGGGCCAAAAACTCTTCCTGTGAAATACGTCCTCACTGACATTTGCAGCAAGATCGTTTGGACTCCGGCAGATCGTACAACGACAAACCTCAGACCCCAAACTTTCCTCCAGCCAACAGTCTCGGAAGTATTTCAAGCTGTGTGGGATGTAAAAGCCAGATTCCGGCACTCTGAAAAACTTCATACACACCCTTGACGTGGTTTGGATAAGGGTTCAGCCCCCATATTTCCACTTTGATTATGTCATGCGTTCAGTTTGAAATTCGTAAGAATGAAACGTGTTCCATGCATAATGGGTTTCACGAAGGTGGTATTTTTCCTCTACAGATGGATTTTTATTTATCACAGATTCCTTTCTGTTTTATGCACGTAGCTAGTGTGGGATTTCCTAATGATTCATGCTTAAGGTTTTCAAACTGGACCAAGAGCCCCTCCCTCAAGAACCCCTCCAGGGGCTCCCTTCCTCCCCACGAGCCCAGGTCCGCAGGCAACACACAACCAAGAGATATGATAGGTCAGTTCTTTTGAGTAAAAATTCGCTGAACGCAAGAGGTCTCCCCTGACAATATCCTCGGGAAGAGGAGACCATCTCACTCCTTCCTCTGGTAAGAGAGGAAGATTCCCAGGCCCCATTCCAAGCAGACATGACTCACACACTCCAGGCGCCCTTAAGGCCCAGACACCCACCCTTTAATCTCAGCTCACAGCCTCTCCTTGGAGCTTTGGGGTTGTGGACACCTCGATTTCACCTGCACCTTCTTGCCGCTGGGTGGACTGCAAAACATCCGTACGGTTTCTGTGTGGAGCTGTCTCCCCACGTGCGTGGTCACGAGGAGTCTTCCTGGCCCCTGGATCCGTGGAAGCCCCTTCGGCTTGCCAAGGGGAGCCAAGTCAGCTCACTGGGGGGCAAGCTAGGGGGGGCCAGCTGTTGACCTCCCGTCATGCTTCCCTACTGGAAGCCGGGCTCCGTTCCTGGGGTTACAGCCATCACACGACACTCATGCAGTATTTGAGACTTAAGAAGAGGTTCAGAGGAGGCTGAACTCAGAATGGCATATTTCCTCGAATTTCTCCCACATCACTTCTGAACACCGCCTGTTTCTTCCACGGATGCCTCCCATGCAGCCACGCTGAGAAGACACATAGTTGCAAACCAAGCTCTCTCTTCGCCCACCTCCCCCCACGCGCCGTGCTGGAAATTGGCTCCATTCCCCAAATGGAAAGTTTTTATTCATTTCTGCCGGAATAATGAAGACAGGTACATTTTTCAGCCGGGCGATGTGGCCTCATTATTTTCCCATCAGTGGAAGCTGCCGATGTGTCTTGTTCCCCAGCGTGCACACACTTCACACCGACGTTCCCCGGTAGCCGCTGTCCACTTTGTTGTCAGGGGGACCAGGTAATTCGGGCCAGTGGTGAAAGCTTTGTTCCCAGTGATGTCTCCTTCCCCTGCCCTGCCGGGAAGTCTGGACCCCTGGCTGCTGGCAGCTTATCTTATCCACTTCCTCTCCCCAGGGATGGCCACTCTGGCTCCTAAGCACCAGATGGAAAGGAGTGTGAATTAGATCAAGACTCTGGCCCAAGCAGACCCACATCCAGCGCTGGCTCCAGGGATTCCAGGCTGCAGGCCACGCCATGCTTCTTGGCTTCTCTAAGCCCCAGTCTCCTCATCTGCAAAATGGAAGATGAATCACTCCCAGGCCATAGGGCCCTCGTGCAGATGAATAGGATCGTGCGTTAGAGCGTTTCCAGAACCTGGGATGCAAGTTGGACTCCGTAGCAAGGATCTGACCCTGTTATGAGGCTTTGGCCGCACAAAACGTAAAATCCAGCTCTAACCAGCTCAAACAACAATGCGAGCTTCTCTCCACTTCTAACAGAGACACCGGAGGCCCCCGGGTTTCAGAACAGCACGATCTGGTCCCTGGTCCTGCTTCCCTGTGGTTCTCTCGGCTCTGTCTTCTCAGCCTTGCCTTTGTTTTGCGGCTGGCTGTTCTTATGGTCACAGTGTGGTTGCTGGGAGCCACCGCTTGGCTCAGACCCCCTTTCCCATTGAGGAAGAGCAAGCACATCACTTCCTACAATCATCAGTCGTGACCCCTGAGATTTACTTTGAGGGACCAGCTCTGTGTCAAGAGGGAGTGATGCTGGCTCACGCCTCTGTCCCTGCTGTCTGGGGGGAAGGGGGAGGGAACACACATTGCCCTCCTCAGTAATTAAGCACCTAGCTCAGCTCTCAACACCACTCCCGCCATAATCCTTGATGTGGTCCCAGCCTGGATTTGTGAGCTGTCATTATAATCCCTCCCTCAGCAAATTCACAGCCTGGTTGTACCCACTCACTGCCTCTCTCCCGCCTGCACCTGCAGAGGTGAGCGGTGACCTCAACCCGAGTGGGGAATCGGGAGCCTAAAGCTCTGACCACGGCCCATAGACTTCTTAGGATAACAGGCAATTTTCCTACTTCTTCACAAACGGAACCACTGATTTCCAAACCCACAGAACCATTCTTGCTCCCGTCTTCTTGGACATTCATGATAAACAGAGAACCTTGTGTCCACCTGTGGCCTTTTCCTTTGTCCGAAACTTGCCTTTTCTAAGGAAGGCTATGCATGGGAGAAGATTGTTGCTGAACGTGAACCCTGCACTTCCAGTTTTCCAATAGGCTCTGAGATGTAAAATTAATAATGCTTACCGGCATGACAAAATCCGAAACCAGCGGGCACCTTGATCTCCCGCAGCTCCTGCTCTGCTCTGACCCTGCAGGAGAGACAATTCCACCAGGTCTTCACTTATTAAGAAGCATTTCTCCTACACTCCACTGCCCTGGGCTGACGTGGGACAGACTCTTCTGTCCAGCAGGCAAATATCTCCCTCGGCTTGGGGGGGGGTCAGCCAAAGATCCAGCTGGACTCAGCGGGACTGACAGCTGCCCTCTGCAGAGTGACTTAGCACAAAACCTGCCACCCCCCATCCCCCGCATCGGCCCAGACAGCCCTTGTTCCTCTGCCTGTGGAGGGAGGGGGTCAGCCTGCTCTGGGACACTGAGTGAACCCTGCATTGCCCCCGACCCGAGGTGCCCCGGTTCTGTCCAGCGGTGGCTGGGAAGGATGGAGGCCGCTGCCCGACCCATGGACCACAGAGCAACGGGCTCCTTGCAGGTGATGTCATCGGCAGAACCACAGTCACATGCGGCTGGGAGAACCTCCCAGGGCCCCCATCTGAAATGACCCCACCCATCACGCCCCATCAAGCTCCCTGTTCTGTCCCTTTTGGAGCATCTGCCGAGGCTGAAGCTGCCCAGTTTTTGCTTCCACATTTCTTGAGATTGACCCCTCTCCCTGCTGCCAGTGCCCCCCTCCTGAGTGTGAGCCCCCAGCAGGCAGGCTGCTCGCCCCCAAGGTCCCGGCGGCAGGAGGATGAAGACTTGTGAGAGCTGAATCCCGGTTATCTCTGCTCCATGAGGAGCCTGTCAGAGCCACATCCTGGAACAGAGATGACACCTTGCAGAAAGCATTAGAAACACCAAGGATGCGGAGTTTGCTAGAGGCATCCCCTCCCATCCGCAGGAATCGGCCACCTCAATTCCCCTGCGCCTCTCTCGCAGGTTTCTGGCTCTTGTGTCTCTCTTTGGATGCTGCTATTTCTGGGGGCTCCAAAGGACCCTGGGCCTGGGCTGCAAGGGGCCCTCCTGAAGGAGACCTCTTGCATTTGGCGAATTTTTCCTCAAAAGAACTGACCTATCATATCTCTTGGTTGTGTGTGCCTGTGGACCTGGGCTGGTGGGGAGGAAGGGAGCCCCTGGAGGGGTTCTTGAGGGAGGGGCTCTTGATCCAGTTTGAAAACCTTAAGCATGAATCATTAGGAAATCCCACACTAGCTACATGCATAAAACAGAAAATGACTCACTTTTTTGACACCGTTCAAACATCCTCTTTAAACAGCCTTTCCTGGCCTGGTGTGGTGGCTCATGCCGATATAATCCCAGCACTTGGAGAGACCAAGGTGGGAGGATCGTTTGAGCTCAGGAATTTGAGACCAGCAAGCGAGACCCAGTCTCTACAAAAAATACAAAAATTAGCCAGGCGTGGTGGTGTGCACCTGTGGTCCCAGCTACTCAGGAGGCTGAAGCAGGAGGATTGCTTGAGCCCAGGAGGTCCAGGCTGCAGTGAGCCCTTGGGGTGGGTGCTTTGCCTCCCGCTGAGAAAAGAGAACGCCTGCTCCACTCTCCTGTCCACCACGAGTCCTGAAGATCTCCACGAGCCCTGTAGCAAAGGCAGCTGCCGGCCCTGCAAGTGTGTCCCGGGGAAGTGCTGAGCCCCAGCCCCCTTCCACGAGCCAGCCCGTCAGTCACCGTCTCCAGGAAGGATGTATTGTGACACCCCGAAAGGCCCCACCAGCAGCCTCATAAAAACACTAATTAGCATGTCAGAGAGCTTTCAGCTTGTCAAAGCTGTTAATCCTCTCATTACAACGCCTACCCAGACAGGCAGGCAGAAATCAGCACTGAACCTCCAGCATCGGTGAGAGTGGCCTCAGGGAGGTGGCCATGAAGTCCCCGGCCAGGGCACGGTCTTGGCATGGGGACCCAGGGCTTAAGGGTGCATCTATGCACACCCTGTCTTACCCCAAGGGGGCCAGATTCCACCAGATAACCAGCAATCTCAGTCAGTGGAGCCTCTTGCTCTGCACCAGAAAATTGGCTCCATGGGTCCTGCTTGGGGCCAGGTGGGAAGGGCAGCCGCCGGCTGGGGCATGAGGTAGGTCACTCCTGTGGATGATGGACATGGGGGAGGCCTCTTAAGGATGGCACCTGGTCCACTGGACGTCAGGTCCCATTGGCCAAGCTCGCCATAACAGGAGGGGAAAGGGCTCCTCCCTGGGAGGTGAGGGGTGGGAGGGAGGGAGGATTTGCTGAATAATGATCAGCCACAGCCTCTCTCTGGTATCCCATGATTTTCTGATTCTTTAATTCCAGGGTCGTGCAGGAGGGCAGTTGCTGAGCACCAGGAACCAGCACTGGTGCCCTAAGTGCCAGGCATCTGGGCTGCTGCCTTCCTCGAGCTCCTCGCTGGCCATCCACCTGTGCCTATTCCTCCCCTTGGTCCTGGCAGGCTGTGGGGCCCCAGAGACGAGGGCAGCCCAGTCCCAGGTACTTGGAAGGCGAGGAAGCGTGTGATGCATCCTCAGATAAATGGGAGGCTCAGTCCCCTACGCCTCCCTCCTTAGCCCCCAAATAAATGAGCTGCCTCTCCGCAGTGAACTGGAGATCTGTCTCTCTCTGAGCCTTACCGACTGCCGCGCTCTTGACACGCGGATCCATCTCCACACCTCCTAAATTTATAGATAGCTGCAGCACATCCCCTCCCAAGAAAATACATTAGCAATGATGAATACAGGCTCTAGCCTCCAAAACAAATGCCCTAGGTGTGTAGTTTAAAGCCAGGGTGGTGGAGTCGCAGGCAGAAGCCAGGCCCTCGGAGCTCGGGCTGTCCCTTGGGGGCCCCCTAGAACTCTGCGACCCATTGGAAGGGGGCCTTGTGCTTTGGCTTCTCTGGCCAGGTGCTCATGGTTGAGAAAGAAAAATGACCCACCTGGGCTGCCCAGGGATGTCAGATAACCTTCTCCAGGGCTGGCGTCCAAACACAACCTAAGCATTTCCTGAAATACACTTTAGGAGCACCGGTCCCCTGGGAAGCTCCGTGGAAAAACGCCCCGTTCTCAGTTAAGTGTGGGAAGTGCTCTCTGCTTCTTCCTGCCCTGGGCAACCCACAGGCCCCGCAGCCCTGGCCCACCTGTCCTTGGCCATCCCTGACCACTCACCATGGCTTGGCGTCGCCCTGTGCGCGAGGTGAACGTGTGTGGGGTGGGTAAGCGCTTCTCTCCCTGCACCTCCCCTCGGTGGCCCAACTGGGAAGGAGGCGCTGGAGCATCAGAAGGTTCTGATGGAAACCAGTCACTGAGGATGGGCCAGTCGGTCACGCTAGCCGCAGGGTGACAGAGTTTAGAGGCTCCCCTCCTCCTCCCACTGCCCAGGCCTGAGGAATTTGGGGCTGACGCCTGGCGGCAGGAAGACAACCCACCTTCCTAGGGTGGATGAGGAACGAAGGGAAGGTGATGTCTCAATTATGGCCTAGGCAAACAGGAAGGTTCAAGAAACGCCAGCCCAGAAACGGTGGCGCCAGGTTCCGAGCTGGCGGAGGAAGTGTGCTGTCACCAGAGAGAGGCCACTGCCTGGAGTGTGTCTGCGGATGATCCTGTGGGAACTGCATTGGTTGGGGTATCAATAGATACGAATTCTGCTTCCAGATGTCTCCTGTGTAAGGCAACCCTATTCTCCATGTCCCTTTCTGTAAAGCAGAAGGTCTCCAGCCTGCCTCTCAGAGATGCCATGTTAATAAACATTATGTCTGCAGCATGAGAAAGAAAAATTCAGGAGGAGTTTAGGCTCCTCCAATGGCAACCTTTGACCTGACCTCTGACCCCAGCTGCATGTTCAGATTTTGGTCATTTTCCGAGGCCTGCCAAGCAGGAGCAGGCTGTCTTTTTCTCATACTTTTCTCACCTCCGCATCCTTGACCAGCCATCTGCTCAAACAAGAATGCGTTGCACCCTCTCCATTGTTCAAAAGCAGGAAAATGACTCACTTTTCTGACACTGTTCAAATGTCCCCTTTAAACAGCCTTTCCTGGCCTGGTGTGGTGGCCCATGCCAATATAATCCCAGCACTTGGAGAGACCAAGGTGGGAGGATCGCTTGAGCTCAGGAATTTGAGACCAGCAAGCGAGACCCAGTCTCTACAAAAAATACAAAAATTAGCCAGGCGTGGTGGTGTGCCCCTGTGGTCCCAGCTACCAGAAGGCTGAAGCAGGAGGATTGCTTGAGCCCAGGAGGTTGAGGCTGCAGTGAGCCCTGATTGTACCACTGCACTCCAGCCTGGGTGACAGAGTGAGACCCTGTCTCAAAATAAAATAAAATAAGTAAAAAATAAGATAAAAAGCTTTCGTGATTGTCCCCGTCTCCCAAGAAAAATTCAGAGCTAATAGCTCTGTTTGACAGGGTCCTGTGTCCCCTGGCACAAAGGTCTCACCAGGAAGCAGGCCAGTCCCAGAGGTCACAGCAGGGACTCTGAAGTCAGAACACTCCGCTTGTTTCCTTTGAACATTTCCAGTGGTTGTCACAGAGTTCATCACTGACATTTTTAACTCACCACACACAGCCGTCCTTCATGTAACACTGTGCCGCTTCTCACGAGGATCGGGCCGCAGCGCCTGTGCCCATCTCCCTCACTGTCCTTGGTGTTACCACTGTGATCTCATGAGGGTTAGGCCGTGGCACCTGTGCCCATCTCCCCTCCCGTCCTTGGTGTTACTGCTGTGATCTCACAAGGGTCAGGCTGTGGCACCTGTGTCCCTCTCCCCCATGTCCCTGGTGCTACTGCTGTGATCTCATGAGAGTTGGGCCACAGCACCTGTGCCCATCTCCCCCCGTCCCGCCATCCTTGGTGTTATCACTGTGATCTCAGGAGGGTCAGGCCGTGGCACCTGTGCCCATCTACCTCCCGTCCTTGGTGTTATCTCTGTGATCACACGAGGGTCGGGCTGCCACACCTGGGCCATCTCCACCCTGTCCTTGGTGTTACCACTGTGATCTCACGAGGGTTGGGCCATGGCACCTGTGCCCATCACCCCCCTCCCTGGTGTTGCTGCTGTGATCTCACGAGGGTCGGGCCGAGGTACCTGTGCCCATCTACCCCCTCGTCCTTGGTGTTACCACTGTGACCTAATGAGGGTTGGGCCGCAGTACCTGTACCCATTTCCCTCCTGTACCTTGGTGTTACCACTGTGATCTAATGAGGGTTGGGCTGCGGCATCTGTGCCCATTCCCCCCCACCCACCCACCATCCTTGGTATTACCACTGTGATCATTTCACTTCCCTGTGCTGTAAACCCTGCCCTAAGCTTTTAATAAGTTTGCTATAAACAGACAATTGTATTTCAGAGAGAGCAAAACAATGAGAAAAACATAATTTCCCACAGAGCGATCCTGTCTGGCTCTCCTCAATCCTTAGTGCAGATTCAAATTTCCGTTTAGCATCATTTTTTTTTCTGCCTAAAGAATTTTCTTTCACATTTTTGGCAATAATTTTCCTTATTCTGCATGTCTAAGAAATGTTTCCTGCACCTTCTTTATTGAAAAATATTTTCTGTGGTATGGAATCTTAGGTTGGCAGCTTTCCCCCCATTTATGTGTTTGAAAGACGCTGCTCCATGCTCCCGGCCTGCATGAGTTTTGGTGAGAAGTCTGATGTCCTTCCTATTCATGTTCCTTTGTTTATCTCTGGCTGCTTTTAGCCTTTTTAAAGTCTCTGGCTGTTAGCAATTTGATTACAACATGCTTTTTTTTTTTTTCTTTTCTTTTCTTTTCTTTCTTTTTTTTTTTTTTTTTTGTGAGGTGGAGTCTCACTCTGTTGCCCAGAGTCTCGCTCTGGAGTGCAGCGGTGTGATATCAGCTTGCTGCAGTCTCCACCTCCTGGGTACAAGTGATTCTCCAGCCTCAGCCTCCCAAGTAGCTGGGATTACAGGTGCGTGCCACCATGTCTGGCTAATGTTTTTTGTTTTTTTTTTTTTTTTTTTTAGTAGAGACGGGGTTTCCCCATGTTGGCCAGGCTGGTTTAGAAATCCTGACCCCAAGTAATCCACCCAACTCGGCCTCCCAAAGTGCTGGGATTACAGGTGTGAGCCACCATGCCCTGCCTGATTACAACACACTTTGGTTTGATTTCCTTTGTGTATGTACCTCTAAAGCTTTATTGAGATCTTTAGATCTTTGGGTTTTATCATTTTCTTCAGATGTAGAGAATTTTCAGTGATTATTTCTTCAAACATTTTTTCCCTACTTTCCTCCTTGTGAGACCCTGAATCCAGTGTGTTCCATCACTGTGTGGGATCACACAGATCACACCCATGTGCTCTTTTATCCTGTCTTTTTCCTCTGTGTGCTTCAGCTGGATGGCATCTTCAAGTGACATTTTTCAGTTCACTGACCTCTTTTCTGTACCATCTAATTGGCTGATAACCTCCTCTATTGTATCTTATGGCAGCTAGTGTATTTTTCATCCCCATGGGTCTTTACCTCTCATCTCTCTCCTCATTATCTGCACATTCTCCTCTATATTCTTGGACATACGAAGCTATTTATAGTAGCTATTTTTATGTCCTTCTCCACTGATTTGATCATCTGTGTTATTTTGGGGTCCGCTTCTGTTGATTGATTTTTCTCCTGGTGTTGGGTTATATTTTCTTGCTTCTTTGTTGCCAAGTAATTTTTGATGGGATGTTGACAATTATAAACTTCGTTTTCATCCTTTAAAGAGTGTGGGACTTTCTCTTGATTCTCAGTGAAGTTACTCGGCGTCCGTCCACCCCTTTCAAGTCTTTCTTTACATGTTTTTAGGGTAGGTAGGGAGCAGCCTTTAGTCTGGGACTGGGGTGCTACCTTCCTAAGGCTGCTACCTGCCGCTGCATCCAACTTGGCTGAGAGAATCTGAGCTATTCCCAGATCATGTGAGTTCTGGGAGTTGTCTGGCTTCCTGCTTTCCAGGGGTTCTGTCCACGTCCGTGTGCAGTTTCATATAGACATGTGCAGATAGGAGCACTGCCAGCGGCGTGAGACCCTCCTGCAAGCCCTGGGACCTCTGTCTGTGTGTCACCCTGCTCCATGGTACTTTGCTCTGCAAACCCCAGCCACCTTGGTCTCTCAGAACCCTGTCTCTGATTCTTCAAGGCAGTGAGGCCACTGGGCTCTGCCTCCCAGCCATGGGGGTGGCAATCACTCAGAGGCCCCAGCTGCTGGTGTCCCGCCTCTCCGTGCTGGCAGCTCTCTCCTCCTGCCTCCAGTATCTGAAGACTGTAGCCCCACATGAGTGGAGAGGGGGGCCTGGATCACCACCTCTGAAGCTCAGCTTTGCCGTCTACTAATTGCAGGACTTTTGGCTGGCTACTTAATCTCCAAGCCTCCTTTCCCCGCTCAGTAAAATCGGAACATGGACAGCACTTCCCTAAAGTGGAGCTAGCACTTTGCACAGGGCCTGGCACATGGTGTCACTTGCAGATGAGTATCTGGGTACAGATCTGTTTTCTGCACCAGACTGCGATGTCCTTGAGAGCTGGGCAGTGCCTGCTCTGGCTCCGTGTTCACTGATGGAGGACAATCTGCAGATACAGGGATGTCTGATGAAGGGATCTGGAATGAAAGTGTGGGAGACGGGAAAGCCAGGGGGTGTTTTCCGTGAATGATTTTGACATTCAGTCGTCCCCCCATGCACACGTATCTTACACACATGCCTTCCTTCCTTGCCAGCATTGGCCCTGCAAAGAGGCACCCCAGGCTCCAGGTCCCAGTGGCCATCAGACAGCTGAACACCCAAAGACCAGCTGGGCATTCAAGTCCCACAGGTCTTCGGACTTGTCAAGTCTTATCCTATGTCCCTGTACAATTTGGCTGAATCCCCTATCTTTCTGTGTCTCAATTTCCCTGCCTTTAAAATGTAGGCATTTGGAGCTCAGTGGTTCTCCAGCTTTGTTAGTGGCAGAAATTTCTTTTTCTCCAAACTGATCTGAAGCAGAGAGTAGAGCTACTCTGGAAGAAGCAGGGTGGGGTCCTGAGGGCTTGGAAATGACCAGAAAGGATGTTCTCTTAGTCCCTCGGGGCTTCAGTTTCCCCATCTATAAAATGGGGCTAAAGAGGGCACCTCCTTCACTGAGTGGGTGAAAGGTCAGGGTGAGGCCATCCAGGTGAAGGGCCTAGGGCTTGCACCTGTGCTGGGTAACTGTCAGCCATCACCATCATAATCAGCTTCCCTCCTACCCAGGGAGAGACCCCAGGAGGGGAGGGGGCATTTCACATGGACCAGGTGCTGTACAAACTCAATGAACCCCAACTGCCCCTCCAAGTGGGCACTCTGTATTTACAGGCAAAATTCAGAGACTAAGCTAATACAAGGGACTTGTCCAAGGTCACTCCAACAGCCAGCAGCAGTGACAAGGTTCATAGCACATCTGTCTCACTCCAGACAGCCCCTGCTTTCCCCATCCCCTGCCCACTTGGCTCCAGCCTTTTTGAACATCTCCCTGAAGCTGTGATGGCCACATTGACCCATCAGCCTGCCCTCCATGATAAGCACTAAAATGACCGCCACGGGCATCCTCTGCTGGATGGGGTGAGTGCGCAGAGCCTCTGTCTGCATTCGGTTTAGTGGAGCCAGGGGATGCAGCCTGGTTGCACAGACTCTCATACCCTGGGACTCAGTGTCACCAGCTGTGGCAGAGCCTGCCCCTTTGCTGGAGTCAGCATTAGCAGACTTTCTTGGTGTCTAGTGGGATTCTGTGAATCGTCATAGTGAAGAATGTGCGTCTTGCCTGGAGAAACAGCAGTTCTTCATCCTCATGATTTTGAACAAGCTCCTTGCAGAAGTCTGGATGCCTAAGGACATCTGGAGCAAATTTAACACAAACTTTCACCATCTCCCCACTCCCAAGGAGGAGTGCGTGCATGAAGACCCAAGTCCCAGAGCTCGTGGAGTACCCGTGTCTCAGGGCTCTGGCTTTGGGCAAGAGAGGCCAGCCTTGGGAATGGAGCCCTTTCATCCTCAGGCTCCGGTCTCCTAAGACGAATGAACAGGGGAAACGGGTGTTTCCAGAGCACTGGGAGGCTCCACCTCCTCTCAGCTGCATAAAAACATGCCTGTGGTTCCCCAGCCTGCCAACCCGATGTGCCTTCATGTGTAACTCCGGACCTGCAGCCAGAGGCTGGGAAGAGCTGATTAGCCTCAGATTTTCCCAATTGTCCCTGCTTTTCACAAAGATCCATCTCAGATCTTCTCCTCGGTCTCATCACCCTATTCAGGCTCATTCTCCAGGTGAGATGGGACATGTTTACTCAGAGGCAAGTCACCCTGCACGCATCAGTCTCGATTCCAGGACCAGAGGACATAAATAACTCCACTTCCGCTCCCAGATGATAGTGGCTCTGCACGCAGGTCTTGCATGAACCTCGAGAACAGCAGACAAAACTGCCTGGGGCTTCAGCTCCAGATAATCTCTTCTGCCCCATCTCACCACCTCTCCCTGACCTTCGGGCAGTATTCCAGACATACCAGAAAACTTTCTGACAGATCACATTTCTAATTAAGTTTCTCTTTCCATGAAAAAACATACCTGATTTCTCCTCTTCTTCTTCTTCTTCTTCTTCCTCTTCTTCTTCTTCTTCTTCTTCTTCTTCTTCTTCTTCTTCTTCTTCTTCTTCTTCTTCTTCTTTTTCATTTTCCAGTTACCATTTTGGAACTTAAAAAATGTTGGCCAGGCATGGTGGCTCATGCCTGTAATCCCAGCACTTTGGGAGGCTGAGGCAGGAAGATCACGAGGTCAAGAGATGAAGACCATCCTGCCCAACATGGTGAAACCACGACTCTACTAAAAGCACAAAAATTAGCCTGGAGTGGTGGTGCACACCTGTATTCCCAGCTATTTAGGAGGCTGAGGCAGGAAAATCACTTGAATCTGGGAGGCAGAGGTTGCACTGAGCCGAGATCACGCCACTGCACTCCAGCCTGGCGACAGAGTGAGACCCCATCTCTAAAAACAAGTTAAAGGACCATTATGGCAAGATGGATATAAGCTAAGACTTTGCTGTCAGAGAGTTTTAGGTTTGAATCCTGGCTCTGCTACCCATCGGCTCTGCTGTCTTGAGCCGGGACTTACAGTCCCTGATCCATGAAATGGGGAGGTAATAATAGTGGCTTCCAGGGTTGCTGTGAATTACATGAGATAGTGCATGGGGAGCATTCAGCATGAGCCTAGCACAGACTCATGCTGGAGAAGCAGTGGGTGCCCATGCAATTTTTATGAAGCATCCTGTTATGAAGATATAGAAAGACAAAAGAAAAGGAAGGAATGAAAAAGAGAGGGAGGGAGGAAGGAAAGAAGGAAGGAAGGAAGGAAGGAAGGAAGGAAGGAAGAGAGAGTGGGAAGGAGAAGTGAAGGAGTAAAAAATCTCCAACAGGGCTATTTGGGAGGAGAGACTAACATAAGAACACTCTCTCTCATCTCAAATCCTAAAGTGGGCTTTAAATTGGATTTGAGCTCTGACCCTTTAAAGGAGCTATTTCTAGAGTCTCCCTCTTTGAAAATGGAAGCAAAGATAGGACCCCAGCTCTTCTGCCTGGACGCCTTGAAAGAGGAACGGCGGACTTGGACCTACGTGGGAGGCTGTTCTCACGTCCTCCTGCTCTTCACAGACATTCCTAATTGATTAGCTCATTCCCTTCCATCCAACTTGGGCTCTGCCCCACAGGCCTCATCAACTCGGAGAGTGGGGTCACGCTGTCACGTGGATAGAGCTGGAGAAGATGGGAAATTCTTGGCTCTTGGAGCTAAGACCTTGAGGAGGCTTGGGAGGTCAGCACCATGGACAGATCCCGCTGATGCGCTGGCTCTGGGACTTAAGGCCGCTGGGCGTTGCTGCTGCTTTTTTGCCTTTTCAGGGCCCTGCCAGCACCTAAGGAAGCATGGTCAGAGCTCTGCGTAGGCTGGAGGATCATCCCATGCTCACACCTTAATGACCACCAGGCTGCAAGCCAGAGGCCCGAGAGCAGCCAGAGAGGAGAAAATGCTGAGCTTGCCAGGCAGTGCTAATGAAACTTGAAACCTTTCCTAAGTTTCTGGAGACCTCTGTCCCTACTCCTTTTAATCCAGTTTTCACTTCTCCATGCAGCTTGTGGAAGTCCAAAATCTGGTTATTGCCGAGGAATGAAAAGTGTATATTTTTCCAATGTAGGTAAGTCCCATCCAAAGCTGGGGAGAAGATGCATTGTCTCTGGGGAGCCTAGTGACACCAGGAGCCTCTGCAGCGGTGGATTTATCCAACACAAAAGTAAATGCAGTTCTCTGATGTGAGCAACAGAATGCCAGCTACAGTCATCATCAGACGCCCCGTGCCAGGCCCATGCTAAGTGTTCCCTGTGCATGACCGAGGTACCTATTCCTGCTCCCTTCCACGCTGTTGATAAAGCAATTTCGGGAGGATGAGGGGCTTTCTTGTGGCTGTGCAACTAAAGAGAGGGGCTTCGAGGAAGTCAGATTTTCTTTTCTATTTTTCTTTTTTCTTTCTTTCTTTTCTTTTCTTTTTTTTTTTTTTTTTTTTTTTTTTTTTTTTGAGATGGAGTCACTCTGTTGCCCAGGCTGGAGTGCAGCCATGCGATCTCGGCTCACTGCAACCTCCACCTCCTGGGTTCAAGCAATTCTCCTGCCTTGGCCTCCCCGAGTAGCTGGGATGACGGGCACGTGCCACCACACCCGGTTAATTTTTGTATTTTGAATAGAGAGGGGGTTTTGCCATGTTGGTCAGGCTGGTCTTGAACTCCTGACCTCAGATGATTCACCCGCCTCGGCCTCCCGAAGTGCTGGGATTACAGGCGTGAGCCACTGTGCCTGGCCGGAAGTCAGATTTTCTTAACAGTGTGGGGTCAGAGCTTCCTCGCCAGAAGAAAACGCCTGCATGTCAGCCAAATGCAGACCCTAATGATCCGTGTTCCATCCTGTGGCGTGAGGAGCAGGCTGTCCTCTGGGAACAGCATGGCAGGCATGCACCCAGTATCTCTCCTCTCGTTTTTCCTTGGCAACAACATTTTGGTGCAGCAGGCCTGGCTGCCAGTGTTCAGATCTACACAGCACTGACGCAGGGACTGCCCATGGGACCCAGTTCCAGTGATGAGATGTAAGCAAAAGTCTACTGTGGGGAGCTCCTGGAAGCTACTGGTTTCTTGATTAGAGAAAGCAGACTCAGCTGCTCACATCTTTTGTCTTTTACCCTTTCCCCTTCTAACAACCTAGAATGTGAATGATGTCCGGGGCACTGCAGCTATTCTGTGGCCATGAGGCTGAGAATGGGACGATGAAGGAGCCTGCACCCGTGTTGTTCCTCTGGAGCCACCACAGTGGGCATGACTGCAGGCCTCTGGACTTATTGTTCTGTGGAAAAGTAAATCTGAATCTGGACAAGCCCCCACGGTCAGGCTTCTGTGACACGCAGCTGAATTCCACCTCGACCTGGTCCCCTATCTCACTGGAGCTGCTAATGAAGGAATATATTTAGACCACCCTCTTGGTCCTGTGCAGAATGAGTCCTTGGGAAACGGATGTGAAAACTGAACTGCTCCTCTTGACAATTGCCTGGACCAGTTCTTTTCATAGACAGAAGGATACGAGATAGCAATGCTTAGCTTTGAGTGGCAGAATTCACTGCAGAGTTTCAAAGAAGCCTAATCTCCATCACAGAAAAAAAGCAGTCTTGATTCTGGCCTTGCAGTTCATGAAGAATATCCTATCAGCCTGTTGGACTTGGAGCTACCTGCATCAGGATGACCTGGGGAGGCTGTGGAAATACAGATTCCTGGGTGCTGCCCAGGCTCCCTTCATCACAATCCCTGGAGGAAGGAGGCAGGAATCTGCAACTTCAACGAGCTCCGGCCCCTTCCCCTTTGAGTCCTATACCTCTACAGTTGAGCTCCTGACCTGCTCCAATGTCTGTTCCCACGTGGGAAGTCCCCTAAGCCTTACAAAACATGCATAGCCCCAGCCCCTCACCCAGCCCAGGGCTTCTCTTGCCATAGAATTTCTCTGAGCTTTCCAGGGAAAAGGCCCCTCGGCTGCTACTCTTCCCCATTGAGAACACTTAGCTCAGCCCTGAAAGAAACTGACATTAAACTGGCTGGAAAGAAAAGTGCTGCCCCTGCAGTTTCAGGCAAATGTGCAGCTGGGGACAGAGGCCCCAGCGCATGGCCCATCCATCTTCTCTCCCCGGGTCAGCCACAGCCCTCCTGAGCCAGCAACCACTGCCGGCCCTTGACCTCTCTCAAAGCACCTCCTGTCTGCACGCTGTGTGTGCGTGTGAGTGTGTGCATGTGTGCACGTGACTGCTCATGTGTGCATGTATGCAGGTGTGTACGTGTGCTCCTGTGTGTGCACATGTGTGTTTGTGTGTGTGTCTGGCCATGTCTGTTCATGTGTGCATGCGTGTCAGTGAGACAGCACACTAGCTGCTCTCCAGGCCCTCTGCACAGCCACGTGCGTGTGTGTGTGCACACGCATATATGTATATAAGATATATGTTAGCTGCTTTCCAGGTCTTCTGCACAGAAGCAGCGTGATGAAGAGAAAATCCATTCAGGCCATATTTCTATTGCGCAGTTAGCAATGTCATCTCCACAGCTGGTTACTGCATCTCTTTTAGGTGTTCAGCCCTGAGCTAGAAATTTTACAGCCCCTGTCTCCTGGAAGCCACACAAGAGCCTGGAGTGGCTGGTGTTGCTGTCCCCACTGTACAGGAGGAGACACAGGCTCAGCTGATGGTGTCCTGCCTGCGTCCCTGCTGGGGTGCAGAGGGGTGGGGATTGAGCACCAGCTGCCCTCCCTTCCTTACAGTGGGGGTGGTGTGGTCATGAGCACCAGCGCTGGTACACACCAGGCTCAGGGCTCCCCACAGCCCATGCACGACCCCCCAGTTATCACAACCACCTCACAACATCACTTATTAGCCCCTTTGACTGATGAGGAAACCAAGGCTCAGTGTGTTGAACTGACCTGCCCCAGGCCACCCAGCTGGATGTTGCAGAGCCACAGTTGACACTGTGACACTGTGACAGAGAAACTGACACAAGTCCTCAGTTTCTCTAGATCTGATATTTTCCACCTACCAGGCCTGCCCCACCCCATGGAGTTAAGTGGCCGGGCCCCACCTTGCTCGAGGCGCCGGGAACATGGCGGTGATGGAATGTGTTCACCACACAGTCACTGTGGCAGATGCAGTGCAGAGGGCAGGGAAGAGGGTGGTCAGAGGAAGGAGGCTCTGATTCCAATAATTCCAAACACCAGAGTTGCCAGCGCAGGAGCCACGGGAGGAGGCTCTGAGGGAGGGAGGAGGGAAGTTCATGCAGCAGCAGGGACAGCAAACGTGGGAAGGTCAGAGGCCAGCGGGAGGGGGAGAGAGGCCAGGGACGTCGAGTTCTAGAGCTCAGTCTCCCCAGAGTGGGATCTGGCCATGACTCAGCAGCCTCCATGATGTCATCATCACTTCTGCAGCCAGTTTCTTAAGCCACCAACAGGGGCGGGGGATGGATGTGCTCAGACCTGAGCTGAAGGTTAGAGTTGTCTGGCAGGAATGTCGTGGATAAAGAAGATGGGAAGCTGGGGCCAGGGCACAGGTGGAGGGGCAGCAGGGAGGGATGGAACACACCCGCCTCCACCCCATCGGCAGCCTCGAACGTGCTTCCCTGAAGCCTCCTGTTGGCTCCATCACAGAGAAAAAGGGGGAAAGACCAGAGGCTGACAGGAGCCCACCCTCCTGGCACAGGAGGGAGCAGGTGTGAATCACTCCAAGCCGTCACATAAGGCTGGAAGGGGACTCTGCTCTGAGGGGCAGAGCTGGGCCCTGGCCCCAGAGTTTGCCATCAGAGCCATGTCATGTCAGAGTGGGTGTGATCATGCTTGAGGAATTTGTCCCCATACCCAGATGGAGAGCAGACAGCAGCTGCCCTGGGAGCTCTGCCTTCCAAGAACAAAAGGTGTCCTGTTTTCTTGTGGGCACTAATATATTCATTTAACAGACACAGCCCCTGTGCCTGGGGCTCAGCTAGTCCCTGTCCTAGTTCCTGTAGTGGGGGGTGGGGGATCTTGCAAGTCCAGGAAGAGGGAGCACAGAAGGATGGAGGCATAGACACAGCCATAGGCAAATGTGTCAGCTCAGAGCATGTGGCAAGCACAGAGTCCGCGCCCTGTCTCTCCACAGCACCAGGCAAGTGAGGACTTTACTGCCTTCTCCCCAGACTCCAACCCCAAGGGGCAGAAACCAGCAGGGGGGAGAGGCTGCCCACCCTGGCTGTGCCCGTAGACCAGCCCCCAAGTTAGGGGGAGGAGAAACATTTAATGTTAAATCCGTGTTTAACACTTTAATTTAATGCTAAATCAAAGCTATTTTTACTATTGAGGCTCTCTTTGAACAAGGTAGGGAAAGGTGGGTCTCATTACCTAAGAATGACAGGAAATCACAGACTAGCCTGAGGGTTCATTGGGGGTGGAAGAAGAAATTTGACACTGAATTTTAAAGGGACCATTAGCTCTTTCAAAGATACAAACATAGATTTATTTTCTTGCTTATACTCCCGTGAGCCCTGCTTGTGCCACATCTGGGTTGCAGTGGTTGTAGGAGTCAAGGAAGGCTTCCTGGAAGAAGAGGCACACAAGTCCAGACCAGAGGGAGGAGCCAGTCTTGCTCCTTTGCTCATTGAAGGGACCCCCACAGGCCAGAGGGAAAAGCAACCCCAGAGCACCGAAGGAACAGAAGGAAATGCAGCCTGTCTAAGCTGTGGTCAGCAGGGGCGGAGCTGGTGCTGAGGAGGCTGAGGAGGCTCCGGCAGGGAGGCCAGGCCAAGGCCTGGGGGACAGGAGGTCTTTGGCTGCACTTTGGAAGATGGATTTGGCAGGGAGTCCCGGTGCAAAGATCCCAGTGCTGAGATGGTGAGGCTGGGACGAGGGCGGCCTGGAGACTGGGGGGATTCAAGGTTGCCTTTGCAGCTGGGATGGCCCAATGTGAGTGGGGGGAGAAGTAGACACTGATGAATCTGGTCCATGTGCCTCGGGTACTATGGTGCCTGGAAGAGCCCATCACGCAGTGGAATCCCATGGAGGGAGCATGGGGTGGAGGAAGGCAGAGCTGAGGGCGGGACGTGGAAGGCACCAGGTGCTGGCACGCTTGGTCACTGGTCCCAGGCAGGTCTAGAGCTCGGGGGAGAGGCCTGGCTGGCCATGCAATTTGGGGGTCACATCGCTGGCAACTGCAGCCGGGAAAACAGGGACTTCCTCCATGGCTGGCAAATCACAACGCATAGGGTCACTGAGCTGCGCCCACTCTTGGCGTGACCTTTGCCACCCTCCCTGACTGTGAGCTCCAGCGGCAGCTCCCTGGAGAGGCTCTGGGCCTCCGGGGTCCTCTCTAGCGGTGCTGGTCTCCGCCATCATATTGCCCATCCCACACTGATGTGTGTGGCCCTGTTCAAGCCTCGTCTCCCCCTGCCCTCTGAGCTCCAGGAGGCTGGGACTTGGGCCATGCGTGCCCCACAGCTTATCACCCTTTGCAGTAGGTGGAAGAACAGCCCCAAGATGCCCACGTCCCAGTCCCCAGCACTGTGAATGTGCTCAGCTGCACGGCCACGGGGATGACAGCTGTAGTTGGAATTAAGGTTGCTAATCAGCTGACCATGGGCTAGGAGGATTATCTGGGATTCCACAGGTGGGTCCCCTGTAGTCACAGGGTCCTTAAGAGTGGAGGAGGGACAGGAGAGAGCCGGGAGAGACATGGCTGCAGGAGGCACCTAGAGATGCGACGTCTCAGCTGTGAAGATGGAGGAGGGGCTTGGAGCCAAGGAGTGCATGACCTCTAGAAGCTGGAAACGGCAAGGAAACGGGCCCTCCCTAGAGTGTCCAGAGGGACCAGCCCTGTGCAGACCTTGACTTCAGCCAGGCGAGAGATGTTGGGCCTCTGACCTGCATGAGTGTCAGGTGGTAAATCCGTGCAGTGTTCAGTTTGTGGTGACTTTTACAGCAGCCCCAGGAAGCACATCCAGCTCTTTCCTTCCCCATCTCTAACAGTGAGTGCCCCGAGAGCGGCCTGGACCCACCATGTGGGCAAAGGATTACCCCGGTGCCGAGGCAAGAGACTGAAGGCACAAACTGTTTCAGTATAATAAAGAAAATAGTTAGAATAAGAATAGTCATAATACGAATTAGATATAGAGATGATCATGGATAATTATCAATCATTAGGATAAACATTATTCATCATTTACCTTTTAATATTACTCTTTGTTGCATTACAAATATAACTTAGGGATAACCGGTGGGTACAGGGTCAGGTGCTGAAGGGACATTGTGAGAAGTGACCTAGAAGGCAAGAGGTGAGCCCTCTGTCACGCCTGCGTAAGGGCTGCTTGAGGGCTCCTTGCTCAAGCGGTAATGCCAGTGCCTGGGAAGGCACCCGTTACTTAGCAGACCGTGAAAGGGAGTCTCCTTTCCTTGGAGTCAGGGAACACTCTGCTCCACCAGCTTTTTGTGGGAGGTTGGATATTATCCCGCCTGCCCGCAGTCATCCGGAGGCCTAAACCTCTCCCTGTGGTGCTTCAATGTTCACGCTCCTTGTCCACTTTCATGTTCTTCCCGTACTCCTGGTTCCTCTTTAAAGTTCGTAGTAGATAGCGGTAGAAGAAATAGTGAAAGTCTTAAAGTCTTTGATCTTTCTTATAGTGCATAGAAGAAAACGCTGACATATGCTGCCTTCCCTCTCTGCTTCGGCTACCTAAAAGGGAAGGGCCCCCTGTCCTATGATCACGTGACTTGCTTGACCCTATCAATCACTTGGACGACTCAGCCTCCTTACCCTGCCCCCTTGTCTTGTATGCAATAAATATCAGTGCGCCCAGCGGTTCAGCGCCACTACCAGTCTCTGCATCTTGGTGGTGGTGGTCCCCTGGGCCCAGCTGTTTTCTCTTTTTCTCTTTGTCTTGTGTCTTTATTTCTTACAATCTCTCATTTCCACACAGGGGGAAAACACCCACTCAGCCCTGTAGGGCTGGTCCCTACACCACCGGGCCCCCAATGGCCCCATCGAACCTGGGCCCTCCACCTGCTGGGCTGCAGTACGTCCAGCGCCCCCCAGGCCTCACCCTGAGCTCTGGGAGCCTCTCAGAGCCTGCACCTGTTTGCTGGGTGGACACCTCCAGCTTGGCACGCCCCAACCAAACTCCTGGCACCCTTGCAGCCCACACTGTCCACAGCCCTCCCGCTGCAGCTGGCAGCAGCCACACCATCCAGGCAGTGGGGCCAAAAACCAACCAGCCAGCCTGAACCACCCACCCACCACCAAGCACAAGTCCCGAGTCACACCTGGCCCCGCTGTCTCTCACACCTGCTCCCAGTTTATCAGGGTCACCCCTTAGGCTCAGCCTTCTGGGGCTCACTTCTCCCCACCTCCCCAGGGCCCCGCAGGAACTGCCAGTGCCTCTCTACTGCCGCAGCGGCCTCCCAACAAGTTGTCTGACCCCACTCGGCTGCCACCGTGACTCTTGAAGCTACAGATTAGGCCACGGCTTCAGGCTTCAGGCCCTGGGTGGTGCCAGGTCTCAGGATAAGTAAAAGCTGGGTGCAGTGGCCCGGGAGCTCCATGAGCCCTGCCCCCTCCCTGGCTGCCCTTGCCTCCCCTCCCCTGCCTTCATTCCTCGGCTCCTGCCCTGGGATATCCTTCCTTCTAGTGTCCAGCTTGCCACTCCCTCACTCCTCCAGGTGTGCTGTGGCTATTGCCATCTCCTACCACCCGCCCTGGCCACCCTGTGGTCACCTGACCCCCTCCTCAGGATACCTGGCCTATGGCCACAGGGATGAGCACCTCTAACTCCTATATTGTGTCATGTCCTTCTGACCCGTTGCTTTTGGACTCCTGTAAATGGCAGTGAGCCCAGCCCAAGGCAGCCCCCAGCCACTGCCATGTGCAACCTACACCGTCAGCCCAGGCAAAGGTTGGCCGCGCAGGCAGGGGTCCTGCAACCTGTATCTCTGGCTGCTTCTCCAGCACCCAGATGGAGACACACAGGGCAGGTGCTCGGCCGGTCTCTGTCAAATGGCTGCTGAAAGAATGAGCGAATTCTCTCCCCACCCTTGCCTCTGTCTGTGTACCTGGGGCACTGAGGGATGGGAGGGCTGAGAGAGCCGAGGGTTCTGGGGGACCTGAGATGCCCCTGGGGTCCTCAGTGAACCCTGCTGAGCTCAGCCTCAGAGCCGCTCTGGGCCCTGGGCTGCCCTGAAGGAGCAAGAGTCCTTCTCTCCTCCTCAGCCTCGGGGCCCAGTTTGCAGGCTGTGTCCAGGAAGCCTTGCCGGACCTCTGCCTCCCTCCCTTGTGCCCTGCTGTCCTCATCCTGGGCTTGTCATCCAGAGGAAACACCACACTGCGAGCACTGCCAGTGGGGGGCCTGGTGCACAGCAGGAACTGCCGACCTCACTGCCACCGGGGCCCTGCCCTCACCAGGAGCTAATAACCTGCGGGCTGGCAGGACCACACTGTGGAAGGCAGACAACGTCACCCGCTTTGCCACAGAGGTGGCCATGTCAAATATGCACAGCCAGCCCCAAGCCTGTGCACGTGTGCCCATGGAGCCCACAGACTTGCGACCCAGAAGGAGCAGCTCCTGGCACCCAGGGTCCTAGGTCCTGCCTTGGGCCAGCGATGCTGGTTTAACTCCTCTGCATTTTGTCCCCTCCTCTGGGAAGAGCAGAGAGCAGCAGCCCCATCGTGGGCACACTCTGAAGATGAGGCCTCAGCCAGTGAGCACTCAGCAATGGCATCATGGCATCATCTCTCTCCTGTAGCCCCTCGCAGGGCTGCCCCGATGCCCTGCCCATCGCCTGCCATGTGGAGCCTCTGCTTTCTAGGTGCCTGGACAGAGGCCGGGTGGGCAGGGGAGCACTTGGGGAACCTGCCCGGCCTGGCCCAGCCCAGCCAGACCAAGCAGCTGTCACATGGTGAGAGGACCAGCTGGTGCGGAACACTTGGGAGCCAGAGGAGGAGGAGGTCGGGCGCAGCCCTGGCCCACGGCCCTGTCTGTCCCAGGCTCCTAGCAGGTGCCCGGGCACACCTGCCCTGGGAGGGCACTATGGACAGGGGCTCCCCAGGGAAACAGCCGGCTCCCAGTTCTCCTCTCTCACTATGAGAGGTGAAAGTGTCTGTCCCCATTCATCTTTGTGAGAAAGCACCAGGCTGATGTAATTAAGCCCGTGCATCTGGTTGCCATAGCGTTCCTGCCAGTGCCAGGCCCATCAGCGGCAGAAGTGGGTCACACGTTTGCCTCCTCCTCATTCTTGGACTTCTGTAAAATAATGATGAATCAGATCCACGTGTGCACCTCGGCCGTTTCCTGAGCAGCCCGGGGCCGTGATGAGCTGCCAGCCGGAGGGGGGCTCTGCCCACTGGCTCGTCCCCTCTGGGTGCCAGTTTATCTCTGGGTTCCAAGGTCTGCTGGCAGCTTCCGCTGTGGAAGACTGCGCACCTCACACACAGCCATGGGAAGTCCTTCAGGGAGTCTGACCTTGTGCCTTCCCTGTGCTGTCTGACCCAGGCTGTGCTGCAGTGCATGGACCAGGGCAGGCCTGTGGATCATGAGGGTGGGTGGGGCTTGGTCCAGTGTGTGCTGCCTCTTCAATTGGCCTGGGGCTGGGGAGCCAGCATGGCCTCCTGCTCTCCGTCCTGCAGGGTCTCCTAGAGCACAAGGCTAAGCATTCACAGAGCATGTGCCTGGGCCAGGCATGGAGGACTCAAAGGTGAACAGCCATTCACTGCCTTCATAAGGGGGACTAACCTTTTGCAGCTCCAAGACGCTAGAAAATGAGAAGAAGAAAGCACAGCTATCCCCACCCAGCATCTTCAATAACCTTGCTGAGAAAGAGTCTTTGCAGGTGTAATTAAGTTATGGATCTTGAGGTGAGATCATCCTCGATTAGGTGGTACCAGAATCTAGCGACAAATGCCCTCATAAAAGAGAAGGAGAGAAGACCGAAGAGAAGAGCCCACATGAGGCAGAGGCTGGAGCGATGCAACCACAGCCCAGGAACCACCAGGAGCTGGAGGGGGCAGAGAGGACCCTCCCCTAGGGCCTCCGCAGTGAGCACGGCCCAGATCACAGCTGGAGTTCAGATCCTTGGCCTCCAGAACTGTGGGAATAAATTTCAGTTTTTTAAAAACCAGCAAGTGTGTGATAATTGGTTATGACGCTGCAAGAAACTAATACATACTCATACACAAAATTTTGGGGGCCTCTCAGGAGCTCCCCGAAACCCTGAAGGTCATCTGCGGTGAGGAGGAAGGGGGCTGCCCAGAGCTCAGGGAGGGTCTGAGAGGCACACTTTGTGTTATGTCTTTGGGTGCATTTTCTAGCTTCTCTGCTCTCTGTAGATTGAAGGTGCTGGCCTGGAAGCACCAAGATGCAATCAAAGCCCAGGAAGAATCCTAGGAGGCAGAGGAAAGAAAGGTCTGCTTGCCATGGGCTATGGAAAGTATATGGAGTCTCGGGGTCCACGGCCCTGCCATCTCCCGGTGGTACCATCTTGGGGAACACTCAATGATATCACCAGTTGACCAAGGGCCAATGGCAGGCCAAATGGTCTGGGCACCAACAGAGAGGAGACACTCCCTGGTAGAGTGTACCTTCCAATGGGATGGTGCCAGGGAACCAATACATGAACACAGGAACCCCAGCCAGGAACAAATGCTGTGTAGAGAACAGAGCAGGGCAGAGTGGGAAAGAGGCCTGGGGGAGTGGGGTCAGGGATGCAGGCTCCAGGGAGGGGACATTAGACTGCCATCTGAATGACAAGGAGGACTTCACCCCTCAGAGGTCTGGGGAGGGCATTCCAGGCAGAGGAGCTCTGGCTAAAAACCTGGGCAGGGCTGTGTCCTGGTCCAGGGTGCTCAGAAGGGCGGGTGCACTGTCAGCTGCCAAGGTGTCCAGGCTCCGGGGAAGCAGGAAAGGGTGGTCTTGGTGTGTGGTTGTGGACTGTGGAGAATGCATGATGGGCTCAGTGGGAGGGAGACCCATGGGGAGGCGTTGGCTTTGGGTGGGAAGATGGTGGTGATTTAGATGAGGTCGGAAGGAAGCTTCATTAGGTGGAGGGATCGGGGCGGATCTACAATGCACTTTGGGAGTTGAGTCAGCACTGATTCCTGCCGGGGTGTGTGCTGGGTGAGGGAGAGGGGTCAACAGCCCTTCCTGGGCTGTGGTCTGACCGACTAGAACATGGTAGCCAGCGGGTAGTGAGTGGGAAAGCGTGGGGTGCTGGTGTGAGACCTTGGGATCCGTCCTGGACACGCCGAGTGGACCTGACGTCACGTGGGAAGCTGAGTCTGGAGTGAGGCAGGGACAGGGCTGGACCTGATCTCTGAGTCCCTGGCCTGTTGTGGGTGTCTGTGGCCACACGCCTGGAAAGACCTGACTGGAGTAGGTGGTCAGTAGATGTGGGGTCTCTCTGTGTCCAGATTTTCTCCCCAGCCACAGGGAAACAGGGGAAGGGCTGGAGGTGGGTGTGGAGGGCAACTCAGCCTGGAAGAGCAGCACTGTCCCCAGGGTTGGCTCCAGCGAGGATGGAGCCTCCACAGAGCCGCCTGTGGTTTAGAGCCATGCCAGCAGGTTGCCGGAAAGGAAGGCCCAGGAGGTGAGCCCTCAGTGGCCTTCCCTCCCTTCCCTGCCATCCTGGCTCAGTGTCTCTGGGGCCCGCCTCTGGGCCCTGGCTGGAATCAGGGGATCTGACTTTTCCATCCAGGCAGAAGGCGAGGATGCGCCACGCCATCAGCCCTCTAGGCCTTAGCAACCCTCGTTTCTCCAGACAAAAGAAATAGCATCAGCCTTGGGTCAGACTCCCCCAGGGGTGTGCCCTACACCTACTGATCTTGTTCTGAGGCCCCCAGCACAGCTGTCTCCTGCAGATGCATTTTGGCTGCCACCATGGGGAGCCAGGGAGGGCAGCCTTCCCGTGTCTGACCTTGGCAAGCTAAAAGGGTGCTGACGAGACGTGGGCTGGGGCTTTCTAGGGAAACACAAAGATTCACAGTTTCCAAAATTAACACAAGCACAGCTCACCCTGGGGCTCCCAGCTGGGAGCAGGGCTGGTGGGGATCCTGGGGGACAGGAAATGAGCCATTTTCTGTTGTCTTGACCGACAGGCCAGCTCTCCTGTGCCCACATGGAGTGGAAGGGGCACGTGCTTCCGCCTCCTTCCTGGGCTTCAAGTCTTTCTGAATTTCCTTCTCGATGACCCAGACAGGAATCCTCTTCTTTGCTGAATAAAAGAGACTTTTGGAGGTGCCTGAGCGTGGATTTGGTGGAGGCAGAAACGTCCGTATCACACTCCAGCCAGTTCGTGAGATGATCTGGCGCTCTCTGGGCACCCGTGTCTGCCAGGCCTGGGGGGAGCCAAGGAAGCAGGATGGAGCCTGGAGACCCCGCTTGAGGGGCAGAGGGAGTGTCCATGTTGTGATTTGAGGGTAATTTTGTATCAGCCAAATCAGCAGGACTGAGTGTGACGTGGGAGGGCAGCAAGGGAGGGAGCAGGGGAGCTGGCTTGTCATGGGTTGAAACGTGCCCTCAAATCCACATGCAGTCCTGACCCCGAGTCCCTGAGAATGTGGCCTTATTTGGAAATTGCGTCCTTACACACGTTACTGGGTAAGATGAGGTCACGCTGGAGCAGGGCAGCCCCAATCCAACACGACTGCTGTCCTTTAAAAAGGGACAATTTAGGCTGGGTGCGGAGGCTCATGCCTGTAATCCCAGCACTTTGGGAGGCCGAGGCGGGCGGATCACGAGGTCAGGAGATCAAGACCATCCTGGCTAACACAGTGAAACCCCGTCTCTACTAAAAATACAAAATATTAACTGGATGTGGTGGTGGGTGCCTGTAGTCCCAGCTACTTGGGAGGCTGAGGCAGGATAATCATTTGAAGCTGGGACGTGGGGGTTGCAGTGAGCTGAGATTGTGCCACTGCACTCTAGCCTGGGCGACAGAAAGAGTCTTTGTCTCAACAAAACAAACAAACAAAAGAACAAAAAAAAAAGTGGGGGGCAAATTGGACTCAGAGACAGACATACACACAAGGAGAACCTCACGTGAAGATGAAGGGAGAGACCAGGTTGGGGCGTCCACAAGGCGAGGAGCACCCCAGACGGCCAGCAGACCGCAGACAGAGAGGGCCCTGGAGCAGATGCCCCTCCCGGCAGGAATGGAACTCATTTGTGTTGAATGAATGAACTGATAGGAACTACGGAAAGAGCGTGCAGCAGACTCCCCTAGATCGAGTTCTGGCTTGACCCCGATCCCCACTGCATGTCAGCTCGGGGGAAAAACCTTTCCAGGCCTATGTCCAAAGTAGCATTGTCTTCTGTTTGTGTCCCCTTCATTTCCTTTCAGAGGAACTCACCCTGCTGACACCCTGATCTTAGAGTTCTGGTTTCCAGAACTGTGAGAAAATACATTTCATTGATTGAGCTGCCCAGCTTGTGGTACTTTGCATGGCAGCCCCAGCAAATTAAAACTGAGCTACTTCCAAGAGAAGGGCCCCAGAGAGGCTTGGAGGTTCTGACCAGAGCTGCTGGGGGAACCCGTAGTCCTCCTGCACACTCCAGCTTTGACAACACTTTCTCCTGCTGCAAATATTGCTAGAGCTTCTATCGTGTGCCAGGACCTGTTTTAGACTCCGGGGATTTGGCAGAGAGCAAAACAAAGTCCCTCTCTCAGAGCTTACAGCTGAGTGAGCAAAGATGGGAAAGAATGAGCATGTAACATGGCTGATGGTGAAATGCACTGTGTGGAAGCTAAAGTAAGGGAAGTGGACAGAGACAGAGGCCGATGCTATTTTGGTCTTGGTTCTGGAAGGCTTCTCCCCTAAGGTGACATTCAGTGGAAGCCAGGCATCAACCCTGGACTCTGTTTGGGAGAAGAATCTTGTGTGTGTGTTCTTTCACTAGCTCACTCATCAATTCTTACATACAACAAAAGTTTGTTTTATTTCTCCTGTCTCAGGGCAGGCAAGCTCTGCAATTGGCTTAGCCTGGGAAGGATCTTGGCTTTCCTCAGGAAAGAATTCAGGAGGCAGTCGGTGGTAGGAGGAAGCAACTTTATTGAGGCAGCAGTGTTGCAGCTCCATGACTGCTCCTGCAGGGCACGGCTACCCCACAGGCAATGTGCTGAGAGTGGCTGAGGGCAGTTCTGCAGTCATGTTTATACTCATTTTTAACTATATGCAAATCTGGATAGACACATGAATGGATGAATGGATGAGTGGATGAGTGGATGAGTGGATGGATGGACAGATGATGGATGGATGTGGATGGATGGGCTATTCATCAATTTCTAGAAAAGGGGCAGTAATTTCCAGGTCATTGCCATGGAAAGGGGTGGTAACTTTCAGGTGTTGCCATGGCAATGATGGACATGTGTTATGGAAAGGTGCTTTTGGTGCCTTTTCCCTGTTTCAGCTAGCCTTCAATATGGTCCAGAGTTGAGTCCTGCCTCCTAACTCATTACTAAATGTTGGAGGCACTTTCTTAGGCCCTAAAGATACATCAGCAAACACAGCAGACAAGCCGCAGATGGGGGGAGGCAGATGGACAGTGAACAAGCACATAAGTAAACATCTAGAATCTGTGCCAGGTTGTGATGAGCCCCATGGAGAAGAATGCCACAGTGGATGGGGAAGGAGCCAGGAGTAAGTGTCTCCACTGAGTGGTCAGTGAAGCTGAATGGATAGGATGCCACTGGATGACTCAGCCCCATTCCATCATCCATCTGTCCATCATCCATCCATCCATCATCCATTAATCACCCATCCATCCATCCATCCATCATCTATCCATCCATCTATTCATCTATCCATCCATCATCCATTCATCCATCATCCATCCATCCATCATCTATTCATCCATCATCCAACCATCCACTCATCCACCCATCTGTTCATCTATCAATCTATCATCCATCATCCATTCATCCACCTGTCTTCCATCCATCATCCATTCATCCATCTATCCATCCATCACCCATCATCCATTCATCCATCCCTCTTCTATCCATCCATCGTCTGTCAATTCATTCATCAACCATCATTCATCCATCCACTAATCTATTCATCTATCCATCCATCATCCATCTTCCATTCATCCATCCACTCATCCATCCATCCATTCATCTGTCCATCCATATATTGATCCATCATCCATCCATCCATCCACTTATCCTTTCATCCATCCATCAGCCATACATCCATCCACACATCCTGTGAATAAATGTTTTTGTGTTCTGAGTAGATGGTATCATGAGTGTTGGGGATGCATCAGTGAACATGACAGAGCTGGCCCTGCTCTCATGGAGCTAGATTCCATTGGTGGAGACAGATAATAGAGATGAAATAATTACAAGTGAGAAGAGAGTGTTTCGGGACCATGGGGTGCCTAGCAGGGCACGGTTGCTTCTCTGGGTACCTTGATCACTGGTCCAGAACCCATTGGTCACTTGTCTATTTTCATCCTGCAGACTGGGGGCTCCTAGAAGCCAGAGGCCATGTTCTCTTCATCTCAGGACCCCCTTCACCAGCACCAGTCTTTCTGACCCCCAGCCGGGACCCAGTGCATAAGTAATGTGAATTACTGAGCCAGCTCTGGCTGAGCCTGGATGGTGGGTAAGATGAGGATCCACAGAGAAGCCAGGGCAGAGAAGGGCATTCTGAGCAGAGGCACCAGCCTGAGCAAAGATGGGAGAAGAGGCAACGCACACCTGTGTGCAGAGAGGGAGTTGCAGGGGAGAGCGGCCCAGGCTGGGACATCCTGAGGAAGCAACCACAGTGTGGGGTGGGGCCCAGAAGGCCTGGACTGCTGCCTGAAGAGGCTGGTGACAAGATGAAGCCCAGTGGGCGCTGAGTTGGTGGAGAGGTTCCCAGGCAGGACAGAGCATGTGGTGCCGTGTGGTGCTGTGTGGGAGTGTGGGGAGGGTATGGCCGAGTGCAGGTGGAGCGGCACCCAGGGAAAGAACTACCTGTCCCTCGCAGCACTCAAGTGCCTCCGTGTCCCCCATCAAAGAGCAATAAGCTGCTCCCTTCCTGGAGATGCCACCAGGGAGGGGGGGACACGCAGGATAATAGATGGGAAGGTCCTTTAATTGCCCGGAGGCCTCAGCCTTATGGCTGACACCAGCTTCTGAGAAGTGCCGTATGCTGTGCTCATCTGTTCGTGAGATAAGCAGATCTTGGGGAGGAGACAGATCTCCCCACATGCCCCCTTCCTTTCCCCTGCAGTGCTGGGTGAACAGCGCCCGTGGGAGCAGGTGGGGGCGGGGTGCGTGTCTGCATGCAGCTCACATGTTTACATTTGGTTCTGCTCCAAAGCAGCAATGGCAGCTCATGTCTTGTACCATCTCTCCACCCCTAACAACTCAAAACTCCAGCTGGAATTGCCAAGAAGCTTCTAAAGCTTTCTGAGACAAAAGGATAATTTACTGAAAAGCCCAGAAGCATGGAGGGGACTGGGTGGGACTGGCATGTGTGTGATGCCTCCCTCTTTCCCCTGCCTGGTTCCAGGCTCTATCTGCCCACTGGCTGGGCCCTGCTCAAGTCTGGTGTGAGCTCTGTCTGAACATGTGACAGGGACGCTGACCAAATATGACAGGGTGTGGGAAGGCTGGGGTAGATAGCTGTTCACCTCCTCCTCTTTTTCCCCAGTTACAAAATCCAGGGTTTTTGGCTGGCCTCATGACCACCCAGTATAAAGACTACATTTCCCAGCCTCCCTTGCAGCAGTAGGTAGTCATGTGTCTCAGTATTGATAAATAGGATATGCAGAAGTGTCATATGACAGCCTCTGGATACCATCCCTAAAAGGCAATTTGTGAATACACTGTGACTCTTTCCTTCTTTGCCCCATCCTTCCTGGAACAGAGATGTGGTGGCTTGAGCTTCAGCTGCCATCCTGTGCCGTGAAGACAAAAGCAACATATAGGGATGGCAGAGCTGATGCTGGAAGGCTCTTTTTTTTTTTTTTTTTTTTTTTTTTTTTTGCTGGAAGGCTGTTTGTCCTGGTAGCTGAACTGCCAAACCACCCCTGGGCTGCCAACAGGAAGCCTAATCTTCACAGAGAGAGTGTCTCCATGGATGTGACCTTGCTTCTGAGTTGGGCAACCTGGAGTGGAGAAAGCTCTCCCAGCAGAGGGAACAGCCTGAGCCAAGGTGTTCAGAGCAAGGTGTTCAGGCTGAGAATGGTTGGAGTCTGGGAAGGAGAGTGTGGAGGGAATGAACCTGGGTATTCTTGGGGCAAAGGAGGTGGGCGGTCTGTGTACCCAGCTGCTTTGGGGTCCCCCCTGCCTCTTCCATGCAAACTCATCCTCAGGAAAGGGTTCCATATAGGGCCTCTGCACTCACCTGCAATGTCAACATAAGTCCTGGGGTGACTCTCCCACCCCAAAACTGAATAAGAGGTCCTGTCCCCCAAGAAGGGCCTTCGGACTTCACCAAGGAGAAGTATTTGAGGGGGGCATGTCTTCCTGCCTGAACCCCATCACTAGCATGAGGCCAGGTAAAATTCTGGGCTCCAGATCCAGCCCAGCTTCTCAAGGACTTACATTAACAGTCAGCTCCACCCTACACCCCTCCACGGTGAAGATCAGACCCCACAACTGCTTCATGTCGGGTCAGCTGTGGAGGGAGTGGTTTCCAGGCACAGAGGGGCTCTCAGGGTCCCAAGTCACCGTGGCATTGCTGTGGGCCCCTCCACTCGTGGCTGGTAACCCAAGCGTCTGCTCTCAAAAGGGGCTGAGAGAACCTGCAGGAGCAGGGCCAAGAGGTGGGGTCTGGGTGGACCCACTCACTTCTCGGGGCCTTGGGGTCCTGGGCTGGTAGGAGGGAGTAGGGGGCGACACCTGGAGGGCAGAGGACTTGATGCAGCACAGGAGCTGGGGAAGCTGGCTTGGTCTCCCTGTCTCATTCTGTTTATTTCTCATCTGAACAGGACTTGTGTCCCCCTGGACTTGAGCTCTTTGGGGGCTGGGATGGGTTTGGTCTGTCCTTAGGCCCACCTATTGTAGTCATTCTTCCCAGAATGGGGGTCAGCAGATCTTTGTTAAGCAATTCGTTCAAAGTCAAATGCTGGTCCCTTTGTTCCGATCAGGGCTCTAACCATCTCTGCCTGCCTCATCTGAGCTCACATTCTCCATTCCTGTGTCATCGGTTTCACCCTCCACCTTAATTAACACACTGCAGCTGTGGCTGTTCCCAAGGTGTCTTCGTGGCCACACTGTAAGCTCTGAAGCACAGGGACCATGTATGTCTCACATGCTGTTTGAATGCAGCCAAATCCCCTAGCTCAGAGAGGTTCCCCAGATGTTGGGTGAGGGAAGGAGGCAGGGGTGGAGTTGTGGGGGTGGGGATGCTAAGAGTCCCTTTATAGAAGGAGGGCTTGATTCACACTACAGGGACAGCTGAGTTCTCCAGATTCTGCCTATTCTTCCCCCGTGTGGACCAGGCTCCTCCCCCTTCTGGGCCTCAGTGAGGCCACCCTATGATCTATACCACGAGGGGTGCTTGAGCTCCCCAAGACCTCTTCATACAGCTCCGCCAGTCAGGCTCTGGCTGCTGACAGCCCAGCACGTGGGGTCACCTCCCTGGTGGTGCACGTTTCTCTGAGCTGAGGGGAGCCGAGCATCACAGAGGATTTTTCCATTGCCTCCTCCTGCTGCAGCCTCTGCCTCCAACAGTAACTTAATTAGCTCGCTGTTTTCCAAACAGGCAAAGCGTGACTCAGCACTTTCGTCGGAGGTCTAAATTTGCCACCCCAGGTGTCTTTTAGCCAAATCCTTTGGGAAATCAGCTCATGGGGTTAGAAAAGGGATTTTGGGGTGGTTTCTGGCAGCTCTAGGGCCCCCTGCAGGGCCAGGGCAGGCCCCTGTCCACAGACCTTGCTCCTGGGGGCTCCCCCAAGGGCAGGGTCACAGATGGCCTCAGATCCCTTCCCCTTGTTCCTTCCTCCCTCCCTGCCCCCAGTGGGGGCCTCAATCCCCGTGGCTGGAAGTTAAAAAACAAGGTCACCAGCTTGCTGTGGACCCACCCCAGGCTCAAGCCTGAAAAGTGTGGGTTCTCCGGGGTGTCCAGGGCACCGCCTCTCTTACCCCTGCCGGGCTTCACCAAAGAGCAGCTGGAGCCCATGGGGCTGCCTCTTGTCTTCTGTGGATGGCAGGGGTCTCTGACTAACTTGCCTCGAGGCAGGGGTCAGAGGCCATGGGCTCCCTCCCGTCGTTTCCTCCCTCTCCTTAGGGCCGGCATCATCTTCTCGCCTCCGACCCCCTGGCCGGTCCTCATGTCTTCTCTCTGACTCTGAGCCTCCTAACTCCCTTTTATAAGGACCCTTGAGCTTCCATAGGGCCTGTGCAGATGATCCAGAATAATCTCCCCTTTCCATGAAATCCTTAACTTAAGCTCATCTGCAAAGCCTCTTTAGATAGGCACATTCACAGGTTCTGGGGAAGAGGATGTGGCATCTTTCTGTCTGCCACAGTCACAGGCGCTTCTGCCAGTGCTGACCCGGCTAGATCCCATCATCTTAGCTTCAGCTCAGCCTGAGAACAGCACAGGGGGCAGTCCTTGAATAAAGCCCACCCAGCCTTGGCTCCAAGGATGGGCTGATGTCATGAAGGTGCCACTGCCTGATAAGAGGGAGCGAGTCTCCCTGTCATCACTGGATGCAGAACAGAATCATGGGTGTGGAATAAATTACATACTAACATGCGTGGTCACTCCCTGCTTCTCCTGCCATCAATAAGTGCTAAATCATATGTCCAAATGCTCAGAAACAGCCGACAGGTTTCAGCGTCAGCACTGCCAAAGCCATGGTAGAGGCCGTCCCAAAGGCAAGAGCAGCCGAGCTCTGCGGACTGTATCAGAGGTGCGGCTAGCTGGCCTGCCTCCCTGGCACCACTGCCCTGCTCTCTGCTTGGGGTCCTCTGTCAGGGCCCCAGTCCTGGTCTGAGCTGCACCCCCGTCCCCACCTCTCCCTGGTCCCCTGAGGAATTGTGTTCGCTATTTTTCCGCAGAAACAGAGGTGGGAGTCTGTGTGGCTCGGGCCCGGCCTGGCTGCTGCTGAGAGCCCCCCCGCCCCACCAAGTGAACTGCTGGGCACCAGCCACAGGCCTCCCAGCTTCTCAGTCAGACTTGGCCCAGGGGGGAGACCCCAGTTCTGGCTCTGGCTCAGCCTTCCCTGGTTTGAATTCAGAGAGTCACCCGATTTTGGTTTTCCAGAGTGGAGACTACAGTGATGACGCAAACAGCCTGCTTCACGGCTGCTCTCCATCAGCCCAGACCTGTCATCAGCCTTGACCTGTCTTCTGAAAAACACTCCATCCCTGTCCTCCCCGTGTCCTGGATGAGGGACCTGAAGCCCCTCAGTGTGCCCCCTGCAGTGGGTGAGCTGTGGCAGCCAGCTCGCAGGCTAGAAGGCAATGGGGCCCACGGCCTGTGGCCCCCAGGGATGCCATCACCCCAGACAGGGCCCACAACAAGCTGGCTGTGTCCTTAAGAAAGTCACTCATGTCTGCCCATTTATCCACCTTATGGGTGCTGGGTTGGAAACAGTCACCCAGCCAGCCCTCTCCTTTTATAGAGGATTTAAGAGAGGGCACCTAGCAGGGCCATGCCCTTGGTGTCTGCAACACAGTGTGTAGGGGTGGGGGCGGAACGAGCTCACAGCAGGCTCTGCCCTGGGCCAGGTGCTGGGTGGGCTGTGCATCGAATCTTCCCAGCTGAAAAACTCCAGTGAGCCTCTCCATTTGTGTAGCAAAGACTTGAGCTCAGAGTGGGTAAGTCACCTGCCCAAAGTCACCCAGCACTGCATGCTGGCCTCTCTGAAAAGTCAGCCTTTCCCAGATGTGGCCTGAGAGGTATGCAGAGATGCATTTTTTATTTTAATAATGTCAGAAACGGGTCGCCTTCTCTTCTCACTTCCTGCTTCCCTGGTATCCTGAAACCACACCTCCCAGCCTCCCTTGCACTAGGCTGTGGCCACATGACTGACTCTAGCCAAGGAAGTGCGGGTGAAGCCTTCCTCTTCTGCAGACACCCTGGAGGCTCACAGATGGAGATGCCTGGATCCCTGCGGCACCCTATGGAAGAGAGAGGAGAGGATGAGACCTGGAGGACTTAATCTACTACCATTTATTGTGAAGTATCAGAAAAAATATAGCCTGCCCATATATATATATATATCCATGGGTTAGAGATACTGTTGCTAAAATGCAGCTACAAAATAGGGTGAGGGGATTCTCTTTCTCAAACTATTAAGTAAATAGCACGGGTGGTCCTTGGAAATGGCGTATCTGGAAGGTGGCTGTGAGGATGTTTGGGAAGGCCAGCATTGGGCTCTGCTGCTTCCCCAGCAGAAAGAAGGTGCTTCCCGAGCCCCGAGGCTCAGGGCCAGCATGGGGTTGGCATCTTCTGCCTCTTTCCTGGCAGGTGCCTTTTAGAAAACCCAATCTCCCCTCTTAGGACCTCTGTCCCCATGCCCTCTGACAGCCTCAGGGACATTTGGGCTGACTTCTATCCCAATTTAGAAGTCAACCATTTTATATCCGGAAAGGGAGAACAAGCCTTCTCTGAAACTCATCTCCCTGATTTATGCAGTCAGCGAATTCCACGAAGCTCACTGTGGCCAGTGCTTTATGTGGCCCTTTTAGATGCACAATCTATTTTACGACTTGGTTAAGAAAGAGACAGGAAAATGCATGCTTTCCCTCATGTAGGAAATCGACAAGCCCAGTGGTTCCAATCAGTAAAATCATATTCTGCTGACTTTGAGAAGGGGCTGAAATGCCATCCTCGGTGTGAGCTCTGACTGCGGGAGCTGGCGGGGTGGTCCGGAGCCAGAGAGATTTCTCGGTCATGCTGCTGATGTGTTGAAAAATGATCTGGAGCTGCGCGCACAGATGGTCTGGGGCGGGGTGGTGCCTCTGAGCAGTGCTGGAGAAATTACCCCGACTTGGCTGGTGCCTGCTCCCCAGGGGCGAGCCGCGGCCTGGCAGATTGCCCATTAATGAAACTCAGTGGACAGAGGCTGCTGAGGGACACGGATTCCCACTCCCCGGGGGAGGGGGTGGAAATGGCTTCCTCCCTCTGCTTCCCTACCACCAGTACAGTAATGGGGAGCTCACCATGCTTAGAAGACTCACTTGCACGGAGTTCAGGCCTCCTCCCTGCACCTACCACCCTAGTGGCCCCAAGTCTTAAGGCTGAAGGTTCATCCTGTCTCCTTTAGAAGCAAAGGCTGCAACCGATACCAAACAGAGGTGGCCAGCACGGGCCACCCCTGGGATACCTAGCTTGGCAGAAGGTCATTCTCAGTTGCAGACTCCCTGCCCCCCTGGCATGCCGATACTGGGTATGAGGCCTGGCACCCGCTAGGTTCCGTGTCCATGCCAGATGGGTGAGGGAGGGATGGACAGATGCCGACTGAGTTGAACACACAGCTCTGATGTAGACTCTGAGTCTTCTGAACTAAGTCCAGGCCTTGAGGGGCAGCGCAGGCAGAGTGGTGAGGAAGGAAGGAGTTCAGGCTTGGCATCAGCATGGCTTCCGGTGGGCTCTGCGTGGAGCCCATATGGGCAAGAGGGCATGGCTCTGACCCTTGCTCCCCTGGGGTCTCCATGAGACCCCTGCCCCATGCACACTGCTCCCACCTGAACCCCAGTCACCCTCTCTGCACCCTGCTGTGAGGCCCTTTGGTGCAAATCTGCACCCACGAACACCCCCCTTCTGAGTGCCCTCCGGCCTGCTCTGACACCTGGCTGTGTGGAGAGGTGAGACCTTGCTCCCGCAGTCTCTCCAGGGAAGGCTATTTTCCACCCCCATGGGTGGTTCCTCCCTTTCCCATGTGGTCGAGCCCTTTTTCCTCGCCCTCTGCAAAGCCCCAGCTCCCCTGCTCGCCTCCTCCAAGCCTCCTGTCCTGGTCCTGTGGGTCAGCTCCCTCCCGTGTAGCCTCATTGGGTCCTGATCCCAGTGTGATCTCTCAGCTCCTTGGCCCTGCCTACCAGCTTGTCCCCCACCCGAGCCACCCTCCTGGTGGGCCATGCCCTTGACCCTGTCAGCCCTGGCGGCAGCTCCTCCTCCCGAATCCTGGTTCCAAGCCCCCTTCTCTCCAGCTCGCCTGATGGAGTGCTCCAGTCGCTGGCTGCGCACAGACCTCACTTCCTGGCTGCAGCCACATTCTCACTCTTAATTCCTGCCTGCCCCTAGCCCTTGCCCACCTCTGCCTGGCCCCAGTGGATTTCTATGGCCCCTGAGGTAGTGTCCCTGTCTCCCACTCACGCAGCACCATCTCCCTGACCCACTCGCTCTCTTCCTCTGTTGACTGGCAGGAACTTCCCACCCTGCGCAGCCCTAGGGGACCGGTTTCCCACCCTTCAAACCAATGGGCTTACACCTGCTCCCTGCAAGCCCTCCTACATGCCCCGGCCCCTCCCCTTCATCCAACCCTGACCTTGACGCACGCCTCACTGCGAAAGTCGGAGCAGATGGAAAGGCACGCCCCTCCGGCCCTGACCGCCCATGATCACCTCTGCTCTGTCCTGCTATTTTCGGGCGAAGTCTTGCAGGGGCCGACTCTTCCTGGACTCACTCCCTGGTGACGTCCCGAAGATGCTCCTGCAGCTGCCTCCTCTCTCCGGCACTGCCAACTTCTCCCTGCCACTGCTTTCCTGTCACTCACCACCCCTGACATTGTCATCCGCTGACCTGCCCATTCCACTCCCCCTCCTGCACGTGAGGCCCAGGCCCTGCTGTCTTGGTCACCGACGTGTTCCCAGGCCCAAAACGGCATCAGGAACGAATGGTGATTCATGGTTATTTGATTAACTGAGCTGAAGAGTGGATGAGCAGACACCTATGGCCCCAGTCCACCAGCCGTCAGCCTATCCTGGCAGCCACAGAACCATGGGGCCCCCGGCCATTTACAAGGGCAGAAGCTCCTTCCTCCCTGTGCTGGGCAGACAGCTCCTACCCGGGAGCTTCCACACGGCAGGAGCCCCATGAACAGGACACAGAGTGGCGGAAGGGAAGGGCCTTAGACCTTTGAGCAGTGACCCAGCTACTCAGAAGGGGAAGCCATGTGGAGACAGCCACGGGCTTCGGCAGTCCTGTCCCAGGCAGGCGACCCCGACCCACACTCCAACCGCCTGCACACCGTCCCATCTCTCACCTCTCACACTTGTGTGATGACGAGAAGCCTAAAAAGATTCTCCCCCATCATGATGCTGCATCTCGTTCTCCGCGATACCTTGACGTCCGGTGCTGCCCGGCCCCAGGCCCCGTGCCCACACTCTGACTTGCCTGCAGGGGAAATTTCTAGACTCCTGAGGTCTTTGCCTGCTTTGCCTGTTATCTGCACAATTGCTGTACCCCCACTTTTGCCACAAGAAGTGTCCTGTCTAGGGGTGAATATGAACCTTTGCAGCTAAGGCTAAACGTGCAGTGTCTTTGGAGATGGCCCCAAGCCAGCAGCACCAAATTTGGGATAATTTTACAATAAAGGGATGTGCACAGTCCCAACCAGGCATGCGATGCACCTCACGCCTGAGGAGTGTGGTGGAGAGCCCTGGCTTGGGCATTCCCATGGCTTGGTGTCAGGGGCACAGGCTGTGACCAGTGTTGAGACACATAGGAGGTGCTCCTGTGAGATCATTACAGACGCAACCTCCTGCCCTCCACAGGGAGTTACTGCGCACCTGCGCTGAGCCAGCCGGACGTGTGGCTGGGACAGGACCGCGAGCGAGTCTGAAGGACCTTTGCTCTCTGGAGTCAGTGATGAAGCGGGGTTGCCAGAGGTGGACGTCAGCAGGCCAGCAATTGAAAAGCCTGCAGAAGAGCACAGGGTTCTCCAGAATCCTGTCTGGAGAAAAACAATTGATGAGTATTGTTCTTGAAACAACTGGTTGCATCTAATCAAATAATGTTTTCCTTAACTCACCGCTAATTTGTTTTCAAGATCAACCTTATGAGTGGTTTCAAGCTGGGATCTCTTTTCTAGCTGTTTCTAGACGGGTTGCCTCAGTCTTTCCTCTCACTTTGACTGCTCTGAATAATTCACATGCACCAAATTGCTTCTTCTCGGACTGCCTAGACACAGGAGGGAGAGTCTGCAGGGCCTGGCTGGGGGTCATCGAGCAGAAAGGATGTGCTGGCTTCCTCCTCCTTGTCCCTGATGAGGGGCTGTGGATGATTTCAAAAGACAAGAGGGTTTCAGGACTGGCCTCCCTGTCCTCAAAAGGTTTCCTGTGTCAGGAATTCGGGGCTACCCGGGTGCTTCTCCTCCTTTTACATCATGGCCCAAGTCTCAGTTCTGAGAAGTAGAAAGGAGAATCCATTCTGTGCCTCAGAGAATCGCAGCTGAATGTCCAGGGCACATGGAGCGGCCCTCATTCCAAAAACAGAGCGTCCAGGTGAGGACAAGAGCCAGAACCAGGCCAGGCCCTGCCTCGAGGGAGGGCAAGCCACCTCTTCACAGTCCCACCAGCTCAGCTTGCTGTGCACCCCCAAGGAGCTCTGGAAATGGCTGTTGAATTGGAACGATGACTGGAAGGTGCCAGAAGCCGGGCACTGGCTGCCTCCAGACCTCAGTTTGCTTCTGAAGGCCCATCCCCGCCTTGTGTGCCTTTGCAATGCTTCACGGTGGGAGGTGTGCACCGTCCTTCGTGTATTCAACATACACAGACTGAGAACCTTCGTGTGCAGGCATAGGGTGGGCCCAGGGAACAGCAGAGGCTGGCAGGACCATAGGGACTCCCACCTAGCCCGGAGTCTTCTGCAGGGCGCAACAGACACTCAGGAGCGGGCTCCTGTGAGGCAGAGAACCTAAGGCTGAGTCACGCTGACTTCCTATAACTAAATCAAAAGGAAAACCCCACACCTCCATGCCCAAGTAACAAAACAATCAGAGCCCACTCCCTTTGCAACCCCTGACTTTGCACTGCCTGGCAGAGGAAAAATGGAAAGTACCTCTGATTGTTCCCCTCCCACAACCAATCAGACTGGCCACCAGCCAAGTCTTCATTTGCAAAAGGGTGTAACCTGGTAACTTCCCTTCAGCCTCTGATTGGTTGCCTCCTGTAAGCAATCAAACTAAACAATCAGACCAATCAAACCAATGTCGGCCACTACTTCATTTACATAGGGTGTAACCAAGTAACCAATGGGAAACCTCTAGATGATATTTACACCCAGAAAACTCTGTAACCAGTGCTCTTTGAGCCACTTGCTCCAGTCCACTCCCACTCTGTGGAGGGTACTTTCATTTCAGTACATCTGTGCTTTCCCTGCTTCATTCTTTGTTGCTTTGTTTGTTAAAAATGCCAAGAACCTGGACAACTCATAGTCAAGACTCTCCACAGGTAACACCTGTAGACAGTGCTTGGGCGGGACCTGAGTTCACCTGCAGATGGAGCAGCTGCCAGCCCATCAGTGTCCTAGAGCAGGCCTGGCCCAGGGAAAGCAAGCGCAGCCCATCGGACAGCGGCAGCTCCCTCCCTCACATGTGGCCTTGAGACCTCACAATGGAGCCAGTGCCTGAGCTGCCTGGCTGGGATGTGGACACAGCCCGACTAGGGCACAGCAAGGTGGTTAGGCACAGCCTGCCTGGCCCTCTGAGGGCCAGTGGCAGTCACCTGACTACTCCCAGCCTTAATTTTCCAATATGAGAAATGGCGCTTGCTGTAGTGATGAGAGGAGGTAATGAACACGAGGGCTCAGCCTGCAACCCAGCAACCCATGCTCAGCAAATGGGGGTGAAAAGGAGCCACGAGCCATCAGCAGCCCCCAGGCCCGCACCTCACTGCTCCTGCATTCCTACCACCATCCCCACGGAGCCTTGGTGCCCACCAGTCAAGACCCTTGTCCTCCCCGCCCACTGCCCCAGCCCAAGCACCCTGTGCCACCTCCCACCATCCCGACCCCACTGCCCCAGCCACGGTACCCTGTGTCACCCCCTGCCACCCCCACCCCACTGCCCCAGCCCCGGTACCCTGTGTCACCCCCTGCCACCCCCACCCCACTGCCCCAGCCCCGGTACACTGTGTCACCCCCTGCCACCCCCACCCCACTGCCCTAGCCCCGGTACCCTGTGTCACCCCCTGCCACCCCCACCCCACTGCCCCAGCCCCGGTACCCTGTGTCATGCCCTGCCATCCCCACCCCACCGTCCCAGCCCAGGGACCCTGTGTCACCCCCTGCCACCCCCACCCCACTGCCCCAGCCCCGGTACACTGTGTCACCCCCTGCCACCCCCACCCCACTGCCCTAGCCCCGGTACCCTGTGTCATGCCCTGCCACCCCCACCCCACCGTCCCAGCCCAGGGACCCTGTGTTACCCCCTGCCACCCCCACCCCACTGCCCCAGCCCCGGTACCCTGTGTCACCCCCTGCCACCCCCACCCCACTGCCCCAGCCCCGGTACACTGTGTCACCCCCTGCCACCCCCACCCCACTGCCCTAGCCCCGGTACCCTGTGTCATGCCCTGCCACCCCCACCCCACCGTCCCAGCCCAGGGACCCTGTGTCACCCCCTGCCACCCCCACCCCACCGTCCCAGCCCAGGGACCCTGTGTCACCCCCTGCCACCCCCACCCCACCGTCCCAGCCCAGGGACCCTGTGTCACCCCCTGCCATCCCCACCCCACCGTCCCAGCCCAGGGACCCTGTGTCACCCCCTGCCACCCCCACCCCACCGTCCCAGCCCAGGGACCCTGTGTCACCCCCTGCCATCCCCACCCCACTGCCCCAGCCCCGGCACCCCATTGTCCCCACCACACTGTCCCAGCCCTGGGACCCTGTGTCATCTCCGGCCGTTTTGCTTTTTCAGGGTTGGCTCAGGGCCTGCTCTCAAAGGTCCCCAGGGGTGGGTCCTATGTGAATCCCGTTTTACAGATTTGAAAGCTAAGGCCCATTAAGGGACACACAGCAGCCAGTGCTGGAGCAGGGACTCCGATGGGATCCCCAGTATCCCTAGCCCTCACCCTACCTCAGTGTCCACAGAAACTCTCTTGGCGTTAAACTCATGTGTTTCTTTTTGCTTCCTTTGAGGAAAATGGCTCCCCCAAAAGCCTGTGCTAGTGAGGGGAGCAAGAGAAGGTGAAGGGGTCTAAGAATTGCATGGTTTTATCCAGAAAATCACATTTTAGATTAGTCTTAGCCTGTGTATAAAGAATCGGTAAGGGCCTGAAGAAGCCGCCACATTTGTCTGTGATTTTATTGCACTTGAATGGGCTAAATTAGCCGCTGGTTTTATATCCAAGAACTGGAGACTCGGGAACACCTTCTGGAATTGTCTGTCCCTGTCTCTGTCTTCTGTGGTAGGCTCAGAGCCCCTTTAGGCTGGGGTGTCTGGTTTGAGCCTTTGGCATGGAGCTGTGCGATCATTAACCTTCTGCAGAGTTGGGCTGCAGGGTAACCCCACAGGGCCACGTTCCCCCCGCCTGCCTGGGACCAGTGCAGACTGACAGTCTCCTGGTAGGAGGGACCCCGGGGAAGCTCCTCTGGCTGTCAGTCTTCTCCAAACCTCAGCCCAGCTCCAGAATTCACAGGCCAGGCCAGGAGCCGATGGGCCGCAGTAAGAGTTTAATTGAATCCTTTCCCAGCCCTTCTGGAGCTAATGTCAGCTTCTTGGAATGACCTGATGCAGCCACAGTTTTTCTTCTTTATTATGGCCTGCCACAGCCAATTTAACAGGGACAACAGGAGCCAGCCTGAGCGAGACAAACAGCCTGAGGGCTGATAGGAGAGCCCGTCCTGCTAATTACAGAAATGAGGAGCCTGGAAGCTGGGGAATCGTGATGCTGGTGGACGGACAGCTGGCCACCTTTCAGGCTGTGCTGCACTGGGGACAGCGGAGGGGTCAGTGCTGGAGGCACTAGCCAGAGAAGGCACTTTTCATGGAATCTGGACGAGCCACTGATGTCCTTGAAACAGGAAGCTGTTTGGGGGTGGAGTAGCGGCCGTGAGGCTGGGGTCCTCCAGGAATAACGATTCAATAAGCGAAACTGAAACAAGAGACACGCAGCAACAACATCATTCTTGGCGACCTTATTTTCCAGCCCGTAGCGGGAAGGAAAAGATCGATAAGGAAATTGCTGTTTCTTTTCACAGTCAGCTGCTGGAACCTGCAGTGTTGCTACTGCCCAGCCTCCTGGCTCTGACTGGGGAAGGAAGAAAGCGGCCTCCGGAGGAGTGGGCTCCTGCCCCCAAGCAATTCTGAAAACTTTGGCCCATTCGAAGGCAGCTGCTTGATATCACACCAATTTCTCCAAACATGGCTCTTGGAAAAAGCCCGAGGCTGGGTGTCAGGGGACTTGGGTTCCGTCTCAGGCCCATCTCTCCCTTACCATGCTAACTTGGGCAGGTGTTAACTAGTCTTTTCGGGCCGCGATGTCTCTACTTGCCGAGTGGGGATGACAATGCCTTAGAGGCAGAGCAAAGGGCTGTGGCAGCCCCTGGAGGGAGGAACTGCATGAGCACAGGGGAGGGAGGTTTGCAGCCGGCCAGAGGGTGCTTTGCCTCGAGGCCAGGAAAAGTCCGACTTTGAGGCCTTTTCCAGGTAAAGGGAGCAGAGAGACCCCTGAAGTCATCTGATGTGATGCCCGGTGCCCCCGCCAGCCTGGGGGAGCCATCTCAAGAGCCTTGGCTGCCACTTCCATGAATGGGGAGCGGCGCCTGCTGGCACTGGACCCATGCTTCCCCAGCACAGCCCCCTCACTGTGACACCAGCGTTGGTATCCTCGGCTGTCAGGTGGGGAAACTGCGGCCCAGAGTAGGCTGTGCGTGGTGGAGGCAGGGTTCGAGCCCAGGTCTGGGTGACTTCATGCCCGAGCTTTGCTCCTCCTGCCGGGCTGGGGGTCTGGAGCTGTGGGACATGGGAGCAGAAGTTTGCCGGGAAGCAGGCAGTGGGGGCTTGCCACTCCCGTTTTCCAGGGAGGAGATTAAACCAGAGGAAGCAAAGCGAGTCTGCAAGGCCTGCTTGTTAACCCGCAGCTGCTTGGCGTCTGGTGGGGTGCTCAGTATTAGCTGGCGTGCGTGCTGTATGCATGTGTGTGTGTGTGCGTGCACGCACGTGGGTGTGCACATGTGTGTGCACGTGTGTGTGTGTGGTGGGGCACAGGGATAGAGAGCGCACAGAGGAAAGGCTCAGCTCCCCATCAGCCATCCTCCCCTGAGAGGGCAGAGGCAGAAGTGATGCCGCCTGCTGGCTCGGCCTTCTCTCGCCTCCCTCTGCTGCCCTACTCCACGCTGGCAGCAGTGACTCACCAGCACAGAGCCTGGTAGGGCACGCCATTCTGGCACCTTCCACTGCCTGCTGCGTGATGAATAAGTGGCCGGTGACTCACCAACTGGAGGACGCACTGTGGGTGCCAGCAGGCCTGTCGAAGGCGGGAAAGAGCAGCGCCCAGGCTCGGCAGCCCCAGGTCGGCACCCGGAGCTGTGGCTCATCAGTGGGTCTGGGCTGCTGCGTAATCTCCCCGTGTCTATTTCTGTAAGATGGAGGTCACACAGCACCCCGTGGGGTGAGGGTTTCCCTGAAAGATCCTTCCAAAGACAAAACCTCGCCTTGCCTTAGAATCCTGGCAGAGTCTCTGGAGTTAGGCACTTGGTTTAGAACAACCAAGAACCATGTCCGAGAGACACAGCACCCCGAAGTCACTGCGGTCTTTGCTGACCCAACAACACTGGTGAAGGCAAAAGATGGCGCTCAGGTTTCCGGATGCTTCCTGGAGTAGGGCCTGACAATCACAGGGGTCAGGCATCATGGTTTATAAGCTACTCAGAGATCACTTTGGAAAACAATCCAGGGACCAGGTGCAGTGGCTCACACCTGTAATCCCAGCAGGTTTACAGCTGGGAGGCCGAGGCAGATGGATCACTTGAGGTCAGGAGTTCAAGACCATTCTGGCCAACATGGTGAAACCCTGTCTCAACTAAAACAAAACAAAACAAAACAAACACACACACACACATACACACACACACACAATTAGCCAGGCATAGTGGTGCTTGCCTGTAATCCCAGCTACTTAGGAGGCTGAGGCAGGAGAATTGCTTGAACCCAAGAGGTGGAGGTTGCAGTGAGCCAGGATTGCACCACTGCACTCCAGTCTGGGCAACAGAGCAAGACCCTGTCTCAAAAAAAAAAAAATAAAATAAAATAAAAATAACTTAAAAAATTAAAACTTAAAAAACCATATAGGAAGTGTGCAAGGTGGGTGCCTGTGAAAAAGCTCCTGCCCAGGTGAGTCAATGGGTCCTTTTGCCTTCTGAACACAGGCGCCAGCACAGACCCAGGGAGAGGAGGGCCCAGGGATGGACTTTAGCACAAAGGGTCCAGGGGAGAAAGTTGGGCCATTTAACAAATAGCACTGGGGCCAAGGAGCAGCCTTTGGAAGAAGATGAAACTGGCTCCACACTTCACACTATCAAAGCCAGGACATGGACAGCCCCAGGGTAAACAGACAGACTTTGCAAGGACCAAGAGGAGTAGGGATCATTTGGCCCTAACTCCAACCCCAAAGCCATGAGCATCACAAGGATGATGGATAACTCTGACTACACTCAAACACACACACAGACACACACACACTCACAACACATAACCGACATCAGGAGACAAATGGCAGACCAGACAATATGTGCACCTCAGACCACAGAATCACAAAAGCTGACTTTCCACACATAGAAAGAACTCCTAAATTTTGAGAAAGTAAAGACCAACAACTGAATAGAAAACAGTGGGCAGGAGATAGGAACTGAAGGTTCACAGAAAACAGAGTCAGTCCTCTCCGCTGCCCTGAATGATGGCTCCCTTCCACCTCACACCCCTGAGGGTGGAAACAGAGGCAAAATTACTCACTGGCCAGGCCTTATAGGAGGCTGGACCAGGAGCTGACCCAATTCCTCTGCCTCCCGGTCCCCCTTGAGCACCAGGAACTGTCTGCTGTCCCAAATCGCAGGCTCAGCTGATCTCCAAGCTTCAACTGCTGTCCTAGACCCTTCTCCATGTTGGGCTGTGCTCATCTTGTGGACTCTGGGTTGGAAGCGCAGTGGCCCAGGGAAATTACTGGTGTCTCAGAGCCTGACTTCTTTCCATCTAGCATGGGGCCTGACGCCTCTTCAACGGGGCAGTGAGGTCCCAGGGCTGCTGGGGGCATGGCATCCAGGTATTATCTGCTCCAAGCCACCCCTTCCTTCCTTCCTTCCTTCCTTCCTTCCTTCCTTCCTTCCTTCCTTCCTTCTTTCTTTCTTTCTTTCTTTCTTTCTTTCTTTCTTTCTTTCTTCTTTCTTTCTCGTTCTTTTGTTCTTTTCATTCTTTCTTTTCTTCCTTTCTTCCTTTCTCTCTTTCTCTTTCTTTCTTTCCTTCTTTCTTTCTTTTGTTCTTTCTTTTTTCTTTCTCTTTCTTTCTTTTATTTCTTCTTTCTTTCCTTCTTTCTTCCCTTCCTTCCTTCCTTCCTTCCTTCCTTCCTTCCTTCCTTCCTTCCTTCCTCTCTCACTTCCTTGCTTGCTCTCTTGCCCAGGCTGGAGTGTAGTGGCATGATCTCAGCTCACTGCAACCTTCACCTCCCGGGTTCAACCAGTTCTCCTGCCTCAGCCTCCCGAGTAGCTGGGATTACAGGCACACCCCACCACGCCCGGCTAATTTTTGTATTTTTAGTACAGACCAGGTTTCACCATGTTGGTCAGGCTGGTCTCGAACTCCTGGCTGCGTGATCTGCCTGCCTCAGCCTCCCAAAGTGCTGGGATTACAGGCATGAGCCATCGTGCCCGGCCCACTTGCTGCTTTCAAAGGGAATTAGGTGGAATGTTCCAATAAAAAACATTTTCACACTCCGCAGCTTTATGGACTATGACTAGATGACCTACGGGTTTCTGGGTTGAAGAGTCCCTTGGGCTGAGACAATGGGCCTGTTTGTGCTCAGTACCTGCCCCGATGTCGCCTGGCTTGCTGACTGTTGGCTGTTCCAGAGCGTTCAGCTATTGGAAATAACGGTGCCTTTCATTTCTGGATCCCTTCCAAGGACAGAGCTGGGCACTGGCTGTCCACCCAGCACTTCCCAAGGATCGTGGAGACGGAGCGCCCCACCCAGAGCCACCTACCCAGAGCCAACCCCTCCTGCTCACTGGCTCAGAGAGCAGAGCCGCCCACATCTTCTGTTTCCCCCACCAAGTGCTACCTGAGCACCTGCAGCTCTGACGGGGCCAGGGGAGGATTCGGTGGGGAGCTGTGGGACCACCAGTCACAGGCTTCCCTCTGGAAATTAGGAGAATTTCAGACCCAGCTGCAAACAGAACTGTCTCTTGCTCCGGCCTCTGAGTACTGGGAATAACTGCCAGATCTTGACCCTGGGCCAAACTTTTAATAAAGAAAATTCATCCACAGATGTTCCACCATCAGCCAATATATTCGGTTATTGGAATCTGGGAGATTTAATGGCAGCCTGGTTATTTTATTTGCTCTCTGGGTGGAACCATTTTTCTTGCGTATGTAATATCCTGGAGGAATATTTTCCCTAGCAAATACTCAGCCTGAGACAGCAAATCCATTCTGGACCTGTCAGGTCATTATTTTGTCTTCTGGTGACTCAGAACAGATATTTGAACGCTTGTTTTTTACTATGTCATTAAGGGGAGATTACAAAGAAATCAGCCCGTAATCACAGCCTGTAATTATAGAATAGTTCCCACCTGATTGTGCTTGGACAGGTTTCTGCCTCGTCGGGGTAAAGTCATTGGCCTGCTAGACTGAGTTACGGCTTGATGGAAACTCAGGGCTTTTCTCTGAATATCCACTCCTGTGTCTTGCAGGGGGGCATTTTGTGTGCCACCACGCTCTGAGACAATTTGTAAACAGAAAGTATGAACGTGCCTCCAGCCCTGAAAGTCCTCACTACACGTGCACTCCGCAGTGGCGTGTAAGCGCTGCCTTCCTGCCAGTGAGGCTATAGTTATGGATCAGGCATTTCTGCCCCACTTCCTCCCAAATGTCGGGCTTTTTTGTCTTGGGTTTGGAAATTCACCTATTTTGGATACCCCCAAATCCCCCTCAGATTCCAAAGAACATGTCACGTCAGGTGCAAGAGACTCGTAGATGATGGATGCAGGGGCTGGTGAGAGCCGGGGAACGGGAGAACGGAGGCCTGGAGGAACGCAAGGCCAAGGAGGAATGCTCCCTGGAGGTGAGAAGGAGTCATTCCCAAAATGATGGCCCCTGAGCTGGCCCCTGGGGGAGGCGGAGAGCGGGGACAGCAGGGCACACAGGGCAGGCAGGGCAGGGGAGAGGCTTGGAGGCGGGTGGGGCCTCAGAGAGCAGATGGGAAGTGGCCAGACTGACTGGGAGATGCGTGTGCAGGGCAGAGACAGGCACTGAGCCCCTGCCGTGGGGTTCTAGGCAGCTTGGGACTGGGGCATCACTGGCCCACCCAACCCACTGTAGAAATATGGTCCTAGCGGCCGGGAGGAAGGGACCTGGGGCAGACTTCGACTCCACGAGCGGCTGATGGCCATGGGGACTGGGAGCTGGGCTCTGCACCTCTCCGGAGATGCTGGCATCTCCTCCCCTTCCCACTCAGTGGGTTAGGGCTCACCTGTGCCCTATTTGTCATCCCGTATTTTCCTAACTGTTGTCCAGGGTCAGGTAACAAGGGAGCTAGACGTGGTCCCCAAATGTCTCCAGCTGCCTCCTTCCCTGACCAGTTCACTCTTTCAGCAGCCCCAACTTCTGTGTGGTTTCAGGAGCTGGTGTCGCACCTTCTCACATTCTTGGACTCAGTTCCACCGGGTGCTACAGACATCAGCTTCTTCTGACTAAGTGCCATCCACGATTCCACCTGGGTACTGCCCAGCTGGCTGTCTTTCCAGGACAAATGATGGAAATACTAGAAGCTCATCCACTTACCAGTTTGAGCAGGTGCCACTGGGCCAGGCTCACAGGGTTGCCTGGCTTTCCCCAATGCCCCACGTCTCTGCCCTGCCATCCACGTTGCTGGGGGTGCCAGCTGCCCCCGAGCAGAGGACAGGTGAGACCAGGGTGGCTCCCAACCTCACACTATACCTGGGGACGCAGACGAGCAGCCCTCTTCTGCCAAGTTGGTGTCAGTAACGTTGTGAGGGAGTTACTCTGACATTCTTCCTTCTCTGGCTGACAGAAAGTGCCAGTACATTCCAGAACGACTCTGGACATTGAGTTGTGGCCTGTCCTGCAGAGACCTCAGGGCCTGCTGAGTGGCAGGGGCCTTACGAGGCTCCCAGGATCTAGCCCATGTGACGCCCTGGGCCCCTCAGGGTTGCCAAGGGCTGCACACACCTGGCCACGGTCTCCAAGGCCTGGGGAGATACGGGTCCCAGAGAGGGCTGTCACTCACCTCCAGGGCCTGCTGCAGCCGTAGATGAGTGAACTTTTCCTCAGCAGGGTCTCTGCCCACCACGCCAGGGCTGTCTAAAGTGGGTGCCACCCCAGGCCCCCTCCAGCGGTGTCTGTGGAGGGAGAGCAGGGAGGAGGTGGGGTGTGGGTGGGGTCCCTGGCACACAGCCCCAAGTTGGAGTAGCGCCCCAGAGTCACCTAAGGGGCAGCGGGTAGATTCTAAGCTGCTTCTCCAGGCTGGGGGGATGGGAGGTTGGAGATCCAACAGGGACCTGTCTGTGCCCTCTTCCGAAAGAAAGGATTTATTTCCCTTTCTCAAAGGGCCACTCAAACCCAGGAATCCATCTGCAAGGACCTGGAAGTCTCGGTCATTTTTAAAACTCTCAGAAATGACAAGTGAAGCAACAAGATCTCCTAACGTTTTTATTGTTCCTTAGATAATTGGATAGTACAAAGTTCGCCTGTTTTTTACTTAAAAAATGTACTTTCTGCACACTGTTGCCCGTATGACTTTCCTGTCCCGTCGGAAACCAAAGTTTCCCTAAGCGAGCCCTTCCTATCTGCGGTTATATGATTTAGCTAATTTAACAAGAAGAGAGTAATTCCTTTGATTATTATCAACATGAACTTGACTATGTCTCTATAAGGGTGAACACTGATTTTTTTTTTCTTTTTAGAAACAAAAACCATCCACTTATTAATCCAAACTACGGCATTGCATTTACAACAATCATTGCATAAACTGAACATACGAAGTTACCACCTCAAGGGAATAACAGAAGAACGTTGCACAATATATCTATGGGGATACGCGAGTTCAAACAACGTGGGCACAGCAACTTCACTCTACACACTCTGACCATCGCTTCAGTATGTACTAGACACAGGTCCAGGAGCTACGTGGAGTCTCAGCACAGTTAATCTAAGAGACAGCAACACAGTCAAGAAACGGCACTGTGATGGGATGCGAGTTACACTAGCCTACGGCCGGGTGCGGCCCACGGCTCTCAAAGAGCCTGGACGCCACATCCCTCGGAGCTGACCACGATCTAAGGAAATGTTCATGCCATCCTAACAGTGGGTTGTTCCCCGGTGAGAGTTGGCCAACAGTCATTGCCTTGCCTCTTTAGTATGTTGTTTGACCAGAGAGGGACAGGGCAGGGAGGAAAACCGGGGCGCCGTGGGCTGCAGTTCCAGCTGCAAATACGGGAGTTTCTTCCGACGTCTGTGGCCCAGCGGCTCGAAAGGGAGAAACATGAGGTAATGCCTTCCCTCGATGTCAGAATCCGCACTGCTGATGATTTTTTGAGATTGGTACTGTTAGTATTATTGGTATCTTTTTGGCAGCGGTTTCACAGGAGTTTCCTTGTGGTGAGGACGTGGGCCCTTGGCTTCTAGGAGGAGGGAGCTACAACTCGTCGGAGCGGATGACGTGGAAGAGGGTCACGTTGTAGAGGATCTGGTGGCCGTTGTTCCAGGCATACAGGGCCCGGTCCTTGGGGTTGTAGTCCAGCATGGAGATGTGGGAGTATTTGTTCTGGAAGGGGATGTCGATGTACTCGTAGGTTGAGGCATTGGTCTGGTATGCGTAGTGGACCTTGGTGCCCCCCGAGTAGCCGTTGGTGACGTACAGCGTGCCACAGATGATGAAGGCCTCCCCGGCGCTGCGCTTGGGGTAGCTCGTGTTCCAGGTCTGCAGGGTCTGCAGGGACACGGGGTCCAGCCTGCTGACCACGATGTTGCCAGCGTTCTGGTTGGTGGCGTACACGGCCCACAGCCCGCTCTCGTCCACCATGAGGTCGATGTCCGAGTGGCCACCCCAGGCGTAGTGGTACATGTTGTTGTAACCGGCATAGTCCAGGCTGCGGGTCTTGAGGATGGTCTCTGTCTTCAGGTCAAACCTGATGATGATGTGGCTCTGGAACTTGTTGAAGTAGATAGACCCGTTGTAGACCACCTGCCCCGTGCCTGACCAGGGGTGGGGGAGACGGTGGGAGGTGAAATTGTCCGTGTTCATGAAGTCAACCATGGACTTGTACTCACGTACGAAGCGGTTGTTGTGATAGCCATCCATGTACCACACCTGTGGAGAGAGCAGACCCGGTGGTGAGCACTTCCAAAGACCCAGTGAGTACTCCAAAGACCCAGTGAGCACTTCCAAAGACCCAGCGAGCACTTCCAAAGACCCAGTGAGTACTCCAAAGACCCAGTGAGTACTCCAAAGGCCCAGTGAGCACTTCCAAAGACCCAGTGAGCACTCCAAAGACCCAGTGAGCACTTCCAAAGACCCAGTGAGTACTCCAAAGACCCAGTAAGCACTTCCAAAGACCCAGTGAGTACTCCAAATACCCAGTGAGCATTTCCAAAGACCCAGTAAGCACTTCCAAAGACCCAGTGAGTACTCCAAAGGACCAGTGAGCATTTCCAAAGACCCAGTGAGCACTCCAAAGACCCAGTGAGTACTCCAAAGACCCAGTAAGCACTTCCAAAGACCCAGCGAGCACTTCCAAAGAACCAGTGAGTAATCCAAAGACACAGTGAGCACTTCCAAAGACCAAGTGAGTACTCCAAAGAACCAGTGAGCACTCCAAAGACACGGCGAGCACTTCAAAGACACAGCGAGCACTCCAAAGATCCAGCGAGCACTTCCAAAGACCCAGTGAGTACTCCAAAGACCCAGTGAGCACTTCCAAAGACCCAGTGAGCACTCCAAAGACCCAGTGAGCACTCCAAAGATCCAGCGAGCACTTCCAAAGACCCAGTGAGTACTCCAAAGACCCAGTGAGCACTTCCAAAGATCCAGCGAGCACTTCCAAAGACCCAGTGAGTACTCCAAAGACCCAGTGAGCACTTCCAAAGACCCAGTGAGCACTTCCAAAGATCCAGCGAGCACTTCCAAAGATCCAGTGAGCACTCCAAAGACCCAGTGAGCACTCCAAAGACCCAGTGAGCACTCCAAAGACACAGTGAGTACTCCAAAGACACAGTGAGCACTTCCAAAGACACAGTGAGTACTCCAAAGACACAGTGAGCACTCCAAAGATCCAGTAAGTACTCCAAAGACCCAGTGAGCACTTCCAAAGTGGGGCGGAACAGGCTTGTGTGGAAAGCTGTTCCTTGGGCAGGAAGCTGTTCCCCGACTTGGAATTTCCTGGGCCTCAGGAGAAGGAGCTGAAAGAGCCAGGAAACAGTAGTCACGACCAAAGGATGCCGTGTCCTCCCTCCAAACCCAGAGAGCCAGGAAAGAGTAGTCACAACCAAAGGGTGCCACGTCCTACCTCCAAACCCAGCACACTCCTCAAAAGGAGACACAGCTATTGTGCTATCAGAGAAAGGATGGCCCAGTTTGAAGAAAGGGTCTAGCGGGAAGGTGGGATGGGAACACACAGTTTGAAGAAAGAATCTAGCGGGAAGGTGGGATGGGAGCACACAGGCGTATACGTGCAGCCATTCGCCCCTAATCCTGCCCTCTGCTTGCTTGGGATGACACCAGGTTGTGGGGCAGCAGCTGCACCTATCTGTTCACTGCCGTACCCTCAGCCAGGGGCCTGGCCCATAGTGGGGGTCATACACACATGTGCAAGAAAGGAGCTCCTTCAGTACAGAACCCACAGCTAAAGGGGGCCTTCGAAGGGGCACAGCCGCCTGGCCTAGCCGAGGGCAAATGCTCACAGCCCCGGGCAGCTCTTGTCTGCAGTGAGGATCAACTCTCAAAGTCACCAGGAAGGGGCAGCTCCCATATCCCAACGAGACACCATGCTTGAGGCCTCTCCTCCCACCAGGCCATCGCTGCAGCACGGATTGAGTCATCCTGTCTGCAGGGCGGAACATCATTAATTTGGCATTTGGGATGCTGTGAGTGTAATCACTCATTGTCACCCCTAATCCAGGGAAAGTGCCTCTCTGAGAAGAATATGGGCTTTGAAGAAGGCTCTCGTTGTCGAAATCAACCAAGATAGCAAATCCAGTAATGGCCCAAGTTTGGGGTTACAGAAGAAGAGATTTCCAATGAAATGCCAGTTGACTTGAGAACTGTCTGGACTTTGCGCAAAATGCTTTAGTCATTTTCCAACCAATGTGGGAGCAAAGTAGAAAGCAACGCAGTTAGGCAGAGGGAGTCTGGCAGGCTGGTGCCGCTCTGCATGCATCTGTCTGGCAATGAGACAGCTGCTTTATCCATCGAGCGCTCTGGAGCTGCAGGAGACTAGGGATGAGGGAGCTTTCAGGCTTGGCATTACACATGCGCTAAAAATTAAAAAAAAATTATAACCTTCTTCTCAAGACATCCATTCAGATACTTATAGGCAGATGCGCTTTTTGTTTTTAATGAGATTTTTTTTTTTTTTCAGCTGGGCCTCATTCGAGGCTATTATCCTTAGCCTCTCACAGACCAAACCTCAACGATATGGGTCACAGATTAGAACTGGGAGGGGTATTGGATGGAATGGGGCCGTGCGCTGAAACCCCCTTAATGACACTGCCACAGAGCTGCCCTCTTGCCCCCTCTTTGCTTGGCTATCTCATCAGACAGGGAGCTCACTGCTTCTGAAACTCACATCGAATACCATTCCTCCCCAAGCCCTCTCCTGACCTGCCTGGAGGGGAACCACCCCTGCCATCGCAGCACACAGAACACCTTTGACTGTGTTCACACATCACCCCCACAAACAAGCCCTTGATCGCGGGGACCCAGGGTGACTCACCCCTGTACCCTGGGTCCAGAGCCTCCTTCCCATGGGCAGAACGGAGAGACACCAGCATCAAGTTGCTAAGGATTTTTAAATCACTTTCTCTTCCAGTACACCGGCAAATCGGACACAGGGCACAGCACTCTGAAGATGTAATTGGGGGCGGGAGGGAGAATCGGCACACGGTGCTCAGGCAGGGTTCAGGGGAGGCCGCTCTGAGCGTTCGCCAGTTTCTGTGGGGTAAAAACTCCTTCGAGGCTGAGATCCAGTTACCAATGGGAAGGCACTCATGCAAAGAGAGGCACACGGAACCCCAAAGGCCTTGGGATAAGGAGCCCCGTGCTTCACAGTAGGCCCTCTCCTCTGAGTTCATTCTCTCAACCTTCTCATCTGAAAGGCCTTTTTCTTCCCCTTTCTCCAAGTCCCAAGGCTCAGATCAAATCCCATCAATGCCTGCTAGCTTCCTCTCTGGGGCCCCAAATACAGTACCAGCTTTTAGGGAGATTGAGCACTTGTGCCTCCAGGCAGGACCTATCGTTCTTTCCAAAAAGACCCAAGGGCACCCAGCAAAAGGCCAAGAGCGGAACCAGGCTGCCTGGATGCCAGGTCACTTGTGTGCCCTTACTCAGGGCATTCACTGCGCCGGACGCTGGCATCATCTCTTACCTTCAATTATCACATGAGCCCGTGCACCCAGGGAGCCGTGATCACCCCATTTTTAGCCTAGAAAATGGAGGCCAGGGAGGTTTGGTGACTTTCCAGTGGTCAGGGCCAGGAGGGGACTCCAAACCCTGAGCTTGAAACCACCGCTCTGGCCAGGGGTGATCTGCCATGGGGGCACTGGCCATGCCCAGAAACGGTTTGGATTGTCTTGACTGGGAAGGGGGGGAAAGTGCTGCTGGCATCTAGGGGCAGAAGCCAGGGGTGCTGCTACCCATCCCCACACACCGACAGCCCCCCGCAACAAGGCATGATCCAGTCCCACATGTCAGTGGGTGAGGCTGAAAAGCCCTGACGTGCTGCTGTCCACGCCATGAACCTACCAGGTAAATGGCCCATTTCCCTCCGTCCACTTATCCTTTCTGCCCCCAGGGGAACCTGGAGGGCAAACCCTCTGTCCCTGCGTCAGCCACCAGGCCTGACCTTGGGCAGGCAATCTTGTCCCTGTGCTGGGGAAGTAGGGCCTGGCCAGGTGAGGCTTTGCCAGCCTCCTCCCTCTTCTGACAGATGCAACCCAGATGTGGACGTGGGTTTGAAGGCTCGGCCTGAAGCTGCAGACCTGAGTGGTGAGTGTGTAGGAAGGTAAAGATGGCAGCCCTGGCTGAAGATCTCGGAGGCTCCCACAATAGAGGGTATTTCTTTCCCAGCAGGGCTGAATTACAAAGAAGTACATTCACCCTTGACGTTTTGTGGCCCTAGCGGTCTTGAGGAAAGGATCTGTGTGTGTTGAGCTCCAGCGGGGAAATTGTCCCAAATAGGGTGGACGCATTTGCAGGGAGAAGCTTGCTGTTCCTGCCTGGCCTCATCCTTCCTGCCATAGTGCAGGGGTGGGTGGGGGGCTTGGATGACATCAGCCCCGGGGGCCACACTGTGCCGCATGCAAAGAGGGCTGTTCCCCATGCACACGGGAATAATCCTTGTCTGGGGCCTGGTTCCCGCTGCCTCATTCCTCAGTGGTGCTGACAGCTCCCTCCTGGCCTCTGCAGCTCTGGTGTGGCCTGTGTGAACCTTCCAGAATGCCAGTCCAGCCTGTCCCTTACCCAGTCCCCTGTACACACCCTTCCTGATCCCAAATTCCAAACTCTGCTGCCCAGCCAGCCTCTCCCTCCCTCCCCAGGCTGCCCAGTCACATCCTTCAGTCCCAGAGCTTCCATCTCTTGCCTCTGTGCCTGCGGGAGCTGCCCCTCCGCCCCGTTCCCATGCCTGCCCCAGGGCACACTCACCCCCTCGGGAGGTATTTCCTAAACCCCTGTACCCCCAGGCAGGCAGGTGTCCACTCTGTAGTGGACTGAATAGTGGCCCCCAGAAGACAGGTCCACATCCTGGGACCTGCAAATGGGACCTTATTTGGGAAAAAGGTCTTTGCAGATAGGATTAAGAATCTCGGCTGGGCGTGGGGGCTCACGCTTGTAATCCCAGCATTCTGGGAGGCTGAGGTGGGCGGATCACGAGGTTAGGAGTTCGAGACCTGGCCAACACAGTGAAACCTCTTCTCTACTAAAAATACAAAAATTAGCCGGACATGGTGGCACGTGCCTGTAATTCCAGCTACTCGGGAGGCTAGGGCAGGAGAATCGCTTGCAGTGAGCCGAGATCGCACCACTGCACTCCAGCCTGGGCAACAGAGTGAGACTGTCTCAAAAAAAAAAAAAAAAAAAAAAAAATCTCAAGATGAGCTTGTCCTGGATGAAGGTGGGGGCTCTAAATCCAGTGACAAGTGTCTTTATAAGAGACAGAAGAGGGGACACAGACACAGGGAGGAGCCATGTGAAGACGGAAGCAGAGACTGGAGTGATGCACCCACAGCCAAGAACACTTGGAGCCACGAGAAGAGGCAGGAGGGTCCTCCCCTGGCATCTTCAGAGTGCAGCCCTGCAGGTGCCCTGGTCTGGGGCTTCCAGCCTCCAGCACTGGGTGGCAGTGAGCCCCTGTGGTGCCCCCCAGGCTGTGGCGCAGCCTGCAGCAGCCACAGGGCACCTCTTGGGCTTCCACATCCATGTGCTGGGGCATCAGGCATGTGTCCCCCACCTGACTGTGAGCCTGGAGGGGAGGCCTTGCTGCCTCACTGTGACCCAGCACCCCCACTCAGCTCAGGGCACACCGTGGGTCTGCCAAAGCTTTCTGGCCTCCCAGGCACTGCTTTGTGGATCCCAGAGAGTGAGGGGTGTCCATGTGGCTGGACTCCTGTTAATGCGGCACCAAGAAGCGCCTCCACTGCCAGCCACCACCAGTCTCCAGTGAGACCTGGGGAGTTTCCACCCCTCTCTGTGCCTCAGTTCCCTCTGCTGTAAAATAGGTCCTGTGGGGACCTGCCACCTGTAGTGGTTCGATGAATGGCAGCTATCATCATTTATAGCCCAGGACTCGAGTGGCCTGTGGTTCTGGGTAAGCTAGACATGGCCCTCAGAGCCTGCTGGAGCTCACCAGGCCCAGGCACCATCCAAAGGAAGAAGGCCGTAAGACCACCTGTGGGGACGTAGCGGTAGGGTCACCCCATCTGAAAACTGAGACCACAGGGGGATTGGCCTCCAGACTAGCCCAGGATGCAGCGAGACAGGCCGTGACACCCATCCCTCCACAGAATCACAGAGGCTTAGGGACTCCATCCCCACATCCCCAATTCAGAGAGGCCCAGAGAGAAGGAAGGCCTCTCTCAGGGTCACATGGCCAGCTGTGCTGGCTGCCACCTGCTCTGTGCATTAGGAAGCGTGCACGCTGGTCTGGATCTTGCACACAGCACATTCAAAGCCTGCCCTGACCCGGACACAGCTTGCTTCCACCCAGGTTCCCAAGGCTGCCCTCCCCCACCCCACAAAGTGGCTTTCATCTGTGAAGGAGACAGTGGTTCCCCGAACCTGCTCATCCCTGGACACCCCCAGCAATGACCTTCTCCCTCCTGCCATGGCCTCTCCTCATCCCCCTCAGGGACCCTATCCCAATCTCACTTGGCGACCCCATGTGGTGGCCCCTGTCTGTGCCCCTGCAGAAGGCAAGCTCTCATGCTGCCGTCCTCCCAGGAGCACCACGGTGTCCACACGAGTCCCTGCTGCTGAGCTCTCCAGTGTCAAGGCATCCACAGTGGCCCAGAAGACACCTGTCCAAGAGTGGCCCTGTGCAGACTGGGTGGACGGGTCACCCTCCGACTGGGAGAATGGTGCCTGAAAGCAGGTGTGCATGGCTGGCTGGCCATCCTGCTCCGGGTCTTGGCTACACAGAGCCCCAAGGCTGGGCCCCAAGCTCCACCAAGGGCCACCATTCATCTCCTATTTTCCAGGTGCTGGGGACACAGGCCCTGTCCTCCCAAAGCTTCTGACCTCATGAGGGGCCATGGCTCCATGCAAAAATCCTCGTGCTGGAAGAATCTTGGGGTTCCCCAGGCATAGGAACGGGAGACCAGAGAGAACATTCTGGGAAAAGAAGGCCAGTGCAGCCTGGAGGGAACAGGGACAGCAGAGACCAGAGACTCTTCTGCAGGTGCCTCTCCCAACTGAGAGCCCCACAGGGTGGGTGGCCCCTGGTGCTGTCTGTCCATGGAGCCCTCTTGGCAGATCAGCAGCCAGTGCATGTCCCTCCCTGACCTAACTGCTCTTTATTCACAGCTGGACGGCCTGCTGTGTGCCATGGGGTGAAATCTGGTGTATTAGAGCCACTGGTGCTGCCGCCACCGCATACGCTGAGAGCCCCCTGTGCAGGTGTGCCCTTTCTGATCATGACCCTGAGGAACAGAAGGTTAAGAATGTCCTGGCCGGGCGCGGTGGCTCACGCCTGTAACCCCAGCACTTTGGGAGGCTGAGGCAGGCGGATCATGAGGTCAGGAGATGGAGATCATTCTGGCCAACATGGTGAAACCCTGTCCCTACTAAAACACACACGCACACACAAATTAGCTGGAAGTGGTGGTGTGCGCCTGTAATCCCAGCTACTCAGGAGGCTGAGGCAGGGGAATTGCTTCAACTTGGGAGGCGGAGGTTGCAGTGAGCTGAGATTGCACCACTAAACTCCAGTCTGGCGACAGGGCAAGACTCTGTCTCAAAAAAAAAAAAAAAAAAAAAAAAGAAAGAATATCCCAGAGGTCACAGAGCTGGGAGGAGCAGCAGAGAGATGCAGACTCCAGTGTGGAGCAGCTCTGAACCTCTGTACCCAGCTCTGAACCACACCACCCACAGGGACCCCACACAGGAGCTCACTGGTAACATCTGATGTCCCCAACAGCTCTGCAACACACCCACCCTCAGCACAGGCAGGAAAGGTCAGATTCCCGGCCCCGAGACCTAGGAAGAGCAGGGGGTCAGGGCTGGACTCAGGCCTCCTGGGGGTCGTGGGGGTCTCTGCACACTGATCATCCTTCTCTAGTTCAATGAGTCGTGCGCTTAAGTCCCTGAGAGCCTGTGGCCAGACGGTGAGTGAGGCCACCCTGCCCCGAGCACAGCCTCACTCTAATTCGACGACACAGGCTGGAAGGCCCCAAGTTCCTGCCCAAATCTCCTCCCCAACCCATGAGGGTTTCTTTGTCGGAAAACATAAAATAAAGCAATGGGTGGATTCTTCCTTCTCACGCAAACACGCAATGTGTTTGTAAATACCATGCTTTCACGGGACCAGGCTTCTCCGAAACTGAGGCCCAACACAGCTTCCCATATAAGAAAAACTGGCTGGCTGAACCTCTGGACCACATTTCAGCCATATGTGGTGCAGTTTACTGAGAATGTGGGATTTTCCTAACTGTCCTGATTACTTTCATCAGCTTCCCAGTGAAGAGGGCCTCTCGGTTCAGGGTAGAGCTGGACGATGGGCACGGATCTGGCACAGCTGTCCCAAACGCCTCTGATGCAGCCCCCAGGAAGTGGGAAGCGGATGCTATTTAAAGGGTCTTGGCGTAGGGACTTGGGCCTGCATTGGCACTTCTCTTTGGTTTGGCGAGCATCTGTCACATGTCCTCCTCACAGAATTGCTAACATCAAGGAGCCTGGGCTGCTGGAAAAGACGCTCTAAAGGGGGCCATAGCTGAATGGGTGATGGGAAAGAGGTGGGGATGCTGGCAGTTTCTGCTGGAGGCTCCACTTGGGGAGTGAAGGCTGAAGGGGAACACACAACGATTCTCGGTCCTGGGAACGTCCCTTCTCACACCGAGAAGTGATTTGAAGGGACGTTGATGTTTATTGCACCACTGGCGGTGGCCTGACCACTGCCTGCACCCACACGGTTTTATGCATTTCCACCTTCTGGAAAAAAAGATTCCGTAGGATCCTTATAAAATATCTAGATGGCCTTGACGCTGTTTAGATGATGGGAAAGGACTTTGAAACGCTAAGCTAAGCTCGCTGCTGTTTGTAAAATGACAGTTTTCCTAAGTATATCACCCCTTCGAATATGAACTTCCTGGGGTGGTGGGAGTAGCGCTGCCCCCCTTTTTGGTGTCTGGTGTCTGATGTGAGCTGACCTGAGACTTTTATAGGAAGTGGGTCAGAAAGGAGGAGGCAGATGTCGGGCTCTGGAAGGCAGCCCATGGTCAGAGCAGGCCAGGAACCTCCGAGCTGGGGAAGGGGTCCCAGAACTCATGTGGTCTCCCAGTGGGCGGGAACACAGCCTGGCAGGGCATTCATGCATCAGGTTGAGAGCTGGCCAACCTCCACACAGCCCTTCCCTCCTCCAACACTGAGGCAATGGGATGGGTGGGAAGGAAAGGAGGGGCTCTGGGGCCCAGCGCCCTGGGAAGTGCAGGGGTGGCTCCCTGCTGAGAAGCACTGGGGGGTTCTCAGTGCTCAGCACAGGCCGGGCATACAGTCAGTGCTTAATAAATGAATCGAGAAAGGCCTGATGCAAAGGCGTCCCAAGCTAACCTTGTTCTGACAGCTTAGCGAGGCCCTGCAAGCTGGCTCAGGACCGTCCCTCCTGTGGTCACATGAACACAGAGATTCTGCAGGTCCCCCTGAGCCGGGCTCTTTCCTAGGCAGTCCCATTGTACTTCTCCCCTCTGCCCTTGGCCACACCCGTCTTATGATGCCCTCCATGGCAGCCTGCACTGAAGCCGCCGACATTGATTTCTTTTTCCTTTTTTTGGAGCGAGTTATTGGTCTCCTGTGTGTGTGATCAAAACTGAATGGGAGATTGGAAAAGATCAAAACAAACAAACCACGGCTGGCCTAGATCAATGGCAGGACCTGGGGACATGTCACTTAGCACGCTGGGAGTTGGAGGCTGTGCTGAGCGTATGGCTTGGAATGGCTGTGGCAGAGGGTGCTCTGAGCAGGCCCCCGGTGGTTCCTCTGCCAGCCCCAGCACCCATCTCCCCCACCCCCTTGCCAGGGATCCCTTCTCCTGGGGCTTCTTCTCCCCACACTCTACCCACCACCAAAACTTCTTTTCCTGAAGGGCAATCCAGTCATCAAGCAGAAAATAGATGCCTAATGATCAAAAGCATCCATCAGCACTGCGACAGCTTTGCGAACCCACACCCTCGCTGTGCTGCGCAAAGCAAACAGCCAGGGCTTTCAGGAGCCCCAGATCCTTGGTACCTAGAAAAACGATAACTTGACTAGTGCTCCCTATGACAAAGGAAGGTGATACAAAAACAGAAGTCAAGAGGCACACAACTGTGGCGTTAGATACAGACAGAGCAGTCCAGTCTTGGGGGGCGTTAGATACAGACAGAGCAGTCCAGTCCTGGGGGGCGTTAGATGAAGACAGAGCAGTCCAGTCCTGGGGGGTGTTAGATACAGACAGAGCAGTCCAGTCCTGGGGGGCGTTAGATGCAGACAGAGCAGTCCAGTCCTGGGGGGTGTTAGATACAGACAGAGCAGTCCAGTCCTGGGGGGCGTTAGATGCAGACAGAGCAGTCCAGTCCCGGGGGGTGTAAGGTACAGACAAAGCAGTCCAGCCCTGGGGGGTGTTAGATACAGACAGAGCAGTCCAGCCCTGGGGTTGCCCTCTGCAGCAGCGAGGTGACTGCTTCCTGCTCACAGATCTCAACGTGGCCAGCGTGGGTTTGTGGGGTGGTTTTCCTGCTCTGCATGGTGGGGTGGGCCAGATTGCGGGGAGGTGTGGGAAGGGCACTTGTAGAGGGAGGGTGGTATAAAGGGACTCAGCTTGGAGTGTCAGTGCATGCTGCAGACAGGCACTCCACCATCCTGAGACCCTTCTGCCTCTGGGGGTGAGAACACAGTCTTGTCATCCACACTGAGATGCCGATGACCCCGATGCTGGAAGGTCCCAGGGAGGACAAACCAGGAAGGGCATGCAGATGGCCGCATTAAGGCCCTGTCCTTCCCCCTGCTATTAAGGGAGTTAATGCATGAAGAGCAAGTGCTTTGGACAGCACCTGCACACAGGACCCACTCGCTTTTTGTGTGTTTTTTTTTTTTTTGAGACAGAGCCTCGTTCTGTCACCCAGGCTGGGGTGCAGTAGTGTGATCTCGGCTCACTGCAACCTCTGCCTCCCAGGTTCAAGCGATTCTCATGCCTCAGCCTCCCGAGTAGCTGGGATTACAGGTGCATGCCACCACGCCTGGCTAATTTTTGCATTTTTAGAGAGATGGGGTTTCCCCATGTTGGCCAGGATGGTCTCAAACTCCTGACTTCAGGTGATCCACCCGCCTCAGCCTCCCAAAGTGCTGGGATGACAGGTGTGAGCCACTGCGCCCGGCCCTGCTTTCTAAGTGCCTGCCAGCATCACCTTGTTTTCTTCTGTATTATGATCATTATCGGCAACATTTGTGGCAGAAGCAAGTTCCTAACTCTGAACATAAGTGGGGTTTTCCAGGTGGGACGTGGAATAAAAGAGTGGTCGGAGTCTTCACAGCTAATTAAATTGTTAGAAAACTTCCGAGCCTCGGCTGTCATGATTTAGAAAACAGGAAAGAAAAACCTTCTCCCTGACAAACACCCAACACGAATTGTATCCCAGCTCTGCAGTGTGGCCAGCCCCTCCAGATGGGGACAGGGGCCACTCCCATGCGAGGCCAGGGGATCAAGACACATGCAACAGGCTCTAGCAGGCCTGCCAGTCCCTCTCCCCGCCCCAGCCGTCTTCCTGGAAGGAAGGAGTGTGCTGGAGGCAGTGCCGCCCATGTTTTAAATATAAGAGATTTTGTGGAAATGGTGGCAATGGTGAAGGAGGGAGGCAAAGAGATCAGAAATGGGAGGGGAGAGAGCTGGGTCCATCCCTTCCATCAAACCCTCTCCAGATAAAGCTTCGAGGATCTCACATTTCAAAGGGCTTTTCTCAGTCGGCCCACGGCAGAGCTGGGTTGTTTGTTTTTAAGTGTTTATTTTCTAAGTGTCCTGTAAGCCCCTGAAGGAAGAGGGGGCTGGGTGAGAAATGCCCACTCTGGCAGCCAGAGGTCAGTTTGCAAATCAAGGGACAGCGAAGCCCTGACAGCTTCCCTCCTCCAGCGAGAGCCTTCAGAGGGTGCTCGCTTTGGAGGGAGGCTATAAGCCCATGCTGCCTGTGTCCAGGGGTCTGGGGCCCAGGGGCCGAGCGAGGCCGGGCCTCACCATCGGTCGGGCAGCCACCCTCACCTCCCCATTTTTCAAAGGGGCTCGAATGTAAAACCCAGCTCCCCAGATAAAGGCAAATATGGTGCCTGTTTCTCTCTCCTCTTCTGAGGTTTCACCCAGTGGGGAAAAGCCTGGGAAAAAAGAACATGGCCTCTTTCCTAAATCAAAAGGAACATGAGTCTCCATCAGCCATGAAAGGAATGGCAAATGAAATACAAATGAGATGTCATTAAAACAAGAAAGGCCTAATGAATTCTCTTCCTGAAGCAGATGCAAGGACTGGAAAAGTCAGGGCTGGGTTTCGGCTCCAGAGAAACGGACTTGGGGCACCAGCCCAGCCCAGTCCAGCCCAGCCCACCGGGGCCGGGGAGGGGGCTTTGAAGGGGTCTGCAGCCAAGTCATGGGATGCCATCATCCCCATGTCACTCCCCGGCCCATGATCTACAACTCTGGATTAGCACAGGCCTGGGTCCCTCCCGAAAGTCTTCCAGGAACAAACGCCCCCAGGCACCAAGCTGCCCAGTCCACAGGCCCTGGAGGGTGGGCGTGGCTTGTACCCATGTCCAGGGCCCACCAGGCTTCCGAGAGCACCCTTGCCCAAATGACCCCCTATGACATAAGGGGACCCTTACCCGGTTATCGCCTTCGGGGGCGAGAGGATCTGTCATCCAGGATCCGAACCTCGAGCCGGAGGTCTTGATAGTCACGGGGTCACTGATGCCCGTCAACTTCCCGCAAGCTGGAAAAGAGCACGCAGGTCAGGAGAGGGAGGGCAGGGGCCCCGGCCCGCGGTGGTCACCCTGACCCTGACTGCCCAGAGCACATGTGCCACGTGGCGGCTTCTCCTCTTGCCCTCGGGGTCTGGGGTGCTGTGGAAAGCTGCTCACGCCCTTGTTTTCACAGACAACTCCCCCAGTCTCGGAAAAGCCACCTCCTCCCCAAAACAGAACAGCTGTGGCCAGGATAGCAGGGAAGAGCCGTGGGCAGACGGCCGCCCTCCCGCGCTTCACGCCTCCTCAGCCTGCTGGACCCATGGCCTGGGGATGGGGGTGCCGGAGCAGCACCTCTAGGAGAGGGGGTCAGCTTTGCCAAGACTCAATTTTCTTCTCTTGGAAATGGTAACGTGGCAGCTCCACCCCCAAGGGCATTAGAAGTCATGCCCTGACAGCCCAGCCCACGTGGGGCACAGTTAGGCCCAGTGTGAGACACTGCATCCAGGCAGGCCCTGTTCCACGATGGAGCAGCACCACCACCAGCCGCCCCGGAACTGACCCGGGACAAAGGCCACAGCTGCCTTCCGGCAGGAAGAGCCTGCGCGCCTCTCCCACAGGCGTGAGCCAGTTGCTTCTGCCTGTGGGAGGAGCCCAGGCTGGAGCGCTGGGATTTTGAGCACCAGGGCAGATGGGATCCTGGATGTGACCTCAGCAGCCCTCCCGTCTCACAGAGGACCATGGAGGTGAGGAGGGACACACCCGGGCCACCCGGTGATTCGGGCTGAGGCTGGAGCCCCCCATACCCCTGAGGGCTCAGGGCGGCTTCCACACCCACTGCATAGGAACACAACTCCTCCTGCCCGGAGGCCGGCGAATCTGCACAGCCATGCAGCTCTTCCAGAATGCACGAGCCTCGGCCGCCCTCTGAAGGGCCAAATGCTCCTGATTCTAACAGGGACCCTGGATGGGAAGTGGGTGGCTTCCCTGCGCAGGGTGGAGGAAGGGCCCCTCTGCCGCAAGCCCCCGCACCCTGCCCTGTCCCTCCCGGCCAAGCCAGCCTGTGACCTCCTAGGTCTGCGTGGCACCCTCGGTGGGCTTGCACGAGCACACGAATTCAGAGGCCATCCATGTGTGGTGGAAGACTGCTGGTGAGTGCGCCTGGACCTCGGCTCAGCCAGGATAATCCCGTAGGCAAGCAGGGTGGGGCAGGCTCCAGGCTGCCCCCCTAGAGGACGCGGCCACTCCCATGCTCAGCGCAGGTCTCAGGGTGCCTCCCACTCTCTCCCAACTGGAAGTGGCCTGTTACTGGCATCACACAAGACCAGAAAGAAGAACGCTCCCGGCCCCGCCGGCGTGGAGGCGTCTCTGATTCTGTGGGTTGGCGGGAGAGCGTGCATCCGGGCACCAGGGGCTTTCAGAGGGACGAGGAGCCCACTGCCCACAGAAAAAGACTGGGTTTGCCCCCACATTCCCATCGAGTCGGGCTGCACTGCTCCAAGGCCCCGGCAACCTGGCTCCCAGGCTGCCGCCTCTGCCCCGACCGGAAGAAGAAATGTCACAGCCCTTCCCTCTCTTCCTCCTCCATGCTTAGTCCCCCGTTCCTAATTTCAAGAGGAATTATGTGCTTTCCCAAGTAAATATTGTCCCCTCATGGCTGGAGGCTTCCCGGCAGTGGGGCCGGGTGAGAGGCTGCCAGGGTCTGCTCGGCCTTGGCCCACACGGGCTCTGGGCGAGGCCATGCTCCCCATCTGTGGGAGGAGAAGCAGCAGAAGACAGGGATGGAGAGGAGATGGCCACAGCTGACCGGCATCTATGGGGACGAGAAGTAAGAAGATGTGGGGGGTCTGAGAAGTCTCACAAGAGACTCCTCTTCCAGGAGAGCCTGGCCCAGATTTTCACTCCAGTGCAACTCGCTGGCCGAGAGGGGGAGCTCAGGGCGTCTTTACCAAGGCCCTGGAGGAGCAGGAGACAGGAGCCATGGCCGGGCTCACCCCTCACCCTCCGGCTGCTGGGGGGCCCTGGGCTTCGGGGGAGACAGCAGCTCCCTCTGCACTGGGTGGGTGCTGGGAGAGGCCCTTCACAGCCCCTTTCCAGCCCTCCCTGCCGTCCAGAGGCTGGTGTCCCCTAAGACAGTGCTTTGGCCCTGGGAACGTCCCGTGAGGGCTCTCCACGCCGTGGTTCGGTTAGTTGTCCAGAAGGAGAAGCCTAGAGGAGCGGCGGCCCCACGCTGGGTTTCCATCTAGCAGCGCACGCGGGCTCTGGCCACTTCAGCCTCCTCAGTCAACACGCTGGCCCTTCCGTGACGCTGGCCCACACTAACGCCCAGAACAACACCCGCAGCAGGCTCGTCCCGGTCGCATGACCTCCCGGGAGGAGACCAGGTATCTGCCCTCCACCTTGCAGGCAGCCGGCAGAGGCCAGAGGCAGCAGTCAGTGCCGGGCTCCTTCCTCTCTGCCGCCTGGCCCGAGCCCCACCCTGCTGGTTCACGCAGCTTTGCTCCAGCTGTCCCTCCACCTGGCGTGCCGGCCCCAGCCCCACCTTCCCACCCACCTTCACTGGCTTGCCCCAAACTGACACCTCTGCCCTAAAGACGTGCCCCTCCTTCACTCTGCCTGGCCTGCCTGTCCTCACTGGAGCTGGAGCCAGCTTCCCACCGTACATCTCCTGGGGCTGCCGAGGAATGTCTGGGTCTTACTGCCCCAGGGAAGAAGCTTCCTGCATTCACCCTGTTTCCTCCAAAACTCAGCCTGGGGATTTGTATGGAATGAATGAATGAATGAATGACTCATTGCTCAGAAAAGCCTCCGAAGTCGAAGGCTTCACTCTCTGTCTCAGTGGAGGAGGGAGAGTGACCCTCTTCCCTGGGGGATGCTGTGTGCTCCCTCTCCTTCTCTATAGATGAGCTAATAACAACAGTGCCCCCTCGGAAGGCTGCTGTGAGAATTAGGGCAGGGACCACCAGAGAGCTTTTGGGACAGCACCTGCCACAGAGTCAGAGCTCCACAGAGGTCAGGAGGCATCCCTGGGGATTCAGACTGAGGATGTGCAGTAAGGCGAGCCCAGGTGAACGTGGTCTTCACCCCTCCCACTTCATCCTGCCCACCCTGGACCTTGCAGTTCTACTCTCCAGAGGGCGGCTCTGCCCCAGGCCCACCCTGCCCTGGGCCAAGGGCTCCCTCTTCCCTCCTGCATGGTCCCCACTGGCTCAGAGCTGAGCATCACCCTCTCCAGCTCCCTCTTTTAAATGCAAAAGTGACCTCTTGAAATGAGCCTTAAAATATTGGCTTAGCGAGGGCAGGGAAGGGTGAGGCTGGCTCTGCACCCTGCTCTTCCAACTGCTGGCTGCAGGCACAGCTCCCAGGGCCCTCGGGGCTGGAGGCCACCTGCCCTCCTTGAGTCAGGGAGTTATTTTTGGTTCTCCATCCAGACCGCTTCTGCCAAGACCTCAGGAACTGACAGGATCTAAAAAAGCCCATGGCAGAGCCTCAGCAGAATCTTGGCACATCCAGTTCAGGAAAGCGTCCCTCTCCAGTCACGAGCACTCAGGATGCACTCACAGGGAGGGAAGAGGAGGGGAGAGGCAGGAGAGGGCTGGCCAGGCTTCCTGCACTGCTGGAGGCTCAGGAAATGGCCCAAACAGGCTCTGTCTCCTGGGAAGGCCTGGGCTGGGAGGGCTGGCATGCTCAGCTGGAGGGGGAGGCCCCCCGAGGGCCCCAGACGGGCTCAGAAGGCAGAGCACTGTGCAAGGCCGGGAGCCTGGACAAGCCGATGCCCCTGCGGATGAGACAATCTGCCTCTTGCTACTCCCAGGAGGAGGCCACTTCTGAGCAGCAGCCTGGACGATCTCATAGAACAGGCCCGGCGAGATGCCCACCGAGGACCTCAGGCCAGAGACAGAGGGGTCTCTGGGTAACCCCGGAGACAGGCCAGGAGGGCTGAGTGCCCTGAAGCAGGCAGATGGGGTTCCTGGCCTGCTGCCTGTCCTCTGAGCCTATCTTCCTTGGTCCCAGCTTTTATCCCCTGCAATCCGGGAAGACTTAAGCTGGAAGAAGTCTGCAAAGCTGGGAACTTGGACAAACCAATGTCCAAGATGCATATGAAAGAAGCTGAGAACCATGCAGCATCCCCACCAGGCCTCGGGATCAGACCCAGGGCCTGGGCTGGGGTGGCCACTGAGAAAAGGGTCATGGCAGACCCTCCTCCTTGCATGGCAGGGAAGGGCGGGCCTCCAGGAGACTCTCACCGCCTGCCATCTGGAGAACTTCCTGGGAGGAGCCCTGGCCGCCTGGGCCCCACTCAGTCAGTGCTTCTGAGTGGCTTTTTAGATTTCGGTTTATTTCCTCCCCTGTCATTCCAGTGCGTTTTCCTTCAGAATCCACTGGCCAGGGCTTAACTCTCTATCCTTGAACGTGCCATGTGTGCCGGTGATAGTGGCTCACTGTCTAGCCCCACTCAGGGCCGGGGGCAGGAGAAGACAGACGCTCTCTCTGCCTGGTTGACCCTTTCTCACATCTCAGGGTCAGGGAACAAGAGGGAGGCTTCAGATTTGTCTCCCCCAGGACAGAATGTAGGGCATGGTGCCAGAGCCAAGCACCATGCCCTGCCATCCTGAGCTGGGACGGGGGCCTGGGGCCTGCGACTGGACTTGCATCAACCTAGATACCCAGGCAGGCCCAGCTCCCAGCGGCCGACAGGGGACTCTGAAGCTGGAGCCAGCGGGCTTTGTTAAGACGTGTTCCAGTGAAACAAAAAGACCCCACTGACCCTGAAGCCCAGGCTCTGTCTGTGCTTATGGGTGTCTGGGGGCTTCCTTCTCACCCTTTGGGAAAAAAAAAGAAACGAAGGAAGCCTTTAGCACCAGAGTGCCAGGATGGTATATCTGGGAGGAGCCCTTCACATCAGCTGGCCCCCTCACCCCTCGTTTATAGAGAGGACCATGGAGGCCTGAAGCCGACAGGCACACGACACGCCCCGGGAGCTCCACGGGTAGAGCGGCGTCATGCACTGACCCTCACGCTTCTGGCTTCGCTCAGCTTCGCTGCTGGGGCATCTGACTCCGCAGGTTCCCCTGGAGAGAGGGCCCCACACCCAGCTCAGGGGACGAGGCCAGGGGCACGGGGCAACACTGCCTCTCCCCTTGCCTGGCAACAAGACCTGCTCCAGGGGAACCGACAAACTGCCTCCCTTCCAGAGGATGCCTGAGAGGAGAGGTTCAGATTCAAGTTTCTGGCTGGGCCAATAAAAAATCATATAATGCCATCAAAAGAGGGATCTTCAGAATTGGGAACTGAAAGCTGATGGAGCCCTGGTCCTGTTTCCTCTGTTTCTGAGTATGTTCTGGGCTTGTCAGCAACAGTGCCTTGAAGAAGGTAGCAGCAAGGGGAGAACTATCAGGAAGACTTTGGGAGAGCCTCTCCTCCAGGCTTACCGCAGGAAGGGACGCTGGACCCTGTTCACCAGACCACGGAACCTGCAGTCAGACTTCACACCAGCAGGTGCAGCAGGCACACCAAGAAACTGCAGGGTCTGGGACAGGGGAGGAAACTGCCCACTACTGGATGCCACATCTCACAGAAGCCCTGACCACCCAGGATGGCCGGCAGCGTGTGCTGGCTCCACCTTGCAGAAGGCCGGTCTCCTCGGCAACCTCCCAGCAAGAAAACAGGCTGCCAGGGTGGTCCTGAGATGGGTACCTATTTGCAAAGCTAAAATGAAGCTAAATTAAGCAGCTGCAGGATATTAATTTGGTGCTTAAGTTACTGAACTTGGACAAAAGCCTGTGAAGAGGGAGGAGGAAGATCAGCAGCTGCTAAATCTGTGTGTCAACCATCTATCAATCAATCAATCAATCAATCAATCAATCATTTATCTGTCTAACTACCTATCCAGTTATCAGTCAGCTATCATCACCTCTCTATCCATCGACCTACCTGCCTACCAGCACCTCCCCTGCTGGGCACAGTGCTCAGGATCTGAAGGACTTCCACGAATTATCATTCCATGAATTACCCCGGAGCTCAGGGACTCCCTGCACCATTTTACAGATGAGGAGGCAGCTGAAACTCGAGAGGGTAAATGCCTTGGGGGAGTCGCACAGCTATCGAGTGGCATTTACTACCTTACAAAGCTGCCTCCTCTAACGGGGGAGCTTAGTTTGCTGTGTGTCAAGATTAGCCGGGTGCTGGCTACAGGCAGATGCCAGGGCCCCACCTGCAGACGCTCTGATTCAGCAGCTCTGCCTACGTATCGCAGCCCTTCCAAAGAAAGAATTAAATGCAGAGGGGAAACCAGGCAGCTGCACTCCAAAGGTGGGAAAAAGAGGGCCTCTGGAGGCCTATTAACCCTCTCTCTTTACTCTCAAATCAATGGTGTTAGCAGCCCAAGGACAGCCATGTGATCTCTTTCACAAGACCCAAGATTTTAAGCCGCAAGGTAAACTCACCCAGCTACTAAAAATAGGCCAAGCACAGATGGGAAGGCCAGCTCATCCGGGAGGGGTGGTGCCCCCTCGGAAAGGCCCTTGGCTTCTCACTATTTGCAACTTTTTACTCCAAATCCCCACTTTGCTCCCTTGATTCCTTGATTGGAAAATGTGGAGGTTTTCTCTGGGTTTCTCCGTGATGTGCCCTGTCTATTCCAGGGAGGGAAGACACTGCTCGTGGGGAAACACATAACAACAACAAAAAGACCCCGCCACTGGATTCTTCGGAGGCCGAGGGAGACCCCATAAGTGGGAGTGTTTGGAGGTGCTGGAGAGAGGGGCAATGGTGAGGTCACCCAAGGGCATGATGGGTAGCAAGCCGAAGATAGTACCCGAGGGAAATAGTCATATAGCCCCATGATCGTTAATACAGCCCTATCGTCATTAACATTCACACCAACTCCTAGAAAGTTAAACACTCACACCAACTCCTAGAAAGTCAAATTGGGAAGCCATGGTAGAGGCCATCTGGCCCAGACCCCCCTCCTGGGACTGTCTGAGGTCACCCAGCCACTGTCACACCAGGGCTGGGCACCATGGAGCACGGAGCTGAAAGAATGCAGTCAGCAGCCCCCATGGGACACAGCCAGCATGCACACATCAAAATGGATTAGTTCTCCGACTCCAAGCATTTCTTATTGTCTCTGTTTTGGGACTGGGGAACTTAAAGCTTTGTGCGTTCACTGAGGACACCTAGAACAGCATTTAAAAATCACCTAAAGTGGGAACCTGGGAAAACAAGGGTTTGGCTGACTCTTTTCTTTCCCCTTGAATATTCTCTCTCTTCACCCGACTAACAACATTAGAGGTTTTTTTTTTAAAGTGTTCTTTTTGGATGTTTTAGGTTTATAATAAGGCACTTGGAGTGTGTGTGTGTGGAAGGGAGAGTAGAAATAAAAAGGTAATCAAGTTAGAACATCAGAGAAAGCCTGAGATAAACTTCATAAGGCAAAATCACCCTAAAATTACCCTAAGTTACCCTAAAAAGTAGGTAGTATGAAAACAACCTTTGTGTTATTAAAAAAAAAACACAGCTTGGTGAGGACGGATGGTTAATATTTCTTAAGAAAAACTACAAGTAGAATTGGGATTTGAAATGTGCTATTTAAAAGCAGACTCAGACACTAATGTGTTAATATTTCTGCTAGTAATTAACTGGAAAGTTGATAAGGTGAATGGGTAATCAATCAGAAATAAGAATCCAAATGGGTCACCCCACACTGGGGGTCTTTCTGAGGAAACACACCTGAGGAAGGGGCTCATTTGCTCAGAGGCCCCTCCCCTTCCAGGCTGGGAGCGGGGGCTCCCTCCCCTGCTGTGAATGGCAGCTCTACTGTGATGTGATTGAATTTTGTTCCCTTTTTTATTCAAACTATGCATGATTCAATATTTCAGGAGCTCCACCAGCCCCCGTTCTCAATCCGGAGGAATCTGAGATGTTATTGCCAGCCCTATTAAACTGGTGTCTTCAATGCACACACACATACGGTACACACACACACACAATCCGCCAGATGGTATGCTATTTTTTTCCAGATGTGCGACTTAGCAGGGTCTGTGGCCTCTGCACAAGACCCGGCTCAGAACAATGCCCTAGGATGGGTGTGGCCTACGCTCCGCCTTTGCTGTCTCTCAAGGTAGCCCTGCCCAGGAGCCCTAATCCAGCCATCACCTCGCGAAGCCAAGCGGGCGCTGTCCACTTCAGCACCACTCCCTAAGCCTGTGCGTGTGCCGGAGGTGGGCAGTGCAGCGCCACGTCCCGCAGGGTACTGGGCCTACCTAGTTTTTGCATGCATGCACGGAGCCTTTCTTCAAGATTGGACACTCTGCTCTGAAGTTCATCGTAGTCATAGGCGCCAATTTCCTCTTGCAGCTCGTTAAGCACTGACGTCAGATTCTGGACCTCCTCTTTAAACTGCAATACCAATTTGGCATCGGCCTTGTACTCTTCCAAGACAGGTATCAAAGGCCTAAGTTCATCCATTTTCGCTTTTATCGCCTGCAAGGTTAAAATAAGCTGGTTCAGTGCGATGCATGCAAGAACTCTCACACCCTGCCTTGGCCTGGCTTCTCCCTAGGTGAGGGAAAGTGTGTATATTCCCGCTTTATTTACAGGCTTATTTATTCTGGTCCAAATGAGTTAGAAGAGCATATTAAACAGTCCTCAGAACACCAACATATTTGGGAAAGGTCTTTATTGTCAGTTTAGAATGCAACATCTTAAGGTTACATGCTTTGAGTCACATACACGAAGTTTTTTTTTCTTTCTTTTTCAAAAAATGCATTGACAAGGGTTCAAACTATTCATGAAATGCAGCTACAGTCGCATGCAAAGGAGGATCTTGGTTGTATTCAAGGTTCCTTAGTGAAATGGTGCTAAGTATTGGAAAATAATAGTAAAAATGCATGGTGCAAAAAGCTCTCTGGCTCTCTTTCATGGTTACATGGGAGTGGACTGCTTCTTCAGTCACTGCAGCATTGAAAAAACTCTTTTAAGTTAGCCCTGCAAGTAAGAAAATGAAATACCGTTGAAGAACTAGCTCACTAGCCTGCCTGAAACAGACAGCCATGAGGAAACACATATTTGCATGGTCACTTAGAAAAATCCCACTGTAACGCTCGAGTTAGTCAAAACAAACTGCTTTAAGAGTTACTGAGATTCCCTCATCACAATTTCTGTTGGAATTTTTTTTAATGCGGTTTAGCACAGTATAGGCAAGTGCTTGCTTTTCTTCCCCCAGAGTCACAGCACCCCAAAATTGGAAACTCGGAGAGATGCCTGTGTCAACAACGTTTGCCAAGATGAGCTACCTCCCAGTTGCTGAAGACACCCCCATCGTTAGAGGAGTCTGCGGCCGCAGAGAAGGGAGTGCTGGCTCAGAGACATAAATGCTTTTTGGTTAGACAGGTCAACATCTCTCCCTCCAGAGTAATTCATGATGACCAGCCAGATGCAAGGACAAAATGTCCACCTGCCTCTGATGAGTGCAATCGGCTCATTTCACCTCAACAGGATTGGGCCTGCTATTATTTTATTTATAATATAGATTTATAATTTCATTAGCTTGCCATTTCATCTATTTAATGTATCATTTTTAAAAGAGAATTAGTTCTTGCCTCATGCAGGGAGCACATCAGAGAAAAACATTAGCATATAAAGGACGGGAAGACAGAGACAGAGCACATCAGCAGCTTCCAGTTGGGTGAGGCTGTGTAATTTGACCTGTTCATTTACATCTGGGCTGGATTTCTAATTAAAATGCATGTATACCTTAATTAAGGTGGCATATAACGTTTCAGTCGAATCGAACTGAGATGGAGTCAACTGTGGGCATATCTCTACCTGGCTGCACATCTGTATCTATGATTTTAGGTCAAACAAACACCAGTTTTAATGTCCAGAGTTACCCGGAGAAGCAGAACACTTCCCACGAGGTGGAAAGGAGGTTGGCGTCTCTCTCTTTTTTCTCTACAAGTCTATGGCATGCCTTGTCATGGCTAGATTAGGTCAGATGTGAAAAACTGCCCTGAGAGATTCCTGCTCCAGAAGGGCCCTCATCAATTCAGCTAATCTTTGGCTAATGTGATTTACCTGCAGCAGCTGCAGAATGACAAGGGCCAATAACGATGTCCCTTCCCAGCTAATATTTGACTTGGCTTGGGCAGCGCAGGATCTCAGACCCCTGGCTTCCAAATCCCACTGACGGGGGCTTGGGGGCGAGTGTGTGCTGTTGCCACCACTCAGGCCGCCCCTGTCAAGGTGGCTTCTGCCAAGCCAGGGCCAGTGGTGGCCTCCCTACTGCCAAGGGCAACAGTCCTTTCAAGGCACAGAACAACCTTTGCTGTGCTTCTCCCTGCCCCAAATGACCATTTCTGTAGGGAAAGGGAGAGCATGAAGGGAAAGCACACCCAGCCTCAGAGGAGGAGAAGAAGGAGAAGGAGGAGGAAGAGGAGGAGAAGGAGAGGGAGGAGGAAGAGGAGGAGAAGGAGAGGGAGGAGGAAGAGGAGGATGAAGGGGAAGAGGAGGAAGAGGAGGATGAAGGGGAAGAGGAGGAAGAGGAGGAGAAGGAGAGGGAGGAGGAAGAGGAGGATGAAGGGGAAGAGGAGGAAGAGGAGGAGAAGAAGGAGAGGGAGGAGGAAGAGGAGGATGAAGGGGAAGAGGAGGAAGAGGAGGAGAAGAAGGAGAGGGAGGAGGAAGAGGAGGATGAAGAGGGAGAGGAGGAAGAGGAGGAGAAGGAGGAGAGGGAGGAGGAAGAGAAGGATGAAGAGGGGGAGGAGGAGGAAGAGGAGGATGAAGAGGGGGAGGAGGAGGAAGAGGAGGAGAAGGAGAGGGAGGAGGAAGAGGAGGATGAAGAGGGGGAGGAGGAAGAGGAGGATGAAGAGCGGGAGGAGGAAGAGGAGGAGAAGGAGGAGAGGGAGGAGGAAGAGGAGGATGAAGAGGGGGAGGAGGAGGGGGGAGGAAGAGGAGGGGGGAAGGAAAGGAGGGGGAAGGAAAGGAGGAGGAAGGAAGGAGGAAGAGGAAGGGGGAGGAGGAGGAAGGAAGGGGGATGAGGAGGAGAAAGTGGAAGAAGAAAAGGAGGGGGAGGAATGAGGAGGAGGTGAGAGGGGGGAGGAGGGGGAGGAGAAGGAGGAAAAGGGAGAGGAGGAGGAAGGGAAGGGGGAGGAAGAGAAAGGAGGAGGGGGAGGGGAATGAGGAGGAGAAAAGGGAGGAAGGGAAGGAGAGAGAGGAAAGGGGAGGCAGAGGGGCAAGGGGGAAGAGGAGAGGGGAGGAGAGGAAGGGGGAGGAGGGGGAAGGGGAAGAACAGGAGGAGGAGAGGGAGGAGGAAGGAGGGGGAGGAGAAAGGGAGAAAATAGGGGAGAGGGGGAGGAGGAGAAGGAGGATGAGAGGAAGAGGGGAGGGGGGAAGGGAAAGGAGGAGAACAAGGAGGAGAGGGAGAGGAGGAGGAGAGGGGGAGGAGGAGGAGAGGGGGAGGAGGAGGAGAGGGGGAGGAGGAGGAGAGGGGGAGGGGGAGGAGAGGGGGAGGAGGAGGAGAGGGGGAGGGGCAGGAGGAGGGGGAGAAGGGAGAGGGAGGGGAAGGGGGAGACGAGAGGGAGGAAGAAGAGAGGGAGGTGGAGAGGAGGGCAGGGAAGGAAAAGGAGGAGGAGGAGAGAAGGGAAGGGAGGGGTGAGGAGGAGGAGGAGAAGAAGGAGGGGAAGGAGGAGGAGGAAGAGGAGGGGAAGAGGAGGGAGGGGAAGGAGGAGAGGAGGGAGGGGAGAGGGGGAGGAGGAGGAGAAAGAGGAGGGGAAGAGGAGGAGAGGAGGGAGGGGAAGGAGGAGGAAGAGGAGGAGACGAGGGAGGGGAAGAAGGAGGAAGATGAGAAGGAGGAGAGGAGGGAGGGGAAGGAGGAAGAAGAGGAGGAGGAGGAGGATAAGGGGAGGGAGAGGGGGAGGAACATACACATACCTTAAACTGCCTGGCCAGGTGTTGCTTATGACTCTCCTCCACCTGTTTGAACTTGGACTCCAGTCCTTTCATTTGGTTCTCCATCTTCTCCACGTACTGCAAGTCTCTCTGGGTCCGCCTGTCCAAGACCTCTATGGACTGAGACATGTTCTGCACCTGTCAAAAGGGCAGCAGGTTCAGCGAAACGGCTGCAGCAGGTGCCAGGCAATCTTCTCTGCCTGCTGTACCGACACTGCCCTTTCCCACACAGCCAGGACACTGGGAACCGGAGGTGGCCCATGCATTATTTACAGGGTAATCGCCAGCATCGCGGACTGTGAGGACCGATAACTCCCCAAACACAGCAAATTGGTTGGGTAAACATTTCCTCTGCCAACGTGTTCTTATCATCAGGGATGCAAATAAGGGGTGCGGGAGACTCAAGGGAGACTCAATTTCCGTTACTGGTTGTAGCTCCAGGCACAGGCTGGGTGATTTCTCTTGATCTCTCTCTCTCTCTTTTTTTTTTTGGTGGTGGTGGGTGGGGATTGTTCCTAGTCTTTATGTTGCAGGACAACATCAGTTAGGCAAGCATAAATACCAGCAGAGAGGAATGGCACTCTTAGGCTGCCCCGCCCCCAGGTATAAATTCTCCTTCCTCCTAAATCTCATTGAGTGTCTTGCTAATAAGGTTGATTACTTAAGTGCAGAGTGAAGGAACAAGGGAGCCGCTCTCCCTGCCTCTGCATCAAGCTTTTTTCCCTATCTGCTATAACATCCATCACACCCCACAGTATCATAGGTAGATGACTGCTCTGCAAACATGTACATTCTGAGCATAGAGTCAGGAATCAATCACCCAGCAAATGAAGAATCGCTGTTCTACATCTTTACAGGCAGATCTGAATTGAGTCTCGCCTCAAGATAGAACTTTAATATTCAACAGGATTCCAGGGAGCTTAAAAGAAAAACAGTTTTAGTGCAGCCACCTGCCAGTGCATTTTATTTGCAGGAAACTGGTGTGTGCTTCTGTGCAAATGCATTCAGGGCTGCGGGGAGGCGGGAGGAAGCTGAGGATTGCCGCAGTGGTGTTTGGGTCATTTTCTCAGAATCTAATCCAATTACTAGGGAGGAAGTTACCTCCATGACAGCAAATCTTCACTCCTAACTTCTTTGCTGAATTGGAAAATACTCTCCCTTCTAGGAACAAAACCACTTGGGGATGAGGCTTAGCTTTGCCTGGTCAGTGTGAAAAGAGGTCAGCGTGGTTTCCACTTCTTACTATACATCCTCCACCCCGCCAAAAAAGTAAAATTCGAGAGAGCAAACCAAGCCTCCTCAGTAGAAGGAAAACCACGATTGCCAATCTCAGCACCCCAAAATGCAAGGAATTTAATATCTTGTTATTAGAAAGTAACACACACCAACTCATCTTGAAATTTTCAGTTTGTAAAGCCCACGGTGGGGTGGCTTTAGCTCCCTCTCACCCCTTCTCTTCCCGGGGAAATGGAAGCATACTTCTTACACCACCTGCCTGATTCTGTTGCTTGTCTTCGTCTATTACTTTGAATAACTACAGCACCTTTTTCAAGAAAAGATGTAAAGTTTGTCTTTATTCATCCTTCAAGGCCCAGCCCAAATGCCACCTCCTCCAGGGAGGCTTCTCTGATGAACTGAGTTAAAACTGGCTGCAAACTATTTGGAAACAACAACGTCACTTTGTTGGCACAATGTCTGCCTAGGAGTGAGCCACGCAGCTGTCCCCAGACAGCTTTCTGGACACGATGCTCATGGGGGGATTGACACTGGGTCTCATCCACATCTGTAACCCCTGCACAAAGTCCAGTAAATCTAGTGCACAGGAGTGGCCCCTGCAGCCACACGGCCGGGGGAAGCAACAATACAATGGCGGCGCCAGTCCAGACGCCTCTCTCCATTCCCCTCCTGGCAAAATCCCCAGGAGCAAAGGCTCACAAGTGCTGAGGAGAAGCTGCTGAGCTCATGCTGGCCTCGGTCAGGAGACCACACACGGTGCCACAGGCTTTTTGCTCCCCAGAGAAGGAATGCTTTTAAAAGATTTCAAAGATTAGACTTTAGATTTAAAAAACAAATTTTAAAGATACCAAGCTATTCAGCTGCCTTAAAACCAAACAATTACTCTCCTATAGTTCTTCTAACCCTGAATGCACTTTCCTTTCTGGCCATGGATAAGGCAGAGGCACAGATCTGCCTCCAGCTCACAATCAGTCTGGGATTGCAATCACACACCCATCTCCCAACCCTCGGGAGGGCGTTCCTCTGAGCACAGCCCTTCCTCTGAGCACCTTCATTTTCCTGCCTGCAGGATGTGTCTCTGAGGAGCCAACTGGCAGGCTCAGGGTCACAGAGCCACAGGACAGTCTATCCCACACCCTACCCAACACGGCAGCACGCATCAAGAAGCGGGAGGGGGGCCAGCTACGCGTGAAGACACGCCTGGCCTCAAGATAACTAACAGCTAATAATTACCCATCCTTTCCCATGTTCCAGGCACTGCACTGAGTCTGCTGTATTATTTATCTCATTTGATCTTTACAAAACCCCGGGAGATGAATACTATATTGAGTCCCATTTTACACATAGGGAGACCAAGGCTCAGAGAAGTTAAGCAACTGCTTACTGTCACTCAGCCAGGAGGCCTGCCAGTTCAAGCTGGACTGGCTCCAAAGCCTACACTCTCAAACCCAGAGCCAAGTGCTTCTTCAAAGAGAACGGAGCCCGTGCCCCATGCCTGCCACTATCCGTGTCCCTGCAGTGCTCAACCCTAGCTGCATGGAACTACCTGGTGAGGCTTCCAGGGCTGTACATGCCTGGGTTCCCCACAGGGACCCCAGGGCAACAGAAATCAGAGACTCTGGGGGTGGGGCCTGGGACTCAGTACCTTGCAGCCTCACCAGGTGGGTTAAAGGTGAAGCCAGGCCACAGAAACACCAACCTGGCTGGAATATGCTCAGCTGTGACCCAGCCCCATCAACAGGGCACTGGGCTGAGGTTTCTGGAGCATCCTGTCCTGCTTCTGCCCATGAAGAGAAGGCAAGAGAAGAAAAGAGAAAGAGGAAAGAAAGAAAATAGCACACAGGCCAGGGTGTGCGGGGGAGCTGAGGACAGAGCAGCGCTGCCTCCTGCTAAAATGCGCAGTGCATTAAGGAGTGAGGGCCCTCTTCCACAGCAGATGGCTCATGCCCTCTGAAAATAGAGTGCCCGCTATGGTATCAAATGGGGCTTTAAATTTTTAAGCAGTAATGCTGTGGCACGCACAGGCAGGAAGGAATGTTCCAGGGCCTGCAGTCCCAGGGGCTCATGGAACATTCTGGAATCCATTTGCCAACTCTCTGCTCCCCCCGCAAATGCCTCCTTCCTGGGCTCAGGGCTCTGTTCTCGCCTCCTGACTCTCGCTGGCCCCCACAGCCCAGAGGCCCCTCCAAGTGCCGCCTCCCTCCTCTAAGCTTCTGAGTAATTAAAGGCTCAGTTAGGCTTTGGTCTAGTTTGGTGTTAATAAATGTTGGTGGAATCTTTTAAATGCATCTTACTTTAATTCTTTTAAAATGATTTACTCAGGTGGCTAAAGAAAAAAAAAATTCCATTCCTGCAAGGTGAGGTGCTTTATGAACTAGGCCAGTTGCCCTGGGTACCATGATGCATCCTTCCTGCCCAAGAAACAAGGGTCCTGTGGCCATTCCAGACAGGCACTGGGACACAGAACAGGCAGTGACTCGGAGCTTTCAAGGCCCGTCAGAGCTGGGTGGGCACTCGAAACCTCTAGCCCACCCTCTCCCTCTCCAAGAAAGGGGACTTGCTTTGTCCAGAGTTTCCTGAGGGTTTGTAGTTCAGCACCAGGAATGTTGACCCGAGTCAGGGCAATGCTGTCCTCTCACCAGGCTGCTCCCACCTTCCCCAACGAGGTGGGCAGTGAGAGCACTATCTGTCCCCCTAGCATGGAGCCAGCCCTGAGTTACAGAGGCCCCCTCACAGACCTCCTGTCATACTCCTGAGCTGACTCCCATTCCAGAAAGTCCAAGGCCAACCTGCAGAGTCATGGCTTTGCTATTGTGTGTGTGTGTGTGTGACTGTGTGTGAGTGTGTGTGTGACTGTGTGTGTGTGATTATGTGTAAGTATGTGTGTGTGTGACTACATGAATGTGTGAGTATGTGTGTGTGAGTGTGTGTGTGTGTGACTATGTGTGAGTGTGTGTGTGTGTGTGTGTGGTGTGACCCCACTCCCTCAGGGTGGGAAAGTTCCCTGCCCATAGGAACTACATGCAAATGCCCCTTTCTTCTGGGGAATCAACGGGTGGAACAGAAGGGCCCACCATTCCTCCTTGTTCCCTTGGTAACTCTCCTAGGGGGCCCCCAGAACCTACTTTAACTACAGAATACGGGGTCCTTGGGTGGAATGTACCAAAAGGCTGGTGGGCTGTGCCCATCAGGAGAAGGCCACCTGACTAAAGTGGGGAGTGGGGGAGACTGAACCAGGCGGTGAGCTCCGCCATGTGGGTCCGAGTGCCTACTTCCCTACTAACAGCTGTTTGGCTTGGGACAAATAAGTCCACCTCTTGGGAACCAGATTTCCTCTTCTTGAACTGGAGTGAAAAATCCCACCAACTTCACATGGTTCTTGTGAAGATTAAGTGAAATAATGGATTCAAAATGTGTTATGCAAACGACACTCTGCTGTTCCCATGTGGTTCTGAAGGTGACCACATAGCCTGCTTTAGCCCCAGGAAGGCATTCATGGGGATGAGCACCTGTCCAGCTACTGGCCAGGTACAACCATTCAAGGGCAGAAAAAAGATCTCGTCTAGTAAAATCCAAATGGCCATGCATTCCTGGGCCCACGGGCACTCTCCAAGGTAGCTGCTGGGTGACAGCCCCAGCCCTGTGTACACAGATTATGACATCACTCAGAGACGGGCCTTGTGTCCCGTCTCACCATGCCCATGTGACTTCTCAGTGGAGCCTGCAGTGACAGGGAGGCAGGTCTAGTCCTCTCTTCCTGGGCCACTCTTGGAAGTCTCAAGCCACCTGTCTGTCTACCCACCCATTCACCCATCCATCCATCCATCCATCCACCCACCCACCCACCCTCACCCATCCATCCACCCACCCACCCATCCATCCATCCGTCCGTCCATCCACCCTTTCACTCATTCACAAATATTCTGAGTGGAGACAAGCCAGGAAAGAGTCAAAATGGGGCCTGCAAGCTAGCCAAGTCTTGATGCTGGCGTGAGCACACAGGCATGTACACGCACGCACACGCACACAAACACACACACACTGCGCAGACTCACCTTCTCCAGTAGCTGCCTCAGCTGTTTTGTGCGGGCATCCCGTGAACACATGGTCTGCTGTGGGGCGACCACTGTGCAGATACACCTGCCCTCGCTGTCCTGGGCAGAGCTGTACACCTGCCAGCTCTCCTCAGGGTTGGTGGGCAGCACCTGGAGAGGGGCGGGGCGGGGACGGAGAGGGAGGGAGAGAAAGGGAGAACATGAGGTTGTGTATCAGAGCCAACAACCAGGGGAAACTGTCCACATCCACCCCCAAGGAAAAGACACGAGGAAATGGTCCCAAGACATGTTTGACCCAAAGGGAAGAAAGGGTCCCTGGGAACAAAGAGGCACAGGTCTCCTGTTAGGGGGCCCAGGGGTGGAAGGATGTCAAAGAGGCAAGACCCTTTACATTCTTAAAATTTAGGTTCAACTCAAGGGATGTCTGCAGTTTGTCATCTGGCCAAATTGATCTGCTGGGTGGATGGGAGGGGCAACTGGGGGCCACAGGCTGGACGAGGCGCAAGGCTGGAAAGCAAAGGCCGGGTGGCTTGCAGCGGGCACGTATTTCAGAAACAGGATATCCTTCCTGTAAGTCAAGCACAGGTGGCTGGCACCACTAAGCCTCGCCCTGCCATTCCCCGACACTTGCAGACGAAGCACCCACTGTAACAGCCCCAGATCCAGCAGCCTATTCGCCCAGAGCCGTGATGAACCCCAAGCCGCGGCAACCTCCCTGCCGGCAGCGCGGCAAAGACTGACCCGAGAAAACACTAGGTTTCCAGCTCCTTGTGGGCTCCACCCACGAGCCATTTGGTGGATGTCGCCAAATTGCTGGTGACATGCTGTGCAGGGGTCACCCCCAACCTCAGTCCTGAGGTTTGCCCAAAGACCACCAAGAAACTGGAGCTGCCCATGTCTGGTCTAACCTTGCAGCCCAGCCCCGCCAGGTACAGGGGCGGGCACTCCTGAGCCTACACGCTCCATCCTGCTGCTGGCCCTACTGTCTCCGAGCGCGCTCCCCTCCGGTGGCATCAGGTCATCTCTCTGCTATTTTTAGCATGACGATGGGGAGGAGAAGTTGGGCTGGGAGAATCTATAGTAGTCACATCTTTAATCTCATTCATTCCCAACCCCAGAAGATCGGGACCCGCAGGCAGGAACAAAGTCATCATGGAGGAATCGCCCTCCGATTCCTGTAGGAGCAGGGGGGGCGGCCTCAAGAGGGGTCTTAGGAGGGAGCCACACCACGGAGCCCTCTTCACAGAGCACTCTGGCAGCAAAAAGGGAGAGGGAGGGAGACTCACGTCCTTCACCTCTCCTTTCAGCCTAAAGGGGCAGTGGTCTGGGGCGCGCCTTCCCGGCGGCAGCCCCTTCCCCGTGCGGCCCTCCGGGTGGCGGTTTCAGCTCAGCCTCGCTCAGCCATCTAAGTCAGCTCTGCCCAGAAGCAGCCCTGGCCACGGTTCCCCTCCCGCTAGGCTCGAGAGGGAGACGCGATTTCAATTTCAGAGGCCAGGAGGGAGGGGTGCGCGCAGAAGAGGAAGGCAAAGGCGAGGGGTGAGCGCCCAAGGGCAGGCTCCCAGGGGCCCCACCCAAGCCCCCTGCACCGTCCCCGGAGGGGAAGGAACGAACCCTCCTATGGACTGGGGAGGAAAGGGCGCCTTGGGACTTTGGGAATGCAGGCTCGGGCAGGAGCTCCGGAGCCCACCGGCCGCGGCCCCACTCCCAGCCCGGTCGGGCCAGTCTGGCTTTTACAAACTAGGGCGGGCTCAGAGTCCCCGCTGGACCGAGCCCAGACTAGGGTCTAGCGGCGACTCCACCCCTCACTCGCTGAGTGTGACCTTGGACAAGTCCCCAAGTCCCCAGCCTTAGTTTCCTAACCTTTCCAATGAGGGGCTCATGATTAGTGACCCAGGACTCCAAGCCTCCGAGAACCCACCAAGCTCCCCCGGCCCCGCGGCGAGGGGCCCAGGCGAAGGAAACGCCGCCCCAGGGGCGAGCGGGCGGAGATGGAGAGGCCCAGGCTGGGGGAGTGGGGAGCAGGGTCGCCACCGCTGCGCCGGCCCGCGACGCCTGCCCTTGCCCGCCCTGCTCCCCGCCGCCTCCCTGGGCGACTCGGGTCCCGCGCGGCGCCCGCCCAGCCCCGGGCTCCGGACCGAGGAGCGGGGGGAGGAGGAGGAAGAGGAGGAGGAGGAGGAGAGGCCGTGCCAAGGCGGCCGGCGGGTGCACTTACGCCGGTGCTGCGGTCCAGCGTCCCGCCGCCGGCCGCCGAGAGCTTGGTGGTGTTGAGGCCCACCAGCGAGGGCAGCGTCTGGGACATCCAGTTGGTGATCATGGCCATGGTGCTCAGCACGACCCCGATCTTGAGCAGCGGCACCGACATCGCGCCTCGAGCTGCCTCCAGCGCCCGCTCCGAGCTGGCACCGGCTCCCGCGCCCAGGCGGCCTTCAGGCGGCGGGCACCGCGGCGGGCAGGGGCGCCCGGCTGTGTCCCCGCGCCCCCTCGGCCCGCCGCCGCCCGCCCGCCGCCTCCGCCGCCCCGCGCGCCCCGGCCATCGCCGCGCCTTCCCCGGGCGCCAGGGAAGGTGGCCAGGCGGCCTCTGCCCGCCGCGCCCTGCGCCTCGCGCCGCCCGCCCCGCGCCCTGCCTTGCCCGGCTGCGTCCCTCCGGGCTCCTCCGCCGCCACCGGGAAGCGCCGTCCGGCTCTGAGCGCTGCGCGGGCTGCGCGCGGGGGCCGCGGCCGGGAGGCGGGGCTCGGCCGGGCGGGGCCGACGCAATCCGCCCAGGAAATGGGTGGATTTTTCCTCTCGCTCGGCTCCCCGCCGCCCCCTGGCTGCTGGCAGCGAGGTCTGCAAACTCCAGTCCGCCCAGGAGTTGGGATCAGGGTGACATGAGGAGACGGACGCACCAACACCCTCAGATCATAAAATACCCGGCAGCGGCGCGGGGACTCCAGCTGGGGGCACGGCCCGCGGCCCTCTCGTCCCGGGGCTTCTCCCATCCTCAAGCCGGGGCACCCCTCTCCGATCCCCGCAGAGGGACCGCTTTGGGGCAAAGGTTTTCGGCAGAGAGACGGCGCCATCCTGCCTACTGGGGCCCTTTTCCGCGGTGATTCGAGGGTCCCAGCCAGCCTGGGCCGTCGCCTGAAACTCAGCAGGCAGAGCCGGCTCCGAAAAGCAGCCAGACTAGCGAGGGCCTCCAGCGCCAGGGGGGCGTCGGGGCATCAGTGCAGAGTTAAAGGCGCCCCTGCGATCCCTGGGCAGCCGCGGTGCCCTAAGGCCTTGCTTGGGAGGAAGGGAGCGAACCGGCACTCCTGGCACCTGCACAGCAGGGCGGGGGCTGGGGTGGTCCGCTGTGGCCCGCGGTGAGCAGGGAGGGCCCTGGGAGGGCGCACACCCGCAGGAGCTGCATAAGGTCTGGGGCTCAGGCCTGGGCCTCAGGAGCTGAAGGGGCCACGCCCGTGAGCGTGGTGTTGGGGAGGTGGGTGTGTGAGGCGGGGACTGGGGTCTGTGGTGTAGGGGTGTGGGTTGGGGGGTGTCCTCACTGGCTCAGAGGTGGGGCTCAAGTGCTGGCGCCCAGGCCCAGAGGCAGGGCAAGTGGCGCACGCTGCCCCTCTCCCGGCCCTCTGCGGCGACCGCCGCAGTACTCACGCGTGTCGGTCCCACCCGAAGCGCAGGCCTGACTGGGTCAAACACGTTAATAGGGCTTTTGCATTTGCAGAAGGCTTCTAATCGGAGATGAAAGCCGCTTCCTCCGGGGCCTTCCATTAAGCTTTCCCAGCCATGTGGGAAGGAAAGAATCCTCCGGATAACTCACTACACTCTTCTCTGCCTGGGCGAAAATTAATCTCCCTTCCTGGATGGGATTTGAAAGACGGACGCCGGGCCGCAAGGAGCGCGCCTCCCTGGCGCCCGCCTAAGAGGAACAACGCCTTCCTGGGGCTTTTCTCTCTGTGTGCGCAGTCCTCGGCTGTAGAGACTTCAGCTGCAGCCAAGATGATCCTGGCCTGAGTGCTGGGCGTGAGACCCGCTAGTTAAATGAGCCCCTCAGATCTGCTTTTCTGATTAATACTGTAATGCCGGGCTGGGTCGGAGGCCAGGAAATTCCAACTGTTGGGGAAGGGCGCCATCTCCCAGTGTAAGCTGGGACTGCAGGCCCGGCTCACAGACTGGGCCCAGGCCGAGACACAAGTCCGGTTGGGCTGGCTCCGCCCCCCTCCTCTGGCCATGCATGTTCAACACCGATTCAAGGCCACAAGCCGTGTCTGTCCAGATCACTCACGCCGCTTCCCGCTGCGGAAGGACAACGACCACTTGTTCTGCGGGAACAACTTCAAAGGCAACCCAGTCCAATCCACAAAACTCTCAGGCCATCTCAGAAACCATAGTCATTTATTGAACGAAGTACAAGATTAACCTGCACTTGGACTGCTCGAACGTGCACCTGAGCGGCTCCAACCTGTCCTGTCCAGTTTCTAAAATCTGTGATTCAGTGGGCGTAATGGTTTTGAAAGGGTCGTCAGATAAGGCGCAAGTAAGTGTAATTTGATTTAGAAGGTCGTGGAGCATTCCAGAAGGAAACTATGGATTATTGAAGAATGAAGGCATTTGGATTAGAGGATCCATGGCGCCAGCCAATACCAAGTGTTCCTAAAGAGGACTTTCAATCCCAATTTCTTCACGACTTATCTTAAAGCAAGGACTCATTACACCTGCAGCTCTGAACAATCATATGAATACTGATGGGGCAGGTGCTGCGCCCCAGGTGGCACTGGGGCTTTGCCATGCCTGGTACCCAATCCTTACTGAAGTGCATGGTGTGGTGGCATTGACTCCACTGTATAGATGAGGAGTCTCAGGCCTAGAAAGATGATAAGACCTGTCCAAGGTCATATGGTGACAGCCTATTTCCAGGGCTAAGCCCATACACATGGTAGCATCCTCGTCTCGTAAATGTCATGGCCATAGTTAAATCTCATGAGCCCCAGAAGTGGCATGAGTTGCATGGCATGAGCTGCATGGCCACAGAAGCCCTGGCCGTCTGCACAGTTCCATGAGCCACAGAGGCCGCCAGAAGACATTTCATGGGCCCTTGCCTTCCACGCTCATGGGAAGGACAGGAGGCTGCCCACCCCTTTCTGAGTCCCGGCATAAGCCTGCACCACCTTCCCTGTCATGACAGGTTAGACCAGCCAGGTCTCTGTCCTCATGCCAGCCCCTTACAGGCCTTGACCTTGGTGGACTCTGTACAAATTCATCGACACACATAAGAACAAGCACACCCCCTCCGCATCTCCCGGCTTCACAGCTCAGAAGATGCACATGTGAGAGGGTGCGCCTGCCCAGCTTGCTGTAGACCTTGCCAGAGGTGGACACACATGGGCTGTTGGAGAATCACCTCGGGAAGCCCTAGGACAGCCACACGGCGAGCTGGGAGGGCACAGACGACACCGACACCCACGGTCAGACGGCCACCAACACCCACAGTCAGAACAGTGAGGTCCACAGGCTGCAAACCTACTCAGGTCCCAGAGCCAGGAGTGGCCGCTTGGAGAGAAGCAGGTCTCTGGGCCACTTCCTGATGCTCCTTGGCAAAGGACGCCCTCAAGGGACAAAGTTTGGACGCCTGGTTGCTGTTTAAAAATACGCATACTGTCCTCAGGCTATTGGCAAATAGCTTGAAGGGAAACAAGGGGAGGGGAGGAAGAAAGGGAGGAAGAAGGGGAGAAGAAAAGAGAGAGACAAAGACAGAGAGACAGAAAGACAAAGAAACAGAGAGGAGACAGAGAGGAAGACAAAGAAATGGAGAGAGAGAGAAGAGAGGAGAGACAGAGAGAAGAGACAGAGAGAGAGAGGAGACAGAGAAGAGACAGAGAGAGAGAGATGAAAGACAGAGAGGAGAGAGAGAAGAGAGACAGAGAGAGGCCCCGCATGGAGCCACCTCTACTTTTTCTACGTTGTATGTACCTTTTTCATTTCCTTTCTGTGCTGGAACATTCCTGGAGCAAGGAAAGGACCTGGCCTCAAGCCAGGCAGCATGGGAGGAGCCACAGGTCCCCTGAGCACTCCCTCTGGGCAGCTACAGAAGACCAGCATGGGTCTTCTGAGGCAAGTGTCCCCTACACTCCCCTCCTCTGAGGCCCCTGGGTTCACACATGGGTGGAGGAGTAACTGCTCCTCACCCCCTTCCCTGGAGAGGATTTCCGTCCTGGCCTGGCTCCCTGTGCCTGGCAGCACCTCCCATAAGCCGACAGTCTCCCAAACACCACCTGCATCGGGCGTGGCTGTGTGACCTGCAGTTTTGGCCAGGGGAGGGAGAACGGCTAAAGGCCACGACGGAGCAGCTTTCAGAGCCAAATGTCTCAGCCACGCCCTGGCTTTCTGCCTCTGTCATGAGGAAAACAGGTCCAGAGGGGGTCCCTCCCTTGCCCAGGGCCCTTGAATGAGAGGACATGTGAGCCAGAGGTGCCCCCAGGCAGCCTGTGCCCTATGCACACCGTTACCATCATGAGTCGCTGTGCTTGGGATTTGTGAGCACAGCTGGCCTGAGCTGCTGACCTGGGAGATTCAACTTCCTCCAAGGCATCGTCCTTCTCCCTTTCCCTCAGTGTCAGCTGGTCAAGTCCCCCAGTGACAGTGACGGGGAGCCACTTGCCCTGGGGAGAGCATCCCACAGACCCATGGCTGTCACTGGGGGACATTTCCTCCGTGCAGCAGTCAGCCTTGTGTCCAGCTCTTCAGTCCTAGTTCCTTGTCCATCCAGCAAGCTGACTTGTCCACGGCCCCCGTGCCCCCAGACCCTTCGTGCACCCTCCGCACTCTCCCTGGCAGGTTCCACACCTCTTTCATGGATATCGCCTCAGCCTGGCCACAGCCAGGCCGTGGGAAGCCACAGCTCTGTATTCCCTTAGTTGCCAAATGGAAAAGAGGCCAATTCTGGCAGTGGTACTTTGAAGAACAGGGACAAGATAATTCAGCAGACACGTCACCCTCTGGGCTGAATGCACGTTTTTCAGGGACCCCACAAACACAATCATTTCCTACTTCCCAGTTGAAGAAACTCACCGTAACTAATTGGGAAAGGCAGCCCGGTTTCTGTGGAATCAGTCATTGATCCTGACATGAATTCAAAGGTGACATCATGATGAGAAACATCAAAGTGTCAATCCCAGGGTCCAGCTGGGAATGTGGAACATGCTCCAGCTGGCACCATTTGCTTACAGCCAAGGATTTGGTGCTGCCAGATTCCAAACAAAGTTCTTTGCATCCAGATGACACCCGGCCTCTGCACAGGAGGCTCCCGGGCATTACTGACGGGGCCTGCCCTGTGGAGCCTGGACTTGGCCTCAGAAACTTTCTTAGCCACCTCTCACCAAGACTGCCGCAGCCTCTGGGGGAATCTCCTGTTTCATCATCCTTTGTATTGCTGATGGAATGAAGCACCCCTGGGTCCGTCAACACCCCTCACCTGCTGCCACTCACAGCTGACTCAGTCTGTGCATCTGTGGGACAAGATGCTGAGGCTGAGTGGCCTGGGAACGGAAACCTGTGCGTGCATATTGGGGGCCGGGAAGGACGCTGGGCAGGGGTTCAAGGACTCAAGTTGACAGCCAAATTGTTGGTAAATGGCTGGCTCCCCCTTTCTGAGTCCCGCTGCGCTGTCTAAAAACCACATCCTACAGTGCATGGAGTAAAGTTATTTACGATACACTGATGTTCTTTCTTTGACTCTCAGGCCCCGAAGCATCACCAGAAGCAGGTGGGGGAGACTTTCTTTTCAGCACCACTCAGGAGAGCCATTTTGTATGGTAGGGAAATCCCCGCGGCAGGGTTTAAACTCCCCGAGGACAACTTGTATACCTAAAACCACTAGATGGAATGGAACCACTTTAGGGACGGCCCAAAGCAATGCTGTGAACTGCTGATCTGAATGTGGACAAGGGCTGGGGAGCCGACCTCATTCCCATCTCCCCCTTACACTCTTTCATCTCAACTCTTCATGGCTACACACTCTCCAATCAGATTTTAACTGTCATTGAACCGTGCATAAGGAATATACGGGCCAGATCCCTGCTGCCGGGATGTCTTTCTGGGGCGAGCAGGTCAGCTAACACTGCAGCTGCCATCACCAGCTGAAGTCCAGGCAGAGGCGTGAGTTTTGACATGAGCACAGAAGAAGTAGGGACAGGAAACCTTCTCCAGGTGAGCAGCCACACACGAGGGCGGGTCAGTGCGAACGCGGCGGAATCTCTCCATGGCGGCCCCTCCAGCCGCCTTGTGCAAAGCATGCCAGGTGCAACAAAGGCAGTCACCAGAACAGCGGGCGTGTTGGGCGGTTTAGAGCCTCATTGAGAGGCCACCTTAGCTCAGGACCTGTAGGTCCTATTTCTTGGTTCTTGGTCTTGGACCCCTGACCTCAAGTGATCCACCCGCTTCGGCCTCCTGAAGTGCTGGGATTACAGGCATGAGCCACTGCGCCTGGCCCCTAATTCTTACTTCTTGGATCTCAATTTGTCAGGCACGTGCTGGGACATTTGAGGGGCACAGGGCTGCCTACGTAACCCCTAACCTTACACCCCAGAGAACTGAGGCTGCCGAGCAGGCACTCCTAGATGCACCCCTGTCTCCAAGGGGTGGATGGGCCTGCTGGGGTCTTTAAAGCCACAAGCGGATCCCCTCCTTCTTGCCCTGCTTTCTCCTTCAAAAGCCCGTTTTCAAGGTCAGCAGCCGGCCGTGCACGTGTCCACACAGTCGGAAAGGCACAGCTGATGGGCTCTGTGGTGCATTCCACAGAGGTCGGCGACCTGACGGCAGCACCAGCACCTCCTTTACACTGGTGTTCGGTGACACTGCGCTGTTTTTCGACTTTGCATTTTCTTTCTGTCTTAACAAGCACCATAACTTAGGTTTCTCAGGTGTCAGACAGACCTGGAGCTCCATCTGGGGCCACCACTTATGTGCTGGGTGGCTGGGCAGGCTGCTTAACCTCCCCACGCCTGTGTGTCCTCAGCTCAAGAATGGGGACAACTGCCCAGGTTGCTGGGACCGCCACAACACGATAAAGTTTACACTTGTGACATGCGGTATCTGTCCTCGCCACTGGCAGGATTCCTGGGGCTTTAACTCGGGGCAGGCTCCAGTTTCTTATATTATCTATCTTATACAGTATATTATGTATTATCATTATTTATAATATTTATATTATTATTTTAATAATCTAAAAGAACTCAGAGGTGTGCATTTTTACTTCCTGTTCTCTCTTCCCCTCCCTTCGGTCGCCCTGCGGTGCCGGTCGGGACAGCGCTGAGGTTTCCGAGCGTGCAGGGCGTCCAGGACGCATCTTTCATAGCTGGAAGTTGGCTGCTCGCCCCGTCAGCCCGGCTCGTGGTTGCCATGTATCTAATTCAGTTTAGCTAGTAATTAGTTTTGTATTACTTTACACGGTGATGTTAATACTGATTACAGGGCCTGATAACTTTAGTAATAAATGCAACCCAAGGCAGGAAATTACCTTTCTTCTGATTGGGGAAGGTTGAAGTCAGTGGAATGAGAAGCAAATTGCTTTAGGAGACTGAGCAGCTGCCTGACGGGCAGGATTGACAGCTCAGCGCCCCTGGTGTCAGGAGCCTCTCTACTAGGGGAGGCAGCCCGGGAATGGGAAAGGGGAAGGTGTCCCTCTCCCTCTGTGTGTCCAGAGGCGTTGCCAGCCCGAGAGGCCACGGCCAACTTTGGTGCAAAGACTGAAAGAATTCCCCATATTCTGAAATAATGGGTTTAGGAAAAGACCCCAATTTCACCTGAAGTCTTCCCTCTACTCCTGCATTCCATCCCCTTCTACAAACACCGTATCCTCCCAGCATGCCCCAAACAGAGGGCGGCAGAGAAGCTGGAGGGGAAGAGGGCCTGGCAGGGGGACAAGACAGGTCATCCAGACCACCTGGCCCAAGCTTAGGTTGCAGCAGGTAAAAGCGTTTAGCTGTTTCTACTTGTTGGATTTGCTCAGGGGAGTGAAGTGAGGTCTTCAGCTCTAGAATGAGCTAAATGGGGGGGTGAGGAACAGATTCAGAGGGATGGGCCTCAGTGGGGTTCTGAAAGGCTAAGTCAGCATCGCCTCCCTGGTCTTCTCGTCTGCCCTGTTGACACCAACCCACAACTCCCCAAGTGCAGTCCAGGGTCCGCCCACTTCTCAATGCAGGCACCTAGGCCCGCAAATAGCTGGCCCAACTCCGAGACCCAGCAAACAGTAGTCACTCAATAAAGCCTGAAGGCAAACACTCACAGTGACAGTTGCCACTCAAGCCTGTTCTGTGTTCACTGACAGCTTGAACCCCATCAGGGGCATCCAGGGGCGTCGTGTTGTAGGAAAGGCCAGGTTCGGCCTGGGGATACATGATTAATGAGGAGAGCTCTGCTTCCATCTTCAAACACTTCAAATACCCTCAACCCACGTGGATTGAGCACTGGATGCTAGAGTCAGGGTTTTCAGGCCCTTCTTCCTGCTACAGCCTCTGTCTGCAGCCATTTGTGTCCTCTTCTTCTTCTTCTTTTTTTTTTGAGACAGAATCTCGCTGTGTCGCCCAGGCTGGAGTGCAGTGGTGCAATCTCGGCTCACTGCAACCTCTGCCTCCTGGGTTCAAGCGATTCTCCTCCCTCAGTCTCCTGAGTAGCTGGGATTATAGGCGTCTGCCACCACGCCCCGCTAATTTTTTGTATTTTTAGTAGAGATGGGGTTTCATCATGTTGGCCAGTTTTGAACTCCTGACCTCAGGTGATCAAAGTGCTGGCCTTAAAGGCGTGAGCCACCGTACCCGGCCTCTGTCCTCTTCTTCTTTCCCCCGGGCTCACTAGTGGACCCAGGTGCAACCTTGCACCCAGATCAAATATCCTCCTTTTCCAGAGCTTCCTCCAGCTTCCAAAACAGAACTCACTCCCCAACTCCCACCCAGAGCACTTGGCGCAGACACTTCTTGTGCCACTGAAACACATGATTATGGAAGAGCCTGGGGTCTTCCCTCAAAGCATGCCAGTCCCAGATGCCAAGCAGAAGGGTTTGGACTCACTCAACATTGTAAGCCCAGAATTGACTGAGTTAAATCCAACCAGCTGGTATCCAGGAAACGCTTGTCTAAGGAGAGGACGGGTGAGCCAATGAAAGAATGTGGTTGGAGGTCTGTAGCAGGAAGGGATCTTACTCAAGAATCATCTTGTTTAATCCTCCTTGTGAAACAAGGAAGGTCAGGCTCAGAGGGGTTAAAGGGCCTTTCTCAAGGTCACACAGCCAGTGTCTGGTGGGATCGGGGTGAGAATGAAGCCATCTGGGTTCAAGATTGTTGCTACAAAGCTTCCCAGCCCCTTTTACCCTATCACCTACAAAACACATGCTTCACTCTGAAGGGAAGCCTGGGGGGTGTGGTGGTGGGCCTGGAGCCCAGGGAGGCCCTGCCCTGCCCCACCTTCCCCAAGGCCCAGAGATCAACGCCTCAGTACCCTGCCCGGGAAACTCAGTACGATGCCACTTTACCCTGCTTCTCTAAGAGCCTGAAATACCAGCCTTTTATTGAAAATCACAGAGCAAGACCATGTAAAATGTCTTTCTGTCTGAGGACAAAGTTCACCTGGCCCCACAACCTCGCGTGTCGTAGGCCATCCATCAACGGTTGGCGTTTGATTGAGTGTCTCATTGTAAGCAAGCTGTCGGGACAGCAGATGGCCCGGCCATGTGCTCCACTCCCCCTGCCTGTCCGCCTGAATCCTCCAGGCAGCATTTCTTAAGTGCAGGTAGGATCCAGGCATTTCTGACATCTTCTTATGTCGACGTATGCTCATTTAGAAACACAGTGGCCCTAGAATCGCATGTCCATTCCTTGGGCGGAGCTAAAAGCAAGGATGTGCCTGTTGGGAGCAATTTACCTACAGTGGAAGTGGGAGGCAGACACCAGGCAGCTCCAGCACCCTTTCCTGAAGCCCAGACATGTTTCTTCACTCACTCACAAATATGAGCAGCATTGCTCAAGGAACCCGCAATGCATAACTTTGGAATCAAGAAAGTAAGATGCTTGGGGATGGATGTCCCCTAGTAGCTCTTGGAATCAGAGCAGGCTGGTCCTGCACCCACACCCACTCCTGACCCCAGACACCACCTTAGAGGTCAAAGATGAAAGTTACCTGGCATAACCCCAGTGGGGCCCACCCAGGTGGGGACCAGGATGGCCAGGCTCTCGGGTGCTGGTGCTGAGCCAGCCACTCTCTGCCCCCTTCAGAGACTTGAAAATGTTGAAGTGATTTCACTTGCTGAGGCTTTTCTCCAAAATCCCGACATAGCAGGATAACTGGCCTCCAATGCAAGATTCCGAAAGCACAGTTATCAGAAGCAAGCCCAGGGAAGGTGGAGCTGTACCGTGAGGGTGGGAGGTGCCTCCTGGCTGAGTCGAGGGACACATTCCCCTGAGAGAGCCTGTGGCTCAGCTTCAGAGAGAGGAACCTGCCAGGCCAGCAAAGAAAACAGCAGCATTTCCTTTCCTGACCCGCGGAGGCTGTGGGCTGGAGGAGCTGACCAGGGTCCTGAAGGTGGCTGGCTGGGCCCTGACTCCAAGGTGTGAGGATGCAGGGGTGTGACCAGGGGCTGGCTGGGGTTCGGATGTCCAGCACCCTTCGTGTGGATGGACAAATACTTTCACCACTGAGACAAAGCTTCTAATTGAAGTTGAACCAAAAGTTTCTCCCCAGAACAGGGAATCTTTAAAAAGACACAAAGAGGAGAACTTAAGGAGGAAAAGCATCTTTTGGCCTGGGCATGGAGGCTTAAGGGTGCCATTAAGGCTCGGAGGGCCCTTGGGTGCGGCCATGTCCAGGACCACCCAGAACCAGCCATCTCTTTGCCAAGGTGTCTCAATAAGACACAGGCATAGCTCTTTGTAGGGCAGCTTGCCACTAATCAGGACCTGGTCGGCTCTTCTCTGCAGGTATCTGCTCCCCTGTTTGTGTGCGTGTGTGTGTGTGTGCACATGAATGAATGCATCTGTCCAGCAACAGTGCACAACCACCACCCCTCCACCAGGCCTTCCTGGGGCCAAGAAAACTTCTCTCCTTGAGGCCATGCAGAACCTCTCCAGGGGGGACTGGCTGATCGTCTGGGCAGCACCAGGAGAAGGGCTCTGAGGGTAAGCGGGACGACGTAACCCCATTGCTGGATTGGGATTTGGACTGCATGTCCTGGGCAGAGCCAGGGAGCCAGCGAGGGCTTCCAGGCAAAACAAGGGAAGCTCGTTCAGTGTCTTCTGTCCTGTGGTCTTCCTCTTGCTCTCTGGCCCTCCCATCTTCTCTGCTTTGTTTTCTCTTTTATTCTGAGGGAGATGGAGGAAGGGAGGAAGGAAAGGAGGGTCAGGGGCAGCTGGGGCTTGGGGCCAAGGTACTGGCTGCCCATCACTCCCTGGACTTGCAACTCCAAAGGGCCAGAGTCTCCCAGTTCAGAACATGGCACAGTGGCATCATTGAAAGGGCATTTTAATGTCACTCCCAAGCAGCCCAGCTCCCGAGGCTGGCAGGCTCTTCCGAGAACCATAGTGCCAAAGCAACCCTCCCAGTTCGGCGCTCACAGACAGCCCTTCTCCTCCCCCAAGACCTGCCAGCTCCAAGATGCATCTTTAAAATGGAGAATACCAAGCAGAGACCTTTCTCTATTGATACATTGTTCAGGGGACGACGAGCCCGTTTGAAATGCCCACGATCCCCACACCGGCACACCACAGGGCTCCTCACTCACCTCCTGCCGGGCATGTGGCCACAGCCCCCCAAGCCCTGCACATTAAGCCAACAATGCACACAGCTGGCCGGCACGCTGGCTGCCCTTCCAGGTCTCAGCGGCACAATCCCCACCGCCTGTTTCTGGAGCCCCCAAGGGCAGCGTTATGCCCAAAGGGAGGATGAGCCACTCAGGGGTGTGTGTTGGGGTTAGGACTAAGGTCCCACCACCTCTGAAAATGCCTGGGGTCTTGGCTATCCGGCTCTCACTCTTCCCCCTCCAGATGACAATAGCAGCCAAAGACCCCCTCGTGCTGCCCTTTGAACTTCTCAGCAGGGAGTCGGGGGCAGCGGAGTCCTAGGAAAAAGGGGGCAGCTGTCAGCTCTGCTGAGCCGGGGCTGGAGGAGCACCGTCTCCGGTCAGCCTGCACCCTTCCCTCCCACCCAGGTCCCCCCCAGGGCCCTGGCCCCCTCCCCAACCCCGGCACTTCGGGCGCCCAGGCCGGGGGCGCAGGGCGGCGCGGAGCCGGAACCGTTCCCGGACTTTGTGGGGCTCCCGGGGGGCCGGGCTGGGCGCCTGGCAGGGAGGAAAATGGCGTTGGATGCACGTACTTGAGTGAGTTCAGTGCCCATCAGGATGAGGAAGAGGAGGCTGAGGAGCTTCCGGGCCGGGTGCATGTCTCGCTGCCACCTCCAACGACCTGGCATGCAGGGCCCTGGGTGCTGGCCGGCCGGTGGCTGCGTGGACGCGGACGCGCTCCGGCTCTGGCCCCGGCTCCGCTGGCTCCGGCGGCGGCGCCTGGCTCGTGTCCCCACGCCTGGATTCAGCACCCGGAGCGGGCGGCGCGCGGGCTCTGCTGCGCGAAGTCTCCGCTCTGCATATTTATCGCGTCCCGGTTCCGGCGCGTCTGCCTCCGGGCAGGGCTGGGCAGGGCTGGGCTGGGCGGCAGCTGCGCCCTCCTCTCTCCTCGCCTCCTAATGGCTCCCCCGCGCGCCTGGCATTGGCGGAGAGAGGCGCGCCCTGCGGAGCACGAACGCGCGCTGGGCTGCGGTGGGTGCCAAAAGTTTGCTGGGAAGGTGCGGGGGCGGGGGTGGCGCAGAGGGACCCGCGCGCCTCGCTCTCTCCCGGGGAGGAGGGCGGCGGCCGGCGGGGAAGCAGGCTGGGACAGGATGTGACATCAAAAAGGCGGGGGAAATTGAACTGGGACAGAGAACTCCATCCTGGGCGGCCTGAGCCCTCACGGGCTCCGGGTCCCGGGATGGGGACAGAGGGGTTGCCCACCCCGGGGACCTGGGCCCCTGGACAGGGAGTGGGCCGAAGATTGGGGAGGAGGAATGACAGCTGGGGGTGGGAGGGATGGGATGTTAAGTCTTGATGTCTACGGAGTGACAGGAGATAAAAGCTGAATGGGTCCTTAAAAGTCACCCTTCAATGAGGTAAACAGGCTGGGTCAGGAAGGATGTTTCCAGGAAGAGGGGTCAGGGAGGAAGCCAGGGTTAGAACCCTGGTCACCTGGCACGCAGCCCTGATGGGTGGGGAGGTCAGCAAAGGGGTGGAAGCAGGAACATGGGGCCCGCGCAGCACACCGGGCCTCAACCCAAGTTTCTCCTTCAGCCTTCACATTGATGCTCCAGGTGGCTGCTAATAAACGTCTGGGCTCTGGGAGACATGTGACATGGCCATAGAGCTGGAATGCGACCCCCGTCTTTGGGGTTTTGTTCCTGTGGGCTGGGAAGGAAGGCTGCATCGATTTCCTTGAGTGGACTAAGACCTCAGACCCAATTTTAGCAAGGATCGTTTTTATTTTTAAAGTTACACACCAGGTGACCCAGCCATTCCACTTCTGAGTTCACACCCAAGGGAAGAGAAAGCAGGGACTGGAGTGGATATGTGCATGTCTACGTTCATGGCAGCATTATTCATAACAGCCAAAAAGTGGGAACAGACAGGACATGGTGGCTCACGCTTGTAATCCCAGCACTTTGGGAGGCCGAGGCGGGCGGATCACCTGAGGTCAGTAGTTTGAGACCAGCCAGGCCAACACGGTGAAACCCAGTATCTACTAAAAATACGAAAATTAGCTAGGTGTGGTGATGGGCACCTGTAGTCCCACCTAGTCAGGAGGCTGAGGCAGGACAATCGCTTGAACCCAGGAGGCGGAGGTTGCAGTGAGCCGAGATCACGCCATTGCACTCCAGCCTGGGGGACAGAACGAGACTCTGTCTTGATAAAACAAACAAGCAAACAAACAAAAAAGTGGGAACAACCCCCATGTCCATCAATAGATGCATCAACAGACAAATGCGCTCTATCCATCCAACGAACTGTTACCAGCCATGAAGAGAAGGGAAATTCCAACACATGCTACGACACAGATGAAGCTTGAAGACATTATCCTCAGCAAAATAAGCCGGTCACTGACGGACAAGTACTGCAGGATTCTGCTTTTATGAGGTCCCTAGAGTAGTCAAATTCACAGAGACGGGAAGCAGATTAGTGGTTACCAGGGGCTAAGGGAAAGAAGGTTGGGACATGATTAGTTAATGGGTACAAGTTTAGGCCTGGAATGATGACAAAGTTTTGGAAGTTGACAGTGGTGATGGTTGTACAATATGGTGAATGTCATCAGTGCCACTAACTTGTGCACTTAACAGTTAAAATGGTAAATTTTATGTTACGCATATATAACCACAGTTTTAAAAATATAGTAATATAATATACCAAAAACCATTGAATTGTACACCTTAAATGAGTGAATTGTACACCTTAAATGAGTGAATTGTATGGTATGTAAACTATATCTTTTTTTTTTTTTTTTAATGGAGTCTCGCTCTGTCACCCAGGCTGGAGTGCAGTGTCGCGATCTCAGCTCACTGCAAGCTCCGCCTCCCAAGTTCACGCCATTCTCCAGCCTCAGCCTCCCGAGTAGCTGGGACTACAGGAGCCCGCCACCAAGCCCGGCTAATTTTTTGTATTTTTAGTAGAGACAAGGTTTCACCATGTTAGCCAGGACGGTCTCGATCTCCTGACCTCGTGATCCGCCCACCTCGACCTCCCAAAGTGCTAGGATTACAGCCGTGAGCCACCGCGCCTGGCCTGTAAACTATATCTTAATAAAGCTGTTTCTTTTTTAATACAGACTTATTATTGTATTTCTTTAAAAAGATAAAATACAAAGAAGAATGTAAAAGTAACGAAAGCCCCCTACCCAGAATAGCCAGCGTTGACCATGGGGCTGCCCTGCAGGCATTCCTCTGTGCACATGGTCAGGAAATGCAAAGTGTGCAAACGTAAGAGGGTGGCCTCTAAGACCAAGTGCCCTGGGTTCCAAGCCAGAGCCCCCCTCTTGGGAGCTGTTGAGGCCCTGGGCCAGTCACCCTCTCTGGGCCGCATTTATCTCCCTGGGGGTGGATTGATGATGGCAGCCCCACCTCAGTGCCCAGCTGAGTGGCGTCAGGGAGCCACAGCCGTGCCAAATACCTAGAACCGTGCCTGGCGCATGGCAATGGCTAGAAAGAAATAGGAAGGATGGGCAAATGCTGGTGTAAAAGATGACATCATCCTTCTTAGGCTTTGCAGCCTAGAAATATTAGATCAAACTGCAATGTAAAGAAGGAAGGGGAACAAAGTCAAGCTGAAGATGCTGCTGACTTCAAGTGCGTTTATCTTCACCCCATGAGGCATTGTTTCCTGGAAGAACCTTCTAAGGTTTAGAAGGAAAAGTCTGTGAAGACCATTAACTGTCTGGAATTAGACATTCTCTATCCCGTGGTCCTGTTTTTGACAATAACGCCCACTTCCTCTTTTGAAAGGCTGGGTAATATTCAGCTCCTCTTTCTCTGGCCACCCTGTCCCTCCTCTCAATCTGTACTGCTTGTATTATTTGTATCTTGTCCGTACTTTTAATATCTGTGTTTGCTCCTGCAACCCAAACTCCTAGCTATTTGGCTCTAGTTCCGGATTTTGGGGGATCTGGCATCCATCGGGCCCCTCGAGGAGGTTGCTCTGAGTTCTTCATTGCGTCCACCCCTTTGGGGTTGGCTGAAGTTCAGGTGCAGGGAGACCACAGCCCGTGACACCAACACACCTCACTGCTGACAGATGTAGATGCTTGTCTTTTTCCTCATCCCATGGTGTTCCTGTCTGCAAAATCAGGAAGCTCCCTAGAGCAGAGGCTCCATGTAGAGGTGGGCGTGGGGCCTGGGTCCCAAAGCTCCAGTCAGTCTGGGGCAGCCGCCCACCTCCTCCACCCCAGCTCTGAGATCCTGAGCTGCCTTGGGATGAGGCCAAGTGGGTACCCAGCATCAGCCCCGCCTCACTCTTGGGTGGGTACCGTGGGTCCTGGGACACCCCCATCTGCCCCTCTTCTGCTGCCTTCCCGATGGAGCTTGGGCAGCAGGCACCTAGGAAGCAGCCGCTTTCCCGCTGAGCTGCCTCAGGACACCAGCAAATCGATCTGCTTTGTGCTCCTCTAAGACAAGCCTCCTTCTACTGCTGAGCCCCATTAGAATGTGACAGAGCGTTGCCAAGGCAACGGCACTAACTCTCCCCTCCTCTCTGCGAATTTCCTAGCAAATGGGACCCAAAACCCACGCGATCGGCTGCCTGTGCCCTGAGCCTTCAGGCTGCCGGCTTCACCCTCTCCAAATCCAGCTGAGCTGAGTGAGCACCCAGATGGGCCCCTGGGGACACCGGCCTGGGGCGGGGGTGAACAGGCCCACAGAGGACCCAGGCTGCCCCTCCTTATCAGCTCCCTGGACTTGTGCACAGCAACCAGCTGCTTCTGTTTGGAAGCCGTCAAGCAAGGAAAGGGTGGCCAGCTCTGCTTCTGGGACCACCTGGGTGGTTTGGAGTTCTCAGCCCGACTGTGTGTTGTGCACGTGCTGAGCTTATGTCATTCTCTCACTAAATCCTTGCAGCCTAGGAGCACATTTGACGTTCCTGGGAGTCAGTCATGCGCTTGCAGATGTTCAGCTGGGGCAGGCAGCACCAAACCCTGCTCCGTGGTCTCCCCCTCGTCACTTCCCTGCTTGTCCAGCTGGGATTCCCCCAGAAGTCACTCCTGTGCTCTCAGTTCCCTCGAGTTGCCCATCCTCCCATCTTCCTGGCAACACCCGACTCCCTGTCCACCCCTCCCTGCTCCCTGACAGCTGAGCAGGGCCGGGGAAATCACACCGCCTTGTGGACTGGTCCCTGTTTGAATTCGTGACCTCCCAGCCCAAGGGAGTCCTGAAATCCTGCCTCTGCCTCCCCCTGCCCACAGCCCCAACACCCTTGGAGGGGCTCTAACTCTTTCTCCCCTGCCCCTCAGCCCTCCTCCTCACATCTCTCCCCTGCCCCTCAGCCCTCCTCCTCACATCTCTCCCCTGCCCCTCAGCCCTCCTCCTCACATCTCTCCCCTGCCCCTCGGCCCTCCTCCTCACACCTCTCCCCTGCCCCTTGGCCCTCCTCCTCACACCTGTCCCCTGGCAGATGACATGATTCTCACTGCACTAAGGAAGGCCCAGCTCAACTCTCGGCTCCCATCACAAGATCCACCACCCAGACCCCTGCCTGGCCCTGCCTTGCTCTTTGCAGGAGGTGAATCATCTCTGTTCCCAGGCAGGACCACCATCCTGTGGGCCCAGGAGCTTGCCCTTCCCTGCTCTGTCTCCCCACACCTGTCCTCTCTTCGAAAACATGTTGCCATTTTTGCCCATCTTCACCAAAGAAATGTCTTTCCTTTCATCCCCTGCAGCCACGCCCCACCTCTCTGTCCTCCTTTGCAGAGATGAATGTCCACATCCCATCTCTCCAGGCTGCTCCTCCACACAGCTCCGGGCAAGCTCACCAGCGACTTCTTCGTCATTAAACGCAACGGTGGCAATGCCAGCCTTCATCTGACTGGAGGGAACCAGCGGGCACCCGGCACAGGCGCTCCTCCCTCTGCCCTGGGAGCCTCGCTTCCTCTGGATGGTGCATGCCCCTGCCTTGCATGCCCTCGTCCCTGCCTGGCTGCTCCTCCCCGGGCCCTGTGCTAGGCCTCACCACCTTCCCACTTTCTTTTTTCTTTTTTTTTTTTTTAGATGGAGTCTCAGTCTGTCTCCAGGCTGGAGTGCAGTGGCGCAATCTTGGCTCACTGCAACCTCCGCCTCCCGGGTTCAAATGATTCTCCTGCCTCAGCCTCCCGAGTAGCTGGGACTACAGACGCGTGCACCACACCCAGCTAATTTTTGTATTTTTAGTAGAGATGAGGTTTCACCATGTTGGCCAGGCTGGCACCTTCCCACCTTCTAAAGGTTGGGTGTTGCAGGGCTCCATCCTCCGTGGCCCCCGCCAGGTGCCTCCTCCAGCGCAGGACAGGAACTCCCATTGCTGGGATCCCCTCACCTGCATCTCAGCATAGCCTCTTCTCTGAATTCCCAGATCGTACCGCACCAACTGACAGTGCCCCTTGGTATCGAACGTGCTTGTGTGCCTGGCGAGTCTGCAGCACAGCTCTATGTAGCCTACCCCAGACCCAGCCAGCTCCTGCCCCAACTTCCCAGTCCAGGGAACAGCAGTTCCACCCTTCCTGTTGCCCAGGCCCAAATTCCAGGAGCTATGCTGGGCAACCTGCTTTCTTTTAAATCTCACATCCAACTCACCCACAAGTCTTTTGGGCCAACCTCCTGAATAATCCAGCACCGCCCCACACAGTCATCAACCACTCAACTGCATCCTCTGGTCTCCCTGCTGCCTCCCTAACCCTGAGGCCAGGGTGGATTTACAGAAGCTTCCCCAAGGTCCTGACCCCGCAGAGGCTTCCCACAGGACTGAGAGCCCTCCGTCCTCTGTCATGAGGTCCCCACCACCTCTCGTATCCCACCCTTTTTCTCTCCCCTCCTTCAGTCCTGTTCTGCTGCACTGCCCTGCCCTAAGGCTGCTTGGGGACAAGGCTGCTTGGGGACATGCCTGCTTTCCTGCCAGGAGCCTGTTGTCCCTGATGCCATGTGAATCCCGCCCCGGCTTCATTCAGGCCCTGGCCTCTGCTTTGTTTTCTTAGCTTTTCTGACTGTATGATGGAGTAAGGCTCTCTCTCCCTCACTAGAGCTCCCTGAAGGCAAACAGAGCCCTAGTGAGGGAGAGAGAGCGTTATTACATCAGACAGGGATGATGATAAGAAGATACCCCAACCTGAGAAGCTTAAGGCGGTGGAGATTCATTCTCTCCAAGTTCTGGAGGCGAGAAGTCCAAGACGAAGGTGTTGGCAGGGCTGTCCTCCCTCCACAGGCTCGAGGAGAGGATCCTTCCTGCCTCCTGCAGCTTCTGGAGGCTCCGGGTGTTCCTTGGCCTGTGGTTGCTCCAGTCTTCCCGGCCAGCACCTTCAAGCTGTCTCTGCTGCATCTCCACGTCCCCTGCTCCTCCGCATGTGTCTCCCCCAACCCTGCATATGTCTCTCCTCTCTGCATGTGTCCCCACCGCTTATGCCTCCCAGCTGCATGCGTCTCCCCCACTGCATGTGTCTCCCCCTGCATGTGTCTCCCCCGAGCATGTATGTCTGCCACTGCGTGTGTCTCTCCCCACTGCATGTGTGTCCCCAGCACGTGTCCCCCTCATTGCATGTGTCTCCCCTCCTGCATGTGTCTCCCCTCCTGCATGTGTCTCCCCTCCTGCATGTGTCTTCCCCCCCAGCTTGTGTCTCCCCCCGACATGTGTCTCCCCTCCACATGTGTCTCCCCTCCTGCATGTGTCCCCCTCACTGCATGTGTCTCCCCTCTGCATGTGGCTCTCCCCAACATGTCTTCCCCCTGGCATGTGTCTCCCCCTTGCTTGTGTCTTCCCCCTACATGTGTCTCCCCCCACCGCATGTGTCTCCCCCCTGCATGTGTCTCCCCACTGACCACTTGTGTCTTCCCCTGCCTCTTATAAGGACACTTGAATTTAGTACCCACAGGGAGAAGCCAGGAGGATCGGAGACTCTGGATGTGGCCACATCTGCAGCCCACTTCTTCTGAATAAAGGCCCATCAAGGTTCATGTCCAGCTCCAGGGTTGAGAACATGGAGATCTTGGAGGGCTGTTACTCAGCCAACTGTAGGGACGGTCAGAAAACAAACAAGCAAGCAGATAGAAGAATTCGGTAAACGTCAGCCGTGGTTGAGTGGTGTGAGCCTAATGAATAGGATGCTGGGCCCAGAGTCACTCGGGGAGCATTTTGGGGAAGATGGCCCATGACATGGGGAAGAGCACCCCATGCAGAGGCCTCAGGGTGAGAGTAGGTGGCTTTGGGGAAAGGTTGGGGGTTGGTGTCAACATGACTGGTGCAGGGGGAGGGCATGGGGAGCAGGCAGGGCCTTGCCAGCCCTGAACAGACCATTAGCTCTCAGTCTCATGAAAAGGCAGTCACTGGGGTTTTGAGTCAGGGAGTGACAGTGTCTGATTTGTGCTTTGAAAACCCTGCCTCTTTGTGGAGAATGGATGAGGAGGATTCACAGGGAGCTACAGGGAAGGGGGGCTGCACTCCAGGGGCCACTGGAAGGGGTCACATGAGTAACGACACAGCTTATGCATTTGGTTTGGGGGCTCTGGGTGAGACACATGCCTCCTCCTTGCCTTCCGCCATGATTATGAGGTATCCCTAGCCATATGGAACTATAAGTCCATTAAACCTTTTTCTTGTATAAATTACCCAGTCTCGAGTATGTCTTTATTAGCAGCATAAAAACAGACTAACACAGTACATTGGTACCAGTAGAGTGGGGCACTACTGTAACGATAGCTGAAAATGTGGAATTAACTTTGGAACTGGGTAAAAAACAGAAGTTGGAACAGTTTGGAGGGCTCAGAAGGAGACAGGAAAATGTGGGAAAGTTTGGAACTCCCTAGAGATTTGTTGAATGGCTTTGACAAAAATGCTGATAATGATATGGACAATGAAATCCAGGCTGAGGTAGTCTCAGATAGAGATGAGAAACTTGTTGGGAACTGGAGCAAAGGTGACTCTTGTTATGCTTTAGCAAAGATACTGGCAGAATTTTGCCTCTGCCCTAGAGATTTGTGGAACTTTGAACTTGAGAGAGATGATTTAGCATATCTGGTGGAAGAAATTTCTAAGCAGCAAAACATTCAAGAGGTGACTTGGGTGTTGTTAAAGGCATTTAGTTTTATAAGGGAAGCAGAGCATAAAAGTTTGTAAGATTTGCAGCCTGACAATGTGACAAAAAAGAAAATTGCATTTTCTGAGGAGAAATTCAAGCTGGCTGCAGAAATTTGCATAAGCAACAAGGACCCGAATGTTAATCCCCAAGACAATGGGGAAAATGTATCCAGGGCATGTCAGAGGTCTTCACAGCAGTTCCTCCCATTGCAGGCCCAGAGGCCTAGGAGGAAAAAATGGTTTCATGGCCCAGGCCCAGGGTCCCCGTTCTGTGTGCAGCCTAGGGACTTGGTGCCCTGCATCCCAGTCACTCCAGCCATGGCTGAAAGGGGCCAATGTGGAGCTCAGGCCATGATTTTAGAGGGTGCAAGCCCCAAGCCTTGGCAGCTTCCATGTGGTGTTAGCCTGCAAGTGCACAGAGGCCAATAATTGAGGTTTGGGAACCTCCACCTAGATTTCAGAAGATGTATGGAAACATCCTCTGTTGTGTGGATGCCCAGGCAGAAGTTTGCTGCAGGGGCGAGGCCCTCATGGAGAACCTCTGTTAGGGAAGTGCAGAAGGGAAATGTGGGGTCGGAGCCCCCACACAGAGTCCCCACACAGAGTCCCCACTGGGCCACCACCTAGTGGAGCTGTGAGAAGAGGGCCACCATCCTCCAGACTCCAGAATGGTAGATCCACTAACAGTTTGCACTGTGTGCCTGGAAAAGCTGCAGACACTTAATGCCAGCCTGTGAAAGCAGCTGGGAGGGAGGTGGTACCCTGCAAAGCTGCAGGGACAGAGCTGCCCAAGACCGTGGGAACCTACCTCATGCATCAGTGTGACCAGGATGTGAGATATGGAGTCAAAGGAGATCATTTTGAAGCTTTAAGATTTGAGTGCCCTGCTGGATTTTGGACTTGCATGGGGCCTGTAGCCCCTTTGTTTGGGCTAATTTCTCCATTTGGAAGGGCTGTATTTAGGCAATGCCTATGCCCCCATTGTATCTAGGAAGCAACTAACTTGCTTTTGATTTTACAAGCTCATAGGAAGAAGGGACTTGTCTCAGATGAGAGTTTGGACTGTGGTCTTTTGAGTTAATGCTGAAATGAGTTAAGACTTTAGGGGACTGTTGGGAAGGCATAATTGGTTTTGAAATGTGAGGACATGAAATTTGGGAGGGGCTAGGGGTGGAATGATATGGTTTGGCTGTGTCCCCATCCAAATCTCATCTTGAATTCCCACGTATTGTGGGAGGGACCTGGTGGGAGGTAGTTGAATCATGGGGGCAGGCCTTTCTCATGCTGTTCTCATGATAGTGAATAAGTATCACTAGCTCTGATGGTTTTATAAGGGGGAGTTTCCCAGCATAAGCTCTCTCTTTGCCTGCTGCCATCCATGTAAGATGTGACTTGCTCCTCCTTGCCTTCCACCATGATTATGAGGCCTCGTCAGCCACGTGGAACTGTAAGTCCATTAAACCTTTTTCCTATATAAATTACCCAATCTCGAGTATGTCTTTATGAGCAGTGTGAAAACAGACTAATACAGTAGGTTTCTGTGATGGGATTTCTATCCTGGTAGCCTGCCTGGTACTCAAGCTTCCTTCTGGGAGAGGGAGAGGGGAGGAAACGTGCCTTTAGTAAAACTGAATGTGGACTATGGTGCTGGGGGCTGTGTGTGTGTTTCCCTGTGCATGCATGAAGTGCATTCTGGCTTCATCTATATTCATGCCACCCTGCTTCCTCCTTAAAGTGAGGGAATTGGGTCTCAGACATGCTAAGATCCATGCACTGGGATGTGGCAAAGCTGCAGTTCTGCTGGTTTCTAGCGCTCCTCTTCTTCCCTGATCCCACATCACCTCATGAGGGTCAGGCTCAGCTTTGATCTTGTAACCCCCTGCTCCCAGGGCTGGAGACCTGCTTCTGAATTCCACCCTTGTAGCCAAGAGCCATCTGGGACATAAACAGATCGTGAGAGAGCCACTTCTTGCTGAACAATTAACTTGTGCTGGGCCCTAAGCTGAGCTCTTTGCAGCAGGAATTTTCTCCTTCCTTTTGCTTTATGGAGAGTGCACTGCTCTTGCTTCATTTTACAAATGAAGAAACTGAGGCAGAGATTGAGGAGAATTGCTGGCTCTAGGTTACAGGGCCAGGAGTGGCTGAGGCTGTCTTAAACCCGGGACCCTTGGGATTCAGAGCTGGAATCTGCACCCAGCTCCCTCGTTACAGCTGCCCTCTCCTCCTCTGGGGTCTCCCTCAGCCCCAAATATTCATCTGCAGAGATAGCCACTCAGAGAGGTCTGAAGTTTCACCTGCTTGGTTCCCCAGGGTGCAATTTGAGAACAAAGCTAAAAAAAACTCCAAAGGCTATTAAATGCACTAGTGAAGGTCATTGGTTTTAAGAGAAAAGGCAAAAGGAAATGAGGCACATCAATTTCAACGGTCTTTCCGGCTAGCATTTTGTTAGCATCAACCGAGGGGATTTAACAACAACAACAAAAATGGAGATGATCTGATAATTCTGTGCCAAGCCTGCTACTTAGGAAAAGTCTCTGGGGGCCTTCTTGGTGATGCCAATGCATGGAAATGAAGCAGGCAATTGCTTGACCTCCACGACGTCCTTTTCTAAATCTGTGCTTAAGATGAAGAGGCTCCGCGAAGACTTGAGTGGCCGCTGCGTGGAGATGCAGGGGCTGAGACTGAACATGAAGTGCTTCCAGGGCTCGTGAAGCACCCACCCCATGGAAAGGCTAGCGGGAGGCCCTCTGTGGGCTTCGGTTTCATGAATGATGGTTCAGCTTGTGCTCGCACCAGCATCCCATTTGCTTCTGAATTCACTCGCAGGGCGCAGATTCAGGAGAAGAGCCAGGGGGGGCAGGAAGGCTCAGGCTGCGGTGGTGGAGGCCTCTGGTCCTTTGTTTCTGAGGTTGCAGCCGCAGCCCCATCCTCTCCCCCACAGCATTGCAGGGCTGCTAGGTTAGTGCTGAGACTTCATGTGCTTTGCACAACTAAAATATTAATAAACAAACTGGACACACAGAATTCCTTAAGTTGAAGGATCAGAGAGCCCTGCCGGATCTGGGAATATTTATCCACCAGGTAACATTTTCATCTTTATCTTCCTGTACCAATGTTTTCCCGCTATACCAGGTTGTCTTTCGAGGATTACGTTCAGCTTTGATCTTGTCATTCCCACTCCCAGGGCTGGAGACCTGCTTCTGAATTCCACCCTTGTAGCCAAGAGCCATCAGGGACATAAACAGATCGTGAGAGAGCTGCCACTTGCTGAACAATTAAATTGTGCCAGGCCCTGCACTGAGCTCCTTGCAGCAGGAATCTTCTCCCTCCTCACCCTATGGGGTGGATGCTCCATGCCAGGTGCTGGACCAGCAGGGGAAGGGAAGGGGATCTGAAATCCAGAGAGTGGTTGGTTGGCTCTGGGAACCCCATGGGGGTCCTGGTCTCTGAGCTGTTGAAACAGCCCTCCTGGCTGGGTCTGTCTGCTCCTCTTTGGTGGGGGCATGTCCCCTTTGGCAGGACCATGGGACTCTGGGATGGGTACTCTGCATCCTGGGAGACAAGTGGGCATTGGGAGAGAGGGAGGGGGAGGCAACAACCAGGCAGCTGGCACTGAAACCCCAGGTGTGGAGTCCTCCTCCTGTCCGAGCTCCTCATTCCTGGGCCAGCCTCATCATGTGTCTGAGCTGCACTTAGTTGAGCTGTTGAGCCAATGATGTCATCGAGGTTCATTTCCTCTGCAAGTTCCTTTTCCTCTCTGGGACTCTCTCTGAGAGTGGCCCCAGGAGGACACCCAGGCTTCACTTGGGGTGGCTGGAGCCACGGTGTGCCCTAGCCTGGATGGCCTAGGCAGTCCCTTCACAGTCTCCTGGTCCACCCTTACCCCAGATGACCAAAGATACTGGGCATCTTCTTGTGTGCTTATTGGCCCTGTACATATTGTCTTGAGCTGTACCCAGCTGTTCCGCTCATTTTCTAATAGATATTTTTGTCTTCTCCATGAGTTGTAAAAGTTCTTCCTATGTTCTGGGTATAAGTCTTTTGTCAGATAGATGTACTTTCAATACTTTCTTCCACTCTGTGCCTTGCCCCTTTTTTGTTTGTTTTCTTAGTGGTGGCTTTCAAGTTTTCGATTTTGATAAAGTTAACTTTTTCAATTTATATTTTGTGGTTTGTGTTTTTTGCAACCAATCTAAGAAATCTGTGCCCCACAGCTGCAAAGATTTTCTCCTATGTTTTCTTCTAGAAGTTTAGTATTAGCTTTTGCACTTTGCCCTATGATTTGAGTTTTGCTTTTGTACGTGGTGTGAGGTGAGGGTCAATGTTCATTTTCTCTTCATAGGTGTACCCCATAATTCCAGCAGCATTTGTCAAAAAACTTGTCTTTCCCCATGAATTGCCATTGCACTTTGGTTAATCATGAATTTCACATATGTGTGAAAATATTTCTGCACTCTCTGTTAGAGATCACTGATTTATATGTGTATCCTTTTGCAAAATCCTCACTGTCTTGGTTATTATATATTTACAATAAATCTTAAAATCAGATGAGTTTAAGCCCTCCACTTTGTTCTTGTACCTTTTCAGGGGTGAAGCGCATAATCTGAAGTCCACATATATTTGGGCTGTGTATCCTTTATATTAATAAAAATGCTGATCTAGTAGAGCTACTCTTAGCATTTATATTTATGCTTATTTTTCAATTAACCTTTACCTTTAAGTCTTTTTAGATTAGCCTACACCTTTAAATCTTTCTGGAAACTGCTTTTACTGATGTATATGTGTATCGTACATATGGCGTATATATGTGGGTTTATATATCATACACTTTGTTTATATACCTATAACTTGATGAATTTTTGCAAACCAAACACATCCATGAATCCAGCACAAGTTAAATAAACAGAACGTTCCCAGTCCCCGAGAAAGCCCCTCCTGCTCCTTTCCAGTCCCTAAGCCCCAGGGCTCACCACTCTGGATTTTAAACCTTAGTTTTGCTTGTTTTGTGCTTTACGTACGTGAAACATAGGATGTCTCCATTTGATGTTGTGATTTAAGTAGAACTATATTTGGAAAGCTCACAATTACAAAATTATTTATATTCAGCACTAAATGCATTTCCCATTTGATCCAAGTAGAATTAGTCTAAGGGTTTCTGCCACTTGCTTGATGATAGGAATGATAGAGGTATCATTAAAATGTAGACCCCAGGTTCCTTTGCTGACAATTCAAATCCAGTGAATCGATCTGGGCCTGGGAATCTGTATTTATTTATTGCTTTTATAATTATTTTTAATGACACATAATAATTGCCCATACTTATGGGGTACAGAGTGAGATTTTAATACGTGTATATAGTGTGTAATGATCATCTGATTTCAGGGTGATTAGCATAGCCATCGCTGCAAACATTTATCATTTCTGTGTGTTGGGAACATTTGAAATCCACTCTCCTAGCTATTTATTAAATTGTTGTTAATTAATTACAGTCATCCTAGGTGCAATAGAGCCCTGAACTCATTCCTCCTCCCTAGCTGTCCATTTACATCCCTTAACCAACCTTTGATTACCCCGCCTTCCCTTCAACTTTGTTCTTTTTAAAAATTGCTTTGGCTATTCTAAGTCATTACCATTTTCGTATACATTTTTTAAATCAGCCTGCCAATTTCTCCATTCCAGCAAAATGCCTGCTGGGTTGCACTGAATCTATAGATCAGTGTAGAGAGGACTGAACTTTTGACAATGCCGTATACATAAATAGGGTCTGTCTTCCATTTACTTAGGTAAATTTCTCTCAGCAGTGTTTCATGGTTTTCAGTGAGGAGGAGTTACACTTTTTTGTTAAATGCATTCCTTTTGTGGGTTGTGGTGTTATTGTAAGAGTAATTTTTAAAATTTCACTTTGTAATTGTTTGATTTTAGTATATAAACTGTGACTGATTTCTGTATCTTGTATCTTTCAATTTTGCTACATGCACTTATTAATTCCAGTAATTGTTTTACAGACTTCTTAGCATTTTTTACACAAGCAGTTATTTTACCCACAGATAGGAACTGCTTTATTTCTTATCAAATCTGAATGCTTTTATTTCTTTGTCTTCCTTTTGCAATTACTAGGATTTCAAGTAAATGTCTGAATAGAAGTGGCAAGAGCAAGAATACTTGTTTCGTTACCAATCTTATAGGGAAGGCGTTCAACACCATTAAGTGTGATAATTAGCTATAGATTTTACATAGTTACCCTTTAATCTTCATAAAGGGTATGCTTTATAAAGCTACCCTTTATCCTACCCTTATTCTTATTTCTCTGGGAGTTTATGATTGGATATGGAATTTTTGTCTGATGTTTTTCTGTATCTATTAAAATGATTCTATGGTTTTCTCTCTTCCTTTATTCTGTTAATATGGTGAATGACACTGATTGAGTTTCAAATGTTAAACCAACCTTGCATTTTGAGATAAAATCTACTTGTTCATAATGTACTATTATTTGTATATGTTGCTAGATTTCCTGAGTTGCTATTTTGTTAAGGATTGTTGTGTCTATGTTTGTGAGGAGTATTGGCTTACAGCTTTTTTTTTTTGTTTTCCCTTGTAATGTCTTTGTTTTGGTATCAGGATTACGCTGGCCTCATAAGACAAGTTGGGCCATTTTCCCTTCTCCTCTTCTTTCTGAAAGGGTTTGTGTATATTCAGTGTTATTTCTTCTTGAAATGTTCTTGGAATTCACGAGTGAAACCATACCATCCGGGCCTGAAATTTTCTTGGCAAAATTTGTTTTTATTTAAAAAAAAATTTTTTTAAATAGCTATATAGATATTCAGATTTTCTCTTTCACATAACGTAAATTTTGGTAGGCTGCATTTTTCAAGGCTTTTCCTCCGTTTAACAAAGTTGTCACATTTGTTGGTATAAAGTTGTTCATGATATTCTCTTATATTTTTAATGTCAATGAATTTGCTTGCAAATAGTTATTCATAATAATTCCTCATCTTTTTAACATCTATAAGATCTGAAATCACATTCATTCTTTTATTACTGATATTGACAATTTTTGTTCTTCCTCATTTTTTTCTGGGTAAGTTTAGGGTTTTGTCATTTGTTTAATCTTGTGAAAGAATACATTTTTAGCTTTGTTAATTCTATTTTTGATTGATTTCCCATTTCTTTGATTTCTTTTCATATTGTTATTATTTTCTTCCTTCTACATACCTAGACTGATTTTGCTCTTCTTTTAGTTCTTGAGGGAGAACTTTAGATTTTGATTTAAACCTTTATTCATTTCAGATAAAAACATTTTAAAGCTGTAAGTTTCCCTCTACGCACTGCTTTAACTGAATCCCATAAATTCATATGTCATACTTTCATGATCATTTTTTGAACTATTTTCCAATTTTTACTGTGATTTCTTCTTTGACCATGAATTATCTAGAAGTATGTTGTTGACACCCATATGTATAGGAGTTTCCCAGATACCTTATGGTCACTGATATCTAATTTAATTCCATTGCAGTTAGAGAACATGCTCTGTATGACTTCAAGTCTTTAGAATGTATTATATTTGTTTTATGGCTTAGAAATGACTCATCTTGCTGAACCGACCACGTGTACTTAAAAAAAAAGTCTGTCTTTTGGTTGTTGGGTGTACTGCTCAATACATATCAATTATATCAATACAATTGAAAAATTAATGAAATCAATCCAATTGATATAATCGATATAATTTGGCTATTCTAAGTCATTACCATTTTCATATAATTTTTTTTCAGTGTTTTATTGACTTTTTTTCTCCAGTTCTTCTATCAGTTGCTAGAGAAGGGTGTTAACATCTCTTACTACGATCATGGAATTATCTTTCTTCCTTTAGTTTTGTAATGTTTGTTTCATGTATTTTGAAGCTCTGTTATTGGGTGTACACACATTTGCAATTATTTTGTCTTCCCAATAAATTAACCCTTTGATCTTTATGAAATTTCTGTCTTTATCTTTGACAACATTCTTTGTCTATTTTATCTGACATTAATAAAGCTGCTTTAACTTCTTGGTGTGACTGTTTGCAAGGCTTATGGTTTTTCATTCATTTACTTTCAATCATTGTCTTTGTATTTAAAGTGCTTCTCTTATAGAGAAATATAGTTAGGCCTTGCTTTTTTATTTTTTTAAAACATCATCTGGATTACTGTCTTACTACTTGTTATGTTTTTTCTCAAATTTTTTTTTTGGGGGGCTCCTCTCCTATCCTACTTTCCTACCTTCTTCTTCTTTTTTTTTTTTTTGAGACAGTCTCACTCTGTCGCCCAGGCTGGAGTGCAGTGGCATGATCTCGGCTCACTGCAAGCTCCGCCTCCCAGGTTCACACCATTCTCCTGCCTCAGCCTCCCGAGTAGCTGGGACTATAGGTGCCCGCCACCACGCCCGACCAATTTTTTTGTATTTTTAGTAGAGACAGGGTTTCACTGTGTTAGCCAGGATGGTCTCGATCTTCTGACCTCGTGATCCGCCCACCTCAGCCTCCCAAAGTGCTGGTATTACAGGCATCAGCCCCCGCATCCAGCCCTCTTTCCTACCTTCTTTTGGATTATTTCATTAATTTTTAGAATTCCAACATACTTTACCTCTTGACTTTTAGTGATACATTTTTGCATTATTCTTTTAGTGGTTATGCTAAGGATTATGATATACTGATATGATTTGGCTGTGTCGCCACCCAGATCTCATCTTGAATTCCCATGTGTTGTGGGAAGGACCTGGTGGGAGGAAATTGAATCATGGGGGCAAGTCTTTCCCATGCTGTTCTCGTGAGAGTCAGTAAGTTTCACAAGATCTGATGGTTTTTATAAGGGGGAGTTTTCCTGCACAAGCTCTTCATTTTTTTTGCCTGTACCATCTCTGTAAGATGCGATTTGCTCCTCCTTGCCTTCTGCCATGATTGTGAGGCCTCCTCAGTCATGTAAAACTATAAGTCATTAAGCCTCTTTCTTTTGTAAATTGCCCGGTCTCCGGTATGTCTTTATCAGCAGTGTGAAAATGGACTAATACATATACATTCCCGTCTTTTTCAATCTGGCTAACATTGTACCACTTAGCAATCCTACAGAGCCTTCCACACCCTTATCCTTATGTGATAGTAATCAAATGAATAATTGCATAAACATTATAAGCCCCATAAGACCCAGTACGCTTTTCGTTTTAACCAGTCATATGTGCTTTAACAAAATGAAGGGAGACATAGTCTTTTTTCTGTTTCTATTTACCTCTCTGTTTCCTATTCCCAATGCTCTTTTGTTTCTGAACACGCAGATTTCCACCTGGTAGGATTTTCTTTCTGCTGAGGAAATTTCTTCAGCCTTTCTTGTAGGGAAGGTCTCCTGAGAAAAGGCTATTTTAGTTTTCCTCTAACTGGAAATGACTTTACTCTTCGTTGTTGAAGAATATGTAATTGGATATGGAGTTCTGGGTTGAGAAGCCTTTCTTCTTAACTTCACTCCATGATTTGGGATGGGAAGGCTGAGGCTGTGGTTGTTCTCGTGTCCTTTTCCTCTTCCTACTTTCAACGTTTCCTCTTTATCTTTGGGTATTAGCCATTTGCTGCTGTGCCTGGATGTGAGCTCCTGCAAATGTATCCTGATTGCAGTTCCTTGTGCTTCTTCAATCATAAATTTATACCTTTCACCCAATTTCATGAGTTTGAGGACACTGTTTCTTCCATTTTTTTCTTTCCCATGATCTCTCCTCTCCTTTTGAGATTCCAATACTTGTTTGTGAGATTTTCCAAAAATAAGTTTCTGAGGTGTGATTCATCCTTATAGTGTCTTCTCTCTCTCTCTCCTTTGGATTAGACGATGACGATAGTTCTATATTCAAGTGCACCCTCTATCACCTCCAATCTGCTATTGACTCTATCAGGCAAATTTTTTTCTTCTGCTTTATTTTGGAGTTCTAACATTTCCGTTGGATACTTTTTCCACATTCTGTATCTCTGCTACAATTTTTTTCTTCCCATTTGCTATGAGAATATTTTCCTTTTCCACACTGAGTATCGTTAAAAATAGCTGTTCTTGTCTAGTAATTCCAACATTCGGTTCATCCTGAGATTCATCGTGGAGTATTTTTCCTCATAAATGAGTCACATCTTCCTGACTTCCACATTCAAATGTGGAATAATTTTGAAGACTATTACTGCTATGTTGTGAGATTCTGGATTCTGTTATATTGCTCCAAAGAGGGTTGATGTTTTTGTTTTAACAGCCAATTTACTTGGTCAGAGCAAAACTGCAAATGCTGTCATGCCAGTAGTTGACAGGTGTATGAGTCAGGGTTCTCCAGAGAAACAGAACCGATGGGGTCTGCAGAGAGAAAGAGATTCAGTATGAGGATTGTCTCATGTGGCTGTGGAGCCTGAGAAGCTCCATGAATCTGTCACCTGCAAGCTGGAGACCCCAGAGAGCCCATGGTATAAACCCCAGGCCGAGGGGCAGAGGAAACAGATGTCTCAGCTCCAGCATTCAGGCAGAGAGAGGGCGTTCTCCTTCCTCCTCCCTTGTTACCTTTAGACCCTTGAAGGGTTGGATGGTGCCCACTGGCATGAGGATTGCTGTTGTCTTTACTGAGTTCACTTATTATCACAGTGTGAGAATGGCCTCATACAAGTGTGAGGCAAGCTGTATGTCTCTCCAGCTTGATCTCCTCCAGAAAACCCCCCACAGGCGCGTCCAGAAATCATGTTTAGCCAAAGACCTGGGTACCCCATAAGCTAGTCAAATTGAGGCATAAAATTAACTGTCACAGTAGGACCCCAAATCTCACTTCAAGCTGCTTCTCGTCTGTTTCACATGCATGCTTCAGGGTCCAGCTGGAGTCCTGGGCAGAGTTTTTATACAGAATGGGGGTTTTCCATGTCCCTTCTTGGCTTCCTCTTTTTCTGGGTTTCTGCTCACTCTCCACCAGCCTGCTGGGCTGGGGCTTCTTTCTGTGCTTCCTCCAGCCAGAAGGACGGCAGGTTTTCCCACCAGAGCCCTAGCAGCCTGGTGCTGCTCCATGAGCATGAGCCCTCTGGACAAGCTGGAGAAACACAAAAGTCGCCCCACACTTACATGACACCATTCTTGTGCTGCTATAAAGAAGAAAGACCTGAGACTGGAGGATTTATTTTATTTTTATATTTATTTATTTATTTATTTTGAGATGGAGTCTTGCTCTGTCACCCAGGCTGGAGTGCAGTGGCACAATCTCGGCTCACTGCAAGCTCCACCTCCAGGGTTCACACCATTCTCCTGCCTCAGCCTCCTTAGTAGCTGGGACTACAGGCACCCACTGCCACGCCCAGCTAATTTTTTTTTTGTATTTTTAGTAGAGATGGGGTTTCACTGTGTTAGGATGGTCTTGATCTCCTGACCTTGTGATCGGCCTGCCTCAGCCTCCCAAAGTGCTGGGATGATGGGCGGGAGCCACCACACCTGGCCAAGACTGGAGAATTTATAAAGAAAAGAGGTTTAATTGGCCCGTGGTTCTGCAGCCTGTACAGGAAGCACGGTGCTGGCGTCTGCGTGGCTTCTTGGGAGGCCTCAGGAAACTTATAATCATGGCGGAAGGCAAAGAAGGAGGCACGTCTTCCATGGCTGGAGCAGGAGCAAGAGAGATTGCTGGGAAGGTGCCACACTCTTTTAAACAGCCAGATCTCTTGAGAACTCACTCACCATGTGGTATCAAGTGGGGAGGGTGCTAAGCCATTCATGAGAACCCCACCCTTATGATCCAATCACCTCCCGCCAGGCCCTACCTCCAACCCTGGGGATTACAGCTGAATGTGAGATTTGGGTGGGGACACAGACCCACACCACATCAACACTCACCACCTGCACACTCATATTCCCGTCCAGTACCTGCCGGTGTGTGTTTATTCCTCACAGCCTTCAGGCCATTGCGATTTTGCCTTTCACTCAGCATTTCGTTACTTCTTGTGAGAGAATGGTTTTTTGGGAGTTTCTTTGTGTATCTTGGAAATGGAACCCTGGAAGCCATTTATTGTTTATCAGCTGGAGGGGGCAGGCAAGGAGAAGCAGTTTTATTTTCAAATGCAGCCAACCCTGGTCCTCTCCCATTTACCAGGCGAGCCTTTAACATGTCTTGCCACTCTGGCATTTTATCCTTGGCCTCCAGAAGCAGCCAGGCGGTGTTTTGAATATTCTGTCTTGAAACTTCGTAGATAGCTTATTGAGTTATTAAGGTGATTTCTAATTTTCCATGAAGCCACGTTGGTACCAGGCTTTTTGCCAGGACATGACAAGGGTCTCGTGCCTCCAAGCCGCTGTTAACATTTCCCTCCCCTTCCTCTCAGCCCTCGCTCTCAGCCTCCTGGAGGCCCCTTGGGTGTCCACAGACACTCTCAGGTCCCCCCGCACTTTGCTTCCTCTCAGCAGCCAGCCTCAGGGCAAGTCACATGTGTTTGGTTTTGGATCTGGCAATACCTCCTCCAGGCCCTGTAAGCGATTCCACACCTGTAATGCATAACAAGTCAATCCACACCTGGCCCTCAAACAACAATAATCGTTTATTTTAATCACCAATCTGCAGTTGCAGTAGAGCTCAGAAAGGGCCGTTTCTTTCTGCTCCATAAAGCATCAACTGGGGTGGTTTGAAGATGGAGAGGGCCCAATGGCAGGTGCTGGGCTCACCTGAAGCCCTCATCCCACCCTCGGCTGCTGATGCTGGCTGGCACCTGGCACCACCACTGGGGGTGCTGGCATAAGACCTTCATGCAGCTTCTCCATGTGGCTGCCTGGCTTCCCCCAGCACAGCTGCTGGGTACCCAGGGAAGTCCAGGAGAACAAGGTAGAAATACACACATGGCATTTTTGTGAGGTGGCCTTGGAAGTCACATCACATTGCATCTTCTGTACCCTATTGGGTGAGGCGGCACAAAGCCTGCCTGGGATCCAGGAGTGGGGACCCAGGTCCCCCCACAAGATAGGAGGAGGGCTGCCCTCACATTGTAGGAAGAACATGCATGGGGGATGGAATCTCTCAGGTGGCAGGTCTGGAAAAGACCGACTGCCATGGCATCTAATGAATGAGTGAACATTATTAATTATTCATGAAGAGGCAACCATCCTCTCTTCTGCTTTAAAGAGCTCAGAATGGATTGTCCAAATAGTTCTGTTTTAAAACACCTCTTTGGTCTGCAGCATTGCACTAGGCACTACTCAAAAATTCTATTCTTCAATTAATAGTAATAACCATGGGGATGATGGAAAGGAATGCTCACACGGTGGTTGCTGTGTGCCAGGCCCTTTTCGTAGGGCTTTACAGGGGTTAACTCATTGAGAGTCTCCTTCCTCAAAGCCTCTGATGTCATTTCCTGTCCCTTCCTCTCAACCCTCAATCTCAGCCTCCTTGCGGCCCTTTGCCTGTCCACAAATATTCTCAGGCCCGTTGTAACCAAAAGAGACGAAACATGTGCCCTGAGATCTGAAGTCTGAAATCCTGATGCAGACGAAGTCACCCACGCATGCCTCGAGGCTGGTTTTCTTCCCACCACCGCCCAGCTCACCAAGCTGCTTTTCTCCTCATTGTCCCAAGGTCTGGTCCCCTGGGAGGCCTGATGATCCCACGTATCCAGGACTCAGCATGACAGGCCCAGCCTTGCAGCGGGAGTGCCAGGGAGCCCTCGTGAGTCCAAGCCTGCCTTGAATTTGGGACAGAAGGTAAGAGGCACAGAGCCAACGGCCCAGGGTCAGTGTGAAGGCAGAGCAGGGGTACCTGGGGGATCATCTGGCCAAAAATATTTGGAGGTTCTTTCCAGCTCTAAAATGCTGCTTTGAATCAGATGAGAGAGCAGGTGAGCCAGGAGGGCCGCCCATTCAGTGCCTGCTGGACGTCGAGGCATCGGCACAGTGGGGGGGGGTCCGAACCCGCCCCGCCTCACTCTGCACCAGGCCCGGTGCCTGGGTCTGGATGGGCACCACCCGATGCTCACCCAACAGCAAACCTAAGTCAGCCGGCGGGAGCTGGGCAGGCCAGTCAGACTTCCTCTAAGGCGGCTCCTACAAGACCAGGGGCGTGGGCACACTTGGCCCTCATTCGCTTTGTTCTGACAAACAAGGCTCAAGCAACAGTCCCTGTCACCGTCTCCTGAATCACCAGAGTGGCCTTCTGTCCATTCTGCCCCCTGCATCCCCATATTAAATCCATCCTGCCACGCAGTGTCCTCAAGGAAAGCAGTTTCTCTTCCACACTGGTCTGTAGATCTTATCTTGCTCTTTATTTCCAAGGTAACAGTCAAACTCTGTATCTGGGACCCGATTCCTGTCCCTCCTGTCTTGGAATGAAAGGAAGGGGCTGCCTCTGTTTCAGGGATTGGAGCCCCATGACTTTGACTCTTTGGAAGCAAATCTTGCAGGAGGAAGCATGCTCCATAGAGACAGGGATCCACCCCCATAGCAGATCACACCTGCATCACCGACAGCCTGTGGCTGCTGCGGCCCAGGGGTCTCCTCGGTTTCTGGTAACAGAATTCTCTCACCTTTGCACGCCAATCAGAAATAAAAGCAGGGGTGGGTAGCAGTGGTGGGCAGTGTGGGGACGTGTGGCCAGGCCGGCCAAGGACTAGGGCAGGCTGAGGTGCTCCAGGGAGCATTTTTTTCCCAGCCCATCTGTTTCTAGATAAGAAGTGGAGGGGAGGTTTTTGGACAGGACTGATTTTATTCCTGGAAATGGGAATTGAGTTAGCACAAAACTCCCCGTGGATCTGCCCAGTCCCTCGCTGGGCTGAGCGGGGACAGAGATGGCCAGATCTCCCGTCTGCAAGCTGTCTTGCTGGACTGGCTCTCAGAGGGGTCCCTCCAGAATCCATTCTCTAAGCCCGGCATCCACATTCCGGGGAGCAGTGGTTGGTTTCTGTAATCTACTGTGTTTTGTCACACAGAGAGGGTATTGATTGAACAGCTCGATTCTCTTAGCAGGTGCAGAGCAATCCATCCCCATTTGCTGCAGCACGGGGCATTTATTCCTGGAGCAGACTGAGTTCTCCATCAGGGCCCCTCCCGCCGGGCAGGAGCCGCCGTGGAGGATGCAGGCATCTTGCATGTTGTGGGTCAGTCTGGTTTCTTACCCTGTCATTTCCCTAAGTGCCTTCTTTTCAGGCACTCTCGGCTCTCCAAACAGCAGAGGAACACAGGTCCTTTAATTGTCCATCAGGCATATTTGGCGGTGTGAGAGACGAGATGAAAGGAAAACATCCTGTACTTAGTCAAGCTGCTGTTGAAATTGATTTCTCAGAGCTTAGCGCGGAGTCTGTAGCTGTGGAAATGCAGGAAGGCACATTATGTGGAGAGAATTGAGGCGCACGGCTCGGCTCCGGCTGGCTGAGGGCCACTTGCGTTTCTCAGCAGGTCCGCACCGGGCGTCTCCCCTTGCGAAGGTGGGCGCTCCTCAGGCCCCTGCACTTTGCCACCCACACTTCCGAGTCTTTTGCTGTGTTTTGCCACCATGGTGCCCCCAGACGGACCTGTGGTTCCACAGACCAAGCAGCCTCATTGCCACTGGGCTGTGTGTGTCTCCTCAAACTCCAGTCAGCCTCCTCCCTGCCTTCAAAATGCACTTCACCCATGCCCCCAGCTGCTCCCAGGCCTCGGCCTCGACCCCAGACCACCTGGAATCCTCACCACCGTGCCTCAGGCACCCACACTTCTGGTGTGACAACTCCTTCAATCAGCGTGGGGAATGAGGGGCCCCAGGAAGGAGGGTGGGTGGTGCTCCTGGGTGCACCTCCTCCCAAATGAGGGGAGGAGTGAGGCGGGGGTCAGGCTGTCCCAGCTCTGCCCTTGGGATTTCACAAACTGCATCTGGCGGGCAGTGGTGGCTGCCTGGTTTCCTCCATATAAGTCCTTTCTAATGTTTTGCAACCAAAATACACTGCAATACAGAACCTCATGTCTTTGTACACAGGTGTAAGTGTAGGATTAAAAGTGGTCAAACAGGTGGGGGTGTGGTGGCTCATGCCTGTAATCCCAGCACTTTTTGGGAGGCCGAAGCGGGCAGATTGCTTGAGCTCAAGAGTTCAAGACCAGCCTTGGCAACGTGGCAAAACACCGTCTCTAGTAAAAATACAAAATTTAGCCAGGCAGTGGTGGTGCACACCTGTAGTCCCAGCTACTCAGGAGGCTGAGGTAGGAGGATCACCTGAGCCTGGGAGGTCAAGGCTGCAATGAGCCGTGATCGTGCCACTGTACTCCAGCCTGGGCAATAGAGGGAGACCCTGTCTCCAACAACAACAACAAAAAGAAGTGGTCAAAAAAGTTATGTTCATTTTTATTTCTGATAGATATTATTGAATCATATTCTAAAGACTCAAATCAACATTTCCCATAAAATTTTATGAGCATGTTTAACCACCACATAGTATTGCAAATTTATATTTCTGTCATAGTAATTGAGTATTTTTTTCTCCTGGCATGGAATCGCCCTTTGCATTCCTTTTCCTGCTAAGTCTTCACACATGCGCTTTGCCTGTGGTTTCTACTGGGTTCCTGGTCCTTTGCAAATGGGTGAGAGGAGTTAAATATTAAGGAAATTAACCTTTTGTCATATGTTGAAAATGCGTTATTCTTAGTTTGCTTTTGGCTTTGTCTGTCATGTAAGAAGTTTTAATTTTTATGACAGGATATTTTTCCATCTTTCTTTTTATTGGTTCTTGGTTTTAAGACCTCTGTACTTTAAGATCATTACCAAAAAAAGCTCATATTCCAGTAAGGTTACATGTTTTTTTGCTTTTATTTTTTTGATATGTCTTTACTCTCATGAGTGTATTTTAGTGTAGGGAGCAAGATAGGAGGACACTTCCCCACAGGGCCAGCCAGGGTGCCCCAAGCCACTGAGCAAGCCACGGACTTCCCGCTTTACTGTGGGAACTCCCAAGCATGCAGGGCCACTCTGAGGTGCCGCTCCCCACGGGGGTCTGTCTGCTGTTGCATTCGCCAGCACCAGCTTCTCTGATCCCTGGAGGTCTAGGACAGGCTTCATGCCTGGTGGGTCCAGGCCTGTGCCCCCCAGTGACAGTGTGCGCCCTCCTTGCCGGGGCTGGGCCCGGCATCCTGATCTGAGCAGGGACACCATGGTTGGGGAGAAGGCAGGAGGTTCCCCCAGGCCCCAGTGCTGTCCAGGATCAGCCTTCTGGGGTGTGAAGAAGATGTCAGGGGCTAAGATACTCCCCATTCTGGAAGACAGCTCAGGCCCTTGCATCCTCAGGCTGCCCCGACCTGGGCCAGTGCTCAGACACCAAGCACTAGACAGCAAAGATCTTCCAGGGTGCCGTGCTGGGCACAGAGGGCGCGCTGGCCGTTGAAGGGTCTGTTGGGATGTTGGGCTTCTGTCTTCTAGATGTGGTGCAATCCAATTGTCCTCCACCCCTGCCTGCCCCACATTCCAGGCCCTCAAGTGACCTGGAAATCTGCTCTATGCCCAGTGGTCCAGGAACAACATGGGCTTTTGGAAAGGCCTGTAGTGAGGTTTGGGGCTTTAAGGAGTGGGTAGGAGTGCCGCTCGGTCCCGTGGGAGGCGGCTCCAGCAGAGATGCTTGCCCGTGAGCAGGATGTGGTCAGCAGACTGGACCACTTAAGCCCATAGCCCTGGGAATGCTCCTCCCCAGAGCGTTCAGAGCCTGAGTGAGCTCCCGGAGTGGCCCCACCATGCACCTGGTTTGCTAAGTGGGCCTTCCACGCAGATTTCACTGGTTAGCCATGGCTAACAATGTGTTTGCTAATGGCTCTGAGCCCGTGCTCCCTCCCTTTTATGTGCGGGAAGGTGAATGTTCAGGTCTCACATGCAGGCACCTCTTTCTCACGCTCAGCACACAGCTGGGTGGGGCACAGCTAAGAAGCAGCTGCGATTGTTCCTCATCCCACCCTGCCTCCACCCAGGGTCCACCAGGGATGCTGCAGGAGACAGCCCCAGCCCCACAGCAGCTTGGGGACCGCCAGGATGAGCAGAACCTTGTAAATGACCTTGTTTACATAGGCAGGTCATTTGGCTCACGGCAATGGCTCTTGATGGCAGCTGACAGATGCTGAATGGCGCCTGTGCCCGTGGCCCACAGCACAGCCAGGAAAGCGCCAGCCAGAAAAGTGCCTGCTCCCGGCCATTAGCTGGCCTCCCCAGACCCACACCCCGCCCGGGCCAACTCTGCTGCCCACCAGTTCCTGCTCCCACCCGCCACGCCACTGACATTGCCTGGATCCTCCCACAGGCACGGAAGCGTGCTGCCATCCTCATCTGACAAAAAGCAAAGATGGAAAACCAAAGCCGAAACTGCCCAGCCCCGTCCCTCCGGACCCTGCACTGTTTCCTCTGCCCTTTTTACCCCCAAACAGCTGCAAAGAGCTGTCTGACTTGCTGTCCCCAGTCCACGTCCTCCATCCCGCAACCAGCCCTCTCCATCCAGCGCCTCCCGTGATCCAATGACTTCCTTCGCTAGCGTCTTACTCCATCTGGCAGCATTTGGAACTGCTGTGACGGCATCTCTGGTCCCCTGCACACATGTCGCTTGGCTCTGCCACCCCCTTCTCCGCCGCCTCACTGGTTCCCCTCATCCCCAGCGAGGGCACCAGGTCCTGCCTTGTTTCTCTTCTGCGGAAAGCCTGGTCCTGTCTTAGGACTGAACACCATGGCCTGCTGGTCTCTGCACTGGCTGCCTCTTGGCCATCCTCCTGCAGCCTGCCTGCGTCAGCAGCGCCGGCTCTGTCCTGCCGGGTGTTCAGGCTGAAGCTTTGGTGCTGCCTCCGACACTCCTCTTTCTACATCTAGTCCAGGAGCAGGCCCTGCGGGCTTCCTTCCACCATCAATGGTTCTATGCATTTTGTCCCGCCGCAGCCCACACCCCAGGGCTGGCTTCCCGGCCTGAGACCTGGGCAGCAGGTCTCACGCTGACTTGATCCTCTGCTGTTGGAGTCCTCACCCTTTTATTTTTCACTGGGTCCTGCACACCATACAACTGGCTCCTCCTGCACAAATCATTTCAACAGCCTCCCGGACTTGGACCATCCGCCTGCCCTCCTTAACCCTTTATTCTCTCTTCTAACTCAGTGGTAAGAGTGTAATTTTTTTTTTTTTTTTTTGAGACTGTATCTGGCTCTTATTGCCTAGGCTGGAGTGCAATGGCACGATCTCTGCTCACTGTGACCTCCGCCTCAAGCAATTCTCCCACCTCAGCCTTCTGAGTAGCTGGAATTACAGGCGCCCACCACCATGCCTGGCTGATTTTTTTGTATTTTTAGTAGAGACGGGGTTTTGCCATGTTGGCCCAGCTGGTCTCGGACTCCTGACCTCAGGTGATCCACCCACCTCGGCCTCCCATAGTGCTGGGATTACAGGCATGAACCGCCGTGCCCAGCCCAAGAGTGTAATTTAAAAGCACCTGTCATATCAGGTCCCCTCTGCTGGTTTCCCACGTCACTCATGGAGAAGGCCAAAATTCCTACAGTGTCCGACAGGCCCTCTCTACCCAGTCCCCGCCCGCTGTGACCTTCTCTCCCCTACGAACCAAGGCAAGCCGGCAGCCAGCAGCAGCTGAAAAAGTCAAGAGAATGAATCTTCCCCCAGAGCCTCCAGAAGGAAGCAGCCCAGCCAGTACCTAGATTTTAGCCCGGTGAGGCTGAGTCCAGACTTCCGACGTCGAGGATGGCAAGAGGAAACAGGTTTTATTTTGAGCTACCACGCTGGTGGGAATTTCTTACAGCAGCAACAAGAAACTCGTGCCTCTGGCTTATAATACATTTCACTTATTTGTTTCTTGCTTATCGCCTCCAGTAGAATGCAAGCTTAAAGAAGGCAGACACTCCCATCTGTTTTGTTCGTGATCATGTGCCCGCTGACTGCACAGTCCTGGCTCACAGGGGGTACTCCATGAAAACTGTGTGTTGTTCAGAAAAAGAAAAGGGGCCTTAAACATGTGAAAAGATGCTCAACCACACTCCTGATCTCAGAGATGAAAATTAAGATCAAGGGAGGAGCAGTGGCTCACGCCTGTAATCCCAGCACTCTGCGAGGCCGAAGCAGGTAGATCACCTAAGGTCAGGAGTTCAAGACCAGCCTGACCAACATGATGAAACCCCACCTCTATTAAAAATACAAAAATTAGCCGGACATGGTGGCTCATGCCTGTGATCCCAGCACCTTGGGAGGTCGAGGTGGGTGGATCACTTGAGGTCAGGAGTTCAAGACTAGCCTGGCCAACATGGTGAAACCCCGTCTGTACTAAAAATATAAAAAAATTAGTTAGGTGTTGAGGTGCGCACCTGTAATCCCAGCTACTCAGAAGTCTGAGGCAGAGAATCACTTGAACCTGGGAGGCGGAGGTTGCAGTGAGCTGAGACCACACTATTGCACTCCAGCCTGGACAACAACTCAATTCTGTCTCAAAAAAAAAAAAAAAAAAAGAAAGAAAAAGAAAATTAACATCATACAGAGAAACCATTTCTCATTTATCAGATTGACCCACCTACACTGTTGGCGAGGCTGTGAGGGACGTGGGAGTCCTCAGGCTTTGTTGATAGGAATGTGTTATGAGCTACTGTGTCCCCTCCGAAGAGAAATACGTGGAATGCTAATGTTAGGGGAACAGGAGCCTGGCAGAGCCAGAGTGATGTCATTTTAAGTTTGGCTCCACCTTGGCACTAGCAAGGCACATTCCTTGCCAGTCACAACCCATGGTCCTGAGATGTTTGCGGTTGAGGAAGTGGCTTAAATAGGCCTGCAAGGACCCACTCCTACAACAGAAAGTCCAGAGGTCCCAATGCCCTTAGCCATATATTCGTTCACAATAATTCAAGTTATGCTTTGGTGCACTCACACGCTGGAATGTTGGGGATAGCTTTCTTTAAATCAATAAAGTAATAAACGTTATCACGTTGTCAGCCCACCCGCACATAGGCACAGCTTAATTTAGTCTTTCTTTTTTTTTGAGATGGAATCTAGCTCTGTTGCCCAGGCTGGAGTGCAGTGGCATGATCTTGGCTCACTGCAACCTCCGCCTCCCAGTTCAAGCAATTCTCCTGCCTCGGCCTCTGAGAAGCTGGGGTTACAGGCATGCACCACCATGCCTGTGTAATTTTTATATTTTTAGTAGAGATGGGGTTTTGCCATGTTGGCCAGTCTGGTCTCAAACTCCTGACCTCAGGTGATCCACCCACCTCAGCCTCCCAAAGTGCTGGGATTATAGGCATGAGCCACCGTGCCTGGCCCTACTGTTTACAAAGGTAAGACCCCTATATAAGAAAAACTGAAAACACAGGCGATGCCTTCCTTGGCTTGTTTTCTGTGGACAGACACCCCTACTCAGTAAGGAGCAGTTTTCAATAAACTCTTCTCACTACACTCTGCGACTAGCCTTGCATTTCCTCCTGCACCTGATCCAAGGATCCTCTCTTAGAGGCTGGATGGAGACCCCTTTTCCGGTTACACTAGCTCTTGGTACCTGTGACCCTACTTGGAAACAGGGCCTTTGCAGATGCAGCCAAGTTAAGATGAGCTCATTAGGAGGTGGGCTCCAAGCCAGTGCGACTTTCTTATAAGAGACACACAGGGAGAAGACGGCCATGCGACAATGGGGGCAGAGACTGGAGTGATGAATCTATAAGCTGAGGAATGCCGGGGGTCGCCCACCAACACCGGAAGTTGGAAAGAGCAAGGAAGGAATTTCCCCTACAGGCTCCAGAGGGAGCACGGCCCTTGCCCATACCTTGATCTTGGACCTCCGACCTCTGTAAAACAATACATTTCGTGTGGTTTCAGCCGCCCAGGCTGTAGTCCTCTGTTATGAAAGCCCTAGGGAACTCACACAGAATGCAAAAGAAGATAGTCTCTGCCAGAGAAAATTTGGCAATCTCTAGTGAAGATAATATGGAGGCACAAGACTGTCTCCTGAACACCTTGTAATAACAAGATTGGAAGCCACTTCTGTGTCTATTCGTAGCTGACAGGTGAATAAAATATGGAACATCCTTGGCTGTTGTGTGCAGCAGTAAAAACAAGTAAAGACAACATCCACATCCCATCCCAGCAGGGTCACGGGGGCATATCGTAGGTGGAAAAGGAAAGACAGAAAACGGTGTGCAGAGCAGGCCAGCTTCATCTAAGAAAGGGGGCTGTGGATATAATTGTATGCAAATACGCACCCATACATATATAATCACTTGCATTTTAAAATGTGAGAGAGTAAGTTTTAAAATCCTGTGGAATAGTTATCTGCGGTGAGAGGAAAAAGAGTGGAGGGAAAGGAGGAATGCTGGCTTTTTCTGCACCTGCCTTCTTGTGAATTACTGTAGGTAACTTTAAAACGCCATGTAGAGCTCATGAGGTTATATCCTATAGATCCCACTGATGGAGAGAGGCTAAGCGATCTTAAACTGTTTTTGGCAACTATGCTATTAGTCATGGCATTGTTGTCGGCCTTGCTGTTTTGAAAATACTATGGGCGTATGGGTGGAGCACACACAGGTAGTGAGACACAGCAATTATGTATAAAGATGATGAATGTCAGAGAAAAAAGACACAGATATGAAATGGAATAAACCACATAGAAGCCAGTAATCCTACATTGGCATGGTAAATATTACTATGACGTTGTGGTGTATTTTCTTATAGCGTGTATGTATTACTTCTGTCCACCAAAAAGGCCAAGAAACAATGACAAATTCAGTAACAATGAACATCCTTGGCACAAAGACTATGGTCTCTAAATACCATTTCCCCACCATAAGGACCCAGGGTTCTTTGGAGAAATGGCTGGTCCAATTTGGGACCAAGAAGTATCCAAGGTGAACCTGGAGCATCTTAATGTGCCAAAATAAAGGATGCATTGAAGATGAGTGTGCTTGTACCAAAGGCACTGGGCCCTCCTCTCCACCCCTGCATGGGCAGTGAACACCCTTCCATATCAGCGTTTCTCCCCACACACTCCTTAACTTGCCTCAAGTTACACACACACACACACACACACACGCATGCATTTTTCAAAACAAGCATCTTTTTTTTTTTTTTTTTTTAAATCTTGTACGTGAGGCATCTTAATCCATGAGCCTTTCATTGCACAATGTACTGTGTGCCTGACCCTGAGAAGGGAACAGGGCCTATGGCTTTGAGGAGGTCCCTGGAAGACAAACACTGAACAGGAAGATAGAGGAGGATTCCATGTGATTTTCGTGTGTGCTATGCAGGGTCAGCCATCCTGGAGATTCTTGAGCTGAGAGACAGGGGAGAATTCCCAGAGAAGGTGGGAAGGGAAGAGCGGGATGAAGGAGGAGAGAGCCGTGGAACTCCAGCTCCGGTTTCTCCCCCTGCATTGCATCAGGAGTGCCGGGTCCTGAATGCATTATTTTACTCAGTGCTGTGTGGGCTAGATAAAAGGTGTCCACATGCTTCTGGGGCTCCACAGTGCAGGCAGATTTTCTGAAGGAATTTGTTATAAATAATTAATGTTGACTTCTGTTTTATGTAATGAAAATATTTTTTGATTTGTCCTCTTTTTATAACCTTGTTTGTTGGTATATGCCACAGAATTTTAAATTTATGCACATTCATATTTCCTTTTTTGATTTTTTAATCATACTTAAAATGAAATTCTGCACCATGAATGAAAGGAAATAACTTCTGAAGCTTTTCATCTTTAAAGAAATAATGCTAACCACCACTGCATGCACCTGGTCGCGCCTGCTCACTGCTGGGCTGTGCTTCCTGGCAGGCTTCCCATACGAAGCAGGTGCCAGGTGAGATTTTGGGTGATGGTTGAATAGGCATCTAACCCGAACAAATGTCGTCCACAAATCCTGGGGTCTTTGCATAGTGTGGTGAACTCTCAGCCTTATTTCGATTGGATTTTTCATGGGAATCCAGTCAAAGGATGCAGGAGGGTGCTGCACTGAGGGCTTGAACTCACCTTTCCAAACATAAGGTCAGCTTGGCATCCAGATCTCAGAACTGGACGCCTGTGGAAAAGATGCCAAGTCAGAAGCATCCCTTGCTGGATTCTGGCAATGATCTTCCCTCTGGGGGAGCGACGTGGAGGAGCTGCCTCTGTGAGTTGTGGGCTCAGCTTCTGTCCCAGGTACTCACCTCCTGCGTGGTGGAGGCTGACAGAAAGCTTTCACCTGCTTGGAGTGATTGCTGTTCTCTTGGAAGACGCAAACCTGGGAAAACCCAGCTTTGGGGAACTTGGGTGCCTCATCGGAGAGGAGGAGCTGGCATAAATGTGAGAATTCGCCTGGGGATGGCGAATTTTGTGTCCATAGCAGAATATCTGAAAAAAGAATGGACACATCGTCCAGTGTGCCTGAACTCATCGGACGGGCCCTGCCTGGCACTCTGCCAAGGCAGTTTCTGCTCACCCTGCCCCTGGCGTTTGCAGAAAGGGAACCTCAAGGAGCTTTTCACTCCTCCCCAGTGTCTCAGCATCTCTCAGAGGAGCTGTTCAGCAGGGCCCCGGTGGCTGGTGGCTCGCATCAGAGATGAAGCCCGTGCTGAGTTGAGCATGCACCACCAGAGGCTGCAGGTCTGGGTCCAGCTGTGGCCAGCAGCTTTTCCGTGTTGCCCCACAGCCTGCAGGCGTCGGGTGTAAGCGTGTCCTGGGAACCTGCGTTTCTGCAGCGTGCACCCTGCACTCCCTGTGCCTCACCTCTGGCTGCCACTTTGGGAATCACAGAAGGGAGGATGTTCTTGGACAGTGGCCTGGTCAGTATCCCCGGTAGCTCCCAGCTGGGTACACTCATGCATGTGTCCACCTGGAGCATAAGCGTCCGCTCTTTTGCCCAGGGGGCCCCAGAGCAGAGTGAAAATGTGGGGCCTCTGAAGATCTACCTTAGTCTGTTTGTGTTGCTACTAAGGAATACTGAGGCTGGGTAATTCATCAAAGAAAAGAGGTTTACTGGACTCACAGTTCTGCAGGCTGTACAAGAAGCATGGTACCAGCATCTGCTTTGGGTAGAGGCCCCAGGAAACCTCCACTCATGGTGAGAGGGGAAGGGGAGCAAGTGTGTTGCATGGCAGGGGAGGGAGCAAGAGAGAGGGAAGGGAGGTGCCAGGCTCTTTTAAACTGTCAGTTCTCCTGGGAGTTCCTAGAGCAAGAACTCACTCATTACCTGGAGGGCAACACCAAGCCATTCACGAGGGACTCCCCCCACCCAGGACCCAAGCACCTTCCACCAGGCCCCACCTCCAACACTGAGGGTCAAATTTCAATCTGAGGCTTGGCAGGGCCAAACAAACCACAGAAAACTCTGTCCCAAGAAAGCCCCAAACATGACAATCTATCCGTGCTGTCCTCAAGGAGCCCTGGGTGATCTCCATCCAAAACAAAACAGCAGAGGCTGGAAACTGTGATGGTTCTCCCCGGAGCTCTCCTGGGAATAGTGGGTGTTTATAACATCGAGAAGATGATGCATTTCTTTTTCTGATGATGGAGTCCTAGGATAAGAATTGCCAAATAAAGAAAAAAAAAGCCACTAAGACCTGACTTCACTCTACCTGCTGGGCTTTGCTAGGAACGAAGATGGGCCCAGCTGAGGGCCGTGTGCACGTGCTGTTTCCCTACTTGTGTACTTCCCAGGGGTTGCAGCCACGAGTTCACTGAGCTGTTTCTGGAGAGAGCCTGGGTGGGATCCTCCCAGCCCAGCCCTTGAGAACATGGTGAAGCCTGTGCCTCCTGCAAAGACCGTGTGAGAAGGATCGGAGCCAGAAACATCGGAGGGACACAGTATCCGTGGATTAGATCAGACAGATGGATTAGATGGAGAGGAATATGGGGATCATGACCTGTGGATCCGCGTCGGAGTCTGACTTCAGTTTGTAGGAACTGAAAATTGCTTCATAAGGCAGTAATAAAGATTTTTTTTAAAACAAAACATTTTCAAAAGGACACAGCTTGAAGATGCTCCCACTAGTCAATGATGCGACAATTTGGGCATAAAAATAACAACTGTAATAGATTGAAACACATCAAATGTGCTGAAAATTCATGAGCTCATCGCTAAGCTAAAGAAAGCCACGCTGGTCCCCTGGGGTGGGCGCGGGGGCCACCAACTCATCCTTCCGGAAACTGATAAATGTGAGGAAAAGTCAAGCACCCCTGTCCTTCCCCACAGGGACCAAGCCTTGGGGGGAAGCTTCTTTACACAAGTCCTCCAGCTCAGAAGCTCAGAGTGGAACTGTGATAGCCGCCCTGCTTTGCAAACCACTGAGAGCTCCAGGAGGAAGGCTGCTGGGGTTTTATAATGACTGGGCGAGGGTGATGCCATCTCCCCCCGCATACAGAAAGGCAACCGGATGTCACATGCACCTCCCGAGACAGTACAGTGGGAAGCGCCCACTCCACCCATGAAGGGCTCCTGCCTAAAAATCACGCCCCACTCTCATCACGCCTCTGGGTCTAAGCACCTTACAGGAGTTCCAGGGGGCAGAGAGACTTTCAGATGACAGCACGGGTGCAGCCAGCCAGCTCCAGACTGCAGGACGTGTGAAGGGCAGATGACTCCATTCCTTCAACAACAACAAACGGCAAGAAAGAGAACTGGGGGACACTGTTGTCCTGGCCTCCTAGGGCAGCCAAAACAGATACCAGACTGGGCAGCTGAAAACAGCAGACGTCGCTTTCTTACAGTCTGTAGGCCGGGAAGTCCAGGATCTAGGTGCACCTGGAGCAGTGCCTGGTACAGAGTCGGTTCTCAATAAGCATTATCCAAAGTGGTCCAAGCACTGGCCATGTGTGTGCTCTCTGTGTGGGTGGGGCTCTTCTGGCCACCCTCCCCGTCTATCCCCTCCGCCTTCTGTGCCTGCTGGCTGCAGGCAGGTGCCCTCTATGTGGTATAGCCTGGGGTATGATGGAACCTGTGAGGTTTGTGCTAATGGACCTGTGGTCTGAATTTAGATGAGCATCTCGGAATCCTGAGAGCTGGCCCTGCTCCCAGACCACCAGACTTCTTCTCCACCCCCAACTAGAATCCCCTCCTCAGCATCCTGCCCTGCCCCCAGAGTCAGAGACCTTCCCTAGATGGGGGCGCAGCACTGCTCAGCCCTGAGGATTCATACTAGGATCAATCCAGACATGATGGGAGGGTCCTTTGTGTGAGGCTGCAGTCAACCATCAGGGCTGCCAACATCAGACTGGTCATCCCCAGAAAGGTGTGGGGGTGCATAAGGAGCCTGGGCATTCTAGGCATGCAGTGAAGGGATCCAAGAGTACTGTGTGCACACACATGTATATGTGTGTGCATGCACACCTGTGTGTGTGTGCACATGTCTGCACTGCATGAGTGTGCACATGCATGTGTGTGCCTGTGCGCACGTGTCTGTGTGTGCATCTCTAGCCCTGCCATCCTTGCCTCCTCATTGTGCAGACACAAGGAGGTTGGCTCCCACACTGGGAATCAGCTTTGAGATTCTTCTGGTCCTTCTTGCACCATCTTTTCCCATGAAGGTCAGTCGGACAGACGTCTCAGTGATGCGTAATACATGAGACAGCTGTGCCAAGCTCTTAGCTACTGCAGGTTTCCTTGTCCCACCCTCCTCCAGACACTCACGCTGGGTGTGTTTCAGCAGAGGTTCTGACCACCTGGGATGTGGGCCCCGAATGCTCATTTCTGGAAGTTGCCCTCCCCACATACAGGGAATGGGGACAAGAGTATGTGGCATTGGGGTACGACCTGCTCTAGAGACGGGAAGCATCCCTGTCTTCCCTCACAATGGTATCTCCCTCCACCTACAAATAAACCTGCCTGGAGCAGGGCAGGTGTGGTACCAAGGCTGATTAATCCCAGATACTGCCGGGTAGGGGGTTAATATACTCTAGGCAGATGGAAGCAAACTGGTTTGCAAATCAAGGTCAACTAATTCATTTATTGATCCAAGAGCTGCCTTTTACTTTCCCTTTTATCAAAGAGTCTTCTCTTCCTTTGTCCTAAAAAGTTAGCCCAGGGCCTCTGGGGAGGCCCAAACAGTGGATCCCACTCTGCTGACTCTCCTGCCCCCTGCCCCTGGGGTTTGCTCCCCTGGCCTCTGGCCCCGGTGTCCTTGTCATTGTCTGGCTTAGGTTGCTCAAAGCCCTAAGGTGAGTTTGCCCATCTTTTCTGCAAGGCAGAGCTCCTGCTTCCCTTGCACCTCCCTTCCCAGGGCTCCTTCCTGAAGTATCCTCCCTGGACCATGCTGCCCAGGCCCCAGTAGCTGGCGGTCACATTGTATGGCCTGGACCCAGGCCCACCTCGAGGAGCCACCAGCCACTTTCCACAGTGACCTCCAGCTAGTCCTATGCACACGCAGGTGTTCACTCACTCACTCATTTATTCATGGGTGTGCTCACCTGACAAGACAGCACGGAGCCCTGGAGTGGCTGAGGGAACCGGCTTGGGGCATACCGGCCACTCCTGTGTGGGACAGAACACTCAGCCCCTCTGTCCTGAAGGTCTTCATCTTTAAATGGGGTTAATACCAAAATAAAAAGTTATTATTTTCCCATTTTAGGGAAGAAAAGAGTCAATAAGATAATGTGCAAAATGCAGACAGAGATATCAGGATAGCCAAAGGAAAAACTAAAGCAGAAAATAAATGTTGGCAAAGATGCGAAGAAACTGGAACCTTTGGGCATTGATGGTGGGAATATAAAATGGCAGCTGCTCAAATAATTAAAAATAGTTGCCATGTGATTTGGCAGTTCTGCTTTTTTTTTTTTTTTTTTTGAGATGGAGTTTCACTCTCGTCACCCAGGCTGGAGTGCAATGGTGTGACCTCAGCTCACTGCAATCTCCACCTCCTGGGTTCAGACAATTAGCCTGCCTCAGCCTCCCAAGTAGCTGGGATTACAGGCACCCGCCACCATGCCCGGCTACTCTTTGTATTTTTAGTAGAGACGGGGTTTTGTCATGTTGGCCAGGCTGGTCTCGATCTCCTGACCTCAGGTGATCTGCCTGCCTCAGCCTCCAAAGTGCTGGGATTACAGGCGTGAGCCACCACACCCGGCTGGCAGTCCTGCTTTTGAGCGTACACCCAAGAGGATTGAAAGCGGATCCCAAAGAGATTTTTGTACATGCACATTTCTAGCAGCAGGACGCACAGTAGCCAAAGGTAGAAGCAGCCCCAGCGTCCATCAGTGCATGATGGATAAACAGAATGTGGTCCATCCCTACAATGGACTGTGATTCGGCCTTGGAAGGGAAGGGAATTCTGATGCATATGCTTCAACATGAACAAACTGTGAAGACATCACGGTAAACCCATCCAAACACAAAAGGACAAATACTGCGCGACTCCCCTTCTGCGAGTTTCCCAGAGTAGGCAGATTCACAGACACAGAAAGTAGAGAAGTGGGTGCCAGGGGCTGGGGAGAGGGGAATGGGGTCTTGTGTTTGATGGGACAGAGTTTCGGTTCGGAAAGATGAAGACGTTCTGGAGATGGGTGGTGGTGATGGCTGCACAGCGATGTGAATGTGTTTAGTGCCACTGATCTGTGCACTTAAAAATGGTGAAGATGGTAGATTTATGTTATGTGTATTTTATCACAATTTTTAAAAAAGCTAACATAGAGCCCGAGAGAGGGCAGGTGCTCAGTAAGAGACTATCTTGTGAGATTCTGAGTGGTTCTTGTCAGAAGAGGATATGGGGCTTGTGCCAGAGGGATCTTCCACAAGACATGCAGTGTGGAAATTCAGGTCCAGCAGAGAGGAGAGGCAGGGGACGGGGTGGCGGGTGGGATCAGTGGAGAGGGGGACGGGGTGGTGGGTGGGGTCAGCGGAGAGGAGAGGCAGAGGATGGGGTGGCGGGTGGGATCAGCGGAGAGGAGAGGCAGGGGACGGGGTGGCAGATGGGGTCAGCGGAGAGGGGGGTGGGGTGGTGGGTGGGGTCAGTGGAGAGGGGGACGAGGTGGCGGGTGAGGTCAGTGGAGAAGGGGACGAAGTGGTGGGTGGGGTCAGCAGAGAGGAGAGGCAGGGGACAGGGTGGCGGGTGGGATCAGTGGAGAGGGCAATGGGGTGGTGGATGGGGTCAGCGGAGAGGAGAGGCAGGGGACAGGGTGGCTGGGGTGTCAGCAAAGAGGAGATGCAGGGGACGGAGTGGCAGGTGGGGTCAGGTACTTCTCTGGGTGACTGTGGAAAGCTCCCTCCCTCCTAGGCCTTGGTTTTCTCAATCTGCAAATGGGGATAATGAGGGTAGCCACCTAGTATGTGCTGAGATTCAGTGAGCCCATGGGACACAGCCACACTCTCAGCCACTGTGGGGGCGGAAACAGGAGGAAGGAGTATATCCGTGCTGGGCAGGTCCAGGAAGGCTGTTGGGGAGAGCAGGGGTGTGCATTTGTGGGCAGGGAGGCCTGCTCGGCCTCCGGAAAGCAGCTTATGCTGTTCTGCCAAGACCACTTTGAAAAATAAATTCCTGTTTATTGCCACCTTCTTTTCACACACTTCATATGGGCCAAATAAAGTTGTTAATGTGTTAACAACCCAATTCCCAAGTAGCCTGTCCTTTTTTACAAGGACCTTGTTCCTTTATGGCTCAAATTTGGCCCCAAGAAATGACACACGCTGCTCTCACCTTCTCATTAATTCACCCAGCGAGCTGACCTATCTCCAGGCTCATGGACCACTGGACAAAAGGCCCGAGGCAGGGCAGAGCGGCAGGTGCTTTTAGGGGCTGGGGCCCTTCTACTGCCGCTGAGCCTGTGCCATGGGGGCTGTTCTGGGCAGGGCGGGGCCAGGGCACCTGGGTCCCCATCGCCGACCTTCCTCACACGCCTTTCACTCTCGGAGACACCTCTCCATGCTTGCAGATGGGCAGCTACCACTCGCCTGTGCTGCCGGTTCCTGCTTACCTTGCCGGGAGAACCCTCAGCACCGCAGTTTCCAGAGGGCTGCACCCCCATCCTCTAAGCATCCCTGGACGGAAGCCCAGTGCTCTAATCTGTAAAAGGGGGACAAAGTGCACGCTCAGCAAACCTCGTGGTGGGAGTGTTTGTATCCAAAATTGTGCTTCGGCCCCTGGCCTGGGGTCACAGGCTGAGCCAGAGCAGATGCACCATGGAATCTGCCCCAGTCCCGAGCTTCTGCTGTGTGGCCCTTGCCCTGGGAGGGAGGGATAGTAGTGGGGGATGGTGGAGGGAGATAGAGCCTCGTCCATCAGCTCAGGAGGGGATGTGGGCCCTGTCTGGTGAAAAAAATCACCCACAAATAAAGATGAGGGAGCTCATGTGCTGGTGGGAGAGGCAGACGTCCACTGAACTGCCACCTACTGACCCTGCGAATGCCATGGTGCGGTGTGGAAGGCAGCAGGGAGCCGAGGTTAAGACCCATTCTGGCTGGTGGGGCAGGAGCTGCTCTCACCTGGGCAGGAAGTCCCCTTCAGCAGGTGCAGGTGGCAGCAAAAAGGACTTCAAGACTGGAGAAGCCTGGGTCCCAACAGGTGGTGAGCCCAGCAGCGCGAAAGACCTGCCCGTGAGGGACACCAGAAGTGGGGTGGGATGCAGGCCTATGCGGAACAGAACTCCCCAGGAATCTGTGCTCCCCACACACTGACCACTGCCAGACGGAGGCTTTTAGTGTCAATTTCCAAGACAGGGAACCTGAATGGATGGTGGGCATGGGGGATGGGGGGAGCCTTGCAAGCAGAGCCAGGTCCCCGACCAGGGCAGGGGAGGAGGGGGAGGGGAAGGTTTGTTTCCTGGAGGCTGGGCGATGCTGAGTTTGTTGGGGTGAGATCCGGCCCAGGCCTCAGGACTCAGGCCCTGCTGCCATCTGTCCCTCCCTCCCAGGGCAAGGGCCGCACAGCAGAAGCTCAGGACTGGGGCATATTCCAGGGTGCATCTGCTCTGGCTCAGCCTGTGACCCCAGGCCAGAGGATGAAGCACAATTTTGGATACAAACACCCTTTAAGGCACAACATGGGTTTGAGGCTGGACAGCATGCACAAGCCCACGCTCAGGGGTCACAGGCACCCACAGCACCCCCATCTAGTCCCCATCTAGTCCTCCATCTAGCCCCCATCTAACCCCCATCTAGCCCCCCCATCTAACCCCCATCTAGCCCCCATCTAGCCCCCCATCTAGTCCTCCATCTAGCCCCCATCTAGCCCCCATCTAACCCCCATCTAGCCCCCATCTAACCCCCATCTAGCCCCTATCTAGCCCCCCATTTAGTCCTCCATCTAACCCCCATCTAGCCCCCCCATCTAACCCCCATCTAGCCCCCATCTAGCCCCCCATCTAGTCCTCCATTTAACCCCCATCTAGCCCCCCCATCTAACCCCCATCTAGCCCCCATCTAGTCCCCCATCTAGTCCTCCATCTAACCCCCATCTAGCCCCCCCATCTAACCCCCATCTAGCCCCCATCTAACCCCCATCTAGCCCCCATCTAGTCCCACTTCTAGTCCCCATCTAGTCCCCATCTAGCCCCCATCTAGTCCCCCATCTAGTCCCCATCTAACCCCCATCTAGCCCCCATCTAGTCCCCCATCTAGCCCCCATCTAGCCCCCCATCTGGCCCCCATCTAGCCTCCCATCTAGCCCCTCATATAGTCCCCCATCTAGTCCCCCTTCTAGCCCACCAATCTAGCCCCCAACTAGCCCCATCTAGCCCCCATCTAGCCCCCTTCTAGCCCCCCATCTAGACCCACATCTAGTCCCCCATCTAGTTCTCCATCTAGACCCCACATCTAATCCCCCACCTAGCCCCCTATCTGACCCCCATCTAGCCCCCATCTGGCTCCCATCTAGACCCCCTATGTAACCCCCCATCTAGCCCCCCATCTAGCCACCCATCTAGACCCCCCGTCTAGTCTCCCATCTAGCCCCCAATCTAGTCTCCCATCTAGCCTCCACTTCTAGCCCCCCAATCTAGCCCCCCATCTAACCCCCTGCTTCTAGCCCCTCATCTAGACCCCCCAATCTAGACCCCTTTCTAGTCCCCCATCTAACCCCCATTTAGTCCCCCCATCTAGCCTCCCATAGTCCCCCATAGCCACTCACAGCTCCCCATAGCCCCCCACAGCCCCCCACAGCCCCCCATATTGCTGTACGGTGTTTAGGCTGCTTCTACTTTTTCTCATTGTAACGATGATGCCACGAGGGACAGCTTTGTGTCTGGCTGTGTGAGCACATCCACCCTTGTTTACTAAGGACAGAGTTCTAGAAGCAGGGCTGCTGGGCTCACCTGGGAGCTTGCAGGCAGGACTTTTCCTGTTAGCTACACATGCTGGCTCTGCATTTCCTTCCCAGAGCTACATCTAGGGGAGAAGAAGGGACATGCTAGAGCAGGAAAACCTTGTTTTCCTTTTTTGAGATGGTCCCCAAAGGGCAGTGGCCCTGGGAAGGGGCTTTGGTGAGGCTGGCAAGTGTCTCTGCAGCACCCAGCAGCTGGAGGCACCCTGCTCCCCCAGCCGGGTCCTTAGCATCTGGCGTGGCTGCCTGCTCCCAGGAGAGCCGCAGAGGGCGACCGAGGTAGCAGCGGCTGCATATTCATGAGGGCAGCGCGGCAGAGTCCATGAGGCTCTGGCTGTCATATTTCATGCTCATTTGCAGCTTCCAGTCAGGCTGCAGCCTGCTGCATGCTCTGAAAGTCCCCTGAGATTCAGGGTGGGCGGCACCGGGCTCCAGTGTTTGGAGCATCTTCCCAACACTCCAGGGAGCTCAGCCAGGAAAGAGTGCAGGCAGCCGGTATGGAGTTGCGGGGAGCAGGCCTGGGCTCCCCGCTGCAGAGGTGGCGTTTCTTAGCCCACTGAGCCCACCCCGCAGCACCATTGTCTGCCTCCAGTCCCCAGCAAAGCACTTTCCGGCCCCCAGTTTTTGGACCTACCCCAGGCCTGCCTTGCTGGACAGTAGGGAAGCTGCCTCCAGTCCTAGCCTTTCTCTCCTCTATACCTATCCACACGTACTCAACCCCGCCCTGCTCACCCTCCTGCAGGTATAAGCAGCCAACAGCACAGCAAGTCCACACCTGCTGTCACCAAGAACGGGCCTGTCCCAAGCTCTCCATGGTGGCCCACACCCCACCACATCAGGAGGAGGGGGCAGGGGCTGTGCCCACCCGTCCTACTTATGAGTAAAGCTGAGAGGCCCAACCTGCAAGGTGGGGGGTCTCAGTGGGTGACCAAGGGGCGGGTGGGTTCTAGGGGGTTGTGAAGAAGCCCGCCTAACAGAGACGACATCTAGCAGTCAAGGCAGCAGCGGCGCCATCCGGAGCCTCCTGCCTACTGGGTGAGCATACGGGACTTTCCGTGGGAACCTTCTGGGAGAGTGTTGCCATTTAATGGTGGAATTTGGGGCACTGTCACAGGGTTCGAGAACAGGGTTAGAGTTTTTTTGTGGAAAAGACCTGGTAGTGCCTTCCAAAGCACAGCCTGTTCCACGTTTGAATCCCATTTGCCCCAGGCAAAGCGGCTTGCAGCTGACCTTATCCCCAGAGATGGTGCAACGGGCAACATCTCACTCCTGCAGCCCCGGTGCATGGGGGACGTGGCAGCTCCCACAAAAGATCATGTGCAGAAATAGAGTCTTGTTCACTCAAATGCTGTCAAAGCAAGAGTGTGTGGGGCTGGTGACACCCGCTGCCCTGCCTTCCGCATCTGCTGGAGGATTAGCAGGCATGGGAAGGATACATGGGGGATGGCTGGCCTGGTGCAGGACGACGGGGACAGAGGCTGCTGGCAGCAGGGCAGGAGCAGAGACACATTGCTGCACCCCTCCTTGTGGTTCTCGCTGAATCCTGCTGAGCTGTCGGGGGTGTGGGCATCCAGGAGAACCTCAAGAGGAGGCCAGCACTACAGTCAGATATCCCCTGGTCCTGCCAGTGTCTCGGGGCTCTGGCAGCTGCTCCCCTTAAATGGACACCAGGCCGGCTCGCAATGTAGCCGCAACATCATTGTGAGAAACAAACTCACCTCCAAACCCAAAGAATGGACTCAGAGACACGGAGAAGAGCGGAAGAGAGACTTTTAATGATGGCCTTGCAAGATGGGGTGTCTGATGGGCAGGCACACCCAGCGCAGTTTCAACAAGCAATTTATCCCCTAGTGCACAGGCCCCTCCCCCGGTTCCTCATAGGCTGTGTACTGTGGGGTCACAATCTTCCCGGACGTCACCTGTTGGTTGTTGGGCAGGGGCTTTAGGTGTTTTCTTTAGAGTTGTCTTGCTGCATTTTTTTTTTTTTTTTTTTTTTGAGACAGTGTCTCACTCTATTGCCCAGGCTGGAGTGCTGTGGCGTGATCTTGGCTCACTGCCACCTCTGCCTCCTGGGTTCAAGCGATTCTGCTGCCTCAGCCTCCTGAGTAGTTGGGATTACAGGCACCCGCCATCACGCCCAGCTGATTTTTGTATTTTTAGTAGAGATGGGGTTTCACCAGGTCGGCCAGGCTGGTCTCAAACTTCTGACCTGAAGTGATCTGCCCGCCTCGGCCTCCCAGAGTGTGGGGATTACAGGCATGAGCCACCACGCCCAGCCGTCTCACTGCATTTTGTTGCAGCCCATAATGCATTGCCATCATGGTCAGCTCTGGGGCTGTTTAAGCATTTGACTTATGACCCAGCTAGTCAGGCAAGCTGATAAGAACAGATAAAGTGAGCTACTTTGCAGGTTAATAAACTCATTTTAGACTAAACTTTTTGGTTTGGGTGAGGGTAACTAAGGGGTCTCGACAAGCAGGCGCCTGGTATTTAGGCAGGGGCTTAGTGTACCTTGTTCTTTTGTAGTCTGAGGACCCAAGCCTCTCTGAGGCCTTCTAATTTGAAAGTGGACCACCATATACATCATTTTCTACAAACATGACTGGTGGGACACTGGCCGGCCACTGGCCCAGAGTCCGTCAAGCAAGTGCTGGTCCATCAGCCCCAAGAGGCAGGCTCTGCCCAGCCCACATGCTAGGATTGAAAGGGCCATGGGGTAGCAGCAGCATCCCCTGATTCCTGGGCCTGCCCAAGTGGCCCCAGATCAGGGACAGGCCTGTGCTTTCCAGAAGGAAGGTCTCTACGCTCAGCCCACACTGAAGAGGTGGGGAGTTTTGCGTCACCTCCATGAGGGCATAAATTATGGAACACCTTTGCATGGGAGGGATCTCTTCTTCCTCATTTATTGGACTCCATCACTCATTTATAACCAAATGGACTCACGAACATTTATTCTATACCTTAGGGTATAATCTGAGACTACTTTACTTTGTGGTTCCAATTTTTCCAGCTGTGGCCATTGGGACCCCCTGCAGCTGGCTCCTGTGCCTCTGTGACATGTCCCTGCCTTTGTGAACTTTTCTTTTTTGGGGCCCTTCATTACCTTATGGCACCACAAGTCTATGCCCCACTCTCATCTTCCCCCAGTTCTAGAAGCAGCCATTTCTCCACGAAGCCCTGGTTCTCTAATTGGAAAATGGTGCTAGAAACCAAGATCTGGGTGCTGGGGGTGCTCTCGTTACTGGGGGTGTGGTTGCTCCTTGGTCTTCTCGGCTGACAGAGTAAAGAAGTGTGTGTGTGTGTGTGTGTGTGTGTGTCAGGGGCAAGGATGCCTGGACATGGTGTGAACCTGACCCCAGTGGCCTTATGAGCTCTAAGACCTTGGGCCAGTACTTAGTCTGCCAGTCATGCAGTTAATTTCACTGTGTCAGGCCGAGTTCTATGGACTTCAACAAATTGATAGTCATGTATCCACCAACACAGACCCATAACAGAACAGAAAATTCCCCCCAGATTCCCTTGTGCTGACCTTTTGTAGTCAATCTTTCTTCATCCCAACTCCTGGCAACCCTGTCTCTGTTTTCCGTCTCCATAATTCTGCCTTTCCTGGGATTTCCTATGTATGGAGTCATACAGTATACAGCCTTTGAGGCCTGTCTTCCCTCCTTTGGGGCTGAGCTCTAGCAGCATAGAGCGCCTGCCCTCATGCTGTTGCATTAATAATGCTTTGCTCCTTTTCCTTGTGGAGTACTTCTCCCCCGTACTTTGCTCCTTTCCCTTGTGGAGCACTTCTCCCCCGTATTTAGCTCTGTTTCCTTTTGAAGTACTTCTCCCCCATATGGAAGCCCCATGGTTGTTTTATTCATGCCACCCCCGTATCTAAGTGTTTTCAGTTTCAGTTTTTGATCATTGGGTCTTTTGATCACTGGAGCAGTGGCCCCAGATCGGGGCAGGCCTACGCTTTCTGGAAGAAAGTCACTGTGTTTGTAAATAAAGCTGCTGTAATTGTTTGCATACATATTTTTCGGTGACTATAGGTTTTCAGTTCATTTAGGTAAGTATCTAGGAGTGGGATGGCTGGGTCATATAATAGTAAGAGTGTGTTTGACTTCAAAAGAAATGGCCACACGTTTCCAAAGTGGCTAGAGCTTTTTGCATCCCACCAGCAGTGTATGAAAGGTCCAATTGCTGTGCCTCTTTGTCAGCACTTAGCATTGTCAGTTTTTTAAAAATATCGGCCCTTGTAATTAATGTGAAATGGCATCTCATCATGGCTTTAACTTTCATTTCCCTAATGATTCATGATGTTCAGGGTCTTTTAGAGGCTTATTCACCATCTACATGTCTTCTTTTGTTGAATTTCTTTGTTAGATTTTTGTTTTCTTGTGGTTGAATTTTGAAATTTCTTTAATATTTTAGACACAAGGTCGTGCTTACCTTGCTCTCAGTATTAAGGAAAAAAAATTCAGGATTTCACCAGTGAAGTATGATGTTAGCTGTAAGATTTTTGTAGATGGCTTTTATAAAGTTAAGAAAATTTCTTTCTACACTAGTTCACTGAAAGATCTTATCATGAATCAATAATGAATTTTACAAAATACTTTTCTGCAACTGTTGCAATGATTCTGTTTTTTCTTCTTTAATGTGTTAATATGGTAAATCATATTGATTGGCTTTTCAAATATTAAACCATCCTTGCTGAGCCCCACTGAGTCATGGCATGTTAACTTTTTAACGTATTGCTGGATTAAAATTGTCAATATTTTTGAGAATTTTTGCGTCTCTGTGTATTACGAATATTGGTCTGTATTTTTTTTTCTTGTAATGTCTTTGTCTTACTTTGACATTAGAATAATGCTGGCCTCATAAAATGAGTTGGGAAGTATTTTCTCTTTTTCTATATTCTGGAAGAAATTGTGAAGAATTGGTATTATTTATTCCTTAAATGTTACTACAATTTACCAGTAAAATCATTTGGGTTGTAGGTTTTATTTTGAGGGATACTTTAAACTATTAATTCAATTTTTCGATTTGATATAGGACTGTTCATGTTATCTATTATTCCTAAGTTTAATAATTTTTCATCTTCCAAGAAATTGGTTCACTTTATCTATGTAATCAAATTAATAGGCAGAGAGTTGTTCATAGCATTCTCTTGTCATCCTTTTAAATTTGTAATCAGTAGTGATAATGCTTCTTTCATTCTGGATATTTATGTGTGTCCTATCTCTCACCTTGTTGGTGTGGCCAGAGGTTTATCAATTCTATCAATATTTTCAAAGAACCAGCACTTTGGGAGGCCGAAGCGGGCAGATCACTAGGTCAGGAGATCAAGACCATCCTGGCTAACATGGTAAAACCCCATCTCTACCAAAAATACAAAAAATTAGCTGGGCGTGGTGGTGGGCGCCTGTAGTTCCAGTTACTCGGGAGGCTGAAGCAGGAGAATGGCATGAACTCGGGAGGTGGAGCTTGCAGTGAGCCGAGATCACGCCACTGCACTCCAGCCTGGGTGACAGAGCAAGACTCCATCTCAAAAAAAAAAAAAAAAAAAGAATCAAGTTTTGACTTAATAGATTTTTTCCCTTTGGTTGTGTTGATTTCTACTCTTATTGCTATTATTTCCTTCTTCCTGCTTGCTTTGGGTTTACTTTGCTCTTCTTTCTCTAGATTTTTAAAGTAGAAGCTCAGATTACTGATTTGGGACCTTCCTTCTTTTCTAGTATAAGCATTTAAAGCTATCCATTTTCCTGTAAGCACTGCTTTAGCTGCGTCCCACCAATTTTGACACAATGTATTTTTACTTTCATTCACTTCAAAATATTTTCAAATTTACCTTGAGATTTCTCCTTTGACTCATAGGTCCTTTGGAAAGATGTTGTTTAATTCCTAATATTTGTGGATTTTCCACATATATTTCTTTTGTTGATTTTCATTTTAAAACTGTGGTATGTGAACACACTTTATATGATTTCTATTCTAAATTTCAGATTTGTTTTATGGCTCATAGTATGGTCTCTCTTAGGGACGCTTCCATGTACCCTTAAGAATATGTATTCTGTTGATATTGGGTAGAGTGTACCAGCGATGCCCGTTGGGCCAAGTTGGCTGACAGTGTTGTTCAGGTCATCCACATCCTCACTGATTTTCTGCCAAGTACTGAGAGAGAATCGTTTACCTCTCTAGTAATTATGGATTTGTCTAGTTCACTTTTCAGTTCTCTCAGTTTTTGCTTCAGGTATTTTGAATCTGTGTTATTAAATATATCTTTTAGATTTGTGTGTCTCCTTGAAAAATCAAGTCTTTTACTGTGATGTAATGTTGCCTTTATCCCTGACAATTCTCCTTCTCGTGTCTCCTTCGTCTGATGTTAACATAGTTGCTCCAGCTGTATCTGGGCTGGCACCCAAGAAGCTTCCATTCTTACACTCCCCAGTGGATTTTTATGCACATTTTAAGTGTGAGAACCAGGGCCATCAGCATCATAAGCTCAGTGAGTGGGGATGGTGTCTTCTTTATTGAACCCCTTAGGAGGCACAAAACCAGGCACAGACATGATGTCAGGAGTCCGAAGATCTCCCGACAGGTGCCTGCCATCCCCCCCTTGTCCCCATGGTCCATCCCCTTCACCTCTGTCCACGCGGCTGTCCCAGTTAGCATCCCATGTCACCGTGCTGGACTCCAGCCCACCTCTTCAGCTTCCTCTCTCCCCTCCCACCTTTGCTTCCTTGACTGGACATTTTTCCTTCTGGTCCATGGAGAGGCAGCACCCAACACTGGGCATCTCCAAGGTCCTCCTTCCTCTCCCAGGAATGCCACTAACGCCCAGGCCACTCCTTTCGGAGATCCCACACCACCATTACCCACCAGGAACACCTTCTCGGGCCCACCGGGGCCCCTTCCGAGGTCCTGCGATCTGGTTTCTACAGCGGAAAGTGTGATTGGCCTCACAGTCCTCCCACCCCCGTGCAGCCTGCAGCAGGTGATCAGTGAAATGCACATCGCCCGAGTGAGCGCTGAGATGATGTGGTGGCAGGTGGCAGAGATTTGTCAGAAATTCTGGGAACAAATACCCTTCACAGTTCTTTAAAAAGGCAAAACTGGTGACAGGGAATGCAATGCCGGCAAACACAATCTCCCCACTTGCTTTGAAGCATGTAGGTCAACATTTCCATTTCAAGGAGGCTGTCATCAGCCTCGCCCATTATTAAGTGGGGGGCACGGGGAGCAGCTGCGGGGTTGACCATGGCAGCTGTCACAGCCCCACGTGGGCTGCTCCACTCTGAAAGGGTGAGGTGTTCTCTTCAGAAACACAATAATGAGTCACAGGCCCTGATTAGCAAGAGAGGCCGGAAAGCTGCTGCCAGCAGGACAGAGGCACAGACCAGGCTCCTCTCTGGAAAGTGCCACCGGGGCTGAGGAGGCTACTTTTGCAGGGCTGAGGTCTTGTGGCATGAAATTCCTCTCTCTCCGGCAGGGAAGCAGGCATGCTCAGACACCTCCCGTCAGAACCGTGTTGGATGGGGACTGTAGCTAGGTTTCAAGATGGTTATTGTTTTCCTGATTATGAAAGTAACACATAGTCATGACAGAAAGTTGAGAAAATACAGACATGGTGCAAAAAAGACAATAAGTGGCCATAATCTCACCAAGGAGAGATCATTATTGTAGCTGCTGGGGATGGAGGGCGTGTATGTGTGGGACACACACCATGCTGGGCACACATGTATCATCCTTTAATTCTTCCAAAAACTGAGCAAGTGATTCTCAGTAAGGGCCTTTTGAGCCTCACTTTACTGGCAAGGAGACTCAGGCCTAGAGAGCTGAGGTGGCCTGTCTGCGATCCCATCGTGCAGCTGAGATCACATCAAGCCCCTGGCTCTTCTGCCTCTCCCCACTGCTTCTGGGGGTTGGTCCTCACAGCAGCTCACGCGCTTCCTTCCGTTCTTTTTTAAAATCCAGTAGTTTTTGTTTGTTTATAGAACAGGGGTCCCATTGCACATATTAAGAGGTATATCTTTTGTTCTCCACACAATGTCCTACCATTTGTGTATCCTCCCAAAACACCCAGAGTGACAGTGTCATAGCGCACAGCCTCAGCACAGGCAGGTGAGCGCAGCTGGGGTGCACCACGGGCCCTGAAATGCAGGGTGAGCCGATGGGAAGTCGGGGGAACACTCTGGGTTACAATGTCATAGGGCACAGCCTCGGCACAGGCAGGTGAGCTCAGCTGGGCATACCCTGGACCCTGGAGTGCTGCGTGAGCCGTGGGAAGTGCAGGGACCAGCAGTTCTGGGTCTGTCTCTTTCTGCTTTCCCCAAATCTGAAACGGGCCAGGTGCTTTCCAAGGTGTTTTGGCTCTGACCTGGAGGTTGGCACCACTCGAACGGGGTGTCCCCAGGGACCGGGGCCACTGTGGCTCCTGCCTTCAACCCCACTGCCAACCAGTCTCCAGGGTGTTGCCGGAAGTCGGGGGTGACTCTCATGAGAAGGGCCAGGAAGGCCAAGAGAAGTTGGGTGTTGAAGCCCTGGGTAGTGAGGCATGGAGTGGGGCCGAGATGAGGTCTGGGTCACTGGTGGGGTGGAGGCAGTCCTGGCGGAGGGGCCTGAAGGCCAGGGTTTCCATCCGGATGCACCCTGAGGCCTGTCTCTACCCCAAGGCCTGCCCGCCTCTCCTTCACAGCATGAGCCCGAATGCCTCTGCCATCCTTCTCTGGGGTTTCTGCAGGGATGCAGTGAGAGGAAAGATGCATAAGTGCTTTGTAAGCCATAAAGCGCTATACAAATGGGAGCTGATATTATTATTATTATTGCTGTAATGACTGTTATTCTGAGTGCACAAAGATGATGGATAGCCTGCTGGGAGAGTCCAACTCGCCAAGAAATCCCTATATTTCCACAGGAAAATGCTTTGAAATCTGCAGAGGAAAGAGGCTTCTAACCAAAGACTTTTGATTATCATCGTATTCGAGTTAACTCACGTAAAACCTGACTTCATATAGGAGAAAAGGCATCCATGCAAAATTAAGTCGAGCTTTTCCCCCATCCCTTCATACACTCACAAAACTCTGGGGCTTAGGAGGTAAAAGTGAAGAATCCAATCGAGAAGAAGCTTTCTGGAAATTCTGGCCCAGCAGAAAGCCATTAAACCACCTTTTCCCCGGTCAGATGGGGCTTACGGGAAGGGGAGTGCAAATTATTATTTCAGCCTCTTCCAAGCCCAGCACCAGCAGCTGCTCAATGGAGTCCCAGGCGAAGCTTGAGGGTCACCCTGCCTGGCACTGTAGCCACTGCTGCCTTGAGCCAAGGCCAGAGGAGGCCTGCGGGGGCTGGAGCAGGAGTCGCAGGGCGAGCTGTGGGATTGATCTCTGAGCTGCTGCTTGCAAATCCCACAGGGCAGGGGAGGGACCAGGACCACGCAACTCCAGCCGTGTCCAGCCCCGAACTGGACCTCGTGTGTCACAGCTGCTCAGTTACCGGGTGTTGGGTGGAGGACCCAGAAACGGCCATGTGAGAAGCAGGCAAGGTCTTCAGGAGGACATTTGGGGCCATAGAAACCCCTTTGACCCAGGGCAACCATGCATGAGTGTCACCAACCTCCAGAGACTTGAGGGTGGACAGCATGTGACCGGAATCCGGTGGCTGCCCTGGAGCGCTTTGCCCTGAAGTCTGACGCGTGCGCCATTGTCCGCCGCAACCCCACGGCCCTCAAGCTGGAAGGTTCTGGGCCCTGGAGCTCAGCCCGTCCTGTTCCGCCCAGCGTGTCCAGCTGCTCACCCCTCATTCACCCGAGGGGAGTTGGGGGCTCTTTACAGCAACTGTGGGCTCCTCTGCAGGATAGCAGGGCTGAGGGGCAGCCACCGGCCCAGCCCATAGATCTTGAGAACCAAGCGCCCTCCCTCTGAGGGCCAGTTCCCCACTGAACCGGTCTAGCAAATTGAGACATTTTGGAACCAAGAGAGTTGAGTGGCTGTGCAGAGCTTTGCCCGAACCACCCGTGGATGCAAGGCACACCCTAGGGCTCGGTAGACAAGCAGTTGCTTGCATGGGGTTCCAGTGATGGCGAGACTTTCCTGGGTCTTATTTTAGGAGGAAGCTTCAGCTCTGGTGTGCATAACACCCTCTTTTTCATACCTCAGAAATCGCCAGAAAACAGGCTTGGCCGAGGTCACCATTTCCTAAGGAAGCGGAGGAGCTGGCAGGGCCCAGCAGAAGAAACTTCAACCAATGGGAGCCGCAGACCCGTCCGAGCAGGTGGAGAACTGCCCAGGGCAGCCCCGGGGACCCTGCACATCCTGGGCCCTGGGGACCCTCTCCTTGGCCATCCAGGACTGAAGCTGGGACCCCTGGGGCCATGGGGACAGGGAAGATGTCCAGTCCAGGCTTCTCCACACATGTTCGATGCGGCTGCTGCAACAAACGACCCCACCACGAGGGGCACAGCACAACACAGATTGATTCTCCCCCAGTTCTGCAGGCCAGAGGCCAAGAGGGAGGTGTCACAGGCCCGTGCTCCCTCCAGAAGCTCTAGGGGAGGTTCCTTCCTGCCTCCTCCAGCTTCCAGGGACTCCAGGCATTTCTTAGCTTGTGGCCACATCCCTCCAACCTCTGCGTCCATCCTCGCGTGGCCTCTGTTTGCGTCACCTCTCCCACTAGCTCCCTCTGAGAAGGACCCTCATCTTAACATTGGACCCACCTGTGTGATCCAGGCTCTCCTCCCATTTCAACAGCTTCACTCACACTCCAAACACCCTGTTTCCATATAAGTCAGCATTTGCAGGTTTTGGGGATTGGGACCTGGTATCTTTGGAGGTCATTATTCAGCTGACCTCAGGCAGGCTGAGTAGACTCAGGCAGAGCCCCACAAAAGCAGATCCCGAAGCCCAAGAGAAACAGCCTCATAGGTTTCGATAGTATAATCTCTGCGGCCATTGTTCAGTTTAATTGGTTTGAAATGGATTTGGCTGGAAGGGACTTCCCAGGTAATAAATTGATGCAATCACACCTCCCGTAAGCGCAGAGCTTCCAAGCGTCCAGAGCCTGCACCGCTGCTATTTCTTTAGCTCTTCACAGCACCAGGGTGGGGGCGGCTGCAGCATTTGTCCCACCTGACAGACAAGGACCCTGAAGTATGGGTGGCCACCACAGAGGGGCCAGGACTCACCCCACATCCTGGCAGCTGCAGTTTCTGCTGGGACCTCACAGCCCACCCCTAGCCCTCCAGTCGACTTCCTCTCATCCACACACAGGCAGCTTCAATTTCTTCACCCAGTGATGCCCACTGTCTGCTCCCACCTGCTTATGAAGTGGCCACTGGGTTTCCAGTTGATCTAAGAGTCTCCATCTCCAGCCCAGTTCGAGGGGGCCCAGGACCTGGAGACAGGACTCCCTGCTGGACATCCCTGGAACATCCTTGCAGGAGCAGTGGGCAGGGGCGATGGTGCCACCGTCTTCCCTGGAGCTCTCCTGCAAGTCCAGGCTGGCGAGGGTGGCCGTGGGTGGCTGTGGATGGCCAGAGATGCAGGTCCTCACTCAGGTTGCACACTCAGGCTTGAGTGCCCGCATTTTAGCCATCCTCAGCTCCCTGGTCTATTTAGGGAAAGATCTAAGGGCCACTCAGGGGCTTTGGTAGGAGGGGCTGATGAAGACTCACCATTGAGAAGTTGTAAGTAATTCTGCCACTGAGGGTCTCAAAGTGCCACCCCTGGAAAAGGTCATTTTAAGAGGGAGTTATAGCCTCCCCCTACCCTTCATCTGTCTCCCGAGAGGGTAGCCTGGCACAAAGCAAGGGGGATAGGACCCAAGCAACGGGGACCTGGGGAGAAAGACCATAGGCAACCCCTCCATCCTTATTCATCCACAATCACTTTGAAGGTAAGATGGCACTGGGCCTCAGCCCAGGATCTCTGGACAAGGTAAGTTTCTGCAGCTCAGGCAGAGGGCTCTGTGTGGTCTGGTATTCTTTGTGTGATGCAATTAACTGGGATTAAAAGGCAGGTGGGCCCCTTTGACCAACTGCTTTGATAATCACAAATCTTCATCTGATCGTGATTCAAAGAAGTGAAGAGTCTGACCCGAGAAGGGAGGCAGCCCCAACTGTGGGAGAACCAGAGCTGTAGCACCGGGGCGGGGGGGGGAGCCCATGGGTGACCCTGGTGATGATGGTGCACCTGGCACCGGGGGAGGGCCCGTGGGTGACCCTGGTGATGATGCACCTGGCACAGGCGAGGGCCCATGGGTGACTGTGGTGATGATGATGGTGCACGTGGCACGGGGGAGGGCCTGTGGGTGCCTGTGGTGGTGGATGGTGCACGTGGCTTGGGGGAGGGCCCATGGGTGCCCATGGTGATGATGCTGCACCTACTACACACCAAGTCCTGTCTTAGAAAGAGATGTGTAGTCGTTTTCAAGGAATTTATTATCAAGATATCACGGGCTCAGAAGCACGTGGTTTGGAGTGATGCAGTGGTTTGGATTCACCCGTGTTACTTAGTGCACACATTAGCTTTGAGTTGCTTCACTTCTCTAAGCACTTATTTACTTCACCGCTCAAGAGGATGGCAGTGAACTCCTAACTCAGGCTGTTAGCCTTCCTTCCTGACTCGCCCCATTGTCTGTGGACTCCAGAGTCAATTCCCCTCCTTCCTCCCTCTCCCTCCCTTCCATACATCCAGCCATGAGATGAAAGTGATGGGACACACACAGACGAGGGATTTCCCAGATGAGCTTTCTGCAAATATTATAGAAAGGATCTCAGCTGTCAGCAGAACTGGCCTCTCTCTCTCTCTCCCACCACCTCTCTCTGATAGATGCTTTTTAGAAAATCACTTATGTCTTCATTTTCCTTTCCCTTCATGGAGGTCTGGTGGTACTTCCTAAAGAAAAGCTGCTTGCCTCCTTTAATCCCAGCACTTTGGGAGGCCGAGGTGGGTGGATCACGAGGTCAGGAGTTCAAGACCAGCCTGGCCAAGATGGTGAAACCCCGTCTCTACTAAAAATACAAAAAATTAGCTGGGCATGGTGGCATGTGCCTGTAATCCCAGTTACTAGAGAGGCTAAGGCAAGAGAATCACTTGAGCATGGGTGGCAGAGGTTGCAGTGAGCCAAGATTGTGCCACTGCACTCCAGCCTGGGTGACAGAGGGAGACTCCGTCTCAACAACGACAACAGCGAAAAACAAGGGGGGCATTCGGTGCTGCAGAGCCTCAAAGCCCAACCAGGGGCTTTGTCCTCTGGACCCCAGACCCATGGAGGCAGCTCCTGGCAGGCCCAGACCTGTCCCTCCCAGAAGCCACCTTGGAGCTGCCTGCAAATGAGCTGCAGGCTCCTAAGAGTCATTCCGATTTGAGGACTTTGCACTTTTCAGCCTGACCAGTTCCCCTGGAGCTCTGCCACACTTCCCAGATTTGGGAATTCAACTCTGGTCTGGGAAGGCTGAGGAGGGACTCAGGGACTGCTGGGTGGGTAGCCGTGTCCTCACGGGGACCTGTGGGCAAGCTCAGCATCTCAGCTCCTGTCCTGGCACCTCCTGCTCCGTGAGGTCCGTGAGGAGGATGGATCCTTGGGCTCCGTCCACGAGCAGGTGCACAGTAGACTCGTGGGCCCAGAGCCTGTGGCCTCTACCCTGTCCCTGCACAATCTGGGCCCCCGGCTGGGTGTGAGCCCGTTTTCCTAATTGTGAGAGAGGCTGTAATGAGCCTGTTTAATCTCAGCCCCTCGCTTAAGAGCGCATACATGTGGGCAAGGTGCAACATCTCTAAGCTCCCTTGGCCTACTCTATAAAAGAAAAAGACACCTGTTTCACAGGGGTCTAATGAAGATGCCACGAGAGGCAGCGCCCCAGCTCTTCGATAGCGGCCACCCTTAGCTCTGCTATTCACTGTGTTTCAGGCTGTTATGAGTTGTTATTGATACGTTGTTGTTTTTATTGCCTGTGGGAAGAGGGGCCAGTTTCTGATGCCTGGGGAGTAGAAGGGTCTCCCTCAGTGGCTAATTAGCATGTCCCAAGTATTTTACGGGACATGTTTACAGTAAATAACAAAATTTACGTGGAATTCAAGTCTTATTTCCAGGAGGATGATGACGCCATGAAGAGGAAGCGGCTGTCACTGCGTACCCTCGCATGTGGGCGAATGTGTGGTGTGGGTGTCTCCCCAGCTAACCTTTTTATAAACAGCTCTATTGAGATATATTCCGATACTGTACAATCACCCATTAGAGTGCGCAGTTCAATGGTTTTGTAGCATATTTATGGATAAGTGCAGCCATCACTACAGTCAATTTGAGAACATTTTCATTCCCTCAGAAAGAAGCCCCATCCCCGTCGCCTGTCACTGCCCATCCCCGCTCCGTTCAGCCCTAAGGGACCCCAGGCAGGGGCCTGGCTGCACGTCCCTGTGGGTTTTCACATCCGGACATTTCACTCGAATGGAATCACATAACATGGGGTCTTTGTGACTGGCTTCTTTCAGCCACCATGCGTTCCAGGCCCACCATGTTGCACCAAGCGTCGGAACTCCATTCCTTCCTATGGCTGAGCAGCGTTCCATTATGTTAAACAGCATTTTGTCATCCACTCATCCGTGGATGCTGACAAAGACTTCCTCCCTGTCGGGCTCCTCTGACCTCTGCCTGCCACCCCACCCTTCACCTGCCAGTCCCAGCTTTAGCAAAAGTCATGTTAAACCTATTTGCTGAGAATCCTGCACTCTTCATGCCTGACATGTTCTGCATCCTCCAGCCTGGACATCTGGACCTTTGGTCTGCCTTTAGCAAGGATTCTATTAGGCCCCCTCAGCACGAATCCCCTGCCCTTGCCATCTAAGGGAGCTCCCCTTCGTCAGTTTCCACCCACCGACCCTCACTCTGCTTATCTGCTGAACATCCCCGGCTGCCTCTGTCTACTCAGAGTTGAGCTCAGTTCCACACTAAAGTTCTTTCCTTCTATTGGGGTAGCTGGAATAAAATCTGTCTTGCTGTTTTTAACAAGCGTCTGGTGCACATTTTGTAATTGACAGCGGGCCTCTGGCTGTTCCTGCCTTTGGGCTGTTATGAATCGAGCTGCTGTGAATCTCCAAGTGCATGTTTTTGTGTGGCCTCTGTCTTTGTTTCTCTTGGGTGTGGATGCAGGGGTGGGAATGCTGGGTCAATGGCTGAAATGCACATTCAACAGGGTGTCCTGCATTTTTATGTGGCAATGCCTGGTCCAGCCCATGCATGTGTCCTGCGACAGGCTGGGGGAGGACAACATACACTGTGCCCCAGTGGGCTTCTCCCCTGGGACTGGCGACTCCTCGGAAAGAAGCAGATGCCAGGAAAGGTAAGTGTTGCTCCCGTTGCCTGCTTGCAACCCTGTGCACTTTCCTGTGACCACCACGTCTGTCTTCCTCGGCTCTGGGATGAGACCCCTGCCTGGGTCCTGCTGCCCCAAATTCCCCAGTGGACTTCAATGAAACCTTACCAAGAAGAGAGGAGTAAGGCCACCTTGGGCCTTCACACACAACACTTCACAGGAAGGTGAGTGTAAAACAGAAAGCTGGTGTTAACTCTGTAAAAGTAGAAGATACCTGCTTCCCGGGAGTCTAATGAAAATCCCCCAGACGCAGGGCCCCAGCCCTTCAACAGGGGCCACCCTGAGCTCTGCTGTTCACTGTGTTTGAGGCTGATTTTATTCGAGCTCCCACAATAGGAGGAAAAGATTTTAGTGTGGAACTGAGCTGAACTCTGAACAGACAGACAGCTGGGGATGTTCAGCAGGTAAGCAGAGTGAGGGGCGGTGGGTGGAAACTGACGAAGGGGAGCTCCCGTACACAGCAAGGACAGGGGATTCGTGCTGAGCTGGCTTAATAGGATCCTTGGTGAAGGCAGACCAAGGGTCTACGTGTCCAGGCTGGAGGATGTAGAACATGATCAGGCATGAACAGTGCAGACTCCGGACCCCTGTGACGCAGCTCGGGCGGCCGGAATGAAATCGCACAGGCTGCATAGCTTTAACCACACACTCGATTGATTTCCTCACAGTCCCAGAGGCTGGAAGTTTGAGGTGCAGGTGGAGGCAGGGCTGGTTCCTCCTGAGGCCTTTCTCCTGGGCTGGCAGACGGCGTCTTCTCCCTGCGTCCCCATGTGGTCATCCCTCTGTGGGCGTCTGTGTCCTAATCTCCTCTTCTTTCAAGGACACCAGTCACAAGGAATTAGGGCTCATCCTAAAGACCTCATTTTACCTTAGTGACCTCTGAAAACACTCTATCTCTGATATTCTCACAGTCTGAGGTCCTGGGGGACTAGGACTTCAACATACGAATTTGGGGGAACACAGACACCCAGCCCATAGCATGAACCAAACTTCAAAGTGGCACTGGGCTTTTCTCCGGGGACAGCCATCATTTTGGAGAAGGAGAAGGATTCTGGAAAAGATCCACCCAGGCCCAGAAAGGGGAAGGGAAGGAGGGAGACAGAGCGGGGGAGGCGGGAAAGGGACCAGGAGCGTGGTGCGGGTCCCTCACAGCCTGGCCTCGGGGCTCCTGGAGGGAAAGGACTGGGGACGTCCCCTGCTCCCCAAGAGCAAGCCTGACTTTGGACCCTGGTGAGGACTGGATTCCTAAATCCCTATGTCCTGTTCCTTTCTCTCTAAGGGCCAGAGGGAAACAGGACATTCAGCTCCCGGCCCACCTGTCTTTGTCATTTTAATTAAAATCAGGGCTCTTGGTGGTTTAGACAGTTGCCCTGATTAGTACTAAATCAAGCACACGTTTTAAGATATAGGCCCCTTGAAAGTGAAGAATGGCAGGGCTGAGAAATAAATATTTGAATAGGGCAGCGAAGCCACAGACCTGCCTCCCTCGGCTTCCTGCTGACCGGTTTCAGCTCCATTTCTCTCCCCTCGTCTCTGACAAATAGCCCCTGCACGGAGTCCAACTGTGAGGCTGGGGCCCCTGGCTGAGGCCCCACAAGAGGGGGGCTGAGGACCCCAGGGCAGATGGCCAGTTCTGCTGCCCCTTCCTCTCAGGCCTGGGGAGAGTCTGTGTCCCACAGAGAGGAGACGGAGATAGGGCAGGGGTCGGAGGAGCTTCCTAGGAGCCTCTGGGGCGGTGGCCTCCACAGATACCAGCACCCGCCTGAACAGGTAAGGACAGGCAATCAGCACATCTCAGTGACGTCTCTGGGCCCAGTGACAGGCTCCTTCCCCAGTGAGTCTGAGTCCATAGGAAACACTAACATTCCCTTTTGGAAAAAGACAAGTAACTCCACGGTGGAGACACGTGACATGCACAGCCTCTGCCAGTGACCAAGGCCAGTGTCAGCAGTGACAGTCATGTGGACGGCACGTGGTCCTGCTGATGTGCGTGGGTGGAGGGGGCATTGCCTTCCTGCTCCTCCTCCCAAACCCATCACCCAGTCTATCCGTGAGAAACACAGCAGACAGAGCCCCACCAAGGGGCAGGTGACCTGAGGTCAGGAGTTTGAGACCAGTCTGCCCAATATGGTGAAACCCACCCTGTCTCTACTAAAAATACAAAATTAGCCGGGCATGGTGGCAGGTGCCTGTAATCCCAGCTACTCGGGAGGCTGAGGCAGGAGAATTGCTTGAACCCAGGAGGTGGAGGTTGTAGTGAGCAGAGATTGCACCACTGCACTCCAGCCTGGGCGACAGAGTAAGACTCTGTCTCAAAAAAAAAAAAAAAAAAAGAAACCAAAAAACACCTGAACAGCACCCCTCAAAACTGTCAAGGTCATCACAGATGGGGAAAAGCTGAGAAACCACCACAGCCAGGAGGAAGCCGAGACGACACAATGTCCTGTGGTGTCCTGGACAGAAAAGGGACCTCAGAAGAAAGATTAGTGAAATCTGAATCAGGTCTGAAGTTTAATTAACGACAGCATTGCAGCAATGTTGCTTTTCTGGTTGTGACCAACGTACCTGGTCATACAAGATGCTGACGATAGGAGATGCTGGTGACAGGTCTACAGGGACTTTGCAGACACCTGGCCCCTCCCCGGGCCCCACACACAGGATCTGAGAAGAGCAAGGCTACTGGAGACACCCTGCATGGGCCCGGGCCCTCTGGCTGCTCCCAGCCCACCTCTCTCTGCATGCCTCTCCTATCTCCCCGCTCCCTGCTGGCCCTCCCACCGCTTCAGGAGCTGGGTTCCTACCCAGCTGTCAGCCTTTGGGTCTGGGAGTCAAAGAGCATTGCACTAGCAACATGAAATTCTGATTCTTAGATTATCTTTGAAGCTGAAACTTAATTTACTGACGTGTAGACCATTTACTCCAATGAGTCAGAAGCCCATTGCTGGCCAATGCTGATCTTGAGATGCAGATGAAGCTTAGGTTCTGGTGGAGGCTTGGGTGGAAACTGTCCTGAACCTTCCTTGGGTGGAAGAAGTGAGATCATTGACTCAAAATCCAACATGCTTGGCAAGCCATGACAGAGCTGTCACCAAACATTTCACATGCACTATTTAATTCCTGACAAGGATCAGATGAGATAGGTATTGTTTCCTATCTCAGATGGTCCTGCTGATGGGCATGGGTGGAGGGGCATTGCCTTCCCCTCATCCCCAGATTCCCATTTCAGACAAAGAAACGGAAGCTACTGTCTCTCTCAAGTTCACAGAGCTAGGAGCAGCAGGGTCAGGATTTGAACCCAGGTCCCCATGGCTCCAAGGGCATCAACTTCACCATTACCACCAGATCTCCTAAACTGGCTTCCTACCTTGACGACTAGTTATGGGTGGGGCAAACAGTACCACTTATCCATCTGTGGCTTGCGCAGACAGTTCGGTCTTGGGGACTGCTAGGACCCCCTGATCTCTGGGATCTTTGGGCAGGTGGAGAGGGGCTCACTGGGCCACTATTGCTTAGCTGCATTGTTCTGATTGGGCTCAGATGTGAGCTGTCGGTTGCGTTCCTAATTGCTATTCAGCCGATCCGGTTGGCTGTTCGGGCTTACAGGAAGGCTTGGCTTTGTGGATTTGCTCTTCCAGCTTTCACTCCAGTGGTCACATCTGCATTTAGCCTACAGTGCTCTGGGCCACTGGAGCTCCAGGCCTGGCCTCACGGGGGTCTTTTTTGTTGAGCCACCTTCCAGGGCTGCATTGGGGACCGTCCTTTGAGAGCTGGAGGGATGGCGTCATGAAATCCCCTTGTGCACAAAACAAGGTGTGAAACAAGGCAGGCAGCGGATCCCTGGGGGCGAGTGTCAGAAGCACCTGGGGGCTCCTGAGCAAGTGCCACCCCCACCCTCAGATTCTGCTTCCATGGGTTAGGGGCCAAGGGTTTGCATCTCTAACAAGCCAGGGCTACCACCGGGCTTGGGCCTCCCTTCGAGAACCGCCCTGAGCCTGAGGCTTGAGTGGTTTCACTTGAGAGGCTTCACTGCCCTCTTTACCAGTAAGTAGCTCAGTGCAGCCTGGACCTACCCAGTCCCCTGCTACGGAACCAGGAGCATGGAGGAGGTGGCTGGCTTGTCTGTGACTAACCCATGTCTCTTCTCACTCAACTAGCATTTGTGGACAGGGCAGGTGGAGGAAATTCATTTAAACAAAATTAAGTGATCACAGTTTCTCTTCGAGATGACACTGGCCTGTGGAGGGAAGCTTGTCAGAGGTGGGGGCAGTGCCAGAGACAGGTGGGTGCTCTTGAGTGAGCTGTACCCTCAGGCCCCTAGCCTTCTGCACCCACCCTCACCCTGCCACACCCTGCTTTGGTACAAGTTGTGCCCGAGGGTGAAGTAGTCCCGAGCCACCCTGTCGCTTCTCAAGGAGTGTGCCCCCTTCCACATTCTCTCCAAGTGAGGTAGGAGGTGGGACTGGATTCCAGAGGCGGGGCCTGGCCACCAGACCCAATTGGGAACTAGCTAAAACAGGGCCGGGGTGGAAGCAGCTTTCCATCAGACATGCCCACCAGTGTGTACCGTTGCCAAGGCAACACCTGACAGTCCCTTTCCATGGCAATGACAATGACCCAGAAGTGACTACCCTTTTCCCAGACATTTCTGCATGTGCCGCCCCTTAATCTGCATGCAATTAAAAGTAAGCATCCATATGGCTGCAGGGCTGCCTGGAGCTGCCGCTCTTAGCACTCCACCAGTGGGGAGCCCAGCTCTGCAGGAGCAGTCACGGAGTTGCAACACGCTCAAGAGCTGACACCTGTGACACTGCCACATCCATAAAGTGGGTTTCTTCCACCACTGCCTCACCTGTGAATTCTTTCCTGGGCAAGGTAAAAAGCTCTCCCAGGCTCATACCTGGCTAGGGCTCACCTGCCCTGTTTCCCAAGGAGGTGGAGCAAGCAGCTTTCTTCCAGGAACAGAAAATTTGCAACAATGAAGCTTAGGGGCAGGTGAGTGTGAAAGAGTCTCTCTCTGTCCCTCCCAACACTGACCCCCACAATTCAGGGACCCCCCCACTGCCAGCTTCTGGCCCCACACCTTCAGGGCAGGAGGCTCTGGAGTGAGGTCTTAGGGGCTATCAGGGCCCGTTCCTGCGCTGTGTTTGCTCCTCCCAGATGTGGGGAACAGGAAACAGGGTTCCGTCTCCAGGTGGGGTTGGTGGGCACCTCACCACGGAGGTAGGAGTGGTCCCTCCCACTGTTCCCTTCCATCCTGTAAACCAGGGTATCCAATCTGTGGCCTCCCTGGGTCACACTGGAAGAATTGTCTTGGACTACACATAAAATACAGTAAGACGAATGGTAGCCGATGAGTTAAAAAAAAAAAAAAAAAGGCCCATACATAAATTTCACACTGTTTTAAGAAAGTTTAACAAATTTTTGTTGGGTGGCATTCAAAGCTGTCCTGGGCCATGTTGCCTGCGGCCTGTGGGTTGGCAAGCTTGCCACACTCCTGTGTGCTCATGCCCCACTCTGCAGATGAAGGGACTGTGGCTGAGAGTCTAGGGGACTTGCCACAGATGGCCTGCTGCACTGGGAAGCCGGGAATCCGGCTCAGAGCTCGGCTCTCTTGGCTGCTGGAGATGGCAGCGTTCCTTCCTGGAAGCCCTGGAGCCCCCTTGAGAGGAGACAGAAGGGCAGGGACCACCGTTCTGGTCAGAAGGAGAACAGCATGGGTAATATAGGGGTGCCAGTGAATCACCCCCAGGGTGCAGCCAGAGATGGGCAGGCCCAGCCTTGCTGCGGGGTGGAGAGACCAGGTGCACCAGTATCCTGGGCCTGCCAAGCCAAGTCCCACAGGCTGCGGCTTGACCCGCAGGTACTCATTCTCTCACAGTCTTGGGGGCCAGAAGGCCTAGAGCAAATGGCAGCAGAGTGGGCTTTTTCTAGAGGCTCTGAAGCGGAATCACTCCCCTGCCTCTCCCAGCTCCTGGTGGCTGCTGGCAATTTGGGGCCAACCTCTGCCTCCAGTGTCATGGAGCCATGTATCTCTGTGCCTCTCTCCCCTCACAGGAACACCAGTGACATGAGATTAGGGCCCACCCACTCCGAGATGACCTCATCTGAACTAACTACATCTGCAAAGACCCTATGTCCAAATAAGGCCATATTCTGGAGTGTCGGAGGTTAGGACTGCCTCATCCCTTTATTCAACCCAAAATACCGGGAGCCTGAGCCGAGCTTCACACCTGCTGAAAGGTCACCCAGCTCCTTCTCAAAGATAATTCCTCTTATTCTTCTCCTCTGCTCTTGGCAGCACCTCCAGGGCTGATTTTAGCTCCTTTGTTTTCCTGTGGGTTCTGGGTTCTTGCTCACCTTTGGGCTGGGGGCGGGGAGAGAGGTGGAGGGGTGCCCTGCTCCCTGGATCCTGGATCCTGCATCCTGCATCCCGGCCCCTCAGCGCCCCCAGCACACACCGCAGCTCCACCCCACAGAAGCCCACCCTGGTCACACTGCCAGCCAAGGCTGCGAGGCCCACGTCTCCACTATAATGCAAATGAGTTTTTGTGCTCCTGAAGGATATTTTTGACCAAGCAAAAATATCTCTGTGAGAAGGAATTTTAAAGATCCCAAAGAAAAATAATAATTGCATACTACATCTGTTATTAAGTCTATTTTTGGAGAACGTTTCTGGTGCTGTGAATCCCACCTTAACTGTGGGTGCTTATCTACACCTGCAAAGCGAAAGCCCTGGCTGGATCCAGGTTTGATTTATCTATTCAGGGCAAGCAGACCTTCAATGTCAGGCTTGCTTCTCATTACTTCCAACTCAGCAGAGAAAGACCATTCAGTCCCGGAATAGGGACAGTGGAGGGAAACCCACGCGGAGAGTGACAGCTGCCTTCAACCTAAGTGCTGGTGGCAGCTGAGGGAAACAGGGCTGGGGGGCTGGGAGGGAGGCGCCTCGGGAATCCAGGCCCTGGGAGGGAGGATCTGGGTTTGGGCTGCCCAGAGTGAGGGTCACTTTGGCTGCCCCTGGCTTGCCTGGGGGTGTAACCAGGAAGACAGACACACAGCATTCATCATTTGTCTATGGGCCTGAGGAAGAAGGGCTGGGCTGTTTGACCAGCATCTGTCCGGCCATGGGTCAGTTCCCACGGGGCCACAGCGTCCACCTACCTCAGGCTCCCCACCCTGGCTGCACGCTGGAATCGGGGGAGAGCTGTGAAAACCACCCATGCTTGGCCCCTGCCCCAGACCCTGATGGTGAGGCCTGGGGCTGGGCTTCCCCAAAGCTCCCCATGCGATTCTAATGGGGGTGGGGGTGGTCAGGCTGTGCACCTGGGAGGGGTGGGGTAGCATCCTGCGCTCTCTGGGCAGGCCCTCAGGAGGCTGTGGGGGCACTGAACTCACTGCATTCGGAATATTTCTCCGAGCGCCGTCCTACCCAGACTCCTGCAATCCAGGCCACAGCGCCCACCCACCCAGCCCCGTAAGTCAGGAAAAGGGGGTCATCGCCTCCTCCTCCCTCACCCCCACGCCAGGGCCATCTGCAGATTGGAGCATCCTTCTCCATTCCCGAGTTCCCAGCCTCCTCCAGCACCGGCCGCCTGCTATAGCCCCCATCTCTCCCAACACGCGGCCAGGATTCTCCTTTTTCAGGACCTGGCTTAGAAGCCGCCTCCTCAGGAGAGCCTCCCAAGCTTTCTCAAGCTGAGTCCTGCTCCGGCCCACCCTGAAGTGCTGCTGAGACTCTCCTGGGGTCAGCAGCCAGGTGAGGGTGCCTCGCAGCACAGCCCCTGGCACAGAGCAGGGCCTCCGCAGGTATTTACAGCTGCCAAAGGGAGCATCTGTCAGAGCTTTGGTTTCAGAAACCAAGGGGCTGCTAGAGGGGACACATGGTCACAGGTGTCAGCCCTGAGCCCTCAGGTGGGGATGACCAACTGGGAAGGGCCTGGCTGTGGGGAGCCGGGCTTGGGGGAGCCAGGATTGGGAGAGCTGGGCTGGGGAGGACCTGGCTGTGGAGGGCCAGGTGCGGGGGGCTGGGTTGGCAGCTCATTCTGGCCTCTGTTCCCATAACTGAGGAGGCCAACGGGCCTCCCGCTGGCCTGTCTGTGCCCACAGGCAGCCACCTTGCTAAGCTTAGGCTTTCTGACACTGCTTGGCCTTCCAGCTGGAACCCTTTTCAGAGGCCAGTGATTTTTGCAAACCTTTAATTGTTGGTTTCCTGGGGGTGAGTACAAATTCACAGACACACAGGGCTTTGTGATGGCTTCTTGCCGTTGGCTTTTTAGTCAGTTACTCTACCCATGCTCTCAAAGTGGAGCTGGGCTGCAGGCAGAGGGGCCTGGAATTGTCCTCAGGACTCCAGACCCAGGTTCCTCCTCTGCCCTTGAAACCGGCTGGAGATCTGGCGGGACTGGAAGAGGAGGCCTCAGCATAGAGCAGGGCTGGGTAGGGTGGGCTCCAGTGTCCGAGAATGCCTCTGTGGCTTGCCACGCTATATGGGGCAAGGGCTCCTTCCACCAGCTTCACAGGTCCTGGGGGCTGCTACGAAGGACCTGGAGATCCTTTCTGCCAGCAGTTTCAAATTTTGCATCAGAACCTTACACAGTACAGCTGTCCCTCAGTACTGCTGAGGGATTGGCTCCAGGAACCCCAAAAATACCAAACTCCAGGGATGCTCAAGTCCCCAACAGAAACTGGTGTAGTGTTTGCATAGCACCTACGCCCATCTTCCTGTACCCTTCAAACCACCTCTCCAGATCACGTCTAATGTCGAATGCAATGTAAATGCTATGTAGATCATTGGTATACTGTTTAGGGAATAATGACAAGAAAAGAAGTATGTACATGCTCAGAACAGATGCAGCCATCTATTTTATTTTTGAAATATGTTTAGTCCATGGTTGGTTGACTCCATGGATACAAAACCCACGAATATAAAGGTCCAACTCCATATAAACAAGAGAAACATGGAGACATTCACTTTCTCCTCCCCCCCATCACCAGATGTAGGAAGTAAAATTGCAGGATGCCCAGTTAAATTTCAATTTCAGATAAACAACAAATAATTTTTTGCAGTATAAGCATGCCTCACACAATATTTAGAACATAGACCAAAAAATTAGTGTTGTTTTTCTGAAATTTAAATGTAACTATCTTTTATCTGGCAACCATTCTCTTAGGTATCCAAGACATTCCCTATGGCAGCCCTGGGGCCATATTTCCTAGGATTTATTCTGCCTGTGAACCAGTGTGTTGTATCATATAACATTGCTTGAGCATTCTTGACAGACTCCTGGCTGTCAATTTATCAGTGGCAACAGTTTACTGGTTGAAAATGGGAAGCAATAATATTCATCTGACGAGTTTCTCTCTCTGTCTCTTTTTTTTTTTTTTTTTTTTTGAGACGAAGTATCCCTGTCATCCAGGCTGGAGTGCAATGGCACGATCTTTGCTCACTGCAACATCCACCTTCTGGGTTCAAGTGATTCTCCTGCCTCAGCCTCCCAAGTAGTTGGGATTACAGGTGCCCACAACCATGCCCAGCTAATTTTTGTATTTTTAGTAGAGATGGGGTTTCACCATGTTGGCCAGGCTGGTCTCAAACTCTTGACCTTAAGTGATCCACCCGCCTCAGCCTCCCAAAGTGGTGGGATTATAGGAGTGAGCCACCATGCCTGGCCCAGTTTTCTCTTAAAGCTATTTCCATGATGATGATGATGAGACTCAATTTTTTTTTATTTCAATCACTCCTGATAAATAACAAATTTGGAGAAATAAAAATATCTAAAAAAAAAAAAAAAAACAGGAATTCTTAAGAGCCTCACAACACAGTTTGAAAACAAACCATTGCTCTCTCAAATCATTGCATTCTCTCTGGGGAAGCAATCCCAGAGAGTCTACTTGACCTTTCAAGAGTCATATAGCGGATATGATGTGGCAAATGAAAGACTGTAGTCAGGTCTCCTGACTTTCTATCTATCTATCATCTACTTATATATTCACCCATCCATCCACTTCTCCATCCATCCATTCATCCATCCACCCACCCATCCATCCCTCCATCCACCCATTCACTCATCTATCCATTCATTTATTTACCAAAATGTCTATTAATTCATCCATCCATCCATCCATCCTTCCATCATTCACTCATCTATCCATTCATTTACCAAAATATCCATCCATCCATCCACTCATCCATCCATCCATCCACTCGTCCATCCATCCACTCGTCCATCCATCCACATGTCCATCCATCCACTCATCCATCCATCCATCCATCCATCCATCCATCCATCCATTCATCCAAGCATCCATCCATCCATCCACCTATCCATCCATCCATCCATCCATTCGTCCATCCATCCACTCGTCCACCCATCCACTTGTCCATCCATCCACATGTCCATCCATCCATCCATCCATCCATCCATCCATCCATCCATTCATCCAACCATCCATCTATCCATCCACCCATCCGTCCGTCCATCCATCCATCCATCCATCCATCCATCCATCCATCCATCCATCCATGTGTCCATCCATCCATCCACTCATCCACCCATCCAGTCAGCTAGCTAAAGCAAACATTTATCCAGAACCAACTAAGCTCTAGGCCTTGTACCAGCTTCTGGGAAAACAGAAATAAACAAGATGTCATTTGTGTCTCCTGTGGGCTTCATGAGCCACTGGGGAGCAAACTATAGCCCAACACTAGCCCAGCCAGCAAGTGTCATGGGGTAAGTGCTGGCATCACCGTGGGTATGGAGCCCTAGGAGCCCTGGGGGCTTCCTGGAGAGGATCCCAGCTCTGGTGTAGAGAGGGGCTGTCCCTGAAGGTGAGATACTGAGTCTACATCTTAAAAGAGAAAAGGGAATTTGCTAAAGTAGAAGGGAAGAGGGAAAGATCTTCCAGGCAATGGGAATAGCAGGTACATAGAGCTGTGGCTCAAGACTTGTGTTCCTTCCTCAAACGTGCCCTGAGTGGGCACCAGCATCAGACACCGTGTTAGGACAGGCTTCTCTACTGTGGCCCTACTGACATTTTGGGACCAGATAATTTGTTGTTTAGCAGCATCTCTGGCTTCCACCTACTAGATGCCAGCAGAAATTATGACAACCAAAAACATCTCCAGACATTGCCAAATGTCTCCTGGGGTGGAGGGAAGTCTCCCCTGTTTGAGAAACCATTGTGTTAGAGGCTAGAGAGGCAAAGATGAAAACAAAGTGCAGTCCTCCCTTTCAGGGAGGTTGTGGAAGTTTCTTCCCAGAAACTCTGCGTAGCTGAAGTTAGTAGGGATGTAATTAAAAAGAAAGCCTGGGCTGGGCATGGTGGCTCACCCCTGTAATCCCAGCACTCTGGGAGGCCGAGGAGGGTGGATCACCTGAGGTCAGAGTTCAAGACCAGCCTGGCCAACGTGGTGAAACCCCGTCTCTGCTAAAAGTACAAAAAATTAGCCCGGCATGGTGGCAGGTGCCTGTAAGCCTGTAATCCCAGCTTCTCGGGAGGCTGAGGCAAGAGAATCGCTTGAACTCAGGAGGCGGAGGTTATAGTGAGCCGAGATTGCACCATTGCACTCCAGCCCGGGCAACAAGAGTGAAATGCCATCTCAAAAAATAAAAATAAAAAAGCCTGCTACAACATATCCTGGATAGTAACAGATTTTAAGTATTTTTTAAACCCCATGTAAACGCCTTGAAAACGTGAAAATGTACAGTAGTCCCTTCCTATCCATGGGAAATACATTCCAAGACTTCCTGAGATCACCCGAAATCGCAGATGGTACCAGTGCCCATATATATGATGTTATTTGCTATACATATGTGCGTATGATAAAGTTTGATTTATGCATCAGGCACAGTAAGAGATTAACAGCAATAACTAATAATAAAACAGAACAATTATAACAATATACCATGGTAAAATTTATGTGAATGTCGTCTCTCCCTCTCATACTGTGCCCACCTATTTTCAGATCTCAGTTTACCTGGGGTAATAGAAACTTTGGAAAAGGAAACTGCAGATATGGGGGCACCGCTGTGTAACTATTCCATACAGGGTTCATAATGGTTTGGATTGCTACTCTTAAATATATATCAATCATATATATGTATGTGTATATAAACAGTCACTAGCATATTGAATTTTTTCACACTGTTTATCCAGCATAATTTGTAGTTGGTCTGTATTTGATTAAATATGATCATCTTTTATGTACAAGCTACATAAGTAAATAGAAAAATCCTTTACAGTCCAATGCCTCATGCAAAATTAATCTCAGCTGTGTCCTCACCGCACACTCTGAGTTGTTGGGGACATGTGGTTAATTGAATATGGGAGGGGACGGGTGTCATCTGAGGCGAACTGTGAAACTTCACTTCTTCATTTTAATACTTTGGAAGCTTCAAAATTTTCCTGTGAATGTGTGGATTTAAAACTATTGTCAATGGTGAGTTCATCGAGTAAATCTTGTAGAAGCTTCAGAATAACAAATTATTAAATACACTGCTCGACAGGAAGCATCTCTGGGGAAATTACTTCTTTAGTTGTAACATTCTCAATGTTTGACAGCAGCAACTCTGCATTGACTGTCAGCTGAACACAGGGTGGTCTGTTCTCAAGCTCCCTCTGCCTGGGCCTCAGTCTCCAAGGAAGAGGGGAGGCAGCCATTTCCGTCCGAGCTCATTTCCACACTTGCTGTGTGGGTGGGACCTCCTCCCCAGGCTGGTGTACCCCAATCCTGCCCAGAGACTGTGTCGATAGCCACATGGGACGGGAACAAGCCAAAGGCCAGACAGGGAGGTGGGCACAGAGAAGAGTCCACAGAGCTCATCCTCTTTTCGGGAGCTTTTGGAGAGCCCAGATTCTAGAAAAGTTGTGAAGGTCTGATCCGCTTTGGACCTGTGTCCCACCCAAATCTCCCTTCAAACCGCAATCCCCAGCGTTGAAGATGGGGCCTGGTGGGAGGTGACTGGATCATGGCAGTGTATTTCTCAAGAATGGTTTAGCACCCTCCTCTTGGTGCTCTCCTTGTGATAGTGAGTGAGTTCTCGTGAGATCTGGTCGTTTAAAAGTGTGTGGCAGCTCCCCCTCTCTCTCTTGCTCCTGCTCTGAACATGGGATGCACCTGCTTCTCCTTGGCCTTCGGCCATGATTGGAAGTTTCCTGAGGCCTCCCCAGAAGCTACCATGCTTCCTGTACAGCCTGCAGAACCATGAGCCAATTACACCGTTTTCTTTGTAAAAGACCCAGTCTCTGGTATTCTTTATAGCAATGCAAGAAGGGACTAATGCACGGTACTTTTACCGCCTGGAGTGCCCGTCCTCCGGATCTTGCTCCCTCCTCCCATGAGTTCCCTGGGGCTGCCACAACAAAAGACCACAAACTGGTGACATCCAATGGCAGAAGTGTCTTCTCCCAGCCCTGAGGCCAGAAGCTCAACACTGATGGATGTCCAATAGCAGAAGTGCCCTCTCCTAGCTCTGAGGCCAGCAGCTCAATGCTGAAGGATGTCCAACAGCAGGAGTGTCCTCTCCCGGCCCTGAGGCCAGCAGCTCAACACTGTGAGACGTCCAACAGCAGGAGTGTCCTCTCCCAGCCCTGAGACCCACAGCTCAACTCTGAGGGACGTCCAACCACAGAAGTGCCCTTCCCCAGCCCTGAGGCTAGCAGCTCAATGCTGAGGGATGTCTAGCAGCAGAAGTGCACCCTCTAACAGAAGCTGAAAGCTAAGGCGTTGGCAGGGCCACACTCCTGCCTGGGGATCTGGGGAGTATTCTTCCTGCCTCTTCCAGTCTTTGGTGGCCCTAGACAGTTTTGGCTTGTGGCTGTGTCACTTCCATCTCTGTCTTCATCTTCAAGTGGCCTCTCGACCCCTCCACTGGTCTCCAGGTGGCCCCTCCACCACTCCCTGTGTCTTATAAGGATGATTGTCATTGAATTGGGGCCCAGCCGGGTAATCCAGGGTGATCTTATCTTGAGACCCTTTACTTAATTACATCTGCTAAGACTTTTTTGTTTGTTTGTTTCCCAAATAAGGTCATGGTCACAGGCTCCAGGTGGCCATTTCTGGGGCACGACTCGGCCACGACACCTGTTGTTCTCACAAGGGGTGCAGCAGATGCTGATCCCACCAGAGCTGGTGTCCAGCTGAATCCTGGGGAGACTCATAAAGGTAGCAGGCATCATTGGGAAAAGACTGACATCATGTTTGCAGCACCATTTGGAGGTGAAACTGCTGAACTTTTTTATGACAAAATTTTTTGTTTCTTAAGCCAAGAAATTTTCTTAAATTTTGTTGCTTTTGTTTACCAAAAGGTAAACAAAAACCTTTTGCTGTGTGACTGTTTTTTCTTATTGGAAGTTCATTTAGGTAACCTGGAAATTAAGCCCCATAAAAAATGTTTGAATTTAATTAGACACAGCATAGGGAACCAACTTTAGAGAGACTATTAGACCGTAATTACATACAACATTTCTTTTATATATTTCCTTTCACAAATTTTAAACTTACAAAGACCATCTATAGCATGCTTGAACTTTCTTAGTTGTCCTAAATATCCCTCTTTCTTAAACAACCAGTCATTTTACTTAGGACAAGAATTTACCATACAAGATTCTTCTTCATACAAAATCTCTTTCTCATAACCTTCCTTACCACAAATACCTCTTTACCTTTATAGCCTTTGAATGAGACAAAGTCGTTTTTCTTCTGTTAGGAAGTTGGGGTTTGTGCTGTCTGTTGCTGTGTGCATCTGTAAAGGGGAAGCAGATGGAGAGGTTGTCCCCACACTGTAGAAGTTATTCCCCTCAAGAGATTGCTCCATTAGACTTCTTGCTAGGGCCTGTCTGAGTACGTGTGGGATATTCTTAAACCCCTGAGGTGGGACTCTCTAGATTGAAGTTATTGGTTAAAGGTTTAGGTAGCTTTCCTAGGACAAACAGGGCTATTAGAGAGAAAGATGAATTTAGAGGTTGGGTAAATATTAAGCATGTCCTCACCTTTGAAAGTATATTTTTGCCCCAGAGAGGTGTAAGGTCTTTTGGCATTACCAGGGACTGGTGGGAGAATGGGCATTGGTCTTTTAAGTATTAATAATATAAATGGGTGTGAATTTTTCCTTTGGAGGGAGGGGTTGTCATTTGCTCCCATTATCTGACTGGATTTGGAGGAGAGTAGCTTAGAGAAGGAGGTTAGCACAGAGTAGGCAGTTTTTGAACCCAAAAGGGAAATTTATCATTTTACTTGCTGCCTCCAGAGTTGCCCTGGGCTTTGTCTTGTTGGTGAGATGTCTGATTTGGGAGCCAGTCAGGGCAGAAATCCCTTCAGCTCAAGGCCATCAGGGATGGGGATTCCATCCCAGGAGCCCTCCAGCCCTCAGGGCAGTCCCATTTCCAGTGGCCGAGCTTGGGGCGGAGGGGGCAAGCTCTGTGGGGCTTTTTCCCATTTATCCCACTGGGGCAGTTTGCCTTCTAGTGGTCTGGTTTCCCACACCAATGGCTGTTATCTGGAGAATTGTTCTTAGGTCAACCTGGAGTGGGCTGGGGACTGGAAAGCAGCCAGCAGCTGAGCCTGCCTCTTGTTCTTGAGTTCTTTTTTTTTTCTCTTAACCCTGTTTTCTTTAATCTGCTGTTAGTTATAAAAGACTGAGGGGGTGAATTTGAGGATTTCCTGCATAGGGGCCACAAAAGTTAGATATTTGTTTTTGAGAGTCTAAGGGTCTAATTTACCCCAATGCTCTAAAATGCAGCCCCGAGGTGAGTCTGAGGGAATGGAGGGGCTCATGGGACTGGGAAGAACATCCACTGGGGACACAAACCACAGTTTCTCCTGGGGCATCCCACCAAGGGAAAAGGGCTCCCCTTGTGTCCACGGAGGGCCTCTGAGATGCACTTTCCAAAGGGGCATCCCTCCTGTTGGAAAAGATCTCCCAGCACTAGTGCCTTACATTGGATGAACACTGGGTGAACGGCCCCAGGTCACTTCAGGTATGAATTACACTAGGTAGCCAGCCCAGGTATGAGTTATGCTGGGTGCTTCATCCAGGCACAAGGGGAAGGGGTTGAGGGAAGACTCACCATTCTGGTGCTGTTTGGGATCATCTGGCTTAAAACATCTGAGCAGGATGGCTAGCTGCCTTCACTGGAGAATTGACAGGGAGAAAGAAGGGGTCTGAGTTCCCCAAAATGTGTGTAGGTTCGCTTTCATCGAGCTTCCACTGCCAATCATACTACCTGTAGGGAGTGGGGAACTTTTGACCAGAAAGGACAGGAGACGGCCTTCATCCCTTCTGGGCAAGGCAGCCAGACCTGTTCACCTCCTGGCCTTTAGGCTACACCAGGGAGTGGCCCTGGCCAGTTGCCATCAATTGCCAGAGGAATACTAGACTTTGTCTTCTGGAAGATGGAAAAGAAAAGCAAAACTCTAGACTCTCACCAGATCGGGTAACAATGGTCAGACATCTTTCCACCAGGACCTCCTGGTCTGCCAAGGAGTGGCCCTGACTGGCACCTCCAATTGTCTCTAGGTTTGGGTGCTGTCCACTGAGAGTCTGGAGCTGGAGGAGAGGAAAGGGAGAGAGTAGGGGAGCAGTCTCCAGGCACTTCCTGAGCCATCCCCAAGCACTCCCTGGGTCACCAAAATGTCATAGGTGTGACTAGATCAGGCTGTTGTTGTGGGCTGTGAAGGAATTTGCCAAGACAGTTGTAGGTAGAAAAAGGCAGATTATTAGAGAACGTAGGAAAACACATTGCAAGAGTGCAATGGGTAGCACAGCAGAGAAGGGGCTGTCTGCAAAGAGGCAGAAGCTAGGGGGAGGTTTGATAGGGCCATGCTGCCGAAGCTAGGTGGAGCAAGGTTTTTGTGAACAGGTTGTTTTGCCAGTGGGTGGTTTGCAGTAGTTGGTTCTCAGGACCATTGTTCTCCCAGACCTGGACCCCTTCCTCATTGTTGTTTATCTTATTAGGACTCCACAAAGTGATGCTAACACCATGGGGATACTCACTGTGAAAGTCTGGTGAAGAATCCAGGCTATAAAACTGCCCAGTCTTAAATACTTAAAAAAGAACGTGGGGATGAAAGGCCGGGTGGAAGGTAACTAGTGATTATACCCCACTCCTTGTACATTTTGGTATCTGTCTTAGTTTCCTGCCGCTGTTGGCAGCTTCATGCAGCAGGAATGCTCTCTCTTACAGTTCTTGAGCTCAGAGTCTAGGGTCAGGGTGCTGGTGGGGCTGCTTCCTTCTGCATGCTCTGGGGAGGGTTTGTCTCCTTCCTTTTTAGCTTCTGGAACTCCCTTCATTCCTTGGTCTTTGGATTCTTCCTCCACTTTTGAAGCACATCACTCCAATCTCTGCCTCTCCCGCACACCTGCTATGAACTCAAGACTCCCTGCCTCCCTCTCCTGAGGACACTTCTGATGGCGTAGGCTTGCCCCAATTATGGAGCATCATCTCCTGCCTCCAGATCCCCAACTGCGGCACACCTGAAAAGCCCCTCTACCATGTGGGGGGAAGTGTCACAGGTTCTGGGATGCACAAGTTCTGGGCATCAGGACCTGGAGCATCATCTCCTGCCTCCAGATCCCCAACTGCGGCACACCTGAAAAGCCCCTCTACCATGTGGGGGGGAGGTGTCACAGGTTCTGGGATGCACAAGTTCTGGGGATCAGGACCTGGACATCTTGGGGAACGGTATTCAGCCCACCATGGTACTTTTCAATCTTTTCCATGATGAAGAGACATGTTACTTTCTAGTGGACAAAACATATATATTTTATACTGCTAAACAGACAAACCCACTGGAAATGTGGGGCTCACTTACTTTATTTAAACTCAAAGCTCCTCAGCAAGGCCCATGAAGTCCTGAGTCATCTGATGCTGTGGACGCTTATGCTTCTTCTCCAGAGGCTGTCCTCTCCTTCGCAGGCCACAGACTCCCGGAAAGCCTTGATGCCTGGTGCATGCCCTGCTCCCCTCAACCTCCCTGCTTTGCTGTCCCCTCTGCTCTGGGACACGGGCTGGGGCGTGAGTGTCATGAGTGCAGCAAAGCCAGGTGAGGCTCCGCCTCCAGGAGGGTGCTGCTGGCTGAGGGTCTTGTGCCCACCTTCATCAGGTGGCACATCAGACTCACCAAGGGCCATGGCTGGCCTTCCATTCCCTCAGCCTCCACACTGCCCTGGCAGGCCGTGCAGTGACTGCCCTCCAGCCAGGCCTCAGCTCAGCCCCTGCTCCCCGCCATCTTCACGGGCCTGAGCTCGGCCCCTGCTCCCCGCCATCTTCACGGGCCTGAGCTCGGCCCCTGCTCCCCGCCATCTTCACGGGCCTGAGCTCGGCCCCTGCTCCCCGCCATCTTCACAGGATGTGTCATGCTCTCCAGGCTTCACACCCACGTGCTCCGGACTCTCCTCTCCCCTCTAGGTGCTCCCTCCACACTCTCCCACTCACCTGCTGTGAAGGTGCCCAGCCCAGCACTCCCCTCCTTTTCCTTCCCTACCTCTGGCCATAAGAGGCTTCAGAACGTCGTCTCTGGGCCAGTGGCTCCCAGTGTCTGTCTCCAGCCCTGAGCTCCCACAGATCACCGGCACAGGTGTTCACCTGCCCATGGGAGCCGTAGCCGTGCTTGCTGCCATGCCTCTTGGTGGGCACAAGGGCAGCCCCTCGCCTAGCATCCTGCACCTCACAGCTGCTGAGACAGGGACCTCTTCCTCCGTCTACAGCCAGCGTGTCTCCTGCCCACCAGCCCCCTCCAGGATGTCTCTGGCATGAGTCCTCCCTCCCTCCAGTCAGCACTCTCTCCCAGCCACTGTCCTCTTGCTGAACAGCCAGGACAGGGCAGAGCTCTGTTGTCCCTGCCCCATCCAGTCCACACAATGCAGGCCAACGGAGCACCTGAAGCGGAGCTCAGGTCCAGTTTGCCCACCCCCAGCACCTGCCGAAGGCTCCGGCTGCACTCAGGGAGATCCAAGCTCCTTACACTGCCCAGAAGAGGGGGCTACACCAGCTGTCCTGGCGCCACTGACTGCCTGGGCCCCTCCTGAGCACTCCCCTCCGCAAAGATGCCTGGCGCTTCTTCCGGTCCCCTGCCTGGCCCTGCCTCCACTATTCCGCTGACCAGTGCAAAGATCTCCATTGCAGTCACCTGTTCGGCGACTCTGCCATCTAAAGCTCCCGAAGTCCTTTCATGGCAACCTGACACACAGTCTTCTGGGCATCCCAACCTTGCGAAGTCACTTTCTTCCCGCATTTGTTTACTTGCTGTTGTTCCTTCTTCCCCCACCCCATTTCCATTCCTTCCATCCCCTGCCCCTCCCATCCCATCTCCCCAGTGTGTCTCCTTCACCACGTGCCTGGCTTACAGTAGGGATTCAGTAAAACCTTCTTATGCAAAGGTTGCGAGTCTTTGGGGTCAATTAGGAACAGGGTGATTAAAAAATGAGCGAGTAAAGTGTTGAATGATCAGGGCTGTCCTCTCCTGGGGCAAGGCCACGAGGAGACCCTCTGAACCGGGCCTAGGACCTGCTAATTGGTCAGCCCAGAAGGTGGCCTAGCCCACTCAAGTGTGCCAAGCCCCTGCGGGGACAGACACCTGGGCAGGCTCATCCGCTCCATCTGCTACCCGAAGCGCAGGCTGCTGAGTGAAGGAATGGCTTTAATTTGCTAAAAAAACGATTGATTTGGCTTAGTTCCTTGCAGCGTGAGTCATTTTAATCAGTGCCATCTAATACTGTTTGCGATGAATTTTGCAAACGTTAGCAGCTCCATTTTTTCTCTCTCCAAAGTTATTGCAATAAAGTTACAAGAGGAGGCCCGGTAAGAAGCCCTGGCGTCCACCCTAGAGAGTGCCCGCAGCCTGTGTATGCCTTTGCCAGGCTGCTCAGATTCTGGTGGTGCTGGCAGAGGAAAGGGGGGCTGCTGCCCTGAAGAAAGGAGTAGACCTCACTCTGACCCAAAGCTGATCCCCGCGAACGTGGCCCACGTCACCACATCAGACTCACACCCTCCCAGGCCGTGAGAAAGTGACCATGTTGATGGTGACTCTGGAGAGCTGGCTTTGCTGGTGCAGACTCACCCAACGTCTGCCAGGTGATTCCTATGGGCCAGACACCGGCCGTAGCTCTTCATCAGCAGGGAATTTTATTCACCGCTTGCAGCAACTCGGGGACCCTGGTGCGTGGTATTGCAGCTGTGAATCGGGGTCGGGGAACCAGGTTCCATCAGGGCCCTTCCCAGGCAGGCCTTGTCCTTCGTTAGCGGCAAGGCTTGTCTTCACTTCATTAACCTCATCACCTTTGTAAGACAAGGATCGGACCTGGTCTAACCAAGTCCTTTTATTTTGTTCAAGCCTAACTTTCTGCTAATTCCAGCCCAGTTCTTGGTCAGGCATACAAGCATGGCCTCCACCACGTGTGTGTGTGTTTATGCCCGAGTCCTTAGTGTCGGCCTCTTGCTTGGGAATGCCAGCCCTGCAAGAGCAAGGATCCCATTCACTTGGCACTGTCCCTGGCCCATGGGGGCCTGGAGAGCATCTGTGGTGCCAGTGAATAGGCAAATGAATTCGTGGAGCTTCCCGAAGATTGAGACTACTTTTTGGCAATTTTATATTCCCTTGGAGCCTAACACAGCACGCCCAGCAGGTGCTCAGTAAGAATTTGCAGGGGGAAGGAGAGGTGGGAGGGAGGTGACAGAGAGATGGAAGAGGAAAGGAGGGGAGGTTCTTTGGAGACGCTGCGCCACACTCACCAGGGTTGCATCCTACAAAGTCCACTTAGTCTCATGTGAGGACACCTGTGCTATGAAGCTTTGGGCCACACCTGGTTCCCGAGGGGTGGCTTAGACCCCGCGAGATACCAGGATGCCTTTTTTCTAAGCTGTGTTCCAAGACCTTTGAGAGGTGGTGTCTAGGAGCTGAGCTCTGGGGTCAGCCGGCCTCGCCTCTGGCCCCACCTCTGCTGTCCCGTATGCAGGTGGCCCTGGTAAGCCCCATGCCCCTGGGAGCCACTTTCCTTGGCTGTCAGATGAGGACCGTGACCCTCTTAGGATGACTGTGAGGGTGAGAGGGGTCATCCCTCCTGCGTTAGCCCAGAGTTCATCTTGCAGGGTGATGGGGGATGGTGGCACGTGGGGGAGGGTGGCAAACATGGCAGGAGCATCTGTCTCCTGCCCTCTCTAAGTTCTCTTCCAGCCCCCAGGCACCGCTCATTGTAAAGGGCCAGAAATATCACCCTTGCAGAAGGAGATGCCTACAGACTCCCTGCAAAAAGGTACACAGCTCCCTAGAGTCTCAGCACTCTGAGCCTGGGGCAGACACATCCTTCCCAGGATGGACTCACGCCACCCTTACACCCACACCTGCAGCTGGGCTGTGTCCTCAGTCCCCGCCTCCAGATTTAGGGGCTCGGCCGCCATGAGGCTCGCTGTGTCTTAGTAATGTGAATCCAAATAACTGCGGTGACTTGCCAGGGCAGACCTCAATGAAGGAGCAGAGCAGACGGACCTTCAGGGAGGGATGCGATTTATTAAGATTACTCCTTGGTGCACGCTTAAGATTCAGGTATTTAAAAACTAGGCTGGGAGGACAGCCAGGGGAATTGGGAAGCTAAGGTGGGTATGAAGCTTTGCCTCCATTCTTGTGGCTGCTGGAGATAAGGGCTTCCCTCCCTATTCCTGCTGTGCCACTGCCCCAAGTGATCAGCTGCATTGAGGCCCAGGATAACCACAGCTTTCTAAGCAGCCATCGGCAAATCCTTGCGGGCGTGAGATTGGGTCTGCAGAGCTCTCGTGTTCACTCTGTCGTCCACACACGCACAGAGCTGCTGTTTATGGGCCAGTTCGAGTGCATGGCAGGCCTGGGAGCGGATCCTCATTATTGTGATTTTGCTTCAGGGGACTGAAGTCCAGAGAGGTTGACATATCTATCTAGGGTCACACAGTGAAGAGGCAGAGACACTGGCCAGAGTTCCTCTGCTCCCAAAGCCACCCCCGTCCCCAGTCCACATGGATCCCCCCCTGCATGCAGGTCACACTGACCTGACAGATGACCAACACCTGAACCTTTCCGCAAGACACAAGAGCTGTGCGAGGAAAAGATACTGACGAGGCTGCGTTGCCGCTGGGCGACAGGGACATGAGGAAATCTCTATACTTTCCTGCCCATGTCTCAGTATTTTTGAAGATGCTCATAATTAAAAGTTTGGGGCTGTAAATAAACTCTAGAGAGATGCCTGGGACACTTTCAGAGCCTCGGATTTGGGGTTTGAAAGCCCCAGATGAAATGGCAAAATGACAGCTAAAGCAAAGCTTCGCTTGCACTTCCTTGCTACAGAGGAATTTAATTTGTAACTTTTGAGAGCACTTCTTGGCTGTACTGCTCGGATGACGGGAAGCGAGCGCAGACGCCGAGTTTGTTTCGCTGATCCGGAACGTGGGTGGGTCGGCACTCCCGGAGGGCACCAAAGCCTCGCCCGCCCAGGAGGCTAAGATGAGCTCAGAGCAGGAAATGTTTTTCCGCCTGGCAGAGGGCCTGGCGCGCACTGGGAGCAAAGCCCTCGATCAGGATTTCACAGAGGGAAGCTCCACGGGTTTCGGAGTCGCTGGAGGGGTGGGGCCCTTTCCGAGTTCACAATGAGGCCCCTGGCGAGGTGGTGGAGAGGGCCCTGCCTCCTACTCCATGTGTGACCTTGAACGGGTGACCTGACTCCTCTGTGCTTCAGTATCCTCACCCATGAAACTGCAGCATCTGTGCTGCCCACCTGGCAGGCCCCTACAAGGACCGAATGTAATGAAAGCCGTGTCTGGCACCCCGCAAGCACCTGATAAAGTCAGTCTCTCCGAGGACGATTAGGCCATGCGGCCTCGGAAAGGGGTCTGCGTAGCATTTTGCTAGAAATCTGTGAGGATGCTCACTTGGTGACAACCGTACTTAGAACTGGAGCCCCACCTTCCCAGAGACCCTCTGCCAGGGGGGAGCTCCCTCCTCTTTCCGGGAGACCCTCCGTGGGGGGGCCTCTTCCTCCTTCCGGGAGACCCTCTGCCAAGGGGGGAGCTCCCTCCTCCTTCCGGGAGACCCTCCGTGGGGGGGCCTCGTCCTCCTTCCGGGAGACCCTCCGTGGGGGGCCTCTTCCTCCTTCCGGGAGACCCTCTGCCGGGGGGGAGCTCCCTCCTCCTTCCGGGAGACCCTCCATGGGGGGCCTCTTCCTCCTTCCGGGAGACCTTCTGCTGGGGGGGAGCTCCCTCCTCTTTCCGGGAGACCCTCCATGGGGGGCCTCTTCCTCCTTCCGGGAGACCCTCTGCCGGTGGGGAGCTCCCTCCTCCTTCCGGGAGACCCTCTGCCGGTGGGGAGCTCCCTCCTCCTTCCGGGAGACCCTCTGCCGGTGGGGAGCTCCCTCCTCCTTCCGGGAGACCCTCCGTGGGAGGCCTCTTCCTCCTTCCGGGAGACCCTCTGCCGGGGGGGAGCTCCCTCCTCCTTCTGGGAGACCCTCCGTGGGAGGCCTCTTCCTCCTTCCGGGAGACCCTCTGCCGGGGGGGAGCTCCCTCCTCCTTCTGGGAGACCCTCCGTCAGGGGGGCTCCCGCCCAGCCCTTCCCCAGCCTGCGCAGTTGCAGAGGGCGCCTTGGATCCTCCATCTGCGTTCAGTCTCGCTGGTCTTATTGCTTCTGAAGCTGCTTCCTTTGCCGACAGCTGGGCTCTTCTGATTTTGTGCCTGGATCCTGGGCTGACCTGACCATTCTGACCTCATGAACGGTCAGGAAAAGAAGGGGCGGTGGGGGGGATGGGGGCGCCTCCTACCCTCCCAGGGACTCAGCAGCCATCCTTGAAATTTGTACAAAAGAGATTTATGGTTTTCGTGGTAAATTAATTTGAAGACTTAGCGCTTAATGAAATCGACTTCTTGAGCCTTTGTGTATCTTTGTTTGGTGTGGGAACCCACCTTGAGTATCACGAGAGATTTTTGCTGTGGAGTTCTGGAAAGGGCCCCCTGTCTGTCTTCTCTGACACCTGCGGCCTGAACCTGGCCCAAGGCCTCACGGGCAGCTCTGAGGATTTAGTTCCAGGCAGGACCTGAGGCCGAGACGAGCAGCAGCAGATCCATGGCCAGCCCAGCGCCAGAGGACCCTTCGCTTCACAGAGAAGCCTGGACTTCATCAAGCTTGAAATATCTGCCCGAGGGCAGGAAACAGGGGACTTCGCTCTTCAAAGTGCCTCTCACGTTTGTTGGAGAAACAAGCTCCAAATAAACCCTAAAAAGAAACGGAAAAAGAGAGGTGAGGACAAGTCAGGCTGGGCCCAGGCTGGCCAGGGAGTCGCTGCCTTTCACCCGCCTCTCCCCCCAAGGCTGCTGTGGTGCAAGGCGAGAGGTCCTCATCAGCAGGATTCCCAGCCACGCAGAAGCAGAAACTCGCCCAGCGTGCTGGGTCTCTGGTGGGTGATTCTGCCCCCAAACCTGGCCGAGGACTCCGGGGCAGGAGGCTGGCCACCTGTGGTGGGTCGTGGCCTAGTCGGGGGACCTTCAAAAGACGCCTTTTGAGTTTTCTTTCTGCAGCATGCCACTACACCAGGCACTGGGACGTGGAAATAAATGTGGCATCCCTGCACGGGTGCCCTCAGGGGTGAGTGGGAAGCCAGGCATGTGCACGCAGGTCACACATGCACCACGTGCCCTGTGGTGAGCTGGGCCCTCTGCAGACCCAGGGGTACAGTGGAGAGTAGGGAGCGGTTGGCACAGCTTCCTGGGGAGAGGGAGAAGGCAGCTGTCCTTCCATCCAGCATCTGCAGGAGCTCACCACGATGTGCCCACGCTCATCCCACCCTCCCAGCCTGGTTCAGGCTTCCCCAGCGCCACCTGCCAAGCACAGCACTGTTCACCTCCCCACTCGCGGGGTGGACAGTGGGCACCTCGTGCTGAGGCTGGCATCGCCCTCGGCACCGTCTTGAATCGGTGGCAGCGATCTCTGTGTGAAATTTCAGTCTCCCATCATCAGGCAGCGGCCTCACTTCCTCAGTCTCCCCTCACATCCCTGACCGGGACACTCCTTCCTGTGTGGCCACAAGCTGCCTCGACCTGCAGAGTAATTGTTTGTTTTCCCCAATCCTGCTAAGTGTCTAGCCCCCACCTTCTCCCGATTTTAAAAGCACCCACCTGTTCGTGTCTGAAAAGACAGCAGATGCAGTGGTCGGTGCTGTGGGTTTGGGAGACCCCCATTCGCTGCCCCCGACACACACACTGCTGAAGAGCGGAAGGCACCTCACACAGTCTGGACGCTCCTCCGAACCTCATGCTGAAACGGGATCCCAGTGGTGGAAGGGGGCCTGGTGGGAGGTGTCTGGGTCACGGGAGCAGATCCCTCATGGCTTGGCACTGTCCTGGCCGTAGTGAATGAGTTCTCGTGAGGTCTGGCTGTTGAAAGTGTGTGCCCTCTGCCCCCGGCCCCTGCCTCTGCCTCTTGCTCCTGCTCTGGCCGTGTGACGCGCCTGCCCCTGCCTTTCCTTCCACCTTGAATAACAGCTCCCTGAGGCCTCCCCAGAAGCTGAGCAGGTGCCAGTGCCATGCTTGTATAGCCTGCAGAACTGTGAGCCAATTACACCTCTCTTCTTTATCAATCACCCAGCCCCAGGCGTTTCATAACATCAAGGAAGAACAGACTAACATAGTACCTGGTCTCTGATCCCTGGGCCCAAACATACCCCAACACAAGCTCCCGGGAGGGAGGCGGCCCCGTTGCTCCCATCCCTCTGCATCAGGTGGGTGAGGGGACTGCTTGGGTGTCTGGAGGCCACAGCAGAGGCTGGGGAAGGCGGCTACTGAGCCCCAGCTCGGGGGACCCCCTCCTACTGGGGGCAGATGGAGGGAAGTTGGCTTTGGGTCTGCCCTTCCCCGTGGGGTAAAGGACCAGGCACCATTTCAGCCAGCTTGTCACTAGGAAGGCCGAAACCAGAGAATGGGGCCTCATCACAGAAAATCCCAATTTCCACGTGAAAAAGTTGTGGCTTCACTCTGAGTGCAGCTAGCCCAGATCCTGACAGACCAGAGCGACGCCACTGCTGGTGGAGATTGACAGAGAATATCCTGGGCTTTGGTGGGAAGAGAATGGAGAAAGCAGGGAGGGTAGGGGCAGAAGCAAGGTCAGTGTTGCTCTCACGGCCCTCGTCCTCTCCAGGCAGTGGCAGAGAAGACGCCAGATGCATCCTGGGCACCTGCACATGCCTCTGCTCTCACGTGACCTGCACACGTGCCAGGGCCAGATGGCTTCTCACCTGCCACTCCCAGGGTGGGGAAGGCCGAGGGTTCAGGCTGCTCCCCTGTCACTGCTCAAGGAGGAGATGACCCCTGCTCCCTGCCCACTGCAGAGAAAGCAGAGACCCCCAAGAGTCTCCCTTATTTCTGAGCCAGATGACCCTTCGCACAAGTCACCTTGGTCTTTTCTGGGGAGCCTCGTCCTGTCACTTTTTCCCTAACTTCTGTCATTTTGCAATTGCTCTGCCAGCAAGGGCCTTATTTTTCGAAGCTCCTCAGGCATTATTTGATTAAGAAGTTGAAATGCCATTTTAGAAGCAAAGTCCTGGATAATCCATATTGACAGCTGGGAGAAATACCAATTGGGGCCCCTCCATAGCAGGAAGCTGGATGAAAACCCAGGACGCCACCCACATCTCACCGCTCAGTTGGAGTCCCTGCACACTAAGCTACGTGCCAAGGCACCCGAGTAAGTTACTTCTCACTCCTGGGACGGCGGCCTTGGAATTCCAGTAACACAAATTGTCCAACCCTTTCCCTTCACTAAGAGGGTCTCCATATTTAGAGCAAACAAGTACTTACTGAGTTTTCACTCTGTCTAAATTCCCAATCCTGGATCATTCACAATCTAGTTGTGAAAGTAGAATGTTTGCCCACTAAACAGCAACAACTACAAAGAAGACAACAAAGATGGCAAAGGATCAACTAGTAAATAGTGGGGCGCTCATTCAAAAGGACAGGAGTTGAGGAAAGGAGGAATGTGTGTGTGTGGAGGGGAAGTCAAGGGAAGCTTCAGGGAAGAGGTGGCTTTCACACCAGGCTTTGAAACAACCACCGTTTCATGCTCTTGTGACTGGGGGTTGGCATTTGGGCTGGGCAAATGGCTCTTCTGTTGACCTTGGCTGGGGCTACTCCTATGGTTGCAGACATCTGGCAGTTTGCTGGTGCCAGATGGTCCAGATGACCTCACTCACCTGAGTGGTGGTTAGCACCAGCTCTTAGCTGGGCTCGTGTCCTCCACATGGTCTGGGTTCTTTTTTTTCCTTTTTTAAAAAAATACTTTAAGTTCTAGGGTACATGTGCACAACGTGCAGGTTTGTTACATATGTATCCATGTGCCATGTTGGTGTGCTGCACCCATTAACTCGTCATTTACATTAGGTATATCTCCTAATGCTATCCCTCTCCCCTGCCCCCACTCCATGACAGGCCCTGGTGTGTGATGTTCCCTACCCTGTGTCCAAGTGTTCTCATTGTTCAATTCCCACCTATGAGTGAGAACATGCGGTGTTTGGTGTTCTGTCCTTGCGATAGTTTGCTCAGAATGATGGTTTCCAGCTTCATCCATGTCCCTATAAAGGACATGAACTCATCTTTTTTTATGGCTGCATAGTATACCATGGTGTATATGTGCCACATTTTCTTAATCCAGTCTATCATTGACGGACATTTGGGTTGGTTCCAAGTCTTTGCTATTGTGAATAGTGCTGCAATAAACATATGTGTGCATGTGTCTTTATAGCAGCATGATTTATAATCCTTTGGGTATATGCCCAGTAATGGGATGGCTGGGTTTAATGGTATTTCTAGTTCTAGATCCTTGAGGAATCGCCACACTGTCTTCCACAATGGTTGAACTAGTTTATAGTCCCACCAACAGTGTAAAAGTGTTCCTATTTCTGCACATCCTCTCCAGCACCTGTTGTTTCCTGACTTTTTAATGATCGCCATTCTAACTGGTGTGAGATGGTATCTCATTGTGGTTTTGATTTGCATTTCTCTGATTGGCCTGCATTCTTTATATGGTGTCTCAGGGCAGTGGGATGCCAGAGGGGAAGCTGTGAGATCCCAGTTTTCGCCACCTTCCTCACCACTTTCTGCAGCTCAAAGCCAGCCTCAAGGCTGGCCCAGATGCAAGGGGCAGGAAACAGCCTCCACTTTCAGTGGAAGGAGCTGCAGGGTCACATCGAAAAGGGCCCTGCCTGTGGGATGGGAGGCATGGTGGTGCCATCTGTGCAAACAATTCCACACCATGGGAAGACCTCAGTGGTCCAATCATCAGCTTCAAAGGGGGCATTCCTGAGACTCTGACCCGACCATATTCTCAGAAATGGAGCAAATATCAAAGGGAAGGCTCAGGGCACCCGCGGCCATGGGATAATGGGATAATGAGCCACAGGCCAGGGGACTCGGAAGGCAGGAGACCTGGATCTCGTAGGCACACAGAGCGGCACTCAGGAGAGGGCTTTGGTGGCAGCTTCCACATTTTATCAACATGAAAACTAAGTCCAGGCAGTAGAGGACTTTCTCAAGGTCACAAAGAAAGGTGGTGGCTAAGCAAGAACTGGAATCCAGGTGGTTCCAAGCCAGGGCTTTGCGGTCAGTGACCCGGTAGAAAGCTGAGTTTGCTGTTCATGATGGAGGCTGCTGCTTGCCTCCAGCCAAGTGAGTGAGAAGGTGGCCGTGGGGATCAGACACCAAGAAGTGTGATTGGCAGATGCCAAAGGGCATAAGAGATTCCCCAGAATTAACGTTAGGGCCTGTCCACAGTGTGACTCTGGGTAGAAGGGATTTCATACCTATGAGTCCCCAGGAAGATGTTTGTGGGGTAAATGAACAAAAGAAAGAAATGAATCAAGGTCTTGTTTGCACTCGTGCTAGTGCGTCTGCTGCTGAATTGAGTGTGTTAAATATTCAACTTCACCGAGCCAGCATGACACCTGTGTATGCCGTTCTTACTACCATCTCGGTTCAGGACGTCTCCTCCACCTGTAACATCCCAGCGGGCAGTCTCTTCTCGTGCACTCAGTGATGGGGACTCACCTCCAAGGAGGCAGCAGAGGAAGGCGGGGGCTCAGCAGGTCTATGTAGGATTCGGCACATCCTTCAAAACCAGGGCACTGGAAGCTAGACACAAGCTGCGAGATGTGGCAGCCGAGCCCAACCTTAATGTCCTTGCCCCATCTCATGGCAGATGGCCAGAGGTCTGTCTGTTTTTGGCCACAGATGGACTCAAATGATCCCCAGGGCACTGTGGTAGACATGGAGATGGGCCCCAGACACCCTCTGCACACGTGGCCTCACTGCCCAGCTGCAGGGAGCAGTCAGCACACAGTCTCAGCCATCCGCATCTTCTGGGCCAGCCTGGGTTGACGAGAGCTGCCCCACTGAGCCCACATCTTTCCTGGGGAGCCATTCCACGAGATATTCCAATGAGGACCCTGTACCCCAGAGCTCCCCACCAGGTGGGCCGGGGACTTTTCAGATCACACACAGTGAGCATTGTTCTGCCTGGTCCTGCCTCCCCCACTTCAGGGCATTGGACCTTCTGCACGTCCTGCTTCCAGACTCCACTGTGGCCTCTGCTTCTGGAAAGCCCAACCCAGACAAGCCCCCACTTCCACTCAGGGGTCCATTAGCCCCCGGCTTGCATTCATGAAGTGTCCTGAATTTTTTCACCCTGCCCTCTGCTTCTCTGTGGCTCCGTGGCTGGTCCTGGTTCACCATTCCCAAGGCTGTTCCGTGGCCGGGTCTGGGAAGGAAGGACACCCCTGCTGCAGTTCGGGTATCGGCAGCAGCAGGAGCCCTGTGGGACCTGCCCCGTGGGACCCACCCCATGCTGAGACTGTGATGGAGGCGGCTTCTCCATCTGCTCCCCTGCCTCAGCTTCAGAACTGGCATCCAAGTGCTGCTTGCTTGACTTTCCTGTAGCTGCTGGAACAGAGTGCCACACTCTTGGGGCCTTCGAACTACACACATTTATTTTCTTACAGTTCTGGAAGTCAGAGGTCTAAACCAAGGTGCCGATGGGGCTGGCTCCTCCTGGAGGCTTCAGGGGAGAACCCATTCCTGCCTTTCCTGCTTCTAGAGGCCTCCTGCATTCCTTGGCTTGTAGCCCCTTCCTCTACCTTCAAAGCTGGCAATGTCATGTGAAAGTTGTCAGAATCAAAATAGAATCACTGTGTCAAACCCTGACAAAAAAACAGTCAAGAGGCTAAGAAGGGCCCTCCCCACTCCTTTATGATAAGAACTATCATAAAGGCTCTCTGAAGGGCTCTTATCTACATATGCCTGTAGCAAGAACTTTTCCGAAGGACTTTCCAAACTGCAGCTTGCTGTATGAGTCACAAGGACAGCTGGCTGGATGCACAAGAACCCTTGCCTGACACGCTGTCTCCATCTCCAGGCATGAACTGACGTCAGCTCTCACAACAAGACTCTGTGACCAGGGTTCTCTTTGCTTCAAAACAACTTATGTGCACACCTCCCTTTGCCTTTAAAAGCTTTCCCTTGCCTCAACCTCCTTGCACATGCCTGTGGTCCCCACAGCCCTCGTAGCCTGGACAGGAACCCCCCTGTGCACTCCTGGATACAGTCAGCATCTCTGGAGGAGCTGTCTCTGCTGCTTAGGTTGACAATGGCATCTTTGACTCTCATGCTGACCTCTGCTTCTGTGGTCACATCCTCTCTGACTTGGACCCTCCTGCCTCCCTCTCATAAGGACCCTTGTGGCACATGGGGCCACCCAGATAATCCAGGATGAGCCCCCATCCCAGGGCTCTTCACCTAATCTCACCTGCAGGGTCCCTTTTGCCATGCCAGGGAACATACTCATAGGCTCTGGGTTTAGGGTGTGGACATACTTGGAGCCGTTATTCAGCCCACCTGAGTGCCTTATTTAGGGAGGGAGAGGAAGGGCCAAGTTGCAGATAATCGAGTCAGATCCTGCGGGCTCTGTGGGTAGCCGCCGGCAGGTGGCGGTAACTGACCTCAGGCCACGCTTGGACTTGCGTAAAGCTATGGGTCAAGTTCCTCCGGGTGAAGTGCAGTCCCCACCCCCGCCCCCTGTACTCACAGTCCTTTGCGCCTGCTATTGCTGCGCGCGCGGAGAAAACTGCCTCTCAGGCCTTCGCGTGGCTGCCCTTCCCCACTCCATCAGGGCTCTGTTCCAGCGTCAGGATCTCTCCGCCGCACGTCCAAAGTGCGGCCCACTCTTCGCCCCTTCACCCTGGCCTGTCCCTGTCAGCAAATTACCTCTGTGTTTACTGTGTGTCCTCGGTAGAACGTAAGCTGCCCGAGGACAAACAGGGTGTGTTTTGTTCATGGCTCCTTTCCAGGGGCTATAGGAGCGATACAGGCATTTAGTGGGTGTCGTGGGGTTGAACTCTGTCCCCCAGGAAGATATGGGGAAGTCCTAGTTCCCAATACCTGCAAATGAGACCTCATTTGCAAACAGGGTCTTTCAGGTGTAGTCAGGTTGAGATGAGGTCGTACTGAGTGGGGGTGGCCTTAGGAGGGGAACGGGGTCCCGGAGACACGCGGAAGCCGGCAGCGGAGACTGGGGTGACGTCCCACCTACCTGGACATCGAGCTCCTGGCCTCCGGGCAGCAAGGGAAGGAATTCCTGTGGGTTGAAGCCCCCTCATTCATGGTCTTTTGCTACAACAGCCCGGGGAAAGGAACAAGGCAGGATTCAGCTGCTTGTGAGGACGCACAGTCCAAGGCACGGGCACGAGGGTGCTGGCTGCGGACGGCTGTCCTGAGCCTGCTCCTGGCCTGGCCAGCCTGGCTCGCCAGCCACAGCCCACCCATCCCTGCTGTGCAGGACTCCTTCTCCTGCCGTAAAGGCAAGGGCACCCTTCCACTTCGGTGGAATCTTAGAGAAGCTGCCTGTCATTGAAATAATTTCTCTTAATTTTTTAAAAAGGATAAATTTAAACATTGAGATAATTTAAAAGAAAACGCAGCTCCTACTGCCCTCCCTGTATAACCACCATCCTCTCACTGTCTGTCCTCCCTGTGGGATGATCATCCTCTCGCCATCCTTCCTCCCTGTATAACCATCATCATCCTCCCGCCGTCCCTCCTCCCTGTAAAACCATCATCATCCTCTCGCTGTCCTTCCTCCCTGTATAACCATCATTCTTTTGCTGTCCCTCATCCCTGTATAACCATCATCCTCTCGCCGTCCCTCCTCCCTATATAACCATCTTTCTCTTGCCATCCCTCCTCCCTGTATAGCCATCATCCTCTCGCCGTCCCTCCTCCCTGTGTAACCATCATCAACCTCTCGCTGTCCCTCCTCCCTGTATAACCATCATCACCCTCTCACCATCCCTCGTCCCTATATAACCATCATCTTCCTTTCTCCATCTCTCCTCTCTGTATAACCATCATCCTCTCGCCATCCCTCCCCCTGTATAACCATCATCCTCTTGCCATCCCACCTCCCTGTATAACCATTATTCTCTCAGCGTCCCTCCTCCCTGTATAATCATCATTCTCCCTGTATAACCATCCTCCCACAGAGACACCAGCACGATGTGTGGTGAGCCTTTGTGGGCAAGCAACTGACTGGCAAAGACTCCCTCCCTGACCCACTGCGAGCCAGGCTCCCAAGCCCCCTTCTCAACTAGGCCTTGACCTTGGCCTTCGTGTCCATGGCTGGCTGAGTCTTGTTATACTGAGAACCCTCCTATCCTTTGCATCTGATCAGATTCCTCACCCCCGACCATCGGTGTCTAAATCCTCGGCCTGCCTTTCGTGAGAACTCCTGCCCTTGGTGTCTAACCAGGTGAGTGCTTTCCAGCCCAGACCCTCACTCTGCTCATGGGCTGGGCATCCACAGCTGTCTTCACTGCATCTGAATTGAGCTCAGTTCTAAAGTCCTTCACCTACCCCAGTAGCTTGAATACAGTCTGTCTTGCTGTTTTTCCCAAGTGAGCAATGCAAATTGCTTCTCCTACACACGGTTAGTTGCTTTGGATAGTCGCTGTGAAGGAGGACTCACTGGCTGAGAGGATGAGCGTTTTTAAGGGCTGGGTACACCTTGCTGAGTTGCTGTGCACACAGGAGAGTGTCAGCTGGCACTCCTGCTGGCAGCAAGTGCCAGGAGAGGCCTTGGCCTGGGCGAGCCCCTTTCTCCCAGGGCTGGCTCCTGGGATCTCCTAAGTAGCTGAGATTCTAGGCTCAACCTCAGCTCCTTTGTGCCGGCACCGTCCCCCTCCCCTGGGCCACCCAGCTCCCACGGTGTCACCTCCAGCAGAGGCTGAGAAGGTGCCTCCCCCACCTCTTTAATTGTGGAGTCGGCAAATGCTGTGGATCTCACAGCTGGGCTATTTTTATTCTTCACTGGAAGGTTTTGTCTGGCCCTCTTCCCAGGTGCGAGGCCTTGCTCTGGGCTGACTTCACCCTTCAGATTCAGGGTCATTGCCAGATGCCGATACCTGCAGCTTTCCAGACACCGCCCCACAGCTCCAGGCGGACTGGCCTGGGCATGGAGGCTACAGCCTGGCGCCTCTAACCGGGGTTTTACCCTGGGGTCTGTGAATTTAGATGGAAAACATGTTGCAGTTTTTAAAAATAAATTTCTGATCATCTGTCATTTCTCTCAATAATGCTTATAGATGACCACAGTACCTTGGGGAAAGCCACAGATCTTTCATCTCTAGAGTTAGCCATTGCTGCTAACTTCAAATATTCTTTATATTCACCAAGGCTTGGGAATTACGGAGTTATTAAGCCCATCGGCCACATGTGATGCAGCCTCCTTCCTGCCACGGGGCCAGGTAAAGGGACTGGCCCAGGATCAGGCCATTGTGTCACACCTGAAGAAAATATCTGATAACATATTTTAAAGCCAGTGGTTTATCTCGAAATCCTGACTATTTTGTTAAGAATTTTAAAGCCATATGATATGTCATTTGGAAACATCCTGAAAAGGGTTCCGTAGGCAACAGCAGATGCCAAGGGGCCCCCTGGTTCAGAAGCCCTGAAGAACTCCTGCCCCACAGGCTTAGAGAGTCCCCTTCCAAAGCACAAGGACAACCTGAAGTCCTCTAAAAATTGAGGCCATTCCCAGGGACCCGGCAAACAGATCGGGGCCTGGAGGAGGCCGGACAGATTCTTTTTGAATGGAAAATTGGGGGCTGGTCATGCCAGGCTTCCCTAAGTTCCTCTCTGCCCTTCCTGTTTCCACAGAGAAAACCACATTAGCAGTTGCCCACCACACAAGAACCCTTGTGTATTTTTTGTATCAGCCTTATGGAGGTATAACTGATATAGAGTAAACAGTGCATATGTAAAGTGTACAATTTGATCAGCTTTGACACTTGTGTGTACTTGTGATACTATCACCACGATCATGGTGAGACATGCAGACCCCACTCCTGAGAGTTTCCTTGTGTTCTTGGAACTTCTTCCCTCCCCTCTTCCTCCTCCCTCCCATTCAGGCAACTAACGACCCTTCTTTAGATCACTATGGATTAGTTGGCTTCCTTCCTTCCTTCCTTCTTTCCTTCCTTCTTTCCTTCCTTCCTTCTTTCCTCCCTTCCTTCCCTCCTCCCTTCCTTCCTTCCTTCCTCCTTTCCCTCTCTCCCTCCCTGCTTCCCTGCCTCCCTCCCTCCCTTCCTCCCTTCCTTCCTTCCCTCCTTCCTTCCTTCCCTCCCCCTTCCTCCCTCCCTCTCTCCTTCTCTCCTTCCTCCCCTCCCTCTTTCTTTCCTTCCTCTCCTTCCTCCTTCTCTGTTTCCTCTCCTCCCTCCCTTCTTTCTTCCTTCCTTCCTTCCCCTCCCTGCCTCCCTCCCTTCCTCTCTCCTCCCTCCCTCTCTTCTTCTCTCCTTCCTCCCCTCCCTCCCTCCTTTCCTCCCTTCCTGCCTCCTTCTCTCCTTCCTTCCTCCCTCCTTCTCTCCTTCCTTCCTTCCATCCCTTTCTTCCTTCCCTCCCTCCCTTTCTTCCTTCCCTCCCTGTCTTCCTTTCTTTCTTCCTTCCCTCACTCTGTTACCCAGGCTGGAGCACAGTGGCACAATCACAGCTCATTGCAGCCTCGAACTCCTAGGCTCAAGTGATCCTCCGTGCTCAGCCTCCCAAGTAGCTGGAACTACAAGTGCTGGGATCACAGGTGTGAGCCACCGTGCATGTGGCCCAGTTTGCATTTTCAATAGTGCAATCATTATGGTTGTCTGGGACATCCACAGCTCATCCTCCATGTTGACGGGCAGGGCCCCACGGTGTGGGTATCCACGGCATGCTTGTTTATTCACTCATTGATGCCCCCTGGGTTTTCCCAGGTTCTGACTATTACAGATGAAGCTGCTTTGAGCATTCATGTGTAAGCCTTTGGACAGATGCACGCTTTCATCTCTTGTGTAAATACATACGAGGGAAGTAGCCTTGTCATATGGTAGGTGAGTGTTTATAAATAGGCCATTTAAATAGGCCTATTACATTGAGCTGTTTAATAGGTGTTTATTATTTTTTATCAGCCTTATTGAGGTATAACTGACATAGAGTAAACAGCACACATCTAAAGTGTAGAACTTGATCAGCTTTGACACGTGTGTGTACTCATGACCATCACCACGATCATGGTGGTGCACACGGCCCCCATTCCTGACAGTTTCCTTGAGCCTTTGGCACTTCGTCCCCACACGATGTCTCATTGTGGTTTTAATTTATATTTCCCTAATGACTAATGATATTGAGCGTTTTTCTTTAGGAGTCAGTCTCACTCTGTCACCTAGGCTGGAGGGCAGTGGCACACTTATGGCAAGCGATCCTCCTACCTCAGCCACCCAGGTAGCTGGGACTGTAGGCGCTCACCACCAGGCCTAAGTTTCACCATGTTGCCTGCTTTCAGCCTCCCAAAGTGCTGGGATTACAGGCATGAGCCACCATGCCTGGTTAATTTTTGTATTTTTAATAGAGATGGGGTTTCACCATGTTGCCCGGGCTGGTCTCAAACTCCTGGGCTCAAGTGATCTTCCTGTCTCAGCATCCCAAAGTGCTGGGATGACAGGTGTGAGCCACCATGCCTGGCCGGATATTGAGCATTTTTATGTGTTTATTTGTCATATATATATGTATACACACACACACACACACACACATATATATACATACATACATATATATACACACACATACATATATATATACACATATATATACACACACACATATATATATACACATATATACATATATACACATATATATACATATATACACACATATACACATATATACACATATATATACACACATATATATATATATATATACATATATGGCTTCTTGGTGAGATATCCATTCAAGTCTTTTCCCCACTTAATTGGATTGTTCATTGACTTATTATCTGGATATAAGTTCTTTTTCAAATACAGGATTGCAAATATTCTCTTGCAGTCTATGGTAATTTTGTTCTCTCAGTGATGTCTTTTGAAGAACATAAATTCCTAATGAAGTCTAATTTACCCAATGTTTCTCTTTCATGCTTTTAGTATTGTAACTAAGAAATTGTTGCCTAACCCAAGATCACAACTATTTTTCTCCTGTTATTTTTTGTTGTTGTTGTTATTAGATGTTTTATGGTTTTAGGTTTTACACTTAAGCCTATGATTCATTCTAAGTTAATTTTTGCATATGGTGCAGGCTATGCAGAAGTTCATTTATTGCCTGTGGATATCCACATGCGATGGTTCTAGCACCATTTGTGAAAATGGGGGAGGGGAAAGGGGAGGGGGAGGGAGTGGGAGAGAGACAGAGAAAGAGAGAAAGAAAAAGGAAGGAAGGGAGGGAGGGAGGGAGGGAAGGGAAGGGAAAATCAACTAACCACATACATGTGGGTCTACCTCTGGCCTTTACACTCTGTTCCATCAACACGTGTTTCTTCCACCCTTTCCACGACATGGTGCCTTCTGATTACTGCAGCTTTGTCATCAGACTTGAACAAGTCCTCTATTTGTTCTTCATTTTCAAAATTGCTTTAGCTGTTCTAGATACTTTGAATTTCCATGTAAATTTTAATTTTCTTTTTATTCATTTTCTGAAACGCTGAAATGCCCCAAAAGCCATATAAATTTTAGAATCAGTTTGTTATTATGTACAAAAAGCTTGCTGGGATTTTGACTGGCAGTGTACAGAATCTATAGCTCAAATTGGGAAGAACTCACATCTTAACGATATTGAGTCTTCCAGTCTCTGAATGTGGCTGTCACTATACTTTGTTCTTTTAAATTTTTCTCAGCAGTATTTTGTAGTTTCAGCACACAGGCCTTGGAAAACTTTTGTCCAACTTATCTCTAAGTATCTTATGTCTTATTATGTTATTGTAAATAGTTTTGCATTTTCTTTTTTTCGAGACAGAGTTTCGCTGTGTCACCCAGACTGGAGTGCAGTGGCACAATCTTGGCTCACTGCAACCTCCACCTCCCAGGTTCAAGCGATTCTCATGCCTCAGCCCCCTGAGTAGCTGGGATTACAGGCGTGCGTCACCACGCCCGGCTAATTTGTGTATTTTAGTAGAGACAGGGTTTCACCATGTTGGCCAGGCTGGTCTCCAACTCCTGGTCTCAAGTGATCCACCCGCCTCGGCCTCTTAAAGTGTAGTTTTGTATTTTCAATTTCAATTTCCAAATGTTTGTTACTAATATATAAAAGTTGACTTTTGTATATTAATCTTGTACCCTGCATCCTTGTTAAACCCACTATCAGTTCTAGGGGCTGTTGCTGTTGTTGTTTTAGAGTTCATGCTATTTTCTACGTAGATGTTCATGTCTTTTGTGATTTCAGACAACTTCCTTCCTTCTTTACATGCAGGATGCCTTTTATTTACTTTTCTTGACTTATGAAAGGCTAATCCCCAATATAATGCTGAGTAGGAAGCGGGTGGGCAGGTTGTCCAGTAAATATGGTACCACCTGTGGGTTCTTTATAGACACCTCTTATTATGCAAGCAAGTTCCCTTCTACTCCTAGTTACCGAAATATGGTACCGCCTGTGGGTTCTTTACAGTTACCTTTTATTATGCAAGCAAGCTCCCTTCTACTCCTAGTTTTCTGAGGGTTTTTATCAGGAATGCAATTAGATTTTGTGAAACACCTTTTCAGCAAATCTTGAGAGGATCATATGTTTTTTGGTTTGGGTTTCTTAATATAAGTTACATTACTTTTTGAATGTTAGGTCAATGTTACATTTCTGAGACAAACACGTAGTCATGAGGTATTATCTCTTTTTAGGAATTACTAGCTTTTATTTGCCAAAATTTTGTTAAGAATGTTTGCGTTTATGCTCATAAGGAATATTGGTCTTTAGGTTTATTGTCTCATAATCTCTTTGTCTAATTTTGCTGTCAGAGCAATTCTGGCCTCATGGAATGACTTGAGTAGTCCCTTCTTTTCAAGATTTTAGAAGAGATTATTTTAAATTGATATTTTTCTTTCTCATTTGGTGGAAGTCAGTGGTGAAGCTATATGAGATTGTACATTTCCTTGTGGGTGGGCTTTAACTACAAATTAAATTTCTTTCACAAATTTGGAAAATTCATGATACCTATTTATTCTTAAGCGGGCTTTGGTGTGTGGTAGTTCATGTTTTTCAAACCGTATGTCCATTGCATTTAAGTTGTTGAATTTATTGGCAACAAGTTATTTACACCATCTTATTATCCTTTTACTATCTGGGAAATTTTTATAAATGTCACCCCTGTCAGTCCTAATTTGGTGAACTCATTTCTTTTCTATCTTTTTCCTGGTCAATCTGCCTAGAGATTTTATTGATCTTTAAAAAGAAAATTTAGCTTTTAATGATTTTATTTATTATTCTTCAGTTCTCTATTTCCTTAATTTCGATTTGTTGTATTTTCATTTTTATTCAGTTCAAAATACTTTCTAATTTGCTTTTTGGTTTCTTCTTTGATCCTTGGTTTATTAGGAAGTGTTCTATTTCATTTCCAAATATTTGGAGATTTCCAGATAGCTTTCTGTGGTCAATTTCTAATTTAAATCCATCACGCTCAGAGAACATACTTTATATTCCTTGAATCCTTTTAAGCTTATTGATACTGGTTTCATGGTCTACAATATGGTTGCTCTTGGGAGATGCTCTGTGTTCATTTTCTGAAGATATTTTTGCTGGTAAAGAATTCCAGTTTGACAACTTTGCTTTTCTTTCAGACTCTGAGGATATTCCTCTACTTTCTTTTCGCTGGCATCGATTCAGACGAAAGGTCCGCCTCCACTCTTTGTTCTTCTGTATGTAATATGTCTTTTTTCTCTGGCTACTGTTAAGGTTTTGTCTTTATCATCGGTTTAAAGCTTTTATTTGTGCCTTGGTATTGTTGTTTTATGGTTTTTCACGCTTAGGGTTCATTGAGATTCTTGGATCTGCAGATTCATGGTTTTTATCACATTTAGAAAATGTTTGTATTTTATTTCTTCAAATGCTTTTTCTGACCTTCCTTTTCTCTCCTTTGTAGGCTCCAATTACATGTATATTAGGCTGTTTGACCTTGTCCCAGGACTCACTGAGACTGTTAATTTTTTAAGTTTTTCTTCCTCTGGGTTTTATGTTGTATAGTTTTTATTACTATGTTTTAAATTGCACTCATCTTTATTCTTCAATGTGAATTCTGCCATTAATCCTATACAGTATATATCTTACATATTATAGTTTCCATGTGTAGAATTTTGATTTGGTTCTCTTTCAAATTTTGGTTCTTCTGTGTCTCTACCTGATATTTTATTATTTCCTGTGCATCTTGAACATATGAAATTAAATTATACTAACCACTTATTGTCCTTACCTACTAATTTCATTGTGTGTGTCATTTCTGGGTCACTTTCAAGTGACTGATTTTTCTCCTTAGTATGGATTGTATTTTCTTGCTTTTTGCACCCCTGATAAGTTTTGGCTGGATGCTGGGCATTCTGAATTTTACCTTTTTGGATGCTGGTTACACACACACACACACACGCACATGCACACACACACGTAATACCCTTGAGTTTATTCTGGAACACAGTTAAGTTACATGTAAACAATTCGTCCTCTTGGGTCTTGCTTTTAGGCTTTCTCAAGTGAAAACAGAGCAGAATTTAGTCTAGGGCTAACTCTCCTTACACCACCACAGTCCCCCGCGTGCGCACTTGATGCCCGGTGACGCTGGGTGCTTTGCACTCTGGCTGGTGGAAACTGGCACTGTTCCTAATCCTGCATAAGCCCCCGGGATCCTTCCCTGTAATTCCTTTGGTGATTCTTCCCTGGCCTCAGGTGTTTTTTTTTTCCACACACACATGCTGATTTCTAGAGTTCTCTGTTCAGCCGTCTCCCCTCCAGGGCCCTCCCCTGTGGGCTCCACCCTCTGTGGTCTTCCTGAGCTCCTAAGTGTTTTCTCCACTTTGGGAGACCTATGGGTTCCCCCTTCCTGTGCTGCTACCTGAAAACTTTGTCCAGGCAGTAAGGTCGAGCAGTCACAGCACTCACGCAGGGCTCCCTCTTGTTTCGCATCCTTCAGGGTGGGTTTCTTTTGTTGTCTGATATATTTTGTCCAAACCATTGGTTGATATATTTTGTCCAGTTTTTTCCTTCCCTTCCCTTCCCTTCCCTTCCCTTCCCTTCCCTTCCCTTCCCTTCCCTTCCCTTCCCTTCCCTTCCCTTCCCTTCCTTTCCCTCCCCTTCCCTTCCCTTCCCTTCCCTTCCCTTCCCTTCCCTTCCTTTCCCTCCCCTTCCCCTCCCCTCCCCTCCCCCTCCCCTCCCCTCCCCTCCCTTCCCTTCCTTTCCCATCCTTCTTCCCTTTCTTCTTTTCTTCTTTCTTGTCTCATGAGAGAGAATATTCTGGTTCCCATTACTCTATCTTAGCTGAAAGTTACATTACTTTTTAAAAATTTACTTTAGTCAAGAGAAACTTTTACCAGAAACATTTATTCAACAAATATTTATGTGTTATTTTCTGCGAAGGTTAATATGCCTAGAGCTGTGAATAAAGACAGACAGGATCTCTGCCCTAAGAGGTGAGAGAGGCATGAAGTGAATCTCACAATTAGCTGTTTAATTTCAGTTGTTCATGTCCTGGGCACTGTGAATCCAATGATGACTCCCAGAGCTCATAGCTAAATAGAGAGGTCAGTGCCCCACGCCTTCTTAAGCAGGTGGAGGGGCCAGTGATGCACTTGCTTAGGCAGATGGAGAGGTCAGCGCTCTGCGCCTTCTTAGGTGAGTGAACGGGTCAGCACGATGCCTTCTTGGGGGCTGTGGGAGATTCTAGGGAGGACACTGAGGAGTGGCAGGGTTGAATGGAGTGACTCGGTTTCTCCACTGTGAAGACGACAAGATGCAGGTACAGGGACTCTACCTGTTCTGTGGAAAGTGCTGCTGCTGAGTCCTGTCTTCCACACCTCCCCACGCTACATCTCAGCAGGAAGAAATGAGCAAACTGAGCTTTTCAGAGACCCGAAGACCAATGTGACAATCAATCGGTAGTGCCTGTTTCTTGCTCAGGCCCCTGATGTGACCAGGAGGAGGACTTGGCACACAGACCCAGGGAGGAAGTTGTCCCAGGACAGCACTCTCTCCCAAGTGGCGTAAGACAGGCTCTGGACAGTCCAGGCTCTGTCCCCAAGCTCTGCCCGTCCCCAGCCCCTCTGGACCTGAGCTTTATTGCTCATGAGGGCCTGGAACCTTTGCATGGGGAAAGAACATTCTACTGTGGCAAACTGCGGGAGATGACTTTTGAGTTTGGGCTGCTGGGCTGCCGGGAAGCTGCCAGGGAGTGAAGATGTCTCACCTACACCTGCAACTGGGCAAGTTCCTGTATTCTTTCCTCTTTCCTGCATGGCACGTACTCAAAATATCTGCCCCAGAGCAGCCCTTGGAGGCCTCTTCTATTCTTGCCCACCCTGCCCTTCAGATGCAGAAAAGGAGGCGCAGAGATCGAGGGGAATCAACGGAGGTCCCACAGGAGATGGAGACCCAGCTGGAATTAGACCCCCATGTCCCCTGATGTCCAGTCCCAAGTGCCCCCTGCCCTTGCCAGTGTAGCCAGGCCCCCCTGAACCAGGGCCTGTCTGATGACGCTGGGGTGGGTGGGGCTGAGGGACTTCTGCTTGGACTCTCACCCCCGTTGTGGGTTACTGTCCCCTCTTTCCTCAGTGCCATTGGTATTCTCATCCCAGCTGTCTTGGAAAGGATCAACCCATCAACTCTTGGCCCTTGCCATGGACCTATTGCTATTTATTATTCATACTGAGAAGGATTTAGGGGAGGCAGGGCACTCATTGACTAGGAAGTACAATTATTGTTTCATTAAAGATTGATTACACATGTGGCTGGCCATTTAAATAATGGCTCTGCTGACACCGTTAATTGAATGATAAATGATTCCACCCTTGCTCCTCTGAATCAATACGAACGCTGCACGAGAAAGGCAGCCGGCCAGCCCTTCTCTCCCACCTGGAGGTGACGAGAGACCAGGGAAGCGCAGGCAGTTCCCAGGCTACAAATAAGGTCAGCTTGGGAGGCAGAGGTGCCAGGCATCAGCCTAACCACCTGCTCTTGGGCCCATGCACAGCTGCCAAGAACTCAGTCAACTTTAATGTCTCCATGAGAAACTTAATTTCAATTTAATAAGACAGATGCTGTGTGTGGTTTAATGTCACTTCATTATTAAAAGCAGATTGACGGAGGCTTAAGACATTAGACAGCCCTACCAGGAACTCTGATACCTGTCTGGTCCTACTAAAATTGAATGGGCACCACAGACCTTCGGAGTCTGCGGGAGGCACCCAGGTGTGCATGCATTCATTCATGCATTCATTCATTCATTTACTTATCCGGGTATTCATTCGTTCATTTATTCGTGCATTCTATTCATTCAGGCATTCATTTGCGTATTCATTCATTCATTTATTCATGCATTCATTTGTGCATTCATTCACTTATGCGTTCATTCATGCATTCATTCATGTATTCATTCATGCACTCATGTATTCATGCATTCATTCATTTATTCATGCACTCATTTGTGCATTCACTTATGATTCATTCATTCATACATTCATTTGTGCATCCATTCATTCATTTATTAATACATTCATTCATCATTTATTCATGTACTCATTTGTGCATTCATTCACTTATGCATTTATTCATTTATACATTCATTCATGCATTCATTCATTCACGCATGCATTCATAGTTCATGTGCCCTAAGCCACATGCTATGAGTGAACCTGGGGAAACAGAGAAGACCAGCTCACCTCCTCTCCAAGCTCCCAGTCAAGTGAGGAAAGAAAAGGAGAGGAGGAAAGTGAACAGGGAACAGCCAGGCAAGGAGACCTGGCCTCCCAGGGGAAGCCACAGGTGCCTGTGAGCAAGGAGGGCACAAGCCCCTCTCTGGGCTTTGAGAGTGATCGCAAGAAAAGCATCCTATGAGGAAGGCGGTCAGCACCAGCCCCCACCCCAGGGCCACACGGCACCAGCCTGGCTGCCCTCCCCTCTCATTCCGGGGCAAGGTCCTTCAGTTGGAGTCATGAAAAGCAGGCAGGAGAACTTGGGGTCCTGGAGAGTAGAGAACACAGGCAGGGTTTGGGCCCTATGGGAGAGGGGAGCAGGGTTCAAGATGGCTGGCAATGGGGGGCCTGGGATGCAGGGGGAGAGGAGGAGGCTGGAGGCTCCCCAGTGCACAGTGCTGACACAGCAGAGAGAACAGGTTTCCCATCAGGGTTGTCAGGGACCATGGACCTGGGCCACTGAAACGCCTGCGGGAAGTGACCCGTAACTGGGGTCCTGTCGAGGTGTTTCTCTGCAGGCAGCTGGGGTCAGGAGCTGGGAAGCAGGACTCTGGGCAGGGTTCCTGGAGGAGGCGGCCTTCAGGTGGGCCAAGCAGTCATTGTGACCAGCAAGCGCTGCCTGTGCCTTCCCCACTCCCACACTCACTGCTGATGTGCTTCCCTCGGAATCACCGCTGAAGTTGAGTCCTAGGCCACACGGTGTCTTTCACGTACCCCTTTCTTTTCCCAGCCCAGGTTTTAGCCTCAGAGGCTGCCTCTCAGGCTCCATCTGGCTTTTCCAGCTGTGAAACCCAGGGATGAGACCCAAGCCCCTGGCCTCGCCCTCCCAGCCTCCCCTGCGCTGGTGCAGCTTTGTCTCCGTGGGGTGACATCTGCCCTAAGTTAACAAGATTCCACCCCAGGGGGTGATGAATGGCTTGTTCCTCTCCAATCCTTGTTGAGAGCTGAGCTGCAGCAGTGACACGGCCATGTATATGCCCAGAAGAGTGACGCTGGGGCTTCTCTGTGCTCCGTCCAGGTGATGAGGATTTAGTATTTGTTAGTCACTGCGGCTTACCAAGCATTTCCAGGTCCACATTTCACACCCCAGCTGCAGTTCCCCATCTCCTCTTCCACGTGCAGAAACGGGGTCTGGCCAGGCAAGCTGAGGTCACAGACTGTCAGCAAAGGAGCTGGGACCTGAGCCTTTTCCCTCGATAGAACTTTCTGTCCCCTGCTGATGATTGGATCTTGCAGAGATGAGGCCCTAGGGCTGCCCTCAGGAAATGTCTTTGTCCTGGCTCCTGGATATGCCTAAAGTCTATGCATCCAGACCCAGGGACTGCTTTTGGAACCGAGCAACTGGCCTTCTGGTGCTGCAGCTGCCTTGGCAACCTTGCGATGTGGTGGGGTGAGCTCGGGTCGGGAGACCCACATAGAGGGTGGACTTCCCCTCTGCTGCTCCTCGGCTGTGTGACCTGAGCAGCGGACTGCACCTCTCTGAGCCATGCTGGGAGATGTCAGTGAGACACTGAGACCTGGACATTGGACACCCAGTCCCCTGCCTGGCATAGAGAGGGGCTCCTGAAATGCTCTGGTCCCTCCACCTTCCTAGGCAGGGTCAGGAAATGCTGCATTGTCCTGGCCAGACACATTCCAGGCCCTGGATGTCCCTAGGGTGGCAGCATTTAAACTGCCCCCAAGGGACCAGAGTTCCCTCCGGTTCCCTGGAGGCATCGCTGGCCCCAGCCCACCTGGACTCGTCTTCATTTCCTTTCATTACATGAAGCCTGTGTTGGATTTGCTGCAATTGACAAGTGAAAGAGGATAGGTGCTTAGCCCACTTTCAGCGCCATTGGATGGGCAGAATTTGCAGCAATTAATTCCAGGGAAGCAGCTTCAGGACAGGGCCTCAGGGGCTCTGCGCAAGGCCAGGCAGCTGCTCCGGAGCTGGGATGGAGGATGGTCCCTCTTGCCATGGGAACAGTCAGGCCACCCACATCCTGCTGAAATCTTGAAATCTGAACTCTGTTCTACCCCCATAGTCATTGAGTCCTTGTCCATTAAGTAGCACACGATTGCTTTTTGGATAAGATAGCGTGTATATGACAGAGAATTGTCCCAATTATGTCTCTTCTTCTTTTTTTGTTTTTTTTTTTTTAAGGAAAGGGGACTGGAATGTAGCACTATGGAAAATTAAAATCCTGAGAAAGCAGCATTAGAATAAAATGAGTCTGCTTATGGGCAGCCCTTCCTCCCCGTGATTAATCAGACAGGAGGATGCTGTGAGCAGGCTGGTTCTGCTGAGGATGCGCTCTGGGGCTTCAGTGAGCGAGCCCCACATCCACACGGGTGGACGGAGCCGCAGATGCCCGAGGGGCCCGGCCTCCTTGGCTGCCCGTTTCCTGCTCTGAGCTGACAGCAGCTGCCCACGCCCGGGCCACTGCCTGCTGCTACCGCCTACCGCAGACGCAGACACACTCCCTCTAAACTGAAGAAGTTCTTTCTCAGGGTTCCTTCTCATGGTCTGAGAAGGGAGCAGTAATAGCACAGACAGGGAGTCACCTCAGGGAACCTCATTCTCTCCACCAGGACTAGCTGAGGGCGCACAGGAAGGTTGACCACTCCCTGGAGGGCAAGTGGCGCAGGCACTGCTGAGGGGCACCTGGACGTGTCTCCTAAAGCTGAGGACACACGAAGCCCACAGATTGATTGTGAAGCATGAATGTGAAACTGCATGTCTACAGTGGCCTGCGAAGGCACCCCTGCCCGGCGATCCCACGCGGGGTGCTGCCGTGGGACATTCTCCCTCCTTTCATCCATGCAGCGGCTCTGAGGGGGCATGGGGCTTGTCCCTGGGTCACCGTTGAGGGACTTGCGTTGAGGATTGTGGATGGTGCAGTGCCCCCAGGAGGCTGCGTAATTGGGCAGCATAGCTAGAGGCTTTCCTCAGGATGGCTGCTCTCAGCCTGAGTTGCAAACCCCTTGGGCAACCCCTCTTGCCCCAGTCTGGGCTGGGAGGCACTGGGGGACCCATTTATTGCTTTCACATCAGGTGAGTCCAGCTGCAAAGCAGTTCCCGAGACCAGAACTGCACATGGCATCTGCAGAGCCCAGAGTCCACCAGCAGCCTTGAAGCACAGAGGAGGGAACTGGCCCGAACATTCAAGAAAGGAGGGCCCAGGGCCACCAGAGGGTAGCAACCAGCCCAGACCTCTGGTGCCACTTCCCAGCAAGGCCATTGTCCCCCGCCAGGGCCGTGGCTGCTAAATGCAGGGCAGGCATGGGTGAGCTGCAGGCTCCAGGCAGCTGGGATCCCCCCTCCTCCTCCTCCTCATCTCTCCATCCCCCAGAACAAGGTCACAGACTGGACCGTGCTGGCCATCCTGGCACACAGGGCCTGCAGGCATCACCCGTGAGTTCTCTTTGTCATGAGAGAAATGGGGTCTTGGAAAAGTGGTTCTTAAATAGGCAGCGGCCTCAGGCTATTAGGCGCCTGCTCGGTCCACAGGCGCATCAGGACCAGCTCCCTAGCGGCCTTTTCAGGAAGGCCTTGATATCAGCAGGCAGGAGGTCCAACAAAGGGGAAGACACGCCCACCTGGCTCGTTAAGCTTGCTGTCTCACCCCCGGTGCATTGGCACCTGGTCTTACCAAGCAACAAACCCATTTCCACCCTCTTTGACTCCAGGCAAACAACCCTGCGTCCAGACAGTTAGGAGGCAAGAAAGGCAAGGGCGGCTCACTCTGGCATCTCAGCTACCTTCCTAGAGGCAGCGTCAGGAACTGGTCACCATGCGTCTTTCTGCTCATTGTGGAGCCTTTCGAATTATCTGTGAGAGTCCTTGGATCAGCTCGATTACTTTAGAAACTTTATTTCCCCAGTTTTAAAAGCCATGCGTGTTCATCGTGGAAGGCTGCACAGTAAAGAGAAGCCTGCAGGCCTTCCTTCTTGGCGCATTTGCCGAGAATATGCTATGGGCTCTGCCGTGCCCCATGCTAGAGATGCCTGTCCCTGTGGGTTTGGGCCTTGGAGAGGCAATAGTTACAATGACTCGCCAAGGCATGTGTCCTTGCAAAGGGATGGCTGAAGGGCTGGGCACGACAGGGAGGCAGGCCTGGTAGCACCAGATCCAGGGGTTTCTCAGATTCTGCTCTGAGTGGATGCAGAGGGCGAGGATGGGGGAAGGCTGTGGCTGGCCATCATCACCACCTGTTGCCTCACAAAGATGGTGTGTTTGTCATCTGCTACCATGCAGCAAATTAACCCAAAACATAGAGGTTTCAACAAGAAACATCTCTTATCTCAGGGTCTGTGAGTCAGGAATTGGGGTGCTTCTGCCCCAGCGTCTCTCCTGAAGTTGCAATCAAGTTGTTGGCCAGGGCTGTGTTCATCAGAAGGCTCAACTGGGGTGGGAGGAGCTGCTTCCAAGGTGGTGCACTTGGCCGTGGGCAGAGGGCTTCAGTCCACACCACATGGGCCTCTGGTAGGGCTGTTCCTGGGTCTCTGCAATGTGACAGCTGGCTTCCCCAAGAGCCAGTGATGCACAAGAGAAAGCAGGAAGAGGCTGCAATGCCAGGCTTGACTGACTCTGAGGCCACACTGTAACCCATCCGGACACCAGGTCCAGCTCACATTCAAGGGGAAATAAGTTGAACTCCACCTCTTGAAGTGAGGATTACCAAAGAAATGGTAGCCATATCTTAGAATTTCTGTGAAAATCTTTCCATATTTCTCTATGCTGGCTTATGCCTGCAGATATAAATATTTAATTTTTATAAATTGGATGATAGTATATAACCCATGTTGAATCCTGATCTTTTCATTTAGACATGTCAAGGAGAAGGTCTTGCATCTGGAAATGTAGATATGTCATTAGTTTTGATATTTTAGGCATTATATTTCAAATAACATGATGCCCTAATAAATGTTTCTTGAGTAAGTGAATAAAGGACAAATGCCTGGTGCCACCATTAAATGTCTTTAACCCCTCACCTACAGGGCATTCCAGTTGGATTCAATGCTCAATTATTTTAGAATTTAGATAAATATTGCATGAGAGATGGCTGGTGTTCCAACCACGTTGTCTTCCCCAGTGCACACATTTCCCAGGCAGTCTCGTGTGTACTGGAGTCTGGTCAATGGGACGTGAGAGGAAGTACTATGTTCTGCTTCTGGTCAGCCATAAAACCCCTCATGTGTGGTCCTCATGCTCCCTCCCTCTCCGTCTGCTGAACCAGAGAAGGGTGGTGCCATGGGGCAGGCAGGACCTGGATCCCTGCCTCCCTCTGTGGGTTTCTGTGTTGGGTGAAACTGCCGAGGTTTGGGGCTGTCTCTTGCAGCAGTAAGCCCACCAGATCTTTGTGCCCTTGCCTAGGGATCTGAGCCATTATCCAAAGGAACTGGGGGCTGGATCAAAGGACACATGTATCTTCAGTGTGGACACCCACCATCAGACTGCCCTCTGCATGTGGCCGTTTCTCTTCCCAAGGGCTCTGTGGCCTGGCCTCCAGCTCCTGCAGGCATTCCACAAACAAAGCAAGAATGTGGACCCCAAAATGTGCTCCCCAGAGCTCAGGTCTTGATGCCACCCCTTCCTTTCCTGGACCGGAAACTGCCTGATATGGGCCAACTGGGTCATCTCAGCTCTCAGTTCTGAAGACATGAATATCCAAGGGGCTACTCTGCAGCCCCGGAGCAGTGGGTACCCTGGGCTGCACTGCACATGGGGCCAGGGCTAACTCCTCCCCAGCTGGGGCACAGCCACACCCCGTCCTGCTGCCCTGTTGCTCCATCCCTCCTCCTCCACTGGGCACTGGGCTCCTGGCAGGCAGCTTCTGTCTTGGCCCAGCTTAGCACATAGTAGGCACCGGAGACATGCACCATGTAAATGAATCAAAACAAGGATGAGTGAGTGAGCGCGTGGCTGACGTGCATGTTAGGAGCTGAACCGAGCTGCCCCTCACCCCAAATTCACATGTTGAAGTCCTCACCCCAGCAGCTTGGAGTCTGTGATCGTATTTGGAGGTAGGATTTTCACAGAGGTAGCTAAGTTAAAATGGGGCCATTAGGGTGGACCTTAATCCAATAGGACTGGTGTCCTTAGGAGAAGGGGTGGTAAAGACATGGACACCCACAGAGAGAAAAGATGGTACCCACAGGCCACGGAGAGAGGCCTCAGAAGGAACCAGCCCTGCCAGCCCCTTGATCTCAGACTTCCAGCCTTCAGAACGGGGGACAATACATTTCTGGTGTTTAATCCTTCATCAAACATAACATGCTTCATACAGCCGCCAAGCAGACTCGTATAGGGGGCTTGGTAGGTTGTGGCTGGACTATGGAGGACTGAGGCCTCAAAACTGGCAGAGGCCAGGGGCCTCTGGGGGTTCCAGCGAGTTCCTGTGATGAGGGCCCGGACACCCGCCCACGACCTCCGCCCCGCTCGCTGCTGCGTGGGCTGCCCCTGGCCGCGGTGCCAGCTTCCACCTGTGATCCCCATTTTGTCTCTCAAACCCTGCGGATCTGCCCTCATTAGCTGCTCCGAATCCCATTTTTAGTCATTTTATTTCCACACCTCTGAAACGTCAGCATCTTTCACTTCATTGCCAGTCCAGAGCCCTGGAAGGCCAATTATTCCCCATTCGGAACAAGTTCTCTTCAGCACGAAGAACTTCACATAAAAAGTTATTCATTTTATTTCAGGCAGCTTGGACAGAAGTCATGCCCCCAATGAGTTAGAGAGAAAAAAAGGCACAAGCAACTGCAATGTCCGTGTGTGTGAACGCCGCATGGATGTGCCTCCAAAGAACACGTGAGCAACCCGCGCTGCGAGCAGCATCTGGCTCCCGGGACCTCGCGTGCTGGAGCCGCTGCAGTCACAACTGGAGTTAAAGACACTGGGGCTGAATTCGGGTTCAGCCACTGTCTGCATGACTAAGGGTAAGTTACTTAACCTCTCTGCCTTGGGTTCCCCATCTGTGCCTGTGGCTGAGACCATTTCCATCTCAGATGCATAAAGTGATGAGCACAGTGCCAAGCCCCACAGTCAGCCAACAGCACCGTCACGATCATCCCTGTCTGGGTTGTTCCCCCAGTCAGCCCATGAGGCAGGTGCAAGAGATCTTGCTGATTACACAGAGGAGGAAAGGGAGGCTCAACGAATGGGCGCAGTGGCTTATGGCTGTAATCCCAGCACTTTGGGAGGCCGAGGTGGGTGGCTCACTTGAGGTCAGGGGTTTGAGAACAGCCTGGCCCACGTGGCAAAACCCTCCCTCTACTAAAAATACAAAAGTTAGCTGGGTGTGGTGGCGCATGCCTGTAATCCCAGCTACTCGGGAGGCTGAGGCACAAGAATGGCTTGAACCCAGGAGGTGGAGTTTGCTGGAAGGTGGAGTTTGCCGGGAGGCGGAGTTTGCCGGGAGGCGGAGTTTGTTGAGAGGTGGAGGTTGTGGTGAGCCAAGATGACACCACTGCACTCCAGCCTGGGCGACAGGCCCTGTCTCAAAGAAAACAAAAAAGAACAATGTTAAGGAGCACGTTGAGCCAGGCCAAATGCTGTCTTCTGATTTCAAGCATGCTGCCCTCGAGGACAGGCAGCCCCTGGTGTTAGGGTGGGGAACCGCGAGAGCTATGCAAAATAGGACATGCCTTACACAAGCATATGTTGATGTGGGAGATATTTTCTTCTTGGTATTTCAAATCAGCACATACTAATAGTCACCTTTATGTTCTGAGCAAGTTACCAAAGAGTTTCTTTAAGGGCATGTATTTGCTTTTGTAGTCTTTAAAAAGCCCAATTAAAGTTTATGGCTTTGGCTGGGAAAGCCAACCTCCCGTTTATTATAAAGTCTGCAGGCTGGAGGCATCTGGGGCAGGAGGACTTCCTACCTTGCGGCTGCTGGCCTGAGAGCCCGCCTGATCGTCAGCCTCCCGGGAAGGGCTTGGCGTTGGGAGCTAACAGCACAGACAAGAAGGCATGAAACCTGTTACGTTGTCCTTGCTGTCATACAAGGAGCTGCAGTGAGCCAGATGTGCAATTTCTCAGACTGTAGCTGGATGGCTGCTCCTGAGAGGTGGAGGTGCAGGGCACCTGCACTGGTGATGACACGAAGGGGGCACACGCACCAAAGTCCCCACAGTGGCTCCGGGCTGTGATCGTGGTGGCGACTTCCAGAAATTCTGTCACCTCCCTGCAGAGGGTGTGTCTGTAACCCCTTGGAGGTCACAGACATCCATTTCCTATGAAGTGCCCAGCCCATGGCTATGGGACCCTCATACAGTGGATAAGAGCTAGTGGGGTCCCTGTGGTGTGCTGAGCCAGATCACCCCAAGGCCTGCCTGCAGTGTTTGCAGCGAAGCTGGGAAGGAAAGCCTTGAACCTGAGTTGACGCTCAGTGCAAGACCCGGGTGCAAGCCTGTGGCCATGGACGGGTGCCAAGGTGGAGAGAAGGTGGGAGACCAGGCGCCCAACAGCCCACAGGAGGGAGGCCTGGGGGCACTGTGGGCGGGGCAGGAGCCGAGGGGCCAGACTGGGGCAGATAATCTGGAGCAGTGGCAGAAAGAAGTGCTGTGCCCTCAGACACCGGGGCCTGCTGACCCCACTGGATAGAAGCACATCATGAACTTGGCAGAAAGCCCCAGAAGAAGTCCTCGTGAGGACACTGATTTGAAATTTTTGTCAGCAGGTGCTGGTGGCAATTAGTGTTTTATTTTGGGTTGTAAATAGACAGCCATAGTCCAGGGTCCCGGCCCCAGCTCAGCCACCAGCCTCTGCACGCCCCTGGTTGCAGCTGCTCTTGGCCTCACTGTCCTCGAGAAACCAGGAGGTTGGGAGGGTTGGCTCCTAAGGCAGTCAAGCTGGAAAGTTCTCTGTGATTTTATGGTATGTGGTGACATTTAGCCAAGAAAGGGCAGCTCGGCAGGGGGGTCCCAGATGCCTGGCTGAAGGCCGACCTTTCACAGGGGTTTGCTCGCCTTCCTGGAATCCGGCAGGGACTGGCTGCAGGAGGCCGGCTTCCTCCCCTCTCCCATCACACACACAAAGGAAGTGCTTCAACTCCTGGGTGGCTTGTTCTTGGCGTTGCCCGTGGGCTTGCTAGGAGAGCCATCATGTGAGCAACTGTCAGTGTCCCTTGTGGATGAGGGGTGCGAGCTGTGAGCTAGAGCCAGATGGGAGCAAAGGTCTGCAGTGTCCCCATGGTGGGGGCCATGCCCAGGAAGAGAGAGGCTAGGGCCTCCTTCTCAGCCCAGCCTCAGTCCTCTCCTCTTAGCGGTTTTGACAGAGCCCCAAGTGCACCTGCAAAGCAGACAGGCTGCCACGGGGCCGGGCGGAGAAAGGTCACCCTGCCCTTGCCTGTTCAGCATGGCTCTGCAGAAAGGGCCTAATGACTAATTAAAACCCTGCTGCCCGGGTTGGAATACTAATCCTTACAGCTTCATGGGCCTTCGTGACGCGTCTCCCTGCAAATTCTGAAGAGTGAGGAGATGAGGCTGGAGGGGAACGTGTTGGTTTCCATCAGCTTCTTGTTTGCAGCCGGGGAGCGGCCCCTGTCTTCCGGTTCTCAAAGTCGCTGTGAAGAAGTTAGAGTTGCTCCTTCCTGCTCTCTTTTTCAGGGCCACAGGCAGAATGGAGCCTCCTGGAGGGTCAGGGCTTCTTGCTTCTGCCCAGCATCTGAATAGGTCTCCTCCTCAGCCCCATCCAGCTGAGCACAGCGCCCTGCACCTCCAGCCTTCATGCCATCCTCCTCCTGCCTGTGGGATGTGTCCGTGGCTTGCTTATTCCTGAGTCCTCTGGCTTCAGGCCCATCCATGTGTCCTTGGAGAGCACCTTGCTGTCCCCATGGAAGGAAGCCCCTCATGGCAGTGATGCTCTGGAGCCACCTCGCTTTGTTTTGTCCAGGGCCTTGGTTGCAATTTGAAATGGACCCACATAGTATGTGTTCAAGGGTGGGTTGTCCTGTCCCCTGGGGTGGCAGCCCCACCACGGCAGAGCCCCACGTGGCTTACAATTTGAGAAGTCAGCCCCAGTGTGCATTTGCTTAATGAGTGGATGAAGGTGTGGATGGACAGACAGATTCCTGCCACCTCTGTGGATGCCAAAGAGGGTGCTGGTGCCTTATAGGGGTCAGGGCTGTGGCCAGGACTGGCAGCCACTGCAGCCAAGGTGGCGTGGGGCACCTCCACCTGGAGCCAGGTCTTCCTCAACGATGTCCCATCCAACACCCACCAGGGGAAAACCTTCCAGAGATGGTCTTGGGAGGAGGGGCTAGAAGGACAGGGTGGCTGTGACTCAGACCCTCTACTGACCCAACTCCAAGGCCCCCCAGGGCACCTGAGGCCAGGCCACACTCTACCCAGAGGCCCCAGGGCAGCACACAGGCTCCTGAAGTCCCACTACCTGGGCCCCGAGGCACCTGCCTTCTCTTCAGGATGATTATGAACCACATTGAAATGGTCAATAATGACCCAAAATGGTAGCAGGTTTCAGACGTTCAGATGCTTTGGGAATGATGATTCGGGTCACCCCACCAAACAACGAAGCACGACCCTCTGAGGGCCTTGCTGAGGGCACAGGGACAGTCAGGAGGGAGGGTAGTTATGGCCGCATTACCAGGTAGAGACACGAGGTGTAACAGTGACAAGTTCTTATTCCTTATTTAGCTATGAATCTGTCAGTAGATGTGAACCACACTTCTCCTCCCTTTTCCATTTCTCTGCATCCAACATATGTTGCATTGATAGTAGTGACCTTCTGTCTCAGCAGGCTGGGCGGCCTCTAAGATGGGCCCATGACCCCCTCCTCTCTGTATCTATGGCCCTGTGTAATCCCCTCCCCTGGAATGTAGGCTGGACCTAGTGCCTCAATCCAAAGAATGGACAGAACACAACAAAAGCGAAGGGTTATCACTTCCAAGATTAGAGGTTAAGTCACAAAAAGACCATGACTTCCATCTCGCATGCAGTCTCTTGCTTTCTCTCTCTTTTGCAGCTCTTTTTCTGAAAGAAGTAGGCTGCCACATCATGAGTAGCCCCACAGAGTGGCCCACATGGCAGAAAGCTGCTGACGCAAACCAACAGCCATGCATGCAAGCGTGGAAGATGATACCGTTCCAGTCCAGCCTTCAGATGAGATCACAGCCTTGGCTGGAAGCTTCACTGAGGCCTAGTGAGGAACTGTGAGCCACAGGCAGCCAGTTTAGCCATGCCCAGACTCCTGTCCACAGAAGAGGTGAGATCATGCACACTTATTGTTTTAGGCCTCTGGGCTTTGGGGTGATTTGTTATACAGCAATAGATAATAAATATACTTGGTGTTTAGGCCACAGGATATCAGAAAGGGTGTGAGACTTAGCTGTAGGAGGAAGAGACGTCACCCAGAGGTGGAGGAAGGGATTTTGTATCCTCTTCTGGGCAGAGTGTGTTTTTAGTTGGATCGTGCTCCAGGCTAGGCATAAGCAGGGATTTTGCTGTTGTCTTTATTCAGGCATTAAGTGTGTTTAAGTGAGTCATATACGGTGCCAGGTCGACAAGGGGCAGAGCATGGTGGGTTTCTGTTGCGTCAGCCCACCCAAGCAGAACTGTACTGCACAGAATGCCCTTTCCTACATAGCCCCTGGTCAGTTTGGCCCCAAGAGGCATGGTGCAGAATTGGGAAGGTGGGAAGCAGTGGCCATGTTCTTTTTGTGCCCAGAAGGTTGGAGCTGTTGCAGCCCTGCATGCTGTCACCTGTGGGCAGGCACCTTGCCAGTGTGCAGCAGGGGACCCACAGCAGCCCTGTTCCGGCCATAGTCTTCCATGAGTTCTTTAACTCCCAGGACAGGTGTAACATTTAGCACCTGATGAAGGGCCCCATCTTCTCCTGTGGGATCCCAGAATTAAAGCTGGGGACTGCATCAGGAGACTGCCTTGCAGAGGACATCTGACCTGGCAGTTTCCAGGGCGCTCCTGCTGCCCAACCCGACAGCAGCTCTCCTGCCCCACTGCCTGCTCTTCTGACCCTAGGCTGCCGCACCAGGCACAGAAGCAAGAGCCTTCTTTGACTTATCAAACATGGGCAAATCCTACAATAAATCCCTCAGCCACATTTCCCGGTGGTTCTGCCTCTCTGATCAAACCCTAATACAAACCTAATCCCCATACAGTGAAGCCCTGTTCCCCTGCTCCCAAAGGATAAGAAAGAAGCTCTTTGTGGTTTGCAGCAGTTGCCAGGAGAATAGCAGCAATGTCTGTAGCCAGCCAGACTTTCCAGTGAGGGGATCACACAGGGACACCCACGAAACTCACAGATATTGGCCATGCCATTTAGGAAGCAGAGACCAAGCCCCTGTGCCCAGAGGGTTCTGTGCCCTGAGGGCTGGACTTGGTGGCTGGAGCACCCATGTGTGCACATGCACAAACACACACAGACACACACAGAAGTACACACAGACACAAATGCACACAGACACACATGACACAGACACAAACACACACAGAAATACACACAGACACAAATGCACACAAACGTGACACAGACACAGACACACACAGTAATACACACAGACATAAATGCACACAGACACACAGAAATACAGACATAAATGCACACAGACACACACAAATACACACAGACACAAATGCACACAGACACATATGCACACAGACACACATGCACACAGACACACACAGAAATACACACAGATATACACACATAGACACGCATGGAAATACACACAAATACAAACAGAAACACACGCAGGCACACACAGAAACACACACAGACACACATACACACAGACACACACCAAAATACAGAGATACACACACAGACACACACAGATATACACAGACACATACAGAGAGATACACACACACAGAGACACAGACACAGATACACACACAGACACATACACAGAAATAGACACAGACACACAGGGACATAGACACACATACACACACACACATAAATACATACATATGCACACAAATACAGAGAAACACATGCACACACATGAATACACATGGACATACATACATACATAGAAACCCAGAGACACACGTGCACAGAGACACACACATACACACAACACACGTGAACAGATAGACACACAGCTAGAGACACACACAGATGGAAAGTTTACTGCAGCCCCATTTAAAATTTTTAACACCATGCCAGAAAAAATGGCACCTCCAGCTGCACCTTCTAGACTCTTTCTTGTTCATTCTCTGAAGTTGTTGGAGGGGAAAAGGAGCTCAGGAAGTATTATTTCACCTTACCATGGACCAGTAGTGAGGGTGATCCCCCCATGGTGAAGGACTTCCCAGTGCGGTACAGTTTAAAAGGAGGTCTGAGTTGGGGCAGCATGAAGACCACGTGCTGGAGGACATGTCTCCTGTAGGTGTGATGCCCCCGAAGTGGGCAGCCCCTCTCTTGCCAGTCTGGGCTGCCCTTTTACTGCCTCCTTGCCTCCTGCCAGGGAGATGGCATGGCCATGCCAAGCTATGGTGGCATAGATGTCCCTGGCCCAGGCCACGATCTCCTCCAGGGAGCTCCTTCCACAGCAAAGGCAAAGGGGAGGAGAGATGCTACCGTGGCACAGAAGCACTCGGTGGCCCCTGGCTGGCTGGCCATGCTGGGACCAGCTACGCCTGACGGACAGGAGAGCCTGCCACTCTGCAATGTGGACTGCATCAGAGGAGGGGGCGCAGAGCTAGAGGTTTCTGGAGCCCTCCTGAGTGTAGATAGGAGTCACTGCAGGGCCCACAGCTGTCAGCTGAGCCCTGCCTTCCAAGAAAGTCTCACTTATCACTGCTCCAGGATCAACCTCATTCATAATTTGTGTGTGTGCACCTGCATTATTGATGCTCCATCTGAAAACCCTGTCCTGGATAGGGTATTACGAATCTAGAGACTGGTTAAAGACCAGACTGATGGAGAAAATACGTATTTGTGCATAAATCATCACCTTCCTCTGACATGGTGGCTCCCACAGTGATAGAAGCTTGGGTTTGGAGCCTCTATTGTCCGGCTGTAGCACCCGCCACTCCAGCCCCAGGCCCAGGGTCACATAGAGGGAGACAAGAGTGAGCGTGGATTCTCCTTACTTCCTTACTCTGCCAGCTGCCTTCCCTCTGCTCTGAAATGTGGGACCTGTACTCAGACTCCAGGGCACTCTAAGCCATGGCTGCATGGTGGGGTCCCTGGTAATGAAAGTCTTCTGGACATACTCACTCAGCTGGGGAGAAGTTTGCCAAGTTCTGGCTCAGATGACTGGGACAGATGGCCTGGCCTCCTCATGCCCAGGCCCTGGCAGGGCCACCAAATGCATATTCCTGAACCCACCAGACTTAGGTGCCAGAGGGCAGGACTCCTATGTCTTCTTCATTCTTTTTCCCCAGTGCCAAGTGCTTAATAGGAGCTCAATAAATATTATTGAATAAATAAACTTTGCATGAATTGTTATAAAGTCTTTGCCAGAGTCAGTGCTACTCACAGACTGTGTTTCTCTCTCCTGACACTTGATGGTTGCTAAATCAGAAAGCGTCTCTTATCTTCATCCATCCAGCCATCCACCCAATGGCACACTTCTAAAGGATTTGTGACAGCTACAAGTACAAAAGTAGGTGACATCTGAATACATTTTGGGGCATTTGCATAGGGCTTGTTCACTCCTAAGGTCTCACCCTAACGACTGTGTTGGAGATGATTGTGCCACAGGCCCTTAGGCACAAAGGGCTCGGGTTTGGTGCTGAGATTCCAACTTTAGATGATGCATTGAGAGTAGCATAAGAAGCAGCTGGTGGGTTTTATTTGCAGCCCGGAGGAGTCAGCACAGAGGAGGGTGGAGGGTGAGCATGAAGGAACAAGGGAAAGCAAAGGACACTGGGGTTCACGGCTGTTCATGGGTCTGCTGAGAATGGAGGAGGGCTTTGCTTTGGCACTGTCTAAAAATACTCAGAGTGCTTGTCATGCCCACAGCTAACTTCATACTTAATTCAGAAGGACTGAAAAAGCTTTCTACCTCTGATCAGAAACATGACAAGGATGTCCCTTCTCCCCACTTCTATTCAACAATAGGGTTCTAGCAAAGCCTAGTCAGGAAAAAGAAACAAAAGATATCCAGATAGGAAAGGAAAAACAATCTCAATTTGCAAAGGAAATGATCTTCTTAAGAAATCCATGAAAAATACTCTTAGAACAAATAAACAAGTTTGGCAATGTGGCAGGATACAAGATTAATATACAAAAATCAATTTTATTTATACACACTTGTGATGAAAAAGCCAAAAATGAAATTTAAAGAAATTTCCACTTATAATTGCATTAAAAAGAATAAAATACCTAGGGATAAATTTAACAAAAGAAGCCCAAGACTTGCACACTGAAAGCTACAAAAGGTTCTTAACAGAAATGTTTAAAGACCTACATAAACACAAAGATATCCCACATTCTTGAAGGGGATGACTTGCTGTTGTTAAGATGGTGGTACACCCCCACATTTACCTACAGATTTGGTGTAATCCCTATCAAAACTCTGCCTGACTTTTTTGGTAGAAATAAAGAAGCTGATCATGAAATTCATACAGGAACTCAAGAGATCCAGAGCAGCCGAAATATTCTTGAATACAACAAAGTTGAAGGACTCAGACTTCCTGATTTCAAAACCCACTACAAGGCAACAATAAAGATAGTGTTTATTGGCATAAGAATAGACATATGGATCAATGGAATAGAACTGAGAGTCCAGAAATAAACCCATACATCTATGGCCTATTGATTTTTGATAAGGGTGCCAAGACCACTCAATAGGGAAAAATAGCCTTTTCAACAAATGGTGTTGGAATAACAGAGTATCCACGTGCATATTCAAAAATTATCAATATATAAAAACTAATTCAAATGAATCAAAGATTAGGCCAGGCACAGTGGCTTATGCCTGTAATCCCAGCACTTTGGGAGGCCAAGGGGGGCAGATCACCTAGGGTCAGGAGTTCGAGGTCAGCCTGGCCAACATGCCGAAACTCTGTCTCTACTAAAAATTCAAAAATTATCTCAGCATAGTGGCATGTGCCTGTAGTCCCAGCTACTCGGGAGTCTGAGGCAGGAGAATCACTTGAACCAGGGAGGTGAAGGTTGCAGTGAACCAAGATCATGCCACTGCACTCCAGCCTGGGTGACAGAGCAAGACTCTGTGTCAAAAAAAAATAAATAAATAAATAACATGGATCAAAGATTTAAATGTAAGAGCTAAAACTATAAAAGCTCTTAGAAAAAAACAGGCATAAGTCTTTGTGACCTTGTGTTACTCAACAGCTTCTTAGATATGAAATCAAAAGCTCAAGGAAAAAAAAAAGAGACAGATGAATCAGACTTCATTAAAATTAAAAGCTTTTGTGCTTCAAGACACAATAAATTAAAAAGACAACTGACGAAATGGGAGAAAATCGTTATAAATCATCTATCTGATGAGGGACTGGTATCTAGAATAAAGAACTCACAGCTGGGCGCAGTGGCTCACGCCTGTAATCCCAGTGCTTTGGGAGGCCAAGGCAGGAGGATCACCTGATCCTGGTCTTGACAAGATTGAGACCATTCTGGCCAACATGATGAAACCCCGCCTCTACCAAAAATACAAAAATTAGCTGGGCATGGTGGTGTGCACCTGTAGTCCCAGCTACTTGGGAGGTTGAGGCAGGAGAATCACTTGAACCCAGGAGGTGGAGGTTGCAGTGAGCCGAGATCAAGCCGCTGCACTCCAGCCAGGTGACAGAGTGAGACTCCATCTCATAAAAAAAATAAAATAAAAAGAACTCACTATGCAATAATTAAAAGACAGAGAACTCAATTTTTTTAAAAGGGGCAAAAGACATGAATAGACATTTCTCCAAAGAAGAAACACAACTGGCCAATAAGCACATGAAAAGATGCTCAGCTGCATTAGCCATCAGGGAAATGCAAATCAAAATCACAGTAAAATACGACTTCACATCCATTAGCATGGCTATAGTCATGAAGACAGATAATAACAAGGGTTGACAAGGATGTAGAGAAATTGGAACTTTCATATGCTGTTGGTGGGTTGTAAAATCATGCAGTTGATTTGAAAACAGCCTGGCAGTTCATCAGAAGATTAATTATTGAGTTACCGTATGACCCAGCAATTGCACCCCTAGGTATATGCCCACGAAAACTGGAAACATGTTCACATAAAAATTTGTACATGAATTTCATAGCAGCATTAGATCTAAACAGCCAAAAAGTGGAAACAACCCGAATGTCTACCAACTGACAAGTAATACCATGGAGTAGTATTCAGCAACCATGGAGTATTATGCAGCAACAAAAAAGGATGAAGCACAATTGTGTGCTTCAACATGGATGAGGCTTGAACACATTCTGCTAAGTGGAGAAGCCAGTCTCTAAGAGCATCTGTTGTCTGATTCCATTTGTACAAAATGTCCAGAATCAGCAAATTCGTAGAGACAGAAAGGAGATTGGTGCTGGCCTGGGGTCAGGTAAGACCTAGGGGAGGTGTGGGATTTGGGAATGACTGCTAATTAATACAGGCCTTCTTTGGGAAGGGACAATGAAAATGTTCTCACATTAGACTGTGCTGATGGTTGCACAGCTCCGTGGAGACAGTTACTAAAAAGCATTGAGTTGTGTATTTTAAATGGCTAAATTTGATAGTAGGCAGATTATAGCTCAACAAAGCTGTTAAAACAATCACAATGACCAAGAAAGATTCTGTACCTACCCATGGTCCAGATCTCAACTGACCCGTGGCATACACGCATGAGCGTGCTGAGCAAAGCAAGCTGCATCTACAGGCGATGACTTGCAGGGCATGGGCAGAGGCCAGCCCCAGAGCACTGGCGGGGCTGGGGTGTGTGGCACAGATTTGCCCTACACAAGGTGCACTCTCATCCTTTTCTGTTTGAGATACAATTTAACACAATATGATGCACGGATCTTAATTTAGTAAATTTTAACCATTGTAGGCACCCATGTAACTACCACCCTAAAACCCCCAAATTATGGCATATTGCCATCACCCTAGAAAGCTCCCTGGAACACACACCCAGCCGGAGTTTTGGGAAGTCATGGAAAAGGAGTGAGAGAAAGGAGGACGGACTCCCAAGTGGGGCCATGCCTGCAGCCTATAGGATGGGTTTGCAGAGCGTGAGACAGAGATCAGTGAGCAAAAGGGACCTTTGTCCTCCCTGAAAGCTGATGGAAACTGAAGGAAAGAAACCCTTCTGCTGGAGGAAATGCAGCAGGGCCCACATTCCCAAAGCCCCCTGGGATGATGATCTTTTGGTCATTCCTTGTCCTCGCTCTTGGGGAAAACGTCAGCTACCATTTCTGCCCTGAGTCTGCCGAGAGGAGAAGGAAGAGAGAGCGGAACATTCCTGAATTCAGAGTGCGTCGGCAACAGTTTCAGAAGGGTGGACGGATGGCTGTATCATCCTTCATGACCAGGGACCACAGATGGGTGGAGGTGATGCAGACCTTGCCGCCTGCCTCAGCCCGTCCTTGCCCAGTACGCACCCTTACGCCCTGGCCACCAGCCAGCTCCATGCGCCCAGGGAGGTGGATGCCCCACACACAGCGTCTTGAGGGCACAGCCGGTGCGTCTTCCAGGGCCATTTGGAGAAATAGGAGTTTTGCTGCTGTTGTTTTCTAATACGGTTTGATCTGGGGCCTCCAAAAGGCCAGCTACAGACACTATAAATTGATGGGTTTCTAGGGAAACCTGTCAGAACAGAAGACGAGTTTCAGCCACTGTGGCAGTGACGGGGCCAGAGGCAGAAATGCCTAGAGGTACCATATGCTCTCGTAATGTGCTTTGCTTCTTGCTATTTATGAGCGGTGGACGCTCTGAGTGCATTGTTCTCAATCAAGGGCATGACCAGCAATCACTCTGTGTGACTCAGCTGCCAGTGGGCCATGGGGTTGGCCTGGAGAAACCTCAGGGCCTGGGTAGGCCTCCAGCCAGAGTCAGAACCTGGCCTCAGTTCCTCCCGCCTGCACACCCCTCTACAAGTATGGCCTAAAGGTCACGAAATATTTAGCACTTCCCCTTCACCTCTAGGACAAGAAAGGAGCCAGAGATCCAAGGGATGAGAGCCCAGCTTCAGAAATCAGACAGATGTGTGTGGTCTTAGCTCTTCCGGGCAGGATGTGACCTTCGGCTAGGTGCCCCAGGGAATCTGTCCCCACGCACATTGCAGTGGAGAGGTGGCATTCTACTCCAGAGGCGGGGCTCAGATGCTGGACCAAATCGAGGACCAGCTAAAACAGGAATGGGGTGGAAGCACCTTTCCATAAGACATGCCCACCAGTATGAGTTGACCGTTGCCATGGCAACACCTGGGTGTTACCTCCTCTTTCCATGGCAATAACCCCGGGATCTAGAAATTTCTGCATAAACCACCCCTTAATCTGCATGTAATTAAAAGTAGATATCGATGTGACCGCAGAACTGCTCTGAGCTGCTCCTGTCAGCGCACTGCCTGTGGGGTAGTTCTGCTCTGCAGGGACAGTCACGGAGCTGCAACACTGCCTCGTCAATAAAGCCGTTTCTTCCACCCCACCAGGGGCTTGCCCTTGAAGTCTCTCCTGGATGAAGCAAAGAACCCTTGTGGTCCCAGCCCCACTTTGGGGCTCCCTGCTCTGCATCAGCATGATGGGCCTAATAGTTGACTCAAAGTAGGGAGTACCGAAGTCAATGTATGCTGGGGAGTCGGCAGTGGGGCTGCCCTGAGTGGAGGAGGAATAACCTGGCAGACTGGCTGTCATCAGGGAGGAGTGGGGTTATGGTTGGCGCGGGAGCCCAGCTGAGGACAGGCATGAGTCAGGGCGGCAGTGGATGCTCTCATGTTCTGGGACCCCAGGCAGGGCACAGTGTAGCTGTGCCACAATGTACACAGGAAAAGGACGAGGGGCCTCTGAAATGTTCACAGTTGTTATTTCTGGGCAGTTCTTCATGTTCTTTAAATTTTCTGCAATTCTCCAAACTCTTTACCCAGCACATGGGGCCTTTATAATCAGAAATCTAAGAGAGTCACTGCACTCGAAGCCACGCTGGGGCATGGCACCACGGACATGGCACACTGTTCGGCCTGTCATATGCCTCACATATGAGCTCACATTTCTCAAGATTTGCCCACGCACCCAGCCCCATTCTGGGCTGTTGCTCAGGCTACGGCATTGATCTCATTACCCCCCAGTAGGCGAGGAAGGGGCACAGGTCAGGAAAGTTGTGCCAGGTCATGTGGTTGGTAACTCGTGCAGGGAAACCTCTCACCTGAACCGTGTCTCTCCTCTACTCTCGCACCTCAACAATCATCAACACAGGAGAAGACTTCTGTGACGCCCCCCACAAGGCTGCCCCTACACACACCAGCTGCAAGTCTGGGCCCCTGGAACTTCAGACTGGCCGACTTCAGGGGGCTCCCTTCCTCTCTCCTCACCTTTCATGCAGCGGCCTCCAGCCTGCCTTCCCTGGGCTGCTAGGGTGGGGAGGGGTGCGGAAGCTACAGTCTGTGGAGCAAACATGGGTGGTCGACACTGCTGTCTGTCAGGCGGAGCAGCCCTAGAGCGGCACAGCCTGTCCGCTCCCCCACGTCCTCGGAGACAGATGGCCATGACCCCCTCTTTCCAGTTCTGTTAACTTGCTGGAGCAGCTCACAGAGCTGAGGCAAACACTTACATTTACAGATTAATGAAAAAGAATATTGCAAAGGACACAGATGAAGAGACACGTAGGCCAAGGTGGGAGGAAGGGACACAGAGCTCCCACATCCTTGCTGGGCGTGCTACCCTCCAGGAACCTCCCTGAACCGAGTCCTCTTGGGATTTTATGGAAGCTTCATGACGTCAGCATTCCTTCCCCCATGGCATAGGATGGGACCCTCTCATGGGAGGGTCTTCAGACCCACAATCCGAAAGGCGGGAGAAGGTTAGGGTGCCGCCTTGGGGCAGGCGAAAGGAGGGCAGGAGAAGACAAAGGCTGCCCATGAGGCTCAACACCCCCAACATTCTAAAGCAAATGGGAACAAGTGCTATGGGAGTTATAAGCCAGGAGCCGCAGACGAAAACCCGTATCTATCCTAACAGCACGTAACTATACAAAATCTATTTCCTGACCACATAGTCACTTTTTAACGTAACCTTGGTTAACAGCACGGTGTTCAGTGTTTACAGAACACCTGGGCCTGGAGTGAGTGTGCTGGTCAGGTTCACATAGATTTAAAGGATACGAAGGGAAACGCTGCTCCAAATAGCAGACCCAGGGATGCCTGTGGGTGGCTGGTGATGGGCCCCTCTCACCCCTGGGGAGCTGGGCTGGTTGCAACCTGTCCGCCAGCACTGCCAGGCCAGGCTCAGGGCTGAGGATACCCAGGGCAGGTGCAGAGGTGAGGAGGTCCCAGGTGAGCACCCTGGAAGTGGGGTGAGCTCTGCCGCGGCTTTCTTGGGGAGGGCTGTGGGAGGCGCAGGTGTGTCAGCAATGACCTGAGGCTGTGCTGTGGCCCTGTGGCTTGCTGTCCATGGCCTTCATCTGCCTCTCGCCTCCTCTGGAAATGACAGTAACTGTCCCGGCCACCCTGACCCTGCTGACTGAGAGCCCAGCCGAAGGGTAGTGGAGGGGGACCTGCTTTTCAGGCCGGGAAGATTGGTTTCAACCTTAGTTTCTCAGGCAGTTGCAGGTGACAAGGGCCTGCAGCTGTGCCTGGCAGGGTAGGGCCCTTCTGTCCAATTCTGAGCTGAATCTTCCAAGCCAGTGATCTCACAGACGTGGTGTCAGTGTTACAACAACCCGCGAGGCTGCCGAGCCACTGAGAAACTAGGGTCACCTGCAAGTGAGTGGGTGGGCGGCGCCGGGCAGTGTGGGGTCAAGGATGCCCGCAGGGGCTCCTCCTGCAGGGACGAGCCTGGACGAGCCTTCTAGCACATTCTAAGGGAACCAACACCCTCTGCCCTGCTGGTGCTGCCCGCAGAGACTTCGATAGCTGGGTTTTGGGTGGGGCTCGGCTTCTGAATTAAGAGGCCAATGTGGGGTCCTGAAGTACAGCTGGGCTGGGGTGGTGTTCAGAGCGCCGGGCTCCCTTCCTCTCTCCTCACCTTTCATGCAGCGGCCTCCAGCCTGCCTTCCCTGGGCTGCTAGGGTGGGGAGGGGTGCGGAAGCTACAGTCTGTGGAGCAAACATGGGTGGTCGACACCGCTGTCTGTCAGGCAGAGCAGCCCTAGAGCGGCACAGCCTGTCCGCTCCCCCACGTCCTCGGAGACAGATGGCCAGAGCCTCTGCTGGGTGGGGGAGAATTCCACACCCTCCTGGCTGGAGGCGAGGCCGCGGGCCACCGGTTCTGGGAGCTCCAGGCTCTGCCTCCCACACCCGTTGCTCTGGACATGCGGCATCGCTCTGCAGGGAGAGAATGGCGGCAGGCCTGGCTGGCTCTGCCTGGCCCCCCAGTGACCTAGTGGGAACAAGCCAGGGCCTGGCTTAGGGCAAGAACCAAGTTAACTGTCTCGTGAATTGGAGACGGGGTAGGCCGCGTGGGCAGAGGTGACAGGGGTGCTTCCCCACCCTCCGCCCCGCCCTCTGCCCTCTGCCCTCTGCCCTCCGCCCTTTGCCCTCTGCTCTCCAGGTAGCTTTCCCCAGGACCAAGCTCAGCTTTGCCCTGGGAAGAGAATGGAGCAAGGGTCTCCTGGCAGAAATTAGGAACCCAGGACTTTACCCACCTTCAACCAGCCAAGCGGCCTGGGTCAATCCTCTCGAACTGCATACCTCAGTGTTCCCATTTGTATAAAGAGGGTCTCCATGCTCTTTGAGGACCAGGATCAGACCTTATAAGTGCAAGGTTAAGGTCAGGCTTTCTGGTGACAGAAGGTGTGCAAGCTGACACAGGTGAGGTTTTGTTGACCTGCTTATCTTGCTGGTTTTCTTCCTCCTGAAATCCCTGCCTACTGTTTCTCCCCCATCACCCACCACCTGCCCCAAAACATTCTCCGCCTGCCAGGTAGGGAGACCTGCAGTGAGGACACTCACACGGAGGGTTTCTGTGTCCCTCAGGAGGGGGTGTGAGGGCAATGACGAACAGGGGAGGGTGGCTGAGGGTGGAATTTCAGGCATGAGCAGGGGCGCCCTGTGTCTAAGCCAGGTATGGAGCAGGGAGGGGCAGGGAGTGTTTCTCCATCCGAGGAGCTCTGGGGGCAGCACACAGCCTCGGGACAAGCCCAGCTGTGGGTCCCGGATCCGGGTCCAATTCAGCCTCAATCTCCACTCATTTCATTTCTCTTGAGTCTCTGGGCCTCAGTTTCCCCATCTTTCCATTGCACTGTGGGGTTGCAATGCACAGGGTGGTGAGGATGGATGAGATGAGCCGACTTTGCCTCTGTTAGTATCTCTCATACCTGCATTCCCCACACACTAAGTCCGGGGCACTGGGGACCTGTGATCCAGCAAACCCCTGCGGAAAGAGGGACGGCGAACCTCTGAAATAAGTAAACAAATCAGTCCCAGAACGAAGGCGGAAAGGAAAGCCGTGGGGATGTGTTTCTGAAGTCAAACACCCTGCACTCAATAAGGCTCCTGGTGGAGGAAGAGTGAGAGCCCCTCCCAGGCCGGGCTGCGGGCTCTCCTGGCGCCTTCCTGCTCAATCCTATTAGCCAGCGAGCAGCAGAAAGAAGCAAAGCACACGCAGAAGGAACGCAGATGTCAGAGACAAAAGACAAAAGGCAGGGTGGGGCTGGGAGGAGGCGCCGCTTGCAGGCCTGGCCAGACCAAGGACCCTGGAGAGGAGCCGCACGGCTCCAGAGGGAAAATGGTTTAGCAAACTAGATGGATTCTTCTTATTAGACAAAGCCCTGCCTCCCCCACTCCCACCCCTGCACAGCTACAGAAAAAGGCTCTCCAGCAGGGGCATCTTACTCCCACCTCCACCTGGGAGGGGCTGGCGGGCTGGCGGGCTGGGGGATGGGGAGAGGGAGGAACCCATCCCCTAGGCTGGTCCCCAGGTCCAGCCCCTGGAGCAAGCTGGAGGCCTGTGTGATGAGCACCCTGGCTTCTTCCATCTCCTGCAGGGCCCCAGGAAGCTGCGATGCCCCCACCAGCCCTGGACTCTCTTTCTTCATGTGGAAGGGTCATCTGAGAACCCAGGTCCAGTAGGATCCAGTAGGGGCTGCATTCCCTCCGGGAAACCTGGGAGGTGAGGTTGGGAGGGTCAGCCATCCACCTGGCCATCGTGCACTTGAGCGAGGCAGATAGGGTGGAGGCAGAACGGCGGGGTGCTGCGGGGCAGGTGGGCGTGGATCCCCTGCCAGCCTTGCCCACACCCAGGGATGTGTTGGCGTCCGTCAATGAGAAAGTGTGCCTGCAGGCTTGAGCGGGGCTGGAGCCTCCACCACCCACCTGTGCATGGCAGCTCTCGGTGGGGGGCAGTCTGGGCGGGGTGCCCAGCGGACCCTGTGGCCTGAGTCATGGCGGATCCCATGTGCCTCACGTAATCCTCCCTGCCCGGACCTCCCCGGCCGTTTTCAGGACCTCAGGAAGGAAGAAGGCATTTGAACATCTTCAAGATCATTTGCAGGTGAGGAAACTGAGACTCCGAGGAGGTGCTCAGGACCTCAAAGCAGGAACACGAGTTAGGCCAGTGCACCTGCCAGGCTCACCCTTTTAGTCCAAGAGGCACAGTGCCCTCCGTTTCCACCTGGCAGGGCCCAGGAGCGAGGATCTCCCACCTCCACACGCCCAGCGCCCGCCCCGGAGGAAAAACACCACTTCCCAGGATCTGACCCAGAGCGGACTATGGAAAGAGAACAGTGTGTGGGGGCAGAATCCCTCTGGAGATCTCTGCTGTGCCTCAGTTTCCCTCTATGTCAAATGTCAGCCTCTGAGCATTGAGGGTAAACTCTATTCATCATTGGAAAATTTTGCAGGGAAAACACCAAAGAGAAGCCCTATCTCAGAAAAGCCCCCCTGCACGTGCCCCCTCCCCCATTTAGACCTGCTCCCCACCCATGTGCCTGTGCCCCTGGAAAGTCACTGTCGTCTTGTTCCTCTCCCGATGGGGCACATCGGTCAGGACAGAGGCAGGGCAATCAGCTCCACATTGCCTGCCGGCTGCAAGGGGCGGGGGCAAAAGAAATGTTTAATTTATCACTGGTTCCAAGAACTAAGGAAAAAGTAACAATAATTCTGTCTTGAGCACCAAGAGCATGTGATTTACAGCCGCAAAACTTTCACAACAATTTGAATGCAAAACAGGGTGCGCCGTATTCATAGCCGTTTGTCCCAATTGGAAAGGAAGGCATTTGAGAGCAAAATAGCACTTTGCTGCAAACCGCTTGCTAAGAAAATGGCAAGGCAGTCTGTGTTCTGAGGGAGGCTGGGAGCTGGAAATGAGCAGGTACCTGAGAAAAAAACAGAACAAAAGCAGGTGCAGAAGGTGGTCAATGGCAGCCTGTGCCAAACAGAGCAGGGTGGCTTTCTTTTTATTTAAAATAACATTTTTATTGATTCCTGAATTCCTGCCCAGATGAGGCTGGGGAGGCAGGAAGCCACATGGACGAGATGCCTGGGGAGAAAGCCCGTGATCTCCCAGCACATGCCCTGCTGAGGCTGCCTCCACTCTGCACCGTGTGGCAGGGTCGGTGGTCGCAGTGGACTCAGTTTCCCTTGCTCTTAGGGCGTGCACCAGCACTTCTCTCCCAGGAGCTGAGATGATTCATTAACAACCAAGGAGAGATTTGAAGATGAAAAATGTCCTCGCCGTCTCTGGGATTAATCATCGTATAACGCATGCTCCCTCTCTGCGCGGCGACTTAATTACCTGCCGTCGACAAAATGATTCTCCTCCTGCTCCTCTCTGGAGAAACGCTCCAGTCTGGAGCCCGCGGTACAGATTCTCGGCAAAGAATCAAAGCTCTCTTTGCATCAGCAGAAAGGCTCGGGAGTGTTTTTATAGAATGAGAGAGAACAAAAGCAGCCTCTGCTGGAGAGGGGCCTCCCAGGTTCGGAAGGGACAGAGCAGGGAGAGATAGAAATGGCTCTAATTTTGGGATTTAAAAAATAGAACTTGATCCTGTTTCCTCCCAAGCCTACTGAGAGGAGTCCTTGGCCCCTCCGACAGCCTGCCCCAAGGGGCAGAGCGGGGCAGGGAGCATGACCTTTCCTGGGCGTGGACCTGTGTTGTCCTGGCCAGGGCCCTCCAGAGAGTTGAGCCTACTGTCTGCTTCTGTCTCAAGACCCGGTCTTAGGGTTAGGGAACGTGCCTTGCTGACCCTTCCTGAGGCCATAGCCACTGGACACTGGGCTTGCTTAGCCAAAGCCTTATCCCAGGTCCATGTGGGTCATGGCCCTTTGTTTTTTGTGTGTGTGCTTTTTTTTGTTTGTTTTTATTATTTGAGACAGAGTTGCACTCTTGCCCAGGCTGGAGTGCAGTGGTGCAATCTCAGCTCACTGCAACCTCCGCCTCCTGGGTTCAAGCTATTCTCCTGCCTCAGCCTCCCAAGTAGCTGGGATTACAAGAGTGCACCACTACGCCCGGCTAATTTTTGTGTTTTTAGTAGAGACAGGGTTTCACCGTGTTGGCCAGGCTGGTTCTCGAACTCCTGACCTCAGGTGATCCAGCCTCCCAAAGTGCTGCGATGACAAGTGTGAGCCACTGCTCCCAGCCTGGGTCACAGTCCTTTGTAAAGGGCCACTCAACACTGATCTGCAGCCTCGCTGTTCCCTGCAGCTGGGGCGGGGTCCACCTTGCCTGGGGCCGTCCTCATTCTGCTTGTCTGACGTTTTTTAGTGTCTGTTAAGGCTTGTAGGGCCCCTTTCACGCCCAAATGTCCTGGTCATCCCAGTTCTAGAAAAGAAGACATTTGAACTAGTCTGAAAGATCAGACAGGGTTTTTTTGTTTGTTTCTATTTTTTGCACCTGGTAATGAAAAGTAATAAATTCTTACTGCATAAAATTTGGAAAGGAAGGAAAAAATAATGTAAAGCCGAAGAGAAAGCCACCCCGGCTTGCTAATATCTTGGAATGTTTATTTTCTGTCATTTTTCCTAGGCGTGTAATTATTCCACCTGGCCAGGGTCATCCTGAACACAGTCATCACACTTAGCCATCTCTAGGCAAGGAGATGGGAAGGGCTTTGGTGGGCAAAGCTAAGGAGAAGGAAAGGGCTCGGTTGGAGGGAAGACTGGGCTCCGCTCCTGCCACTAGCTGCTGTGTGCTCTCTTGCCAGCTGCTTACCCTCTCTGAACCTTGTTCTTTGGCCTGCAGAACTGGCATGGGGCTGCCACAAGGACGATGAGCTACAAGCGACGGCAATGGGCTTCTGTGCAGACGGCCCTACAGAAACCTCTGAGACTGCAACCCCTGCGGTCCCCTGGCCACCACCACCCTACTTTGCTTTTCTTCCCATTGATCTCCACCTGACACAGTGCATGCCAATGCTGGCCTCCCTATCCTCGACCCAGGGGGAGGTGGGGAAGCTCCTGAGAGGGAACCCGCTGTTGTGTTCAAGGCTGTGTTTGTAGGGCACACGAGGCCTGGGCTGGGTGCTCAGTGAAGCTGTGCTGAGTGGATGTAAGGTTTTCCAGGAAAGATGGTGAGGGCATGAGGACGGTTCAGGAGGAGCGGGAGGGTGCCAGCAGAGGAGCCCAAGGACAGGAGGTCACAGAAGGCCCTGGCAGCCTGGGACGGGGGTGCCGTCCTCTTCGTAAGCTGCACAGCTGCCTTGACCCCCCTGGGCAGGCACACAGCAGGTGCGGGCAGGGGTCCTTCCTCCTGGCACAGACAGCCCCATAGCCTGCGGGGCGGCAGAGCCTCCACCCCGGACACTCCTGCTCCTGGATGCAGAGCGAGAGGTGGCTGCGGCCTTGCGGGATGTCGCGCAGAGGCTGACAGGAGCACAGTTCACTGAGAGAGAGAAGCCAGCAGGCCTCAGCCGTGGAAACTGGTGCCCGATTGGTGCCCAGCTGTGATAAGAGAGTCCTATTTCAATGTGGACTCCTTAGGCCCATGTCCAGAGGCCTCTGACTCATGGAGAACTGTGCTCGGCACACCATTTCTGGACCCTCTTGGAGGATTATCTGCTAGTCCTGGGGCCTGGGTGCCACGTTCTGCATGGACAGCCAGGACCGAGATGGAGCCTGGACCAGCCCCCGGAGCAGCTGAGCATCTGCCCATCGGTTCAAATAGAAGGACCCTGGATGTCTGCCTTGGACGGCCGGCCCAGCCCCTTGTGGGCTGGTGGGAACTCCCCTTTCCAGGGAGCGCTGAGGACTCCCGGCCCTGGCCGTGATGGATGACGAAGCCCACGCCTGCCCACCCTGTTTATGTCCATCCTCCTGGGGTGGATGCCCTTGTCTTGTCTCCGTGATACCGTGGGCTTCCCCTGGCAGAGCCCTCATCACAAAACTCTGACTGAAGTCTACTCATCTCTCTCCTCAGCAAGCCCCGGGGAGCATCTCGCGGGCAACCACCCCGCCAGAGCCACCGTCCCCTCTCAGTGCTGGGACACTGCGTACACTCAGGGCTGAGTCTGCACTCCCCCCATCTGCCTTGAGAGACAGAAAATCACCCACTGGCATTAACCAAGCCCCCCGAGTCAGTTCGAGGGCTGGAAGGACCTCCTGAGACCTGCCTGTGTTCATTCACTTATCCGGTCATCATTCATTCAGTAGTGGTTGTGGGTCAGTGATGCACCCAGCCCCAAGCCAGATGCTGCAGGTACACTGCTCAGGAAAGTGATGTAATCCCTGAATGCCTGGTCTCGGTGTGCCGAGAGACAAGTGAAATTGTCCCAGGGCCACGGTGGGATTCAGAAGGTGCAGCGTGCCCTGCCAGGTGGGAGACGGGAGGGGTATGACGGTCTGGGGCAGACAAGACAGAAGGACGACTGGCAGTTATCAGGCAAATACAAGTGTCCAGGGCGGAGGCTCTGGCCCTGGGACGCCTGGGGTGGCAGGGTGAGTGCCTAGGAGAGGGACATGCCTGGCACTCACACAATGAGTCCAGCAGGGAACGCGGCTGGACCCAGAGGGCCTGGAGGCTGTGAGGAGGGTGATCTGCCTCTCTCTGTAACAGGACAGCCCAGGAGGGTCTGTGCTCAGGGATGCCACACGCCCCTTGTGCTCCATCTCACAGCTGGGCCCAGCGGTGCGGGACTGCCCGGGGTAGAGAGGCACGCAGCGACCTTCCAGGCTGCAGCAGCAGAGGGGTGGGGGTGGCTGGGCCTGGGTGGTGGCCGCAGGGGAGAGGGACATGGATGGAGGTGAAATGGACAGGTGTGTGGATCGCGAGGCAGCCTGGATGTGGGTGTGGGGGACGTCATGGTCTTCCCTGCCCCTGCAGACAAGGCAGCAGGCTCTTGGGGAAGCTGCAAGAGGCAGAACCGGGCTGATCTGCCCTGAGGGCTTCTGCACAGAGTTCCAAGTTCCAGGAGCTTCTGGGGGCTGGGACCTGCCTGCATAGTGAGGTGGATGGGCTCTGCCGTCGGCTTTGCTCTCAGTGCAGAGCCGGCCTCGTCCTCATTGTGTAGCTCAGGAGATGGAGGCCCAGAGAGGCAAGGCTGGCACCCACACGGGCCAGCTGCATAACCCAGGTCCAATTCCAGGTCCCAGAGCCAGGCTCCATGGTGACCCACTGCCAGGGATGACGAGCAGATTGCCACTCCCAACAGAGCCTCAGCTTTGTCACCTGCAGGGCAGGAGGGCAACAGGACCTGCTTGGAAGCTGAGAGTCCACGTGCCCAGCAGGCCTCCCGCCCTCCTCTGCCTCTTGACAAAGCAGGCCGGGGTCATCCCGTGCTTCTGACACCAGGGCCGTGAGGAGCGGCGTCCCCTTCTCTGGGCCCATAGGCCTTTGACAGGTGGGGATGCCTGTCCCTGCTGGGCCCCAGGTTTGTATTTGCAGCCACAGAGCAGAGCAGGGAAGAGCCAAAGTGACCCGCCGGGAACCTCAGCTCTTCCTTGTCTGGGTCCTGCCCTGACCACATCTGTCACTGTCAACACCGGGAGGACAGTGTGTGGCGGCCCATGCTCCCTGACAGCAGCCTTCCCCAGAGAGCCAGGCCCACCCCACCAACCCCAGCCTGGGGGTTCTCAAAGGCTCTGGGCACTGCCTTGGCTGAAGCCAGTCCTGAGCTCCAACTTAGGGACAGAAGCAGCCCACCTGGGTAGACGGGGCTTGGCAACCTCCCAGATTCCCGAACACACCCCATAGGCCCCTTCCAGCCTCAGGTTTGGAAAGGCAGAGGGGGAAAGGTCCCAGCTAGCCAGCCAGGGACAGGAAGAAGGTGCGCTGGTCTGGTCAGTTACCTCCCTGACTTCCTCATCCGTGTGGCAACTGAAGCCTGTGACAGGAAGAGGCAAAACCAAAACCAAACCTGTCCCTAAAGGTTAAGCTTATTGGTCCTTACGTGGGGGTGTAAAGTGTTTTATTCAGGTAAGCTGATGCATCCTGTTAGCTGAGCTAAACCAGACAGAGCTGACTGGAGGAGGCAGGGCTGATTTGAAAGATGAACCTCCAGCCGAGAGTGCCCATGAGGACGTTTGGGGGCGCCAGGGTCTTCCTCCTGCAAAGCTGCAGGTCCTCATGTGCCCGATGCTCTCCCACTAGTGGTTAGCTCTGTGACCTCCTCCAGGTTGCCTCAGTTTCCCCAAATGTAAAATGCAGAATGAAGCCCCCCTCCCCCCCCGCAGATGGGACACAGGTGAAGAAAGATGGTCCGGTGACCTGCCCCATCCCAGGTGGCTCTTACTGAAGGTCGGCTACTATTGTTAGGCCACGTGCACATCCTTTACATGGAAGATGATAGAAACCTGCACCTGGACAGTGCTCCCAGCTGCGGGTCACCAGCTCTGCAGGGACCCAAGGCCCCAGTGCAGGCTCAGAACAAGGCAGAGACAGCACCATGCACCGTTCCAGGCTTCCACATTCTCAGGGACAAATCTCCCCCCTTCATGCCTGTCTGGGCCATCATGGGAGCGATTCGGGGCTGCTCAGGCCTTGGTCCTCTTGTCCTAAGGGAAGAAAGCTGAAAATACCTAGATGTCTGGATGGCCGTGGATCCACAACAGTCTCCATCAGGAGCACAGGAGCTCTGCAGGACCGCGCCACCGATTTTCTCTTGGGAGACTTCTAGGGGTGGGGGGCTGTGGTAGCAAATACAGAGTGTGTATTACCCCAGCGTTAACCACACAACTCCTAGCCTGCAACACTTGAAAGAGGAACCTGCCACCCCCTATGAGGCTGGAGAATCAGCGGGAGTTTCCAAAAGGCAGCTTTGGTTTAAACCACAAGATAATGGAGGGATTTGCATTTTGCTGAAGAAACCGCAAGGCATCCTCCGACGTTTCAGTTCTTATTTGCTGTTCCTTTTTGAACGTCTCTTCTTGAAGCAATTTCTGGGCAAATCACACAAATAAAGCGCTTGAGAAACAGGTTATAGCCCTTACCCAACTTGTTAATTAGGTTTGGAAATTTCTAGAGGGACTTGAACTTCAGTAACCAACCACCCTGGTTTGCCCTGGGGACATGGGACTGTCATTGCTAACTGGGACAGTTCCAGGCAAACCGATGGGATGGTCAGCCTGCCTGCACCCTGGTCATTGTCTTCACCCATTTCTCCCTCATAAGGGTTGATAAGCACCTCACCTTTTGTAGCTGGTGGAGCTGCTGCTCCACCCCTCCTTTCCCTCAGCTGTGATGACTGGCAGGTGACTAGCCAATCAGATTCTTCCCTGGGATTCTTCATTGGGGATTGGTGGGTCACATCCTCACTTGCCCCCCTAACTCACAGAGTATGATGGAGGTGACTTAGTGGTGACCATGGCTGGCCAGGCTCTCTCTGCCTCTGAGAGAGTGCTCCTCTGTAGAAGGAGAGAAAGAACCCAGGCAGGGACAGTGTGTGTATGTGTGTGCGTGCATGCATGTGCGTGTGTGAGCCTGCAAACCCACGTGCCCACCCCCAGCTGTCTCTTGTCACTGCCATGACCAGATCAGGGTGCGGGAGGATGGAAGAAGCCGCGGTCCCGTGCTCTGCCCTCTACTGTAGCAGAGAACCTGCTACACGGAGGTGACTGTGCAGGGGTGAGGGAGGTGGAGGACAAGGTATTTATGTGCAATAAATATTTAATTCCACCAGCGCTCCTCCCGTAGCAACGTGGATCCTAGATTAGTTTTATACATTCCACCCACATCACCATACCCTTCAGCAAGGTTAATCCTGTCCTAATGTGAGTTTAAAAATTAAATCCACTTCGCTGAACAAATGTCCTTTGCAGTTTCATCCCATTCTTTTATGCAGAGTAAATATGTTTGCACAATGGCTCTGGGAACAGTGTTCCAGAGCGGATCACACATGCATCCAACACGCCTCCCGGCCCTGACTCCATGCATTATATATGACAGTCCCAATCCAGTCTCGCCGCCGTGCTGGGGAGCGGGCAGCGGCTTGTCAGCGCCTTTAAATCAAGCGCAAAGCAGATTGTGAGCTGGTTCTGGAGAACAAAAAGCAGTAAAATAATTTGGGATTTTGAGAACCATTAGTTTAACTTAAGTGAGAATATGCGCCTGGATTTTTCTCATCTTTTCGTAAGCTTTAAAAATATACAGAAAGCTAAACAACAAAAACAACCACCACCAAAAAACAGCAATTGCCCCTTGCCCAAAACCGACCCTACTTCCCAGTTTGTTTTTCCCAGGTTTGCAGAAGGTGACAGTGACCTCTCTCCTACACAGAGCTGTAGGTGGAGGCTGGAGATTTGGTTGCACCACTGTATTCTAGGCTTGGAGACTCAATTAAGATATTAAAAATAGGACTTGGGCCAGCAGGGTGCTTCCGTGGAGCTGTCTTTGTTTATGTCTTCAGCAAGCAGCCTGTGAAAGCCCCTCCAGTCCCAGGGAGGCTGGAAAGTTCTAAAGGGGGATTATCTGCCTCCTGGGATATAAATTCTAATTTACTCTGACACAAACTATTACCCTGCAAACACTGGTCATCCGTCTTCAGGTGCCTGGCAGATACTCGGCGCCGGTGTTATTATCTCTGGGAAATTAAAGTGGGCCTCAGGGTGAGGGATGCTTCCTGCTGGAGCCCCAGGTGCCTCTGCCTCGAGGTCCAGCCTGACCTCCAAATAGTCCCAAGCATGAATTGGTTTGTCTCGCTGGGTGGTGATGCCCGACGTCCTCACTCTCACCCTCTGCTCCTTCGTAAGGGTTGATAAGCACCTCACCTTTTATAGCTGGTAGGGGGCTCCATAAAGGGCAATGTTGCTGCCAGCCCAGGGGTCTGGGCAAGGAGAGGGTGACAGTGCTAGGACAGAGGAAAGGGGAAGGAGAAAAGAAGGAAGGAAGAGGGGACAGGAAGAAAAGACCATGTTGCATAGCAGAGCAGGGCCTGTCCCTCCCTGCAATCCTGGGCTAGAGAAAACCCCCCCTTTAAAAGTACTCAGAGTCAGGCTCCCCCACCTCGCCATATAAGAACCCCTAGGCCTGGGTGCTGGCGGAGGCCCACTCAGTACCTTCATCCCAGCACTCTTTGTCAAACCTAAAGGCTTTGTTGAGATGTAAATCACATACTATAGAATTCACCCATTTATTTTATTTTATTTATTTATTTTTTAAAGACAGAGTCTCACCCTGTTGCCCAGTCTGGAGTGCAGTGGTGCGATCTCAGCTCACTGCCACCTCCGACCCCCGGGTTCAAGCGATTCTCCTGCCTCAGCCTCCCCAGTAGCTAAGGTTACAGGCATGCGCCCACAGGGCCTGGCTAATTTTTGTATTTTTAGTAGAAGTGGGGTTTCACCATGTTGGCCAAACTGGTCTTGACCTCCTGGCCTCCAGTGATCCACCCGCCTCGGCCTCCCAAAGTGCAGGGATTACAGGCGTGAGCCGCTGTGCCTGGTGGAATTCGCCCTTTTAAAGTGCACAGGTTCATGGTTTTCTGTGTAGTCACAGAATCGTGCAGCCATCATCATATTCTAGTTGTAGGACATTTTCATCACCTTAAAAGAAACCCTGGACCCTTTGGCCGTCACCCCCCTGCCACTCTTCTTCCCATCCCCTGGCCACAAGGAATGTCCTCTCTGTCTGTGGATCAGCCCATTGTGGTGATTTCCCGTCAGTGGAATCCTGGGCCGTGTGGCCTGGCTTCTCATGTGGGGCATGTTAGGAGGGCTTGCCCTATTGTTGCCTGGACCCATGCTTTGTGCCTTCTGTGGCTCACTCTTGCCCTCTGCCCCCTCATAAGGGCTGATAAGCACCTCATCTTTTGTAGCTGGTAGGGGGCTTTATAAAGGGCAATGTTGCTGCCAGCCCAGGCATCTAGGCAGGGAGGAGGTGACAGTGCGGGGACAGAGGAAATGGGGAAGGACTCTCCCCTCTGTGGGGAGACCACACTGTGTTCATCCCTTTCTGTCGAGGGTACCCGAGTCGCCTCCACCTTTCGCTGACTGTGAAGTCTGCTACTATGAACATGCTTGTGCGAGGGTTTGTGTGGAGGCCTGTTTCATTTCTCTTGGGTATATTCCCGAGGTTGCTGCTGGGGGCTGTCAGAGGAGCTGCCAGGCTGTTTCTACCACAGCTGTCCCATCTCACATTCCCACCTCCTAAGCATGTTATTGGTCGGCTTTGCCTTGAGCACTGGGACAAACCACCCTGATGGCAGGTGTGCCTTTTGTTGAACCCATTCTCTACAGATGTTAGGATTTCTTACTGCAAAGGAGATCCTGACGCAAGAGCCGGGAGACCCTTGCCTGCCCATGAGGCCTGAGTAGTGGCAGGGTCACCAGCTGACGGTGACAGTGACTCCTGGAATTGGAAGATGGAGCCAGTGGGGCAGGGTGGGGGGTTAGGGGGTGGAGAGGAGCATCAGCTTCAGCAGAGAAGGCTCTGAAAGGTCAATCTGGTCTCAACGGGTGGAGTCTGTCCTGTTGCAGAGCTTGCTCAAAGCTGGACTGGAGCCCTGGCTTCTCGCCCACACTTTCCCTGGCCCGGGCTGCCACTGGGCACTGCAGCCTGGACTACCTGGAGTCAGGGAGTTTTTCTGGCAGGTGGCACCCGTCCTCCAGAGAAGCCCACCATCAGGTGTCCTCCAGAGAGGCTACCAGGGGCAGGGGACTGGGTCTGCTGGATCGGCTTTTGCCACCCTCCAGTCACTCCAGGAAGAGGAAGAAGACACCTCTGAGGTTGGAGAAAAGAAATGGGGCAGAATTTGCTCCCTTGCTACCAGAGCTCCATGAATACCCGGCCTGTTTGTTCAGCCAGGCTTGAGCTCTGCTACCTGTGTCCCTGGTGTGCTGTGGATGGAGCATGAGACATGACACCAAGCAGGACCCATGGGGCTCTGCAGGGGAGAAGACAGACCAGGTGTGTGTGCACGCATGTGTGCATTGGTGTACGTGTGTAAAGAATGAGTTCTTGCCACTCTAGACAACGGAGAACTAGTTTTTCTGGGCTTCATTTTTAGTGAGTCGTTGACTTCTTCCTAATCAAATGATCTACCTAGAAAAAAGCCAGTAGGATTGACAGACACGTGGCCTCTTTCTGCCAGACATATTGGGCCTACAGAAATCCAAACCATTTCTTTTCCCCAGCAATGCCTATTAGAAAATATAATTCTGAAAAAGATGCCATTCGCCACGGGAACAGAATTCATTAAGTATCTAGGAAGCAACCAAAAATGTCCACTCTGATACAAGACGTGGAAGACAATCTGAAGACGGGCAGGGCTCTGCACGTTCCACACTCTCAGAAGCAGCAGACTAATGTCAGGACAATGCTTGGTGCCTCCAGACGAACCCACAAATTCAATGCAGTCGCAATCAAGAGTGTTTGTGGAACTCAGCAGTGATGGAGAAGTTAAGGTCCTCGGATGGCTAGCTCAACATTAGAAAAGAAGGGCAAAGGGTGTGAGCTTGTCCTGTGAGATAGGAAGATGCCCTGCAAAGACGCAGCAATACATGCCACGTGGCACTGGCAAGAAGAGCAACGGCCTAGAACCAAGAGCCCAGAGACACAGCCAACATTGACCCCACGTGGGAACTTAAATCCCAAAGGCAACACTGCAAATCCAATGGGGAAGGAGCATGTGGTCTTGTTGATGTTTGCTTAGCAGATGGAGGTCAGCAATGAATTTCTGCACCTGTGGGTCACAGACACGGGAGGACTCCATGGATTAAAGGGCCAGATTGGAAAGCTAGAAGAAGAAAGTCAGTAAGCCAAAAGACTGCAGAGTATCTTTAGGGCTTAAGGGCTACAAAAGCCTTCTTAAAGAAAACTTATTTATTTAGACAGGGTCTCAACCTGTCACCCAGGCTGGAGCGCGGTGGTATAATCACAGCTCACTGCAGCCTCAAATTCCTGGGCTTAAAGGATCCCCCCACCTCAGCCTCCTGAGTAGCTAGGGCTACTGGCATGTACCAACACACCTGGCTAATTTATTTTTTTGTAGAGATAAGGTCTCGCCATGTGGTCTTGAAGTCTTGGGCTCAAGCAATCCTCCTGCCTCGGCTTCCTGAAGTGCCGGGATTCTGGTTCAAACTTGTTACACATAGGGAAACCGAGGCTCTGAGGGGGGGAGAACGCATGTGTGTGTGCACATACACACAGACACGGGCACACACCTGGTCTGTCTTCTCCGCTGCAGAGCCCCACGGGTCACATGCACACACCTGGTCTGGGATTACAGGCATGAGCCACCACACTCAGCTAAGAAAACTTTAGAAGCCAAAATTATTAGCTCAAAAAACTATAGGGGGCAAAGTTCACGGAGAGCTGATAGAATGGAAGAAGAGATTTGCAAAGTCTGAAGCCCACAAAGGGTGATGTCTGGAGCTAAGGCATGAACAGTGAAAGGCTGCAGTTCCCGCAGAGAAAGCTAGGAAGGAGCAGTTTACTTGGGCGACAGTTACGTTGTGCTCTGTGAAGCTGATGAGCACCAAGAAGATGGTCCAAATCCCGGGCACACTCAGGAAGCAGGAGTATGCAAAGAGTCGGTGGGAAAATGTAGAAACCAGCACCCGGCCGGGCATGGTGGCTCACGCCTGTAATCCCAGCACTTTGGGAGGCCGAGGCAGGCGGATCACGAGGTCAGGAGATCGAGACCATCCTGGCTAACACGGTGAAGCCCCGTCTCTACTAAAAAATACAAAAAATTTAGCCGGGTGTGGTGGCAGGTGCCTGCAGTCCCAGCTACTCAGGAGGCTGAGGCAGAAGAATGGCGTGAACCCGGGAGGCAGAGCTTGCAGTGAGCCAAGATCGTGCCACTGCACTCCAGCCTGGGCGGCAGAGTGAGACTCCGTCTCAAAAAAAAAAAAAAAAACCAGCATGGCCCCCACTGGAGCACAGCCTTTCTAAACAGTCCAGTTTTACTGCTTGGAAGTCCCCACCTTGGTGTGAGCCAGGAGGACTCTGACACAGGTTCCGGCAGGGGGTGGGGGGGGTGGGGGGGAGGCGGCGATGGGGGGTGGGGGTGGCACTGCAGCATTGGCGCTAGGAGTGAAGGTAGGCTTACAGGCCACCTGGGTCACCCAGTAGGTGCAGCCTGGGGAGTGTGGCATGACTGTGGAAAGCATCGGGCTGAATGCAGATGCACCAGGATGGGTGATAGTAAAAGTCACACGTGCATGATGCAAACTCGGTGGAGGAAGCAATGTTCAGAGCCAGGTGCCACAGATGCCATTTACCTAAGTTAAAAATACACACACACAGATTCATTTTGAAAGAACATGGTTAAAATAAAAAGCTCTGCACTAAACGCAAGAAAGTGGTGCTTAGGCATGGAGGAGAGGCAGGGAAAAAGAAGGAGTGTGGGATAAAGGAAGAAGGAGAGAAAGGAGTCTGTGGAGATGTGGCACTGGTGGATGATGGTGCCTACGCCAGCCCCAGGCCTTTCCAGGTTGGATTTTTGGCTTCTCTGGTGTCTGCTGGTGTTTGCAGAGCCCCAGAACATCCTCGCACCCTGCTCTCTGCAGCAGCATTCCCCCCAAGCACACCTACCAGGAGGTGGGGAAGGCAAATCTGCCCACTCTTCCCTGGAGACCCGAGGAGGACTGGCATTCCATCCAGGTGGCTCCCTGTGCTGGAAGAACCCTTGGGAAGCCTATGGCCATTTGTCTGGGAGGTGGAGCAAAGGGGAGGAAGGGCCAAGAGAAACCATTGCTTGGACCTGGGGACACAGGGAGAGGGGAGGGAGAAGACCGCTCTGTGCAGTACGACTCTCCCCCAACTCAGCATGATTGTCCCCCAACCTCAGCACCACTACTTCCTGCTCTCGGCATGACTGTCCCAGCTCTCAGCAGGGCTGTCTCTCCCTCTCAGTAGAAGGGGCCACAGCTCTCGCCTGCCCTTATTGGCATGGCCTGCTGGGAGCTGGTCCAAGGTCCTGCATCCTGGGTGGGGAGAGCCCAGGTCTGCGTGGATCCAGGGTCCCTGCTCCTCACGCAGGCATGGGGCTGCCGGGTGGCCTCCCACTCAGGGGGATAATAGGTGCTCAATAAACCTCATGCTCCCAGGTTGGGGCCTGGTGCCTGAGCCAGGAGGCAGGGGTGACCTGGGCTGTCCTGAGGACTGGGCAAGGTAAGATATTGGTGAGGAAGAGGTAGTGGGGGTCAGGCTGGGTCAACTCTGTGAGCTGCTAGGTCCCTGCCCAGGGGCTAGGGATGGAAGGATTCCATGGGTCTTCGGAAAACCCCTGTCCTGGAGCCGGCACACGGTGACACAGCACATCTCTCTGCAGGAAAGAATGAGAAACCTAGGGCAGGAATGGGGCTAGTCAGCCACAAGGAGGAAGCAGGGGCAGAAGTGGGGCTAGTTAGCCACAAGGAGGAAGCAGGGGCAGAAGTGGGGCTAGTTAGCCACAAGGAGGAAGCAGGGCCGTGTGTCCTGAGGTTAAGGAGAGGAAGCCCGTGGGTGTGGACGCATCTGGCATTGCTCAAGGGAAGTCCTGGATTCCTCTTCCCCCCTATAAGAAATAACCAAACAGAGGTGGAGCAGGCGGCCCTTGGTCCCTTTCCTGGGGTCTGGGCTCTGGTTTGACTCGGCAGAGAGCCTCTCCCCAGCAGCAGGGCTGCAGGCACAGTCTGTCCTCATAGCCAAGAAAAGGTGCCCTCTGGTTCCTCACAGAACCCTAAAGAGTAATGTGTGCAGGGCCCCACCAGGTCCAGCCAGGCGAGCTGTCCATCTTCCCACCACCAGCCACACACGATAAGCAGAAAATGAGGGGGCGGGTCCCATCAGAGGGACGGGGATAGCCCAGCCTAGGGGACACGCCTGGCCTGGACATTGGTTCCAACCCCCATTCTGGAGGGAGCCAACTGCCCTGTGGCAGTTCTGGTGCCTGGAGAAGCCAGGTCTCTGGTGGGTGTGGGGGGCAAACCTGCTGCTCTCAGGTGCCCACTGGGGCCGGCAGGTCCTGGAAAGCTCCACCAGCAAGGGTGGCACATTTCAAGGAGAACCTGGCTCTAGGTGTTGCTCTGAGTCGGTTCCTGACTCCACGGCTCATTGCAGGAATCTCCCTAAAGACCCTGTATTAGTCAGGGTTCCCTAGAGGGACAGAACTAATAGGATAGATGTGTATAAGAAGGGGAATTGATTAGGAGAATTGACTCACATGATAACAAAGTGAAGTCCTGCCATAGGCCATCTGCAAGTTGAGGAGCAAGGAAGCCAGTCTGAGTCCCCAAACCTCAAAAGTAGGGAAGCCCACAGTGCAGCCTTCAGTCTGTGGCCGAAGGCCTGAGAGCCCCTGGCAAACCACTGGTGTAAGTCCAAGAGTCCGAAAGCTGAAGAACTTGGAGTCTGATGTTCGAGGGCAGGAAGCATCCAGCACAGGAGAAAGATGAAGGCTGGAAGACTCAGAAAGTCTAGTCCTTCCATCTTCTTCTGCCTGCTTTATTCTGGCCGTCCTGGCGGCTGATTAGACGGTGCCCATCCAGATTGAGGGTAGATCTGCCTCTCCCTGTCCACTGACTCAAATGTTACTCTCCTCCTAGGAACAATCCTTTGCATCCTTCAATCTAATCAAGTTGACACTCAGTATTAATCATCACAAGTCCACCCCTTGTCAACTTGAACCCATATACATCTTCTGATATCATATGTAATTTTCAAATAAACACAATAATAAAGTCATAATTACACCTAACATAATATCTGTCCTTCGTACAACTGGAAGCACACTAATCCTTAACCTAAATGATATTATATAAAGTTAACAACACTTAAATGTTGATATGAAGTCAGTAAATCTTATGTCACATGGTAGAAGGAAAAAGAAGAAATAAAGTGAAGATATTTTCTTAGTACAAGGGTATACATGCACAGACATATTCCTAATAAGATAAGGAGGAAATACTCATGACAATTACAGTCCTAATTTCTGCAACTGGTCACGTGGTTGTAGCTGGTACTGATGACTACCTTCTTCTACTACCCGTTCTGTATTCCCTTTGCCTTCAGCAGGCACGTCAGCGGGTTGTGGTTCTTATTTTTTATTTATTTATTTTTGAGACAGAGTTTCACTCTTGTTGCCCAGGCTGGAGTGCAATGGTGTGATCTCTGCCCACTGCAATCTCCACCTCCCAGGTTCAAGCCATTGTCCTGCCTCAGCCTCTTAAGTAGCTGGGATTACAGGCATACGCCACCATGCCAGGCTGATTTTTCGTATTTAGTAGAATCAGAGTTTCACCATGTTGGTCAGGCTAGTCTCGAACTCCTGACCTCAGGTGATCCACCCACCTTGGCCTCCCAAAGTGCTGGGATTACAGGCTTGAGCCACCGCACCCGGCCTGGGTTATGGTTTTTTACCTGGTGGAGTGACTCAATCCTTCATTCCTGAAGGGCCTGGGCCAATTGTAGTCCTGCCTGGACTGAGCTGTTGTAGTTTCCCATTGACCTTAATCACAGGACATGGTAATACTAAGAGATGCCCTAAGAAATCTACATTTCCTTACCTGCGCTCTGGAGCAGTAGATTGACCTTATCTCGATAGTCTGGGTCAATCACCCCAGACAACACTGTAACTCCCTTCTTAGCCTGTTGACTTAGAGGCAGGAGGAGCCCAAAGTGTCCAGATGGCAATCTTAACTTCCAGCTTAATGGAATCATTGTGGTGTCTCCTGGTGGCAGTGTTCCTCCCCCTGGAACTAAGACCTCTAGGCCAGCAGAACATCATAATGTGGGAACAGAAAGCCAACATTTTGCTAGTGGGTCACTATGGGTGATGGTGAGTGGTATCACTTCCACTTCTACCACTTGATTCCTGGAGCCATGAGTGCTGGCTATGGAGAAAACAGTACCATATATTTGATGCAGATTCAGAGCATACACAGCCTTCTAGAGAACTTTGCCCCAGGCTTGCAAAGTATTGTCACCTAGTTGGCGTTGTAATTGTGACTTCGAAAGGCTATTTCACCATTCTATCAATCCAGCTGCTTCAGGACAATGGAGAACATGGTAAGAACGGTGAATTCCATGAGCAAGAGCCCACTGCCACACTTCTTTAGCTGTAAAGTGAGTGCCTTGGTCAGAGGCAATGCTGTGTGGAATACCATGATGGTGGATAAGGCATTTTGTGGGTCCACGGATGGTAGTCTTGGCAGAGCACTGCATACAGGATAGGCAAACCCATATCTGAAGTGTCTATTCCAGTGAGGACAAACCACAGCCCTTTCCATGATGGAAGAGGTCCAATATAATCAACCTGCCATCAAGTAGCTGGCTGATCACCCTGGGAAATGGTGCCGTATCAAGGGTTCAGTGTTGGTCTCTGCTGTTGGCAAACTGGGTACTCGGCAGTGGCGATATCCAGGTCAGCCTTGGTGAGTGGAAGTTCATGTTGCTGAGCCCATGTGTAACCTCCATCCCTGCCATAATGGCCGCTTTGTTCATGGGCCCATTGGGCTATGACAGGGGTGGCTAGGGAAAGAGGCTGAGAGGTGCCCACAGAACAGGTCATCCTATCCACTTGATTATGAAAATCCTCCTCTGCTGAGGTCGCACATTGGTGAGCACTCACATAGGATACAAATATCTTCACAGTTTCTGACCACTCAGAGAGGTCCATCTACATGCCTCTTCCCCAGATTTATCACCAGTTTTCCAATCATGCTGCTTCCAAGTCCCTGACCATCCAGCCAAACCATTGGCTACAGGCCGTGAATCAGTAAATAATCACACATCTGGCCATTTCTCCTTCCATGCAAGGTGCACAGCCAGGTGTGCTGCCTGAAGTTCTGCCCACTAGAAAAATTTCCCTTCACTGCTGTCCTTCAGGGATGTCCTAGGAAGGGGCTGCAGTGCTGCAGCTGTCCGCTTTTGGGTGGTGCCTGCATATCGTGCAGAACCATCTGTGAACCAGGCCCTAGTTTTCTCTCCTCTGTCAACTGTTCATAGGGAACTCCCCATGAGGCCATCGGTGCAGGCTAGGGGGGACACGGTGCAGGCTGGCAGGAGTGGAGACCCTGGGCATTTGAGCCACTTCCTCATGTAACTGACTTGTGCCTTCAGGACTTGATCAAGCCCAATCATGTATACACCACTTCCATTTGATGATGGAATGCTGCTGTACATGACCCACTTTATGGCTAGATGGGTCAAAAAGCACCCAGTTCATGACATGCAGTTCAGGTCACATGGGAACTTGATGACCCATAGTCAAACTTTCAGTTTCCACTAAAGCCCTGTAACAGGTCAAGAGCTGTCTTTCCAAAGGAGAGTAGTTATCTGCAGAAGATGGCAGGGCCTTGCTCCAAAATCCTAGAGGCCTCCACTGTGATTCACCTATAGGGGCTTGCCAAAGGCTCCAAACAGCATCCCTATCTGCCACTGACACCTCAAGCCCCATTGGATCTGCTGGGTCATATGGCCCAAGTGGCAGAACAGCTTGCACAGCAGCCTGGACCTGTTGCAGATCCTTATCCTGTTCAGGACGTAGGTCAAAACTAGCAGCCTTTCTGGTCACTCACTAAATGGGCTGGAGTAACACGTCCAAATGAGGAATGCATTGCCTCCAAAATCCAAATAGGCCCAGGAGGCATTATGCCTCTTTCTTTGTTGTAGGAGGGGCCAAATGCAGCAACTTATCCTTCACCTTAGAAGGAACATCTCAACAGGCCCCGCACCACTGGACGCCTAAACATTTTACTGAGGGAAAAGTTCCCTGAATTTTAGTCAGATTTATTTCCCACCTCCTAGCACGCAAATGTCTCACCAATAAGTCCAGTATGTTTGCTACTTCTTGCTCACTGGATCCAATCAGCATAATCTCATCAATGTAATGGACCAGTGTGATACCTTGTGGAAGGGAAAAATGATCAAGACCTCTGCAAACAAGATTATGACACGAAGCTGAAGAGTTGATATACCCTCGAGATAGGACAGTGAGGGTATATTGCTGGCCTTGCAGGCTAAAGGCAAATTGCTTCTGGTAGGCCTTATGGACAGGAATGGAGAAAAAGGCATTTGCCAAATCAACGGCTGCATACCAGGTACCAGGAGATGTGTTAATTTGTTCAAGCAATGAAACCACATCTGGTACAGCAGCTGCAATTGGAGTCACCACTCGGTTAAGCTTACGATAATCCACTATCATTCTCCAAGATCCATTTGTCTTCTGTACAGGCCAAATGGGAGAGTTGAACAGGGATGTGGTGGGAAACACCAGTCCTGAGTCCTTCAAGTCTTTGATGGTGGGACTAATCTCTGCAACCAAGAGACTCGTCCCATTGACTCTTCAACGGGAATCCACAGTGTGTGCTCCAGGACTCTTGAACCCTCTTCATCTCAAGGTACTGGCTATACTGTGTGCACCCACCCAAAACTATTACATCGCAATCCCCTGACCCAGCCCACTGGAAGATCCACCCTAAACCAGACTTGGAGCTCTCAAGAAGCCTGACCTTCCCTTTCCTTCCTCTACTGTTCCGAGGCACTGCTGTAGCACCCTGAGCTGGCACTGTCCTTCACTGCGGTGAGCCGGGAACTCAACTTTGTCCTGTCCACAGTTGTTGGGGATATTTGGAGGGTGTCATTTGAGTCTCTGCCATTCCTCCCGCATATGTGGAGTCCCGAACTAAAGTGCCTGGGAGGGCTGCTCTGTGCAGTCATCTGCATGCAGCTCCTGGGGTGTGCGGACCCAGAGCAGGTGTGCAACAAGCCCCACCCTCTCTCAGGTGGCTTCTTATTACGTGGCATTGTAGCTGTATTACCTGAGCTTCAACAGGTGAGCACGGTATGGCACCCCCATGGCAAGCATAAACCAGTTATAAGGATGTTTCTTGATTTCAAAAACAGCAAGGAACAGCCGGGCGCAGTGGCTCATGCCTGTAATCCCAGCACTTTGGGATGCTGAGGCGGGCAGATCACCTGAAGCCAGGAGATTGAGACCAGCCTGGCCAACATGGCAAAACCTCATCTCTACTAAAAATGCAAAAAATTAGCTGGGCATGGTGGCAGGTGCCTATAATCCCAGCTGCTCGGGAGGCTGAGGCAGGAGAATCGCTTAAACCCAGGAAGCAGAGACTTCAGTGAGCCGAGATCGCGCCACTGCACGCCAACCCGGGCAACAGAACAAGACTCTGTCTCAGGAAAAAAAACAAAAAAAACAAAAAAAACAGAAAGAGCAAGGACCCCCAGGTCCACTGGAGCAGAGGGGAAGTACCTCACGGCACACCCTGGGGGTGAGGAGGCCGCAGAGGCTGTCCTGGGGATGACTAACTCCAGGAGGAAGTGGAGCAGGACCCCGCTGGCGGCCCTGGTTGTAATCTCGAGGGTCAGGGTGCGGTGAGGGCGTCTCCCCCACGATCCACACAGCAGCCTGTGACTGACTCTATCATCTGCCAGAAGGACCCTTCCTGGGGCTTGGGCAGCCAGGCTTTTTGCTAGATTATGTTTTCATTTTGTTGCAGTCACATTTCTTCACTTCATAATAAACTGTCACATTTTACAGTGTGAGAGTTTCTGCCTTGCTGACCCATGGGGTCGGAACCCCTCGGGGGTGGGCATGGTCCAGGGGGAAGGAATTCCCTCTGTCCACTCTGACCAGCCCCACTCTGACCAGCCTCACTGGCTGGCCTCTCCCTCTGTATCCTTCCAAGGCTCATCTCAGGCTGCAGATCCAGCATGTGGAGAAACAGCCGGGCTAGGGGCTGCTCAACCTCCCAGAAGCCGGAGCTGCAACAGGGAAGTGAACCAGCAGCCATTCAACATCTCCAAGCCTCCCAGAGACAGCTGGGCTATAGCTTGTGGTGGGAGCAATACAGGACGATGGTGACCCTTATGTGTTCTATTTATTTTATTTAAATAGTTTATTTAAGCTTGCTCTTTTAAGTGAACTATAACACCCATTCACCAGAGTGCATAAACTAAACATGCTCCACCCAATGAAGCCAAAACCCATCGCCAGCCCCCCGTGCCCCTTCTAGGCCTAAGGGCTCCCCCTCCTAAGGGAGCGGTCGTGTCACTGGCCCCTGCTAAGGGAGCGGTCGTGTCACTGGCATGGTCTGGGCCTTTCTGTCCACGTTGCCACCGAGCAGGCATCCCTTCACACTGCTTTTCAGCTTTGCCCACTTTCAAACTCTGTGCAGATGCAACTGAACAGTTAGCATTCCTTAGTGCTGGCGCCCTGGATGCTCCGTGTGCTTGCAGATTTCAACAAAGCTTTTGCGTGAAGCTGGAATCCGATCATTTTATGGGTCTACAGGATGCTCCAGTATGAATGAACCTCAGCTGACAGCCCCATTCTGCTGCGGATGGACGTTTGGGTTATTGCCGGCGTGGGGCTGGACATTTCACACTTGTCTTCTCTCCAGCTGAGCACACCATTCTGTTGAGTAGAACTGAGCTGAACATCGCTGGTTATGGAATATGCTGGTCATAGGGAATTGTTGGGAATACTGCTAGTTTTCCAAAGTGCTTGTACCAAGGTTTCTGATACATCTTCACCAAAACCTTGTAGAGTTAGCTGTTTTGAACAATTTTAGCGTATGCAGTCATCTCATGAGATTTAAGTTTTCATTTCTTGGATTAGTTATGAAGTTGAGCATGTTTTCATACTTCCATCATCTATTAAATATTATCTTTTATAAGCGTTTGTTGAAGTCACTTTCCTGCTTTCTACAACATCGTTGATTTACAGAAACCCTTTATTCTTGATATAAGCCTTTTGTCACTTCCGTGTGTTGAAATCTCTCTTCCCTCACCCTGGCTTGTCTTTTCCCTCCCACGGTGGCATATTTTGAAAAAGAAGTAATACCATTTTCATGATCAATTTTTTGACTTGTCCTTTATAGTTTGTGATTTTCCGTCTTATGTAAAATACCTGCCAGGCTATTGGAGATCTTATAATATGATCTAAAACTGCTGTTTTCCCTCTCACATTTGGGTCTACGCTTCTCCTGACGTGGATTTTTTTTTCACCTGATAACTAGTCAAGTGTCACTTCTTGTTTTTCCATATGACTATCCAGTAGTTTGTGCCACTCATTGAAAGTTTATTCCTTCACTATGGCTCTTCAGAGCCACCGTGTCATGAATCTAGGGTCCGTATGTGCCTGGATTTGTTTCTGCACTCCCTACTCACTTCCCTAGGTTTGCTGTGTATGCCTAAGCCCTAGGTTTGCTGTGTATGCCTAAGCCAGCCCCACACTGTCTCCATCACTATCGCTTGATAACGACTGCTGGCGTCACTTCAAGCAACTCGCCCTTCTTTTTCCTTGCTCAAGAGTATCACGGCTATCAGCCCCTTGCCTTTATATAAATTTTATTTATTTATTTATTTATTTATTTATTTATTTATTTATTGAGACAGAGTTTCACTCTGTCACCCAGGCTGGAGTACAGTGGCTCGATCTTGGCTCACTGCAACCTCTGTCTCCTGGGTTCAAGCAATTCTCCTGTCTCAGCTTCCTAAGTAGCTGGGATTACAGGTGCCCACCATCACGCCTAGCTAATTTTTGTATTTTTAGTAGAGACAGGGTTTCACCATGTTGGCCAGGCTGGTCTTGAACTTCTGACCTCAAGTGATCCACCTGTCTCAGCCTCCTAAAGTGGTGGGATTACAGGTGTGAGCCACTGCACCTGGCACTTTATATAAATTTTAAATTCATCATGTCAATTGTCACAGAAAATGGTAGTTTAATTGATAATACAGTGGATATCTAGAAAAATTAAGGGAAAATGAATGTTTCCTATATTTGGTATTCTAATCCACACACATAGAATATCTTTCTAATTATTTTAATCTTCTTTTAGGTCTTTCAGTTCCTATTTGATAGTTTTGTACACAGAAGACCAGCATGGATGTTGTTAGATTTATTCACAGTTATTTGACTTTGGTGTTGCTGATGTAAATTTTTTTAATTTCATTTTTAAATTCTTTGAGGCTAGTTTTTAGAAACACAACTGATTTTTGCTAAACTTTTTATTCCGCTAGTTTATCTGTAGAGACTCGAATTTTCTACATCCTCAATCATATCTTCTGAAAATAACAACTTTGTGTCTGCCTTTCCAATCTTTATGTGGTTTTGTTTTCTTGCCTACTGCACTGGACAGTGACATGCAATACAATGTTGATCAGAGTGGTGATGACAAGCATCCTTATTTGTTCTCAGTCTCTGAGGATGGTTTGCTATTTTCCCTGTTAATTATGTTGCAGCTTCAATATCCACAGCTTCCAAAGACCTCCTTCTATATTCCGTTGTTTCTGTTGGTCCTTATACATGTTGTCTTTTATTCCCATGAGCCTGGTTATTGTTGATTGTGTTCTAACATTACATTTGAAAAAAATAAAACACTTTGCAGAAATAATGACGTGGGATGATGTCATTCTCCTTCAGAGAAGATTTTTGTCTCTTTCAGCGAGGAGCCTGGGGGCAGGAGCAATAATTCCAGGAGTTGAGATTCCTTTCCTGGGACACTTAGATGTCTCAAAACCAGTTTGCAGCCCATGTGAAGGTTGGTTGTTGCTCACTCATCCTATTGCTAGGGTGCAGCCCTTCTGAAAGCCAACCCCAAACCCATACCTTTTGCAGGCCATAGGCCCCAGTCTTTGACCTTCAGCTCTGCAAGATGGTGAAATCACTGCCCAACTTCTCACCTCTCTTTTGGAGATTGGCAAATCCCTGTGCAAAATGTGCTCCCCACTACTAGTTTCACTTCTCTAAGATTTCTGTGGCTCCCGAGAGCTTGGCAAAGTGATCCTTTACTACATAGCTAGCTTGACGGTGCCTTCAAGCAAATCTCTTTTTAAAAGTTGTGTCTGTTTGTCCTTAATAGGATGGCCCCAAATACCTAAACTGCCATTGCCAGGAATCAATTGACTTTTACTGATCCAACGTTAAGATATTTTAACTTGCCAGAATCTTGCATTCTTTCACACTCTTGGGCTCACGTACTCTTGGGAACATTAACTTGATATCTGAAGGTGGTGTTGACTTCTCACCTGAAGTAAACCTATTGACGTTGCAAGGAAGAGGAGGTCCCCTCACACCCAGGAGGCAGCCGGCAAATGGAATTGAGGGGCACAGACCTGCTGGCTCTCTCCCTGTTCTGACCCAATCCCAGGTGAGTGTCGCTCCTGAATTGGATCCTCTCCAAGAAAGGAGGTCGCACCGCTTACACCCAGACCTCTCCCCCTGGGCCAGTAGCTCAGGGACACTAAGCGGTGTCTGAGGCAATGAAGCCTCCTGCCCTTGTCTTTCAACAGGCTGGAGACAACACACACAAACACACAGAGTCTAGAGTTGTTGTGGTGCCCAGAGAGCCTGGACACGAGGTCCTGTGTCTCCTGGATCCCCCACCCCTGGGCCGCCCCTCCACTTCTCTCCCACCTGGGGAGCCCGTGAGTTTGGAAACCCAGTCTACACACGCTGGCTCAGAGAAGTTGCAAACCACGAAACAACACCTCTCCCTGCTCCTCGGTCCTGCTACCATCTGACTCTCCTTAGTGACCATTTCTATACGTTCTAAAAATCCTGCACGAAGTGCCCACAACATGTCCCAGCTAAGCATGATTCACAGCATGAGCTGTGGAGTAGGAACACGCCCTCAAGGATTTGGGGGGACAAGAGGCATCCCCACCTTCAGGTGAAATAAGCAATCCCAGTGATCTACAAGACGTTAGACAGATTTGAGTCCAGTGCCTGGCTCTTACTCGTGGAGTGACTTCAATTTCTCCAGCTGTAACTTTCAAATAATTTACTCCACCTAACGGGGCTGGTGCAAGATGATATGATGGAAATAGTATTTGGGACATAACAAGTGCTCAACATTTTTTTCCTCTCCATCCATGATAAGCACCTGATGACTGACAAACCCTGAATTTTCTGGGAATAGATGAGGCAAGGAAGCGTCTTCAGCAAAACCTTCCTTATCCTCCAAGGTTAAGGTCAAGGTCTCCGAGTATTGCTTGGGGACAGCTGGGGAATGGAAAGGGGGTGTGGGGGCTGTGTTCTCCTTAAGCCACAAACAAAGCCGACCCTTTCCAGCAAAGGAGTCCCAGGAGCTCTCTGGACTGGGAGCAGGGTGTCTTTGCTGGGGAAGAGAGCCCAATGGGGTGGGCATCTTGCTGGAGCCTAGTGGAAGGAAACATCCTTTGAGATGACCTCATACCTCCTGTTAGTGCAACTAAGCAGCCCATAGGAAGTGGGTGTCCCCCAGGGAGTTGAGAAACTGTGGCATAAGGTGAGAGCTGGCTTCCTCTGTCCTGTTAGAGCTGGGGGACTCTTCAGAGTCAAAGGCCAGAGAGAATGGAGCTCAGTGGAGCCACCATGGCCCAGGGGCTTGCTGTCCTGCTAGTCTTGTTCCTGCATATCAAGAACCTGCCTGCCCAGGCTGCTGACACGTGTCCAGGTGAGACAGACCCAGGTTTTCTTGTCCCTAAAAGCTGGTAACAACCCCACTCACTGACACTCGGGTGTCCCAGGCAAAACCTTTTATGCACATCTTCCCGCGAAGATGCCCAACAGATCTGTTTTATCCTCAGGAAAGGACGTGGAGGCTCAGGGCAGCTGAGGCATTGCCCAGGGTCACGGAGAGATAGGGGAGGGATGTCACCAGGTCTGTCTGCCTCGAAAGCCCAGGATTTGCCCATTGGAGCTTCACAGATGGGTCTGGAATCTGTCACTGAGAAGGAAGAAAATGCTGTTGACTTTATCTTCTTAGGGGCTTACTGGGGAGGCACTCTAAGACCCTCTAATACGGGGGCTGCCACACAGACTTGGGGGGTTTGTTAAAAAGGCAGATTTCTGGCTCTCCTCCAAGAGAGCTGGAATCAGTCGATAGGGACAAGGGTTTGAACGGAGGTGAGGTGTTTCCCTCGCTGATTCGGGAGCAGGTGGTTCTGTGACACTCAGTGAGAGACTGCTCCTAAGGACGGCCCGGTGTCCCCGGCTGATAACATATTTATGGAGGAAACATAAATAGTAAATTACATCCTGCTCTAGTGGAAGAAGGACTGGAAACACAGGAAGGAAATACCCCAAAAATGGCAGCTGCCCTGTCTCCAGTGAGAGCGCTGCTCCGTTCCACCGTCTCTTAGAGCGCCCTCAGCAGGGCGTGTAGATTTTGTAATGAACAAAATGAAAAATATGTTTTCAAAGAAGTAAACAACCTTGGTTTGGCTCCAGCTGTGCCACACCTGGCTCTGTGTCCTTGGACCCCACACTGCCCCTCTCCAGAGGACCTAGAAGGCTCCTTCGAGCCCAGTAATTCTACAACCACATTCCCAAGGTCTGGGAGGGAAAATGATTTGTCAGCCCCAATTCCCCAAGTTTCTTAGAAATATTGATTGTCATCAGTTATTGAAAGTGCCCACTGTTTATTAAGCTCTTTCTAAATGCCATAAATTACAATAAGAGATTTAAAATCCACATTCTTTAACCAAATCCTGGCCACAACCTTGTTATTATCCCCGCTTGGCAGCCCAGGGCACAAAGCTCTGGAGTTAAGTTACTTGCTGCAGGACATACAGCACTGAGGAGATGGGGCTCCCCTAGGTCGGGGTGGCCTCCAACGCCAGGGCTCTGCCCCCCATCACCTCTCTGCCTCACCAGTGCCCGAGGGGTGAGGACAGACCAAGGCCCTAGCAGAGCAGAAAACCTCACTTCCCAGCCACTGTTGGGCCAGGCACTGAGTGGGCACCTGTGTTTCTCTGCAGAGGTGAAGGTGGTGGGCCTGGAGGGCTCTGACAAGCTCACCATTCTCCGAGGCTGCCCGGGGCTGCCCGGGGCCCCAGGGCCAAAGGGAGAGGCAGGCGCCAATGGAAAGAACGGTAGGTGCGGGCCGGGTGGGGAGGCCAGGCATGGCAGGGGGCACTGGCTCTTGCTCTTTTTGAAACTGGATGCTGAGTTGGGCAACACCCCCACCGTGGTTCCTAGATCAAGAGCCTGGGTCGGTCCCCTGCTACAGCCAGGAACAGAGCTGACTCCCAGGGCCCAACAGGGTTCTGAAATGGAGGGAGTGTCTTTCCTACTATTTTGTGAGCTCACACTTGGACATGCTTCGGTAGCTCTGTCTCCTAGTCCTTGATCCAATACCAGCTTTGCTCGGCTACTGGCATGACTTCTAAGCTCTATGTCCCTCCACCTTCTCACCTGAAAATTGAGGTGACCACTTTCTTCTGCACCTGCCTCATATGGGAAAACTGAGACTCAAAGAGGTCAGAGACTTTCCTACTTGACAAACCAGTAAGGAGTGGGGCTGGGACTTGGACTGGTCTACTTCAGGGCACAGAGGGCATCCGAATCCTGGGCCCTGAGCTCTGCATGCGGATCTGCAGGGAACATGGGAGAACGAACAGCAGGCACCTGTCTTGGGTGGTTTTGTGTCCCCCTACGCATGGCATAAGGCAGATGTGCACAAAAGCTCAGAAAGGGCGCTGCCTTAGGGGGTGAGCTCCCCATGCCTGGAGGCATTCAAGATGATGCCTGTGGAGCACTTGGTGGGGATGTCCCAGCGTAGATGGGACAAGCTCAAATGTCCCTATGACTTGGACTTTCGCTGACATGTCCAGGCTTCCGTGTGGGTGTCCCCGGCCAGGTCCTCTGTGCCCACTTTGCAGGCTGGACCTGAGAGTGGGGTCTCTATCCCCTGCTGAGGGAACACTGGGGAGGAAGCCCTTCCCTGGCAGGAGAAGAATCAAGTCTGGCTCAGACTTCCCTTGAACCAGGCTTCTACCAGTGGGCATGGCTGGCTAATATACCCTAAAGCAAGAACCAGCCCCCACACACTCTCTCCAGTCACTGGGGTCAGCGAGCGGGCTGGGGGCTGCCTCTCGGCTGGCATCAGGGATGGGAGGGTCATCTTTCTGGTCAGAACCGCGTGGAGGGCCGTGTGACACCCCAGGAGCTCAGGCGCACGGCGGAACCGGATCCTCCCTGGCAGCAGCGGCTGCACGTGGCGCCCACCCTCTCCATGTGGGGACGTGGTAGGATGAGGCTCTCTGAGGACGCATTCCTTGTTCCAGAACCTGGTCCCTTGCTAGGCAGTAGAGCTCTGTGAGGGTGACTTGGGCCCAGGCTTATGGTCACCAGAGGGTGAAACCCAGGTTGCTCCCAAGGCACAAACAGGAGCCAGGTGCACCTTGCCTTGAGCCCAAGGTGGGGTGCAGGCCCCTCCATCACTCCCTCACCTCCATCTGCAGTCACCCCCAGGCTAAGTCCACGGCTAGCAATTCTGAGGGTTCCTGGAACCAGAATGGGTTCAAGGCAGAGTGGGGGAGGGTCAGGACTTAACCACTTGGGGCAAAGATTTCCAGGAGAATTGTTTAGGTTGCATTTTTCTCAGTGATTTGTCTTTGGAATTTTCAGGAGAACGCGGTCTCCCTGGAGCCCCTGGAAAGGCAGGACCAGTGGGGCCCAAAGGTAACCAGCGGACAAAGAGGCGGGAGGCCTTGAGCAGGGACCTTGGAGCTGTCTGTAATGAAATGAGGGAGGGACAGACACACAGACACAGACACAGAGAGACAGGGCAACAGAGAGAGAAAGACAGTGGCAGGCGGACAGGGACCCTGAGATATTCCAGGCCTCGGGGCCCCTCCCCACCATTGAGACCCGGGCGTTGTGACGCCTTAGTGAGCCTGCAGGGCTGGGGAGGTGCGGTGTCCAGGCCAGGAGCCCACCCTGGGACCAGCCTCTCCGTGGCCCACACGTCTGGGGTCAAAAGCTCATTATCCTGCCTCTTCCTCCAGGAGACCGAGGAGAGAAGGGAATGCGTGGAGAGAAAGGTGAGCCACCTGTGGACCCAGGCAGTTGCCTCTGCAGGCTTTGTCCAGGGGAGGGGTCTCGGAGGCCTCAGTCCGCCCACCCACCGCCCACGTCCCTGTCAATCTGGGCTGTGGGCAGGGAGGGTGGAAGGAGCCCAACGGGCTTTGTTGTCAGAATCCACGAGGGCTCAAACCCCAGTGTCTACAGCAGTCACTCCCAGCGGCCAGCAGGACCACATCAGTGCGTAGATGGTGACACTTTAATATTCCAATTTCTGTCTTACTTATGCTCATTTATGCAAAAATTGTAAAAGTTTAAAAAAGCCAAATGTGCAAGATTCTAAGACACAGTCCCACGCTCCGCCCACAAACACAAATGAGAACTGGGGCCGGGGGCTGAGGGTCCGCCGATATCTGAGTCCCAAGAAACAGAGGCCAGGGTGGAGCAGGGCAGGCTTGGAGCGACCCTGCCAGGCTTGAAGAGTTATTCCGCTGTCATCAGTGGCAAAGGCCCCACTAGGGGTCCAGTTGGTGCAGCAGGACCCGCAGCGCCTGCCACAGCTCACCAAGCTCAAGCTGCACAGCAGGGGCCTATGGACAACCGTGTGGCCGGTGCCTCCGGGGAAGTCGAGTCTGGCCACCCTTCCCTAGGCCTGTGCCACGTGTCCTGGAGACATCAGAGGAGCTGCCTTTGCCCATTCTCTATTCTGTGCTCAGGGAGCCACTGGGGCTGACCAGGACGAGGGCTCTGATTTCAAGCTTATGACAAGTGTCTCCTCTCCCCACACAGGAGACGCTGGGCAGTCTCAGTCGTGTGCGACAGGTGACTGATCACACCCTGACCTCGGTACCCAAGCCTTGCCCCTACCCCTGGGGCCAGCTGCACATGTTCATGCTACAGAATCTAAGGACAGAACCCTGTCTGCACCTATCATCCCCCTCAATCACTCGAGTAATGGGCAGCTATGGCCTGAATCCCTTCCATGACAACCTGGGTTCTACTATTATAATCTACCCCAGAAGGCTGGGAGCCCAGGAGTCAAAGGTGGGGGAGACACTGGGAGATGGGAGGGTCAGCAGACTGGGTGTGGCCATCACAGCTGCGTGGCCCTGGGGTCCGTGTCCCTGTCCAGGCCTCCGAGCCCTGCTCTGTCTGCACAGAAGCCTGTGACCCTGCTCCTCCCTCTGGGGCCTCCCTCCTACTGCCCCTGCCCTGCCCAGGGCCCCCGTCCTGCAGCCATTCCCCGGGTTCCCTTCCCAGGCCCGCACACCTGCAAGGACCTGCTAGACCGGGGGCACTTCCTGAGCGGCTGGCACACCATCTACCTGCCCGACTGCCGGCCCCTGACAGTGCTCTGTGACATGGATATGGATGGAGGGGGCTGGACTGTGAGTGTGGGGCTGGGCAGAGGCGGTCAGACTGGGAGTCCCGGAGGCCAGGCTACACACCTGGCAGGAGAACACACTCTGGAATTCTGTATTCCCCTGGATGGGGACAATCATAGATGATGGGGGAGGTGACCCGTGGGTAAAAGTCCAAGCCATGGGGGAGGCTGGGAGAGGCCAGGTGCTCTCCTGCTGTGTGGCTTGGGGCTTGTTGCCTCACCTCTCTGAGACCCATTTCCTCCTTCATCCCGTGGGGTCTGCGAGGAGACCAGGTGGGCGTGCTGGTGACCCCAGCCTGTGATGCTCTGCCAACTACAAACGCTGCTCCTCTGGAGGGCGGGTCCCCCGTGCTGTGGGACGTCGGCCTGGCCCCCCCGGCTCCTGTCCCCTGCCTCCTGTCCCCTGGCTCCTGTCCCCTGGCTCCTGTCCCCTGTCTCCTCCACAGGTTTTCCAGCGGAGGGTGGACGGCTCCGTGGACTTCTACCGGGACTGGGCCGCGTACAAGCAGGGCTTCGGCAGTCAGCTGGGGGAGTTCTGGCTGGGAAACGACAACATCCACGCCCTGACCACCCGGGGTAGGGCCGTTGCCGGGGCTTGGGGGTCGGGGGGCCCTGAGGTGCTCCTGCCCCTTAGGCCTGGGCCACTTGGAACATAAGCGCCTCTTGGCCCACAGGGGATTGGGCCCTGAGCACACTCAGGTGGCACTGGGACCTGCCGCAGGCTCTGGCAACATCGGGAAGGGAAACGGTTAAAGCCCTGGGCTGAAGGCCTCTTCAGGTCTTGGCCCCACTGGCATCTTAGATCCTGAGAGTGGGAAGCAGGAGAGAGACCACTGGGGCTTGGGGTAGGCTTCCCCAATCTCCAGCTGTTGATCTGCCTCTGAAGCTGGCATCTTAGTCTCATGGAGAGCCCACGCTCGCCTCCTCCAGCCCACGCCTCAGCAGGCCCCCTGCAGCCGCACTCACCTGAGTGAGAGGGCCTCCCCCCAACCCTCTGGGGCAGGGGATGAGTTTCACAGCTGGTCCTGAGGCAGTCTGTATAATTGCTGGTCCGTTATCCCTGCCCACTGCCCCATGGCATGATTGAAGGTATCCACTCAGGTGCCTCAAATTCCTGCAAAAGAAACTACAATTATAGCTTCGCCCACTGCTATGTTAGTGGCTCACCAACCCTTAGAAGGAGAAGGTACACTTTCAAAATGAAAGAATGCTCCCTTCCACCCAGTGGGGCATGGTCAGGTCTCTGAAATAACGGGAAAGGTGTTTAGAAACAGAAAGCCATCCCAGAGGGCCTGATAGCAACAAGGGATTTTCTGATATTCCCAGTTGATTTTTTTCCTTGATGCCACATTCAGACATCCCTTAAGAATGTATCCATCCCCAGCCGGGCACCGTGGCTCACACCTGTAATCCCAGCACTTTGGGAGGCTGAGGCTAGTGGATCATAAGGTCAAGAGATCGAGACCATCCTGACCAACATGGTGAAACTCCATCTCTACTGAAAATACAAAAAAAAAAAAAAATAGCTGGGCGTGGTGGCACGTGCTTATAATCCCAGCTACTGGGGAGGCTGAGGCAGGAGACTCGCTTGAACCCAGGAGGCAGAGGTTGCAGTGAGCTGAGATCGTGCCATTGCACTCCAGCCTGGGCAACAAGAGCGGAATTCTGTCTCAAAAAAAAAAATTACCCATCCCCAGCCCTCATGCCTGGTGACAGAAAGATCTTAAAGGCTGGGGCCTTAAAATCTTTTTCCAACAGAAAGCAGCGAGCTCCGTGTAGACCTGGTGGACTTTGAGGGCAACCACCAGTTTGCTAAGTACAAATCATTCAAGGTGGCCGGTGAGGCAGAGAAGTACAAGCTGGTACTGGGAGCCTTTGTTGAGGGCAGTGCGGGTGAGTGTCTGCTTGGGGCTGGGTGGCCTGAGTGGGGCTTGGGAAGCAGAGAGAATCTGGCTCTGTCTCCCCTGGTGACCTTGGGCCCTCCCCTCTCTGAATCCCGTTTCTCCATCTATCAAGCAGACACTAGCATTTGTGTCTCTGTACAGCCTGGGGCTCACAGGACATAGTGGCTGATATTCCTAAGGCTATGTCTGCTGCACAGTGAGCCGTCTGGGCAGGGCTGAGATGACCCACCAGCATCACTTTTGAAACCTAGAAGACGATGTCTTTTTCTCATGGGTGCCTTGGAGCTGTTTCCCAAACTGTGCTCCATGGAACACCAGCCTTGTGGGACATTCTTTACCAAAAGGAGTCTCTGGCTGCATGATTTGGGGAGGCATTTCCTACAGGGTGTCTGCTTAGGGAATTCCCAGTGCACATTCGTTCGTGAAAGGCGCTGAGAATTGCTGCAGCTGGAAGTCTGTGTAACTAACTGCTCCATGGAGCAAGGCAGTCCTAGGGGAGCCTTGGAAATGACAGCCTTGGAGTCTGTGCAGTCCTTTCACAGGCACCATCTCACGCGTGACCTCCAAGGAAGGCAGCAGGGCAGAGAAGGCCACCCCCATTTTGCAGGTGGTAAAACCGAGGCTCAGGGGGTGACACTTCTCAGCTGTAGGAGCCAGGGATGAGCTTCGGGCTCAGGGCTTGAGACGGAGGAGGAGCCCCCAGGTGAGGGCTGTCCTGAACCTACCAAGAGCCACCAGGGCCCCAGGGGATATGGGGAGAGACCGGAAGGAGCGGTGCAGGCTGGAGGAGGGAGGTCATTCCAGGAGAGAGCACGAGGCCTGACAGTTTGGGGGAGCCCTGGAGGAAACAGGTGGTTGCTGGAGCAGGGGCCTCAGGTTGTGGAGAGGAATTTCCAGACCAGGTTGCCAGAGGTTGCCTCCTGCTTCCCCTTCCTCCAAGGCCTGGGTGGGTCATTTGTGCACCTGTACCTCGGCTCATGCATCTGTAAAGTGAGGGTGGCTCTGCTCAGAGGCAGGACACGGTGAGGGTCTCACAGTGGCAGGGCTTTTTCTAGCATCTGCAAACCCCACATTTTCTGTGAGCAGGTAATTCTCTAACGGCCCACAACAACAACTTCTTCTCCACCAAAGACCGAGACAATGATGTGAGTTCTTCGAATTGTGCTGAGAAGTTCCAGGGAGCCTGGTGGTACGGTGACTGTCATGCTTCAAACCTGAATGGTCTCTACCTCAGCGGACCCCACGAGAGCTATGCCAATGGTATCAACTGGAGTACGGCGAAGGGGTACAAATATAGCTACAAGGTGTCAGAGATGAAGGTGCGGCCCGCCTAGATGGGCCAGGACCCCTCCACACGCACTTGCTGGGGGGAGGCCACACCCACAAGCGCTGTGTCGTGGAAGTCACCCCATTTCCCCAGCCAGACACACTCCCATGATGCCCACAGCTGCCCCTTTGCCCCCAGCTCAATCAAGCCGCCACATGCCCACAACCTCACCAGAGGGAGAATTATGTTTCTAAATATGTTTGCTTTGGGACAGAAAAGTTTTACTAGTTTCGATGTGTGTTTCTTGAACACCAGTGGTTTTGATCACTTTCCTGCGTCTGTTGCACCGCAGGTGTTTCCCTGGAATTTGGTACGTCGGAAAGAGTCAGGACCCTCATTTAGCAGATGGCATTACTGATGTTCAGGGAAGTTGAGTGACTTTTGCAAGGATTTTCCACCTCCAGTAATTGACACAGGGCGATCCTCACCTCCACCCCCAAGCCTCCCCCATCCCGCCATGCCTCACTCACAGCGCTTCAAACTTCTTGAAAAAGGTCACTTTGGGGTCCAGAAAACACTTATTAAAAAGGGGGAAGTTTAGCAGGAACTTCTCTGCTTCCCACCACGGCAGAGTTCATGCTTTGGGCTGGCTGACTGCTGAGAAGACATAAACACTTAGCACTCACTATGTGAGCGCCTGGTCAGCCACCTGCACAGAGAAGATTCCAAAGAGGCCTTCCTCCCACACGCAGACCTCAGCTAGAGGGGACCGCGGACCTCAGTGGGAAAAACTGCACAAGGCTTCTAGGAGATGATGGAGAAGGGGCTTCTCCAGCTCCCAGGCCAGGGGAGATTTCTCAACCATGACCTAAGAAGCATCAAAGGGAATGTGGCAGGTGTGACCCCATTCAAATCAAGAGCTCCCACCTACTGAAGGACACTAAGAGAACCAAAGGAAGGCCAGAGGGGCAGAATCACTGCGCGGCACACACGTCTTTAGTTTTCTACTATTGCCTCAACCAGTCACCACAAATGGAGGGGCTTGAAACAACAAGAACTCGTCACCTCCTGGCTCGGTAGGTCTGGAGTCTCAGGGCCTTACTGGGCCAGCAGGCAGGACTCAGCAGTGGTGGCTTCTTCCGGGGTTCTAGGGGAGAACCTGCTTCCTTGCCTCTTCCCGCCCCAGGGGTCACTGGCATTCACTGGCCAGGACTCCTTCCCCCAACCCCAAAGCCAGCAGCACCACATCTCTCTGACCCTTCGTCCGTTGTCACCTCTCCCCCCGAGCCCCGTGGGACAGGCTCTGCACTCCTGAGACTCATGGGATTAGACTAGGCCTACCTGGATGATCTGGGATCCTCTCCCATGCCCAGGTCTCTATCCCTCACCACATCAGCAAAGTCTCTTTTGCCATGGAAGGTATTTGCAGGCTCTGAGTTTGTGTGTATTAGAGCAGGACATCTTTGGCGGGGCAGTGGTGGGGGCGCGGAATTATTCTGCCTACCACACCTTATACAAAAATAAATAAATCACAAGCTTATATCTGAAAGAATTCCTGCAAATAATAAAAGAATTAGAGCAGCTTAGTTAAAAAAAAAAGGTATGAGATGTGAACAGACACTTTACAGAAGATGACATGCAGGGGAGCAAGGTATTTATCAAAAAGTGCCCCACTTTTCACCTACCAGAGAAACGCAAATCAGCACCCAAAGGAGCCACTGCAGCACCCTCATCTGAGCCTCAGAAGTTAGAAAGATGGACAGCACCAGTGTCAGAGGTGACTGTGGGAGGGGGATTTGCATACACTGCTAGTAGCAATGCGAATTGATGGAACCAACCTGGAAAATGGCTTGACATCAACTGTTGGAGCAGAAGACACACAGTCCTCTAACCTGCCAATCCCACCTCAGGGCCTGGATGTGGCCGTGATGTGTACCAGGGGGCATGGCCAGGAATCTTTACAGCCAAATACTCACCATAGCACCAAACTGGAATCAGCCCACATACCCATCAGGAAGAGAACGGATGTTAAAAAATGCAAGGATAACCATTGGGTAGAACTCCATACAGCCATGACAATTACACAGTGACACCTACACACAAGGAGCGTGAGTCTCACAAACATGGCAGCAAAAGGAGCCGGTTCAAGAGGGTATGTGCTATGGAGTCCCTTGTAGATAAAGTCTGTCGAAAGCAAAAGTAGCCGATGGTATTTTGGATGCATATTTAGGTGGTAAATGTATACAGGAAAAATAAGAAAGTGATTGTATTTGAGGGTGGGACGACGTGGTGACTGGGAAGGGACAGGGACAAGCCTTTGGGGTTCTGGCAATGTTCTGTTTCTTGACCTGGGTGGTGATTGTAAGGATGTTTGTTAACTAGTGATAAAAATAATTAAGCTGTACTTTTGCTTTATACACTTTTGAGTACATGTTATGTTCCACAATTTAAAAACTACTTATAAAGAAACTGCACATGCTTGGATCCAGGAACATGAGCTACAGGCACATCCTCCACTGATGCCCAGTGTTCTTGACTCAATACCTGTAAAGAGAGGTCCTTGTAGCCCACTGGGGGCCGACCAGACCCTACTACGCCCCTGCCACAATCTCTAGTCCATCACAAAATCCACAATCTCTAGTCCATCACAAAATCCACAATCTCTATTGGGATAGTACTTTCGTCGCTCATTAGGTAAGCATTTTTACAACCTAGGAAGACTTAGCTTTAAGTCTAGAAATGATTAATATAAATATAAAATATAAATATGATTAATGTAAATATAAATATAAAATAGCCATAGAAATATGTCTTTTTGTTTGTTTTTTGAGACAGAGTTTTACTCTGCCACCCAGGCTGGAGTGCAGTGGCGTGATCTCAGCTCACTGCAATCTCCACCTCCTGGGTTCAAGAGATTCTCGTGCTTCAGCCTCCCAAGTAGCTGGGATCACAGGCGCACACAACCATGCCCAGCAGTTTTTTTGTGTTTTTAGTAGAGACGGGGTTTCTCCGTGTTGGCGAGGCTGGTCTTGAACTCCCGATCTCAAGTGATCCACCCGCCTCTGCCTCCCAAATTGCTGAGATTACAGGCGTGAGACAATGTGCCTGGCCAAAATATGTCTTTTGTATTAAGCAATCTGGACAGGTTTGATTTTTCACAGTCTTATTATGTTTAAATAATTTGGCCTATTATGAAGAATCTCACAAATCCAATATAAAATGTGGAGCTAACTAATAAAAATCATCTTGTAATGTTACATGGAAATCTTAGTGCGTTTATACACAGTATTGGCATATTTAAGAGACTTTGAGCTCATTGCATTTCTAAGTTAAATTACTAGATTTCTTAAGATTTAAGTTAAATTATTAGATTTCTTAAGATTAATTAGTGCTAAGGAGGTTTTTCTCATTAGACAGCTGAAATGCCGCAGGAGAAATTTTAGTGTATTTCACTTCTTATTGCAATTTAAAATGTTTGAAGGTATTTAAAGAACTAAATTTATGGTATCCAAAAGCCCTAAAAAGGTGACTCTTAAGATTTGCAGATCTTATAAATAGAAAAACAAGAACTGTAAGCCAAACTTAAAATATTCAGGATGAATTGAGTGTTTGAATTTGTAGCTTTTAGAAACTGAACATTAATTTTAAGAAGCAAAGCAAGCTGGGCACAGTGGCTCACACCTGTAATCCTAGCACTTTAGGAGGCTGAAGTGGGTGGATCACTTGAGATCAGGAGTTCAAGACCAGCCTGGCCAACATGGTGAAGCCTCGTCTCTGCTAAAAATACAAAAATCTGCCAGAAATCGCTTGAACCCCGGAGGTGGAGGTTGCAGTGAGCTGAGATCGTGCCACTGCGCTCCAGCCTGGGGAACAGAGCGAGATTCCGTCTCAAAAAAAAAAAGAAGAAGAAGAAGCAGCGGCCAGGCACGGTGGCTCACGCTTGTAATCCCAGCACTTTCGGAGGCCGAGGCAGGCAGATCACAAGGTCAGGAGATCAAGACAATCTTGGCTAACATGATGAAACCCTGTCTCTACTAAAAATACAAAAAAAATCAGCCAGGCGTGGTCGGGGGTGCCTATAGTCCCAGCTACTCGAGAGGCTGAGGCAGGAGAATGGCGTGAACCCAGGAGGCAGAGGTTGCAGTGAGCCGAGATCGCGCCACTGCACTCCAGCCTGGGCGACAGAGTGAGACTCTGTCTCAAAAAAAAAGAAGCCAAGCAAGCTTATGAAGAGATGAAGAGTCTTTTCCCATCACCAATTCCTCCCCAGCTCACATCAGCAGAACTGAGAGGGCCTTTGTGATTTGAGGGATGAAACTGAATGGGTGAAAAGAAATGAAGCCCTCCTCCTCTTGGACCAGTGCTCTTCTTCCCGGCCATGGGACCTCTCAAGTAGGAGTGTGTAGGCGTGGGCCCATCCAGCAACACTTGGGCATTCGTGGACGTCCACACAGTGCTGTTTCTGTTCTTTTCCTCTCCTTCCTCATCTTCTCTCGTCTTTGTTGAATATTATTATCCCGTCACCTCCTCTATCAGCTTATAACTTGTTCATTCTTTTCCTATCTTTCAGTGTTTATGCTTGCGATTGCAATATATAGCCTTGATTTTTTACGGTGTACTATAAATTATTCCTTCTACCACTTTGCCAATGAAGATTTTGAAACACCTCTAACTACATGAACGCCCTTCTGCTTTTTATGCCATTCTTGCCGCCATGCTATGATACATTTATTTAAAGTCCTGCAAGAAATGGCTATTAGTATTGTTTTGTGCAGTCCGTATTCATTTTTACACTTTATGCTGCCCTTTGTTCCTTCTTCTATTTTATTTATTTATTTATTTTGGTGTGAGATCATCTTCTTGCTGCCTGACAAACTCCCTTTCATATATATTTTTTATTTTTATTTTTTGAAATAGTGTTTCACTCTGTCCCCTAGGCTGGAGTGCAGTGGCATGACCTTAGCTCACTGCAACCTCCACCTCCTGGGCTCAAACAATTCTCCTGCCTCAGCTTCCCGTGTAGCTGGGACTACAGGCGTGCATCACCACTCTGGGCTAATTTTTGTATTTTTTGGTAGAGATGGGGTTTCGCCATGTTAGCCAGGCTGATCTTGAACTCCTGACCTCAAGTGATCCACCCGCCTCAGCCTCCCAAAGTGCTAGGATTACAGATGTGAGACACCGTGCCCAGCTTCATCTATTTTTTGATGAAAGTCTCCTGAAGATGAATTCTGTCCACTTTTATTATCTGAAAACATCTTTATTTTGCCTCATTTTAAATAGTATTTGATTGGGTGTAGACTTCTATATTGTCAATTATTTTCTTTTAGCACTGTAAATACAGATGTCCAGTATTTTCAGATTCAGTTATTTCAGCTGAAAAGCTAGCTGAAAGCCTTCTTGCTCCTCTGAAGGTAATATGACTTTTTTCAAAAAATACATTTATAAGATTTTTTTTCTTTGCTTTGATAGTTTTACTACAAGGCGCCTGGATGAGACTTTCTCTGAATTTGTCTTGCTTGGGGTTCATAGAATCTGTGACTTGATGTCTTTCATGAGTTTTGAAAAATACTAGCCATTATCTCTTAAATATTGCTATTACTCTACTCCCTCTTCTCTTTCAAATATTTCAGTTACACCGATGGTCAATGTTTGCTCATGTCCTGTATGTTTCTTCTTCTAGTTCCTGGATTTGTATTCTTTTTTCCTTTTCGCATTCTGTCTGGATATTTCCTACTGACCTATATTCCGGTTCACTAATAATGCTTTTCACCGTATCTAATTTGCTTATAAATAGAAAACCATCAATTGAGTTATTAATTTCAGTTCTAGAATTGCCAGTGTAGACTCCAATGCTTGGCTCCACTTCTCCACTTTTTCACCTATTTTTTTCACAATCTTCCATTTTCTTCAACATACCAGTCAGAGTCATTTTTAAAGACATTTTAAACACCTCAGTGGCCTGTGGATCTTATCTTCTGTTTTTTGTTTCTTTTTAATCTTAGGTTTTTCACACACTTGGAGGGTTCTGATTGAATGCTAGACATAGTATTCAGGAAAGCAGAGAGGATTTTTTTTTAAGTCAGATTTTTTGAGGTATAATTTACATACGGTAAAATTCACCTATTTTAGTTCAGTTCTAAGAGTTTCCTCCGTGACTTTTCCTTTGGACCATAGTTTATTTAAAATTGTGCTCTTTTACTTCCAAATTATTTGGGATTTTTCTAGATATCTTTCTGTTATTGATTTCTGGCTTACCTCTATCAGGGTCAGAGAACATACTTAATATGATTTCAATTATTTTAAATTTGCCAATGTTTATTCTATGGCCCAGGATATGGACTATGTTGGTGAAAGTTCAATTTGAACTTGAAAAGAATATGTTTTATGCTGTTGTCTATTGAAAAGTCTATATATAAAAAATAGATTAATAAACTGATTAATAGCATGGTTCACCACTTTCATAGTCTTACTGATTTTCTGTTTAGTCATTCTGTTGATTACTAACAGAGAAGTATCAGCTTTCTAACTATAATGGTGGGTTAACCTGTTTCTCATTTCGGTTCTAGCAGATTTTTCCTCAATTTTTGATGTTGCATTTTTAGGTGAATGCACTTCTGGAATTGTATTGTGTCCTTGTTGAATTGTCCCTTTTATCAACATGTAATAACACCCTTTATTCTTGATAATAGTCTTTGTTCTGAATTTTACTTTGTCTGTTATTCATATAGCCTTTCCAATTTTCTTTTGCTTGGATTTTACATGTTGTGATTTTTCCCCCACTTTACTTTTAGCAACTCTATATTTTTTAGTTGAGGTTGAGTTTCTTGTAAACAGCATATAATTGGGGTTTTTTAATTCAATCTGAAAATTAATGTCTTTAATTTTGTGTTTATACCATTTACACATAATGTAATCATGTATAAGGTTTAACTGAAACCTACTATCTTGCTAGTTGTGCTCTACTTGAATTGTTTTTTAGTATTCTGTTTTAATTGACAAACATTTGACTGTATCTCTTTGTGTAATTCTTTTACAGGTTGCTGTGGGCATGACGATATATATACTTAACTTTTCTCAGTACACTGAGAGTTGAAATTGTACTACTTCGAGGAAAACATAGAAACCTTGCAATGATATAGGTTACATTATGCCACCTCCATATGTTGCAATTATTAAATGTATTAGATCTGCCTACCTTGAAAACCCATCAGACAGTCTTTTAACTTTTGCTGTCAACAGTCATACACATTTTTTAAAAAAAAAACTTGAGGTAAAAAATAGTGTGATATATTTATCCAGCTATTGATCATTTCTGTTGCTCTCTTTCATTTCTGAAGTTCTGCACATCCCCCTGTTTTCATTCTCCTTCCAACCTAAGAACTTCCTTTAGCATTTCTTTTAAAGCAGCTCCACTGGTGATCAGTTCACATAGTGTTCCTTTCCTTAAGAATGTCTTTATTCCACATGCACACGTATGTTTATTGCGGCACTATTCACAATAGCAAAGACTTGGAACCAACCCAAATGTCCATCAATGATAGACTGGATTAAGAAAATGTGGCACATATACCCCATGGAATACTATGCAGCCTTAAAAAAGGATGAGTTCATGTCCTTTGTAGGGACATGGATGAAGCTTGAAACCATCATTCTGAGCAAACTATCACAAGGACAGAAAACCAAACACCGCCTGTTCTCACTCATAGGTTGGAATTGAACAATGAGAACACTTGGACACAAGAAGGGGAACATCACACACGGGGGCCTGTCATGGAGTAGGGCGAGGGGGGAGGGATAGCATTAGGAGAAATACCTCGTGTAAATTACAAGTTAATGGGTGCAGCACACCAACATAGCACATGTATACATCTGAAGAATATTTTCACTGAATATAACATTCTGGGTTTACAGTTATTTTCTTCCCATGCTTTAAAAATGTTATTCCAGCCTGGCCACAGTGTCTCATGCCTGTAATCCCAATACTTTGGGAGGCCAAAGTGGGGGTGGGAGGATTGCTTCAGTCCAGGAGTTTGAGACTAGCCTCGGCAACATAGAGAGAGTCCATCTCTACAAAAAAAAAGTAATAGCCAGGGCCTCGGCAACATAGTGAGAGTCCATCTCTACAAAAAAAAAAAAAAAAAAAATGTAATAGCCAGGTGTGGTGGTGAAGGCCTGTAGTCCCAGCTACTTGGGAAGCTGAGGTGGGAGGACCATTTGAGCCTGAGAGGTCAAGGCTGAAGGGAGCCCTGGTCACACCACTGCAACATGTAATCGCATCCTTTATTCAGCAGAATAAGGGTGAGACAGCAGAGTGAAACCCTGTCTCCAAAAAAAAAAAAAAATGTTATTTCAGTGTCAGCTGGCCCCAGTGGTTCCTTCTCCTTCTCCTTCTCCTTCTCCTTCTCCTTCTGTAGGAGTTTTGTTCTTGTTGCCCAGGCCAGAGTGTAATGGCGCAGTCTCGGCTCACTGCAACCGCCACCTCCCAGGTTTGAGTGATTCTCCTGCCTCAGCCACCCAAGTAGCTGGGATTACAGGCACCCACCATCACGCCCAGGTATTTTTTTTTTTTTTTTTTTTTTGTATTTTTAGTAGAGACGAGTTTCATCATGTTGGCCAGGCTGGTCTTGAACTCCTGACCTCAGGTGATACACCTGCCCTGCCTCCCAAATTGCTAGGATTATAAGCATGAGCCACTGCATCTGGCCCCCAGTGGTTTCTTGTAAGAAACTTGCAGCTCTTCAGATCATTGTTACCTTATTTGTATAGCACATAACGTATAGCTCTGTTGTTTGGTGTGCACACATTTAGAATTGCTGTGTCTCTTTAGTAAGTTGACCGTTTATTATTATATTCTGTCTCTGGTAATTTTCTTTGCCTGAAGTCGCTTTTATCTGATATAGTAGAGCCTCTTCTGCTTTCTTTTGATTAATGTTTGCATAACATACATTTTCCCATGCTTTTACTTTCAATTTGCTTATATCATTATATTTGAAATAAGTTTCTTTTAGATAGCATATGCTTAGTCAGGCTTTTAAATACACTCTGACAATCTCTCTCTTTTAATTGGCGCATTTTAGGCCATTTACTTTTATGTAATTATTGAAATGTTAGGACTCCTCATTACTGCTGGGTGGGAGTAGAAGATCCAGCTCCTCAGGAGACCTCCCCTGGTACCTCTGTGTGTAGGAGGGTTGTGTGCCTCCTTACTGTTCTCCATGAGGGCTTTACTGGCACCATAAGGGGAGGGGTGGACTCACTGCTACTGGGAGGTGGTGAAAGTCTTGAATCTCCACTAGGCCTCTCTGATACCAGCCAGTGGGGAAGGAGCTGAGCAACTCATAACTGCTGGGTTGGGGTGGAAGTCTAGTTTCCCCATGTAGACTCCACTGACACTGCAGGAGTAGAAGGGACTTGTTACTGCTTGTATACAGAGGAGATGAAAGTGCCTTTTCTGATACCAATCCATTCAGCACTGGAGGGCGTTGGGATGCCTCATTACAGCTCGATGAATGTGGAAATCTAAGCTCTCTACCTAGCCTTCGCTTGTAGGGGAGGAGATGGGTCACCTCTAGCATTTGACTGGAATAGAGCAATTATTGTCTAAAGTTTTCTGTCTTGCTGGGCTGCCTTCTTCCTGAGCCTTTGGATAGAGAGAGCAGGTTTTTACTGGCTTTTCTTTTTTTTTTTTTCATCTGTGCCTTTTGGTATTTTCAGGTTATCAGCTTCTTCAGGTCAGGGATATCTGTTACATTTATTGAGTGGAATAGGGTAAAAGTATGTCTACTCCATATTACCAAAAACAGAAGTCTCTATTTTTCCCAATGGGTTTTCTCTCCATTGTTCAAAATGAAAGATGTTTATTGACCTGTCTTCAAGTTCCCTGGCTCTTCTGTTATCTCCATTCTTGTGTTGATTCTATCTGGGGCAATGCTATTTCTATTGTTACGTTTTTCAGTTCTAAAGTTTTCATTTGATTTATTTTGTAGCTTCTAGTTCTTTGATGAGACTGTCTAGCTTTCCATTAACTTTAAGAGTGTTTGTCCTTACTCCTTAGAGCATGATTATAATAGCTACCTTAAAGTCTTTAATACTTCTAGCACGTGGTCATATCAGGATTGGTGAATGTCGGTTGCCTTTTTCCTTCAGAGTTGCTTACGTTTTCCTGGTTCTTTACATCTCTTGTGCAATTTTGGATGTACCCAGGACATTTTGTATATTATGTTATGAGATTCTTTAAACATCTTCTGGGAAAATGTTGACTTTGTTGTTGTTTCAGCAGGCAATGCACCTAATTAAGTTTAGACTGCAACTTCTGTTTTGCTTTCCCTGTATGGGTTATTTACACAAATGTTGTGTTCTCTCTCCGACTTGTCTTTGTTACTTTTCAAATCATCAGGTATTTGTGTTTTGTCCAATGTCTGATGTGCTGCAGTGGGCTCACTCCATTGTGGGAAGCATTATTCAAAAATGCAACTCAACCCCAAAGATTTTCTGCTCTAATTCCCAGTGCTATAAATGCAGGCTATCATGCCAGTGATCATGTTATGTTACATTGCAAAAGTGATTTTGAGATGTTATTAAGATGGCTAATTATTTGACATTGAATTAGTTAAAAAAGGGATTATCAGGGTGGGCCTAATCTAATCATGACAGCCCTTTAAATGCAGAGAGTTTTCTCTGGCAGGTAGCAAAAGAGGAGTCAGAGAGATTTGCAGCATGAGGATGATTTGACACACTTTTGCAGGCTTTGAAGATGGAGGCTTATTTAGAAAGAACCTGAGAGTGGCCTCCAATAGCTGACAGCAGCTCCCAGCTGACAGCCAGCAAGAAAATGGGAACCTTACTCCTAAAACCACACAGAACTGGATTCTCACAACAACCTGAATGGTCCTGGAAGCTGCTTCTCCCCCAAATTCTCCAGCTGAGCATAAGGCTTGGCTTACACCTTGACTTCAGCTTTGCAAGACTCTAACCAGAGGACCTTGCTTGCTGAGCCCATTCAGACCCCTGATCCACAGAACTGTGAGTTAATAAATGGGTGCCATTTGTGGTAATGTGCTGTGCAGGAGTAGAATACTAACACAGCCACCTTGACTGCCATAGAAATTATGAACTTTGTTTTTTAAGTGTTGGCGTAGATCACTTGAAACCTAGCCATACTTTGTCTTCCTCCGACACAGGTTTCATTTGCTTCGCCAGGCATGTTCTGGAAGTTAATAACCAGTTCCATTGCCAGAGATGGTCTGTGCACCCATATGACTTAAAACCAGTTTGCAATTTTGGGGGAGAGCTGGTTGACTTGTAGGTGATCCTTACCTCTGGGATGCACACATACATAGTTGTCAGGCTAAAGTGCAAGTTCCTTAACCTGAAACTCCATTCTTGGCAGGCTCTGAACATGTACTCTGGTCCCCTTCAGCCTGCTAAGTCGACCAAACTCCCACACAGACTTGAAAGCTTCTCTCTGATTGGTGAATGACGCCAGGCAAAGATACTCACAGATACTCCACTCTGGGTTTCTATTTCTGCTGAATCTTATTCTGGTAATTCCTCATTACTCTGATTACCTTTAGTGCTTAAGAAGAGTATCTCTGAACTTTGTCCAGCTTTTTCGATTTCAAAAGGAAGTTTGGCCTTGTTTTCTAAGCCATTATTACTGGAAGTAGAAGTCTGCACTTCAAGTTCTATGTTCTAATTTTACACTTAGGTTTCCAGGTCACTAGAGCTTGCACATTGAGCATTTTTTTAAATGGCCACTTAATACTCACTGGAGGAAGCGAACATCCTCTTATTGTTGAACACTTATAATCTATCCAGTGTTTCCTCTTATTGTTGAATACTGATATCCTAGCCAGTAATGAATACATTTATGTACACGCTTTTTTCTCTTACATTGCATTTTTTTTCCAAGAGTAAGTTCTCTGGTGAGCTTACTGATTCAACGGGTACAAGCTTTTCTTTAAGTTCATATAGTGTCATAAGTGACACTTACGAAACAGACTCAAGTCATAATACCACATCCCCATAAAACAATCTATTTAAGGCATGTAAATATTCACTGTAATTAATTTGATCCTTATTCCATGTTTTAAAAACATTTCAACTTGCTTTTGATTTGGATCACTCTCACCTTTATTCTGAGGGATGGGTGGGGGTCCTGGGGACACGTGGCCCATAGAAGGCTGGAGATGGAGTGGGAGGCAGGCTGACTTGTCATCTCCATTTGATGTGCTGTTGTGTGGCTTCCTACCACAGCTCATCAGCAGAGAAGAGGGAGGGCTCTAAGCATCACCCACTGAGATTCTGGTTCTAAAAGTCTGGGATGGGGCCCCTGAATCTGTATTTTTCAAAGCCTCCCCAGGTGGTTCTGATGGATAGTCAGGTTGAGGAACCAATAGTGTGCTAGTTTCAGAGAGCCGAGTAGAAGGAGTGATGGTTTTAGTGCAAGCAAACAAAACCCGAAGACCTTCTGGCTCATCAGAGCAAACTCATATTAAAGAAGACAGCAATCCTGGAAGGGAAAAGAGAGATAAACAAATTAACGCAAATGGGTTTCAATTAGAATCCAGGCTCGCACAGCCCAGAGAAACAGGAGCTGGGAAGCCAGGTAGGTTATCAGCTGAACCAAACATTCATCAGAGCCAAGCATGCCGGATACATGATGGCCGCTCTGGGTTTTGTTTGTTTTTGGATGTGCATTCTGTCCTTGACTCACGTGTCTTGGCCATTAGCCCAGTAGAGGCCCTTCCTGATGGTATGGGGTAAACAACCTTGGACTTCCCGCCATACAGGTCGCTTGGCCCACTCCAAAGATTAGCTTTTATGGAGAAGCAGAGCTACATTTGACAAGAGGAAGCCCTTCCAATGTCAGTCACCACCATCCCAGGCCACACTGATCTGGTGGCTGCTCATGCCAGCAGTGAGTTTCTTGTGCCTGTGGGTCTGCTGGGAGCTGCAGAGGCACTGAATTGAGTTCTGAGTGGCAAGATCACCCAGAGCAGCTGCCACTTAATTTCCAGTTCTCAGATTTGATGATTTATGTTTCAACCCCAATTAAATTGTAGACCACCCATCCTGTCATGGAAGGCACAGGGCTCTGGGAGGGCCCATTTGCTACCTTGGGACAGATGGACATATCCAGATTGTCCTTGACTCTGCTGGTTTCCCGACTGGGACTACTGCCACATCTTGGGGTGGGCGGGTGGGCTCCAGCCTCCTGTAAAGCTGCAGGAATCAGATAATTGGCCGTCCCCCACCCATATGGCCTCAGGCTGATGAGTCACAGTGACAATGAAAACCAAACTGAGTAGCTCAAGTGCAGCTAAAGAAATCAGTAGGAGGCCAACTTGGCACAGAGCCCAGAGTAAGTTTTCAAACCAGGAGGAGAATGCAGGTTTCTCCTCTCCTCTCCTGGGCCACCTCTTTGTAAAGATAAGGAACAGCAGCTATTGGCCGGGTGCAGTGGCTCACGCCTGTAATCCCAGCACTTTGGGAGGCCGAGGCGGGCAGATCACAAGGTCAGGAGACTGAGACCATCCTGGCTAACACAGTGAAACCCTGTCTCTACTAAAAATACAAAAAATTAGCCGGGCGAGATGGCGGGCGCCTGTAGTCCCAGCTACTCGGGAGGCTGAGGCAAGAGAATGGCGTGAACCCCAGGGGGCGGAGCCTGCAGTGAGCCGAGATCGCACCACTGCACTCCAGCCTGGGCGACAGCGAGACTCTGTCTCAAAAAAAAAAAAAAAAAGAAAAAAGAAACAGCAGCTATTTTAACAGGCAATCTTAATATCTCAGGGCTGATATAGAATGCAAGTTTGTTTCTTGCCCAGGTCATGGTCCAGGGCAGGGCATGGTGACAAGAATCACTCCTGCAGTGATTTAAAAAACCAGATTTCTTCTGGACATCTTCTTTCCTGAGATAGAAATTTGGTTCATATTTCATTCAGATTTGATGCATTTCTTTGCTAATTTATCTCCATGCCTCCCTGTATCTCTCATCTTAAGGAAGTCTTTCTTAAAGTTTTCAGGCTTGGGCAGGAAGGATCTTTACTACAATTCTGAGTCACTCTGTTCAAAACAACATATTCCATTGATCCTTCTTACCCTAGTGCATTTAAAACCTCATCTCTTACTGTTTGGAGTCTAACAATGTTCAGGCATTTTCCAACTTGCGAGATTTCCAATTCCTAGACTCTTTAATCCATTTTTTTCCTGCTTGCTAAGTTCTTTTCTAAGCTCTTCTTTCTCTTGTAACACCTAGTCAGACAGCCAATAAAAATAAACACACACTGAAAATTCTGTTTTTCAAGTTGCTCCCCTGGGGCTAGAAGAGGTGTTCCAAGGAACTGCCTTCCAAGTTATTGAAGGCAACATGTTCATCAAACAAAACTCTGCAGCCCTCCATCCACCATGTGGCTGCTAGGCCAGTGCCTTGGATTTTAGGTGTTTGTTGCCACGCTCTTACCCTTCTGGTACCAATCTCTGCATGAGTCAGTGTAAGTACCAATAGCAGCTATTGGTACTTACAACCCCTCAGGATCACAGTGTCATCATTTCCCCTTGTGCTGCAATGCAGGGCCCATGTGGTGCAATGCAGATTTACAGAGGACTTTGGGGTTCCTCACCAGGACATGGGACAGAAGGCTTGGGGGACCAGTTTAGAACGGCGTCTGCATAATCTCTGTGAACGTCCCATTGACTAAATCTCCATCATATAGTCTCATCTAACTGCAAGAGAGGTTTAGAAAAGCAGACTTCTTGTACCCTCAGGAGGGGGAAAAACAGGCTTAGTGAACATATAACATCATCTCTGTCTCAATGACACAAGGCATGCCTTTTATAAACAATGATAATGAGAAATTCTCCTGCAGTGATGGGAGCCTGTACGGTAACAATGCAGCCGTCTTCCCCATGGGTTTGCCATTTGTGTAGGGATTGGAATGTGAATTGTCTGTATTTGCACTTAAATCTGGATGTCCACCTGATGCAGGGCAGGTGAGCCCCAAATTGGGGCTTAGCCCAGGAGGGTTCTTGGCTTCACCCAGGAAAGAATTCAAGGGTGAGCTGGTGGCATCAAACAGCAACTTCTATTGAAGCAGCCATGTATAGCAGTAGCTGAGATACTCTCCTTGCAGAGCGTGGCTCCCCTTAGGCAGTGTGCCCACAGCAGCAGCTCAGAGGCAGTTCTGCAGACATACTTATACCCACTTTTAACTATATGCAAATTAAGGGTGGTTTATACAGAAATTTCTAGGAAAAGGGTGGTAACTTCTGGGTCATCAAGTCATTGCCATGGAAAGGGGTGGTAACTTCTGGGTGTTGCTGTGGGCAATGGTAAACTGACATGGCACACGGGTTGATGTGTCTTATGGAAAGCTGCTTTCACCTCGGCCCTGTTTAAGCTGGTCCTCAATCTGATCCAGTGTCCAAGTCCCTGCCTCCAGAGTCACATCCCACCTCCTAACTCTCTCTCAGATCAGCCAGGCAGTGAGAAAGTAACTGGGGAGTTCTGGCTCCTGTAGGGATTCAGGAGAACTTCAGGCTGAGCCTGGAAGAAAGAAACAGGACAGGACCCACTGGAGCCACTGCTTTGAGTCTTCCATTTACGCCGTTTGCCTGATGCTATTGGAAAAGGCCTCGTTCTCCTGGTGAGAGGGCTGGCTCCTTCAGAGCAGGAATTCACTGCCCTGTACTCCAGAGAGGGCTGTGCACCCAGCAGATGTTCCATGGGGGTAGTGGGAGAAGGGTTTGGTTTAGTCTTTCTTCACTAAGTGATTAGTGTCATTCTAGCGAAGAAAAGAGAAGGTGAAGGTCAGTTGGGCAGGTGTCCTGAACTCTGTGTCTTCCTGATCTTGAGGATAGGGCATGCAGGGTTTTGGGGATTTTTTTGGGGGGGACGGAGTCTTGGTCTGTCACCCAGGCTGGAGTGCAGTGGCACAATCTCGGCTCACTGCAAGCTCCACCTCACGGGTTCATGCCATTCTCCTGCCTCAGCCTCCCGAGTAGCTGGGACTACAGGTGCCCGCCACCAAGCCTGGCTAATTTTTTTGTGTATTTTTTTAGTAGAGATGGGGTTTCACCGTGTTAGCCAGGATGGTCTCGATCTCCTGACCTCATGATCTGCCTGCCTCGGCCTCCCAAAGTGCTGAGATTACAGGCGTGAGCCACCGTGCCCAGTGGTTTTGGGGATTTTTTTACCTGTTGCATCTGACTGGGGCCACTGAGACTCCTCTTAGGACAACCAACCATCCTGGTGGCTAGGGCTTTTCCAGGAGATGGGATGCTCCGTGCTAAAACTGGGCAGGCCCAGGCTCACTGGCACAAGTTGGCCACCCCACTCTTTCTGACTACAGGCTACTGGGAGAGGAAAGAAGCCTAGGATGCAGAGGAATAAAGGGACAAGAACAGACACCCAGAGAGGCTAGGGACAAAGAGATGGGAGGGGCCCTGAGTGCCCAGGAGCCTGGAACAGTGATGTCCTCCTAGCGTGGGGTCACCTCCCAAAATGCACACTTCATGCTCTGCAGCAGGCCATGTTTTCTGCCTGTTACTCCCTGCTTGCCTTTGGCCACTTCCTGGAATGCTCTTTCCAGCTCTCCACTCCCATTCCCCAGCAGTGTTTCCATCTTGGTTGCTGTAAAGTGCAAAACTCAGAACCCAGGGCACAGGTATGGAGTGACCTATGCAGAGGCGAGTGTGGCGTCTTCCTTGTTCTAGATGTCAGGCCTTTGTGAATGCAGCCTAAAACCACATCCCACCTGTGGTGAGCAACATTACGCTCTGCCTAGAGCCAGCTGAGCCTGGAATCCACAAGACGGCCCTTTCCCAGTTCTTTTTTTATAAACTGCACTTAAGGCATGGAGTCATTGGAAGAACTCAGAAACCCATGGTGAGGGGTAGGGAAGGGGCAGGGGACACGGGGGTTTGGATCAATGGAGGTAAGAACACCTGGTTTCAGGGTTTGGGTGCCTGTCAGTCACAGCTCCCAACAATCAGCTTATTGGAGGGAGACAGTGTCCCTCAGGCTAGGAGAGAGAGAAGAAGAGAGCCAGTTCTCCTTTGAGCAGATTCTGAAGGCAATAAAGGCAGACAGCCTGGCCTCTGCTCTGACCCCAGGGAGCCCGCCCTGGCTAGTGTGGGCAGCAGGTGAGGGAGGCCTTTGCTGGAGCCTGGCCCACATCAGGTGGCTCCATCCTCCTCTCCCAGGTCTGGATACACAACAGAGTCAATCCCTGCCCGCCACCTCTATGCCAGGGCACAGCTCCCAACACCCTCAATAGAACAGCCTGGATTCAGCTCAAGGAGATAGGCAGGTGATGGGAGGTGTTGGGGGGCAGGCCAGGCAGGGCTAGGCAGGGCTGGAGCCCACAGCAAAGACCTATAGCCAAGGGCTCCTGCGCCCAGGGAAAGGCCCAAACAGAAGGGGAGGCCTCATGGGCAAGGGCTGTCAGCTGGGCAGGGGGTGCCCTAGGAGGAGGACTGGCAGCTGGGCCAGGTGGGTGATGCTGTGCTATGCTTCCTGGCCCTTCAGCACATTGCAAACCCGGTGTGGGAGCACATTCTTCTTACTCCCCAGGGCCTTCAAATCCACCCTGCCATCCCATGTCACATGAGAAGGAAGATTCAGAGAGGTCAGATCACAGATCAAGGCCACACAGCCCAGGTCTATGAGGGTGAAATGCCGCTGCACTTCACAGCTGAAACGAAGAGACTTTGCTTTTGAAGGAGGCAAGTGCTACTCTGAGACCTTGCCTGGGAGCACAAGTCACACATAGTGCCACGTGGCCAGTGTCTCCATAAACACGTACAGGCAGCTGAACAGGACCAGGGACCAAAGGGCCTCAGGCAGGGCCAATGACACCAAGGCCAGGAGGCCTCACAGAGGCCCAGGCTCGGTCAGTTCCTCCTGAAGACTGGACAGGAAGAGGGGGTGGGGGTCAGGCTGCAGCAAATCCATCGCCCAAGGGCTGAGAGCCTCTGGGTGCAGGATGGAAGGTTCCTAGGGTTCCACAGAGCACCCGCTGCTGCTCAGGGGGCAGAGCACAGGGAAGACAAAATCAGAAAGCACATCAGATTCTGGAGAGGTGAAGGCGAGTGAGAATGAGGTCTGGAAAAGGTGTAGCAGGGGCAGCGTGGAGAATGAGGATCCCAGGGAAGGGTCAGGTTGTGCTCCCATTCCCAGACAGCATCACATCTTCATGGAGAGAGTCCTCAGAGATGGAGGACTGCCTTGGGCCTAGACTTGTTAAATGGCCCTCTCTCCTGCAAAGGAGCTTTCTGGGTACACTGCTTTACCTTCCTGATACATGGGGTTCCAGCCCTGCAGAGCGGGCTCCTTTCTCTTCTTAAGGATGGGGCCTTCCTGATGTTGCAACCACCCAGTGGGTTCAACTTGCCTGCTGCCCAGACAGAGCCAAATTATCGAGACAGGAGAATTGCAATAGAGAAAGAGTAATTTACGCAGAGCCGCCGTGCAGGATACCGGACTAGAGTTTCATTATTACCAAATCAGTCTCCCCAAGCATTCAGGGATCAGAGTTTTTAAGGACAACTTGGTGGGTTGAGGGGAAGCCAATGAGCCAAGAGTGTTGATTGGTCAGGGTTGGGGGGAAGCCAGTGAGCTGGACATACTGATTGGTCAGAGATGAAATCATAGGGAGTCAGAGCTGTCTGCTTGCACTGAGTCAGTTCCTAGGTGGGGGCCACAAGATCAGATGAGCCAGTTTATTGACCTGGGTGGTGCCAGCTGATCCATCAACTGCAGGGTCTGCAAAATATCCCAAGTACTGACTTCAGGAGCAGTTGAGAGAGGGTCAGAATCGTGTAGCCTCCAGCTGCATGACTCCTAAACCATAATTTCTGATCTTGTGGCTAATTTGTTAGTCCTACAAAAGCAGTCTAGTCCTCAGGCAAGAAGGAGGTTTTGGGAAAGGGCTATTATCACCTTTGTTTTAAACTATAAACTAAGTTCCTCCCAAAGTTAGTTCAGACTACGCCTAGGAATGAATAAGCACAGCTTGGAGGTTAGAAGCAAGATGGAGTTGGTTAAGTCAGATCTCTTTCATTGTCTCAGTCATAATTTTACAGTGGCGGTTTCAATGTCAGTTACTCCAGGCAAAGCAAGGCTTCACAGCTTTGGGGAAAATAAGCATCCTCATCCAGACCCCAAGGGAGGGTTCTTGGACCTCTCACAAGAAAGCATTTGGGGCAAGTTCATAAAGTAAAAGCAAAGTTTATTAGGGAAGTAAAGAAACAAAAGAATGGCTACTCCATAGGCAGAGAAGCTCTGAGGACTGCTAACTGGCTATTTTTATAGTTATTTCTTGATTACATACTAAACAAGGGGTGGATCTTTCATGAGTTTTCCAAGAAAGGGGCAGGGAACTGAGGGTCCCTCCCTTTTTTAGACCATACACGGTAAGTTCCGGAAGTCGCCATGGTGTTTGTAAACTGTCATCGGAGTGTCTTTCAACATGCTAATGCATTATAATTAGCATATAGTGAGCAGTGAGGACGACCAGAAGTCACTTTTGTCACCATCTTGGTTTTGGTTGGATTTGGCCGTCTTCTTTACCACATCCTGTTTTATCAACGGGGTCTTTATGACCTATATCTCGTGATACCCGTCTGCCAACCTCCTATGACTAAGGATGCCTAACCTCCTGGGACTGCAGCGCAGCAGGTCTCAGCCTCATTTCACCCAGACCCTATTCAAGATGGCGTCTGGCTTGAACGCCTCTGTCACCCCCAGCCTGGCCACAGAAACCACAGTTATAGTTAAGAATCTAGGGTCTAGTGGGCACAGGCCCCCTGCCAGGTGCTGCCCCTTCTTCCAGCCCTCCTGACAGCAGAGGCCTGAGACCTCTGAAGAGCAGGAAGGGAGGCAGCAGTCCCCAGCAGAGGGACAGGGACAGCCCAGCCCTGGGGATACTCTTGGCCTTGGCCCAGGCTCCAACCTGGCTCAGCCCCCTGCTCTGGAGGGAGCCAGACGCCCTGAGGCAGCACTGGTGGCCTGAAGAGCCAAGTCTTTCAGGGGATGGGAGAAGCAGGCACCTGCAGCTCCCAGGTGCCCACCCCGTACCAGCTGGTCCTACAGAGCCTTTCCGATGCCTGCCTCAGTTACACGTCCTGGAGGACCCGCAGGTGCATGCACACACACGTATGTACATGCGATGCACGTGTCATGCAAATACATTTATGTTATACTATGTTAATTACACAAGCCTCCATGACCTCCCTGTGCTGTGTTAATTACACAAGCCTCCTGACATACTGACTGCATTTTTATAAGTACTTTTTCTTATCCCAACAAACCCCGCCAAAGCTTGAGAGTATTTATAAAGTATAGCAAAGCTACATTAAATATTTAGAAAAAGTTACTTTTTAGCTCATCTCTCAATTAAGAAAACTAAAAAATATATATTTTTACAAATCTTTGACTTGTCAGGCTAAAAATATTTCTATATTAAATAGCTTTATTTTTGCCTTCCAGAATAATGCCATCATACATTCCAGGGAGGATCCCATTTCTAGAACTCGAGGGTCAGGATTTGGGAGAAATTCCCAGTTCCTCCCTTTACAGCTGTGTGAGGTGCGTGTTTCTTCATTTAAATCCCCTGTTGGAGGTTGAAATGCCCAGAATGGGGGATGAACAGTGCTGAGGGGAGTTCTGATGCCAGGTCTCATCTTGACTATGGCCCGGGGTGCGTGGCTGAGCTCTTTGTTCCCTAGAAGACTGCCTGGCAGTGAATGGCTGAAGTGTGAGGCCACAGTGCATGGAAAGTCAGCACCTGTCAATGATTTGTCATCCTGTCTAAAAGCTAGGGACCCAGATCTATGAGAAAAGAGATGTCTGGGTGTAATTTCCTAGGGCAGCACCCCGTCATTTAGTTATAAACCCTCAGGTTTGACAGCTTGCTAGTTTCTGTCCTGAGGACAGGTCAGCCCCCTGGGTGGGTGGCGCAGCCCCCTCCCACGGGCCCAGGAAGGAAGGGCGGGCCATGCCTAGGACCGTCCCTGCCTTCCCCTGTCCTGGCTCATCCCAGGCCTCGGACCCAGAGTGAGGAGGGAAGGTGGAGATGGCTCACGGAGGGTGAGGCCGGAGCTGTGTCCTGATCTTCATGGTGAGCCCCTCCAGGAACTCAGAGGAAACAGTGCACTCTCCCCCGAGAAGTCCCAGATGCGCAGCCCTCTCCAAGATGTGTGTGGGGCTTAGACCAGCTAAGACCCAGGAGGGACCCTTGTAGGGGAAGGAGGGGGCCCGCACTAAAAAGATCAGGGAGGGATCATGGCCTCCTCGGACCCTTCTGGATCCTCTCTGAGTAGAGGGTATAGGACAAGGGCAGGGCTGTTATGAGAGGGATCGGGGACTCAAACAGCCGTACAAGGGTCAGCACTGGCTGATGCTGGGGTGCAGAGCCTCTAAAAGCCTCGTCAGCCTGAGCTGGCTGGGGACCGGGGACAGGGGACGGGTCCTCAGGAGGACCAGGAGGTGGTGAGAGGAGAAAGCCAGGTGCCATCCTCAGCAGATACAAGCTTCTGCGCTAATATACTTTGCTCTCTTGCAGGCAGCTTGCCTGAGAGAAGCAGGTGGAAGGGGCTTTGGCTTTTCTGATTCAATCTGCACTGGGCTCGGCTGCAGGGCAGCTTTGGGATGGACACTCGTGGCCAAAAGGAGGGTTCTTCCCTCCTCAGGAGTGCTTGGGTCCCTCACACCTGCCTCATGTAACTGCTCTCTCCGTTTTGATGAAGGAGTCACAGGCACACAGCCACGCTTGCTTCGGCTTGTGAGGAGGTAGCGAGCGGATCCCACGAAACCCAGCACAGCAGGCGGCAGGAAGCCTGGGTGACGGGGGTGAGTGGGGAGGCTGGGGGCCTTGGACAGGCAACAGCGTCTCTGAGTGCAGGAGAAACTTCCTCTGCAATGTGCCTTCTCACTTCCCTGCCATCCAGCTCACAGAGAAGCCCAGACGGTCCAGCCCCAGGAAGGCGTTTAGCCTGCCCAGGGCTGCACTCTGAGCAGGGCTGCACTCTGAGCCCATCACAGCATGAAAGTCTTGTATTTGTTCTTAAGGAAGGTTCCTGCTGGCATGGTCAGAAACACATTCTTACTCATTGTCAAGGAAAGACAGAGGTTTGGGGTGAGTTAATGCCACAAATCTGGAAGGGTTGATTGTGGAAACAGAGCTGGATTTGAACCTCTTCCGCACAGCAAGACGAACCCAATTTAGAATCACGACCTGTGTTTCTTTTACAAGCCATAGGGCCAAGCTCCCAACCCTACCCCTCACCAACTATGTATGGAGGCATCCTGACCCTGAGGAAGGCCTGGGCTAGGCAGGTCGCAGCTTCATCTCTGACACCTTGTAGCTGTAATTGTATCCTTTCCCCGACTTCCAGTTGATGCCATTTGCAAAGCTGCCATGAGTCCCCCTGAGGTAGCGACCATTCAGGTTTGACACATGGCAGTTTTTGTACCACCAAGCTCCCTGATACACCACAGCACAATTTCCGGTGTTAAGGTCATTGTCCTGGTCTTTGGTGGAGAAGGACTGGTTGTTGTGGGACATCAGGGAATCACCTGTGCAGGAGGAAATGTGAGTATCGTTACAGGCAGTAACATCATTACAGACAGTAAAAGTCTTTATACCTGAGGCCTGGCCTGGTGTGTCCTCCATGTATGGTTATGCAGGTTGTGCACTGCACAATCCAAGAAGTGCAATCCATGACTCCAGTGAATACTGCCCTGCTGTTGGCAGTGGTCTTGGCAAATTGTCTTTAGGTCTAGCCCTGCCACCTAATGTGTACTATGTTTATTTCACAGAAGAACAGGAGGCAGGGGTCAGCATCATCATTCTCTACTCTGGATTCTACCATGGCAGACCCCTTCCAGCCACGCCCCGCAGAGATATCAGCTGCTGTCACTGTGCATAGGTCCCTGCTCTGCAGAGACTTCCTTCCCACTGGATGTCCTTGCTGGGGTTTCTGCAGTCATACACTGATGTGTCCCATGACCCCCGTGCTACACAGAGCACAGATGTTAGTGTCTGCATGCAGAGATGGACAAATTGGCTCAGAGAGGTGAGGCCTCTTCCACAAGGCCGCCAGGACACTAGCACGCTCTCTCCACTTCCCAAACCCCCCTCAGAAGCCCAGGCCACACAGCCCAAGCAGACACTCACCCGCACTGCCCTCCACAAAGGCCCCCAGGACCAGATTGTACTTCTCCGCCTCGTCGGCCACCTTGAATGATCTGTACTTAGCAAACTGGTGGTTGTCGTCAAAGTCCACCAGGTCTACACGGAGCTCGCTGGTTCCTGTTAGAGAAAGGTTTCAGGGTCCCAGTAGAAGGGCCCTCTACCTTTAGACATGGGAGCTGGGGAGCTGGGGCAGGGCCTGGAAGGAGGTCTGCACTCCATGGAGGCAGAGGGCGGACAGCACCGCAGCATCCCCAGGGCCTGTGTAGCTCTGACCAGGCACGGTGTGCTGAGCAACAGGGCAAGACTCTTGACTCCCAAATCCTAGCGGATAAGAGGCAGAGTTGGGGTTGGGCCCAAAATCCACTATAGGGCCACTGTGTCCCTCCTTCCGACTCTCAGGACCTGAGATGCCAGTGGGGCCAAGACCTGAAGAGGCCTTCAGCCCAGAGCTCTAACCCTCTCCCATCCCAATGCTGTCAGAGCCTGTGGCAGGGGACGCAGCCCTCGGAGGTCCCAGTGCCGCCTGAGTGTGCTCAGGGTCCAATCCCCTGTGGGCCAAGGGGCTTTTGTGTTCCATGCAGCCCAGGCCTAAGGGGCAGGGGCACCCCCATTCAGGGCCCCCCGACCCCCAAGCCCCGGCAGCGGCCCTACCCTGGGCAGTCAGGGCATGGATGTTGTCGTTTCCCAGCCAGAACTCCCCCAGCTGACTGCCGAAGCCCTGCTTGTACGCGGCCCAGTCCCGGTAGAAGTCCACGGAGCCGTCCACCCTCCGCTGGAAAACCTGTGGAGGAGCCAGGGGACAGGAGCCGGGGGACAGGAGCCAGGGGACAGGAGCCGGGGGACAGGAGCCGGGGGACAGGAGCCGGGGGGGCCAGGCCGACGTCCCACAGCACGGGGGACCCGCCCTCCAGAGGAGCAGCGTTTGTAGTTGGCAGAGCATCACGGGCTGGGGTCACCAGCACGCCCACCTGGTCTCCTCGCAGACCCCACGGGATGAAGGAGGAAATGGGGGCTCAGAGAGGCGAGGCAGCAAGCCCCAAGCCACACAGCAGGAGAGCACCCGGCCTCTCCCAGCCTCCCCCATGGCTTGGACTTTTACCCACGGGTCACCTCCCCCATCATCTCTGACTGTCCCCAACCAGGGGAATAGAGAATTCCAGAGTGTGTTCTCCCGCCAGGTGTGCAGCCTGGCCTCCAGGACTCCCAGGCTGACCGCCTCTGCCTAGGGCCCCTCAGCCCCACACTCACAGTCCATCCCCCTCCGTCCGTGTCCATGTCACAGAGCACAGTCAGGCGCTGGCAGTCGGGCAGGTAGATGGTGTGCCAGCCGCTCAGGAAATGCCCCCGGTCTAGCAGGTCCTTGCAGGTGCGTGGGCCTGGGAAGGGAACCCGGGGAGTGGCTACAGGACAGGAACCCTGGGCAGGGCAGGGGCAGTGGGAGGGAGGCCTGGGAGGAGCAAGGCCATAGGTGCCCGTATGAACAGAGCAGGACTCTGAGGCTTGGACGGGGACACGGCTCCCAGGGCCACGCAGCTGTGATGGCCACACCCAGTCGGCCTGACCCTCCCACCTCCCAGTGTCACCCCCACCTTCAGCTCCTGGGCACCTGGCCTTCTGGGGTAGATTAGAAGATAGAAGAAAATTGCCATGGAGTGTATGTAAGTTGTCTGGACAATATTTGTCACTTCCTTGAATAATTAGGGGACAAGGAAACGGGCAAACAACCATTTTCTTCTGTTCATATTTGTCACTTCATTCTGGCAATGGCGTCGTATGACCCTGGACTTCTAGCCAAGGGCAGCCACAAGCCGTGGGAGGAGTGTGGGGATGGTCAGTCACCTGTCAGGCACGGCTGGGGCTCCCCAGGTGCTCCTGTTCATGGGTGAGAGAGGACACACGTGTCACAGTTTGGAAATCAGAGCCCTTCAGCCCCCATTGGTCTGTGGACACTGCATAGAAAGTGGAGACCATTTTCTGGGCCTCCCCAGGAGGTGATGGTATGGGTCCACTCAAGGAGTCCCTGACCCTGGTTCTGTTGACCGAATTTTTCTTTCCCTCGAAGGATGCCTGCACTGGCCCCTCCACCACATGCACCCCTTTCAGAGGTTCCTGGGGAAGCAGAGGTCACCATCCCAGAGACGGCTGAGGCCTCCACATGCCAACTAGAGGAAGCCTGGATCTTCAGGGTTCTCCTGAGACCCCAAGGCCTACAAACAGCCCATCTTGGTGGACACAGTAATATGATGTGGGGAGTGTTGTTTGGGGTCTGGGCACCAAACCTGCATATTTTATGTTTAGACACAACCCATATCTGAGCCTGGGGTTTGGTGACTGTAGGGTGGTCTTATTCTGAGTAGGTCTGTGGGTAAAGGTGAGTGAGTAAAGGGAGCTTCAATTTCCTACTGCATATTTTTCTGATTCTTCAAAATATTCCTCAAGAAAATATATCAGAAAATTCTTTGTTTTAAAGCAGAGAATTTCCACTAATTCTGTGTTTGGAACTTGTTGACACAGTTCTCCAAGCCATCCGGGGCTGATCCCGGTTTTCGAGCAGAGTCAGGAGGAGGGGACAAGACAGGGCCTCATGCTCAGGGGACAGAGGCCAGGACTGAGTGGGGCTTAGAGAGGTGAGCAGACACTCCCACCCCACCCTCTCAAGACCACTTCCACATTAGAGGGACAGGATTTGGCCTCAGGCCCACCCACAGGGCAGATGCTCCTGCACTGAAAACCTTCCCCTACCCAAGAACCTCTTCCCCCATACAGACAGCCCCCCCACTAAGAACCCCTCCCCACACTAAAAGTCCGTCCCCCAATAATCAGAACCTCTCCCCCATCCCAGAATCTCTCCCCCATATTGACAGCTCCTCCCTCCCTGCTGATAACACCTCCCCACAGCCTGCCCACCGGGAACCCCTCCCCCAACACACACCCCAAGAAACCTCTCCTCCGACATTGAGAACCTGCTCCCACACTGATGACCCCACTCCCCCAAACTGAGACCCCCCACACACATTGAGAACCAGCTCCCACACCGATAACCCCACTCGCCCAAGCTGAGAACCCACACACACATTGAGACCTCTTCCCTGACACTGAGACCCTTGCCCTGGACTGAGCCCCAGGAGCCCTGCCTGGGCAGGTGTTGGCTCTGGCGAGGACAGCATGGCAGCCTCAGAAGACCTGCCCACATTCCTCTGCAGCCGGGTCTGGAAGGGCCTCGAAGCCCCTCCTCACTCTTGTCCCCTCCTTACCGTTGGACCCAGGTGGTCCTGCCTTCCCAGGAGGTCCAGGGGGGCCGCGTTCTCCTGCAATTTCCAAAGACACTGCCTTGAGCAAAACTCCCTGGCCCAGGATCAAAGGGCCCACCCTGAAGCTGGTGGCTGTCATTTCCAATCATGACCATGACCCTGCTCATGCTACGATGTGACTGTGGCCCCGCCCGGGCTTGCCCACCCTGCACCAGAAGGTTCTAGACCCAGGACCCAGGCCTCACAGGGCTCTCCTATTCACTCAGGGGCCGGGAGCTAGAAATCCAGAGACCATGGGTGGAATCCCGGCTCTTTTCCTCCCAAGTGTAAGAACAGAGGGAAATCCCTGGACTCTTTGAGCCTCAGTTTCCTCATCTGAGACAGGTGGAGAAGAGTGTCGTGGCCTCCGTGTTAAGGTGGGAAGGTGGAGGGACGTAGAGCTTAGAAGTTGTGCCAGTGGCCGAGCAAAGCTGGTATTGGATCAAGGACTAGGAGACGGAGCTACAGAAGCATGTCCAAATATGAGCTCATGAAATAGTTAAGAAAGACGCTCCCTCCATGTCAGAACGCTGTTGGGCCCTGGGAGTCAGCTCTGTCCCTGGCTCTAGCAGGGGCCCGACCCAGGCTCTCGATCTAGGAACCACGGTGGGGGTGTTGCCCAACTCAGCATCTAGTTTAAAAAGAGCAAGAGGCAGTGCCCCCCGCCATGCCTGGCTTCCCCACCCAGCCTGCACATACCTCTCTTTCCATTGGTGCCTGCCTCTCCCTTGGGCCCAGGGGCCCCGGGCAGCCCCGGGCAACCTCGGAGAATGGTGAGCTTGTCGGAGCCCTCCAGGCCCACCATCTTCACCTCTGCAGAGAAACACGGGTGGCCACTCAGTGTCACCTGGGCCTGAAGACTCCACTGAGCCACAGATACACCACTCAACTGAAAGGCACCTGCCACCTTGGTGACATCAGGACTGGGCAGATGGCTATAGCCACAGCCACCTCCCTCAGCTGGAGGGTCACCTGGAAGGGAGGTTTTCCTGCCCTGGTGGGCACTGGTCAGGCAGAAAGGTGATTTGGGGCAGAAGCCTGGCCTTGGAGGCTACCCTGCCCGAAGGCAAACCTCACTTCCTCAGTACTATGCGTCCTGAAACAAGTCCCTTAACCCCTCTGAGCCTCTGTTCCCTTACCTACCGAGGGGTGCAGGTTCATTTCAGCTCCTACCATTTAGGATAGCATCCTAATCTCGTCTGTTCTCATCTATCGTATCATTGTAATCAATATCAGGTGAGAAGGACACAGGGAGAGAGGCTGCCATTGCGACTCCCACGCCTGATCTTGGAGCAGATCTGAGAGGGGATGGGCTCCTGCGGGTCCACCTAGTTCCTCCACAGAGGGAGGCGTCCTTCAAGGACACAGAACAAGTTGGTGCGAAACTAGAGCTGGAATACAGCTTTGTTGTTTTGAATTAGATAACTCAAATTCAAGTGAGTGTGTTACGAAAATAACACGTGCTATTATTTGATCATTTAGAAATTCTAGAAGTGTTTAAGGAAGAAAATGATGCCACCCTAACCCCACCACTCCACAACAAGCCACTAGGAGTTTCCAAGCAAATCCCTGCTGCTCCTGGCCTATGTCCCACTCCACGCCACGGGTTGCTCCTTGAATGCGCTGCTGGCCGCAGCACACCCCAGAGCTCTGTGTCTCACTGCATTCCAGAAATCCCAGCACGAATCTCTGCAAGCATCGGGAGCATCGCAAATTCCTGACCCTCCAGCCCAGCCCCAGGTGGACGGAGTCAGGACCTGACTTCAGAACCTGCATTTTCAACCTGCCCTCCCATGCACTGGAGCCCATGGTTTGGCACCTGAGTGTCCTCTTGGGAGCCCCGAAGGAGGTCCAGAACTCACGGGGACGATGCCACCCTTATTGTGCCACATCAGGGACACCATGGGAACTGACATCTCCAGAGCCCAGCAGGTCCTGCAGTGCTGGGTGCTCATCCCCACCTGACACCCTGTCTCTCCAGGTCCTCATCCCCGCCTGACACCCTGTCTCTCCGTGATGGCGATCATGGCAGAATATCTGACTGGTATCTATCCAGTGGCTGGCGCCACAAGCCTCACCTCCCCACACAACACCATGACTACGCTTTTTACGCTTAGAGGGGGACATGTGGCCCAGGGAGGCTGGAAACCTGCCTCGGTTTCCATTATGGGAGGGCAAGCAGAGGAAGCTCTGTCTCTGAGACGCCGCATCCATTCAGGGCCTCTGTGTTTGTTCACATGAGATGAGGTGCGCAGAGCTTCTGTCTTGCTAGACGATGCTCCACATGGCCTGGTGCAAGGCCTGGAAGCCAGGAAGCCACCAGTCACGAACCTGCCAGCTTTCAGGATGAGAAGTTTCCAAGAGGAGGCCCTGGAGCGCCCTTACCTGGACAGGTGTCTGCCGCCTGGACAGCCCAGGCCATGCCCAGGAAAGTGAGCAGCAGGGTGGCAGGGCCCAGGACCCCCACAGCTCTGTCCAGCTCCATCTCTTCTGGTCTTTGCTTCAAAAGGTCCCTGGCCTCTTATAGGGCTACAGAAGCCAGCCTCCCTCAGACTCTAATTTCTTATCTTCCTAGTGACAGCCGCTTCCTCTCCGCGGGCTTGGTGACGCCAGCAGGAGGTGAGAGATCATCTCCGGGGCTACTCCCTACCCCCCGCCCCTTGGGGATCTCATGGCGACTGTCATCCCTGCAGGGGGACGGTCTCCTTCCAGGGAACAGGCGGACTTGCTTGTGGCCTTGGGCAAAAAGCCCAGGCCCATCCTCCCACCTTTGTTCAGCGGTGAGCAGATGACGCCATGAGCTGAGGACGGGGAACAAGGAAGGGTTTGCTAAAGATGTTCTGCTTCAAAGAGGTCTCTCTCCCTTATCCAAATACCTAAAGTCCTCATGGCCAGAGCTGGTCATGGGCCACTGGTGTGGGCCTTACACAGTAACCCTCACCACATCATGAGCAGACTTGGGACACTCCTCGAGAGGCTTGGAAACTGCCACTATGAGGTCCAGGCAGGCTGCCAGGGCGAAAACGAGAGGAAAATGCGTGTGTGTCCACCATTTCCTGGGGTAGCATATAGAGCACAGTGGCACACAAACAGGCGGGAAAGGAGAGGAGAGTGGGGAGCCTGGGGGACTATGACCCAGGGGCACACCTGAGGGGGAGACCTCGAGTGTGAATGCAGGGGCTTAGCCTGTAGGGAGGATGAGAGTAGCCGAATTTCACTCCTAGGGCCCAGGGAACCCCCAAACCCTGAGGCCAGGCTTCCCACCTGTAGGATGGCTGTGGACGTCAGTGGTTGTCTTTGCCTTTTGGAGAAGAGCTGGCCGGAAGGTGCACTCTCACCTGGAACTGAGCCAGGTTAGAGACAGAGACGGTAGCAGGTGGGGCCCCAGAAGCCATATACCTAAAGCCCCCAGAGACAGAACCAGCACTGCACCTCCCACTACCACCACCGCACCCTGCCGCCTGCCGCCATCAGGATGCCGGGGTGCCTTCTTCCTTGGCAAGGTCAGTAGAAGGATTTTAAACTGTGACCGCAGCCCATCAAAGCCACTCAACAAACAAAATCCCATGGGATAGTCCTTCAATGCCCACGGAGATGTGTGGTCCCGAGACCATGACTACTTAAGACCCCCCTCAGGTTCCATGTTGTTTAGGGGCAGACCTCTCAAGACTTCAGGCTATGCCGGATGCAGATGCGTTCCAGGGGAAGACACAGGCTGCATGGAGGTGCAGATGTGGAACCTAGAAAGATGGCTTGGGAGCATCTTCCTCAAAGTCCTGAAGTCACCTGCAGAGGAGCCAGGTCCCCAGAGCTGCCCAGTGAAACCCCAGCAGTCAAAATTCCGAGTCCTTATGCAGGTCCCTTTACTGCGGGCTATTTGTCCTTCTTAGTAGAAGCATCTTTCAAACCTGGGTGACTTAAAATTAAGTCTAGAAGGCTTTAAAAGCTCAAAGACATTATATTAATATTTTAGTGTTCAGAAATCTAAAAAATATGCTATTTAAAGTACTTGTAATAATCAAGAGAATTTGGCCTATTGGAGTGGGTGCAGGATAACTTCAACAGAAAATGGCCAATTGAGTAATTGATTTGGCAGAGTGCATTTATGTGGAAACCTTACTAAATTCATATAAACTATTGAATCAGTTTATTGGAACTCTGAGTTTATCACCTGGTGAATTTAAATGATTACATTTCTAGCAGTTCATATTCGGAAGGATTTTTTAAAGTTAGACGAGGTACTAAAGGATGAATGTGGTTATATTAAATGTATAAATGCAGTAACAATGTTTGAAGGTGTTTAGTTAGCTAAGTTAAGGAATGGACCAAGAATTATTCACAGGTTCCTTATAGGAGGTTATTAAAAGATAGAATAATAAGGTTTATAAGTCACACTTTAAAAATGAAGGCAGAATGCAGCTTTTAAAGGACAATTTTTTTTTGAGACGGGGTTTTGCTCTTGTTGCCCAGGCTGGAGTGTAATGGCGCGATCTCGGCTCACCACAACCTCTGCCTCCTGGGTTCAAGCGATTCTCCTGCCTCAGCCTCCCGAGTAGCTGGGATTACAGGCAGGCACCACCATGCCCGGCTACTTTTTGTATTTTTTAGTAGAGATGGGGTATCTCCATGTTGGTCAGGCTGGTCTCGAACTCCAGACCTCAGGTGATCCACCCACCTCGGCCTCCCTAAGTGTTGGGATTACAGGTGTGAGCCACCACGCCCGGCCCTAAAGTAAGATTTTTAATAAATGGAAATAACTAAATTTGAATTCTTTTTAGAAAAGCAAGGAAGACCTGAAAAGTCTTTAGTGAACTCAAAATTGCCCACAAATGATAACACAAAAAAACCCAAAGCCCTCACAGGCACCAGTGTAAATGTTGGTGGGGGTGCTTCCAGGGGTCACACCATTTGTTATGGGCGAGGAGGCTGAGGCCCAGAGAAGGGCAGAAGGTCCCACAAGGCACATGGCCAGTTCATGGCTGAGCAGGCATCCGGCCCTAGCTCCTTGGGTCCCACCCCAGGGCCTTTTCTACCCCCCCTGTATTAATCAGGGTTCTCTTAGAGGGACAGAACTAATAGAATCGACATATATAAAGGGGAGTTTATTAACTATTAACTTACAGGATCACAATAGGCTGTCTGCAAGCTGAGGAGCAAGGAGAGCCAATCTGAGTCTCAAAACTGAAGAACTCGGAGTCTGATGTTCCAGGGCAGGAAGGATCCAGCACGGGAGAAAGATGTAGGCTGGGAGGCTAGGCCCGTCTCGCTTTTTCATGTTTTTCTGCCTGCTTTTTATTCACTGGCAGCTGATGAGATGGCGCCCACCAGACTAAGGGCGGGTCTGCCTTCCCCAGCCCACTGACTCAAATGTTCATTTCCTTGGCAGCATCCTCTCAGAAACACCCAGGATCAATACTTTGCATCCTTCAATCCAATCAAGTTTACACTCAGTATTAACCATCACATCCCCCTTCCAGAAGTTTCCCTCCTACACAAGCTACCTCTGTGCCTCAGCCGAGGTCTCCACCCTCAGTGTGCCAGCTGTTCTAGGACAGGTGGTCTGTACACAGGAGACAGGCCAGGCAGGCATGGATCCCATCTGTGAGGTCTCTAACATGACCAACGTCTCACAAAGGCCAGGAGGAGAGAAATGGAGAATGCAGCCGTGAGACTCTTGTAGCAGACAGCAGTGGCTTCATGTTGCCGGAAGGTAAACTGTGATTATGGAAAGAGATTTATTACAATTTCTAACGCGGCCACTAAAATAACAACTTTCTACAGATTCAAGTCATACAAAGTATGTTCTCAGACAACAATGGAATTAATTAGAAATCAAGAAAAGAAAGGTGTCTAGAAAACCCTCCCAAATATTTGGATACTAAATAACATTCTTCTAAATAAGATTTAGGAAATAGAAGAGGCCAAAGGAGAAATTAGAAAGAATTTTGAATTGAATAAAAACAAAAAGGCAGTAAAATACAGTTTACGTGGTGTTCCTAAAGCACTCCTTGGGAGGCAAATTACAGTGCGAAATGCTCACTAAAAAGGAAGAAAGGTCTCAGGTCAACAGCCTCTGCTTCTGTCTCAAGAAACTAGAAAAACAAGAGTAAATTACTTCCAAAGTAGAAAGAAAAGAATGAATAATAATGAACAAGTGCAGAAAATCAATACAACCTGAAGCTGATTCTTTGAGAAAGTAAATAAAATTTATAAACCTCTAGTCAGACTGAAGAAAAGAGAAAAAAGAGAGAGAATGCAAAATATCACTATAAGGAAGAGATCAATGACCTCACTACATATTCTACAGATATTATGAGGAATATAAGGGGATATTAAAACACTTTAGCACCAATATATTCAACAGCAGAAATGAAATGGACAATTTCTTTGAACCACCAAAGTCACTCAAGAAATACATAAGTGGAACAACTGGCATGGTAGCTCACGCCTGTAATCCCAGCACTTTGGGAGGTCGAGGCAGGTAGATCACTTGAAGTCAGGAGTTCGAGACCAGCCTGGCCAACGTGGCAAAACCCCCGTCTCTACTAAAAATACAAAAATTAGCTGGTGTGGTGGTGGGCACCTGTAATCTCAGCTTCTCGGAAGGCTGAGGCAGGAGAATTACTTGAACCCAGGAGGCGGAGGTTGCAGTGAGCCAAGATCGTGCCATTGCACTCCAGCCTGGGTGACAAAAGCGAAACTCCATCTCAAAACAAAACAAAACTATACATATAAAATAAATTGAAATTGTAGTTAAGCCTTTATTATTATTATTATAAAGAAGTGTATCGGGATAATGTGGTACTGATGTGAAGGTAGACATATAGACCAATGGAACAGACAAGAGAGCCCACGAAGAAATAGAGAGTCTACAGAATAGAAAGCCCAGCAAAAAAATCTCCAGGCCCAGACAGTGTCACTGATGAAATCTACCAAACATTTAAGGAAAAAATAATAGCAATTCTTCCCACATCCTTTCTGAAAATCAGAAAGTTACAACTACTTCATCACTCATTCTATGAGGCCAGCATTCCCCCAATAGCAAAAGTAGATAAAAATCATTGCAAGAAAAAAATAACTATAGACTGATAGCCCTCATGAACATAGATACCACAATTTTAAGCAAAATTTTAGCAAACTGAACCTGTGTATGAAAATAATGTATCATGAGCAAGTGAGGTTTAGCCCAGGAATACAATATTTGTTTACCTCTTAAAAATCAATGTAATTCTCTATCTTACCAAATTAAAAATGATATACGATCATCTCAAAAGAAACAGAAAAGGATTTGAACATTTGCATCCATTCCAGATGAAAAAGTCTCTCCAAAAATGAAGAATAGAAAGTATTCACTTTCTATCATTGTGTAACAAATTACCACATCTTAGCAGCTTAAAATAACACCGGCTTATTATCTCATAGTTTTGTGGGTCAGGAGTCCATGCACAGTTTATTGGGGTCCTTTGCTAAGGTCTCAAAAGCAACAATTGAGGTATCAGACAGGGCTATAGTCTCATCTGTGGTTCAACTGGTGAGTGGTCTGTTTTTAAGCTCGTTCAGTTTAGGGGCAGACTGCAAACCCTTGTCATTGTATTAATAGGAATTGAGGGATACATTTTCTTGCTGGTTTTTGGTTGGAAGATGCCCTTTATTCCTAAAGACTACCCACAATTCCTGTCCCATGGGGTTCCCCAAAGGGCCACTTCCTTCCTCAAAACCAACAAGGGAGTGAGAGAGTGCAGCAAGACCAGCAAGATGGGAGCTACTATTTTATGCAATAATCACGTGCACATAATCACATACACAGATTCCTCTTTGCCGTACTCTTGGTTAGAAGCAAATCATAGATTCTACACTCAAGGGGGGTGGGGACCAGTGGGGACCAGACATGGCTGTAAGCAGTGAGGTGCAAGGATCCTGGGGAACGCCCTGGGGCCTGTCTACCACGGAAGGAAGCTTGCTCAAGGGCATCCACAAAAAACACCACAGTTCACATCATGTTGAATGGTACAAGACTGAATGAATGCAATTAGAACAACCAAGAGCAAGAGAAGGCGTCCACTCCCACCATTTCTACTCAGCAAGGTACTAGAGGTCCTAGTCAGTGTCACTGGCAAGAAAAAGAAGTCATGCATATTAGGAAAGGAAGAAGTAAACTGTCTTTTTTTATTTAACACATGACATGATTCTGTAGAAAATCTGATCAAATCTGTGAAAAATCTACTAGAACTACAAAGTAAGTTTAGCAAGGTTGTAGTATATAACTTCAGTATATAAAATCCATTTTTTTTCAAATCACCGATGAATAATCAGAAATTAATTAAAACACCATTTACCATAGCATTGAAAATATAAAATAATTATGGATAAATCCAATCAAATATGTTTAAGACCTATTCAGAAAACTACAAGATATTGTTGGAAAAAATTAAAGATCTAAGTAAATGAGAGATTATACCTAGTTCATGGATTGGAAGATTCAATAATGTTGAACTCAGAGGCCAGGTGGTGAAGGTGCAGGGAGTGGCAGGCGTCACCCTGGGGGTGAAGGCTGGGGCTGGGAACTTCTGGGCAACCCCTGGCCCTTGCCATTCCCAGGTCTACACTTGGCCCTCCCAGTGAGCCCACGGACCCCTGCACCCACACTAGGGCCTAGTAGGCCAGGCTCCAGGCAGCGGAGTCAGAACCGTGGGGCTGCAAGACCTGCTGCCTCAGGGGGCAATGCGCTGGGGGCTGCTGTCTCCCACACGAAGCTGCAGCCAGCAGAACTTGGGGGAAACCGGCATCCAGTGTCCCACGGAGGGGATTTGCCAGGTGCCACCAGCCACCTCCACAATAACTCCTTCAGGTCAGGCTGCCCCTTGGGCAGAGGAACCCTGCCTAGCCCAGGGGCTGTCCACAGGGGAGTCTGAGTGGACAGAAGGACCACCAGAGTCAGATCCGATTCATCCTCCCAGGACTGGGGCAAACCCGCCCCATGTGAAGCCCCCTAACAACAGGAATTTGTGGGCCCTCACCTCCTGCAGCTGTCTGTCCCCCTTATGCAGACAGCGGGCTCTTGGGAACGGTGCAGAGCCCACCTGAGGGGCCTGTTCTGTGATCACGTAGCCCTCACCTGCACCAGGAGCACCGAGAGCAGGAGCCAAGGCTCCTCCACGCTCCCCACACCCTCTCCTGTGAGCCTCAGCCCCTCGGAGGCCTCTGCTAGAGGCTTATGGGTCCCTGCAGGTCACAGATTGAGAAGAGTCATCTGTGAAGCAGCCGCACTGGGCCTGCCAGCATTTCCACCTGGAGAGTTGAGTCGAGCAGAGAAAAGGCAGAAGGAAGCCTCAGAGAGACTAACAGAAGCAAAAGCAAAGCCAGAGGCCTAGAGAGGGCCCTGATTTCCAGAGGTGGGGAAGGGAGCCTGCAGGGGTCTGAGCCCTCTCCAGGAGAGAGAGACCGAGGCTGGGGAGAACCCTCCACCCTCTGCGGGATCTGGGCTCAGGGCAGCTGGTCCCAGGAGAGGGCCTGTTTGGCTGACCAGAAGGAAAACAGGTGTTGTCAGGCCTTATGCAACCCACGGTTTTGTGGGCTCGGCCTCCTGGCTAATTCCAAGAGGAAGCGCTTGAGGGAGGAGGATCTTTCCCTCTCCCATAGGCTCAGATCCGTCTCACCCACTCACCTCCTTCAAATCTTTGCTTCATTCTTGATGAGGGATTCACGTGCACACAATCACCTTTGGTACAACGTGTGAGGCTCTCATGCATGAGTCCCGGGGGACCCTAGGAGGCAGGTGGCAGCAAGCCCCGGCACAGGGGCCAAGTGGGCAGAGCAGGGGCTGAGTGGGCAGAGCGGGGGCCAGGCGGCCAGGGTCAGGTGGCTCTGAGTGCAGAGGTCAGCGAACACTCTCTGCAAAGGAGTGATTAATGCACAATTTGGGAGTTGTGAGTCATATGGTCTCCATCCCAACTACTCTATTCTGCCTGGCACTTGGAAACTTCCAGGGATGATAGAAACCAACCAGAGACAATATGGAAGCCATGGGCATGGCTGTGCCAATAAAACTTTATTCACAAACAGGCACGGTGGCTATGCTTTGTCTTAGCCAGCCGGGAACTCCCTCAGCCCTAGGGCAACTGATCCACCCATAGGGCCAAGTCACAGGGAAGCAAGGATGGATGAGCAGCACAGTGGCGTGGCCAGTGGTCAGGGCAGGGCAAATGGCCATGGCATCCCACGATCGCCTGTGAGGCAAGCAAGCACTGATGGCTGCGGTGAGGGAGGCACACTGGGGCTTCGCCTAGCCTTGCAGACGGGAGGCAGGGGCCTGGACGCTGGCACTGGGCGCAAAGCTCTGCAGGCCATGCCTACAAGGGACTGGTGGGAACTCCCTCTTCCTGTGAGGATGGGGACCACGATCCCCACATTGCCCTCTTGGTGAGGGCTGAGGGATGCGCTCCTCCAGCCAGGGTGGGTGGAGAGACCCTCTGACCTCAGCGGTGGGCTAGGTGCGCCACACCTTCATCTCCGACACCTTGTAGCTGTAGTTGTTCCCTTTCCCCGACTTCCAGTTGATGCCATTTGCAAAGCTGTCATGGGCCCCCCCGAGGTAGCCACCATTCCGATTTGACAGGTGACAGCTGGCATACCACCAGGCTCCCTGACAGTGCACAGCAGTTTTTAGCATCTCGGTCGTTGTCTTGGTCTTTGGTGGAGAAGGAATAGTTTTTGCGGTATGTCAGAGAATCACCTGCTCAGACGGAAAAATAGGGCATTCACCATGAAGTTCCAGGGAGCCTGGATCCTAGGTCCAGTGCACAGCTGCCATGGCCAGGAGCCCACGTTGTGCACTGCATAACTCCAAGGGGCACCTCCTAGTGAACATGCACTCTGCTGGGACAGCAGCCTTGGCATCTCCTTGCCTGGTCTGCTCAGCCAGCTAACAGGCATTCCTACACTTGGAGACCGCCTGGCTCCGGGTGGGGCAGCAGAGGGGATGAGTGACTTCCGACAGAGTGTAGGGATTCAATCTCTGTAGAAATAGACTTATCATCTTTCCCATTTTTCATCAATAATGGTAGCAAATAATCATAGCCACTATGTATTGTACTTTTTATGACATGTGGATCATAATTTTCACAAGTACAATAAACTGGGTGAATTGATGGATGAACCCATTGTGGGTTTGTGGGTTGGACAGGTTAAGTCAACCCCCAATGTCACAGAGCAGAGGCATAGCCAGATGCTGAGCACGCTCTCTCTCCTTCCCCAACTCCCTTCGGAGGCCCAGGCCACTCGGCCCGCACAGACACTCTCCCGCGCTGCCCTCCACAAAGTCCCCCAGGACCAGCTTGTATTTCTCCGCCTCACTGGCCACCTTGAATGATCTGTACTTAGCAAATTGGTGATTGCCCTGAAAATCCACCAGTCTACACGGAGCTCACTGGTTCCTGTGGGAGAAAGATTTCAAGGTCCCAGCCCAAGAGCCCTTCTGCCTCCAGGCACCAGAGGTGGGAATTTGAGTGTTCTCAGGGGATGTCTGAACTTGTGATCCATGGGAAAGTTTCCTCAAGTTCATGCAGAAAGTCCTTTGTGGTAGGAGGGATTGGGAGGCCCTACTCCCTCAGGTGCATCTGCTGAACCTAGAGTTTTCCCCCTCCTACCAGTATTACTTCACTTCATCAAGAAACCATGCATTTCCCTGGAATGGGCTGTGAGGTCACCGATCCTCACTGTGGGAAAGTACTGCGGTCCTTCCTTTATGTGGCAAGGACCCAGCAAACACGAGGAGGTGGCTCAGGAGCTTGGAATGGGTTCCTGGGGAGGAAGGGACCATTTTCCAGTTCCCCCAGGATCAGGGACCAGCTGATATGCTGGAGCTGGTGACTGGAGGATGAAGATGCTGTCCGCACTCCTGCTGAGGGCTGTGGCCTGACCGGAGGAATGAGAGGAGGGACCCAGAGAGGAATCTCCCTCCGCCCCGGAGACAGCAGCTTTAGGAAGGGGAGACAGTGGGAAGTGAAGTTAGGGCTAAGGGTTGCGCCAAGCCCTGAGGGTTTCTCTCTTTCTCTGCATGCTCAGGGTCGAAGATGCCAGTGGGGCCAAGACCTGAAGAGGCCTTCAGCCCAGAGCTCTAACCCTCTCCTGTCCGGATGCTGCCAGGGCCAGCGGCAGGGGACACAGCCCTCGGAGGTCCCAGTGCCACCCTGAGTGTGCTCAGGGCCCAATCCCCTGTGGGCCGAGAGGCGCTTATGTTCCAGGTGGCCCAGGCCCAAGGGGCAGGGGCACCCCCATTCAGGGCCCCCCAACCCCTGAGCCCCGGCTGTGGCCCTACCCCGGGCGGTCAGGGAGTGAATGTTGTCGTTTCTCAGCCACAACTCCCCCAGCTGACTGCCGAAGCCCTGCTTGTACACGGCCCAGTCCCGGTAGAAGTCCACAGAGCCGTCCACCCTCCGCTGGAAAACCTGTGGAGGAGCCAGGGGACAGGAGCCGGGGGACAGGAGCCAGGGGACAGGAGCCGGGGGGGCCAGGCCGACGTCCCACAGCACAGGGGACCCGCCCTCCAGAGGAGCAGCGTTTGTAGTTGGCAGAGCATCACGGGCTGGGGTCACCAGCACGCCCACCTGGTCTCCTCGCAGACCCCACGGGATGAAAGAGGAAATGGGGGCTCAGAGAGGCGAGGCAGCAAGCCCCAAGCCACACAGCAGGAGAGCACCCGGCCCCTCCCAGCCTCCCCCATGGCCTGGACTTTTACCCACGGGTCACCTCCCCCATCATCTATGATTGTCCCCGACCAGGGGAATAGAGAATTCCAGAGTGTGTTCTCCCACCAGGTGTGCAGCCTGGCCTCCGAGACTCCCAGGCTGACCGCCTCTGCCCAGCCCCACACTCACGGTCCAGCCCTCTCCGTCCGTGTCCATGTCACAGAGCACAGTCAGGGGCCGGCAGTCGGGCAGGTAGATGGTGTGCCAGCCGCTCAGGAAGTGCCCTCCGTCTAGCAGGTCCTTGCAGGTGCATGGGCCTGGGAAGGGAACCCGGGGAACGGCTGCAGGACGGAGGCCCTGGGCAGGGCAGGGGCAGTAGGAGGGAGGCCTGGGAGGAGCAGGGCCACAGGCTTCTGTGCAGATGGAGCAGGACTCCCAGGCCTGGACAGGGACATGGCCCCCAGGTCCACGCAGCTGTGATGGCCACGCCCAGTCTGCTGACCCTCCCGTCTCCTATTGCTTCCCCCATCTTCACCTCCCGGGAACCCGGCCTTTGGTGTACACTCCAATTTTCCTTGGGGCACACGACTATGAAAGCCCTGCCCTGCTTCTTCCTGGGGCATCTGCCAGGCGACCAGGCACCTCCGTCCTGTGGATCTGGCCAGTGCAGAGAGGTAAGAAAAGGCAGAGGCCTGGGGCTGGGACTGCACAGCAACCCAATGCTGCCCGGCTCCTGGTGAGTGCAAGTCGGAGCGGGTTGGACTAGGCTCCATAGGACAGGTGGGGCTGGAGGATCTGGGGCCTGCCACCCACCTGTGTTACACTGATCAGATTTCCAAGGGTCTCCTGGAGAGGGGAACAGACAGGCAAACACACAAAGAGTTGGAAGTCAGATAACTTGTCCCCAGCACAGAGCAGAAGATGGTGGCGCTTGCCTCACTTTCCTGGCATGAAGGTGGCCACTGCCCTCCAGAAAAGCTGCCAGTGCCCATGGCCATCTGGCGTGGCTGTGGCCCTTCTTGACCCTGGAGGCAGCAGAGTCAATGTGCCTGCATTCATTGGCCCCTTCCTCCTGCCACATGTCTAAGCTGGAGGGAGCCTGGTGCTTCAGGGCCCCCCTGTGCCTCCAGAGGCTCCAGAGTGGCCTGTGTTTGTAGATGCAGCACGAAGGGTGGGGTGAGGTGGCATCTGGGGAGATAGACATTTATTTACATTTAGATGCAGAGTATGAGGGAGCAGGTGAGTTAGAGAAAATATTCCTCTCACAGCACACCCAGGACGCTCCGAGCAGCTCGGGGGTGAACAGAGGGGTGAATGTGGGGCTTTCCCTGCAGCACGTTGCTCTGGTTTTTCTAAATAATCTGTAAAGACGTGCACCAGAAAATCCATTATACACATATAACAGATAAACACATAATATTTATATCTGCGTCGGATGTATGGATTTCTATGTTAAATGTACCTATTGTATGTTTACACATTCTCTGTGATCAGAGCTTATCATTAATATTCCCTGCCCACTCTGGCTAACCTAGGTTTTGAAACAGTGCCCCAAAATGACAACACCTGCAGGGGGCAGGAGACACGAGGTGGCAGGACAGGGCCTCCTGCCTGGTGAGATGACAGGTGAGATGGGATGAGAGGGGCTGGCAGAGTTGAGCAGACAACCCTGTCCCACCCACTCCAGCTGACACTGACCTTAGAATGGGAAGGCTTGGTCTCAGACCCACCCACAGGTGGATGCTCTGGCACTGAGAACACCCCCCACACTCAGACCCCTCCCCCTGGATGAGACCTCTCCCCCACACTCATACCCCTCCCCGTGAGAACCCCTCCCCCACACTTAGATCCCTCCCCGTGATAACCCCTCCCCCACACTCAGACCCCTCCCCGTGATAACCCCTCCCCCACACTTAGACCCTTCCCCGTGATAACCCCTCCCCCACACTCAGACCCCTCCCCGTGATAACCCCTCCCCCACACTCAGACCCCTCCCCGTGATAACCCCTCCCCCACACTTAGACCCTTCCCCGTGATAACTCCTCCCCCACACTTAGACCCCTCCCCGTGATAACCCCTCCCCCACACTCAGACCCCTCCCCGTGATAACCCCTCCCCCACACTCAGACCCCTCCCCGTGAGAACCCCTCGCCCACACTGAGACCCTCCCCGTGACTGAGACCCCTCCCCCAGACTGAGACCCCTTCCAGCGACTGAGACCCCTGCCCCACACTGAGACCTCTGCCCTGGACTGAGCCCAGGGAGCCCTTCCTGGACAGGCGTTGGCTCTGGCGAGGACAGTGTGACAGCCCCAGAGGCCCCGTCCACGCTCCTCTGCAGCTGGGTCTGGAAGGGCCTCGCAGCCCCTCCTCACTCTCGTCTCTTCCTTACCCTTGGGCGCAGGTGGTCCTACCTTCCCAGGGGCTCCAGGGGGCCACGTTCTCCTGCAAATTCCAAAGACGCCACCTTAAACAGAGCTCCCTGCCCAGGACCCGAAGGACCCACCCTGGAGCTGGCGGCTGTGACTCTTCGTGTCATGACCAGGATCCTATTTGTGCTGCGATGTGACCGCGGCCCCACCTGAGCTTGCCTGTCCTGCACCAGAAGGTTCTAGACCCAGGACCCAGGCCTCACGTGGCTCTCTTGTCCACTCAGGGGCCAGGACCTGGAAATTCAGAGCCCTTCCCAGAGACCGTAGGTGGAGTCCTGGCTCTTCCCCTTCCAGGAATGAGAACCTGAGAACCTTTCCTCACTTCCCTCAGCTGCAGGTTCCTCCTCTGAAGCTGGTCCCTGGGAGACTTTTAGCTCCACAGCCCAGGTGAGAATAGGGACTGGGAATCAGAGTCCTGCAGGGGGCCACACAGCAGATGGTAGTTCAGGACTAAAACCAAGTTTTCTGCCAAAACACCCACCGGGCACTCATTAGGTCATTAAAAGATGACCACCCCACTCAGGCGTTTGCAGAACGCCCACTGGGCCCCTGCAGTCAGCTCTGTTCCTGGCTCTAGCAGGGGCCCGACCCAGGCCCCCAACCTAGGAACCAAGGTGGGGGTGTTGCCTGAAAGGGGCCGGGCAGAGACCAAACTACACCGGTCGCAGTCAAGAGATCTTTATTGGAGGTATCGAGCGGCACCACACAAGGAGAAGGAAGAGAAGAGAGAGACGGCTGCTGGTGTGCTGGGTTTTATATCCCTTGGGCCTACGTGGATTGGGCTAGGGACGGGCCCAAGGGAAGGCGGGAGATGCTTCTTTCTGATTGGCCCTCCTTTGGCGGGTTCAGACAGTGCCCGGTCAAGGAGCGGAGAAGAACCCAGAACCGGCCCCATCTTAAGGTACGGCGCCATTTTAAGGTACCCCATGTTACCTAACCTTCCTCCCTTTTTGTTTTCTTAAATGGGGGAAAATGGGCGTCGTGGTTCATCTGGCTGCTTCCTGCTGAGTGGGGGCGCTGTGGGGGGGGCACAGGGAGAACCGTCAGGGTTGTGCATGGGGTAATGTTCCTTGTAGGTATAGATCCTCCAGTGCCGTGAGCCAGTTGAGGGGCAGGGATGGGTTGGCGATGAGCCAGCTGTCGGCACAGAAATCGTTGAGAAATTTGTGGAATTGGTTGGCGGTTGTCATGACTGGCTTGGGTTAGCAGGTTGTGAGCCCGTCTGTGGAATCTGTCCCGTCCTCGCTGGTGAGTTTCTGAGGAGAAGCTGGTTAAATGTTTGGTTAGATATGGAATGAGGCAGGGGAGTAGTGCGCAGAAAGCGAGGATACCCATTAGGGGGCTAAGAGGGGGGTTTGTGGGTTTCCCAAAGGGAGGGAGTAGTGCTAGCATTCATTAGTTTACGTTTTATCTGATGTAGGTTTTTAATGCTAGTTTCAATTACTTGGGACTCATTAATGTAATAACAGCAGTTCTCCTGTAAGAAGATGCAAGTACCGCCTTTTTCGGCTGTGAGTAGGTCGATGGTGCAGCGGTTTTGAAAGGTGACACCAGCTAGAGATGTGATTTGTCGTTGGAGGGCAGCTAGAGACTGAGCCGTTTCCCCAATGGCCGTCTGAAAATTGGGATAAGCTGTGTACCTGTGAGAGAGGTTGTTAGAGAGATTCCAAGCATGATGGGTGGGAAGATTGCTTTTTTTTTTCTGACGGTCCTCAGGAGAGCTGGGTTTATGGTGATTAAACTGATAGGCTTGAAGGCCTTCAGAGAAGGAGAGCAATGTGAGTTGAGGGAAAGTTGAGGGGGCTGACAGTTTGTTTGCATGTTACATTGTGGGGCGATGGGGGGTGGTAGCTGGTGTTGTAACAGGTAGGAATAGGGACACTGAGGTTGGCAAGGAGGGGGACATGGGAGATTACAAAGCCAGTGTTCAGGGGGGAGGAGTTGCTCGTGTTTATGGAGAACCGCAGCAAGAGGGGGTTTGTTGATGTTTGCGCATAAGAAACAATCGGAAGTAGGGACCTGAGAGGTGTTGTGTTAATTTCGGCTAGAACCTGTTGGGAGTCAGTTTTTAGGGTACGGGTGATGGTTATAGTTTGTGCTGGATAAGACCAGGCATTGCTTGGGTATATTCTCCCTGTGGCTGCCTAGCCCCAGATTGCGTTGGCTGGGTCAGTGATGTGAATCGCTCGAGATGAGGCATTGTTTTGGTGACATAATATATGAATAGGGTCTGTCTGTCTGTTTTTTTTTTTTTTTTTGGTGATTTAATTCATAACCCAGCTGGTCCAGGGACACCCATCATTTGGGGGCCATTCAGTTTTACAGGCGCTGCGGGATTGCTGGTGTGGAAAGCAAATGGCAAAGTGGAACATGTGGAAATAAGGGTCCTAACCGCTATTTATTATGGTGAGTTTAGGGAGGGGAAGGTTTACTGAGGATGCGTCGATGGAGCATCCGGTGTAACTGATGACATTGGTGTGTGACCTCCGGTTAGCGTTGTAGGTTTCTTTGAGGGTGAACAGGTAGTAGGGTTGTGAAGGGGGCCTGTTGGTGGAGGAGGGTCCGTAGAAGAAGATGTAAGAGGCAGAGAACCAGAAGAGCGGGCTCGGAGCAGGCATGAGGGCGGCAGCTTATGCCTTAGGAATAGTAGGAAGGGAGGGCGTTTTAGAAATGCGAACTTTGAGAAGGTTGTGGGGTACGGGCGTGCCTGGCTTTAGAGGGGTTTGTGGGTTCGTGTTTAAGGAGAGACAGGCAGGAGGGTGGCGGGATTGAGGGGTGCACATGTTTGGAAAGTTACAGCGGAATCGTGCAGGAAGGAAACTAGGAGAGACAGTACGCGGCAAGGGGGAAGGGTTTGTAGACTTTTGTGGGTCAGGAGTTCCTTGAGTTGATGGGTGGAGGTAATGACAACAGCTGCCCTAAACGTTAATTTCTTTGACTCTTGAAGTAGTAGGTAGGCTGCAGCCAGGGCCCGAAGGCAGGGGGCCCACCCTCGCACGGTGGGGTCTAGTCGGCCGGCAGGGATGGAGAGCCTCCCATGGTGAGAGAGGAAGGGGTATATGTATACGGCGGCTGGCTGAACAGGGCGTCCCCTATTAGCCGATGGCCGTGTTGCGAGTCAGAACCTTGGAGCCGGTCGTCACTGAAATGAAAGAACTGATGGGCCTCTGTAAGGCCGAGGGCCGTGGGTTACCTGGTACCAGGATTTTTTGAGCGAGAGAAGGGAGGAAACCCAGGCCGGACGAGTGAGAAGGGAAAGGAGAAAACTCAGTTCCCTGCAGGCCGAGTTCGCTCTCAGAATTGTTTGGATAGGCATGCAACTGCCGCAAAAGTGGGTCCCTGCATCTGACCTAGGACTCCAAGAGCCAAGCCATTGTGCTCATGTACATATAGAATGAAAGGTTGTTGTAAGTCTGGAAGATGTAGGGCTGGGGCTTTGAGTAGTGCCTGTTGGAGTGACAGGAAGGGCTGCTTGACTGTGGCCTCTACAGGCTCGGATGGGGTACCTCGGGAGAGATCATATAGGGGCTTTGCTAATAAAGAGTAGTTGGAGATCCAAGTTCTAAAGTAGCCTGCTAGTCTTAAGAAGGAGAGTATCTCTTGTTTGGTTTTTGGGATGGGAAGACTTCTAATGAAGCACTTTCGGTCTAGGGTGATGGCCTTTGAGTCATGGGCAAGGAGGACTCCTAGATAGGTGACTTGAGTGAGGGAGAGCTGGACCTTTTGGGGGGATACTCGGTAGCCTTGGTCAGCAAGGAAGTTGAGAAGAGAGGTGGTGTCAGTTTGTGAGACAGTTAGAGAGGGATTGCATAGGGGGAGGTCATTAACGTATTGTAGGAGGGTGGACTGGGGAAAGTGTAATTTTTGTAGGTCTGAGGCAAGAGTTTGACCAAAGATATGGGGGCTATCTCTGAACCCTTGGGGAAGCACTGTCCACATGAGCTGTTGTGACTGTTTAGTGTCTGGGTCAGTCCAAGTGAAGGCGAACAGGTCTTGTGACTGAGGGGAGAGGGGAATGGTGAAAAAGGCATCTTTAAGATCTATGACTGAGAAATATGTGGCACTAGGAGGAATAGACGATAAGAGCTGAGGTCTTGGACGAGGCGGAACGTACCATTGGGTTTTTTTACTGCTAGAATGGGGTGTTAAATGGAGAATGGGTTGGCCTGAGGAACCCTTTTCTTAAGAGGTCTAAAATGATTGGTTGTAATCCTTTCAGGCTGGAGACAGGAAGAGGATATTGGGGTTGGCTGGGGAAGTGGTGTGGGTTTTTAAGGAATATTTGTACAGGGGGACAGAGTGCTAATGAGGGGGTGGTGGTGTCCCACACTATGGGGTTGACGCTGGCTGGGAGCGAAGGCAGAGTAGGAGCAGGAGTTTGATCTATGGAACTTGCCACCAAGGCAATGAGTGAGGTGGATTGCGGGAGGGTGATTGGGTTGAAGGTGATGGAGGTTTTAAATTTAGAGATAATGTCTCTTCTTAACAAAGGGAGTCAGCATTGTGGCATGACTAGGAATCGATGGGAAAAGATGTGGCCGGAGAAAGTGCAGGAGAGGGGAGGAGTGGCTCTTGGATGTATGGTTTGGCCTCCAACCCCGACTATGGGAGATCCAAAGAGGGAAGTGGTGCCCCAAAATTCTCCTAAAACTGAGAAAGTAGCTCCGGTGTCTAGGAGAAAGGTGATGGGACGTCCGTCCACTGTTAAAGAGAACCTGGGCTCCTGTGTGGTGATGATTTGTGTCGGGAAGGAAGTCCCAAGGCCCTGTCAGTCTTGAATGGCCAATCCTAGAAGATCGGGAGTTGGGATGGTGGCCGGCCTGGCCCTCCTTTGGGAGCTGGGGCAGTCTACGCCCCAATGGCCAGATTGGTGGCATTTAGGACATGGCCGGTTGGGGGGCCTGGGATTTGGGCACTCTCAGACCCAGTGCCCTTCCTTTCCGCATTTGAAACAGGGCCCTGGGGGCTGACGTTGGGATGGATGGGCAGATGACAACTTATGGCTGTGTGATCGAGGGGAGGCTTGAAGGGCTTGTGCCGGTAACTGGTACTTTTGCCTGTTTGCCTTCTCATCTCAATTGTGATACACCTTAAATGCCGTCGCTAAGATCTCGGTTTGAGGGGTGAGGGGGCCTTTGTCCAGTTTTTTAGTTTACCTTTGATATCAGGAAAATTCTGAGCAAAAAAATGGGACATGAGGAGTTACCTGCCGTCTGGGGTTTCGGGATCTATGTTGGTGTATTGTTGGAGTGCCTGTGTAAGGCGGTCTAGAAAAGCGGACGGGTTTTCATTTTTATCCTGTATGACTTCATGACGTTTTTCAAAGTTAACTGCCTTTTGAGCTGCCCTCCGTAGACCGGCTATGATGCAAGTAGTGAAATGGTCTCAGGCTGATACTCAATTTTGGGTGTTATAATCCCAATTGGGCTCATGCTCAGGTACTGCGTGCACTCCTAGCGGTAGGGCTGGGGTTGTTTGATGAACCTCATCTGCATAAGTTTGAGCTTGTTCCTAGACTCGCCTATGCTCCTCGGGGAGGAGGGTGTTAGAGAGAATCATATAGATGTCATGGAAGGTAAGGCTATAAGCTTGGATGAGGTATTGGAATTCTTTGATATATAAAGCAGAATTGGAAGTGTAGGAGCCTAGGCATTTTTCTATTTGTGATAAGCAATCCATAGAAAGGGGATGTGGACTCAGACAATACCTTCAGCTCCTGCCACCTCTCTAAGGGGGGCAAGGGGGGGGGTTGTGACTTTGAGCGAGTGGTGGGGGGTGCTGAAGGCTGGGACTGACGGGATAGGTGGTTGAGGGCATGGGGGGGGCAGTGGGAGGCTGGGCGACTTCCAGTTGGGTGGCGGCCGGAGGGCATGGCGGAGAGTGGTGGTATGGTGGGGGTTCATCGGCTGGGTCGAAGTCAGGGGCAGAGGGAGAGGTTGGCGGTTTAAGAGCGGCAAGGAGCTGCTGCGGTTTGCAAGGGAGACAAGTTAGGTCTATCCCGTAGGAGAAAGAAGCCGTGGGTATATGGGATCTCTACCCATTTTCCTGTTCGCTCGCAATAATTGTAGAGATCCTGGAGAATGTTAGGATCGAGAGACCCATAAGTGGGCCATTTGCTTTGGTTGTCTAGGGGATATGTGGGCCAGTTTGCTATTTGGGGTCTACCGTGGCCTTAGGGGCTTGAGGCGAGGCACTTCGTGGGGTCTCTTGCCTGCCTAGAGAGGTAGACCCTGGGGGGGAAGACTCACCGAGACGAGGCCGGTGTGGGGCGAACAGCTTGGTGAACAGGAGAATGAGTGAAGACCAGCCGGGGTCTGGACTGAGGCCGAAAGGGATCGGGGTCCCACCGAGGGGGTTGGGGAGTCCCAATCTGAGTCATGGCACCAATGAAAGGGGCCAGGTGGAGACCAAACTACACCAGTCGTGGTCAAGAGATCTTTATTGGAGGTATCAAGCGGCACCACGCAAGGAGAAGGAAGAGAAGAGAGAGAGGGCTGCTGATGTGCTGGGTTTTATATCCCTTGGGCCTACGTGGATTGGGCTAGGGGTGGGCCCAAGGGAAGGCGGGAGATGCTTCTTTCTGATTGGCCCTCCTTTGGCGGGTTCAGATAGTGCCCGGTCAAGGAGGGGAGAAGAACCCGGAACCGGCCCCATCTTAAGGTACGGCGCCATTTTAAGGTACCCCATGTTACCTAACATTGCCCAACTCAGCATCTAGTTTCAAAAAGAGCAAGAGCCAATGCCCTCCTCCACTGACCCTGCCTGGCCTCCCCACCCAGCCCGCACCTACCTCTCTTTCCATCAGCGCCTGCCTCTCCCTTTGGCCCTGGGGCCCAGGGCAGCCCCGGGCAGCCTCAGAGAATGGTGAGCTTGTCGGAGCCCTCCAGGCCCACCACCTTCACCTCTGCAGAGAAACACGGGTGCCCACTCAGTGCCTGGCCCAACAGTGGCTGGGAAGTGAGGTTTTCTGCTCTGCTGGGGCCTTGGTCTGTCCTCACCCCTCGGGCACTGGTGAGGCAGAGAGGTGATGGGGGGCAGAGCCCTGGCGTTGGAGGCCACCCCGACCTAGGGGAGCCCCGTGTCCTCAGTGCTGTGTGTCCTGTGGCAGGTCACTTAACTCCTCTGAGCTTTGTGCTCTGGGCTGCCAAGTGGGGATAATAACAAGGTTGTGGCCAGGGTTGGATTACAGAATGTGTATTTTAAATATCTTAGTGTAATTTATGGCATTTAGAAAGAGCTTAATAAACAGTGGGCACTTTCAAAAACTAATGGCAATCAATATTTCTAAGAAACTTGGGGAATTGGGGCTGACAAAGCATTTTCCCTCCCAGACCTTGGGAATGTGGTTGTAGAATTACTGGGCTGGAAGGGGCCTTCTAGGTCTTCTGGAGAGGGGCAATGAGGTCCAAGGACACAGAGCCAGGTGTGGCACAGCTGGAGCCAAACCAAGGTTGTTTACTTCTTTGAAAAAACATTTTTCATTTTGTTGATTATGAAATCAACACGCCCTGATGAGAGCGCTCTAAGAGACGGTGAAACGGAGCAGCGCTCTCACCGGAGACAGGGCAGCTGCCATTTTTGGTGGATTTTTTTTTTCATGTTTATTTTATTTTTTAATTATAATTTAGGTTTTAGGGTACATGTGCACAATGTGCAGGTTTGTTACATATGTATCCATGTGCCATGTTGATTTCCTGTACCCATTAACTTGTCATTTAGCATTAGGTATATCTCCTAATGCTGTCCCTCCCCCCTCCCCCCACCCCACAACAGTCCCCGGAGTGTGATGTTCCCCTTCCTGTGTCCATGAGTTCTCATTGTTCAATTCCCACCCATGAGTGAGAACATGCGGTGTTTGGTTTTTTGTCCTTGCGATAGTTTACTGAGAATGATGTTTTCCAGTTTCATCCATGTCCCTACAAAGGACACGAACTCATCATTTTTTATGGCTGCATAGTATTCCATGGTGTATATGTGCCACATTTTCTTAATCCAGTCTATCGTTGTTGGACATTTGGGTTGGTTCCAACTCTTTGCTATTGTGAATAGTGCCGCAATAAACATACGTATGCATGTGTCTTTATAGCAGCATGATTTATAGTCCTTTGGGTATATACCCAGTAACAGGATGGCTGGGTCAAATGGTATTTCTAGTTCTAGATCCCTGAGGAATTGCCACACTGACTTCCACAATGGTTGAACTAGTTTACAGTCCCACCAACAGTGTAAAAGTGTTCCTATTTCTCCACATCCTCTCCAGCACCTGTTGTTTCCTGATTTTTTAATGATGGCCATTCTAACTGGTGTGAGATGGTATCTCACTGTGGTTTCGATTTACATTTCTCTGATGGCCAGTGATGATGAGCATTTCTTCATGTGTTTTCTGGCTGCATAAATGTCTTCTTTTGAGAAGTGTCTGTTCATGTCCTTTGCCCACTTTTTGATGGGGTTGTTTGTTTTTTTCTTGTAAATTTGTTTGAGTTCATTGTAGATTCTGGATATTAGCCCTTTGTCAGATGAGTAGGTTGCAAAAATTTTCTCCCATTCTGTAGGTTGCCTGTTCACTCTGATGATAGTTTCTTTTGCTGTGCAGAAGCTCTTTAATTAGATCCCATTTGTCAATTTTGGCTTTTGTTGCCATTGCTTTTGGTGTTTTAGACATGAAGTCCCTGCCCACGCCTATGTCCTGAATGGTATTGCCTAGGTTTTCTTGTAGGATTTTAATGGCTTTAGGTCTAACATTTAAGTCTTTAATCCATCTTGAATTAATTTTTGTATAAGGTGTAAGGAAGGAATCCAGTTTCAGCTTTCTACATATGGCTAGCCAGTTTTCCCAGCACCATTTATTAAATAGGGAATCCTTTCCCCATTTCTTGTTTTTGTCAGGTTTGTCAAAGATCAGATAGTTGTAGATATGCGGCATCATTTCTGAGGGCTCTGTTCTGTTCCATTGATCTATGTATCTGTTGTGGTACCAGTACCATGCTGTTTTGGTTACTGTAGCCTTGTAATATAGTTTGAAGTCAGGTAGCATGATGCCTCCAGCTATGTTCTTTTGGCTTAGGATTGACTTGGCGATGCGGGCTCTTTTTTGGTTCCATATGAACTTTAAAGTAGTTTTTTCCAATTCTGTGAAGAAAGTCATTGGTAGCTTGATGGGGATGGCATTGAATCTATAAATTACCTTGGGCAGTATGGCCATTTTCACGATATTGATTCTTCCAACCCATGAGCATGGAATGTTCTTCCATTTGTTTGTATCCTCTTTTATTTCATTGAGCAGTGGTTTGTAGTTCTCCTTGAAGAGGTCCTTCACATCCCTTGTAAGTTGGATTCCTAGGTATTTTATTCTCTTTGAAGCAATTGTGAATGGGAGTTCACTCATGATTTGGCTCTCTGTTTGTCTGTGATTGGTGTACAAGAATGCTTGTGATTTTTGTACATTGATTTTGTATCCTGAGACTTTGCTGAAGTTGCTAATCAGCTTAAGGAGATTTTGGGCTGACACAATGGGGTTTTCTAGATATACAATCATGTCATCTGCAAACAGGGACAATTTGACTTCCTCTTTTCCTAATTGAATACCCTTTATTTCCTTCTCCTGCCTGATTGCTCTGGCCAGAACTTCCAGCACTATGTTGAATAGGAGCGGTGAGAGAGGGCATCCCTGTCTTGTGCCAGTTTTCAGAGGGAATGCTTCCAGTTTTTGCCCATTCAGTATGATATTGGCTGTGGGTTTGTCGTAGATAGCTCTTATTATTTTGAGATACGTCCCATCAATACCTAATTTATTGAGAGTTTTTAGCATGAAGGGTTGTTGAATTTGGTCAAAGGCCTTTTCTGCATGTATTGAGATAATCATGTGGTTTTTGTCTTTGGTTCTGTTTATATGCTGGATTACATTTATTGATTTGTGTATGTTGAACCAGCCTTGCATCCCAGGGATGAAGCCCACTTGATCATGGTGGATAAGCTTTTTGATGCGCTGCTGGATTCGGTTTGCCAGTATTTTATTGAGGATTTTTGCATCAATGTTCATCAAGGATATTGGTCTGAAATTCTCTTTTTTGGTTATGTCTCTGCCAGGCTTTGGTATCAGGACGATGCTGGCTTCATAAAATGTGTTAGGGAGGATTTCCTCTTTTTCTATCGATTGGAATAGTTTCAGAAGGAATGGTACCAGTTCCTCCTTGTACCTCTGGTAGAATTCAGCTGTGAATCCATCTGGTCCTGGACTCTTTTTGGTTGGTAAGCTATTGATTATTGCCACAATTTCAGAACCTGTTATTGGTCTATTCAGAGATTCAACTTCTTCCTGATTTAGTCTTGGGGGGGTGCATTTGTCGAGGAATTTATCCATTTCTTCTAGATTTTCTAGTTTATTTGCGTAGAGGTGTTTGTAGTATTCTCTGATGGTAGATTGTATTTCTGTGGGATCAGTGGTGATATCCCCTTTTTCATTTTTATTGCATCTATTTGATTCTTCTCTCTTTTCTTCTTTATTAGTCTTGCTAGCGGTCTATCAATTTTGTTGATCTTTTCAAAAAACCAGCTCCTGGATTCATTAATTTTTTGAAGGGTTTTTTGTGTCTCTGTTTCCTTCAGTTCTGCTGTGATTTTAGTTATTTCTAGCCTTCTGCTAGCTTTTGAATGTGTTTGCTCTTGCTTTTCTAGCTCTTTTAATTGTGATGTTAGGGTGTCAATTTTGGATCTTTCCTGCTTTCTCTTGTGGGCAATTAGTGCTATAAATTTCCCTCTACACACTGCTTTGAATGTGTCCCAGAGATTCTGGTATGTTGTGTCTTTGTTCTCGTTGGTTTCAAAGAACATCTTTATTTCTGCCTTCATTTCATTATGTACCCAATAGTCATTCAGGAGCAGGTTGTTCAGTTTCCATGTAGTTGAGCGGTTTTGAGTGAGTTTCTTAATCCTGAGTTCTAGTTTGATTGCACTGTGGTCTGAGAGACAGTTTGTTATAATTTCTGTTCTTTTACATTTGCTGAGGAGAGCTTTACTTCCAACTATGTGGTCAATTTTGGAATAGGTGTGGTGTGGTGCTGAAAAAAATGTATATTCTCTTGATTTGGGGTGGAGAGTTCTGTAGATGTCTATTAGGTCCACTTTGTGCAGAGCTGAGTTGAATTCCTGGATATCCTTGTTAACTTTCTGTCTCGTTGATCTGTCTAATGCTCACAGTGGGGTGTTAAAATCTCCCATTATTATTGTGTGGGAGTTTAAGTCCCTTTGTAGGTCACTCAGGACTTGCTTTATGAATCTGGGTGCTCCTGTGTTGGGTGCATATATATTTAGGATAGTTAGCTCTTCTTGTTGAATTGATCCCTTTACCATTATGTAATGGCCTTCTTTGTCTCTTTTGATCTTTGTTGGTTTAAAGTCTATTTTATCAGAGACTAGGATTGCAACCCCTGCCTTTTTTTGTTTTCCATTTGCTTGATAGATCTTCCTCCATCCCTTTATTTTGAGTCTATGTGTGTCTCTGCATGTGAGATGGGTTTCCTGAATACAGCACACTGATGGGTCCTGACTCTTTATCCAGTTTGCCAGTCTGTGTCTTTTAATTGGAGCATTTAGCCCATTTACATTTAAAGTTAATATTGTTATGTGTGAATCTGATCCTGTCATTGTGATGTTAGTTGGTTATTTTGCTCGTTAGTTGGTTATTTTGCTCGTTAGTTGATGCGGTTTCTTCCTAGCCTCAATGGTCTTTACAATTTGGCATGTTTTTGCAGAGGCTGGTACCGGTTGTTCCTTTCCATGTTTAGTGCTTCCTTCAGGAGCTCCTTTAGGGCAGGCCTGGTGGTGACAAAATCATTCAGCGTTTGCTTGTCTGTAAAGTATTTTGTTTCTCCTTCACTTATGAAGCTTAGTTTGGCTGGATATGAAATTCTGGGTTGAAAATTCTTTAAGAATGTTGAATATCGGCCCCCACTCTCTTCTGGCTTGTAGAGTTTCTGCCGAGAGATCAGCTCTTAGTCTGATGGGCTTCCCCTTGTGGGTAACCCGACCTTTCTCTCTGGCTGCCCTTAACATTTTTTCCTTCATTTCAACTTTGGTGAATCTGACAATTATGTGTCTTGGAGTTGCTCTTCTCGAGGAGTATCTTTGTGGCATTCTCTGTATTTCCTGAATCTGAATGTTGGCCTGCCTTGCTAGATTGGGGAAGTTCTCTTGGATAATATCTTGCAGAGTGTTTTCCAACTTGGTTTCATTCTCCCTGTCATTTTCAGGTACACCAATCAGACGTAGGTTTGGTCTTTTCACATAGTCCCAAATTTCTTGGAGGCTTTGTTCATTTCTTTTTATTCTTTTTTCTCTAAACTTCCCTTCTCACTTCATTTCATTCATTTCATCTTCCATCAGCCATACCCTTTCTTCCAGTTGATCGCATCTGCTACCGAGGCTTCTGCAATCTTTGCATAGTTCTCGATACTTGGCTTTCAGCTCCATCAGCTCCTTTACGCCCTTCTCTCCCTTGGTTATTCTAGTTATCCATTCGTCTAATTTTTTTCAAAGTTTTTAACTTCTTTTCTATTGTTTTGAATTTCCTCCCGTAGCTCGGAGTAGTTTGATTGTCTGAAGCCTTCTTCTCTGAACTTGTCAAAGTCATCCTCCATCCAGCTTTGTTCCGTTGCTGGTGAGGAACTGCGTTCCTTTGGAGGAGGAGAGGTGCTCTGCTTTTTAGAGTTTCCAGTATTTCTGCTCTGTTTTTTCCCCATCTTTGTGGTTTTATCTACTTTTGGTCTTTGATGATGGTGATGTACAGATGGGTTTTTGGTGTGGATGTCCTTTCTGTTTGTTAGTTTTCCTTCTACCAGACAGGACCCTCAGCTGCAGGTCTGTTGGAGTTTACTAGAGGTCCACTCCAGACCCTGTTTGGCTGGGTGTCAGCAGCGGTGGCTGCAGAACAGCGGATTTTCGTGAGACCACAAATTCAGCTGTCTGATAGTTCCTCTGGAAGTTTTGTCTCAGAGGAGTACCCGGCCGAGTGAGGTGTCAGTCTGTCCCTACTGGGGGGGGGGTGCCTCCCAGTTAGGCTGCTCAGGGGTAAGGGACCCACTTTAGGAGGCAGTCTGTCCATTCTCAGATCTCCAGCTGTGTGCTGGGAGAACCACTACTCTCTTCAAAGCTGTCAGTCAGACAGGGACATTTAAGTCTGTGGAGGTTCCTGCTGAGTTTTTGTTTGTCTGTGCCCTTCCCCCAGAGGTGGAGCCTACAGAGGCAGGCAGGCCTCCTTGAGCTGTGGTGGGCTCCACCCAGTTCAAGCTTCCCCGCTGCTTTGTTTACCTAAGCAAGCCTGGGCAATGGCGGGCGCCCCTCCCCCAGCCTCGCTGCCGCCTTACAGCTTGATCTCAGACTGCTGTGCTAGCAATCAGCGAGACTCAGTGGGCATAGCACCCTCCGAGCCAGGTGCGGGACACAATCTCCTAATGTGCCATTTTCCAGGCCTGCTGGAAAAGCACAGTATTAGGGTGGGACTGACCCGATATTCCAGGTGCCGTCTGTTACCCCTTTCTCTGACCAGGAAAGGGAACTCCCTGACCCCTTGCGCTTCCCGAGTGAGGCAATGCCTCGCCCTGCTTCAGCTCACGCACAGTGTGCCGCACCAACTGTGCTGCACCCACTGTTTGGCACTCCCTAATGAGATGAAACCGGTACCTCAAGCAGAAATGCAGAGATCACCCATCTTCTGTGTCGCTCGGGCTGGGAGCTGGAGACCGGAGCTGTTCCTATTCGGCCATCTTGGCTCCACCCCCCCGATTTTTTTTTTCTTTTTTTATCTGTCCTCACCCCTGGCTCACTGGTCAGAGCAAGTGTGGACCACTTTTTTTATTTGCCTAATTTTTCTCATTAAAAAAGAATACTTAATATTGTAGGATAATCTAGAAAATAAGACATGTTTCGGGGAAAAAGTTAACTCACCCATAACATAACCAGTGAAAGGGCCTCTGTGGCATGCGTTTTCTTCCTAGCCCCACTCGGGGCCTTTCTTCACGGGACCCACCATTACCCTGGTCCCCTGGTCCACCACGAGCAGTCTCAGGCCATGGTGCCCGCTAGGGTTTTTGGAAGCCATCCCTGGTTCTGAGTTCAGAGCAACATACTCCAGCACAGCCATGATGCAGGGGGGCCAGAGCCCCCCCCAGAAGGTGGAGCCAGAGGTGGAGCTGCTGGGAATCACCTGAGTGCCTCCAGGAGGCCAGGGAAGGTCTGGAGCCTTGGTGCCACATCGGCCTCACTGGACTACATCAGGGACACGGTGGGGACTACCTGTCCCAGTGCCGGGCACGTCCCAGTGCCGGGCACTTCCCAGGCCAAATTCCCCACAGAGCTTGACTTTGCTGGCCACGTCCAGCTGGGTGGTCTTCCAGTGACATTGATCATGGCACAGACTCTGACTAGGCCCACCCCCCGCCAGCGCCCTGTACGCCCGCTGCCTCCTCACACAGCTGGTGGGACTCTCACGACGGCCCTTCTGAGGAGGAGGATTCGGCCCCGGGGAGACAGCCCTGCTGCATGCTCTGAATTTGGGACCTGGCCTGTTTGGCCCCAGGGCCCTGTTCCTAACCCCTATGTTAGGCTGCATCTGTTTCTTTGAGCCTCTGTCTCCTCTTTAAAGCATGAGGCTTAAAACAAGCTGTTGAGAAAATAGGGCAGGAACCTTCACAAAGGGCATAGTACCGGGCCTGGTGTGCTGTGAGTGGTCAGCAGGTGGCCGCTGTCAGCTTCCTGGAGTGTGATCGCTCTAAGGTCCTACCCCCTGGGGGGCTGACTCACCTGGACAGGTGTCCTCAGTCAAGGCCATGGCCACAGGAAGGAGAGGGCCAGGAGAGCAGGTCCCATGGCTACGGCAGCTCGGCTCAGCCCTGGGGCTCTGGTCTTTGCCACTGAAGGAACTCCGTGGTTTTCAGAGGGCTGTGGCGGCCCACTGTAACCTCTGTCTCCATTTCCCAACCCCACTGGGGATGGCCACTCCCTCCCGACAGCTTGGTGGCACCAACTGGCAGTGGAGACAGCCTCAAGGCCGCTGTCTTCTGCAGGCCCCACAGCCTTCCCACTTAACAACACTGGCTTCCCCTGGCAGGGATGCTCTGCCCAGCAGAAGGCTCCCTGAGGCCGCTGTGGGAAGGGCCTGCCTGTTTGTGTCTTTAGGGAAAGCTTGGCGGGAACACTGCCTGAGGCCCGCAGCAGGACAGAAGGGCTTGTGGAATCCAGTCCTTGAGGAAATCTCTTGCAGAGAATCTGCTGTGAGTCCACTGCGGTCTGAGGTGGTTCCCAGGGGAGCGAGAGGGAAGCAGGACAATTACTAGGAACCTCCCTGGGCCAGCGTGCAGGCAGTTGGTTCCAACCCTAGAGGACATTGGCTGGTGAAAAGTGGTGTGAGCAGACCAGGAGCCTTGCCAAGGGGTGGCACGCTGGCACTGGATCAGGCTCCCATCCAAGCCAGTGCTGCAAAGACGCGGGACCGTGAATGGGACGGCAGCAGCTTCAGGTAGGGGCGGGGGCAGGGGTGTGGGGATGGGCGGTGTGAAATTGCTCACGGGGTGCCATTGGACACCTGCGCCCTGAACAGGGGAACTGGTGGATTGGCCCCAGCTTCAAAGGCTTATCCGCACCTCTTAGAGAGGAGCAAAATCCTGAAGCAAACGCTGGCCTCGGGTTCAGTCCCATTAGGGAGAGGTGGCAGGCGGTGGCCCCAATTGCACCACCAATGGCCCCTGCGCAGGTATCAGAAGGGTTAGATTCATGACCCCAAGTGGATAAAGCCCTGTGAGGCTCATCCATGGCAGACGAGCCCCACGTCCCTGGCGTCATACGGGCCTGAAAACACAAAGCCATTTAAATAAGACCTCGACGTTGACCGTGCCAGACCCAGCGTGAGCAAAACGTGGCTGGGAAGGGCAGGCTCCCAGGGATGTGTGGAAACGGAACCCAGAGATGCGGCCTCCCTCCTGGCACCTTCTGTTCTCACCAAAGTGCCATGGGCAAGACTCACACAGCTGGTAGCTAAAAGCCAGCAGCAGGCTGCCCAGATTCCCTAGCCCTTAGTCACCTGGGCTCCCTGAGTGGAGACAGCCTCCTGAGTAGGTGTGTGTTTCTTCTGAAGTCTAGACAGAATCGAGAAATTGAGCCTCATAATATGAATATTTTAGCATAAAGCAATCTGTCAATTTGGTATTTTGAGTATTGGAGAATTTGGCCTATGTCAGTGACACCCTGATAATCAAGTTGAAAATGCGAAATCGAGAAATTGAATGAGTTAGTGATTTTATATGGAAATCCATAGTGCGTGTATAGTTTTGGAACATTTAGGAGACCTCCCCCCACAGTCATATGTTTGAATTATTAGATTTTGAAAAATTAGTTTATACTCAGAAGGTTTTGCTAAAGGTAGAAAGCTGAAGTACTAAAACATAAATTTAAACATATTAATTTTGGAAGTGCAATTAAAATGTTTAAAGCTATTAAATGAACTAAGTTAGTGATGGACCAAGAATTATTCACAGGCCTCATAAAGGAAGTTATTAACATTTGCCTGTAACAGGTAGAACAAGGTTTATCAGCCAAATTTAAAGTCTCAAGAAGCACTGGACTTTTGAAATTGTGATTTTAATACATTGAACAAATTACATTTGAATGGATCTTTTTTTAAAAAACAAAGTAATTCACAGAGTGATCTCTGTGCGAGAAATAAAAGTAAGCAATAAAATGCCATGGAGGGAACCACCCATATCACCGGGACCCGGCACAGGTCGGCTGCTGGACCTTTGAGGGCATTTTTGCTAAGGATGAGAAAACGGGGTCCACAGAGCTCCCTATGGGTCTACAGATGCTCCTGCCCCACCCCCAGCCTCCCTATGGGTGCTCTATGGCAGCATTCCCTGCGCCGGCACACAGGTATTTGGCTTCCAACTGTTGTGGTCTCATAAGTACGAGAGAAAAAAGGGCTTGTGTTTAATAAACACCTACTATGTGCCAGGTACTGTTTTATGCCCTGTGGTGCAGTAGGGAAGAGAAAGACTGGTCCTTGTGCTCTAGAAACCTGTTCTATTGAGGGCAAACAGAAAATAAACAACTAGACAAACAATCAAACGAATGCATAATTATAATATCAGATCATATACCTCGAGAAAGCAATGTGGGCTGCAAAGTAAATACGAGGAAAAGCAAACTGAAACAGCTATCTCAGTGGCTACACACACATGCACACATGCACACACATGCACACACACACACACACACATGCACATGCACACGCACACACACGCACATGCACACACACACACATGCACACACACATATGAATGCACACACACACTCACGGACATGCACATGCACACACATACACACGCACACACACATGCAGGCACACACGCACACACACTCACGGACATGCACATGCATGCACACATACACACGCACACACACACACACATACACACATGCACGCACACACACACACGTTTATTTGTTGCTGTCATAAAAGTACAGGGTAGGTGCCCCTGGCCAGACACCTCTCCTTCCACAGTGATTCCAGGTCCCCAGCTTCTTCTAGCATGTGGCTTTTCCACCTTCCATATGTGGCCCCTGTCCTGAGGGTGGTCACCATTCTAGCCACTTGGAACTGGAAGACAGCATGGGGGTGCCTGTGGCAGGGGCTTCTGGTGACTTCCTGGTGCCTAATGGTGATGGCACACCTCCCTTCCACCTGTTGCCCCTCAGCCCGACCTGAACCACAGCTGGGTGACTGCAAGGAACACTAGGGAACGCAGCCTGGTTGTGTGACTGGGAACAGGAAACAGTGGTTGCTCAGCACGCAGGAAAATGAACTGAGGCTATCTGGAGGGTGCGTCGCAAGGTCACTGTTTGTGTGGTGTGTGTTTCTCTATTCATTTGCTTTCATCCTGTTTGTCCCTGCAAGTGCCTTCTTGTAAACAGCGTGTCACTGGATCCTTCTTTAAAGAAAAAAAAAAAATCCATCCTGACAACCTGTGCCTTCTGAGTGTTTAGTTGATTTACATTTAATGTAATTATCGATATGGTTCTGTTAGGGGTACCATCTTGCTATTTACTTTATATCTTATCTTTGTTCTATCTTACCTATCCTGCCTTGAGCTGGTCAAGCATGTTTTAGTACTTCATTCTCTCTCCTCTGTTGGCTTTTTATTTATTTATTTATTTTCATTTGTTTATTTATTTTGAGATGGAGTCTGACTCTGTCACCCAGGCTGGAGTGCTGTGGTGCCATCTTGGCTCACTAAAACCTCTGCCTCCCTGGTTTAAGTGATTCTCATGCCTCAGCCTCCCAAGTAGCTGGCACTACAGGCACAGCCACCACATATTTTTAGTAGAGATGGGATTTCACCATGTTGGCCAGGCTGGTCTAGAACTCCTGACCTTCAAATGATCCACCCGCCTCAGCCTCCCAAAGTGCTGGGATTACAGGTGTGAGCCACCACACCGTTTAAGGGAAAATCTTTTTTTTTTTTTTTTTTTTTTTTTTTGAGACAGAGTCTCACTCTGTTGCCCAGGCTGAAGTGCAGTGGCATGATCTCAGCTCACTGCAAGCTCCGCTTCCTGGGTTCACACCATTCTCCTGCCTCAGCCTCCTGAGTAGCTGGGACTACAGGCGCCCGCCACCGCGCCAGCCTAATTTTTTGTATTTTTAGTAGAGACGGAGTTTCACCATGGTCTCAATCTCCTGACCTCGTGATCTGCCCGCCTCAGCCTCCCAAAGTGATGGGATTACAGGCATGAGCCACCGCGCCCGGCCAAGGGAAAATCTTAAAAGCAACTGGAGAAGAAGAAAAAAGGAAAAATTAATCAGAAGGGTAAGTGACTTACCATAAAAGGAGAAGATAATGAAAGAACATTTCTAAGGTGCTGCAAGACAAAAATTCTTAACGTAGAATCATAACTGGATGATTCAAAAATGAAGGTGAAATTAAGACTTTTTTCAGTTGAGTGAAAGCTGAGAGAATTTGTTGCCAGCAGATCCATACCCCCAGCAACGCTGAAGGGAGGCCTACAGCTCGGGGAGATGCTACCAGATGGAAACACTGATCCGTAGGGAAGGTGGAAGAACAGTGGAAGTGGGAGATCTGAGCAAGACTCTGTCTCAAAAAACAAAAAAGGTTTTCCCTTGACCTTTTGTTTTTAGCAGTATGCCTTGGTGCGATTTTTTCTTTGTGTTTGTCCTGCTAGGGTTTCTTTCTTTTTTTTTTTTTTTTCAAAATGGAATTTCACTCTTGTTGCCCAGGCTGGAGTGCAGTGGCACGATCTCGGCTCACTGCAACCTCTGCCTCCCAGGTTCAGGTGATTCTCCTGCCTCAGCCTCCCAAGTAGCTGGGATTGCTGGCATGCGTCACCACGCCTGGCTAATTTTGTATTTTTAGTAGAGACAGAGTTTCACCATGTTGGTCAGGCTGGTCTTGAACTCCTAACCTCAGATGATCCACCCGCCTCAAGCCTCCCAAAGTGCTGGGATGACAGGTGTGAGCCACCTCACCCGGCCTCCTGCTAGGGTTTCATCGAGATCTTAGATATGCAGGTTCATGCTCTTGATCAGATTTAGAAAGTTTTGGCCAGTATTTCTTGAACTATTCTTCTTCCCCATCTTCCCTCTCCCTTCTTTTTTTTTTTCTTTTTTTTTTTTATTATTATACTTTAGGTTTTAGGGTACATGTGCACAATGTGCAGGTTTGTTACATATGTATCCATGTGCCATGTTGGTTTGCTGCACCCATTAACTCGTCATTTAGCATTAGGTATATCTCCTAATGCTGTCCCTCCGCCTCCCCCCACCCCACAACAGTCCCCGGAGTGTGATGTTCCCCTTCCTGTGTCCATGAGTTCTCATTGTTCAATTCCCACCTATGAGTGAGAACATGCAGTGTTTGGTTTCTTGTCCTTGCAATAGTTTACTAAGAATGATGTTTTCCAGTTTCATCCATGTCCCTACAAAGGATATGAACTCATCATTTTTTATGGCTGCATAGTATTCCATGGTGTATATGTGCCACATTTTCTTAATCCAGTCTATCGTTGTTGGACATTTGGGTTGGTTCCAATTCTTTGCTATTGTGAATAGTGCCGCAATAAACATACGTGTGCATGTGTCTTTATAGCAGCATGATTTATAGTCCTTTGGGTATATATACCCAGTAATGGGATGGCTGGGTCAAATGGTATTTCTAATTCTAGATCCCTGAGGAATCGCCACACTGACTTCCACAATGGTTGAACTAGTTTACAGTCCCACCAACAGTGTAAAAGTGTTCCTATTTCTCCACATCCTCTCCAGCACCTGTTGTTTCGTGACTTTTTAATGATGGCCATTCTAACTGGTGTGAGATGATATCTCACTGTGGCTTTGATTTGCATTTCTCTGATGGCCAGTGATGATGAGCATTTTTTCATGTGTTTTTTGGCTGCATAAATGTCTTCTTTTGAGAAGTGTCTGTTCATGTCCTTTGCCCACTTTTTGATGGGGTTGTTTGTTTTTTTTCTTGTAAATTTGTTTGAGTTCATTGTAGATTCTGGATATTAGCCCTTTGTCAGATGAGTAGGTTGCAAAAATTTTCTCCCATTCTGTAGGTTGCCTGTTCACTCTGATGGTAGTTTCTTTTGCTGTGCAGAAGCTCTTCAGTTTAATTAAATCCCATTTGTCAATTTTGGCTTTTGTTGCCATTGCTTTTGGTGTTTTAGACATGAAGTCCTTGCCCACACCTATGTCCTGAATGGTATTGCCTAGGTTTTCTTGTAGGATTTTAATGGTTTTAGGTCTAACATTTAAGTCTTTAATCCATCTTGAATTAATTTTTCTATAAGGTGTAAGGAAAGGATCCAGTTTCAGCTTTCTACATATGGCTAGCCAGTTTTCCCAGCACCATTTATTAAATAGGGAATCCTTTCTCCATTTGTTGTTTTTGTCAGGTTTGTCAAAGATCAGATAGTTGTAGATATGCGGCATCATTTCTGAGGACTCTGTTCTGTTCCATTGATCTATGTCTCTGTTGTGGTACCAGTACCATGCTGTTTTGGTTACTGTAGCCTTGTAGTATAGTTTGAAGTCAGGTAGCATGATGCCTCCAGCTTTGTTCTTTTGGCTTAGGATTGACTTGGTGATGCGGGCTCTTTTTTGGTTCCATATGAACTTTAAAGTAGTTTTTTCCAATTCTGTGAAGAAAGTCATTGGTAGCTTGATGGGGATGGCATTGAATCTGTAAATTACCTTGGGCAATATCGCCATTTTCACGATATTGATTCTTCCAACCCATGAGCATGGAATGTTCTTCCATTTGTTTGTATCCTCTTTTATTTCATTGAGCAGTGGTTTGTAGTTCTCCTTGAAGAGGTCCTTCACATCCCTTGTAAGTTGGATTCCTAGGTATTTTATTCTCTTTGAAGCAATTGTGAATGGGAGTTCACTCACGATTTGGCTCTCTGTTTGTCTGTGATTGGTGTACAAGAATGCTTGTGATTTTTGTACATTGATTTTGTATCCTGAGACTTTGCTGAAGTTGCTAATCAGCTTAAGGAGATTTTGGGCTGACACAATGGGGTTTTCTAGATATACAATCATGTCATCTGCAAACAGGGACAATTTGACTTCCTCTTTTCCTAATTGAATACCCTTTATTTCCTTCTCCTGCCTGATTGCTCTGGCCAGAACTTCCAGCACTATGTTGAATAGGAGCGGTGAGAGAGGGCATCCCTGTCTTGTGCCAGTTTTCAGAGGGAATGCTTCCAGTTTTTGCCCATTCAGTATGATATTGGCTGTGGGTTTGTCGTAGATAGCTCTTATTATTTTGAGATACGTCCCATCAATACCTAATTTATTGAGAGTTTTTAGCATGAAGGGTTGTTGAATTTGGTCAAAGGCCTTTTCTGCATGTATTGAGATAATCATGTGGTTTTTGTCTTTGGTTCTGTTTATATGCTGGATTACATTTATTGATTTGTGTATGTTGAACCAGCCTTGCATCCCAGGGGTGAAGCCTACTTGATTATGGTGGGTAAGCTTTTTGATGCGCTGCTGGATTCGGTTTGCCAGTATTTTGTTGAGGATTTTTGCATCAATGTTCATCAAGGATATTGGTCTGAAATTCTCTTTTTTGGTTATGTCTCTGCCAGGCTTTGGTATCAGGACGATGCTGGCTTCATAAAATGTGTTAGGGAGGATTCCCTCTTTTTCTATCGATTGGAATAGTTTCAGAAGGAATGGTACCAGTTCCTCCTTGTACCTCTGGTAGAATTCAGCTGTGAATCCATCTGGTCCTGGACTCTTTTTGGTTGGTAAGCTATTGATTATTGCCACAATTTCAGAACCTGTTATTGGTCTATTCAGAGATTCAACTTCTTCCTGATTTAGTCTTGGGGGGGTGTATTTGTCGAGGAATTTATCCATTTCTTCCAGATTTTCTAGTTTATTTGCATAGAGGTGTTTGTAGTATTCTCTGATGGTAGATTGTATTTCTGTGGGATCAGTGGTGATATCTCCTTTTTCATTTTTATTGTATCTATTTGATTCTTCTCTCTTTTCTTCTTTATTAGTCTTGCTAGCGGTCTATCAATTTTGTTGATCTTTTCAAAAAACCAGCTCCTGGATTCATTAATTTTTTGAAGGGTTTTTTGTGTCTCTGTTTCCTTCAGTTCTGCTGTGATTTTAGTTATTTCTAGCCTTCTGCTAGCTTTTGAATGTGTTTGCTCTTGCTTTTCTAGTTCTTTTAATTGTGATGTTAGGGTGTCAATTTTGGATCTTTCCTGCTTTCTCTTGTGGGCATTTAGTGCTATAAATTTCCCTCTACACACTGCTTTGAATGTGTCCCAGAGATTCTGGTATGTTGTGTCTTTGTTCTCGTTGGTTTCAAAGAACATCTTTATTTCTGCCTTCATTTCATTATGTACCCAATAGTCATTCAGGAGCAGGTTGTTCAGTTTCCATGTAGTTGAGCGGTTTTGAGTGAGTTTCTTAATCCTGAGTTCTAGTTTGATTGCACTGTGGTCTGAGAGACAGTTTGTTATAATTTCTGTTCTTTTACATTTGCTGAGGAGAGCTTTACTTCCAACTATGTGGTCAATTTTGGAATAGGTGTGGTGTGGTGCTGAAAAAAATGTATATTCTCTTGATTTGGGGTGGAGAGTTCTGTAGATGTCTATTAGGTCCACTTTGTGCAGAGCTGAGTTGAATTCCTGGATATCCTTGTTAACTTTCTGTCTCGTTGATCTGTCTAATGCTCACAGTGGGGTGTTAAAATCTCCCATTATTATTGTGTGGGAGTTTAAGTCCCTTTGTAGGTCACTCAGGACTTGCTTTATGAATCTGGGTGCTCCTGTGTTGGGTGCATATATATTTAGGATAGTTAGCTCTTCTTGTTGAATTGATCCCTTTACCATTATGTAATGGCCTTCTTTGTCTCTTTTGATCTTTGTTGGTTTAAAGTCTATTTTATCAGAGACTAGGATTGCAACCCCTGCCTTTTTTTGTTTTCCATTTGCTTGATAGATCTTCCTCCATCCCTTTATTTTTAGTCTATATGTGTCTCTGCATGTGAGATGGGTTTCCTGAATACAGCACACTGATGGGTCCTGACTCTTTATCCAGTTTGCCAGTCTGTGTCTTTTAATTGGAGCATTTAGCCCATTTACATTTAAAGTTAATATTGTTATGTGTGAATCTGATCCTGTCATTATGATGTTAGTTGGTTATTTTGCTCGTTAGTTGATGCGGTTTCTTCCTAGCCTCAATGGTCTTTACAATTTGGCATGTTTTTGCAGGGGCTGGTACCGGTTGTTCCTTTCCATGTTTAGTGCTTCCTTCAGGAGCTCCTTTAGGGCAGGCCTGGTGGTGACAAAATCACTCAGCGTTTGCTTGTCTGTAAAGTATTTTGTTTCTCCTTCACTTATGAAGCTTAGTTTGGCTGGATATGAAATTCTGGGTTGAAAATTCTTTAAGAATGTTGAATATCGGCCCCCACTCTCTTCTGGCTTGTAGAGTTTCTGCCGAGAGATCAGCTCATAGTCTGATGGGCTTCCCCTTGTGGGTAACCCGGCCTTTCTCTCTGGCTGCCCTTAACATTTTTTCCTTCATTTCAACTTTGGTGAATCTGACAATTATGTGTCTTGGAGTTGCTCTTCTCGAGGAGTATCTTTGTGGCATTCTCTGTATTTCCTGAATCTGAATGTTGGCCTGCCTTGCTAGATTGGGGAAGTTCTCTTGGATAATATCTTGCAGAGTGTTTTCCAACTTGGTTTCATTCTCCCTGTCATTTTCAGGTACACCAATCAGACGTAGGTTTGGTCTTTTCACATAGTCCCAAATTTCTTGGAGGCTTTGTTCGTTTCTTTTTATTCTTTTTTCTCTAAACTTCCCTTCTCACTTCATTTCATTCATTTCATCTTCCATCAGCGATACCCTTTCTTCCAGTTGATCGCATCTGCTACCGAGGCTTCTGCAATCTTTGCATAGTTCTCGATACTTGGCTTTCAGCTCCATCAGCTCCTTTACGCCCTTCTCTCCATTGGTTATTCTAGTTATCCATTCATCTAATTTTTTTTCAAAGTTTTTGACTTCTTTTCTATTGTTTTGAATTTCCTCCCGTAGCTCGGAGTAGTTTGATTGTCTGAAGCCTTCTTCTCTGAACTCGTCAAAGTCATCCTCCATCCAGCTTTGTTCCGTTGCTGGTGAGGAACTGCGTTCCTTTGGAGGAGGAGAGGTGCTCTGCTTTTTAGAGTTTCCAGTATTTCTGCTCTGTTTTTTCCCCATCTTTGTGGTTTTATCTACTTTTGGTCTTTGATGATGGTGATGTACAGATGGGTTTTTGGTGTGGATGTCCTTTCTGTTTGTTAGTTTTCCTTCTACCAGACAGGACCCTCAGCTGCAGGTCTGTTGGAGTTTACTAGAGGTCCACTCCAGACCCTGTTTGGCTGGGTGTCAGCAGCGGTGGCTGCAGAACAGCGGATTTTCGTGAGACCACAAATTCAGCTGTCTGATAGTTCCTCTGGAAGTTTTGTCTCAGAGGAATACCCGGCCGAGTGAGGTGTCAGTCTGTCCCTACTGGGGAGTGCCTCCCAGTTAGGCTGCTCGGGGGTGAGGGACCCACTTTAGGAGGCAGTCTGTCCGTTCTCAGATCTCCAGCTGTGTGCTGGGAGAACCACTACTCTCTTCAAAGCTGTCAGTCAGACAGGGACATTTAAGTCTGCAGAGATTCCTGCTGAATTTTTGTTTGTCTGTGCCCTGCCCCCAGAGGTGGAGCCTACAGAGGCAGGCAGGCCTCCTTGAGCTGTGGTGGGCTCCACCCAGTTTGAGCTTCCTGGCTGCTTTGTTTACCTAAGCAAGCCTGGGCAATGGCCGGCGCCCCTCCCCTAGCCTCGCTGAGGCCTTGCAGTTTGATCTCAGACTGCTGTGCTAGCAATCAGCGAGACTCCGTGGGCATAGGACCCTCCAAGCCAGGTGCGGGACACAATCTCCTAGTGTGCCGTTTTCCAGGCCCGTTGAAAAAGCGCAGTATTAGGGTGGGACTGACCCGATTTTCCAGGTGCCATCTGTTACCCCTTTCTTTGACTAGGAAAGGGAACTCCCTGACCCCTTGCACTTCTCAAGTGAGGCAATGCTTCGCCCTGCTTTGGCTCGTGCACAGTGCGCTTCACGGACTGTCCTGCACCCACTGTTTGGCACTCCCTAGTCAGATGAAACTGGTACCTCAAACAGAAATGCAGAAATCACCCGTCTTCTGTGTCGCTCAGGCTGGGAGCTGTAGACCAGAGCTGTTCCTATTCAGCCATCTTCCCCTCTCCCTTCTTTAGACTGCAGTTGCACTCTCTCAGTTTGCTCACTACCTTCCCAGTGAAGATGGAGGCTTTGTGCACTTGTTCTAGAAACTTTATTTTCCATGCCTCAACTTTGGTATCTATGTTACATGTAAAAATGTTTATTTAGAAACAGAATGCCTGTTCCCTGGTGCTGCAAAGAAATAGCACTTGAACATAATTTAATTCTCTCAGCAAGGCCTTTTGTACTTTCTGCAGAAAGGGTGCTCATCACCGATGGAACAATGGCAAGAGCACATCCGAACAAAGGAGGGAAGCAATTTTTATTCCTTACGCAGTTTGTCCCTGCTACTGTGTCCTGTCTCCATTGGCTGGAGCCAGACCTTACATTCTAAACTAAAACCTGATTGGCTAATTGTTTAAAACTGTTTTAAATAGGTAAAAAGTAATGGAAAGACAAAGGAAAAGAGAAAGTTGCTTACAAAAGGACTTAGAAAAGTAATAACGTTTCCAAATTAGGATGGGCATAGGCTGTGAGCTGGGACATGCCTGTGAGCACATCCAGCACAGATATTTTGGTTAAAATACAAGGACATAGAATATACTACGTGCCTGTGAGCATGTCTAGCATAAAGTTAGTCTTTAAAAGAAACTATTATTTCTAATACTTATGATTTATTCTTTAATAAGAAGGGAAACTTCGAAGAGGAACTTTTTATTTTCTACATCTACCAACACTTCTTTGTATTCCCTGATCCTTCCTTGTATTTCCCATCTGATAAATGTTTAATTTTACGTATCAAAATTTTTACTTTTAATATTTATACTGTGCTTGTCATTAGATTTCCATATCTCTTTTGAAATCCTCCATTTTTCCACTCGTTACATCTAAATTTTCTTGCATATAAATTAACATATTTATTCTACTTACTTAAATAATTTGCCTGGAAATTTCAGCATCTGAACACTCATTCATTTGTTTCCATTGATTTTTTTTTCCTTTTGATTATGGATTACATTTTCCTTCTTCACTTGCATGTCTAGTAAGTCTTGATTCTGTGCAAAGCATCGTGAATGCTATGTTATAGAATTCTGAATTCTGTACCCTCTCTCAGACAAAGCTGAGCTTTGTGCCAGCAGGCAGGCAAGTTGCTGGAAGATCACTTTTGATTCTGTGGATGCTTTGGTTTTAGACTTTATTAGAATGGTTGTGTGTTGTCCTTAATCCTAAGGTAAAAGCTTTAGTTCTAGAATATGGTGCTTATATAATGCTTAAGCATTGGGTCTCAATGGAAAGCCTGATTTGCCAAATTCATTAAAGTGTGGGGCTTGAACTCCAATTGTCTCCTCAACCCTGGGGAGCCGCTGGGATCTCTGCTCAGCCGTGCCAGCCTTCTGGCAACTTCTCCCCAGCAGGTTCATTGGAGTCTATGTCAACTTGGTATTTTGGAATCCAGGTGACTAAGGGCCAGGGAATCTGGGCAGCCCACCATGGGCTTTTAGCTACCAGTTCTGAGGGGCTCACTGTTTCTCTGTGAGTCTTGCCCATGGCACTTTGGTGAGGAGAGAAGGTGCCAGGAGGGAGGCCACATCTCTGCATGTTGACACCAGGAGGCAGGCAAGGCTATGAATGCATTCTGTCAGCAGGTGCTGGGGCTTCCTCACATGGCTTCCTCTTTTTCAGAATTTCTCACCCCAGTCCCAGCCACTCCAGTCGCCTCAATCTCTGGCAGCAAGTCCTCAGCCTCACAGGACAGCTGCCTTCTGCTTGGCCAGTGGCCCCTGCAATCCATGGACTTGGAAGGGCCCAGGGGAGGAAATCGGGGTGCCCAGCTCTCATGCAGGGTGGCTCCTGTCTCCTGGCATTTCCTCCACATCCAGATTCTGCCTGCTGTTAGTGACTCTGCATTGCCTTCCAATAGTTGTATTTTCATAGGTTTTCTAGAGTATTTTTGTTCACAGGAGAGTTAATCTAATGTAAGCTGTCTCTCAACTGTCAGATGCTAGAAGTCTGAAGCGTGAGTTGTTTTTTTTAAACTTTTAGTTCCACAAAGCCTCTCTGAAAAGGTGACATTTGAGTCAAGAACTGAAAAACATGAGTCAGATATGCAATATTTGGGGTAAAGTCTTACAGAAAGGAAAAAGTCTTGGCGGATCTGAGACACAGTAAGAGGGCCAGGGTGTCAGAGAGCAGAAGATGGAGTGAGGAGTGGTGGGAGCCAGTGTGGAAGGCGTTGACTGTATAGGTGGCCTGGGGTCCCCTCCTGCACCAAGTGGGGTGGCAGTGAGCAGGGTGACTGTCATCTATGCTTTCCCCCATGTCCTTACTATTTCTCTGGACTGCTGAAGCGGCCTCTGTGCCTCCTATGCCTACCTTCCACACTAAATGCCAGGTGCACATTTTTTTTTCTTTTTTTCATTATACTTTAAGTTCTGGGGTACATGTGCAGAATGTGCAGGTTTGTTAAATAGGTATACACGTGCCATGGTGGTTGCTGCACCCCTCAACCCACCATCTACGTTAGGTATTTCTCCTAAGGCTCTCCCTCCCCTTGCCCCCCACCCCTCGACAAGCCCCAGTGTGTGATGTTCCCCTCCCTGTGCCCATGGGTTCTCATTGTTCAGCTCCCACTTATGAATAAGAACATGCGATGTTTGGTTTTCTGTTCCTGTGTTAGTTTGTTGAGAATGGTGGTTTCCAGCTTCATCCATGTCCCTGCAAAGGACATGAACTCAACCTTTTTTATGGCTGCATAGCATTCCATGGTGTATATGTGCCACATTTTCTTTATCCAGTCTATCATTGATGGGCATATTTTTAAAGCCAAGCTGTGATTACATCCATCTCCTGTCCTCAAACCCTGTCCCTGGATGTGTGTCCACTGCTTCGGAACACAGTGTAAGCCTTGTAAAGGGTTCAAAGCCACTATCCATATTCCAGGCCATGCCTGATTTCCTGCACTGTCTTTCACTATTCATCCACCCTGTGACCAAACAGGGAATGCTCTTATTATCTACACACAATACGTTTACGTCACTTCCGCCAGGACATTTCTTATGATGCTCTCTCGACTGTGAATTCCCCTCCCTCATTCATCTGCAAAACCACTTCTTGTCCAGGCGCTTCATTCTTCTTTCTTTTGAGCAGCAATCATGTTCTTTTCCCAGAGGAAAATTAGATGCCAACTAGGGCGGAACAAACCAGTACGTGAGACCGCAGTGTCCTCCATCCATGGTTACGTCCAGTGGGGTCTCAACAGGAGAGAAATAACACCCTCCCTGATGAGGGATGAAGTGGGTGAGACTGGCTCTTAGTGCCACATGCAGCACACTCTTGGCCTCCATCCATTAGAGGAGGCCTCCACACTTTCTCTTCTTTCTCAGGATCTTTTCTTCTGTACCAAAATTCTACCCTAAATAAAGGTTGTCAAATTGATTTCTACAAAAGGATCAGAACCTTGCTAGAGTGGTTTATAAGAAGAACACCTGGCCGGGCGTGATGGTTCACGCCTGTAATCCCAGCACTTTGGGAGGCCGAGGTGGGCAGATCACAAGGTCAGGAGTTTGAGACCAGTCTGGCCAACATGGTGAAACTCCATCTCTAATAAAAATACAAACATTAGCCAGGTGTGGTGGCAGACGCCTGTAATCCCAGCTACTCGGGAGGCTGAGGCAGGAGAATCGCTTGAAACCAGAAGGCAGAAGTTGCTGTGAGCCGAGATCACGCCAGCCTGGACAAAACATCGAAACCGCATCTGAAACAACAACGACAACACCACCACACCTGTCGAGTCTTGGAGACACTTGGATTTTAATGATATTCCAAGCTTTATATGGAAGGAGTACATTTCTTTACAGTGGAATTTTAGCGTCAGAGGAACCTTAGGGGTATATTTTTGTGAATCCACAGGGCAGGAGTTACCTTACTTTGAGTACGACCTGGCTGGGTTGAGAGCAGAAGTCTGGGAAGCCTAGCAAATCCGCCTATTTCAAGCAGCAGCAGCACCTGCACACTTTCTAGAAACACACATTCTTGGGGCCGCCCCATACCTACTGAACCAGGCCCTCAGCAGGGAGGGAGGGGTTGAGGGGGAGCTACAGGGGACCCTGCAAACAGTTTTAGGAAAGCTTCCAGGTGGCTCTGAAGGAGGCTCAAGTGTGAGAGCACTGTCAGCCCTTCCCAGGGGCTCCCAGGCCCTGCCCTCTGTCTCCACAGGCTCCCCGAGGGTGAAGGAGGGTGAAGGAGAAGCAGCTCTCTTAGTCCAATCTTCTCTTGTCACCAGGCTCCAAGCGTGGAGCCCAGATCCACACCTTCCATGCCCACCATGAGCCTGAATGTGGAGCTTTGACGAACGGTGCCCCCCGCTCCCTGCCTACTCTCATCAGAACCAAAGCCCTGGGCCAGGCTATGCTCCTGCTTCAATATCTGCCCTGCCTCTGTCTCTCAAGAAAGTGCAGACCGAGGTAATCATGGCTGACTCCCACTAGCACAGCCTTTATTGCGTGCCCAGCACCGATCTAATCGACTCCCACGCCTGGCACGAAAGTTGGGTGGGCAAGGCTCCAGGGAGATGAGGCAGAGCCACGGGCTCGTGGAGCCTGCCCTGCCTTGGGGGGCATGAGACGAGGGTGGTGTGTTTCCAGGAAGAGTTGAAGCCAACAGAACTTGAGAAAGTGGCGTGGCATTTGGCATCAGTACCATGGCTGGGAGTGGGTGGGAGGCTTGCTAGCTGCACCCAGCCAGCCCTGTGGAACCCCTCACACCTGGGATACCCCCAGGAGGGACGAACCCAGCTTAGCAGGGTGGCTTTCCCTGAGCTGAGGCAGACAGGCAGGGTCAGGGAAGTTGGGAATTCATCCTTCCAGGCCCGGGTCAGATCCACTTCACCTGGCATCTGCGTCCCTCCCCAGAGCCTGCGGGTGCTGCATGGGCAGTGGGAACTCAGGTGGGGCACAGCGAATGCTGGACGGCCATATTCCCGGGCCCACATCAACCTCCACCTGCCTCACCTGAGGGGATGGCTGTCTCCTCCATGACATTTGCCATGGGACAGGGTTGGAGCTGGATCAACATGGACTGGCGGCATGTGGCCCAAGCTCCCATCCTGGTTGTCTTGGCTCCAGCTATGAAAAAGGGGACTCCCTCTACCCCACTGTGGAGGACCACCTCTTCTCATTTTGCGCTCTCATCTTTTGGAATCTGGGAGAGAGCTGCAGAGGGTCAGCTCTAGGATCTGGCCTCCAAGTGCAGAGGGCAGAAGGCTGTTCCATGAACAGCATTCCAGGCAGACCTCCAATAGACAGACAGACATCACAAAGGCATGCTTGAGAAAGGGATCCAAATGGCTTCTTTGGTACATCTCCACATTCCACCTTCTTGTGGAAGGTGAGATCTCACCTCTTCCTGGAAGCCTGTCCTGAACACTCCACCCGCTTGGAGCAGGCTCGGCGCTCAGTCTGGGGGTTCCTAGCCTCTGGGTGGCTCTCGGGGGTTGGGGTCTCAGTTGTGAGTCTGGTCTCTGGGTGTACTTGAGGTCATCGCTGGCAGGACATTCTCTTCTCTCAAGATACTCACTTGCCAAGCCAAGGCCGCACACCCCGCAGGTTCTGGACACTAAGAGATTGCTCTGTGATCAGTGGCACCCTGAGATCCCCTGGCCAGCACGTGGTGAGCAGCACCGGTGTGATTGAGTGCATGACAGTTGCTGGGGCCCTGGGAGAATGCGTGTCCCAGCCATGAACTCATCGGGCCCTACAAGCTGTGGAAGCACAGTCTGTTTTGTGGATGAGGAAACCAGGCAGCCGCACATCTCGCTTCCGACCCATCCCATGCATGAATGTGTAAGAAACACACTTCAGGTCCCGGAGTTGAAGAGCACACAGGCATCGACACTCACACCTCCCGAACCCTAAGCAGGCAGACACAAAGCTGGCACCGCGGCTCCCCAACTCCCACACCCTCAGCCTTGTGGAGTCCCCTCCCCTTGAATCTGGCTGGGCTTAGTAATTTGCTTCTAACCCACAGAATATAGCAAGGGACATGGGGCATCCCTTCTGTGATTGGCATAAAAGATGGTACTTCCATCTTGCTAGCAGACTCTCCTCTTGTGGTTGTGATGGAGCAGGTGGCTGTGCTGACAGGCCAACATCATAAAGAACTGAGGTGGCCTCCAGCCAACAGCCAGCCACCACCTGAGGCCCTCAGTCCAACGGCACTCAAGGACCCGAATGCTGCCAACCGCCGTGAGTCAGCTTGGAAGCGGAGCTCTCCCCAGATGAGACCCGGATAAGACTCCAGTCCTGGGTGACACCTTGATTGCAATTTTGGGGCAAGAGGGATCCCAAGGCAGAGACCCCCTGAGATGTTTCTGGATTCCTGACCCTCGGAAGCTGTGAGATGATACATAGGTGTGGTTTTGAGCCTCCAGGCTTTGGGATCATTTGTGATACAGCAGTAAAGAATGCAGGCACAGAGCAGACTGCCCTTATATGGTCAGCCTCCCACCTTTAGGAAGAGTCTTTGAATTCATCCCGACCCTTCTAAATAGCATTCAGTCTAGTGGCTTCCAGTTTTAAAATGAATTTGAGGAAGTCCCAAAGGGTAGTGAGAGTCTTGCTCTGTTGAACATGTCAGTTCTCAACAGATGTCGGGGAATTAGGCTTCTCCCAAACCTACGTGATTTCCATTTGTCAATTTGGAAAGACAAAAAGCAAGATGTTTGGGGCAGAAAGTGCTTGTGGCTTTTGTGGAAGTATTCACTCCTGGGATATTACTAGAAAGTGATGTTTTCCTGGCTGGGGTACAGAAACAGTCCCCAGTCTCCAAGAGAGGCTTCTGGGTCATCACAACCCAACCTGAGTCGAGCCAAGGCAGCCTGCAGGTTCTCCCAGCTTGGGAGGGGAGCTGGAAGGAGGGGAGAAAGAGCAGGCCCAGTCCCTCCAACCGTTGCCGTCTTCCCCAGGCTGAGGGCGTGATGGGGACGGCCCGTAGAGCTGGGGAGGGTCTCCCAGGCCTCAGAGTCCTTTGGAGACCTGGCCACACTGGGAACACAGGCTGTGTGCCTCAGCCTTGTATGACTGGAGGGGCTCTCCTAGGGGAGCAGTGTCCCCTTGAACATTGCTGGGAGGTCAGGATGGGCTTCACCAGGCCCCTGGGCAAGGATGGCGATGCTGCCTGCTTATCTTGCAGGCTGCCTTGTCAGAGGAAATCTGGACAAACATCCATGCCTCCCATGCCTCAGTGGTCACCCCAGGGCTGTGGGACGTTGTCGCGGGGTCTGCTCTTCCCATGTACTACAGTTGCACATCCACCACCCCCAGACAGCCACATCACCTCCCTGGATGGCCTGCCTCGCTTTGATTCGATCCTCGGCCTGTTTCTTCTCCTCTGTTGAAATTGTTCTCATGACAAAGTCTCATTTGTGAGATTGTTGGAGCAGAATGAATGGCTCCCTTTTATGCTCCGGGTAGGTTTCATTATATTAGAAATATTTAAATCTGACTCCCACATCTCCATGCAGTGGTGTGTTTCCTATGATATGTATGTAAAATATATGCTTACGTTTTATGTCTGCATCTAAAGCACCCACTGTTACATGGTCACACCTCCAACTCCATCTAAAGCACACAATGCTTCGTGCGCACACCTCTAACTTCATCTAAAGCATACACAATGCTACCTGTGCACACCTGTAACTTTAAAGCATACATAACATTGCATGTGCACACTTCTAACTTTATTCGGTGTGGTTTCCTGGATCCCTCTTCAGGAGGTTTTAGTATTTGACTTCATGCAGCTGCAGGCCCAGCCCGCTGTGGGCTCTGACGGGAGACCCCTTCCTGCAGAAGTGAGGGTGTGTGGGAGCGGGTGGGGCTACTGTCTCCAGGCAGCTGAAGTGAAGTCAGCTCCAAGTGCAGCCGAGCAGAGAACCCTATGGGGTGGGGGTGTGGGACCTCACACACTGCAGGTTCTACCACCGCCTCCCTGCAGCTGGCCTGGCTTAGAAGGCCTAGAGGTGGACCTAGAATGTGTACTTTTAGGGGGCTCCCCAGGTGACTCCAACAGGCAGCCAGGTCAGGGGCCACTGATGGACAAACACCAAGAAATACCAGGAGCACTTCTGCTGAGCGCTGGCCTTGTCTCATCAAGAGCGTGTGGCTCCCCTGGGAGGTGTGATCCCGTGCTTCCTGGGAGGTGTGATCCCGTGCTTCCTGGGAGGTGTGATATCGTGCTTCCTGGGAGGTGTGATCTGCGATCCCTGGGAGGTGTGATCCACGATCCCTGGGAGGTGTGATCCCGTGCTTCCTGGGAGGTGTGATGTGCTTCCTGGGAGGTGTGATCCTGTGCTTCCTGGGAGGTGTAATCCTGTGCTTGCTGGGAGGTGTGATATCGTGCTTCCTGGGAGGTGTGATCCGCGATCCCTGGGAGGTGTGATCCCGTGCTTCCTGGGAGGTGTGATATCGTGCTTCCTGGGAGGTGTGATCCGCGATCCCTGGGAGGTGTGATCCCGTGCTTCCTGGGAGGTGTGATCCCGTGCTTCTTGGGAGGTGTGATGTGCTCCCTGGGAGGTGTGATATTGTGCTTCCTGGGAGGTGTGATCCCGTGCTTCCTGGGAGGTGTGATCCTGTGCTTCTTGGGAGGTGTGATGTGCTTCCTGGGAGGTGTGATCCCATGCTCCCTGGGAGGTGTGATCCTGTGCTTCCTGGGAGGTGTGATGTGCTTCCTGAGAGGTGTGATCCCGTGCTTCCTGGGAGGTGTGATATTGTGCTTCCTGGGAGGTGTGATATCGTGCTTCCTGGGAGGTGTGATCCACGATCCCTGGGAAGTGTGATCCTGTGCTTCCTGGGAGGTGTGATATTGTGCTTCCTGATAGGTGTGATCCCGTGCTTCCTGGGAGGTGTGATCCTGTGCTTCTTGGGAGGTGTGATCCCGTGCTCCCTGGGAGGTGTGATATCGTGCTCCCTGGGAGGTGTGATCCCATGCTTCCTGGGAGGTGTGATCTGCGATCCCTGGGAGGTGTGATCCCGTGCTTCCTGGGAGGTGTGATATCGTGCTTCCTGGGAGGTGTGATATCGTGCTTCCTGGGAGGTGTGATCCTGTGCTTCCTGGGAGGTGTGATCCCGTGCTTCCTGGGAGGTGTGATCCCGTGCTTCCTGGGAGGTGTGATCCCATGCTTCCTGGGAGGTGTGATCCGTGATCCCTGGGAGGTGTGACCCCGTGCTTCCTGGGAGGTGTGATATCGTGCTTCCTGGGAGGTGTGATCCTGTGCTTCCTGGGAGGTGTGATCCCGTGCTTCCTGGGAGGTGTGATCCTGTGCTTCCTGGGAGGTGTGATCCCATGCTTCCTGGGAGGTGTGATCCCGTGCTTCCTGGGAGGTGTGATATCGTGCTTCCTGGGAGGTGTGATATCGTGCTTCCTGGGAGGTGTGATCCGTGATCCCTGGGAGGTGTGACCCCATGCTTCCTGGGAGGTGTGATATTGTGCTTCCTGGGAGGTATGATCCTGTGCTCGCTGGGAGGTGTGATCCCGTGCTCCCCAGGAGGAGTGATCCCGCGCTCACTGGGAAGTATGATCCCACGCTCCCTGGGAGGTGTGATCCCATGCTTCCTGGGAGGTGTGATCCGCGATCCCTGGGAGGTGTGATCGTGTGCTTCCTGGGAGGTGTGATCACATACCTGCTGGTGATGGAGAGGCGCAGCTCCCCAGTGGGGAACAACCAGGACCCGGCCCTGGGAGGCGTGGATTTGGGAGGGCCCCGGAGGCCTGCATGAGCTAGTGGGCACTAGGAGGTAGTGTCCACACTGGGAGCTGGACCCACACAGTGGGCACGTGGGGTGAGCATCCATGAAGTTCCGGTTGTCAGCCAATTGCACCCTCCCGATGGCCCTGGAGCAGTTGCAAAAGCTTCCTGCTCTCCCATCTTCCCCTTCTCCAACCCACTCCCGAATGCAGACGTCCCCGGCCCTCCTGGGTGGCCAGAGCCTGGGACACTCACTAGGACAGCCCTGGACAGCTCGAAGGAACACTTTGGCCTAGCACGGGCCAGCTCCAGGGACGTCCCCACCTTCCTCCTCATGCATGGATGGGGTTTCGTCACCAAGACATCTGCAGGACAGGAACGTGGCCTCTGGCCACATGGCCAGAGTGCCTCCTCCATTCACAGGTCCCACGTGCAAATGGGCAGACAGGAGCTCTGAGCAGCAGATTCCCCGAGGTCACATGGGGCACTGGTGGTGTCTGAGCCTGGGTCGCTGAGGCAGCTGTCCTCAGCCTGTTCTCACCAGGCCACAGCTGTTGGTGGGTAAACGTGTGTGCATGTGTGTATGTGCTCCTGTGGCGCTGTGGGGGTCATGCCTGTGGCTGAGCATCTTCTGGAATTCTCTCCTCTCACTTTTGACCTCCTCTTCTCAGCAAATCCCATCAACCCCACCTTTGAAACACCCGGAGCTGGAGCATGACACACTCTCATGGGTCTGCGCCACCCCCAGCCTGCGTCTGGGTTACTGCCCCATGTGGCTTCCCTCCCCATCTCTGCTCAGGCCACACCAGCCCCCTCCCACTTCCCCTCCCTCTCCCCCTCCCTCTGGCCTCTGCTCTGCTGTTCCCTCTCCTGCAAAGCCCTTCCTGCCCACTGGGCTCCAGGCAGAGAGAACCTTCCCAGTGGCCCTGGTCACCCAGGAGAGCACTTCAATCCCCACCCCACACACACTACACACCCCATACACACAGGCACACACAAGCACAGACACCACATACACAGGCACACACCATGCACACACAGGCACACACACCACACCCACACACACACTATGCAGACACAACACAAACCACACACACAGGCACACACACTATACACATGCAGCACACACCACACACACAGGCACATTTCCCCGCAGGCGCACACACACAGGCACACACACCACACAGGCAAACACAGACACCACCCCCACACACAGGCATACACCACACACACACACACACACACACCACACCACACACACCACACACACACAGGCACACACACCACATACACAGGCACAGCTCCCCACAGGCACACACACACATATACACACACCAGCACACACACCACACAGATAGGCACACGCACAGACACCACCCCCACACACAGGCATACACCACACACACACACACACACACCACACACCACACACACACAGGCACACACACACAGGCACACACATCACATACACAGGCACAGCTCCCCACAGGCACACACACACAACACACAGGCACACCACACACACAGGTACACACATATCACACATACACTTCGCATAAACACAAATAGCACATGCAAAATACACACACCACATAGCACATGCACACACATGTGCCATACACACATGCACATCACCCACACACACACCCCGCACACATGCACATTGTCTCCTCCCCTTTACATTCCCTCAGGTCTCATTCCTCTGGGCACACCTCACCCCTGCCTTGTGGGTCTTGGTCAGCCCGTGTCCCCTGGAGTGGCATCTCCTTGAGGGTGGGTTCTCCCCTGCTGCTCCCACCTGGCACACAGCAGGTGGTCAACGAACTGCCAATGAAGGAATGGGGGAATGAATGGATGAATGAAAGAGTGGATGGATGGATGGATGGATGGATGGATGGATAAATGATGAACAGATGGATGGATGGATAGATGAGTGGATGGATGGATGGACAGATAAATGATGAATAGATGAATGGATGGATGGATAGATGAATGAATGAATGGATGAACAGATGAATGAAACGGTGAACGAATGTGTGAATGGATGGATGGATAAATGATGAATAGATTAATAGATGGATGAATGGATGAATGAATGGATGAATGAAAGGGTGGATGAATGGATGGATGGATGGATGGATGAATAGATGGATGGATAAATGATGAATAGATGAATGGATAGATGAATGGATGAATGAAAGGGTGGATGGATGGGTAAATGATGAATAGATGAATGGATAGATAGATGAATGGATGAAAGGGTGAATGGATGGATGGATAAATGAATAGATGGATGAATGGATGGATAGATGAATGGATGGATGAAAAGATGAATGAATGGATGTGGTGGCAGATCTCCTTGGGGCCAGCGGGAGGAGGAAGGCAAGGAAGGCAGACTGGGGGCATGCACCCTCCCTCCAGGATTCCTTCTCCCCAGGAAACTTCCCAGAGCTGTCACCTACAACCCTGAGAAATCATGGGACTCCCCTTGCATGACGGGTGCAAGGGGAGTCCCACAACTCTGGGCCACAACTGTGCCATGGCTCAGCCGCCGGCCTCCCTGTGACTGAGAAATCAGTTGGATCCCAGCTGTCCTGGGCCCCAGCCAGGCAGGTTGGCTGAGAGCCAGGTGTCTCTATGCACATCTACATAGAAGCCCACCCGTGGCCCACATGAAGGCCACTGTCTGGGGCAGGCTAGGATCTTAGTGGACAAGGGCCCTGGCAGGCAAAGAGGTTCCCTCACCCCACACCTGGAGCCCGGGGCCCAGCTTTGCAGGGACAAGGCCTCTTGGGAAAGCCTCTGTGCCCCGCCAAGCTGGCGTGCACACACTTTCCCTCCTGCCTGCCTTCCTCTCAGTCATGCTGAGGACACCCTGAGGGCCCAGGGCACTAGTGCTAGGATAAAGGGGGCTGAGGGACGTCTCTTCCAATACAGGAAGTTTGAATTAATTCCCGCTCCGGATGGCGAGTGACAACCTGCTTTCTCTTTCATGGGGAGAGACATTTTGCCTCATCCAGCAAGGATCAACTTGGCACTCTGGGAACGCTTAAAACGAAAGGACAGTGATCACCCATTCCTGTTGGGGCATTCCACACGAATCCCACCCTGGGCTCATGAGATGCTGCGAGCTGCGACACAGCCCCGGCCTCAGCGCTCCGTCTTTCTCAGGGGCACAGTGGGCAGGGAGCGGATCTCATCTCCTCCAAGGCTGAGACTGGGGACTGGCACCCTGTCTTCAGGAGACCCAGCCCAGGCCAGGACATGCTCAGGTGCTCGCTGAAGAATCGCTGGGGCCATGACAGTGGGAGGCAGAGGTGTGGGGGCTGAGCCCAGCTGCTCTGCTCACGTTCCTGGGGACACACATTGTGAACGCTCATGAGGCACCAGGCCCAGTGCGGGTTCCTCCAGCCAAGCTTGCAGGCAGGTGCTTTTATCAGCCAGGCTCTAGGGGTGAGGCGAGGTGCACAGAGGAACCAGGGGCGGGCCTCACTTGCGAGCCTTGGCCTTGGTTGCCTCACTTGGAGGCTGAGTTCACAGTGCTTGCCTCGGATGAAGCTGGCAGGTAGCTGAGCTCTGTGCCTGCAGGCAGCAGGGAGGAGTTGCATCGTAACCCCCTGGAAGAGAGTCACTCTGTCTCCAGGGCGCCCCCAGCAGGACCTTGGCTTTCCCCTGGCCCAGCTTCACTTAGCTTGTCCTGGAGCTTGACCCCGGGGAAGAGAGGGCCCTCCGGGTTGCCAGCCTCTACCTGGTGGTGCATTTAAATGAAATCCCTCTTTCCAGTCATCTCTGGAGCCAGTTGCAAAGGGAGCATCTCCAGAGGCTGCACCCAGGAAGGGGCTCCTGCCCCAGCAGAGCGTCTGCCAGTATCTCAGCTCCTGGGAGGCTCCTCCCTTCCCAGGCTTCCCTGCCCACACCCTCAGGGCACTTCATAGGAGAGGGCAGTACCTGGAAGCAGACCTCAAGCCTCTTGCTGCCTGCGACGGTCAAAGGGTCATTGTGAGTCTGAGCCACCGACTCCTCCAGACCAGGCCGGGGCCCCTCTGCAGGATGCCTCTCCGGAGGACAGATCAGCTGCCCACCTGTGCAATTCTGGCCGCTCCACCAGCAGGCACCATGCTGACTGTCCGCCCACCTGCCATGCTCTCTCTCCTGCTCTGGATTCGATGGCAGGGACCTTCAGACCCGTCAACCTTTGATGACTGCGAGCGTCCATTGCTGGAGTCACTTTCCCAACTCAAATGTATTTATTAGGCGCCATCCTAATCTACTCCAGGATTTTAAGAAAGGGATGAGCTGCTCAAATTCATGATGATTGAGTTTTAACTGGCATTTGTCGTCTCTCAATGTGGTCTTTAAACAGTTGATGTTGGGAAACGGTTGCCTCTTCCAACTCTGTACATCCTTGATTCGTGGGCTGTTTCCTTTCGTTCCTGGCTGTTTCCAGAGCTGGTCTGCCATGTGGTACCTTGCCACACGGAGTCCAGGCATCCAGCCTGTCCCACCATCGTTTCATGTCGAACCTCCTCCCCAAGGGTTGCAAGCTATGAGTTCATAATTTACCTCTGAGCTATCACAGTGATCAAACAATTGTACCCAATGTTCTGCCTGTGGATGACATGGGTCAACAGCCTCCCATCCTCTCACAACAGCCCCAGCTTCCCCGGGCAATGCTGCAGACCACCTTTCTGTTGTGAAAGTCGCCCCATCCATAAGCACCTACACAATTCAGGATCACCTAGGTTACTGGCTCTCCGGCTTGACCGTGCAGCAGAGTTGCTCAGAGACCTGCTTTCAGATGACTCAGCCTTCTCCCACAGCATCTGGGCCAGCAGGTCTGGGATGGGGCTCAGGGATTGGCACTTCTAACAAGGTGGTGCCATGGCTGCTGGTCCCCGGACCCTGCTGGAGACCCACTGGCTTAGGTTATTCGGCAGAGTAATAAACAGTCCCTGATATCAGTGGCTTTAATAAAACAAAAATGTGCTTCTTCTGCTCCTGCTACCAGTTCTCACCAGCTGGCAGGGGGCTCACTCATGGAACCTACTAGTGATGCAGCCCCTCCATGAAACGTGGCTGGTGCTATGCATGAGGAAATCACACCTTCAGACTGGAAGAGGCAAATGACATGTGGGCTCAAGGTCATTGGCTGGAATGAGCCCCATGCCTTCCCCGACCCCTAGCCACAAGGAACCAGGAAGTCTAATCCTGCTACACAGCTGGAAAGGCAGTGCTGGAGCGCCTCCAGAACATTCCCGCAGGGTGTTGACTGCCCGGGGTGAAGAGTGAGGCCAGCACACAGTGGTGTGGATGCCCAGCAGTTGCTGAAACACCTTTTGGGCTGGTGCCCGGCTACGTTCTAACATCCTCCCAAGGGCACAAAGCTGTCCACACCAGCCTTGGCCACTCCTGAGGGTCAAGCTCCACCTAAGAATGGCCGGGGCCATCCCTTCCTTTCTCCGGGTGGCCAGTGTGGTGATCTCCAGAGCTCCTAGCATCCTGGGACTGTGTGCAGTCCTGTCTGGGAGGGGCCTGGCCACCCCTAAGAAGACAGCCATTCACATCTGTTTACGGTGGAAACAGCCAACTCGATTTATTGAAAAACTATTACAATTATTCCTTTGTTACACAAGTTTAGAATATTTTAAGATATCCTTTCCTGGGCATTACAGTTAAAACTTATGACATGTCTAGCGGATTTTTTGAAAATGTTCAATGTGTCATTTGACATTGTATTTCAAAAGGCCTGATGTCCTAGAAACTTTATCTTGGGTTTTTTGCTTACCATTTTTTTCTTTTCGCCAGCATTTGTCCAATTATATATATTGGGAAGAAAAAATAAAATTACACCAAAAGAATTTCTGCAAATATAAGAAGTAATTTTATTGCAATATACTGTGGCTAGAGTGGTCTGGGGAGAACGGGACACATTTTGAAGTTCAGTACAAATTATAACAACTTGGAAGGGACCACAGAGGAAGAAAATGACAGGAGAAAAGGACAAATTGGATGGGATGAGAAACGAAAACAGAATCACATGACCTAGACGCAGTCCACGGGGGTCGCGGGACAGTCCTCGGCTATGGCTTTTCTTTTGAAGAGGTGAAGGGGACAGTCATTGGCACATGCTGGCATCCTGGGCTCCAGAGACTCTCTAAGCCGGACTTTTCTTTGGCAAGAGCAAGACTTGTTTTCCAGGGAAATTTGGAAAATCCGCGTTGGTGGTGTTTTGTTCCTCCTGGGTGGCTTGGTTGTGGCTTCCTAAGCTGGAACTGCATTCTGGTGGTGGTGGGGGTGGGGGACAGCACCAGAGCCCCACGGGCTCACCCCGAGGGCTCAGCCTGCATTTCCCACGGTGGAAGGAAAAGGAGCTGCACCTGGGCAACTTTTCACAGTGAAGAGGTCGCCTTTCCTGGCTGCCCCTCGGGTCCTCCTGCCCACGGCAGCCCCCCGACCTCGATGGCCAGGAAAGGGTTCCCCAAGGGGGACCTCACCCACCCCGAGCTCTGGAGCCGCTGACGCTCGCATCCAGGACATTTGAGATGGGAATCCAAATCGGCTACTTGGAAAAGATGTGCCGCAGGCAGCCCTGGAGAGACTCACGGAGTTCATTGTACATTACTCCATCTACCGAGGCAGCGCATGGCACGACTGAACGGCTTGGAACAAACACAGAAATTAGCACCACAAACATTCAGGAACCAAATACAATCTGCTATGGTCACACCACAGACAATGCGGGAAGAGGCTTTTTATTGCTTGTGTGTGTTTTCAAATCAAGTAGGCACAACCCAGTCCTCATAACAGCCCTCGGGAGTGGACGCACCGGGGCAGGAGAGTGCAGGAGGGAGCGTGCTTGGCTATCCTGCCCAGTGGAAAGGAAAGTGACGTGCATTGATCTTAAAGTCCTTGGCAACAGACTGTGGAGGCAATAACAGGATAAAGAAAGCGAGGAGAATCAGGCATGGCCAGGTACCCCGGTGCGCCTTCAAGGAGACCTTAAAACAGATAGCACCACAAGAGAGAAGTGTAAAAAATAAGCACCAATTTTCATTATCACCTACAAAAAATGTGGTTTCCCTGCCCTGGACATTCTCCCATCAGGCTCTGCGGGAAGAAAAGCGGAAAAAGGAAGCAAATAAAATTAATCTAAACCTGTGTTTTAGTCTAAGTGCATGTAGAAAAAAGTAAATTACCCAATTTTTTCCCTCCCTATTAAAAAAAAGTCTAGAGCGAATCAAAAACTGTCTGAAAAGGAGCACTGGTACCTGCTTTTCAACGGCAGCATAAATTCTTGCTGCCCCGGGCAAATTTCTAATTTATTGCACATTCTTGGCCAGGGCGGGGGTGGGGAGACTTCCTATTTCTAATCAGAACTGTACTGCAACCCAGAATCCATGCCTCGCCCATTCTGTCCGTGGGACTGAGACTGGGTTTCCGTGCATGATTGAAAGCCAGGCACACTTAACATTTATAACAATACAATACAAATATTTACTTAAAACTCACAAAAACATAAGCACCTTTAATCCATCGGGAAGGCACCTGCAGAATGACATTTGGCCTCTAAATGGATCGTGTTGGAGGTTGTTAAAAACGGAGGCTTTGGTGACGGTGGGATGACCTTTCCAAGGCTTACCTTGGACCATTTTTTGAAGGTCAGGGGAAATACACATCTTCAAGTTGAATTTAGAAAAAAATGTAGTGTCCAAATCTGGCAGTCCCTCCCCCAACCCCTGCGAGACCCCTGCGAGCTATTCACGAACAGGATGGGTCAGGTGAGCTGGGGGGCTGGAGGCGTGGCCCTGCTCCCGGGGCGCGTGGGTGTGGACAGAGCGTGGGGCGGGCCCAGGCGCTGGGGTGCAGCTAGGTCATGTGATTCGGCTCCGGGTGGGGGCGCGGCTCCTTCCCTCTGTTCTCTCCGGGCTGGGGTCCCACGCCCCGCGGTGCCGAGGCGCAGATGAAGTCAGGCGGGAGGGGAGGGAGAAGCCTTCACTGTCCAGGATCAGGACGTGCACGGGACACTCACGAACGAATGGCATGCTGAGGTCACGAGGTTGCTCTCGGGAGCCCGGGCTCGGCGGCTCCTAGCCCATGAAGCAAGCCGGCCCCACTTCAAATCCAAATTTCTGTGACGCTTCACCGAAGTCATTGAACATGATGTCCACGATGGGCACCTGCTCCACTTTGGGGGTGTCGATCTCCAGAACTGTCTTCTGGTAGCCTTTCTTGGTCTGGGGAAGAGGGAGACAGGTGGCCGGTAGTTAAGAACGCGGGGGCCTTGGGGTTTACCAATCGCCCCCCACGCTCTGGCTGGCTCCGAAACCCCCGCTGGTGTCCTGTCTCCTACCCACGGCTGCGCTTGCCCGGGCAAGTGTTGGAGGAAATATGGCTGATCAGAGCATGCACTTAACCCTTGTGGATGTCCCAAAAGTCCCCCTTGCACAGGTGGGAGGTGGGTGGGGTGGGCATCAGCGAGGCGACAGGACCCTCCTAAGGCTTCAGGTGCAGCTGAGGCACACACAGGATCGAAGCTGATCAGCCTTCCCACCGTGCCCAGTCCAGACTCCTTGTGATACCCTAGGTATTCGCTTCCAGGCAGCCCCCCAGGACCCAGGGCCAGCTACAGAACAAGCATGGCACACTGGAAAATCAAAGGGGGGCTCCGGGTTCACAAAGGAAGGAGTCCAAGGTGGTACTGGCAGAGCCTTGAGCCAAGTGAGACCCCCCTACAACCACCTGCCTCACACAGCCTTAGGCACTCGGTGGGTGGGGTCTTCACCTTCACAAGTACGGGAAGGGGTGGGGACCTTCCACACCATCTGGCCCAGAGGAGTCTTAGGTAAACTGAGGCACAGAGGGCAGGGATAGTGCAATGAACCTGGCCTGCAGGATGAGTCAGCACCCATCCCTTGCTCAAACCAGCACAACCCTGGGCGCTGGGGTGGGGGGACAGAAGCCTAGGAGAGGCCTCCTCCCTCCCAGAACACAGGCAGCGAAGGTGTGAGATTCTTTGGTCCCTTCCCAAAGCCACCCAAATGTAACTCCCAGTGTTCTTTATAACTGAGGCTGAGCTGGCCCTGCTGTCCCGTCAACTTCCCCCAAGACAAGGGCCCCGGAGGCCGCACCTTTCCCACAAACCAGGAGCCTGCAAACGCATCCTGGGCCGTACCTTTCCCACAAACCAGGAGCCTGCAAATGCATCCTGGGCCGCACCTTTCCCGCAAACCAGGAGCCTGCAAACGCATCCTGGGCCGTACCTTTCCCACAAACCAGGGGCCTGCAAAGGCATCCTGGGCAAATGGCTTTTGCCACCTCAGACCCAGACCGGATTTACAGTCTCAGCTGGATCTGGGCCTAGGAAGGATCTCCTTCCACTGCCCCATCCCCAAAAGAAATGATAAGATAAGCAAGTAGGGGCCAGCCAGGGTTCCCTCTGGGATGGGAGGCAGTGACCCCAGGACGCGGCCCTGCAGAGGGCCCAGCACAGGCTCCCAGGCCAGAGGTTCGGAGAGCAGACAGCAGCTCAAGCTCTCCCGGTGTTCTGCTCCCTGACCTGTGGGGAGGGTGTGGCCTCGAAGGGCCTTATTCTCCCTGGTTATGATCTTAATGTTCCCGTTCCCAAGGATGGTGTTAGGAGGTGGGGCCGTTTGATGGGAGCTGAGGAGGTCCTGAGGGTGGAACCCGATGAGTGGTATTAGTACCCCTATAAAAGAGGCACCCGAGAGACTCTGCCATGTGAGGGTGCAGTGAGAAGCTGCTATCTGCAGCCCAGAGGGGAGCTCGCCAGAGCCTGCCTTGCCGGCAACCTGCTCACAGACTTCCAGCCTCCAGAACTGTGGGCGACAAATTTCCGTTGCTTATGAGCCATGCAGCTGGTGAGATGTGTCATGGCAGCGAATGGACTAAGACAGACCCTGAGCTAGAGCCAGCCAGCTGCGCCTCTCCCAGGCTTCTGACCCTCGGACGTAGAGTGACATAACAAACATCTGTGGTTTTAAGCTGCTAAATTTCGGGGGCTAATTGGTTACAAGCAATGGATAACCAATACACTTTCTGTGACTCAGTTTCCTCAGCTGGAAAATGGGCACGCTAATGTCACAGAGGTGCTGTGAGAAGGAAAGAAGTTTACCTCCCTGCATGCATTCCTTCTATTATCCATGAAAGTCTCAAACGTCACCTCCTAATGTCCACTTCTCCCCGCAACCCTGCCCTTCTCACAACCCTGCCTCGATAGGAACACCTTTCTCCTTACTACAGCTGGCTCGGCCTGGAAGGATTTTCAGGTTGGGATTGGAACTTCAGAGCGAACGCAAGTTCTCAGGGAGCTTGTTAACCCCCTGCAGCTCTGACCCCCCCCCAGAGAGGCTGATTCCGTCGGGCTGGGGTGGGACTCGGAATCTGCATTTAAAAATGCAGACAATTCTGATAGGCATCTTCATGACTGGCCTTTGAGAAACGCTGTCCTAAAGGACTTCGCCATAGGGCATCCCGGGACTTGACAGCAAAAGCACACAGTTCCACAGAATGCCGACTGTGGGGCAGACAGCACCCTGTGGCCAGCTCAGCCCTGCAGAACGCAGCTGGGATGCTGCTGTCCCACAAGCCCGCCTGGGGGTGGCCACAGCTCTCCTGTGGAGACGGAGGGCAGGGGCCAGTTGCAGCTCTGTGGTAGCTGGGAAGGATGGGTGGGCAGCGGGGCCGGAGACAGGATATTCAATGAGAGGCGGCCACCCACACCCTCCAGGGGTGAAGCCCTGAGGGGTACCAACTTCCTCACCCTCCCCACCGGCGAGGAGCCAGAGACCACCCCTGCCTGTCTAGGCCTCTCTCCTCAGGCCTCTGCTCCCTCGCCCAGTCCCACCCAGGGAGTCCAGTGAGATGGTCGGGCGTGGCTTCACGGCCACTGCAAGGCAGCGCTGTGCTGGGGAGCCACGTGAGCTCGGTGACAGGTCAGCAAGCCAGCAGGGCGGTGCCCGGCCTTTCTTGTCCACCCCTGGGAGGCTGGGCAAGCAGTTCTTCTCAGCAGTGGCATCGATCACAGCCCTTCTCGGCAATGGCACCAGTCTCTCCCCCGAGGGACGGGCAGCATTTGCTGAGCTGTCGGGTGATTTCATGGGATTTATGGGACCCCTCTGCTCCAATTATCAGAGCACTTAGAGAGGGGCGTATTTAAAGTAGGCCGCTGCGAGCCGCTCTGTTACCCCGTTATTCCAGAGGCATAAATAACCATTACAGGCCAAGAATGGCCCCCTGGAGGCATCGAAAGCTGCACAAACACCAGGATTTATGCAGTGCAGTGCCTGGGCCCTCTTGCAGGTGATTTTTGCCTCTCCACTGGGCCCGCTCAGCGGCCCCGTCAATCAGGCGCCCCAGCCAAACGATGCCCACGCTGGAATTCCAATTTCTTTGGCCGTTATTACAATATGAATCACGCAGACCTCCGGGGGCTGAGGCAGGGCTTTTGCCGCTGGCCCGAGTTCGGGGCATCAGAGCCTCCTGCAGCAGCCTCCATAATTAAATGAGAGGGTTGTGACTTTTCAAATTGTGGCTGGGCTTGTCAGGGACTGGGGTCAGCAGGGCACCTGCGAGTCTGGGCCAGCGTCCCTGCATGCCACCCCCATGGCCACCCCGCACCCCAGCTCCACACTGCTGCCACTGCCCACCCTTCCACCCAAACCTCTGTCCAACCTGGCCACAGAGCCTGCCCCTGCCAACTGGGGTTAGGCGGTTTTGAGCCATTCTCTCTCCATCTTTTCAAAGTCAGAATCTTTGCTTTCCCGAAGTAAAACGGCCCTGGGGAGGGAGCTGCTTCTCCTCTCCCTGCCCAGAGTGCAGTCTGGGTATCCCTGTGATCCCAATCCCTCCTCTGCACGCAGAGACACTCCAAGGACAGTTGTGGAACTCAGGAACGCCCACCATGGGGAAGGGGCGAGAGAGCGAGCCAGGGTCTCCTCTTGGGGTGGCACTTGCAGCGCTGGGCGGCTAACCAGACCCATGCTGCTGACTGCCTGAGGAGGTGGCGCGGCCTGGATGGCAGCTGCACTTGGTTCTCAGCTTCGAGGGTCCTGATCTCGCCCCAGAAGTGCCAGCTTCTTTGGGTTCCATGGGAGACAGGAAGGAGCAGGTCCTCTTTGTCCTTGCAGCAGGGGAACCCTCTGAGCTCCCTTCAGACCTTGGTTCTGTGTGTAGAATGGTGCTTCTCCATGGGGGAGATTCTGCCCCTGGGAGAGGTGTCTGGAGACATTCTGGGTTCCGTCACTCGGTAGGGGGCTCCTACTGGCATCTAGTGGGTGGAGGCCGAGAATGCCAAACAGCCTGCGGTCCCCCATCAGAGAGCCGTCGGGCCTTGATGTCAGAACGGCTTGGGCTGGGAAACTGCTCTTGAACCCAGTTCCCTCTGCATGGCTGATGGGACCAGAACCAGGAGGCGATGGGCGGATAGTACAAATAGACTTGAGCCCAGTTCTCGGAAGAGCTTCCTCATCCTGAGACTCTGCAACCATGGCCTGGGCTGTCTCAGGAGGTAGTGAGATCACTGTCAACTGAGGTATTCAAGGTGCAGCTATGCCAGGAAGGGGCTATGGTGAGAAGAATGCTGCAGTGGGAATTACGAGCCTCAGCTCTATCACACCTGGGGACCTTGGGTGAGCCGCCGTAACTCTCTGGGCCTCAGGTTTTGCGTATGTGGAAAGAAGGGAACACTCGTGTCGGTGGTTCACATTCGGAAGTGGGGAGTGTTTCTGGAGGCGTTTGGCACACCCGAGACTGGCAAAGTTGAATGTCCTGCAAACCAATGGCCACACTTCCCCAGATGCCAACAGCACACCCTCATCACTGGGGGACACTGGACTGAGCAAGAGCTCTCTCTGCTTGTGGAATTTAAGTGATCCCAGCTTGACCCTATCCCAGGATGCAGGCAGAGCCAGGAAGTCAGGTTCTGAGTCAGAAAGCATTGCCCAAGACTTCTGGGACCTCCCAGAAGTGGGTTTTGCTGATGGAATGAGTAGGGGCAGGAGCTTCAAGAGGAACTGGGATGAAAGAAGCTGGATCTTCCGGGAAGGTCTTAAAAGCAGCAGGAGCCTGTCTAAGCCAGATTAGGGAGCGGGGGCCTGGCCCGCCCTTTAACCTCCATGGGTCCTTTGTGGGATCCATCTTTCTAGCATTGTCATCTAGGGAACGTTCCCCTCTCTGGGAAGCTGTTCCTCACCCTTTACCAGACAACACCCACTGGGCCAACTAGTTTCCCTTTTTGCCATGGAAGCCAGGAAGCTCAAAGCCAAACTCAGGATTCTGTCCCTCCAGGTCCTGCCTCTCCTTTACAGGGTTCCTGATTTCTCTTCACCTCCATGTTACTGCCTTACACTTGTGGTCCATATGATCTAAAAATAGTCACAGGAACTGGGTGCTCATCCAGGGTTTGTAGTGGGTCAGACACAATTCTGAACTGTAAAGGCATGGTTTGATGTGCTTCCCAGAAAGCCCTGTGAGGCAGGTGCTATGTTATCCTCATCTGGGGAGGACGGGTCAGGTCCCTGACATTTTCAAATGCCTCTTCCCAGGGATCTGGATCCATCAGCCTTACACAGGGATGAGTTCTGCATATTCCACAGTCAGATCCGAAGTACTGACCCCAACCAATCGCAGAAGGCAGTGGCAGCCGGGAGGAGAGGTGAGCACTCCCAGTGAGGGCAGCCCCAGCTGAGCAGGGCCTGGCCACGGGATGGCCCTGGGAGACACAGCTTTAACCCTCAGTGCAGCCCTTGGGCAGCAGAGAACAGGAGCTGAGCGTCCTGTGGCTGAGGGCCAGGTGCTCCGCAGCGGTGCTGGACAGGGGGAGGTGGGATTGGAACCCAGGTCCACTCTGCTCCCAGGGCTACAGACGGGCCTGGCACTCTCAGTCGGCACCACCCTCTGGCTTTCCTGCCTGCCCAGGCCTCACTCTGAGGACCCATCCGTGTTGCTCAGAGGAGGGCAACCTATAGGGCCGGTCCTAACGCCAGCCCCGTTCCCCTCAGGAGCTGGCCTGGGCCGGTGCCATGGCTTGGACCTTCGCCCCCTCCAAATCTCACGTTGAAATGTGGTCCCAATGTTGGAGGTGGGCCTGGTGGGAGGCATCTGGGTCACGGGGCTTGGTGCTGCCCTCGGGGTAATGAGCAAGTTTTCGCTCTACTAGTTCCCATGAGAGCTGATTGTTAAAAAGGGCCTGGCACCCTCTCGCTTCCTCTTTCCTGTGCCTTCCACGCACTGGCCCCTTCACCTTCCCGAGACTGGAAGCAGCCTGGGGTCATCACTGGACCCAGATGCTGGCACCACACAATGCTTCCTGCACAGTCTGCAGAGCTGGGAGCTGGGTAAACCGCTTCCCATTTACCCAGCCTCAGGCGTTCCTTCCTACAAACACAAAAGGACCGAGGCACTAAGGGGTGCTTTCCGCAGGTCTCTCAAGAATAAGTGGTGGGGAGAATGGGATCCAATGTCAGTGACAGGAAGACCCACAGGCTGGGCTTCTCAGCAATTCCCACCTCCAGCCTCTAAAAGGCCACACGAGGGGGACATGTCTGAGGCTCCCGCAGGCCTGGGCTAATGGGGCACAGCTGCACCCTAAACACCTCCAGGACACGCGGGCACATCCCAGACCTGTGCGATGGCCCTGGCAGTCTCGAGGAGACCTTAGCGGAGGTGAGCCCAGCTCACTGAGTACGGAGGGGAAAGGCGTGCATGTGGGAAGGCCCATGGGTATGAGCACCAATACCAGCCCTGACTGCTCGTGAGGTCTGAGCAAGCCTCCCGGCGCTCAGGCCTCCGTTCTCTTGTCTGGGAGCAGAACAGCTCTCCCTACACGGAGAGGGCCCATGGGCCGGGCTGTCCGGAGAGCTGGCAGCTCTGTCTGCAGTGTTTCCAGATGGCCGTGCCCTGTCCAAGGAGAGGGAGGCTCCCAGCTCCAAACTGGAACCACAACGGGTCCTCCATTCCTCACTCCATGCCACAGCCCTGGATGGGGCGAGGGACCCAGGCCCCTGGCTTTCCCGGCCAGGTCTCAGATTTCCTGTCCTAACCCACAGAACTCTCCAAAGTTCCCGGAGCTCTGGGTGCATACGCCTGGGATTCCTAGTCTCCCTGCAACTGTGGGGCTGCCTGGGGCGAGAGCCTGGTCCGGGGCCCTCACTGCCCTCCGGCAGGCATCTTGGGGACAGGTAAACCGGTGCTGAGTGAGGAGTGAACCCCACAGAGGCGTGAGAAGGGATGCTGGGGGCGGCGCGGGATACTCACAGCACAGCCGTCCACCAGGGCGCGGATGTAGGGGTTGTTGTCATAAGACATCTCCTCGTCGTTGGAGCCCAGGAAGCGGATGGCCTTGTCGTAGCTGCCCGTGGCTGCGTCCTGCCAGGCCACTGACTGGTAGCAGTGGTAGGTGACGTTCTGGTGGGCAGAGGCGCTCAGCAGCCGCAGGAAGGTCATCTGTACCACACCCACAGGGTTGCCCTCGGCGTCCACATAGGAGAGCTGGGGGGACAGGGGGGTTGGGGCTCAGCAGGGCAGGGACACACAGCAACAAAGCCCCACGTCTGCACTGCCCTGGGCTTCACCCACACTGTGGTCTTCTCGGGGGCACTACCTGGAAACGCACTGTACCCACAGACCCCGCCGAGGCCAGAGCACATGGGCTCTCTTGGGTGTTCCCAGGAACAAAGGGAACCATGCCTCACGTCCTTCAGGGCCTTCAATAATCCACCCACTCCTCTTGGCCTGTGCTTCTCCTTCAGGGCTCGGCACCTGTGCTGCCTCCTCCAGGAAGCCTACCCAGAACAGATGCTCCTGCACTTACTCTGTGGCTGCCCTTCCCAACCTTAGTTTGTCACAGTGTCTGTCTCCCCAGCAGACTATAAGCTCAGAGACGGCAGGATGGCATCCTTCTTGCTCGTTACTGGCCCTGGTACCGGCCCCATGGCTGCCCAGTGTGCACTCGATCAAGCTTTGCCGCATGGTGAACGGCAGCCAGTGTCTCCTGGGCCAGCACCCACTGCAGTGCCAGCTGCAGCTGCTCTCCCTGCACACCCACCCACAGCTCTTCTCCCCTTCTGCCACCTGGGCGCCTCCATCCCAGATGGTGATCTGGGTCTGCCCGGTTTGTATGTGTTGAGTGAACAGAGAACCATTCTCAAAAATACGGCTTGTGTGAAGGCCTGCCTCTCATCCCTGAAACGCAGAGCTCTGCACCCGACAGCTGGGTCGGGGCACCTGGAGCAGCAGGCGAGCCCTGGTTTCCCCTGAGTAGAGGGGTGCAGGGCCAGAGATGGGCATTAGGTTCCCTGTGGGTGAGAGGAGGTCTTAGAGCCCCCCTCCCAGCTGCACCACGCTTCTCCCTGCGCCCTGGACAGCAGGCGTCCTCCTTCTGCCCCGAGCCACTGCACGGCTCCTCCCTCTGCCTGGGACACTCCCCACCCAGCAGGAGGTGCCCCCACTGCTGTCCTTCGGGTCACAGCCCAGAACACTGCTCCTAGGGAAGGCTCCTCCCCACCTCCAGCCTCTAGGGCCGGCTTAGGGACCTTGATCTGCATCCCAGCCCTCCCTATGTCCCTCCACTCCAGCTCTGGCCCCCTGTCCCTATCATCGTGCCCCAACACCAGCAAAGGAAGGTGCTCACAAGATTATGTGAACAAACGACCATCTGCTGGGTGCCCAGGATGTACAACGCCCTGGCCAGGGAGACTGTGAGCAGCTGGAGCCAGAGGGGACACGAGGCCTCAGAGAGTGAGTGGGCCAGCTATAGTGAGGTGCTCAGGGGAGGCGAGACTGAGGGAGGGTCAGGGCTGTGCAGATGGCTGGGGTGACCGGGGACCCTCCTGGAGACACGGGGGTCCCGGATGATGTCTGGCACGGCCAGGCAAGAAAGGCCACTCCTCCCCTTCCCAGAAGTGTCTCCTCAGGGCAGCGAGCAGGCTTCCTGAGGCAGGAGTGGCTCCATCTGCCTGCCTTGCCTGTGCCAAAGGTCAGCCCGGGACTCTGGTGACATTGACCCTCCCTGAAAGCCCTCCCAGTCTCTGCACAAATCTAGGGAAGGCATCAGAGAAGGACAATGTGCAACTTCTTAGGTGGCCCCTCCAGCATCACTAGCTGGGTATCCAGGACTGAGCTGCTCAGCTCCACCAGGTACAAGGCCCATGCAGGGCATCCTGAGCGATGCTGCATCTCACTTTTGCATCTCTGTTGCAAAGTCAAGGTTTCTGAAAAACCTGACACTGCCAGGGGACATTGATGCATCTTAGCTCCCCGAAATGAAGCACACATCTCTTCGGCCCAGGCAGGACGTTGAAGGACCCTCTCTGCAGGGAAGGCCTGGCTGGGCAGGGCAGCCTGTCCTGTGTGCAGCATCAGGGAATGAAGCAGGCTAAAGCCAGCACCTGAGACCTGCTCTGCCCACTCCTGTGCAAGCGCTGCCTCGTGGTGTTGTGTTTTGGACCCTGCCTCTGGCCTGCTCCGAAAGAGCCCCAGTGAACACGGGAAGGGAACTGACTTCAGTATTGCCATGAGTGTTTGGGCACCGGGAGTGGGAAGAGGGTGAACACACTGCAGGACCCACTTTTTCAACAGATGCCACTAGAAAGAGGCCAAAGTGAGCAGCCGGCCTGGGGCCTGGGCCTTCCCAGGGCTATCGGCGAACTCCACGCTTTTGGACGCGGCCACGAGAACCTTACAGGCAAACCTTGAGGAGGAAAAGTGAATACCAACCGACAGGCTGGGCCGTCCGGCGCTCCTTCCGGGAGGGAACGTGACTGACTCGAGGAAGGGTGTGCACCACAGGGAGCGGCGGTGGGCAGCACCGGACACAGAAGGACCTGAAGCCCCCAGTGCCCGTGGGTCAGCAGGGGGACCCGGGGGCATGGGGCACGCTGCCCTGCATTGGAACCCCAGGGTCCCACGGTGAGGCCCTGCTCTCCTGGTGGGAGAGGTTCTCTGCAGTATTCTCTCAATATTGGTGCATCGTGGGTAGCCCTGCTCAGATAAAATTCCCATTTCTGGTTTTTTTTTTTCTTTTTTTTTTTTTTGAGATTGTGTCTCGCTCTGTCCCCCAGGCTGGAGTGCAGTGGCACAATCTTAGCTCACTGCAACCTCTGCCTCCTGGGTTCGAGAGATTCTCCTGCCTCAGCCTCCCAAGTAGCTAGAATTACAGGCGCACACCACTATGCCCAGCTAATTTTTGTATTTTTAGTAGAGATGGGGTTTTGCCACGTTGGCCAGGCTGGTCTTAAACTCCTGACCTCAGGTGATCCACCCGCCTCAGCCTCCCAAAGTGCAGGGGTTACAGGTGTGAGCCACCACGCCCAGCCCATTTTTGCATTTTGTTTTTTAATGGAGATGGAGTCTTGGTATATTGCCCAGGCTGGTCTCAAACTCCTGGGCTCAAGCGATCTGCCCGCCTCAGCCTCCCAAAGTGCTGGGATTATAAGCATGAGCCCCTGCACCCGGCTGAAAAATCCGGGTATCTCTGAGAGGTCCCCATCTACCCCTTGTCCACGTATGATATTCACAGAGCTAGAAATAAGGCCGTGGAAAGATCCTCAAGTAAGCTGACGTGTTCCCTGGGTTGTCCCTTCACCCCACCCTTCATCAACGGTCTGTGGAACAGGATGAGAGGTGGGAATGGGCTACTCGGGCTGAAGGCTGCAAATGAGGCTTCACAGCCATTTCCTCCAAGCGAGGAAAATAGGCTGTTTCTGCTTTTCCCATTTTGGAGGGTGCTGTGAGAGGCTCTTTTTGGAGGCCGAGAGCTGTCATTGCGGGGAGACGGCAGTGCCAGGCACAGGCGGTAACTACCCGTAAGACTGCAGAATGGACCCTGCCACCTCGGCCCCCAGCAGCTTCACCCCCAGGGCCCCTTCCCTGCCTGATGCCACACACCAGCATCCCCTACACTCTGTCCCTCCGGGCCAAGCAGCCCTGGTCCCGGGCCCTCCCTGTCCCTGGGCGTTTCAGGTCCTTCTGTATGCCAGCAGCTCTTTTTGGAACACAGCACAGAGGAGGCGGGGAAAAGGAAAAGCAGGAGGAGGAAAGGAGAAGAGGACTGCAAGTCCACAGCAAACCACAAAACAGGAAGCCTCCAGAAACACAGCCACGGTGAGCACAGACCCTCGGAGTGTCTGCAAACGAGCTGGTATATGACTTGAAATCAACAACAATGAGGGCACAAGAGATAAATAATCAGCTGTGAATGCCTTCAGGTTACGAGACGAGGGGCTTCCGAGGTGCAGACAGGGCAAAGGCGGCTCAGGGCCAGTGCTCTGAGTCCTCGGGGAAAGTATGGTCTCCGTGTCCACCCAGGGAGGCTGGGGCTGGTGCCAGGGTGCAGCAACCAATGGCAAATGGTCAGGTTAGAAGCCGCAGAACCCACGGGCTGGCTTCTGAGTGAGCAAGGCCCTCCTTTGAGGACCACTTGGGAGTGGGGCCACTAGATCCCAAGAAGGGAGGGACAGAAGGAGAATCTGGGCCATAAATGACACCCAGAACCCGTCTGTGTTCTGGAACCTTGGTCCTTTAACTTGCTGGGAGAAGAGATGGAACTCTCCTCTTCATTCCAGAAAAGGGCCCAAATCAAACTCTGGTGGGGTTCCTAGCGGCACTCCACACGGCAGAAGCAGCCACTGTCCTCACATCAGTGTGTCCAGACTGGCTCTTGGGCACTACACCGACCAGAAGAACCTCCTATGTGGTTCTTTCCTGGGAGGCCAATGTCTTTTCCTTTCAGGGATGGATTCTGTAAGACTCGATCCCCAAAAGTGAAAACATGACTCGTACAGTGGTGTGCAGTGTAACTGGGAATCTGCAGCCCAGTGGGCAGAGAGACAGCCCTCAGCCCTGAGCAGCCGGGGAGAGAGGATCCGTGGTGCAGGTCCTAGAAGGACTTGTGAATGGCTTAAGTGGTCTGGGATCCGTGTCCTCTGCCCTGCCATCAGACACAGTGAAAGCGCTCCTGCTTCTGGAGCGTCTGACCTCAGTGCCCAGGTGCCTGGGGCTGCACCGTCTGTGGGCAGAAGATCAGCTCAGGCTGGGGCCCACACCCAGCTCTGGGCGCCCTACACAGAAATGGAAAACCATCTGCTACTCCAGGCAGAAACACACTCTTGTCAGGGTGGCGGGGGCCGGGGAGAGGACTCCACACCTAGCTGAGTCTTGCTGTCACGTGATATGGAGCAGTTTGGCAAGAGCGGTGTGGCACACATGGCGGCGATGGGTGCCATGCAGAGCCGCGAGCCAGCCGTGCCGCAAGCAGGCAGTGCCGAGGTGGCCGGGCCGAGGTGGCCACTTACCAGGGACCCTCGCTTGTACTGACTATACCAGGTGGAAGGCTGCTCTTTGGGCCAGCGGGCCATTTTACTCTGTAAGATACGAGATAGGCGGGTTTAGAGTGACAACCGCAAAGACGTCAGAGGCCACCTTACCAGTTTCCCACGCTTGAATTCACTGAACCAGGAGCCCGGGTTTTCTTTGGGCCAAGAAGTGATTCTGGCCTAAACGTGCAGCGGGGAGGTGGGGAGGGAGAGAAACAGAACAAGAGGGTTACTTCTCCGGCCTCCAGAGCAAGGCCCCACGCTCTCCCGGCCCCTGGTGCCTGCGTCCTCATGCGAGGGGCCGCAGGGAGGGCCCAGTGAGTGCTTCCGACACAGCCTGGGGGCCCCGGCCCTTGGGGAGACTGGAGGTCACGTCAGAATGAGCCCGGCCCAGGCCCTTCGGGGGATGAGCCTGGCCTGGGCCTTGGGGGAGACAGGAGGCCGCGTGAAGAGCCTGGCCTTGGCCCTCAGGGAGACCACGTGAGGAGCCTGGCTGGGGCCCTCAGGGAGACTGGAGGCTGCATAAGGAGCCTGATCCGGGCCTCGGGGAGACTGAAGGCCGTGTGAGGATAAGCCTGGCCAGGGCCCTCAGGGAGACAGGAGGCCATGTAAGGAGCCTGGCCTTGGCCCTCAGGGAGGCCATGTGAGGAGCCTGGCTGGGGCCCTCAGGGAGACTGGAGGCTGCGTGAGGAGCCTGATCCGGGCCCTCGGGGAGACTGGAGGCCGTATGAGGAGCCTGGCCCCGGCCCTCCAGCCCCTGCTGCTGCCCAGGAAGGATGCGCTCTGCCTCTCTCGTTTTGCATGTTAGGCCCCAGGCCAGCGCCTGGTGCTCAGTCACTGCTGGAAACACTCACTGAGGGAGGGAATGAATGAACGAATGAACGAATGAATGAATGACCAAGGGAATGGCAATAAAAGCCAGCATTTACTGCAGGCGAGGGGTGGGGCATCCTCATCCCATCCTCACAGCCTTGCCTGGCTGCTGCGGCACCAGACTGTGTGCGTGCGGTGTGTGTGTGTGTGTCTGTGTGGTGGGTGTGGTGTGTGGTATGCATCTGTGTGGTGTGTATTTGTGTGTATGGTGTATGTAGGGTATGTGTGGTATGTATCTGAGTGTGTGGTACCTGTGTGTGTGGTGTGTGATTGTGTGGTATGTATGTGTGTGTGTGATGTGTGGTGTGTATCTGTGTATGTTGTGTGTGTGTGGTATAATGTGTGGTCTGTGTGTGATGTGTGGTGTGTATCTGTGTGTGTGGTATGTGTGCTGTGTGTAGTGTGTTATGGGTGTATCTGTGTGTGGTGTGTATCTGTGTGTAATGTCTGTGTGTGGTGTGTATCTGTGTGTGTGATGTGAGGTGTATATCATGTGCATGGTGTGTGGTATCTGTGTGTGTGGTGTGTATCTGATGTGTGGTGCGTATCTATGTGTGGTACGTGGTATGTGTGGTGTGTATCGTGTGTGGTGTGTGTGGCATGTTATGGGTGTGTCTGTGTGGTGTGTGGTATCTGTGTGTGGTGTGGTGTGTGATAAGTGTGATGTGTATCTGTGTGTGGTGTGTGGTGCATGTTGTGTGTGTGATGTGTGTATGTGTGGTTTATCGTGTGTGTGTGGTGTGTATCTGTGTGTGGTATGTGTGATGTGTGTCATGCGTGTGGTGTATGGTGTGTATCTGTGTGTGGTATGTGTGTTGTGTATCGTGTGTGGTGTATATCTGTGTGATGTGTGGTGTGTATCTGTGTGATGTGTGGTGTGTGTATGTGGTATCTGTGTGTGTGTGTGGTGTATGTGGTGTGTATCTCTGTGTGTGGTATGTGGTATATGTGGTGTGTATTGTGTGTGTGATGTGTGGTGTGTATGGTGTGTGGTATGTGTATCATGTATCTGTGTGTGTGGTGTGTATCATGTGTGGCGTGTATCTGTGTGTGTGGTGTGGGATATGTGGTGTGTGTGGTGTGCATCTGTGTGTGTGGTAGAGCCTTCCTGGAGACTGAGACGTGTGCGGGTGGGGGCTGCTCCTCGGCTGCCTGCCTGGATCATGTGCAGCCAGCTCACGCTGCCATGGGGCACTAATTGTGCCCGCTTCCTGGGAGGGCTCCCACTTGGGACCTGCTTTCCACAGAGGCCGAGGCTGCAGACACACAGGCTGGGCCCAGCAGGGCAGGCCTCGGTGACGCCACGGATGGATGGCTGGGTGAGCAGCCATTCCTCTGAGGGGAGACCTGCACGCTGGGTCCCAAAAACAGGACAAGGGGAGCCCCGGCTGCCCGAGGGTCCACTTGCTGCAGGCGTGGAGTGGAAGGGCCCCCAGGGCCAGCCTGTCCCCACCCTGGACTGACCAGGGCCCACGTTGTGCGCCATGAGGACACAGAAGACTGATCCCTGGCTGATACCCCCAGCCTTCTTCTTGAGCTGGCCTTGTGCCAAGAAGGCCAGAAAAGGGGATCCCCTGGAGGAAAGGGGTGTCCCACCTGCCTCTCACCCCACCCAGAGCTCTCCCACCCCTCTCTCTTGTTTCCAAATCTGCCACTGTCAATGCCAAGCCCAGGCGGTGTGAAGGCAGCTTCTTCCTGGAAGAGCCCCAGGATGTGGGCAAGCATGGGCTCCCCCAGCCTCTGCTGTGAGCCTCCTCCAGGTCCAAGGGGCCACCTTGGAGAGCGTCTCTACTTGCCCTTGGCCAAGCAGCTGTAGCCCAAGCCCGAGGCTGCAGCCCGTGGACGCCTGGCTGGTCAACACTGGGGGAGCCTGGGGTCGCCCAGCAGCCCCACACTGCTGTGCCGTGAACACCAGCCGCGGCTTCCCAGGAAACCTCTGAGTTTGGAGGAGTCTGTCCCGTGACTTTCACAGCGGCAAGGCCACCCGTTTGCAGAGGCAGGCCGCGAAGGAGGGCCGAGAAACCTCTTTTCGAAGGGAATTCCATGCGGGGCCTCTGGCCAGACTGAGGGAAGCGAGAGCCGAGATGGAAGGCCCCCGTGTTTGGATTCTCTCTGAACAGGGTTTGTCACTAGGAAGGCAGGTTCTCAAGGAGTTAAAACTTCAGATGGGGGAGGGGACCCCTACACTTGGAGCCCCACAGATCTCCAGCCATGTGCAGCCTCCACTGCAGCCAGTGGGCTCCTAACCCAGAGTGGGTGCTGAGCTCAGCACGGTCAGGGTGTGATTGAGGGGTAAAGGGATGGCGGTCACGGTCAGGGCGTGATTGAGGGATAAGGGGATGGCGGTCCCTGGGGAGAACGTAGCTGCTCTTCCCCTGGCAGGAAACTGCTACTGGGGTGCTGAGGTTGTTATAGGAAGCGGAGGCTGCAGGGGTGCACAGGTCTCCACCTGCACAGCAAACCCTTGCGGCCCCAGAAACAGGCGGCCTTTGCCTGGGGCCACGTGACAACTGCGAGCTCATGGAGAAGTGGCCGTTCAAGCTGATGCAGGGGCACGAGAGCTGCAGGCTTGGTCACCTTCCAGGAGCGACAGGGAGACCCAGTCCTTGCCTGGCCTGGGCCAACGCTGGACCTGCCTCAGGTGCATGCTTGAGGGATAGCAACACACACCCATCCACATGCATGCACACGCCAGCCACACACACCCGAACACCATCTACACACCCACACACCATGCACACACACCCACACACCATCTACACACCCACACACCAGCCACACACACACACACCATCTACACACCCACACACCAGCCACACACACCCGAACACCATCTACACACCCACACACCATCCACACACACACCACACACCCACATACCAGCCACATACACCCACCATCCACACACCCACACCACCCACACACACCAGACACCCACACACACCCACATACCAGCCACACGCACCCACACACCATACACACCCACATACCAGCCACACACACCCACACACCACACACACCCACACACCAGCCACACACACCCACACACCACACACACCCACACACCAGCCACACACACCCACACACCATATACACACCCACCAGCCACAACCTGAACACCATGTACACACCTACACACCATCCACACCCACCCACCCCCACACCATACACACACGACACCCACACACACCCACATACCAGCCACATGCACCCACCCACCACCCATACACCATCCACACACACCCACACACCAGCCACGTGCAACCACCTACACACACCACACACACCCATACACCAGACACACACCAGCCACACGCACCCACCACCCACACACACCCACACACCAGCCACATGCACCCACCCACCAGACACACACACTGCACATGTACCCACATGCCATCCACCCACCCAGACATGCATCCACACACCATCCACAAACTCCCATACACCATCCACACGCTAATACCCGTGCACTCACAAACCATCCACACACATTTACATGAACTCACACGCTATCCACACCCATTCACACACCCATGTAACATCCACATGCTTGTCCACACACCATCCACATGCACCAACATACCATCTACATGTAACCACATGCCATCCACACACGCCCCATCCACACACACCACACGGCATCCAGGCACACACATACCATTCATACACCCATCTACATGCACCCACATTCTATCCACACACCCATCCACACACACCCACAGATCATCCACACACATACCCCAACTACACCACCATCCACACAGCATCTACACACACACACCATTCACACACCCATCCACATGCACCCACAAACCACACACACCCACACATCATCTACATGCACCCACACACCATCCACACACTCATCCACATGTGCCCACACACCATCCACATGCACACAAACTCCTGCTACAGAGCTGAGGCCTCCGAAAGGCCACAGGCGTGAGTATTTAAGTGACATGCCACAGAATCTCAAAAGAGCCTAGCTCCCCACCTCGAATTCTTGACTAAACAGACTTCAAAACAAAGCACTCAGGAGGGACTGGGGCCAACCCACAGAAACAAGCTGGATAGTAAGAACTGAGGCAAAGGGCAGCTTCTGGAAGATGTCTCGGGCTCACATTATTATACCTGCTCCCAATTCCTTTAAATGGTTCTAATGGGGGGTCTCAGGTCAGTGGGACCACTGAGTCACTGGAGAAAAGCTTTTATCAACCAGTGAGTGAAGTCCCAGCCCTGGGATGGCAGGATGCCAGGTGGAAAGCCCTCCCACCTTTCCAGACCTCAGACTGCACAAACCTATTTTATTGCTAAAAATTTTCTTAAAACAATTTAAGGTCTACTTCTGGAAGAACAGTTTCACTTATGAAACTGATTCATTTCTGGCTTTCAGTCTTAAAGCTCCATACACAAGAAATGCTTGAAGCCCTCCACATGGCCCTGTCTGTGACAACTGCCCTGCTGGGGCCATCGAGGGACGCAGCTACTCACCCCTTCGGACTTCTTGTCAGGGAAGACGCATGTCGACCCCCCGGCTGTGAAGTTGCAGTAAACTTTGAAGGAATCCCTGGAGCATCCTTGGTTAGGATCGACCCAGTATTCACCTGGATTTCAGAGACGGGCAGGGAGGCAGGCAGATTCAGGAAGACTGCTCCCTGGATGGTTCCGGAAGCTGCTATGACATTTCAGTCCAGCAGTTAAAATACACGCCCCAGGAATGCTGCCAACACGGGCCTTTCTGGGGCTTACTTTACTGCATTTTGCTTTTCCTGCTGGGCCCATAAAGAGATGTGGACAAACTCATTCACCAAGAACACAGCTGGGGCATGAAGCAACTGGGTACGTGTTCTGGTGGCCAGGAGGGTTGGGGTCCGGACCACTCTCTGGGTGGACAGAAATGCAGAGAGGGTTCTGGAAGGAACTCTGGAAATTCATGCATGCAGGATCAGAGTCTACTGGAACTATGAACATCCCTCGAATCTTGTAGGGGGAACATTCAGACTTCCCAGGGGGAAGACAAGCTAATGTGAATTTATCCTTCAATTGGTGCCCGATGCTATGACGGTGAGGAGGAGGATGTGTTTTTACAGTATTGCGGGGTTTGAAGGCCGTTTGCCCAAGCACAGCATCTGATGCCAGTCCTAACACTGACCCTTACTTCCACCGGCACTGTGCCAGCCTCTCAGGCACTGCCTCATGCAACTCTGTCCTCTTCCTGGGAGATGTTTCTGTTCCCATTTGACAGGTCAGGAACACGAGGTTCAAGCAGGTCACCCCGCCAGAAAATGCCTAAGACCAGGTGAGAACCTGGAGGGTCTGACCTTAAAGCCTTGGCCTCTGTGCCCGGCCTCACCCTGAGATGCCTCCATAAAGTTCAAGAGGGGAGGCTCTCGCGCACCCCTGCCCCACAGATGGGGAGGCTGTGGCTGCCCATCCTGTCCCTTCCGCTGTGCCTGGCTGAACTGTCCTTGCCACACTCCATGTGTCCTGCAGGTCCATGCCCGCTTTGGGGGGCCACCCCTGCCCCCCCCCCCCAGGCCCTCACCATCTGGGAAGTCGGGGTGGCAGAGCTGCAGGTCCTTGCAGGTGCGGGCGGGGTTCTGCTGCGTGCCCAGGGGCCGCTTCATCTGCTCAATCTCTAGCTTCAGGGAGTTGAGAGAGCCAAAGATCTCTTCCATGCCGTCCGCGTAGTCCACGTAGTTCTCGCCATTCCCGTCGTCCAGCAGCTGGCTGGCGTCGATGTTCCGCCGCGTCCTGGACGCCTGGATCGGCAGGGGCTGGATGACCTCTCCCGGGGGGCCCTGGGGGACAGAACAGGAGCAGTGGTGGGTGATGGAGGATGGGAAGAGTCCCAGGATATGAGCAGAGCAGGGACAGCTGGGGCCACATCTCCGGCGGTTCCCTGGGGCCTGGCAACCTGGGCTACGTGGACATCTGTCCGCCTTAGAACTGTTTCCTTCCCTTCCTCCAGTCTCTGGAACATTCCACACCCATCCCCACTGCCAGGTGCTTGCCAGCACAGAGCACCTCTCCTTTCTCTCTAGAGCTGAAACTTAACAGTTTGCAGCCTTGGGCTTGCATCTACCATCCTGCCCTCAGCCACACGAAAGGCCAAGCCTTGAGGAAAGGGACCAGGTCTCCCCAGTCTTGCCTCTGCAGCCCTAGCTGGGGCTGAACACAGTGGAGCCACATGAATGCCTCCTGATGCAAAGAGCCATTCACTTCCAGGAGGCCCCAGCTAAGATGACGATGGGAGTTGGAGAGACTCCACAACCAAAGGGGGGGGTCCGATAGTGCACTTGCCCTGCCCTGGTTCAAACTGGGCTTCACCTTTCACCTCCAGGGCCTTGTCTAGTGCTCCCCCATCCCAACACACACATATGCATACACACACATTATAAATACACACATGCACACACACACGCACACACATACACATGCACATATATCCCAGACATGCATGTACACATATACATATGCACACACACATGCACACACACACATGGCCATGCATGCACGTATACAATATACACACACTACACATGCACATACACTACACATGCACACACATGTGCCCCACACATATATGCATGCATACCCATGCACACACATGCACAGACCATGTACACACACATTACACATGCATGCACATATACAGTATGCATGTACACATACAGACATGCACACACACGTGCCCATTCACATACATGCATATACTACATGTTCACACATTCACATACCATGCACACACGTATGCATACACAGCACACACAAACATGTATCCTCTCTCTCTTGGCCAGCTGTTCTTCCCAGGGCCAGTTGGCCTGTAAGCTTCCTATGGATAGACCTGTGTGGCTCGTTTCCCCGGCTGCATGCCAGGGACAAGGCCCCGGCATGCCACACGGGCTTCATGAGTCTCAGGAGGGGTTACACACACAGTTGCTTTCTCGATTCCCTCGGAGCTAGCCAGAGCCCCCGCCCCACTTTCTGGGCTTCAAGGGCTACTTACCGGGGGTCCTGGGGGTCCTGGGTGGCCTGCCTCACCCTTCGGGCCAGTTGGACCCTGGGGAGAAAGAAAAGAATCAGCCCTTGGTCACAGAGGCGTGAGGGGACTTTGAATCCACCTGCAGCTCTAGAATGGTCCCTGGAGACCTATGTGGGGGAGCTGGCCCCACAGCCACAGGAGAGAAGAGAATGGCAGAGACACCCGTACCCTCCTGGATCCCTGAGATGAGAACAGAGAGGGATAGAGCCCTTCCTGGGGCAGGGGTCGAGCAGCCCACATGCCTCAATCCGCCATGGGTTAGTTTAGAAAGATGGGAGGATGGTGAGCAGCAGGGCCTGAGCTAGGATGGATGTCTGGGTGGTTTGTTCCTGTGCCGGGGACCCTTCACCCTCCCCTACCTTCCAGGCATTGGCCTGGCTGGGGCAGCATGTTACTTACCGAGGAGCCCTTAGCACCTTTTGGACCAGGCGGACCCTGCAGAGAGAGGAGGGCAGAACGTCGGCAAGCCGGGTCCAGCTCCAGCCCCACCGTGCTCCATGTCCTGCCCAGCCTAGTATCACCCCTCGCCCCTCTCCCACCCGCATCCCCCTCAGGAGTCTACGCTTGTATTTGCCCAGCTACAGTGGGAGGAGGTTCGGGGCCTGGCTGGTGCTCACCCCTCGTGGAGACACAGGGTGGTCCTACCTGCCCCCGGCCGGCCTACCACCCACCCTGGCTAGGAAACCCCAGCTCAGACAGCCGCAGGGGTCAGTGGAAAAGAGCATGTCCTGGCTCAGAAGGGGCTGATGGAATGCACCCTCAGCTCTGTCTGATAGCACACAGCAGGGGCCAGCCCTCAGCGTGCCAGGGGCCCCCGGAGGCCATGTGCACCTGCAGCCCAGCGGCTGTGGGGATGCCCTGGGAATGCTGGGTCTCCCAGCGATGTGAGACCCAGGCAGTGGTGCCAGAGGAGGGGAGCTAACTGCTCTTGTCTGGGCCAGGCTGGCCAGGCTCCTGGGAATTGGGAGGGCTGGAGAGCCAACTACTACCTTCCACACCCTCCCCAGATGCCTACAGACAAGTAGCCTCATTCCCTGAAATGGCCACCGTTTCCCGTCCCTGTCTTCCCCACCCAAAACCAGGGCCGGGCAGCACCACTTCCTTTCTTCTGTCTCCTGGAACCCCAATGTTGAGTTAATGGGCAAATCTACCTTGGAGGCCCCAATTCCAGCTTCTCGTGTGACTTTTTCACAATTCTCCAGCTCCACACTGAGGCCCCAAAGCTTATCCCCACCCTCCCTGCCCTCCCAGGAATGACCACGCCCCTCCCAGATACACACCGGCAGGCCAGGGGGCCCAGGAGGCCCAATCGGGCCAGAAGGACCAGTGATACCCTGAAAAGGAGCAGAAAATGCAAGTTATCACCTTCAGACAAGGAGGAGCCGCAGGGCTAGGACCCGGCTACCCAGCCACACCCCTCGGCTCCCCCTGTCCCTTCCCCACGATGTGCCCTTTGGCCCCTCAGCAGCCTCCTGTGGCTGCTTTCCGATCCTGGGCTGTGCGTGTTGGGGGAGTCATCAACCTGAGCATCCAACCCCAAGGCTGCCAGCCCTCGGCACTGCTCCCCTGGCCGGGCTGCCAGGAACTCGCTCTCATCCCCCAGGCCACTGAGGACTTCGGGCTGAGCACCTCTTTTCACGTTCAATTGGAAATACAGAAACCACTGCCCTGGCATTGCGGCCCTGGCCTGGGTCCCTCTTGCTGTTTCCTGTTCATGGTGTTGGTCTCCCCTCTAGAACTAAGCCCAGAGGGGTTGGGCGGGGAGTCCCGTCCATGCTGACTGTCCTGTCCAGCCTGTAAATGTGCTTTCTGCATCCTTGGAGCGTGGAACCTCCGCTTAGACCCCTTCTCCCCACTGGCTCCCTCCCGGGCTGAGATGCCGGCACAGAACAACTTCGACTAGCTTTGCCACAGACACCCAGGCAGCTGGAGCCACCTGCAGCCCCTCCCCCCACAGCCCTGGATTCCACTCAGAGCTCTCTCTGGGCAGAAGCTGGGGGCGAGCCTAGCGGAGGGCTGATGGCCGTATTTCACTGGGGAGGGAGTGCTTCCCTCCCTTCACCTTGTCCCTGCAAGGACTTGGGCTGTAGCTCATTGTAAGGACCCCAAAACTCCCCAAGCCTGCACACCGACCCAACACCCTCATCGGCAACGCCGCCAAGACCACGGTTTGAGGTGAGAGCAGGTGAGCAAATAGGGTGGACACAGGGGTGCTTTCCCGCTGGCTGTGGGGACCCTGGATGCCTCTCTAACTCTCGTGGTCACTGGGCCACCACACCCTGGGCGGCACTCCTCCGAGGACCCCGCTGTGGCCTGGGGACTCCGGCCGAGGAAAACAGTCAATGGCATGGAGAACAGTGGCCAGCGAGGTAGGGTTTGCAATGAGCTCCACCCTTCAGCCATGTCCTGTAACATTCCTGGGGCCCATAGTGAGGGTGCCACCTTACTCCCAGCCTCCAGGGGCTCTGCCTGCTCCTGCCCTGTCCCCTGCATCCTATGAGGCGTGGGTGTGGGTGGGCACAGCATACTGTGCATGTGTGTGCCCGTCACACGTTGCTCAGGAAGGAAAGATTCCCACACAGGAATAAGGACTCATGGGGGAAGGACAGAGGCACTACAGGTCACCTCATCCCCTCTCCTGCCTCCATGGCACACGTCACCCTTCCCAGGCCACTTCCAAGTCACTCAGAGTTGTGGGACAGAGTGAAGCTCTCTGCATGGGGTTTCCTGGCTATGGTTTGCAGAGGCTGCAAACTCCAGTGAGCTACAGTTTGGGGGCAGCTGGGGACAAGGTGGAAGCAGGAGCCAGAACAGCCACTCTGCCTGCAGCACTGGCAAACACAGCTGGTTGTGGTTGTCACCAGTGACCTCCTGAGCAAGCAGGGGGTGACAGGCTCTCCCACAGGGCTGGGAACCAGGCAAAATGACGTGACTTCCAAGTCCCTCCAGCTCTGGGGGCCCCCATGGTCATGAGGAGGAAGCCCCACCTGCCAGTCAGGGCACGGGGCTGGGAGACAGCTCTGCCCAACTCCCTGTGCACCTGGGCAAGCCCAGCCCCTCAGTGTTCCCATCTGCCAAGCAGGATGACCGGACTCAACCGACGTGTGGACGTCCTTCCAGGCTCTGATGGCCTCCAGTCCCCTGGGTGCCTGCCCCAGGGATCTAAAATGCCTCTCGACAGCCCACATGCAGGAAGTGCCATCTCACGCACCTGTTCTCCCTTAGGACCGGAGGAGCCCTGGGGGCCGGGGAGACCACGGTCACCCTTCTCACCCTGTTCACCCGGAGGACCGATGAGCCCGATCAGGCCTGGATGACCCTGTGGGAAAATGAAGACAGGAAGGGGCATTTGAGGGAGCCACGCCTCATGCTCGGCCACGGTGGGCCAGTTAGCACGCAGCACAGCCATGGCACAGGAACCTTTATGTCATGGTCAGCCTCCCCTGGAAGGGGAACAAGCTCAACAGAGAGGCCAGGTGACGAAACGGCAGGTCCGAGGCGGCCCTTCGCTGGCCACAGTCATGTCTAAAAACAGACAGGGAGCCACAGACACTGAGACAGACCAAAGTGATAAAGGGGTTTTCCTGAGTGGTAATGTTTATCTCTGTCTTTCTCTTCGTATATGCTCTCCAATTTCCTTATGGCAAATCCGAACGCCTGCTCCTATAGAGAACTAAAACAAAGTTTGTGGACTGACACGGAAAGAAAGATACAGAGTATTACAGATATTACAATCATGGGTTGTTTTTTTAAAAAAGAAGAATCCATGACATTCGCTATGTTTGTCTTCTAGGAACCCAGGGCAAGCCTCGCAAGGCAGCCCCAGCTCTCATTTGCCTTGGGGCTGGGGGCGGTGGTGGCGGATGTCAGAGAGGAAATGAGAGGGCCCTCATTGCCTTCTGCTTCTATACAACCATCTCACTCCTGAGTACCTTTTATGTTTGTAAATAAATCAGTGCAAGTGGAAAACAATTCCCAGCAGTTAGGAAAAATAAAAGGGCTTTGCTCCCACTGCAGAAATGTCCTCACACCTCCTGCAGGAAGGATCTGGGGCCACCCGCCCAGGGAGAGCAGCAACCTGGGATCCTGGACGCCCGTCACCCAGGGCCTCTCTGCCTAGCCGGAAGGTTCTCCGTCAATACCGCAGGGGCCTCCGGGATCTCCCGATCTGCTCAGGAGCCCCCAAGGGCAGGGGCCAAGCCTCAAACACAGCGTGTCTATTTTCCTTTGTCACCCCTCAGGGTCCCCACCACCAGCCTGCAGCAACTGCTTCACACATTCGGGTGACGGATCAAGAGCTTGTTGAGTTTGAGACCCACGGTCACAAATTTGAAGGCCCTGAGTCACAACTGCTGGGGCAGGGAGGCCCCTCTTACCTTTTCACCTTTGGGACCAGAATCTCCCTTGAGGCCGGGAAGTCCTGGGGGACCCTGTGGGAGGAGGCAGAGGGATCAGAGTCCTCATCCTAGGGGTTTCGGGTGGCAAACTCACCCCACCTCCTACGCTCACCATGAGGAATGTCACTCACCATGGGGCCGGGGGGACCGTCCGGGCCTGGGGATCCTGGGAGACCTTGTTCTCCCTGAAACACAGAGATGCTCTGCATGAGTCGCTGGTCCCCCGTCCCTCCACTGGGGAACCCCTCCGCCCCTCACAGCCTACTCACCACAGGGCCGGGGATCCCTCGAAGGCCATCCGGTCCAGGCTTCCCAGGGGCCCCCTGGGGGCCGATGGGGCCAGTCTTCCCAGGAGGGCCTTCCAAGCCGGCTTCTCCCTGCAGGGCGGTGGAGGGCAGAATGAGGTCTGGAGCTCGAGGCTCCAGGCACCCTGGCCCAGGACCACTGCTCGGAAACCCTGGGCACCTCTGGAAGAGCCCCAGGTGACCCCATATCCAGGGTTGCCCTAATTCTCCACATTTCCTGTGGAAGCTGCCCTGGCCAAGTCTCCATCCCGATCATTTCCCCGGCTAGCAGGGGTCCCCAGTCTCCACTGACTGCGCCAAACACAAACTGGGTGTCACAGCGCCACTGCCCGAGCAGAGATGGAACCGCACAACCTCCCGTCTCACTTAACGACAGGCGCCTCCAGGAGGGAGGCAGACAGTGCCAGCCCGGGCTGCCATCACCTCACTGGCAGAATAGCCTCCCGTGTGCTCCGGGCCAGGCCCCAAGCCAGCTGCATGGGTGACAGCATCCCATCTTCTGCACGGGCCCTGCAGCAGACATGGTCACCATCGGACACAGTCCACTTCAGACGTGGGCGGCTGAGGTGTGGCCAACTCAAAGGCCAGACATCAGGTCGCAGGGCTCCGGGGGACAGAACTACTCAGCCCTGGGCTCCCTGCATCCCGCACCTATCACCCGCCTCCTCCCTCAGGCGGGCAGGGCAGACAGCCCCAGTCTTGTGGCCACCACTTGGATGCCTCCTTGAGAGAGAACCAGGTCTCCTCCCCAGGTAGGCCAGCCAGGTGCCCCTGGGGCAGCCACTCTCGGCCTCCACGGACTTCTCTGCCCACATGCTTGTCCACTCCCCACCCTCTGGGCTCCCTTGCGGGAGGTCTACGTGGTCACGGCCTGGCCCCAAAACACGTTACCTTGGCCCCTTTCTCTCCCTGTCTGCCTTCGGGGCCTGCGGGGCCTGGGGGACCCTGCAAGAAGCAAGAGAACAGCAGGTGGTGAGTGTGGCCTGCAGGGGTGGAGGGACGAGCTCCGATGCAGGTGCTCAGGATGTGTGAGTGTGGCCTGCAGGGGTGGAAGGACGAGCTTGGGTGCAGGTGCTCAGGGTGTGCCGGGCTGCAGGGCAGGGGTGCAGGGTCATGGAGGCTGCTCCCGGGCCACCTGCAGTGACACAGGTCCTCAGCATGAGTCCTATGGACTCCAGTCCCAGGTAAAGGCCTCTCGGGCCTCGTGGGGAGGCGCAGCGCACACCTTGAGTTCTGTGTGGCCTCCGTCCTGGGTGCACCAGGCAGCTGTTTACTGCACCACCAGCAAGTGGCTGGGCCATTCAATCTGCAAAGGATGCTGTCTCATTTGTTCTGGCTTTCCAGTAAAACCTGAGCCAGGGGAAAAAGACTTTTGCAGCTTTGCAGGTGTCTTTCTCCCATGATGGATACCACTGATGGTGTCAGCAGTCGGCCTGTCCTAAAAGGAGCAGCTGCATTGACCTGGCAGGCCTGTGATTTTGTGATGTGGTGGGGGCTAAGTGGAGAACAGGCCACACCCGGGCCCTTCCTCATCAGTGCAGCTTGGAGCACCCAGGGCCCAAGCAAAAGGTGACGGGGAGGGGCGGGGGTGCTTCATGCAGGGAGCTGACAGCAAGGATGTGCCCGCAGAATTATTTACCCTTTTTCCTGGAGGCCCAGATGGACCTGGTTCACCAGTAGGGCCAGGGGATCCCTGGTATTGGGAGAAAGAACAGAGTGTGAGGAATTGGGGCCTGTTAGACTCCACTGAGGCAAAACACACGGAGATTTCAGTCTATTTTCTCCTCGGCCAGCCCTGCAGCCACCTCTCTCTTCTTTTGGGGCTAGCACAGAGGGTCCTAAGACAGTGTCGCACCTGGGCTGTGACAGTGTAAGGAACCCTAACTCCCATCCTGCAGGTTTTCTGCATTTTGGAAGAGAACTTTTCCCACTCACAGTGCTGACTCTTGATACACAATGACAGTTCAGTCCCCACCACAACCTGGGCAGGGACGAGGCACTGGCATCCCCTTTCACAGAAGGGGGGACAAGAATCGTCCCAGGACACAGGCCAGGAAGTGGTGGACTAGGGGTGTCTGTCAGGGAAATCCAGGCCGAGGCTCAATCCCTAACCCCTTCTCTGAGTGGACGCTCCGCTCAACTCAGTGGCATGGATTTTGCCCTCAGGTCCGCAGTCCCCCACGCTTGGCCAGGCTGGGTGCAAGGGGGGGCAAGGGCACCTGCAAGGCCTCAGGGGCCTCCTCCAGGCCCAGTCCTGCCCAGGGCCCACGGGGGTCGATCCATCCCAGAGAGACGTTCTGGGCTTGAAGCGGTGTTTAAAACACTCAACGCCAAGCGTCAGATGCAATGTCCAGTGTGATCTCGGTCAAGGTAAGGCAGGAAGGGCCCGGTGAGGAGAGGCACTGGCCCTGCTAGGCAGAGCTGTGGGTAAGATCTGACGTTCCTGGGCGAGCCCGTGGTGGGTCGTGGAAGCCCTGGGGCTGCCTGCAAACCTGCTACTGAGACAGCACGTGCATCTCAGAGGGAGTTCATGAGCCCTGTCACTGTCCAGAATCAATATCGTAAGGGAATCAATATCATAAGGGAATCAATATCAACTATGTCGGAGTTTTTCCCAGAAATGAGCCAAGCAAGTTGCAAGGTCCCAAGAATACACTGACACCTCCACCAGGAAGCCAGCCCAGATTGTGGACTCACCGTCTGCCCGGGTTCACCATCGTCTCCTTTGTCACCAGGGGGACCATCTTGACCCTGTGGGGACAAAAGCGAGCTCCTTGCTGACCCCCAGATGGCACCCTGAGTTCACGCACCAGCTCCCAATGCATCTCCAGCCCCTTCCCAAAACCCAAATCCATTCTGGTGCCAGCACAGAGCATGCTCAGTGGGGTCAAAGGCGTTTTCTTGCTCTGATCACCGGAACACGAGTGCCTTTTGGGACACTGCCTGCCCCAGTGAGAGTTCATCACAAAGAACAACCAGAAAGAGGGGAAATGGGGCTGGCAGAGGCAGGCCAGCATTGTGGGGGATCCGGTGGCTTTGCCCTCTTGAGCACCTACCGCGGGGCCAGGCTCTCCAGGGGGGCCGGGATCTCCAGGAAAACCCACTGGGCCCTGAAAGTAAGAAAGAAAGCAGCAGCCAAGGCCGTCAGCAACCTGACTGAGACCATACACGGCCAATCATGTCACCACCTCAAGATGGCCACCTGCCACCATCCAGCTCCTAAGACATTCCAGCAATCCCAACAACCCAGTGCACTTTATGGCCCAGAAACCCTTCCACGTGCAGCATGTCCCGGAACCAGCAAGCCCGGCCAGTGGGCACGGCAGGGGTCAGCTGATCTCTTGCTTTCCAGAGCCAAGCAAGGGGCAGGCGTTCCACCCACAGGTCTATTCCTGGGAGCTCCAGGCTGCAACTAGAATCTGGACCTTCAGACTTCTGGAATGTTCCTCTCTGAAGCCCCTCCTGATGCAAAATCAGGGCTGGCCAAGGGCAGGGGCATCTTCCCAAAGCCTGGCTGTCACTCATGCATCTCAGCCGGCCGCCTGGCCCACAGAGAAGAATCACTCAGGGCTTTCTCCTCCAGTCCACGCCCTGTCTCATCTCTGCTATTTTGGTTCAGTAGCTGGTATGAAAACCTCTAGTGTCTAGAAAAATTACCCAAGACATGGAATGGTCTTGAAGCTGTTCTCAGAGCAGAGTGCACAGCCAATGAGTCAGAATGATCCCAGTGCAGAACCCCGCTCCTGCTGCAGGGCCCCTGAGGTGTGTCTGGAATACTCACAGGGCTGCCTTTGGGACCATCGTCTCCGGGAGGGCCTTTGGGTCCAGGGGGTCCAGCAGCACCCGAAGGGCCCGACTCGCCCTTCTCTCCCCTTTCTCCTTTGGGTCCCTGGAGGAAAGAGGCCAGTGTCAAGTCCTTGGAGCCAACCACGTCGCCGCCCAGAGCAAGGCAGGTGCCAGTTTACAGTCGGCCTCCCCGGTTTTCTCACCCCATTCAGACTAGCCTTTCCAAGTATCTGCTGAGCCCTGCAGCGGGCTGGCTGCCAGGTCGCTCCCCCAGCCCTGGGCAGAACCAGCTCCTGTGTGCACCCCGAGGGGGACCTGAGGAGCCTTCACTTTCTGGGGCCCTCGAAGGCTGAGATTCAGCTCTAGGTGGGAGGGACCGACTCCTGGACCAGACATCAGTCAGTGAAGACCACAAGGGGTGCCCACAGACTCCACGGATCTCATGGGGAGGGAGCAGCTAGAACCAGAAGACCCGAGTCCACCCAGCTGGTCCTGGGCCTGAAAGCCACCTTTGGGCTGGCCTCACAGTGAACATTCATCTGGCCTGAGAAGGCCTGGATATTCCTAGTCTGCCCCTCGAGGTCTGAGGGGATGAGGTGACAGCAGCCGCCCTCACTTATGGCAGCCCGCGAAGGCGCCAGGAGCAAACATTACAGAGGGTAGAGTGACCACAGGCCACTGGGCACAGGTAGCTATTGCTAGGTCTGCGTGCACACACTCACTCCCACATCATACACCTTGTTCACGGTCATTCCATGAAATGGGCACAAAAGGGGTTACAACTCCCATTTCACCGATGGAAAAGCTAAGGCAGAGCCAGAGCCTCCAACCCAGCACCCCGTCCACACACCCGCTCGGCCATATCCCACCCCTCCCGCAGTGCCCACTCGCTCACCGGGGGTCCGCCTTCTCCCGGAAGGCCAGGCTCGCCTGCTTCGCCGGGCTCGCCCTAGGGAGACAGTGCATGTGGTTACGGCAGTGGTGAGCACCGCGATGAACGCACTGCTACGGTTTCAAGCATTTGCCAAATTCTGCCTGCTGTCTGCCTGCCCCTGGGCACCCAGGACCCAGGGGTTTCTGGGGAGTGCTGTCCCCAGACACTCCCAGAATTGGAGGTGCGTGAGGAATGTGGCAGGCATGTGACGGATACAGGGAAGAGTGTCCAGATTGCAAGCAACACTGTCTGTGAAGGCTTTCCCGGAGTGCTGCTCCAAGGGTTGTAGAGGGCAACTATGAGAAGCTGGTAAGTGGCTAGGATGGCACTCCAGGTGGGGGATGGCCAGGGCCGAGGCAGGAGGACAGGCACGCAGTCCTCAGGGACACAGGCCAGAGGGATGCAGGGAAGAGGGCATGTACGGTGGCAGCAGGTGAACAGAAACGTGTGCCCTGTGGCGGGGACACCAAGGGAAACACCTTCTCTCTGAGCAGAAGCCGCACACCATCACCCTGTGGTCCCAGCAGGGCATATTTCTCTTTAATTTCTGTATCGTACAAAATGAGCAGTGGTGGAAGGCGTCTTCCAATTTAATGGCCTGACTGATGTCAGAAAGCAAGCTCTGGAAACGGTGCACAGGGGGCTCAAGTGCATGGATGTACACTCTGTCTTCCCTCTTCTCCAGGGGAACTGGGAGAGGTGCTTTTGCAGTCAGGCAAATGCAGGAACAAGGATGTGGAGTCAGAGCTCAGTGCCGTCCCACCCAGCATGCAGGCACACACACATGCACTGATGTGCACACATGAGCTCACACACACAGGCACGCACACACACATGGGTCCATCACGCTCATGGAGTCCGGGCTCCAAAACCAATCAGATCAAATGAAGAGGGCCCATTTGAGAAAATAATTCGGCTGAAATGGAAACTGCAGGCTTAGAAACACCAGTTATTTAAGGAATAGATGATCTCCCCCAGAGCTGAGTCTTGGAGGAGGCAGGGGCTTTGCTGGTGGGGCATTGCCTGGAAATTCTGCAAAAGGTTGTCACAAATGGACAGTCAGAGTTCCCAGTTCCATTTCACAAGTATTTGCCTACCTTTCAAAATGCCTTTCGTAGGAATAACCCAGCCACGCCCATAGAAATGAGTACTTCTCATCTCTGTGTACACACAGAGAGGTACACACAGGTGCTGCACCCCCACAAGTGCGTGCGTGCACACATACACACGCACACCCTCTCTCCTCAAACAACCACAAATCTGCCATCAGAGCAGGCACAAGCCTTACCTTCTCTCCCACTGCACCAGGGTTTCCTATTCCACCCGGGGGACCTTGTGGGCCATCAGCACCTGGAGCTCCGGAGGGTCCTCGGGGGCCAGGGGGACCCGGGGGGCCCTGGGAAAAGGGAGAGACCACTGAGCCCAGAGGAAACGCAAATGTTTCCCCAAAACATGAGCCACTAGTACGGCAAGGCCTTGGAGTCTCAGGCACACTTACCATCTGGCCCACGTCTCCTGTCTCACCCTTCTCACCTGGAGGTCCTGGCAAACCCTGAGAACAGGAAACTTCCCAGTTAAGCGCTGTTCTGTCATGTGTATGTCAAACACACACACGACTTTCACGACCTCCACCCACACAGCACCACTGAGCCCCCAAAGCCCCGGGAAGGTGCTTCTCTGTGCATGGCTACCCACGAGGACATCCCGGGGTTCCCAGTCTCAGAATCAGCCCGAGGAAATAAGCAGAGAAGATTGCAAAGATTTAAGACAAAGGTGATTATGGCAGGATCCCATAAAACAATAAAGCCTAAGGAGCCAGCAGGGGACGCCTGGGTAAATTATGTCACCACCAGATGCTGGCTTACTGTGCAGTGACTAAAAATCATGTTTTCCAAATAAATAGAAAGTCATGTGTAATGGCATTCAACACACTCATAACATAAAACGGGAATGGAGGATGGAAAATGGGGAAAGCTGGGTACAAACTTTCTCTATGACTTATGACATGATTCATTTTCAAACACCAAATACAATTACATATGCGCCTCTGTGCATGAGAATACACACATTTAAAAGGCATGGCAATGAAATATCCCCAAATGTTTATCGTTGTCATCTCTAGGGCGTACATTTAGAAGTCACTGTTACTGTGTTTCTTACGAATCATCAGTTTCCACAATGAGCACAGAAATAAACGCCACTGCTGAAGAGTGGTAAATGCGGGCATGTCTGGAGTTCTGGGAAGCTACAGCACTTCCAGTTGGAATGAGGAGGCCCAGGAGGCCCCCTGCAGCCTGGCTTTAGTTTTCCATTCTTAAAAAGACAAGAGAGGAGAGCACAGCGAAGACACAGGGGGCGTCAGAAGCGGAGCCCGGCATGGTGAGAACCCCACAGTCACCTGCAGCCCCACTGGCCCAGGCGGTCCAGGAAAGCCTCTGGGACCTTCATCACCTTTCTGCCCGAAAAGGCCCTGCTGGCCCCGAGGCCCCGGCTCGCCGTCAGCTCCCTGCAGGGAAATAACCAGCCATGGGTGAGGATGCTGGCTATGCCAGCAGCTCTGGGGGGCGTGGGGCTTTCTGAAGGTCATTGACCATGGATACTCACAGAGGGGCCTGGCTGTCCGATGGGGCCTTGAGGACCTGTAGGCCCAGGAGGACCCTGTGGGGAACAAGACAGAGACATGGGTAGCTTCCTGGATTGTGGGTAAGACTGAGGGAGGGGTGGACCGCATCCTGAGCCCGGGGACTGATGCACCCAACATCATCAGTTCAGTCTCCAAATGTGTCGTTCCTCGCACCACGGTGCAAACCTGCTGCAGGCGCTGGGAAGTAGATAAGGATCTCGGTTCCACCCTGAGCCCCTTTCTGGATGGCAAAGGGCTGCCCCCAAGGTCTCTCGAGACCACCGTGTGTCATCTCAGCTCCCATCATGCACCCACGACACGGGCACGTGAGGCCCCCTTCAACAGTGAGGGTCCAGGATGACAGGCTCCTCTGGAGCCCTTGCACCCAGCACCATGTCCCCTGCTGTGCCATCCTCAAGAGGCCTCGGCATGGGACCACGGGAAGGAGGCAAGCAAGAAGGGTACAGTGCCCTTGGCCCCGGTAGCCCAACCCACGGCTGGAAGGACACAGCCCCTGTGGCAGGCCTCCCAGGAGCACGGATCCTGCTTGCCTAGGAATCAACATACTGGGGGAAAGGCCTGGCTGTACAGGAGATAAGCAGACATGTCACCCATCGGGAGGAAGCTGGCAGCAGAGTGATGGGGATTTTGCAAGAACACACTAGGATTTCTAAACAGATGAAAAAACAAAAAGGGGAAAAATGAACAGGCATTTGGTCAATGGTGCTGCCTCTGCCGGGCATTCTGGTGAGACCTCCGAGGGCAATGGGTGTGTCTGCAGAACCCAAGCCCTCTAGGACAGAAACGTTCCATTTGTTTAATTTCACAAAACCGGTGGATGCTTCCTGTTCATTCGAACACAGAGAGACTCACTCCCAGATATGCATGCGTGTGCACACACAGATGTTGTGGGAACACACATGCACGGGAGATTTTCACAGCATGTCCCGGTAGTTATCAGCAACGTTGGAAGAGAACGTGCATGGCACACAGCCTACAGCCTGTGATGAGGCCCCTTGGGACCTGGGGGCTGCCGCGCTCCCCCCTGCCAACTCTTACCTGCTCTCCTTTGTCTCCCTTGCTTCCTTTCTGCCCCGGCTCCCCGATCTCTCCCTAGGGGAAGGTGTGGGGAATTCTGTTAGACGGCTTGACAACTGTTTGGACCTTTTCTGTTCCCCAAAATGAATTTTTCTTGGAGATTAAGAACAGTGTCCTTTCCAGGTGGCCCTATAACTTTCCTACGAATAAATGTTTCCATATATTAGCTTGATTTCCTTTTTAATACAAGGGCTAAAAGGGATGAGGTCTTGATCTGATGCTAGACAGGCTTTTGGTAGACTTGAAAATGTGGGAAAAGTCATATTGAAAATACTTACTCTGTTTTTCAAATTGGGCCACTACCATGACAACATAATAACAGGCAACTCAATTACTATGTTGCCAAAGAAGTTATTAAAATCCTCTTTGTTGTTCCTGTTGGTGCAAGGCTGTATCCCGCCCAGACATGTAAGGCATCATCCATGCAGAGGTGACAAAGTCGGAAATGTCCCCAGAGAGGGGTCACAAATAGAAAGTTACAGCACAGCGAAATTTCACTGTCTGCATTAAATGAAGGATAAAATACAAGCTCCTGCAGCCATCGTTTCAGAATTATAAAGCACATTCTTAATGAACGGGAGCCTGGATAATTCAAGTGGAGACATTTAAAAATAGATATTGAGCAAAACCTCATTAAACCGGGCTCCGCAGTTTCAGAATTTGAAATGATTCGGGGGGACCGGGGAGCATTTTTCTCTGCTCTAGCTACTCACAGCAAATGTCGTAGGCAACCTCAAAATGACACAGGAGGATGTGGTTTCTAAGTCCCTCAGGCATACTGGGGACTGTGTGTATTACCATTTATCTATGGGCTGCTGCAAAATCATCTCCTAAAGCCAGGACTGTGGGGTGGGCGCGGCATCACTCCGCCGGCTGAGCTGCTCTACCCGCCAGCATCCTATTCTTTAAATTCACCACCCTCCCTCACACCTGTCTGCCCAGCCAGGCCCAGCCATGGGTCACTCTGGATTCGCTTTACCTTATCTCCGTCTTCTCCAGGGGGACCCACAGGGCCAGCTGGACCCGGGAGCCCCACAGGACCCTGGAGACCGTCTCGGCCAGCTGGGCCTTGTGGGCCTTTCTCGCCCTAGAGAATACAGAAGATCTCAGATCAAATGTGGCTCCAACCTGGGAACATCCCCTCCACCAGCTCAAGAGGGACCCGCTGGCAGGAAGTGGGAGTTGGTGAGGGTGACTGTCCCCACAGTCCTAATGGATTTCAGCCAGGGCCACTGAGGGCCGACTCTGAGCCCGCCCCTGGACCATGAACTTCCGGTGCATCGCTTCAATTAATCCACACTCATCCTAGGAAAGGCTGCTCTTTTACAGATGTGGAAACTGAGGCACAGTTAGTGAGCAGTAGAGACAGGATCCAAACCCAGCCGGCCAAATTCCTGAGCCTGTATGTGGATTGTCTAAGCTAGTGACCAGGAGCCAGGCCCAGTCACCAGGATAGCCTGAGCTCCAGCTTTCACCAACCTTCTGATTCTTTACATTCTCTGCAGACACTCTCCCTGCACACACACACAAGGACATGCATGCACATACATGAAGACATGTAAGCATACACACGTGCATAATGCACACATGTGAGTATGCCTATGTACCCATGTATACATGCATGCACATACATGCATGCGCACAAAACAAGCATATTCACATGTATGTGTGCATGCATGAATGTGCACCAGCGTACACACAAGGACATGCATGCACACACAAGGACACACAAGCACACTGACATGTATGTGCATGCATACATGAGTATGCACGCACAGGTACACACACAGGACATGCTTGCATGCATACGCACACCCTATTTTTCCTGTCCTTGTAACTTTGACTCATTTTCCTCCTAACTGCCTGCTGGGTAATCTCAAATGATCCTTCATAAGTTCTTGCTTTGCTCAGTTTTACCAGCCATCACATCACTCTGTGAGCAGCCTATATTTTCTCACCCCAGACAGGGATCCCTTTCTTCCGACAGATACACAGAAGGAGAGTGTGCACATTGGGAAGGGAAACATGGAACAGAGACTGTATATTCAATGTTCTGGTCTAAATGTAGCTGGGATTTAGTCATCCATCACTATTTCGTCTTACCATCCCTCCCTCCACAATTCATGTCCTGCTCCTCAAACTTAGCTCCTATTCATAGAAATTTCTACCCTACTTAAGCCAGAGAATGCAAAGACCACGTGTGGGGCTTTTGTGGAAGCTTCCTGTCCTATATTCCTGGTCAGGTCGGGAGTTCTCGGAGACGTCCGACCTTTGCTTGGCCTTTCCTTCCCTCTGGAGCTATTCCGGGAGGATCACGAGCTTCTCCCTGGATAGAGCAACTCTTGCAAGGTTTCTGCTTAAATATTTACTCTCTTGAAACTGTGAACCAAGCCATTTCCAGCTGACTTCGTGTGCACTCTATACACTGACTGCCCAGTTGGCTTCAGTTTTCTGGCAGAGAATCCAGCTGGATCCATGTCCTGGGTGCCTCACTGGAAAGGATTAGAAGTCACCAAAATTGCCAATAATATATTGAACAGATTCTCAATGGCCCAGATGTTTCCAATGTAGGTGTCCAGGGAAGTTCCTGCCCAGGGAATGCAGGCTGTTCCTGCCACCCATGAGCCACTGAGAGTGAAACGGACAAGAAAATCACAGTTTCTGGCTAGGCGCAGCGGCTCACGCCTGTAATCCCAGCACCTTGGGAGGTCCAGGCGTGTAGATCACTTGAGGTCAGGAGTTCAAGACCAGCCTGGCCAACATGGCGAAACGCCGTCTCTACTAAAAGTACAAAAAGTAGCTGGGTATGGTAGCACACATCTATAATCCCAGCTACTGGGGAGGCTGAGGCAGGAGAATTGTTTGAACCCAGGAGGCACAGGTCACAGTGAGCCAAGATCACGCTACTGCACTCTAGCCTGGGCGACACAGCAAGACTCCATCTCAGAAAAAGAGAAAGAAAACAGCTTTCTAACAATCAGCACTCAGACCTAACTCAATTTGAGATGGTCTGCACTAATTATCTGCCGATTCCCCTGAGAACTCAAGCTCACTCTGACCCTCTGTACTGGGAAGGAGAAGTTGAGATTAAATTGGTCTCCACAGCTGATTGAATGCAGGGGTAGGGGACACTGCAAAATTGCGTGGCAGAAGTCAAATACGGGTCAGGGTGGACCACTTCTGGACAGTAAGTGGCATTTTGTGGGTTATTCACGAAAGCGGGCTGGCAGGAAGCATCTAGGCAAGAAAGGCGCTCACTCATCTCCTTTTTGGAGACCAAGATCTGGGCGGCCTCAACACTTGCTCCTCCCCACTCCCGAGGCTTCACAAAGCCTGCAAAATTCGGGGCTTACCAGCAGGTGGGCTTTCCTGAACACAAAGGAAGACGCCTTGTCCTTCCGTTATCCACCCATCCCCTACCCCTTCTTTGCTGGACATCTGCTCTCTACACCTGCCCCCCAACCAAGAAACAGGACTCCCCGGTTCCAAACATCCTTTCCCATGAAGAGCCCAGCCACAAGTCCGGGCCAGCAGCGGGGAACAGTTCACACAGTGGGCAGCTGTGGCCCGACCACACAGGTGGCACTGAGGCTGGACGGAGACCAAGTCCACAGGGCACTGAGTGTCTTCGGCCCCTTCCTCTGGCCACATGTGTGGGGAACACCAGCATGCACGCATGGACAGGCTGAGCCTTGCCCAACATCATCGCACAGGGCCCCTCTGGCTCAGCTGATGGCGGAAAGAATGTGGCCGGCACCAGGACTCCTCCTGTGCTCCTCAGGCAGGTCACCAGGTCACCAGGTCCCCATGGGACACATGCTCTGTCCTAGAGGGCCGCAGACCCCACCCCATCCCCAATCCCAAGGAAATACCCCTGGGGACATCACAGGGGAAGGGACAAGGCCGGACACGGAACGACCCCAGCACCTCTGAGGGAAGGGCTCCCCCAATCCAAGGCAGTACTTACAGGAGCCCCTTTCTCTCCTGCCGGCCCTGGGGGTCCCTGGGGCCCAGGTCTCCCTGGAATTCCGATGGGCCCAGCGGCTCCAGCTGGACCTCTCTCCCCTGGAGATCCCTGAGGTGGAGCAAGAAAACAGTCTGCTTCAAAGGCTCTCAGACTGCGTGGACGTGACTTTGTAAAGCACCAGCTGATCACTCCACTTACCTGCTCACTCTAGAGCCCACAGTGGCTGCCTACGGCCCTTTGCAAGCACAAACCACCTGGTCTAGCATTCAGGGCTCTGTGTCCTCCTGTAACTCCAAGCTCCCAGGTGCTCCTCCCCCGGTGTCTGACAGTGTGCCCTGTGGTGTACTTGCCTTCGATGGGCTCCCTCTTCTAGGAGCCTGGCATCCCCCTCCGCTCGAGGGCCCGCATGCCCACGGGGCACCCTCTCTCCCCCAGGGCCCACATGTCCGTGGGGCACCCCCTTCCCTCTAGGGCCCGTGGGGCACCCCCTCCCCTCCAGGGCCCGCGGGGCACCCACTCTCCTCCAGGGCCCGTGGGGCACCCACTCTCCTCCAGGGCCCGTGGGGCACCCCCTCTCCTCAGGGCCCGTGGGGCACCCCCTCCCCTCCAGGGCCCCCATGCCCATGGGGCACCCACTCCCCTCTCTGCTGTGCTCCTCCATGGTGTGTGTTTTCCAGGGGATGCCTTGCCTGGGGGCTGGCATATGGATGGGTGGGCACCTGGCCTAATCGAGAGGGCCGTCCCGCCCAGTGGGCCCCTGCCGTGGGCAGCCTGGCTTTAGCGTGCATTTTTTTTTTTTTTTTTTTTTTTTTTTTTTTTTTTTTTGAGACGGAGTCTTGCTCTGTCGCCCAGGCTGGAGTGCAGTGGCGCAGTCTCGGCTCACTGCAAGCTCCGCCTCCCAGGTTCACGCCATTCTCCTGCCTCAGCCTCTCCGAGTAGCTGGGACTACAGGCGCCCGCCACCACGCCCGGCTAATTTTTTGTATTTTTTTTTTTTTTTTTTTTTTTTTTTTTTTTTTTTTTTGAGACGGAGTCTTGCTCTGTCGCCCAGGCTGGAGTGCAGTGGCACAATCTCGGCTCACTGCAACCTCTGCCTCCTGGGTTCATGCCATTCTCCTGCCTCAGCCTTCCGAGTAGCTGGGACTACAGGCGCCCGCCACCACGCCCGGCTAATTTTTTTTTTGTATTTTTAGTAAAGACGGGGTTTCACCGTGGTCTCGATCTCCTGACCTTGTGATCCGCCCGCCTCGGCCTCCCAAAGTGCTGGGATTACAAGCGTGAGCCACTGCGCCCGGCTAGCGTGCATCTTTAGAGTCCCTGGAGACCCGTGTCTGTTTCTTCCCCTGCTGGCCCGCCCAGACCCATGATAGGCGTGCAGGCTTTCTCCTTGCTCCTCCAGGGAGGTGCTCCACAGGCAACACAGTATGGCTCCTCCCACCCTCCAGGCTGCCCAGCGCTCTCCTTTCCTCGGTGTGCCCCTGGGACCCTTCGTCATCCAGGCTGCTGGCTTGGGATGCGCCACCCACATCTCCCCAAAGGCCATCTTCCCCCTCCACATCCTCCCCAGACTCCTCGGGGGTCTGGGGCAGCTGCATGCTCTGGGCCCTCAGGGACTGCCCCTTCTGACCTGGAGAGTAGGATTCAAGAAAGAGGATGGGATAAAGGCTTTGACTCACCGCAGGGCCTGGTGGGCCAGGGGGCCCTTCATTGCCTTTCAGTCCAAGAGCTCCCTGCAAAGCCACGAAAAGGTTGGTCAAGGGTACACGAGGAGAGGCCTCCAGGGCTGCACCTGTCCCATTTCATTCCCCGCCTGGCCTCTCACTCACCACTGGACCAGGAAGCCCTCGGTCCCCAGGGAAACCACGTAATCCTGGAGGGCCATCTTTCCCAGGGAGGCCTGCAGGGCCCGGGTCACCCTGAAAACAGAGTCAGAGATGAGCTTTCCTGGAGCCAGTGACACAGACCTCTCACCAGCCCCAGAGCGAAGCCAAGGGCTGGGGCCTTCTCTCTTGGAGCCAGCAACGCAGACCTCTCAGCAGTCCCGGAGCGAGGCCAAGGGTTGGGGCCTTCTCTCCTGGAACCAGCGACACAGACCTCTCACCAGCCCCGGAGTGAGGCCAAGGGTTGGGGCCTTCTCATCAGACACCCCTGGACTTGGGTTGGATTGGGCTTCTCCTGGCCACTTTTCAGAGTCGTGACTGGACTCAGCAGCCCACACGTGGGAGCACAGCTGGAGCCTCCGCCTGGAAGCCACGCTCATCTGGCGGGCTCTGTGTGCAAATCTGACTCTACCCCTGCTCCACGGAGTTCCAGGGTCCTTCCTCCCAAGGCCCTTAAGGGCTACAATGGGCCACGTGGGAGCTGAGGGCACATCTACCTTTTCCATAGATTTGGGGCTCCTTGTAAGACCATGCTCAAAGAAATCCACGATCAAAACAGCGTTAAAAGCATCATCCTAAATGGACTTATCACTTAAGGGACTTCTTCAAGCCTGAAACCACATTTTCCGAAAAAAAGTCACCACTTAACCTCGACTTTCCCTGAGGTACAGTAAAGCTTTGATATCTTCCAAAATGCTCTCTGGGGTCCAACATGGAGCACAGTGCTGTTTTCAAACAAGAAGGTCAAATGCCTGTGGCTACCTTCCCAAGCTCGGAGAGCTCTTTGTGTCCAGAATACACACACGTGTGCATGTACACATGTGGATTTATTCCTATATCTACATGCACACACGGGTGTGTGACTTTTTTCAGTATTTCTTCATTTGCTTCACTTTATTATTTTTCAGGTTTACTCTTCTGTGGTCCTACAGGCTGGAGAGCTTGCCTTTGGTTCATCCCTTATTGAGGAGCAGAAAGGAAAGGGCTATTTTTGTGCTAACACAGCAAGTTATGGCCACTCAACCTGGGGCGCCCAGGGGAGGAGATATGAAAAGGGGGCAGTTGGAGCTGGCACCAAGAGGTGGGTTAAAAGCACGTTTGCTTTTTATTTTTATAATTTCTCAGGCTCTTGGGGTGAGGGCTGTTTTTTTGTTTTTTTTGTTTGTTTTTTTTGAGATAGAGTCTCGCTCTGTCGCCCAGGCTGGAGTGCAGTGGCGTGATCTTGGCTCACTGCAAGCTCCGCCTCCTGGGTTCACGCTATTCTTCTGCCTCAGCGTCCCGAGTAGCTGGGACTACAGGTGCCCACCACCACACCCGGCTAATTTTTCTGTATTTTTAGTAGAAACGGGGTTTCACCGTGCTTTTTTTTTTTATTTTAAAAAACAGAGTTTCATTTGTGTTAACCAGGCTGGAGTGCACTGACACGATCTTGGCTCACTGCAACCTCTGCCTCCTGAGGGTTCAAGCGATTCTCCTGCCTCAGCCTCCCAAGTAGGTGGGATTACAGGTGCACACCACCACACCCAGATAATTTCTGTATTTTTAGTACAGATGGGGTTTCATCATGTTGGCCAGGCTGGTCTCAACTTCCTGACCTCAGGTGATCCACCTGCCTCAGCCTCCAAAAGTGCTGGGATTACAGGTGTGAGCCACCGCACCTGGCTGGGGTGAGGGGTTTTTAAAAGGACCACTTTCTGCTAAACATGTTATGGACACACGAAGTCCCAGAGCTTTTTATCCATTTCTGGAAGCAGGGCTGGCAGCTGGGGAGACAGCAGAGGGTGGAGGATGGTAGTGACCCCTGCCCCCCACCTTCACGCCCATCCCTGAGCAGGTCAGCACAACTTCTGAAGCGAATCAAGGAAAAGTGAGCAAAATGTGCGGTCTGGGGAGTGAACCGGCATGAGGATCGTCTGTTTGATGAATTACCCATTCATCAGAAAAGAGCAAGAAAAACACAAAGTCCCAAAATGATTCTTGAGGAAACGCCTGAGCTGACACAGAAGGCTCCAGAAACTCACCTTCGTCCCTTCTTTTCCAGTAAGGCCCGGAAGCCCCTGTTCACCGGGGGGTCCCGGTGGCCCAGGGTGGCCACGCTCACCCATTGGGCCCGTTTCTCCCGTGGGACCCTGTGGGGAACATCAGTGTCAGCCACAAATGTTTCGAGTGACTTGCAAGGGAGCAAGCATCTCTTCCTAAACCTAAGGACAGCCATGGTCATGGAGGCAAAGGCCTGCTGCAGCCCCACCAAACCTCCAAGTGCCTTTGCAAGCCTTCTCTTCCTGGCAAAAATCCAGAGGGTGGGTGTTGGTACGCTGCTCACTGCCTGGCATCTGCTGGGCCCCACGTGACCCTCTTCCCCCACCTGGCACCTAGAGGACGCACAGCCAAGCCTGCCTTCCTGGGACGTGCCCTGAGGGAGGCTGATTCAGCCACAGGACAGGCCAAGGATGGGAGAAAAGCCACACCAGGGGCAAAGCCCACATGCCCTTCAGTTCTGTGGCTGCAGCAGGTCTACGTCTTACTCACCACTACATGAGGTGTGCGCTTTCTAGGACACAAGGTGATCCCTCCCCGTCTTGCAGCTCTAAGCCATCAATCCCAGCTCTAAGCTGCTCCTGACACTGATCTGCCACTGATCTGCGGTTAGAACCGCAGGCCCGTGACACCTACAGGGACCAGTGGCAGGAGGACTCGGCTGCCTTGGACACCCACAGCAGGGATGAGCCCAGCTCCTGAGCTGGCCCAGGTCTGGCCCCAGCCACCCTGTGAGCCTTGGGCAGCCTTCCTTGCCCTGCGTGTTGGGTTTCTGTTGAGGGCAAACACATCTTTGCTTGCTCCTGTGTGGGGCAAGCCTCATGCTGACCAGCATTCAGGACCTAAGATAACCTCTCAGCAGTACCTGCACCTCCAGAATCATGGAGGGAACAGATGCCCGGGCTGGGACCCTCTTCCCTGCGGGCAAGTGACACTGGGTGACCCATGGAATCCGGGAAGGCTGGAGCTTACCTGAGGGCCGACCACACCTGGGGGGCCTGGAGGGCCGGTCTTGCCTTGGAAACCCTGTGAAGAGAGAGTCACTGCACTGAGGGTGCTGCAGTGGCCTGCGCCACCCTGCCCTGCGCTGTTCTCGGCAGGACGCTTGCCCCCCACCTCCCTTCCCCCCATAGTAGATGTTCCAGACTTTGTGTGAGAGGCCCATGTCTCTTGTTTCATTTTTGTGTTTTTTCCAGATGGAGAGTCTCGCTCTGTTACCCAGGCTGGAGTGCAGTGACTCGATCTTGGGTCACTGCAACCTCTGCCTCCCAGGTTCAGGTGATTCTCCTGCCTCACCCTCCTGGGTAGCTGGGATTACAGGCACACACCACCACACCCGGCTAATTTTTGTATTTTTAGTAGAGACAGGATTTCACCATTTTGGTCAGGCTGGCCTCGAACTCCTGACCTCGTGATCCGCCTGCCTTGGCCTCCCAAAGTGCTGGGATTACAGGCGTGAGCCACCGTGCATTTGCACTAATTTCACGAGGGTAACGAAGCCACACAAGCTCATCTCACTGGCTGCTCTCCCGCCTCTGCATCTTTAGGCCGATGCGATTCGCCTTTATCGTGTCACCGAGCATTCCTTTTCTGAGTCGGCTTGGTGCCCTTTCTGGACCAGGGGCTACCTCTGGCTGTTTCTCAGCGGTGGCTCTGTGACGACTGACCTGCTTTGGTGTCAACGCCTCTGATGCACGACGGGTGACTCTGCCCGCGTGCTCCTCAGCATGTATTTAAAACAGGCAAGAGCGAGGGCCAGCTGCTTTCATAACACGGCAGCTTGGATGCGTTATTTTTAGCTTGATTCAGCGGGAATATCTCACGCCCGCTCTGCATGCTCACACGTAGGTAACGATCCTGGCTTGGCTGTGGGTGTCGCCATGCCTTCTGTACTCTCCCTCAAAGGAGAAAGATGACCTTAAGACAACATAAGCTTCATTTCCGGGCACGTCTGCAGAGCATGACAGGTGCCAGCGAGAAGCCATCTGCAGGTGCCACATGACACTGGTGGAGACATGCACACCTTCTGCTCAGAGGCCTCGAGGCAAACTCTAGACTCTGGAGAAGGTGGCTGGCCCTGAGGCCAAGCCAGGGCTGGAGGGTGAGCGGCCCCAGGCCTGGGCTCACTGACTCACTGTCCCGCAGTCGGAGGCAAAATCTCACACCAAGCCACCGGGCCACACGAACCCACAGCAGATTAGCTTTTTTTTTTTTTTTTTTTTTGAGACAGAGTTTCACTCTTGTTGCCCAGGCTAGAGTGCAATGGCATGATCTTGGCTCACTGCAGCCTCCGCCTCCCAGGATCAAGCGATTCTCCTGCCTCAGCCTCCTGAGTAGCTGGGATTACAGGTGCCTGCCACCATGCCTGGCTAATTTTTGTATTTTTAGTAGAGATGGGGTTTCACCATGTTGGCCGGGCTGATCTCAAACTCCCGACCTCTGGCCCATCTCGGCCTCCCAAAGTGTTGGGATTACAGGCGTGAGCCACTGTGCCCAGCCCAGATTCAGCTTCTTTGCAAACTCTAGGAGGGCTCGCTCCTTTAAACCCAGCTCAGTTGTAGGCTAGAATGATCGTTTCTAATGTACACTGCACTTATGGGGTCAGAAGTAAGGAGCAGTGGACAGGTGTCAAGGGCATGCCTTGCTCAGTGGACCCAGGGAGAAGAGCTGAAGAGCCTGAAGGGAGATAGGAGCCTTGGTTAAGTTTTGCTAATGTCAATGTTAACACGAAACAAAAAAGGCCTCCCCCAGGGGCCCTCGGCCACCCCTGGCTGTTGAGGATGGAATATGACCTCAGCCTTTTGCTGAGAAATAAGTTTCTGCCTCACATTTAGGAGAAATAATGACCACTTGTGTTTCATTTTTTTAAAAAAGAAGGAAATCAACACTCCAGAGAAGCTCTTTCTGGAAGGCTTGTCTGGATTAGCCCATGGAGGAGATGCTATGTCCCAAGTGGGTCTCAGAGACATGGAGCGCCAACCGGCATCACTCCAGTGCCCTGTGTCTAGGGAGGCGGCCGAGGTGGCAGAAGGCAGCCGGAAGTACATGTACAACTTTCTGAGCAGAGACAAGCAGCTTAATTCTTTTACCAGCCTCCGTCCAGAATAAGTCAGAGGGAGAAAAGCACATAATATGTAAAACCTTCTATCTTGTCTCCTTGAAAAGGCATTAGAGAAAAATATGCAAAGCTCAGAAGAAATGTTTTAATTTTTCTGTATAAACAAAAGAGCAAAGCAATCTCCATTTATCAGGCAGCATGTGCCATGCAGAACACCAGTGAACGTATAATTAAAAGAGGTTTCATCACAATGAACCAAAGAGACACAAAGGGGATTTTTTCAAAGCAGGCATGGAGAATATATTTAACAGGGCACTCACAGACCCATTCCACGAGGGGACCTGCTTTTGCTGGGAGAGTCCTGTAGAGACTTTGACCCCTAGACACCTGGCTGGAGAGACCCTTGCAGTGACCCTGGCATGCCCCCCACTCTCCTCAGTGGGAAATGTTTGCATCTGTGCAATTCATCCTTTAAGCTGGACAGAGTAGGTGGGCACTCGGAGAAGGAACACAGCATGGTGACGAGGAAGTCACGACACTGCACGTCCCCAGATATTCAAAGCCTGGAGCCCCAAGCTTGCAGGTGTGGGCCAGGTTACAGGCATGCCTGCACCCTTTCCTGAAACACACCTTTAGGGAGCTGGGCCAAATTTCAAAGGGCTGATGGGGCCAGGAAAATGATCCCATTTCTGATAAGGGCTTTTTCTCCCAACTGAAAACGTTGGAGTCCTTTCTGGTCTAGATAAAGTAGCCTGTGACATGCATTTCTAAAGTGAAGGGCAAGGTCAAAGGGGAGTCTTTGACTGCAAAGACCACGTGCCCAGCGGAGTGACCAATTAGAGGCCACTTCCACCTGACTGGTGCTTGTTTTCTTTACTGTAAAAGGGGACATCACAGGCATCCTCCAGACCCCCTGGATTGGAGCTGGAAGGGCCTGGGTAAACACGGATGCGGTTGGTGCGTGGCCCACAGCCACCCTCTTGAAGTATTGCAGCTTCAAATGACTGAATGACACTGAGTAACATGTAGACCCTTTCCCAGCACTTTCCCAATTAAAAGACGTATCCCTCAAGCTGGGTGGCACTCAGCATTACTCTAGAGGGAAAATAAGGCTGGATGCACGAGGCTTCAGTCTGCCCAGGATAATCTGTGTGTGTCTTTAAATGTGGCCTCTCACCAAAGTTTCCAAAACCAGCCCAAAGCCAGCACCGGCCTTCTGCCCACAGATGCCACAAGGCGCTGCCGGCCTGCATGACTGCTCTGCCCCGGCCCCGCCTCACAGCCTGGCTCTGAGTCAGCAGAAGCTGGCCCGGCCCTTGTGAGCCTTTCTGAGGCCAACCTGTCTCTCCCAGGCCAGGAGGGTTCTAGATGGCGCTGGGCAGCGCGGGCTGTGCCGACATGCAGGGTGGTCAGAGAGCCAGCCAGCCACGTCCTCCAGCACCCATGATACTCACAGTCTCGCCTCTCTGTCCAGGGTGTCCTGGGAGTCCATCCTTGCCTGGAGGGCCCTGAAGAAAAAACCGAAGGAAAGGAGGTTCATTCGTGTCTGAGAAGCACCCACCTTTGAGATTTAATGCCACGTGGAGTGACCGTTATTTCCATGGCTCCTGCCCCTGCACATCCTCTGAGAAGGGCAATCACCCAGCAGGCACGGGGACAGTGACAACAAATCTAAAGCTGTCCTTGGCGCCTGCCCGTCATTGTACAGAATCCTCACAACTGCCCCATGGGACGTGCTGTTGTCACCCTCATCTATCAAGGAAGAAACCGAGGCAGAAGAGGCCAGTTGGTATCCCGAGGTCCAGCCAGCAGGTGGCACAGCTGGTGCCAGGACCCGAGTCTCTCCAGTTGCAAAGTCCAACCCCCGCCCACCAGCCCTGCCATGGCTGCTGGGTCATAATCCCACTGCTAGATGGTTGTCAATACTGAAGGAGATACATCACACCTGCCATAAGGCGAAGGGTGTCCCCCAAAAGGACATGCGGAAGCTCTGACGCCCAGAACCTGTGCCTGTGACCTCACTTGGAAATGGGGTTTTTGCCAGTGTAACTGAATTAGGATGAAGCCAACCTAGATGGGTGTGGGCCCAGCCCAGTGACTGGTGTCCTTACAAAATGAAAGAGATGGCCGGACGCGGTGGCTCCGGGCATGGTGGCTCACGCCTGTAACCCCAGCACTTTGGGAGGCTGAGGCAGATGGATCACCTGAGGTCAGGAGTTCGAGACCATCCTGGCCAACACAGTGAAACTCCGTCTCTACTAAAAATACAAAAATTGGCTGGGTGTGGTGGCACATGCCTGTAATCCCAGCTACTCGGGAGGCTGAGGCAGGAGAATGGCTTGAACCCAGGAGGCAGAGGTTGCAGTGAGCCGAGATCGCGCCACTGCACTCCAGCCTGGGTGACAGAGTGAGACTCTGTCTCAAAAAACAAAAAAAAGAAAGAGATTAGAAGACAGAGAGACACAGACGGAAGTCCACGTGAAGATGGATGGGGGCAGCGGCCAGGGTGAGTGTGCACAGGCCACTGGGTGCCAAGGACTGGCAGCAGCTACCAGCCCCCGGGAGAGGCCTGGTACCCTGTCTCCCCTAGAGCTTCCAGATGGTGCCAGCTCTGACTGACCACACTTTGCTCTCCAACTTCTGGCCTCCAGGGCTGTGAGAGAGGAGCCACACCCAGTTCCTGGTCATTTGTGATGGCGGCCCCAGGGCACTAACACAGAACTCAGCGAGAAAATCACTTCAGTCTCAAGGAGAGAGGACCCCAGCGTGCAGCTCTCTCCAGCGCCGGCAGCCCCGGCAGTGGGACACAGCCACGGACTGCCCCACAGCAGCCTTGGCAGGAGGGGGTCTCCCCCTCATCTGCACAGCCAGAATTTCACCTCAGGCCTCCCTCCACCCACCGGCCGCTGTGACAGCTCCGAGCAGACCTCAGAGAAAACAGGCGAGTGTCGGAGGGGACAGGTAGTGCTGGCCCAGCAAGGAAGCCATTACTCACAGGGGGACCCTTTGGTCCAGGAAATCCCGTGGGTCCTTGGGGTCCGTTGGGTCCCTGGGAACAGAGAAAGGCCAGTTTGAGGACAAGAGGTCTCTCCCGAGCAGCTCCCGCTGCTGATGTGCCTGTGCCGATCGCTCTCTGAACGCAGGTGTCATTTCTTCCCACCCCCGTGGCCTTTCCTCCATTATTCCAGCCCCTCCCTCCCCCTGCCTCACCACCAGGATGGGGCCCAGGACCCATTTCCTGTCATCTCAGCCACTCCCAAACCCCAAGACCAGGGCTGGGGTCGAGGCCCCTGACCTATGGAAGAGTTCACTCCCTGGGCGTGGCCCACCCTTGGGATCTTAGGAAAACCCTACTCTTCAGCAGCGTCTGAGGCGTGCCTCCCTGGCCCCAGCCCACCCCAGGACAAAGTGCAGGGGACATTCAAGGCAGGCTCTGTCCTCGGAGACACCCCCGAAGGTTCCAGCTGCTTACCCGTTCACCAGGAGGGCCAGCTGGGCCGTCACCTCCGGAGTTGCCCTTGAGAGGAAAGAAGAGAGGGGGAAAAGCTTATGATTGTTATTATTTGGATGAAAAGACTGTGGTCCATAACGTCATCAAAATGTCTGAGTCAAATATTGCCTGTGTGCACCCCTCAAGGTGGCCCTGACCCTCATTAAGGGGCAGAAGGCATTGGCACTGATCTGTGGCTACCAAAGCCTGCCTGTCCCCCTGCCTCTGCATGCAGCTGACAGCCCAGTGTCTACAGGGATGGACATTTCCAGAACAGTCTCCTAAGTGGGACAAAGGCTGCGCCCCAGCCTCGAGCACCTGGAAAAGTCATGGAGAGGCAGAACACAGGGACCCGCTCTAGGGCCACCCCCATGTGACAGCTGCTGCTCTGAGTTCTCATAGGTGAGCCTCATGTCAGGTCACGGGGCACACGAGAAGTGCCCCAGAGCTTGTCCTGGAGGAGTTCAGGATAGCTTGTGGGTGCATTCCGGTCAGCTGAAGGATGGGCCAGCTCGGCCCCTTAGCCACTGGAAGACTCATCCCAGCAGGAACCCGCTCTGGAGTGGCATTCTGGACAGGTAGGAGCAGCCCGCCTGCTGGGTCTGTGTCCAGATGCTCCATCCAACGAGTGGCTTCAATGCCCCTCAGTGGGAAGAATGTGCACAAGGCCAGCCTGGGCCTTCCCCTGCCAGAAAGCACTTTCTGTAGGTTCTGGTAGAGGCCTCTGCAGCTCTCAAACCCCTTTCAAGAGAGGAAATAGGGCCTCCCGACCAGGGCGGGTGAGTCTGCGGTGGGCCTGGCCCCCTGCTGCCGCCTCTGGGGTCCCAGGTGTTGGGGCGAGGCCCTGTCCCTGCTCTGCTGGGGCCACGTCTCATGACCATCATTCTCAGCCACTTAATTAAATCTGATCTAAGGCATCCAGAGGCTGCTGGAGGGGATAAGCTTCTTCTTAAATACACCTAAGAAAATGTCCTGCCTTTTTTTTTTTTTTTTAAATAAAAAAGGTCACAGACACCCTCAGATGCTCCATGTCTCTGTAGCCCTGCAACTTGGGTTCATGCCGCCCGCCACCCAGGAGGCCAAAAACATACCTTGGGGCCAGGCTTCCCAGTGATGCCCCGGGGGCCTCTTTCACCCCTTGGACCCTGTACAGATGGGAGAGAAGGAAGGTCAGCTCAAGTCCCGACTCACTGACACCGCCTTCCCCCCGCCCCCAGCATGTGCACCCTAAACCATGCTCCCGTTTCCCAAACATGCCCACGAGCTGAAAGGGTCGTTACCGTTGGGCCTCGCTGCCCCCGCGGTCCCGGCTTTCCAGGGGTCCCCTAGAATCAGAGAAGGGGCTGGTCAGTCACTCTCTAAATGCCCGGCCCCGCTCAGGTGGCAGCTCTCTCCTGGGTTATTGAGAGACTGTGAATTCTGGGCAGGCTAGGAGCGTAGGCCTCCCCGCCACCCACCTTTTCCGTGTTTTAACAGGAGATTTATCAGGGCGAGAAGCTCACCGCACACCCAACACACAGAGCTTTGCACTCCTGCACAAGTCCTGCTGAAATCCAATTTTCCTCCTGCAGTCTGATGGATGTTTATACTATTATCTGGTTTCTTTCCTCAGAGCACCACCACATCCCTCCTCCTCCTTCCTCCCTCCTTCCCCTCCTTCTCATCTCTCTCTCTCTGTCCTCAGCAGGGAGGGAAATCATTATTGCAAGAAAAGAGAAGAAAGTCAACCCCTTTCATACATAATTTACTTTTGCTAGTTAAGAATATTACCCATTAAATTTTCAACAGGCTCTGCAGACGTGCAAACTTGCAATTTAATATATAAATAATATATCCAAGAATCATCGGCTTCTCCTCTAATAGAATTTATACTCTTTTTTCTGTTGTGGTTTTGCATTTTCCAAACCACAGAAAACAAATGCAGTGCAAAGATGTCAGAGCTGTAAGATGCATTTAACCTACAGCGCACAGAAGCCGTAGGCTGAACGCGTGGCGGCCCCTACGTCCCCACCGTGTCCCAACTCAGCTTCCTGAACTTGACTGTTTTTTGTTCTTTTTTTTTTTTTTTTTTTTTTGTGACAGAGTCTCACTCCGTCGCCAGGCTGGAATGAATGCAATGGCGTGATCTTGGCTGACTGCAACTTCCACCTCCCAGGTTCAAGCTATTCTTCTGCCTTACAGGCGCACGCCACCATGCCCAGCTAATTTTAGTAGAGACGTGGTTTCACCATGTTGGCCAGGATGGTCTTGATCTCTTGACCTCGTGATTCACCCGCCTCAGTCTCCCAAAGTGCTGGGATTACAGGCGTGAGCCACCGTGCCTGGCTGAACTTGACTGGTTTCTAATGCTCCGCCCAAGGTGGATCGGTATGGCTGGAGGCCACCTGATAAGTTTCCCCTCATCGGCTTTCATTAATTTGCTGCCAGAGTCAAAACTGCTTCCTAGAGTCTCCCATTTTGAAATCCATTTAATAAAACCATTTATGATGATGAGTTAATTATGTAGCTTTTTAACAATGCGCTCCGGTTCCAGTTCTTCAATTACTATGGTGATATCCTTTGGCTTCCAATAAATATTTGCATATGAAAATTAACGAAACATCTGCTTTCTTCCAGTGATAGGCATTCTACAGGCGAGGATGCCCACGGCCAACCTGGTGACTCCTGGCATTTAGGTGCGAATGAGCCCCAGCTGCCAGGTTTACTCATTCCCATCCTCCCCTAGAATGAAAATCCTCCACCCTAAAACAGTCCCTCTATGACCTGGACCACAGGTTTAATCCTGCAACACAAATGGCTGCAACCCAAACTGACTGTGCCCGAGGCACAGGAGCTGGGGCCCTGGCAGGGAGCAAAATACCAACTCGGCCACAATGCCATCTGGGGCTCCCAGCAGGCATCTTGCTCATCTGTTTTCTTTATGAACTAACTCAAGCCAAAGAATTTCGAGTCCCTGTGACTGGAACTGTGGAACAGAATGTCCCCCCTAGTCTCCTTAACCTTCCTTCTCCCTGGCAAATTCCTTGTGGGCACCTGTCTTCTTGCCCTTAGGAAGGAGTGGACAGTCCCAGCAATGGCCGTGCTGGGAAGCCAAACGCAGCTTGAGAGGGGAACTTCTACTGGGGAAGCCAAACACAGCTAGGAGAGGCCTTCCACTGGCGGGCAGGTGCATCTGAAGAGAGGGTCTTCCCCCTTCCCGGGAAGGGGCTCCTGGGATCCCTCCTTGGCCCGAGGGGCAAAGCAACGCTTTGTTCACACCCACTCCTCTTCCTTTGGCTTCAGCTGGCTTGACATAGCAGCTTATGTTCCTACCATTTCCACGTCTGGCCCATAGTCAAGGTCCATAGAACCAACGCTAGCTCTGCAGAAGGTAGGACCAGGCAGACAGAGGGAGGCAGCCCTCATATGGAAGGCAGACACACATACACATGCGCACACACACATACATACACACACATGCACACACACATGCGCACACACACACATGCACGCATGCATGCAGACACTCAGGCCTGGCATCCTAGTACCTAGAAGGATAGGTCTGGCCAGAACATCGAAGATCTTCTAAAAGACCTCTCTGGGCCAGGCACGGTGGTTCGTGCCTGTAATCCCAGCACTTTGCGAGGCTGAGGCGGGCAGATCATTTGAGGTCAGGAGTTCGAAACCGGCCCGGTCAACATGATGAAACCTTGTCTCTACTAAAAATACAAAAATTAGCCAGGCGACCTGTAATCTCAGCTACTGAGGAGGCTGAAGCAGGAGAATCACTTGAGCCTGGGAGCTGGAGGTTGCAGTGAGCTGAGATCACACCACTGCGTTCCAGCCCGGGTGACAAAGCGAGACTCTGTCTCAAAATAAATAAATAAATAAATAAATAAATAAATAAATAAAAGACCTCTCTGGATGAGCACAGACATCCCACTGGCTTTCCCTTTGACCATTAGAATGGTCCGCTTCCCATTCCTGCCCCACACTGGGACCAGAGCTGTTTCAAACAACCTTCAGTGCCATTCCCCCTGGCTAAAACCTCCAGTGGGTCCCAGTGCCTTGGAATAAAGAGCTTCCCCCAAAGCAGCTGGCTGCCCCGGCAGGCTCTGCGGCCCACAGCCTACTGCCACGTCTCCCTTGCCGGGCTTGGCTCTGTGCCAGCCCCTGGGTCCTCACCTCCTGACCCCACAGCTCTGCCTGCTTTCCATACCTCACCTATCCACTTCTGTCCCTCCTGCAGGGCTCAGGAAAAATGTCACTGCTCCAGGAGGCCTCCCTGGACCTTCTGGGTCAGAATCTGGTGCCTATGACCTTTCCCTGACTCACCCTTGTCCTTAACCGTCACAGCCACCACTCCTGAGTGCTGCTCACTAGGTGGTGTTCCTCTCTGGATGCCAGAGGGATGTCTGGTTTGACCACCAGAGTCCTCAGAGCCTAGCAGAGCACCCAGCACTTAGAAAGGACTTGTGATGCGTGTGCTGTTTAAGTGAATGGACTGCCCCCAAGACTACCAAGTCCAAAGCCCAAGGCAAAAGAAGGGCGGCCAAGGGCGAAACCCGGGAGGCAGCATCTGTTCACCGAGGTGCAGAAGGCAAGCCAGCGCCCAGAGGCTTCTGGGTAACCTGAGTGAGGCTTCTGCAGTCAACAAAAGAGGAAGGGTCCCTTTGCAAGGACAGCCCAGCCCCCAGCTTCCTGTGGACATTCGGGAAGCCCAACCTAGTAGACCAGAGGGCACCCACACTCTCCGTCATTCCCCAAACTTGGCACAAAGCATCAACCCTGACCAGAAAGCCGGGCAGTGCTGCAGGCATCATTCTGCAGTGATGATGCCACTGAAGGCTCATGTGGGCAAAGGCTGTGCTCAGCGTCCTGAACAGGAGGCTCTGAAGGCTGTGACGGCAAAGATGAAGCAGGCCAGGGCTCCATCTCACACGCATGAACCACCACCACCACGGCTCAAGGGGAAGCAAATGGCCTCACTCTTTTGGCCTGAGGTCTGTGTTATGGGTTGTGCCACCAGCCAGGTGCAGCAGTGAATGAAATATCCTTGGGCAGGGCCAGACACCCAGAGGCTGCAGAAAGGCTGTGAGTGGCTCCTATGTGTGACTGGGGTGCATGGTGCATGGTGCCTGGCAGGTCTGGGCTTGAGTCAGGTTTGTGTTGTGTCTGGTGACCCACAGTGCTGATGCCCTGGACATCTGGAGCATCCATCTAAGCTCCTTGGCTCGGGGATGGGGAGGCGGAGACACATGAGGGGCAGAGCCCTGGTCAGGACCATAGGAGTGAGCAAGGGCTCCCGGTGCTCCACGAGGTCTCTGGTCCCACACGGTCCTCCATGGAAAAGGCTTGCGGTCACATCCCATGACCAGCTGCAGAAGGTCATATCCTCTCCCAGACACTCTCACTGCAGTGCAGTGTGAAAGGTCTCCAGCACAGGAGCAGCCCACCGGGGTACCCCACATTCCCCATGCTTCCCAGAGTGGTACCTAAGAGTATTTCAGAAGACAGTATATCCCCAAAGGCACTAGCCAGGCCTTCTCCAGAGGAAGAATGACAGCTAGATAGAGACAGATGGAGAGGTGGATGGGTTGGATAGATACAGACAGAGATAGACAGATAATAGAAGATGGATGGATGGATGGATGAATGGGTAGATGGGTGGATGGGTGGATGGGTGGACGGATGGATGGATGGGTAGGTAGATGGATAGATGGATGGATGGGTGGGTGGCTGGACGGATGGGTGGATGGGTGGGGGGTGGGTGGGTGGGTAGGTAGATGGGTGGGTGGCTGGTTGGCTGGATAGATGGGTTGGTGGATGGGTGGGTGGATGGATGGATGGATGGGTAGGTAGATGGATAGATGGATAGATGGATGGATGGATGGGTGGATGGGTGGGTGGCTGGATGGATGGGTGGATGGGTGGATGGGTGGGTGGGTGGGGGGATGGGTGGGTGGCTGGTTGGCTGGATGGATGGGTGGGTGGATGGGTGGGTGGATGGATGGGTGGGTGGATGGATGGGTGGGTGGGTGGGTGGATGGATGGATGGATGGATGGATGGGTGCGTGGATGGATGGGTGCGTGGATGGATGGGTGCGTGGATGGATGTGTTGGTGCGTGGATGGATGGACGGATGGATGGGTGGGTGGATGGATAGATGGGTAGAAAGACAGAGACAGAGAGAGGTGGAGATGGAGATAATAGTTTCCTTGGGTCTGTGCTGTCAACTTACGCTCAGAACAGTCTTCCTTTTCCTATTTTGTGAATCTGGCAGAACACATTTGTTTGCTCATAAGGTTTTAGCCAGGAGGGATGGGCCCAAGAGGGAGCTGCAACCCTGTAGCTCTGTCTGCCCTGGGAGAGCAGGATGGGGCATAGGAGGATGGGCTGGGCAGGGCCGCAGGATCATGGCTGGGGCTACGAGGCAGGTGTGAGCTCTGCCATCTTTCAGGGAGCAGGTCCCCCAGGCCTGCTCTGCAGATGCTGTCCTGCATGTATACCACAGACTGGCCTTTCTCTGTCCCTGCCATACGCCCCGTGGACAAGGCCAGCTCAGAGTCCAAGGCCTGAGGACCATCTCTCTCCTGTTTTCCCGAGTGGCAATGCTCAGGCACTGTGATTTCACTAAGAAGCATCCAGGACAGCTCCTGCAGGGAGGCCTGGGCCGCGGGGGCTCCAGAAGGTGCGGGGAGAACACAGCTCCCTCAGCCCGGCCCCCGGTTCCTTCGTTGAGGGTGAGAACAAAGGGGACTCGAACCACACTGCAACCTGGTGGGTGTTTATGACAACAGCAGCTTGCTAACCCTGTTCAAGTTAATGTTAATTTAAATGACTTTAAATTTGGACGACGGTAGGTAGCAGGACATTTTTGAAAGGAAAAAAACAATCTCCTTTTTCCCTTCCTTTTAAAATTAGCTTGGAGGAAAAGTCCACTTGGGTAGAGGAGAAGAATCTGATTTTCAGAATGACCAGAAAGAGTCTTCTGGATTGTGGTGCTAATTAGAAAGCCCCATTTTCTCAACACACTTCCTTCCTGTCTCTGACCCTGCCTATCACATACCTGCCTAGCTCAGCGTCTGGAGAGTGTCACCAGCGCTTGGTGCTAAACGTCAAGAGCTTAAGGCCAGCCATTCAGGAGAGCAGTTTCAGAAGCAAAAGAGTGAGAAATAAACAGGCCATTGGCTGGAGAACCAACTCGCTATGCACCGAGGCAGCCAAACAAGCTGCCTGCCCAGGGGCCAGGCTGTCCTTACCCTGCCGCCCTTCTCTCCGTTGGCACCAGAAAATCCAGGGAATCCAATAGAGCCCTGAAAGAGAGTTTAAGGAGGAGGCATAAGAGCTGGGCCAGGAATGAGTCATGCTGCATGGGCCGCCTGGGGGACCGCCTGCATGCCAGTGCACAGCCTCTGCCCCAGACTCCACCTGCCCACCCACCCAACCACGCACCTAGCTGTCTACCTACCTTCTCACCTATCCACCTACTCATCCATCTACCTGTCTACCCACCCACCCACTCATCTGCCTGTCTACCCACCTACCCATTAATCCATCTACCTGTCTACCCACCCACCCACCCATTCATCTATCTGCCTGTCTACCCACCCACCCACTCATCCATCTGCCTGTCTACCTACCCACCCATGCCTCCATTCATCCACCTGTCTACCCACCCATCCACCATCTACCTGTCTACTCATCTGCCCACCCATCCATCCACCTGTCTACCCATCTGCCCACCTACCCATTCATCCACCTGTTTACCCACTGGCCCACCTATCTGTCTATCCATCTACCTGTCTATCCATCTAACTGTCTACCTACCCACCCACCCACCCATTCATCCATCTGCCTACCTATCTACCCACCCCTCCATTCACCCAACTGTCTACCCACCTGCCCACCCATCCATTCACCCACCTATCCACCCACTGGCCTACCTATGTATACATCTACCTGCCTACCTACCCACCTAGCCATTCATCTATTTGGCTGTCTACCTATCTACCTACCCCTCCATTCATCCACCTGTCTACTTACCTGCCCACCTATCCATTCATCCACCTCTCTGCCCAGCAGTCCACCTATGTGTCTATCCATGTGTCTACCTACCTGCCTACCCATTCAATTTGCCTGTCTACCTATACACCTACCCTTCCATTCATCCACCTGTCTACTTACCTGCCCACTCATCCAACCATCTACGTATCTACCCACCTGCCCACCCAACCATTCATCCACCTCTCTTCCCACCAACCCACCTATCTATCCATCTACTTACACACCCATGCACCTACCCATTTATCCACCTGCCTACCTATCCACACCCCTCCACTCACCCACCCACCTATCCCTTATCCATCCTCTCTACTCAATAAATATTTCCTAAGCATTTCACAGGCTTCAGCTCTAGAAATCCAAATGGAGTTTCATCATGCTCCGCCCCCCGCCACCGTCCCCCACCCGCCCGTGTCCATAGGAGGGTGGCTGGTGTTTGGGAGAAAGGGACACACACTGCTGAGCTGAACTGAGGTGAGACATGAACATTCCACTGTGACACTGTATTTTCTGTGCCTCGTACACGTTGTGTTGGCGTCCCACAATCCCTCTAAATAAAGCACAGCAGCTTGCAGAGTTGGGAATGAATGCAAATTTATGCACTGACTGTAGCACCTACCAGCTCTTTAATTCTAGAAGTCTGCAAGGTGCACACAGACCAGAGATGGATTTAGGGACTCTGACCTGGTGAATATCCAAACACCCACGCAGGAAGCAGCACTGCAGTGAGGTGCTCAGCTGCCCACAGGGTTGGCGCTGGCCACTGTCTTTGGCAGGTCTCTATTTGTCTGGCTTAAAATCCTGTCCTGAATGCACACTTGTATCCATGAAGAGCTCACACATGTCCTAACCTTGTATTTCTCACAGGGGACTGAGTTCAGCCAAGCCACTCATACGCCTACCTGCCAATCTAGGCAGGGGGCGGGACCCAGGAAACCTCTGTGCAGGTGACACAGAGCTCAGTTCAGAATCCGGGTCACTGTGCTGATGGCTACTTCTAGTCTCTGCCCAGGACACATGTGCCATTCCTTTCCAAAAAGTTGCCTGGACTTGATTTAGACCATCCATCTCTCCCAAACTTCTCTTCTCTCCATCCCCAGAGGGATGTATATTAAAAGAGAGGAAAAGTGCCCATCAGCCCCTTTGACCACATTCAGGTGACGATGCTGCAGTTAGCAGCTACATCACACCCACATTCAACGAGCCACTGTTAGATCCTAAACGAAATTCCTGTTTCACAGCAAGCTACCTCTCCTGCATACCGGGTGTGCGTCTACACACACGGAGCAGGGGGCTTCGCATTCCACAGGAAGGACAGATATAGGAGCATTTCCTTAATGAGAATGGAAATACCTGGAGGGCAGCCCCAGCCCACCACGCCCGTCCTCCTGTTAACAAGACTGCTCTAGTGAGACCGAAAAGGTGCTGAGGCTAAAAGGAGGTGCCTCGGGCAGAGGCAGATCTGAGAAAGACGGGACCCCGCTTCGGCTGTTAATTATGTCTCCAGTGCAGGCAGCTGGTTATTCTTTAAGGAAGAACCATGAATAATAAAATAGGAGATTTGAAAAAAAAATAACGTTTTCAATGATTTCCAAAGCCTCAAAGAGCTGTTTCACTTAAACCTGAACATGATTTCACATAAGAAAGGTTTCCTTTTTCTTTTATACTCCATCATAAGCAAATAGCCTTCTAATCGCCAGTGAGGTGGAGTTGAGAGGTGACCGTCCCACGGATTCTGGGTACGGACAACCCGGGGGTCAAGGGTCACCAGCCAAGCAACAGGTGCAGAAGACCGCAGGGGACTCCAGGAGGATCCCAGAAGGACCCCAGGTGCCTGTGCCGCCTGGGGCAGAAGACTCATCGCCCAAGAGCTTCCTTTCAACTCGGCAAATTAATGCAGAAGGCAGTGAACACGGTGGAGGCTGAGAGCCACAGTGTCACACACGCCCCCAAGGATGGGGAGCGGATGAACCTGTGCAGGGTGGAGACGGCCGGTGGAGCACCCCTCTACCTGTCCCGGGACACCTAACACAGCCGGATGCAATCTGAGGAGGCCCAGCGGTACAACCCTCCGCGTGCGCCGGAAAACCTAACACAGCCGGAAGTTACGACGGAACATTCCTCCGCCTGCGCCGGGACACGTAATATGGCCGGAAGTTACAGGCGGCACATCCCGCCGCCTGCGCCCGGACACCTAACACGGCCGGAAGTTATCGGCGGAACATCCCTCCACCTGCGCTGGGACACCTAACACCGCCGGATGCAGGGTGGGGAAACCTGGAGGAACATCCCTCCGCCTGTCCCGGGACATCTAACACGGCCAGAAGTTACCTTTGGTCCTTGTCTTCCTGGGTACCCTGGTAACCCTGGGACTCCGAGTTTTCCCTGGGGGAAGAAAGAGTTGCATTAATGGCTAGCACGGTATTGCTCCATCCGTTTCTTCGGAGCAGAGAGAAAGGACATGCGTTCTGGCAGGGGCCTGGAGGAGGGTGTGGTTTCCAGAGGCTGGGGCACAAGTCATCATGCAGAAGCCCTGCCTGCCCTGGGTGGAGGGTGACTGCCAGCACCCATGAAATCCAGCGGGTACCCAATGGTCCCTGCACCGAGGGAGAAGCGAAGGCCCCTGGAGGAGAGGTCGTGCCGCTGTGGAGCAAAGCGATTAGAGGCGAATGCCCCAGCTCAGCGTGTTCATCCCGGGGCACCTCTGAGCCCTTTTGTGTGGGTCCACGTAGCAGGATGGGGTAGGAAGTCTGGACCACCGCATGCACCATTCCTGCCTGAGCCCAGGATGGAAACAGGGTGGAGCCAGGGTGTGTGGCTGGCCCGGGAGCCTCCCGCAGCTGGAAACTGCAGGCCTATGGATGGCTGCGTGCCCACAGCCTGCTCCGAGGACCCCGGCCTTCCTTCCTGCCAGGCTGCCATACCTTCAGGCCATGGTGGGGACACCGTTATTACCCAGCAGTGGAGGCGGGAATGTGACAAGGACAGGGGTCCTGGAATGTGGGGGCTCAGAACGCAGGCTCTGTAGCCACCGGGAGGAAGGAGCCCTCCAAGGCGATGGTGGAGGGCTGGGAAGGGGCGAACCCGGGACAAGGAAAGGGTGGTCATTCAACCGCTTCATAGGAGCAGCGGCGAGAACCCAGGGTGGAGACAGGAGCCCACTCAGGAATCACCCCCACCCCATGCCTAGGGCAGCCACAGCCAATGGGAGCCTGAGGCCATGGGGAAGGGCCTATCAGATCCCTCCCAAGAAAGTGGCTGAATGTCCCACATCACAAACCTTCTCCCCAGGGGGCCCCAGAGGACCGGGGTCACCATTAGGACCTCCGCGACCCTTTGGGCCTTCAGGGCCATCTTCTCCCCTGGGACCGGGTGGGCCAATCTCCCCCTGCAAGCCAGAAAAGAGGAGGTGAGAAGACCCCACACACACGCACACACGCTATTCTCCACCACCATTCTGAGAGCAAGGGGACGGGTCACAGGCACCCTGTGGTCAGAGCTGCTCCACCAGCTCGGCCTCACTCAGACCACCAAGCTGCTCTTGGAGCCACTGACAAAATGAGCGCTTTGTGCCACGAATTCCCGGGCTCTGCAGAAGCTGGTCCCTGCACCGAGGTTGCCTACTATTTATTTTCTCAAGGCTGCACGCTCCTACTTCCCAATTACCTTCTCTAAATTGAGTGCCTCTTGGCTAAAATGACTTTGGTTAACAATAGTAGCTCTGAATTGCTGTTTCTCCAAATAGAGCAGAGTGACTGGGAGCTGCTGCTGTTTCTGAAAGCCCAGGAGGTATGGAAGTGGACCCCAGCCCCGGATGGGGCAGTTACCTGGGCATAATGAGCACATGGGAGAGCCCCAGGAGGCGTCCCAGGAACAGACGGGCTTAAATTCCGCCTCGTCCAACTTCCTCAAGTTACAGATCCGGAGCTCAGGGCTCAGACAGGGGAGAGGGCTCTGGAGCCTGCCCAGGCAATGGTAGCGCCACGGCAGTCTCTAAATGCCCTTCCTGGCACCCTTTGTCCAGCAATGGAAGGATCCTCCTCGATCATTTGTCTCTAAGAGCAGCTGTAAAGCAGTGGTGCAAGCCCACAACAAAAATGTGTATTGCTCGGATAGAGAAAAATTAATAACTTCCTAATTCTGAGGCTCTAATCTGTCATCAGGTCAGAAACTCTCTGTCCCTAAGAGGTGTTCCTCTCGTTCAACAAAATAATCCTGCACACATTTACAGAGCACCGAGAAGGTGCAAAGCGCCAGGCTGTGCTTCTCTGAAGAGGTCCGGATGCGGGGTCCTGTTCCCTGGGCTCAGGACGGGTCCCACCCCTCCATCCCACCCTCGTCCCATGGCAACAAGAGCTCCACTCTTGGAGCCCTGGCACAGGAATGCGTGTCATCTCTTCTGAAGCTGCACCCTCGTCATGTGGACGCCACATGTGTGAACAGAGGCATCAGAAAGGAGGGGAAAAGGACTTTCACCATCAAACCGAGAGGCCGCTGGGATGTGGGGATTCAGGAGCCTTCCACTAGGAAGGAAGTTCTAGAATGGGTGCCTTTAGCAGCAACTTAACTGGGACAACATTGCGAAACAGATCCCCTCCTTCCTCCCCCTTCCTTCCCACAGAGGTGCAGATTGCCTCTGCCTTTTGCCTGCCAGGTTGGGACGAAGTGCCAAGTGTGTGGGGCTTTCCTGTTCTGGAAAGCCACCTACAAGTTGGTGCTACAGGGGGACGACTGCGGCAGCTGGGTGACAGCCCTGCTGCAGCCGACAGATGTCCGTCCCGGTGCGTGCACAGCTGTCACCACGGCTGTGCCCACCGGAGGCCGAGGCGTCTCGGTTCCTTCTGCCGGGCTTCTGCTCACTGAGAGGTTACTGGGGAAACCTCCAAGAGTTTTTTGACCGCCCTGGCTGCTCTAAGAGCTCCCTACTCTTCCTTCGTGCCCTTTGCGTCACCTTCTCTTTAATTATAGGAATGTGCAGCCCGTGGCTTTCTGTGGTTGCCGGCAAGCCCCAGTCCCTCCCAGCACCCACCGGCTTTCTCTGGAGCCGAGCTAAATTATTCATTTTAAAAAAAGCCAGGTTGCTGCGGCTTCTCCTGAGCCAAAATCATAGACCACAGGACTGTGTGGGAGTCCCAGAGCCCCTGAACTGTTTGGGGACCAGGATGCTCCCCAGGCTCACAGGGATCCTAGACCCACGTCGCGTGCTGCCCTGTGGGCACCGGCCCTGTGGCCTGGGCAGCAGCTGCGCTCCATCGGCAGGCTGGGTCATTTCTGTAGCTGCTTTCCTTTCTCTTCCCAGGCACGGCTTATCACTCTTGAGTCAGGTGAATAACTCTGCAGTCCACAGCTGCAGCCAGAAGTGAACCCAGCCCCACTGACCCCCTGTGTGAGACACTGGGTGGAGGAGCTGGCGACCACAGGTTATTCCCAGTCCCCAAGGGGCAAACTGAGGAGGAGGAGGTGAAGAGGAGCTGGAGAGAGTCGGGCCCTGGGCTCCAGGCCACTGTCCCCTTCCCACCAGGAATCTCTACCAAGAGTTTCCCTCCATTCTGAGAAGCTGCCCTGTGGCAGCAAACATCCCCACCCCTCCCACACGGCCAAGCCCACCCAGCTTTCCCCAGCCCAAATCCCAAACCTGAGATGCTCACCCGATCACCCTTGATGCCCATGTCGCCTTTAAACCCAGGAAAGCCGTCTTCACCCTGAACACGGGACAAGAGAGTGCCTTAGTCTAGGCAAGAGGACCCGCCTCCCTGGCGGTCGGTCCCTTCCCCGCTCCAAACAACCACACTCAGCACCAGGTCCCCCACCCTTGGGGGGCAGCACACGCCCCGGACAGGGTGGGCTTGGGGCCCATCCCTCGAGAATGGCATTCCCGTGAGCTCTGCGTTCCCAGCTGTAACGTTCTGAAGCTGGAGAGAGCTGCGTCCCTGCTTCTTGGGCCGGCCCAGTTTGAATCTGAATGTTCTGTATGGCGAGGCCTCAGCAAGCCCAGGCCCGTGAGCTCCCGGCATCATTTCTCAGTGCACTTTGTGGCGTCCCATCAGTACTGAAGCACTGAAGTGACGGGTAAAGGGGGTGACAATTGAGGACGGGGAGCTGGATGAAAATGCCCCTGCAAAGAATCTCTAACGCCTGCTCTTGCCGGCACTGCAGTAACAGGCAGTGCTTCCAGAAGGGTAGGGGTGTTGCCGGGGGTGGCGGGGGAAGTCTGCGGCCCGCACACCCGGTGAACCTGGGACCCAAGTGAGGCTGCCGCAGGTCAGCGCCCCCTGCTGTCCGTTCGAGTCCCTGGTCTAGACTTTCCCCATCCCGGAAACCACAGGGCAAAAGCCCTCAGATCCTTCTGCAGAGGGCACGGGTGGCTCCCAGAGAGAGGGCCCTTGGCTGGGCTTTTCCTCTCATTATTCAGGGGCTACATCTTGATCCAAAAAGAGTGAAAGGACAGGATCTGGGGACTCAGCCGGTCGTAAACATTCAAGGCCCGGCTGGGGGCACACGCAAGGGAGGCAGCTTTCTGTGCAGTGAGAATCCAGCCCTCTCCAGCCAGCGCCAGCTCCCGGGGCTCCTAGGGCCCCCAGGGCCTCAAGGCTCTTGTTCATAGTGTTCACATAGTGCTGGAAGCTTAGCAGCAGCCACAAATAATGCAGAAGTCCACAAAGACGGTCCCTTGACACTGCCCCCCTCCTTCCCCAGACCATCTCGGGCTACCTGCGTGGCCCTTGGGAACAGTGCAGGAGCTCTCCTGGCAAGAAGGCGTCCCCTGCACAGCCCAATCAGTATCATCTCAGGTAGCCCTGTCTCTGGCTAGGGACAAATGTGACAAGATCAAGTGGCAAAGCTGGACTCTGTGAAGCCACCTTGGAAAGGATGAACAGTCCTCAGGTGAGGGAGCCTCCCGGGGACCAACGGGATGGAATTCTGGGATGGGGACCCTGTGTTCGTAAGGCCCTCATGTTCCGAAACCCCGACGGGCTCCATGTAGAAAGCAGTGCTCTTGGAGAGACCAAACTGCTCAGCTTTCCCAGATGCGGACTTAGGGTTCCGCTGTGCGGATGCCCTCGGGAAGGAGCCGAGATGGCACAGGCTCAGGCCTCTTGGCTGGTCCTCCCACAAGGGCAGACACTAAGAACAGAAACCAGGGACAAGCACGCTCAGCAAACGCCATGGAACAAGGGCGTTCCTGCTGCTGCATCATTTCTGATTCAGTTGTGGCCACTTAATGCGTCCCCTCGGGAATGGCTTTAGGCCGGCAGATTTCACAAGAAAGGATCCAAGTGACATCTTCGACAGGCGGCAAATAAGGAGTCTCGGCACGTGGACCATCCCAGCAGCAGACGCCAGCACCCGCGCTCCAGCCCCGCAGGCCACCATGGCCAGGGGAGAGCCCAGGGTCTGCCCAGCAAAGGGGCCCAACGTGCCTTATGGAAAGCAAGTATTGCATGACTACACGGCATAGCAGGGCGAACCCGCGACAGAGCGTGAGGCCACGGTGGGGAGGGCGGCACGGTGAGGCCACCCCTGAGGCCTAAATCTGTGTCATAACTGGGCCTTGGATTTGGCTCTGAGCTTCCTTCCACCAGAGTGAGAAGAGAAAGATGGCAGGCCATGCAGCTTCATGTGTCTCAGCCTATCACCGCTGCAGGCTGCACCCAACCTTCTGACTCTGGCAGGCATGCATGGGGGTGTACTTTAGCTTTGTCTTCACCACAGTGATCTGCTTAGGCCTGACCTGCCCCCACGGACCATGGCCAATGGCAGGCCTCTCTCCTTGCCTGCCTGGCCCTGCTGCACACTGTGAGTTTCTGCAGCTTGGGCTGCCCAGGATGAACATCTAACAACTAAATGGACCCTCATGCCAGCGGCCATGCAAGGCGGCCCACCTGGGAGTGGGGAGGGTGACAGGTGTCCACTGGCCCCTGCAGGCACATGCGGGGCTGTGTGTTGTCTCTGGGGCCAAGGCCTTCTCCTTGTGCAGAGGCACAAACCCTGGACCCACTCAGCTCTGCTAGGGGATGTGCCCCAGGGGACTCGAGGGCCTATCCTCCTCAACTTACTGTTCTTCCGTCTGCAAACAGAGACACTTTCCACAGAGTGGCATCCATTCCCCTCAGTACCCAGAGGCAACATCCACCTCAGCTGGTTTCATGGAAGAAGCAGTGTGGGAGGGCCCTGCTGGCTGGAATTCGGCTCCGGACTAAGCAGGGGGCCCCAGGGCTTCAAGGACAGACTTACCTTCTCGCCCTTTGTGCCCTTCAGACCACGGATGCCATCGGCCCCCTGTGCGGGTGGGAAAAGAAAAAGGAGTGAATGGTTACAAGTCTCAGCCTCTCTAGAGCTGTCGCAGGCGTGTCAAGACAGGCTGAGCTCGCCGAAGCTGACAGATGAGACCAGTGCCCTGCCCTCAACACACTTCCTCGCACGTGTCCCCCTGTGGCCTCGGGAGGCCCAGCGTGACCACAATTCCTGGGCTGACTCCACTGACTCCTATTCTTTATGCAAAGACCCAAGCCCATCCCCGGCCTTCCAGCCCAACCTCTGGATCTGCCCTTCCCAAGGGTCCACACACCACAGCCAACACACCCCTCCTGCTTCCCATCATAGCATCATCTTCTAGAAACACCCCCACCTTTCAGAGATTTGGGGAGGAAGCAGGAAGTGAAGTCTAAGTCAGACTTTATTAGGTCCCAGCTCCCCCTCCATGGCCTCTGACAATGCCCCAGACTCCTGCGTGCCTCAGTTTCCTCATTTGGGAAGTGGAGAGGACGACAACCCTTACCTCGTTACCACTGTTGGGAGGGAAATGCCTGCTAAGCTCTCAGAACAGCACCTAGCACCCAGCACACAGTAGGTTTCAATAAACAGAAGCCCAGTGCCATGTATTTCAACTCCGTGTTATCATGAAGAGATGATACTGGGATATTACTAATGAATGATGATAACATTTATTGCAGTTGTCATGAGTTCAGGACACACCATCCCACCTCCCTGCTGAACAGGAGTTTCTGGGACAGGGCCCAGGACTATTTCTCTGACACTCTCACTGTGCCAAGCGCCTGGGGCAGTGCAGGTAAATCTGTGGGGTGGAATTACGCAGCCACACCCTTGCTGTTAATGTCTTTGACTTCAGTCCTCCCAGCAGGGTGACTTTTAGCTAGAGAGACTACCTCGGGCTACCTCAGGCCACCCGCCCATGGGACTTGAGAGAGAGAGAAGCCACACTGCCCCCAGCACCGGGATTCCAGGCTGAGGCTGAAGCCAGGGCCACAGAGCACTGGGGGACGCAGGGGCTGCCGGCTGCCGTCTGGTGGCCAGAACTTCCCACATACTTGGCAGTTCTGGCCTTTCCCCAGGTCCTGGAGAGGGAGGGTCTCTGGGAAGGGATGGAGACACGGAGGTGCTCCTTTCTGCAGAGGTGGCTGGGCTTGGGCTGTGTGCCCTGGCCCTGCCAAGGAGCTGCAGATGTAACTGCAGAAACCTCTTCCACTCCAATGCCAGCTGCAAGGCACTTCCAGCCACGCAGACAGGGCAGCAGCGTGGTTGCCCTGAACCATAATCACTGGGGATTTGGAGCACGGGGGACAAGCAAGAGTTCTGCCACTACACCTGCACGTACCATTGCTGAAGTCATGTCTGCTTCACACCTGGCCGCCACCACTAGTGGAGAGGCCTGGGACACCTCCCTCCACGCCCAGCACAGGGCGGAGGCAACCGGGAGGGCACGGTGGGCTCGGAGCAACTCTGGTTCGCCTGGCCTGGCACTTGGCACACTAATGTGGGCCAGCATGGAGTGCCTTGGGGGGACAGGGCACAGCTCAGAAACAGCACTGGCCCAAGCAGGGAGACTGACTCCAAACAAGCTTCTCCCACGCTAGTCTCTGCCCCAGCCTGAGATGGGACATGGACCTCAAGATGGAGAGGAAGCACCGGACAAACACGGCGTGCGTATTCCAGGGCTGAGTGGGAATGGCCAGCCAAGCCACGAGGAGGCTCAGAACAGCCTGCTCCAGGCCGCTGCCCCCACTGAGCACAGCACATGCTTGGCAGCACCTATGGGCCCGGGCAGCCCAGGAAGGTGAGAAGTGACTCAGCTGGGCCAGCTGCTGAGAGGCGAGCGGCTTCTAAGCACTTGGTGGTGTTTTTTTTCCTAGCAGACGCCTTCTTCCAAAGCAATCCTGGCTGGAAGCCCCCAGAGGAAAAGAACAGGTAGGGCCACGCTGGCTGACATAGAGCTGGGGGCCCCAGAAAACCACCTGCCGTCTCACCACGGCGCAGCATCACCTCAGGGACAACAGCTCCAGAACCCCACCGACAAGGGCTTTTTAGGAGATGAGCTACTTTCTTTTCTTGGGGCAGTTTTGAGTCCTCACCATACTTGCAAAATAGAAGAGCAACTTTAGATTCTGCTTATTTCCTCTGAAGCGCACAGGAAAATCGCAGATGTGGCTGAGAATACAATCAGGGTTGAGCCTGCTCAGCAGCGTCTGATCCTAAATGCAATGCCATGTCCAGCTGCCCCTCCCTGCTGTGAGTCCTGGGGGACTGGGTTTGTGTGGCTGGCATTATTTTCCAGGAGCACTGAACTCCCTGGCACAGCATCCAGAGGGCATTGGCACCAGCTCTCCTCCCTCTCACTGGGCAGGCTGGGGGACACTGCTGCTCCCACCCTGCCCACGCCCTGCTGAGAGCAGGCAGGTAGGACCACAGCCTCCTGAGACCCCTCCTGGTCCTACAGTTCTACTGTTTGAGGATCTCCATCAGAGAAATGGGACCAACTAGACAGAACCAGCACTTCCCAGGGTTTCTCAGCCACGGGACTGTTGACATTGGGGCTGCTGTGTCCGTGGTGGGGGTGAGCAGCATCTCCCACTAGAAGGCACTCCCCAGTCATGCAGGAAGTGGCCCTGGCTGGGAAGGGCTGGACTGGGGCATCTGTGACTCGGCCGGCCGGCCACCCCCGGGAAGGAGCACTCAGGAGCTGCAGCACGGCTGGGGCCAGATGTGCGCACAGCCCAGAGAGGGGCAGGCTTTCGCCCAAGGCCTGGATGTGAACTCATATTTGGGGCCTCCTGGCAACCCCCTAGCAGCTGGGGGCTAAATGAGGGGTGTATTTGACTCTGCTGACAGTCAAGCTCAAACAGGTGCCCCTTCAGAAGTGCAAGGCAGAGGGAAGCCTGGGGGTGGGCCAAAGGTCAGTGAACTCAAAGGAACACAAAGGGAGCCTGCTGTGGCCTGAACGTCTGTGTCCCCCAAAAACTCATCTGGTGAACCCCAAAACCCGAGGCAATGGAACTAGGAGGTGGAGCTGTGGGGAGGTGACTGACTGGGTCATGGGGTGGAGTCCCTGTCATTAGGATTAGTGCCCTTACCGGAGGCCACAGGGTGCTTGTCCCCCTCTTCTGCTATGTGAGGACACAGTGAGAGGGGACCATCAGGGAACTAGACAGCAGCCCTCTGCAGACACTGAGTCTGCTTGTGCTGTGATCTTGGATTTCTCAGCCTCCAGGACTGTGAGAAATAATTTCCTGTTGTTTACAAGACACCCATTTTAGGGTCTTTTTATTATAGCAGCCCCAATGGACTAAGAACCTTTTCCTGAGAAGAAGGTAGGGCTTTGGTGGAAAATAACAGGCCCCCTCTCACCAAGGACTATTCACCTCAAATGGCGGCAGTGTGGCCCACGCAATCCCACGCCCTGCCACCATCACTGCCACCCAGGCCAAGCTCGTGAGGCGCCAACACCACTCACATTTCCAAATGCACAGGAGCATGAGAAACTTTTTCCCCGAGGAAAATTATTTTAAACCTCGGTTTTCCTTCTACCCTCTGCTTCCAAGTCTAACTGGATTGCTCATGTCATGAATGAATTTTAATCAGATAGACAAGATAAGAGCATTCTCCATAAACATTTTAAAGCAAACACCTTTTTAGCTCACAGAAGCAGCGTTATGCAATTAGCCATGTATGGGAGTTGGCAGAGGCTTCTGCTATGCGACAGGAATTTGTAAAATAAACATGCTATAGAACTCACATAATCAGCATTTCTGCTAAATTATCACCCTTATAAAATTCACTAGGCATTTGGCTGGTAGAAGCTGGCTTTAGGGAAAAACCTGACTCGCCTAAGGCTCCCAACCGTTGGGAGGTCTCTCTTCAGTACCTCGTGAACTTGGAATGTCCTCATTCCTGGGAAATGGAAGTCAGGACCTCCCGGGGACAAGGGTGGGGCACTTGATTTGGAACCTGGTTTGATTTCTGACAGCAGCCTCGCTTTTAGTGTAATTTGGGGCATGTCACTGAAAACTGATGTCTTGGGCTCTCGGAGCAGGTGAGGGGGTGACTAGCCAGAGTCAGGAGGGTTGATTCGGAGCAGGCGACAGTTTCCAGTCGGCCTCCATGCCCCGGGGCAGCCACACACTTCTGATGTGCAACAATGTTTGAAAAGCATAAAGCCCTTTGGACCAGGGAGGTGAGGGGCAGGGGACCTGATGAGTCGTTTCTACAAATCCCTCAAGCTTGACTAGTTGCTATATATATACACATATGCCTTCACATCCAGTTAAAAGCATCTTGAAGGAAAGAATCATCATGAGCCTTTAAGACACCACAAGTCCCCATTCTCAGAGGAAGAAGAGAGCTGGTCTGCATGCACCGAGGGGTATGTCCATCTACCCAGAACATGCCGTGTCCAGAGAGCAGCACAACTCGAGATTGCATTACCCAGCTCAGAGCAAACACAGTTAGCTGGGCTGTGACAGAGGGGCCCTGTGTCTGGGATATTGCTCTGGAGCTGCACGCCCCATGTAACGAGGTTGCCAGAGCCCGTCATGGCAGAAACACGATTGATCGTGAATAAATGGGCAGCTCCCACGAACTCCGCCTTGTGACGGCGCTGGCCCACCCAGTTGCTATCGGTGGAGACAGACTCTGTTTCTCACTCGGAATGTGCAAGTGGCTGGGAAGAAATGTTTCCCAGCTTCCCCAGGAAAGAGGCCAGGCTCTTCGCCTCAGCTGGGATCTGCTGTCTGCGAGGAGAGTGGCAGAAGCCTGACCGATGGCAACAATAAAAGAGGCAAGAAGCAAAAGGACGTGTCCCGTCCTGACAGATGGCCGCCAGCGCGCCCCTGCTTCGCCACCACAGGCCGCAGACTGTCCCGTGCTCCATAGCAGCCCTCCTGACTCCGGCTGGTCACACCCTCACCTGCTCAGGCCCTCTGTCCTGAGACCTAGCATCCACACAAGTGACTGGGAGGACTGGGCTACTCCAGTCTGAATAGCAGGGACATTAAACCACAGAGGATTCCCTAAAACCAGCCACGCCAAGGCCCGCAGTCCCAACCCTGACCTCCAGGACGACCTGGAGTGGCGTGAGTCTCTTACCTTGACTCCTCGAGGACCTGGGTAGCCGATCGGACCCTGGGGGCCAGGTGGACCCTAAAACCAAAGAGAAAAAGACCGTTAGCCCCATGCCAGTGTGGAGGTGCCCGGGGAACATCAGGAAACTCCAGAGTTCGGCATACCCCTCCTGCTGAGAGCAGGGCGAACATCCCCGGTCAGGGCCTCCGGAGAGGCCCCCCCCCCCCCCGTGGGAGACTCGCACAGGTGTTCACAGCCTGCACTGACAGTGGAGGTGTGGCTGTGTCTCATGCTGAGCAGGACACAGAGGTGAAGCAAACGCTGGCCCCACCCTGGCAGTCAGGGAAATAAGGGATAGGCTGGGGGAACAGTGAGACGGTGAAAGGCCAGCGCTGGAGCTCTGCAAGAAGCGTTATCCCTAAAGAAATGCACTCCCAGCCTAAGGGCCTGGGAATAAATCAGGAGAGCTTCTGGCTGGGAGAAGGGGCAAGGCTGCTAGACAGGGAAGAGGCATCCTCCAGCAGCGAAGGCCCTCGCCGATGCTCATCTAGAGCTCACAGGGGTGGGCATCCAGCCCCGCCTGCCCCCAGCCCAAGACTCCGGCATGATGAACAGCCCCCACCCCCTCCCTCCCAGCCCCCTTTCCACGTGGTGTCACAGCAGCAGCTGAAGCTCCCAGACAGGATGGCCTTGCTGGCCTACTCTGCAAGGCTGCAGCTCTGAGGCCCGGGCCCAGTCTGCCTTGCTCCCTGCCGTATCCCATCGCTAACAGGATGCCTGGCGCATAGAGGAACTCAGGAAGTCCCAGGGAGTACGTGAATGCCTCTCGTTTCAGTTGAAAAGCCAGCTCTCGGAACAGTGGGCCTGTGCTGTGGGCTCCAAGTGCCAACCGCCTGTCAGCACCAGTTGCGGGCGCTGTGCGAGCTCTGGTGGCCGCAGGTGCTGCCTCCATCTCTGATGATAAGAGGCTGTGCCCAGGGAGGAGGGCTGGTAAACTCCCCACTGGAGGCAGCGGGAACTGGGTCTCCCATGGTGAACAGAAGCCAAGGGCTGAGGGGAGGGTTCACCCCAGTGGCTGCTGTGACTTTCAGGAGAGGGAGCGGGGCAGACATGGTGAATCTCAGACCCTTCTGGGTCTCAGAGGCAGCACATTGGAGAAGTGCCACTGCCCAGCAGGCCTGGCACTGGAAATGGAACTCCCTGTGAGGACTGGCGCTAGCTCTGCTGCCCTGGAAGGTCAGTCCTGGCCTACCACACCCTTGGCAAGGGGAGCTGGGACCAAGCCCCAGACCCCATCTTGCCTGCACAGGCCCTGCTTCAAGAAAGAAATGTTAATCAGGCCCAATCCCAGAGCCTGTGACAAATGGGGCCTCTGGAACCCCGGAGCAGGTGGGCCTCTGCTCTCAGCCCTGGGCTCCCGATGACCATGAGCTCAGTGTGCAGTTTCAACACACAAGAAAAGCAGTCTCGGGGTGAACGAAGGTTGGCGCACACCAGCACAGCAACAGCAGGCCCTGCTGGCCACTCCTCCCGTCCGGAGGCTCTTCGCACAGAGGCGCTTGCAGCCCAGCAGCTTCGTCACGAATCGCAGTGGAGAAAAGGCGCTGGTGGACGCGCTGCATGGGACCCTCGCAGGCCCAGCAGGCCCAGCAGGCCCCGCAGGAGGAACCATGAGCCACTCACAGTGCCGGACACAGGCATCCGTAGAAAGACCCCATCCCTGGCACTGACATGACCTGGTAGGTCTGTCCCCATTCATCATAGCATCTCCCCAAAACTTAAAGGCCACCCAGTTGGTGCAGAGTCAAGGTCAGGGCTGAACACCGAGACACTGCCCTGCTGCCCACACCCGATCCAGTCATGGGCATCCGATCCGATCATGGGCACTTGATCTGGTCATTGGCACCTGATCTGGTCATGGGCAGCAACTGGTGGTTTGAGGGGCACTGACCTAGACAGGGGCGCCCCGCTTCTCGGGGTAAAGGCCTGTGTCCCCCCGAGGCTGGGTCCCTTGGCAGAGACACCTGAGGAAGGGCTGAGTGTCCCCGCTCCTTCCTTTCCAAGCTGGGCGTCCCTGAGCAGAGGCTGAGCCCAGAGCACCTGGACCCACCCTGCCTGGATGCTGAAGGGTAGGAGGGCGTGGCGAGCACCCACCTGACCTCCTTTCTCTCCTGGAGGGCCTTCTTTGCCAGGGTGTCCCTGTCACAAAAGAAGAAGCCTTGATTAGTCAGTGCCACTCCAGAAAGCAGCCTCCCTCGCTTCCTCTCCCTGTGTAGCATCCGTGATCATGAAGCCTATTTCCCTCCCTCCCCAGGAAAACTGAGAGCACCAGAAGTCGAAGGCAGCTGGACAGGCAGCCAAGCACAGCCTGGCCTCCCCGAGCCACCAGGCCCTGAACCTTGGCTGCTCCATCTGCAAAATGGGAAGAATAAACCTGACCCTGGCCCGACCCTGGCCACGGCCAGAGAGACTTGGGGGGAGTGTGCAGCAACCCCCAGGGGCACAGGTGACCTGCACGGTGGCTCCTGACCCGGCCAGAGTCAGCCCCGCCCTCCAGTGCAGGTCCACAGACCAGCGACCCACGAGTGGGGACGGGGCCAACAAGGGCCTCTTCCCCAGGTCACCTGACAAGATGAATCTGCACAACAATGAGCTGGGACCAGGTTCCCAGCGTCCCTGCTTCCCGGACTAGCAATTGCTGAGCTGTCTGCAAACCTCGGAATCTCTGATTTTTGGGGAACCAAAAGCAAATCAAGGTTGGTGCGGGGTGGAGGGCTAAGGTGTGTTACTTGACTGAGGGGTCACAGGTGCCTCGTTTGAGACCCACACCCTCGGGTCTCCACCTGGCCGCAGGGATGGAGGGGAGCTGAGCGAAGGTGAGGACCTATGCCCCATGTGACAGGTACCCAGCCAAGGCCCTAGGAAGGACCTGTGTCTCCTGCCTGCTTGGGCCTGTACTAATTCCATTCCTAGGAATGCAGGTTTCTCTGACTTTCCAGCCCAGGCGGGTCACTCAGTTTAATGCCTGTGAGTTCAGGATCGGTGAGCCAAACGTCCAGGATAAAAGCAGAAAGATCATCAATGTTCACTGTGTGGAAATGCAGCTCCACCAACGAGGATTCCAGGAAAGAGGCTGGGCGGGGTGATGAGAAGGCTGGCAGGGCGGGTTCTACTCTTGGATACACTCAACCTGCTGTGTGAGCTTGGGCAGGTCACTTGCCCTCTCTGGGCCTCCCGCTTCCTCAGGTGTAACATGAGAGGGTGGCGAGATGCTCTTCTACCTTGAGTGGCCTAACGTTGATCTGAGACTCTTTCTAGACACAGTAGCATTAAGAAGACCCAAGTCTCATCGCCTCAATTAAATGGTTTGTGACTTTTAAGTTTTTATTAGCTGTCCAATTGGATTTGATGCCTTTGCAGACTGCCTATCCTAGCAGACAGCCTATCCTAGCAGCAAGTGAGTGGGAGGGTGCAAAGTTCCCCTTGAGGGAGGCTTTGAGGAAGTCCAGGCACCTGTGGTACCCCACCCGCTGCTTCAGCTGGGAGGGGACATGCTTGGCCACCACGCCACCTTCCGGAAACAAGGCTCATGGTGCCAGCACCTCACGCTGGCCGGGCTGGACCCAAACAGAGCCAACGAGAGGGTGTCCTGGTTCCAGGGTGGCCAGGAGGGGTTCTTTGTGGCCCTTTATTACAGTTTCTATCAACCACAGAAACCTTTCTGTGAAGGACCTGGCGGGTGGATCTGCAGGGGGGCCAAGAGCCCAGCTCTGGACCAGGCAGACCCAGCCCCAGCTGCTCGAGGAAGCCTCCAGGCCTCTCCACATGGTCATTTTCTCAGTTCCAGGCTGGAGATAACAGCACACCTGCACACAGCGCCGCTGCGGAGACACACAGAGCGTTCGCAAAGGGCTCAGGACTGCGCCCACCCAGGGAGCACCAAGCAGAGTTAGCAGCCGGTGTCACGGCGGCCTCCATTCCCGTCCAGGCCAAATTCCTTCAGGTATATTTGCAGTTACAGATAGAGAATGAGAGTAAGCAGGGGGAAGCACAAAGCTCCCTTCCTAAAGATGTTTGAACAGGAAAAGGCAGAAAGGAAATGTAACAGGATAACCGTGACTGATTTTCCCGCAAAGCCGGGCAGGGCCGCTTTCCCCTTTCTTTCTACTTGTGTGTGTTTCCCAATATTCTATAATGAGCAGTGCTTCTGTAATGGGAAAATAATAAAGCTTACATTATTTGTATTTGATATTTTCTGATTAAAAAAGTAATGTATATTCATTGTAGACAATTAGGCAAGTCGAAGAGGAATTAAAATCCTTCATCACCTCACCGCTCGGAGTGGCTGTGGCTAATTGTGTGATAGAATCATCTGTTGTCTCTGCATATATGCATGCGCCATTGGCATGGTAGATCTATTTTTAATTTAATATTACATTGTGAGCATTTTCTCATGTCACGAGTATTTGTCTAAATTCAATTCTTACTGGCTCTGTAATATTCCACTGAGCCATAATTCACTTAGCCATTTCCCCAGCGTGTGCTATCAGGAATTATTCAACAACATATTTCAAGGCACCAAGTCTGCTCTGAAGGGCTTCATACTTCTTGATGGATTTTAAGTCAATCTTCCTTTCTTTGAAACCAAAAGCAAAACAAAAAAAGAAAACTCTCTCCGTAGGGTTTACCCTCAATGTGCTGCCTTTGTAAAGGAGAATTTTTAAACATCTTTTCTTTCCTCCAGATGTTTGTGCGAGACGGCTGGGGCTGTCTTTGGGCCTACCCTTGGCTTCCTTTTGTTCAAAGCACCTTCATGTGAATAGGGTCCGCCTATGCTCACGTTTTAAGGTTTAAATGCGGGCTGGGGAAGGGACATCTTAAAGGCCCTTCCTTCCCCCAAAGAATATAAAAGGAAACTGCAGGCTCTTTAGGGACCCCAATTCTTTGGAGGTTTCAACATGGGGAGGGGAATTCCAGGGAGAACAAGTTAGGTCAGCTGAGGGCCGAGAGAATGATCTTGTCAGGAAGGTGGGGTGCAGCCCCCTTCACACCCAGGCCCCCTTCCTTCCCGCAGAAGGAAAGAGGGATACAGCCTACTTCACATCCAGGCCCCCTTCCTCCCCGCAGAAGGAAAGAGGGGTATAGCCCACTTCACACCCAGAACCCCTCCTCCCTGCAGAAGGAAAGAGGGATACAGCCCACTTCACACCCAAGACCCCTTCCTCCCCGCAGAAGGAAAGAGGGATGTGGCCTGCTTCACACCCAGGTCCCCTTCCTCCCCACAGAAGGAAAGAGGGATACAGCCTACTTCACACCCAGGCCCCCTTCCTCCCGGCAGAAGGAAAGAGGGGTACAGCCCACTTCACACCCAGGACCCCTCCTCCCTGCAGAAGGAAAGAGGGATACAGCCTACTTCACACCCAGGCCCCCTTCCTCCCCACAGAAGGAAAGAGGGGTACAGCCTCCTTCACACCCAGGCCCCCTTCCTCCCCGCAGAAGGAAAGAGGGGTACGGCCTCCTTCACACCCAGGCCCTCTTCCTCCCCGCAGAACGAAAGAGGGGTACAGCCCACTTCATACCCAGGCTCCCTTCCTCTCTGAAGAAGGAAAGAGGGGTACAGCCCGCTTCACACCCAGGTCCCCTTCCTCCCCGCAGAAGGAAAGAGGGGTGTGACCCGCTTCACACCCAGGTCCCCTTCCTCCCCGCAGAAGGAAAGAGGGGTACAGCCCGCTTCACACCCAGGCCCCCATCCTCCCCGCAGAAGGAAAGAGGGTACAGCCCACTTCACACCCAGGCCCCCTTCCTCCCCGCAGAAGGAAAGTGGGATACAGCCTACTTCACACCCAGGCCCCCTTCCTCCCCGCAGAAGGAAAGAGGGGTACAGCCCACTTCACACCCAGGACCCCTCCTCCCTGCAGAAGGAAAGAGGGTACAGCCCACTTCACACCCAGGCCCCCATCCTCCCCGCAGAAGGAAAGAGGGTACAGCCCACTTCACACCCAGGCCCCCTTCCTCCCCGCAGAAGGAAAGTGGGATACAGCCTACTTCACACCCAGGCCCCCTTCCTCCCCGCAGAAGGAAAGAGGGGTACAGCCCACTTCACACCCAGGACCCCTCCTCCCTGCAGAAGGAAAGAGGGATACAGCCTACTTCACACCCAGGCCCCCTTCCTCCCCACAGAAGGAAAGAGGGGTACAGCCTCCTTCACACCCAGGCCCCCTTCCTCCCCGCAGAAGGAAAGAGGGGTACGGCCTCCTTCACACCCAGGCCCCCTTCCTCCCCGCAGAAGGAAAGAGGGGTACAGCCCACTTCATACCCAGGCTCCCTTCCTCTCTGAAGAAGGAAAGAGGGGTACAGCCCGCTTCACACCCAGGTCCCCTTCCTCCCCGCAGAAGGAAAGAGGGGTGTGACCCGCTTCACACCCAGGTCCCCTTCCTCCCCGCAGAAGGAAAGAGGGGTACAGCCCGCTTCACACCCAGGCCCCCATCCTCCCCGCAGAAGGAAAGTGGGGTATGGCCTGCTTCACACCCAGGTCCCCTTCCTCCCCGCAGAAGGAAAGAGGGGTACAGCCCGCTTCACACCCAGGCCCCCATCCTCCCCGCAGAAGGAAAGTGGGGTATGGCCTGCTTCACACCCAGGCCCCCATCCTCCCCGCAGAAGGAAAGAGGGGTACAGCCCGCTTCACACCCAGGTCCCCTTCCTCCCCGCAGAAGGAAAGAGGGGTACAGCCCGCTTCACACCCAGGTCCCCTTCCTCCCCGCAGAAGGAAAGAGGGGTACAGCCCGCTTCACACCCAGGTCCCCTTCCTCCCCGCAGAAGGAAAGAGGGGTGTGACCCGCTTCACACCCAGGTCCCCATCCTCCCCGCAGGACTCTGGGCCCAGCCGCTCTCCCCACAGATTGCGGCCCATACTCCATGGACACCACAGCCAGCAGCACGGGAACAGAAAAAAAGCCTGGAAGGACACATGTCCGCCTGCTGTCAACGGCTAAATCAGGAGATGAGATCAAAGGTGGCTATAATTTGACTGTAATTTTATTTATTTTCCTAATTTTCTATAACAAGATGTGCTGTTTTGATCATTAGAAAGGGCAATGAAATATAAATGTAAATTAAAGGACACAAATAACTGAGGAACCACTCAGTATGCGAACTCCCATGTGGCCAGGTGACCACGGGGCCCCACAGCTGCCCACGTGGGGATGAGAAGGCTCCACTCTGCTTGTTCTGACCAAGAAAGGGCAGTTTGTGATGTGGGAGTCACTGGGCCGACCGACTCGGCCTGAGGGAATGGCGCGTGGTGAGCAGTCACCGATAATCATCAACATATTTAACTTCCTTGTTTAGTTTCTAACAGTGTTATAAAACCATAAAGCACACTGCATCTTCAATAATTAATTCCGCTAATCTTGTTTGTGAAACAGACTCAGCATTAACTGAATAATCAAAATCAAAACCACAGCAGGCACTTACAGAGGGTGTGGGTGCAAATCAGCTCACACTCGTGTACACGCACGTGTGCACGCACACACGCACGCATTCTGAGTGTGTTCTACTTCCTCACACCTCCCCCCTCCACACAGCTTAGCCACAGATTGGATTTGTCACCAACTCGCTGTTTCCAGGCAGAATCTAATTTGGCTCCACAGCTGTGCGCGCACACATTGCAAACGCGTTTGCTCACCACCTCCCTTCTCAGTGTGTGAACACTAAAAATACACACCACGTACCCTGCCTCTTCGCTTCCAACCCTGGGGACGCAAGCGATGGCCTGGAGCCCGGCCCAGCCCTCCTCACGGCTCAGCACGCAGGCCTGACTTCCGGTAATTAATCAGCACACCCTAATAAATAGCTAATATTCCTACTCGCGCAATCACCACTCATTGATTAAAACCCACGATGCTAAGGGTGTCCAAAACCTAAGAATGACCGAGCAGTCCAGCTGGAGAGCAAATGGGTCTTCATCAGCAGAGCCAGAATGAGTCAATGCCATCCAACAACCCCAAAGAGCCTGGGCCCACGGCCCCTATCCGCAGGGTGGAGGTGGGGAGAATATGGAGGGATGAGGTGGGCAGGGCTACTCACCGGGGGTCCGTCAGCACCGGGCATTCCTGGAAGGCCTGGTTTACCCAAGGGACCCTAGAACAAACCAGAGACTCCATGAGGAGATGCCCTCCCTAGGCTCACCTGACCTCTCTGTAGGCCCCCAAGGTTACTTCTCAACATTTCTGCCCACACAGCATTTGCTGAGAAGTGTGGTCAGAGGCACTGGGTCCCTGGCTGTGAGGCGTGCAGCCATGGTAGCGCCCAGGAGGAGGCGGCTCCACTGTCCTCAGCACCTTCAGGTTTTGCTGTAGGAACAGAATCAGCCCAAGCGCCCCCATTCTTCTCCACATCCACCTGCTGCATGCTGGGGCCTGGGGGGCATCATCCGGCCTCCTCTGCTCTTACAGTGCTGTGCCTTCTTCAAGTGCTCCCACCACCCTGTCCTTCTGGGTCTGTTCACACCAACGCCCCAGGGCGGGGCAGGGCATCCCGCAGTGTAAGGCCCACAGCCTCAGCATCCCATAAACAGCGGCTCCTGGAAGGTCCCAGGCCTGGCAGCAGCCGGGCCCTCTGTGTTTCTCAGGCCCCCTGGGGATTCTCATGCACTCAGAACCACCCCCTTGGAGGTGTTTTTGCTGGTTGCAACCAAGGCGCTTTGAGCTACCTGAACTATCTTGTGCCTGGTTAAGCGACAAGCTCTAGAAGGGCAAGTACTTCCAGCTCTCGTTCCAGGGCCTAGGACACAGTAGGCTCTGGAGATACAGTCAGGTTGCCAAATTTAGCAAAACTAAATCAAACCAAAATAAACAACAACAAAAGAAGATGCCCAGTTAAATTTGAATTTCAGATACACAATAGTTCAAATTTAACTGCATGGCCTGTATTTTTGTTCCTTGCTAAATCCAGCAACCCCTATACATACTAGAGAATGAACGAATGAATAAATGTATGAATCAATGAGACACGGATCCAAGATCCTCCTCATGCTTCTGGCCCAGTTCTTGGCACTCTGAGCTTTGGCGTCTCTTGGGAGCACCAAGATACACATTGAGAGGTAGTGGATACCAGGGGTCCTCCCGGGGCGGGGCCAGGGAATACACCTGCAGGCGGGCAGTGGCCCACAACACAGCCCAGGCCTACCTACCTTTTCTCCTGGAGGACCAATTGCACCCTGGGGGCCTGGAAGACCCTAAGAGGGAGAAAGAGCCAGAAAGGGAAGGTGAGGGTGCTGATTGACTCAGAACCCTCCCCTGCCATCCGTCCACCTTCTCATTGATGTCTCCCTCATCCAGGCACCAACCCAGGTCCTAGTCTCCCTCCAGATAAGGGGAGGGCCTGCAACTTGGAGGGGACAGAGCTCCCCGCTCCTTCCCAGGGCTCGGGACTGGAGACGCGTGCCTCCCACGGCCGGATCCCCGTGAGCTGCCTCTCCCAGGCTCACTTACCTGGGCGCCTGGATTACCCTGCTGTCCTGGGGGGCCAGGCTCTCCCTGGGGACCCTATAGGAGACAAGAGCAAAGGCACTGAAGGGCGCTCTGGGAACTGTACCCCCTTCCCTGGGTGTCGTGTGCCCCCTCACTGGCCTCCCATCCTTTCAAACTCCTCCCCACTGCCTGATGCCAGTGGGAAGGGAAAGGTGGCCAGGTCCCACCACCGAGAGCAGCCCCAGGACTCGGCGCCTCTGAGGCTGTGGAGGTTGACTCTGATGGAGTGAGCACTAACTCGTTTATGGAAATACGCCCAGACATCCATCCAGGACGGAACACGTGAGAGGAACTGACCAGAAATGATTTATTGGGCAGAAAACTCCCAAGTCACCCCGTCACGCTAAAGTCTCCAGGTGCCACTCGCCACTGGAGGGTGGGCACCACAGCAGAGGGTCTACAAGCTGCCCTTCACGTTCCCAGCTGATGTGGACAGCGATGGACCTCCCTAGCCAGGCAAGGAGTGTGCCCAGGGAAAACGCCCCTGAAGCCAGGCCACGGGACCCCAGGGACTCACCACGTTTCCTTTTGGCCCCGGCTGGCCGTCCATACCCGTGACACCCTGCGTACGATTTTAAGAAGAAAAATATGTAAGTGAATGTGAAAGAACTCACAGTGCTCAAAAGGAAAATCCCACTCAACTCAGCTCAGACGCCCATCCCACGGCGAATCAGAGGACGGGCTGCTCTCTGGGGAAGGGAAAGACCTGACTCCAAATCCCTTCCCAGAGGTCCACTGATCCGCCCCAGTAACCCTCAGCTAAAGGTTAACCGAACTGCCGGGCCCCAGCATTCCACGGGGCAGGCGTCAGGTTCTAGAAAACCAGGTCACGGGGCTGGGAAGGCTGAAGGGGGCAGGCCTGGCCCTGGGGAAGCTGCCCACCGGGACACAGCCCCACTGGAATCAAGGGCTTCAGCCTCCTTCCAGAATGTTCACAGAAGCTGCTGGAAGTTCTTTCTAGCAGGGGAGAAACGTGACATCCTGGGTTTCTGTGCTTATAACTGAAATAGCACATGCTGCCTGCCAGGAGGAAGAGCAGCCAAGGTGAAGTGGAGGCGTGAGGCCGGCAGCCTCGGGCCTCCACTTGTGAGACCACGCCCGCTGGGGCCATGTCAACAGCGTCTGAACGTCAATGTCCCGCTCACGCCTCACGCTGGTAGCAGGCAGGCGTCAGAGGGGCCAGCACAGACTTGCTGCCCCTGTGCCCAAGTGGCCACCGGCTCTGGGAGGCAGGGTCTCAAAGGCCGAGATGGGGGCAGACAAGCAGGGCGGTGATGGGACTTACGGGAGGTCCGGGAGGACCTGGGGGCCCCTTCGGCCCAAGCAGACCACGTGGCCCCTGTAAGAGGAAAGGGAAAATAGGATTTAAGCTCGGGCAGAAATCCCATCCGTCCTCTCTGTCCCCTGTGCCTGCTTGGCCCTGACTCCACCCAGAACCCTAGCTGGTGACTCAGGCCTCCTGGCCTCCCAGGAGCGAGGCCCAGACTCCCTCCCAGCCTGCTGAGCCACCTCCCTCCACCCCATCCTGGTGTTGGGAACCAGGGGCAGGTGTCTGGAATTGGTGACAACTCAGAGAGGACACCACGGGGCACCCTCAGGGAAAGGGGGACTTTCAAGCTGACCGGCTCCTCTGACACTTGCTGGGGCAGGTGAGCACAGACGCTCCCCCAGAGAATCACCACTCAATTACATTCCACCACACGGAGCCCTTGAGCCCCATCCTCATTACCAGCTCGCTCTTGAATTCCCCTCCGCAGCGACATACGACTGTTTTTACGATATCACAGGGTCAGAGGGTGCGGGCAGGAGAGCATCAGGCGAAACTAGTCCCTGGCGGGAACTCCACGACTGAATGTGCGGAAGGAGGCGTGGGGTACAGATCTTTTCCAGGACGCTACTCTGGCCAACAGCTGGCACGCCCTCCCCGGTCGGCGAGCCTCGTGCAGAACAGTCTCCCCTCACCGCAGGTGGAGTGAGATTCCGGGAGGACTGCCTGCCACAGGGCACTCACACCCCCGACCCACGGGGAATTACAGAGCCTTCACGCCAGGTGCGTGGACTTCAAGTGCCCTTAATTTTGACAGAACATTTTCAGATTCTGTGGAAGAGAAATCCTTCCCCCGCTCACTGCCTCTTAAATGTTTCCTTCGTTATTTTAATACCTAGTTATAGCAACGTTTCTTGGAAGCTAACAGCCCAGAAGGTATTACTTGGACGTGTGTTAAGGAGAGAGTGGAGTTGATGAATTCTCCTTAGAGGCTAATCAGACATCTGGGGTATAATTTAGTCCCAATGATTCTGCAGGCGCCGACCCCTGCCTCCTCTACGCAGTGCCTGCTATATTTCTCATCAATTAGCACCACCCGATGCACGCAGCCGGGCTGACTTGGCTACGAGAAAAGAGATGCTTTAAAGCAACAGTAAATGAATAGTAATTAATGTCCTATCAGTCAGGAAATTTGCTCTGGGCCTAAATATATATCTGCTTAGGGAAGAGCTTTCCCGTGCCCAGGGCTGGGACAGTCTGCTGGGTCTGCTGGAGGAATCTGCCTCTGGAAGGGTGGCCATTGAAACGGGCCCAAACTCGGGCTGATTCAGGTGTGTGACCCCCCACAATGCCCCTGGACGCCACCGTGCTGCCCTGGAACCCCTCACAATGCACTCAGATCCCCCACAATGCCCTTGAACCCCCCATGCCGCCCCGACCCCATACAATGACCTCAGACCTCCCATGCTTCTCCCTTGACCCCCCACAATGCCCTTGGACCCCCCATGATGCCACTGAACTCCACCATGTTGCCCCTAGACCCCCCACAATGCTCTCAGACCCCCCACAATGCCCTTGTACCCACCCATGCTGACCCCGGACCCACCATGATGCCCTCAGACCCTCCACAATGCCCATGGATCTCACATACTGCCCCCTGACTCCCCACAATGCCCCCAGACCCCACCATGCTGCCCCTGGACCCCCACAACCACCCTTGAGGGCCATGCTTGCTCCTGTAGGCAGGCTCAGACTTCCTCCTGGAGTTGCCAGCCAGCCTCGCCTGTGCCTCCTCTCTTTGGTTTCCCTGGGAAATGCCCAGGTCCGTCTGTTCTCAGGTCGAGCTCTCTCTCATCTAAGCTCCTGGCTGATCCCAGATCCTGCTCCAGCAGGAGCCTTGGACAAAGCCTTTCTCCACACTGAGCCCCCACCGTCCCCCTCAGCTCACAGACTTACGGGCTCCCCAGGCAGCCCCCTGGGCCCGACTTCTCCGTCATCACCCTGCAGAGGAGAAAAAAGGCAAGGTTAGAGAAACGAGCTGTTAGCCTGGACACCAGCTTCCCCTCAGTGGTGCACAAGGGTTCTCTGGCTTGGGGCTGCTTCACATATGCCAGGTTTACCAGCCCTGGTACCAGCCGGAAAGGCCTGGAATGTCCTCGCTCCCAGCGAGCTGCTAGGTGTGCAGACACTGCAGGTGAAGCCTGAAGGCTCTGAGACGCCAGCTCAGGAGCTCACATGCGACAGCTCTCCAGAGGGAAAGGCTGGGCAGAAAGATCATTTAATTGAAAGGATTTGGTGACCTTCATGAAAGCCTCTGGGGCAGGGCAGGGCATCAGGGGAGAGTCACAAGATCCCCTGGGCCACCCTCTGGGGAACCAGGTATCCCCGCCGGGGTCCTGAACAGCCTGGAAAGTAAAGCAAGAGGCTTCCTCCTGGCTGCAGAAGGGAGTGCCTCCCTGGCTCACCACTTCACACCCACAGGCTGCTTGCAAACGCTGCCCCTCGCCAAAGCACCACTGCACCTTCCCGCCCGCCTCATGCATGCAAGCATGTATGCTCACACACAGCCTGCCTGCACATGCCTACACACACATGGACACATAGACTGTGTGTGCACATGCATACACAGCAATGGTCACATGCTTGTGTGCACACACACACACCCTATGCATGCACATGCATACACAGCCATACACACACGCTTGTCCACATACACACACATGCACACACAGCCATGCCTGCATGCATGCACACAGGTCCATGCACTCCCTGCACATACACATGCACACAGCCGCACATATGCATGCACACGCGCACACACACACACACACACACACGTCCTCTCAATCAAGAAGCACTGACATCTAGAAGGGTCCCTCTCTCCTTCCACATCTTACAGCAGACTGTGCTGAGGCCCAGACGGGAGCAGGTGCCCCAACCATGTCAGCCTGAAAGCTGGTGAGACAGAAACGTCCCTGGAGCTGCTCCTCTTTCTCACCCTCCAGGGCTCCTTAAAGCTTTTCCCCTAAACCCCCCTTATGCACAAAGAAGGCGTCTGAGTGACTGTGGTGCCTGCAGGGAGGAGCTTGGAAACCCACAGCCTCGTGCCTCCCATGCTCCAGTCCCACTGTGCTGTGGCCCAGAGATCCCACTTTGCATCCACATGTGAAGGTGGCGTGGCAGATACCAGGCCCCGGCCTGCGCGTCCATGCTGGAGAACAGCTCCCTCCGCGCTCTGGCCCCACGGCCACAGCCACTCGCTCCCCTACCTCCAGGCTCACAGAGGGTCATTTCCAATCCCCCCACCCTCTTCTGCTCCCCCAAATCTCAGCTTTCTGCCACCCACAAGCCTCCAGCTAATTCCTCATCTGGATGAGATAAGCAGAGACGCCGAGCTCAGTAAACTCTTTGGTCACCTTTCCTCCCAGTGGGGTTCGGGGCACCTGTCTCTTGCAGTGAGAGCTGAGAGCTGGCCCCGAGCTCTGTCCATCAGCAGGACCGATGGAGTAACTAAACATTGCAGTCAGGGTCTCTCCAATGCCCCGCAGCCTCTTGGCATCTGACCAATCACTTTGCCCACCGGAATCCCCCTCTGCCTTCTCCCAGCTGGCCCTCCATATGCGGCAGGCCAATCCCACACCATGGGCCTCTCTTCTGTGGTTTTCCTGCCCAAATCACTGAGGAGCAGGGCAGGCAGGAGCAGTTGGAGGGATGGCAGAATACCTACCCTTTCTCCGTCATCTCCTGGAGGTCCTGGTGGGCCGGAAGGACCGGGGTCACCCTAGGAAGTGAAAGGGTCAACATCAGCCTCTCCTGAGCAGGTCATGCAGGGCTTGTCCAAGGTCGCACTTTGTTTTTCTCTAATTCTGACAGTAAGATTCCCAAGCTCTCGAAAGACCCTTCCAGAATGGGGGAATTTTCTTTAGGAGATCACGTGTGCCTCAGTCGGGCTAATGCAGGCTGCAGACTCTCACCTGAGTCTCACCACGATGGCCTGAAGGTAGGAGGGTGCGGGACTGAGCACCCAGCGGGGCAAGGCAGGGCCACACACGTGGGCAGCCTCAGGTCACAGAGCGGAGGTCTGAGCTATCCCCAGCCCAAGTGCTCCAGGTGAAGCAGCCTCACACTCACACCCTCAGGGAGCGCCGCCTGCCTGTAGCCTCAGAGCTCGCACGCGGTGGGTGCTCAATATGTGCTCATCAGTCATGCAAAAGGGCTGGAGCTGAGTCAGGGACGGCCTTCGTGGCTGTGCCGTTTCCGTTTGGTTGTTGGAGAACATAGATGTGGCAGCTTTGGCTAAATGGCAACAGCCAAGCCCCTTCTCAAGGCATCATGGAGGGCCACAGGGCATGCTTACGGGCACAATCGACAGAGCGGTGGGGTGTGGGTGGATGTGTGGGTGCACCTGTGTGTGAGCGTGCATGTGTGTATGCGACTGCACGTGTGTGGGTGGAATGTGTGGGGGTATGTGGGGTGTGTTCATGTGTATGCCTGTGTGCATGTGGGAGGATGGGGGTGCATATGTGTGTGTATAGGTGTGTATGTGTGTACATGTGGGTGCATGTGTGTGTGCATGTGTGTGGGTGTGTATGCATATGTAGCGTGTATGCATGTGGGAGTATGAGTGTGCATGTGTGGGTGTGTGTGCATGAGTGGGGTGTGTGCACGTGTGCATGTGTGCATGTGGGTGTGTGTGTGTGTATGTGTGGAGCCTGTGCACGTGTGTATGCGTGTGTCGGTGGTGTGCACATGTGTATGTGTGTATGGGGGTGGTATGCATGTATGTGTGTGGGGTGTGTATGCATGTGGGGGTGTGTGCATGTGTATATGCATGTGTGTGTGCATGTGCATGTGTGTGGGGGTATGTGTGTGTGCGTGTGTGGGTGGTGTGCATGTGTGTATGTGTGTGGGAGTGTGTGGGTGTGTATGTGTGCATGTGGGGTATATGTGTGTGCGTGGGGGGTGTGTATGCATGTGTGTGCATGTGTGGGATTGTGTGCATATGCGTATGAGTGTGGGGGGTGTGGGGGTGTGTATGCATGTGTGTGCGTGGGGGGGTATGCACTCACATACTCCTGTGCCTGTATGTCCTCAATGTGCTAAAATATAAAGGAGCCATCAAAGAAATCTACTTCAAAGAAAGCAGGTCAGAGAAGGAACATCCGACAAGCTGTGAAGAGCCCTCATGTCAGGCCCCCAGATGGGCTGAGAAAGCAGGGCGGGCGGCCAGGACAGGCCTTCCCCACCACGCCTCCTCAACAGGGCGGGAGATTGTAGGCTTTCCATCACGTCGTTATTGAAAGAAGACCACAGTCTATTGAGACAGATTCAAGAAGATTCAAGGGGCTTGGCTGTTGCCGTTTATCCAAAGCTGCCGCATCTGTGTTCTCTAACAACCACATGGAAACGGCACAGCCAGGAAGACCCCCCAGGTCACTGCACTAGCTTGGGACTCATGGGACACACTTCCAAGTTCATCCACGCCCATTAACAGGGAACAGGTGGACACCTGGCATTTTTTGGTGACCTGGTCTCCACGTGGCCAGTAGAGATTGTCCCTGCCCCGCCAGGACCACCACTTTAATACTGCAAAGTGTCCTTGGCCGCCCCTGAAATGGCAGCTGCTTGGATTCCCTGAAATGTTAAAAGACTCCATTAAAGAGAAAGTGATCTCTAAAAGGAAGGGCTCCTTCCCTGCCCCCTTCATGCGTCTCAGGTGGGTAGGCCCGTCTGGCTCACATGTCACAAACTGCAGACAAGAGCTCCAATTCCTTTGGGCTGGCCACCCATCAACAAAGACATCATCTTGGGGCTCACTGCCGTTGCTGACTCCCGTGAGGTTTGTATAGTGACTGTTGGAATGGCGGAGACCTGACCCCATAGGAAATCTGAGGCTGCCTGGAAGGAGAAGGGCCTCCCGAGAGACACTTCTGCTGCCCATTGTCATGCCCGTCTCTTACAGAGGAAATACTCACCCTGTGGCCCTTCTCGCCCGGCAACCCAGCCAGGCCGTCGAAACCCCGGTCACCCTGCAAAAAGGACAGAAAGGTTGCCTCAGATGCCACCCTGCACACGCGGACACCCCGCCTTGGTGTCCACCAAGTGATGGCTGCCCCGCCTTGGACCATGTTTCACATAGCATCTATGCACCCTGAACCCCACTGGCCAGCCCTCTCCCCATAGGCCCCTGCTTTGCATCTACAATCTCAGCCTCTTCCCCCGCAAACACGAACACGGGCTGCAAAGGGGGAGACAGCTTTCGTCCCCAAGTCACAGGCCGCAGGCCCCGACAGGTCCTTAGTCATGCAGTATTTCAGCGACCGCTGCAGTGCCCCGTGTGTGTGTGTCTGCTGCTGATCTCCCCCACCCCATGGAGGCTCCAGGAGAGCAGGGTCCTGGTGTGTCCGCTCGCAGCTGCATCCACGGTGCCGAGGGGCTGCCCGCGCTCAGGAGGTACGCGTACCCATGGGTGGACGGGCCAGCACTGGCTACCCTCAGGCATCCTGGCTCTCTGGCCGACCCCTCTTCTGCATGCCCTGGAGCCCAGGAACAGGGCCCTGTCTACGGGTGTGCACACCATGTGGGGTGATGTCAGTGATGGGACAGTTTAGGCTTCCAGCCATGTTGTTGAAAGAAGACCGTGGTCTGCTGAGACAGAGTCAACAAGACTGCGCTTCCTCCTGTCACCCCAGGCCACCTCACTAGCTCGGGACTGACAGGATGCACTTCAGAGCTCATCCACGCCCGTTAAGAGGGAACAGGTGTAGTTGAGCCCTGGCATTTTTTTGGTGACCGGTCTCCAATCTCCAAATCACAGCTGCTGTCCCCAGGTGCACTCTTCACGGAAGGTCAGTATCTCCCCTGCCCCCCCGTGGCCTGGGACAAATGCTTCCAAGAGGTGAGGAGGAGGGGTGAGCCAAGACCGGGGCAACGCTCACAGCAGTGCTGGGGCAGAGGGGTGGATGCACTGAGCACAGCAGTGGGCAGGCATGAGTGGCGACAGCAACAGCCGACGCATGCCTGGTGCAGGCTCGTTCATGCCACACACACAGCCCTGCCTTTAGCCACGGGCAACATCTATTCACCTCCACAACACCCAGGAGCCCCGACTGGACAAGATCCCCTGGCCCCTGCACTTGCCATATGCCCCGCCTGTGCCCCACATGTGCCTCGTCACCTGCACAGCCACGGATGGTCTTCATAGTCGGGATCCCACCCCCATCCCTGCTCGCCACTGCTGGAAGGGAGCAAATCTCTCTCTTATGAAAATGAACTGCAACTGTCACGCTTGCTGGTGAAATTCACCCACCAACCCTATCTTCATGTCAAATGCCAGTGACGGAGCCACCTGTCATCATAATCATAGTCATCACATAACCAGCATTTTGGTTACATCATCAACATGACTCCAGGGATGACGGTGACACCAGGGCACCAGGAGGGTGGTGGGTGACCTACCTTGGGGCCAGTTTGTCCAGGCATTCCTCTGGCTCCGTCACTCCCAGCCCGACCCTGGAACAGAGGAGGCAAAACTGTCAATGCAAAAGAGCCCCGGTTCACTGAGACCCCCGAGCCATGGTTTTCCGTTAAACCAAGTTGAGTGTTCCAATAAAGCCGTGCCCACCCCCAAGGTCACAGCCCGAGTGGCCAGGCTGCTGCAAGGACCCAGATCCAGGAGCCCGGGCGGGGGCTGTTCTGAGCCTCACACCAATGGATGGAACACACGGGGCTGGTCTTTCTGGACCACATCATCCCAGACTGTCAAAGGGGGATCACGCCACTGCCCCTGGGCTTCGAGAAGACGCCACGATGTGGCAGAGGAGACCAGGCTGGAGGAGCTGCATCAGTCTGGGGGACCGTGAATTTAGGACTCAGGCGAGTGCAGGCCACTGACCTCACAGCACAGCTCCTTTCCACCATTTGGAGGTCAGAGGAAGGAGAGAAAGGACACATCTGGTTTGTCCACTTGACTAAGGAAGAGGCCCAGGCCCCAAGTGAGGCCCAGTCTCACTCAGACCGCACAGCGACGAGAGGCAGCGTCTGCACGGTGAGCAGATGCCCGGTTCCTGACGGCCAGCTACGGACACAGTCGAGGACAAGGTGCCCACCTGACTGGACATGGGGCTGAAGAGGGGACCTAGACCTTCTGGGGCCCACTGTGCAGGCCCCACCTTCACCACAGGAGAGCCCTGCAAGGGAACAGGGTCTCTATGAAACTCAGCCAAACCTCCACACCAACGAGGCACCCCGGCCAGCGAGTACAGAGGCCTGCCACCCTGCGCAACGAGGCACCCCAGTCAGCCAGTACAGAGGCCTGCCACCCTGCGCTTCCATTTTCCAGGGGCTCCTCCTCATCTGAGGCCCTCGCCCCCAACCCACCACCAAGCAGAGAGAAGATCTGGAGGGTGGCAGCTTTGGGTCTCAAATCACCGGAGACAGACAAGGTGGCACCAGAGAACAGCAGAGAAGCAAGAAGAGAGAAATCCAAACAGACCCCAAGGAGACAGTCCATGCTCCTGTTGCTCCCCAAAAAGGCACCGCCCTGCCCGGCAAACGGAGGGGCCCACTGGGAGCCTCTTCTAAATTTCCAAACACTTTTAGAAACCAAGGGAAAATTGTCAGAAAACTTCACAGGATTTCACAGCACGACACAGCCCTGCAAAGCGCCCAGATGCTTCTACAATCCACAAGCGAGCGTTCCTTGCAGGAAATGCAAGCAAAGAATTGAAGAGTCTGCTCAGACCGCTTTGGAGTCGACCCCTCAGCTCCAGGCCCCTCTCTCGCCACCATCTTTTCTTCTGCAGCGGATCTTCTGGGCATACTCAATGCCTTAAAACACACGCGTATGCATGGCCCTGACACCATGTCACTCTGCAGCTGGCCATGTTAGGCAGCATTTCCCACGTCTCCTCTTGTTCCAGTTTTTAACCTCACCCTGACTAGGAAACCAGTTCTAGTGAAACTGGGTGGGAAGTATTTACAGAGACACACAAAAAGACCTTAAGGAAATAAAACATTTTTCAGAATCAGACCCAAACAAATGGCCCAATTGTCTACCAAGGGTCAATTCCAGAGCTGCTATCCTCCTGGAATTATCCAGCCCAGCCCTCTGTCTCATGCCCAGATCCCTGCATAGACCCTCGGACCTGCCAAACTGCAGCTTATCGGGTCATTTCTACCCACTAACCACAGCTTGCTCCCCAAGTCGGGAGCATCCAGAACCACTAGGGAAGGACGCATTTTTGCCTCGTTGATTCGGACTAAAGCAGTCAAGGGTAGCTTAGGTAGACAACGTACTGGGAAGAGGTCCACACTGAAACAAACCCAACCCTGCACCGACTATTTCTCTCATTCACCAGAAATGTCCGCTGGTTGAAAAGGTCCACTTTCAAGAGCACGATCTGGGCTCCCAGGGCCTGTCCCAGCCTGTCTGGGTGGTGGTCAGCACTCGGGAAACGTGTGTCCTCTTTTAGGAGCCAGGGTCATGTGCAAACAAACCAGTTCCATCCAGGAGAACCATGCACCAGACAGAAAATTCCAGGAGCCAAGACAGCAGGTGAGGTGCAGGAAGGCCCGCCCATGCCCCCGAATCAGGCCATTTCTGGAGTCCCAACCCTGCCGGAAATAGATAAGGCCCGCTGATAGTTTTGTCTTCTTAACATTTGCTCCCAAAGGGCCTGGGAAGTTTCTTGAATTAGAAATGTTTATTAAACTAAACGAATTTGCCCAGGGAAGAGGCCTGGTCTGCCGTGTCTGCGCCCAGGACACAGAGCGCCCCTCCCAGGCAGCTGGCTCAGAGGCGGCCTTCAGGATGAACGCACCCATCACAAGAAGGGGAGCCACCTGGCTTCATGAGGCCCAGCTGGCTGTTGCGGGTGCCCGCACCCCAGATTTGGGCTCCTCCAGCATCCAAGCTGCTGTCATTGAGCCACACACACTAGCACCACTCACCCGTCTTCCGGGCTTCCCGGCCGGACCAGGTGGGCCTTGCACACCTCGAGGACCCTGCCAGGGATAAGAGACGAAATGTCAGTGGTGAGTCCGCCTTTGTCAGGAGAACGAGCAAAGCCTTGTCCCTGTGCTCATTGACCCTGCCCATGCCTGGCTGTCCAAGCCACAAACACGCGGGCACTTCAGGGACGGGACACGGCCCTGCTGCCCAGGGTGAAGGCCAGGGACAGCATAGAGCCAGCTCATTTCTGCCGCAGGCGTCAGAGTTCACTGTGCTCCACCCTCAGCATTGCGTAAAGCAACGACAATTCCCACGAATTTCCTTGGAAACATGCAGCAGTTGGGGTCCCTCCATGCTCGCTGTCGCTGCCGCCAGAGAACGGGAGGTACCCGCCAGACGGCGAAGGCAAGGATCCCACATACCTGAGGCCCCATGTCTCCCGGCTCGCCCTTCAAACCTCCGCTCCCAGGGGGACCCTAGGGAGACACGGTGTGGGTTAATGTCTGCTCAAGGTGGGGACTCGGGAACACAGGAAGGGCTGGGGGTGGTGGTGGGGGCAGGGGGAGGGGACAGGGCTTCGGCTACGGTGCTCAGCACACAGAGCGCGACCTGCCTGCCTCGAACAGCACGAGGGGGAAGAACGATGACTTTCCAGGAGCGGGGAAATGCAGTTGTTTGGATCTCTTCCTAATCGGGAATACAATTCTAGATGTTGGGGCCTGCAAACACCACAAAGCTCCTGGAGATGTTTCTCTCCAGGGTGAACCTGACCGTGGTCCATTACAGCCCAAAGCTTCGAGCAGCGTGTGCACCTGCTATGGGCCCCTCAAGGCCAGATCCCCCAGATGTGGGAGGCCAACCCTGAGTCAGGCCCTGTGTGGAGGGGACCGAGCCCAGACCCAGCGGCAGGCGGCAGAGCCAGGAGGGCCCCTGTGGTGTCGAACTCCTCTGTGTGCCTGCAAACCCACACTCCTCCCTGGAGGCCCCGGTGCCTGACACTGCCAGCCTCTACGTGTTCCTGGGCACATGCTGTATGTTTCTTATGCATCGAGGACCCCAGATGAGAGCTAAGTTGAGGCCACAGGGCGGGGGCAAGTGAGGCTGGAAATCCTGTGCTCTGCCCCACACTTAGTTATCTTCAACTCTGGAACAGGGCTGTACAAATGGAGGCCCCTGCTCCACAATGCAAAGTCACAGTCTGTGCGAGGGGCTTCCCCAGGCCCCTGGCTGCAGCAGGACCCCATCCCTCCAAGGAGCCACTCCCCTGGTGCCAGCTCATAGTGTGTTCTCTGCAGGGGGAGCCTAGAGCTCCAATGCAGGGGTGAGGAGGGGCCTCCTCCTCTGATTCCTGCCAGCTCCTTTCCATTCAGGATGGAGTTGGGGGCTGTTTCCCAGGATCGCTGATGTCAGCTCTACCCAACTCAACTCCCTCAAGTGACTTCGAGGCACAGTCACCCATCCCCACCCCCAAACAACAAGGGGGCTGGAGCAGCACCGAGAGAGGCCCCTGGTCCCCCTGACCACCCTCCTGGGAACAGGCACTGGACTGAAGGCCGCCCTGTGTCCACAGGACCCCAGGGCCACCTGCCACTGTCCACCAAGGACACAGGCAGTGGGCCAATCCCCACACCACGCCCGGCTCTCAGATTTGCCAATGACTTACCACAGGGCCGGGCCTCCCTGTGAGACCCATCGGGCCGGCTGGTCCCCTCAGTGCCAACTGCAAAGGAAAAGTGAGACACGCTGAGACAGGGCCCAGCAGCGGTGCCCCGGTTTGCTGGCGCCTGAGCCGTGAGATGTGGCAGGAGGGAACGGGCAGACTGGACAGAGAAGGGACAGGAGACTCTGGAAGAGGAGGTCTGATGACTCCCCAAGGGCCCACCGACTTCGATGGGGCTCTCAGCATCCACGGGAGTGACGTGGGACATGCAGAGGTGCAAGCCAGTGGGCCCCCACTTCCTCCCTTGGAGGACAGGCCCCATCCCTCCTTCCTGTCTCTCCAGCCCACGCAGAGGGCCTGCTCCCAGCCCATCACCCTTGGCTAGGTCTGAAATAAGCCTCTTACTCTGGGCTGGGCATACGGAGTACATTTTATACCTGAGCTCAAGCTGAGTCATGACATATTTTATCTCACATGGGAGGTGCTTGAAGCACTCCCAGCCACTGGCAAAGTATCTTGGGAGGGTAGGAACCCACCTGCCCCATCTGCATGTGGCCCCCACCTACACCAGTGCAGGTCCCACCGCTTTCCCACAGAGCCTCTTCTGCAGCTGCCAAGTGACTGTTTCCCTGGCAGATGCCATCTGAATTTTAGAAGATTTTGTTTTGCATTATAAAATCTTATAGCCTATCACCCGTTTGGCTTCAATTAAAATACACAGGATAAAAGGCCAGCCAGGCAGGCCCAAGCCCATAAACGCAGTGGCAGGTAGCGGGGTTTGCTGCACACCGCCTTCCATCATTCAGGCAATTTGCTCCACAGTAACGACTCCGTGCTTACGCTGTCCTGTAATTACCTAAGCACTCTGATCATTAACATCTACTCTGGCTGCCGTGGGAGCTGCATAAATATTTCTCAAACAAGGGATTACTTAGCAGCTTTCTTGCGCTCCACTGGAGGGTTACCCACCCCCCCACCTGCCCCACGGGGCAGTGTTTACACCTATCGTGGGCAATCAGCAATCCGGAGCCAAGTCTACAGAAAACACAGGCCGCTAATGAGCAGTAGGGAGGCAAGTGCTCCTCTGCGGACCCTGCTCCTTAGGACCCCCCAGGCTGAGAGTGAGGGGCTCTCTGGGGCCCAAGGGCTCTCTCCCAGAGGAGCCCAGCTCCAGCCCAGGCAGCCCCTTCCAGGAGCCACATGGGTTTCCGGCTCCACTTCTGGATCCCAGCAGAGGGCCTAGCACAGAGGCAGAGGTCACAAAAGGTGGAAGGTGGGCCAACTGGGTCAGAGGTGGAGGGGCCCAGAAGCTCCTTGTAAAGTTAGAACCTGGACCCTCAGCATGGACGAAGAACCGCTGAGAAACTCCCCAAACAGTCCCCATGATCTCGGGGTCCTACTGGACAGTGACGTGATCTCGGGGTCCCTACTGGACAGTGACGTGATCTCGGGGTCCTACTGGACACTGACGTGATCTCGGGGTCCTACTGGACAGTGACGTGATCTCGGGGTCCTACTGGACAGTGACATGATCTCGGGGCCCTACTGGACACTGACGTGATCTCGGGGTCCTACTGGACACTGACGTGATCTCGGGGTCCCTACTGGACACTGACGTGATCTCGGGGTCCTACTGGACACTGACGTGATCTCGGGGTCCTACTGGACACTCACATGATCTCGGGGTCCTACTGGACAGTGACGTGATCTCGGGGTCCTACTGGACACTCACATGATCTCGGGGTCCCTACTGGACAGTGACATGATCTCGGGGTCCTACTGGACAGTGACGTGATCTCGGGGTCCTACTGGACAGTGACATGATCTCGGGGTCCTACTGGACAGTGACATGATCTCAGGGTCCTACTGGACAGTGACATGATCTCGGGGTCCTACTGGACAGTGACATGATCTCGGGGTCCTACTGGACAGTGACATGATCTCGGGGTCCTACTGGACACTGATATGATCTCTGGGTCCTACTGGACACTCACATGATCTCGGGGTCCCCACTGGACACTGACGTGATCTCGGGGTCCTACTGGACACTCACGTGATCTCGGGTTCCTACTGGACACTGACGTGATCTCGGGGTCCTACTGGACACTGACGTGATCTCGGGGTCCTACTGGACACTGACGTGATCTCGGGGTCCTACTGGACAGTGACGTGATCTCGGGGTCCTACTGGACACTGACGTGATCTCGGGGTCCTACTGGACACTGACGTGATCTCAGGGTCCTACTGGACAGTGACGTGATCTCGGGGTCCTACTGGACAGTGACATGATCTCAGGGTCCCTACTGGACACTCACATGATCTCAGGGTCCCTACTGGACAGTGACATGATCTCGGGGCCCTACTGTATAGTGATATGATCTCGGGGTCCCACTGGACACTCACATGATCTCGGGGTCCCCACTGGACACTGACGTGATCTCGGGGTCCTACTGGACACTGACGTGATCTCGGGGTCCCTACTGGACAGTGACATGATCTCGGGGCCCTACTGGACAGTGACGTGATCTCGGGGTCCTACTGGACAAGACGTGATCTCGGGGTCCCTACTGGACACTGACATGATCTCGGGGTCCTACTGGACAGTGACGTGATCTCGGGGTCCCTACTGGACAGTGACGTGATCTCGGGGCCCTACTGTATAGTGATATGATCTCGGGGTCCTACTGGACAAGACGTGATCTCGGGGTCCTACTGGACACTGACGTGATCTCGGGGTCCTACTGGACACTCACGTGATCTCGGGGTCCTACTGGACACTCACATGATCTCGGGGTCCTACTGGACACTGACGTGATCTCGGGGTCCTACTGGACACTGACATGATCTCGGGGTCCTACTGGACAGTGACGTGATCTCGGGGTCCCTACTGGACAGTGACATGATCTCGGGGTCCCTACTGGACACTGACGTGATCTCGGGGTCCTACTGGACAGTGACATGATCTTGAGGTCCTACTGGACACTCACATGATCTCGGGGTCCTACTGGACACTGACGTGATCTCGGGGTCCTACTGGACACTGACGTGATCTCGGGGTCCCTACTGGACACTCACATGCTCTCGGGTCCCTACTGGACAGTGAGGACTGGACGCTCCCACAGCTCCTGACCCCGGCAAGCAGGCATTCTGGGATCAAGACAGCTGCTTTCCTCCAAGTTGGGCTCTGAGCCTGACTCACTCACTCCTGTTGGCCCCCGGGGCTGGGCTCTGTCCCCTTCAGGCCCCTCGGGACCCAGCACTACTCACCCTGGCCTGCTGAAGGATGGCCTGCGCCTGGGACTCCTGGGCTGAGACCATGGGGCCTTTGGAGCCCGCATCGCCGCCACCTCCAAACCGGAACTGCAAGTGCAAGACAAGGGTCACTCTGGGAGCAGTGACGTGGCGCCCAGGCAAGACCGCAGACTGAGACGGGGCCCACAGGCCTCTCCAGCGACAGTGCAGCCTCAGAGGGTCTGGTTTGGAGCCCACCTGCCCCAGCTGCCTCCCCACCTCCCACCGATGAGGGCACTCACGGGCAGCATGAGCATGGTTCCTGGAGGACCGGGCAGGCCATCGGCCCCAGGAAGGCCTGGGCGTCCAGGGGGGCCCTGCAGACAAGAGGCCAAGAGAGACGAGTCAGAGTGCAACCAGGCCAGGGCTGGGCTGCAGCGAGAATGAGGGCGTCGGAGAAGTGGCCCAGCCGGGAAACGCACTGGACACACACAGAAGCTGCGAGACCCCGTGGCAGGAATGTTTCAGAAACCCCAGCCCGGAGAAGGGAGGGGCACGGCTGTGGGCTGAGGATCAGAAAGGCTTTGGAGGGAGGGATAAGAAGGGAGGGAGGTCTGAGGTGGATGTAGAGGAATCCAGAGACCCAGCAGGCATCCTCTGGGGCCTCAAGGCACAGACAAGGAGCCCGAAGGTGAGGAGGCAGTGTCAGGCTCCTGTCGCTCCAGGAACGCCCCTTCCAGGTCTCCATACCCAACAGGAAACAAGGACTCCAGGCTGAAGGCCCGGTGCCTCCTGTGCCCAGTGGGCCCTCATCCTTAATGGGCTCCAAACGAGCCGCCTGTGCCTGCTCAGATGGAAGACGGGACAGAGCAGCCACTTGCGTGGACAGACACGCAGCAGAGCAGAGCACACGCTCAGCCACAGCAACTTCAAGAACCCATTTATACGCAAACGACACAGTGCCCTCCTCACGCCCAGCCAACCTGGCCACACAGACCTCCCTAGGACTGGATTATCTAGACTAATTCCAGCCAGCTTCAGACCACTATATGCATGTAAAACCAGTAAGATGATTTATTTTCAAAATAATATTTGATCACAAAGCTATTTCACAAAAGCAAGCAGATTCCCAGCTGGCCTAAAGTAGATGAGACTTGTCTTCATAGAGATGAGCGCTTAACCCCCTCTCCCCAGTGAGAAAAGGCTCCACCAGCTACACTCCCGTGTAGCGGATGGGTGCTGGCTCCAGTCTTCCGAATCAGCAACAGCTACACTGAGCATGTGTGTTCGTACCACCCAAGCGAGACGCTCCCTGCCGGGAAACCCATGATGGATTCCCAGTTCCCAGACAGGAACACCAAGAACCTGAGTGGTTCTTCTGGAACTATCCAGAAGGCTGTGGAGCCATCTGGGCCTGAACCTAAACTTGCCTGCCTTTTCTTCACTGGTTGTTTTTTATTGCAGAAGTAACTCCATTTCTTGTGAAATGTCTTAAGGTACAGATTTATAGAGTGAAAGCGAAAGGTCCCTTTTCATCTCCGGATGTAACCAGTGCTCAAGTTCTGTAAGTGCAAAGGCAAAGATGGAGATGCACATGCTGGACACACTAACTAACACGTTCGTCACTATGAGGCCGTGTGGCTTCAGAGTTTTGTTTTGTTTTGTTTTGAGACAGAGTCTCACTCTGTCGTCCAGGCTGGAGTGCAGTGGCACGATCTCAGCTCACTGCAACCTCCGCCTCCCGGGTTCAAGCAATTCTCTGCCTCAGCCTCCCGAGTAGCTGGGATTACAGGTGTCCACCACCAGGCCTGGCTAATTTTTGTATTTTTAGTAGAGACGGGGTTTCACCATCTTGGCCAGGCTGGTCTTGAACTCCTGACCTCGTAATCCACCTGCCTCAGGCTCCCAAAGTGCTGGGATTACAGGCGTGAGCCGCCGCACCCAGCCTCTTTCTTTTTAATGGTACTGTCCCTAAATATTGTGCAATTTGCTCTTGAAATCATGGCCTATCTCTGTAGATCTCCTTGGCAACATCTGTTGCATCTCCCAGGCACAACGGACTCATCGTTTATTTAAGCCATCTTCTGCCGATGCATGTTGGATTGGTTCCAGTTTGCATTGTGACAAACACTGCCCGATAGAACATATTCTGCTAGGTAAGTCCCTCAAAGCAGTGCTGCTGGGTCAAAGAATGTATGTATGTGTATATTTCTTAATTGCTAATGGATACTGCCAAATTGCTCCCAACTGCCATTTTGGAAAACACTTTCAGAAGACAAAAATCGTGTTTAAAAAATAAAGATCCAGAACATGTTTGCCACCCAGGTTTTGTCATTGACATCCAATCCTGATAGCCACTTACAGCTGAGATTCCTGTGTCAGAATCAATTCCAAACCAAACCCTGCATTTAAAATTTGGGGTCAGTGTCTCCCAAGGACAAGCTGCTGTCTGTGCACTGCATGTGTGTAAGTGTGTGTGCATGTGTGTGTAGATGTGTGTAAGTGTATGGGTGTGCATGTGTGTGGCTGTATGAATGCATGCGTGTGCATGTGTGTGAATGTGTGAATGCATGTGTGTGCATGTATGTGACTATATCAATGCATGTGTGTGCATGTGCATATGCATGCATGTGTAAATGCATGTGTGTGCATGTGTGCATGTGTAAATGCATGTGTGTGCATTGTGTGGGTGTACATATGAATCCATGCGGTGTGTGCATGTGTGTGGATGCATGTGCACATGAATGCATGTGTGTGCACGTGTGTGGAATATGTGACTGCATGTGTGTATGAATGCATGTGTGTGCATGCATGTTTGTGCATGTGTGCATTGTGAATGCATGTGTGCATGTGTGTCTGCATGTGTGTATGAATGCATGTGTGTGTGAATGCATGTGTGAATGCATGTGTGTGAATGCATGTATGTGTGTGGATGTGTGAATGTGCATATGTGTACGTGTGTGCATGTGTGTGAATGCATGTGTGTATGCATGTGTATATGTGTGGGAATGCATGTGTGTGCATGTGTGTCTGTGCATGCATGCTCCTGCTCACATGGTGTTGCCGTAGGAAGCCAGGAAGTCTCCTCAAGGCCACTCCTTGTCCACTGCTGTCCATTTCCAAAGACCCTCCTTTCAGCATCCTTCCTGCCTGTTCTAAGCCACAGTGGTGAAAATCCAAACTCCAGGCTGTGAAAGCAACTTCCCTCTCATGCTGCCCCTCACCGACACCCGGAACAATTCCAAAGAATGGGAACATAGATGAACAAGGATAACGTGAAGTCCTAGAAGGAGACAGTGTGGAGAAGAAAGGAAAGAATGTCGCGACCCCCATGAATCCTTCCAAAGTGTTCAAATTTGACACGAGTCCTCATGGCCACCAACATAAACCTGCATTTGCTGTCACTTAGAAACATTGTCAGCAAGCCTTTGCCAAGCCCTGTCATCACTAACGTAAAGACTTTGATCCTTGGGCTGAAAGACACGGCTACACCTCAAAGTCACATTTCCAATTTTCATGACACAAAGCAGGGGCCAGTGATGTGGCTGTTGTCTGTGACAAGGCAGGTGTCAGACACCAAGGGAACGCTCCAGCAGGCCGACACACAGGTCATGTGGAGGCTGCTTGGCTCCAGCCACTGGCAAAATATGGCAAAATAAGAAATCCCACCTTGCCTTTGCTATTTGCGGGTATTTTCCTGTTACTCCATTAGCTGGCCCCCAAATCAGTGCCCTAACTTGGTCAAACAGCAACGTTCTGAAGGCCCTGGCACAGAAGGGCTCTCAGTGTCATACCTATACCAGGTGAAGAAATCAGGCGCCTATTTCAAATGAAGGCACCACTGGTATCTAACAGGGTTTCTTTCCTGAGGACGTCCAGGCGTCTTTTGCACAGAGACGATGTGGCCGGGTGACCAGAGGCCTCACGAAGTAGTTTCCTCTGCCACTGCAGATTCAGCAAGTGAAACTGTCCCCACGAGACCCTCGGCTCAGCCTCAGGGGAGAGGCACAAGGCCTCTTTCCAGGCTGGGATTTGGGTCAAAGCAGTGAGCAGAGAACTCTGAGCCTCTTCTCTTCATAGTGGTGGCAAGTTTGGGAGGAGCTGCAGGACCTGCAGGAGGCTTTGTGTTGAAAAGCTCCCTCCCACTCTCGGAAAGACCTGGAGCAGGAGGGCAGTGTGCGGGCATCTCTCCAGAACCTTTGTGTGCATGTGGTTCTGTCCAGGCCCAACCCTGGGCAGGCCCAGCTTGGGAGTGGCCCGGAGAAGCTCTCAGTGGTCACTTCCTGCTGGACGTCTCCTGGCTGTGCAGAACACGTGCATGACCACGTGCGGTGGGCTGAAGGGTGCCTCATCCAAGGTACGGCCGGGTCCTGAAACACGTGACTGTGCCCTTACTTGGGGTCTTTGAGGATGGGAATGAGGATCTTGAGATGAGATCTTGGGTCCTAAATCCAGTGATGAGTCCTTGTAATGGAAGAGGAGCGGAGACAGCGACAGAGACACAGGGGAGGGCTGCGTGAAGACAGAGGCAGAGACTGCAGAGATGCGCCAGCAAGCTACGGGGGCAGAGGATGGCCAGTGGCCACCAGGAGCTGGAAGAGGTGAGGAAGACCCTCACCTGGAGCCTCCAGAGGGGGTGCGGCCCTGCCTACACCTTGATTTCAGATTTCCGGCCTCCAGAACTAAGAGAGAAGACATTCCTGTTGCTTTAAACCCCAAGTTGGTCATCAATTGTCCAAGGATCCCAAAGAAATGAACCCACTTTTCATTCATTCATTGAGAGGGTTCCTACTGAGCACCTTCCAAGAGCTAGACAGACACTCTTCCAGGAGCCCTAGGGCCCGTCTAAACGACTAGAGGCGGGGCCCTATCAAGAGGCCTGATGCCTCAGACCGCACCCCTCAATCAGAACTAACAAACACAAAATCCACAGGAGCGGCTCTTTATCCATAGGCCACCAACGATCGGGGCTCTGGGTAAGACCTGTGGCCTTGAGGGGCCCACATGAGAAAGACTCCTGGACTTACCCAGCCATTGCCACTAACCAACCATGATGAACACCCTGGCAGGCCCTGCATCAGGTCTGACAGCATAGTGCGCTTGGGGCCAGACATGCAGTAACTGCCAGCTGTCCCTTCACTCTAGAAATGTCCCGAGGTCTTTGCTCCCTTCACCTCTCTCTCCATAAACTGTACTTGATTTTCTTTTCCATATGAGAACGTATACCCTCCAATGAATCTTCCTTTCAACGCCGAGCTCGCTTTGGGAGACACACGCTGCCTCCAGGGCTACAGCAGAGGAACCCACAGTTCCCACAGATCTCCTGGTAGGGCATGTAAGGCTTGGACAGATTCCTATCAGTGGCCTCAAGGGACTAAACTTTGAAGATAAATGTGACTCGAAATGGCCAGAAGTCATTCACGACCAGGCTGCTGGGGAAGCGGGCACACAAGCCTGCAGACCAGCCTCCATGGAAGGGCCACCGTGTGGAGATGAACCCAGACAGTGCATGCGTGTGTGTGTAGATGTGTGTGTGTGCATGTGCACGCCTGGGTGTGTGCACGTATGCATGAGTATGTGTGCAGGTGTGTGAGTGCATGTGTGTGTAAATGTGTGTGCACATGTATGGATGAGTGTGTGCATGCATGCATGAGGATGTGAATGTGTGTGTACATGTGTGGGTGTATGTGTGTGCACATATGGGTGAGCGTGTGCATGAGTGTGCACGTGTGTGAGTGCATGTGTGTGTAAATGTGTGTGAGCATGTATGGGTGAGTGTGTGAATGTGTGTGCGCATGTGTGTGTGTGAGCATACATGTGTGCATGTCTGGGTGAGCGTGTGCACGTGTGTGAGGTGTGAGTGAGCGTGCATGTGTAAGTGCGTGTGCATGCATGTATATGTGAATGTGTGTGCATGTGTGGGTGTGGGTGTGCCTGTATGGGTGTGTGCATGAGTGTGTGCAGGTGTGGGAGAGTGTGCATGCATACGTGTATGTATGGGTGTGTGCATGTACGCATGAGTGTGTATGGGGGTGTGTGTACGTGTGTGCATGTATGGTTGAGTGTCTGCATGTAGGCATGAGTGTGTGTGTGCATGAGTGCATGTGAATGTCAGTGCATGTGTGGGTGAGTGTGCATGCGTGTGTGCTTGAGTGTGTGTGTGAACCTCTCTGAGCAGCTCTGCCAAGATGTCCTGAACACTTCCAAGGACAAGGAGAGACTGAATTAGCATGTCCCATCCACAGGAGCCTGGGAGCCAGGAAAACAAATGAATCCCATGCTGCTCGCTTCTTCCCCACAGCTTTTCTCGAAGCTAAACAGCAGCCGCGTGCTCATGAGTGGACTTGCTCTCTTTGTCATGTTACCAGTGATCTAGCCTGTGTCCTATCCCACCCTGAGTGTAGCTCCAGCAGGCCATGGGGAGGGGACGGCACAGCAGGGCATCACCCCAAAGCTGGTCCTGGGGAGACCACACCAGAACCTGTTAGGTAGAGATGAGCCACACTCTCTGGCTGGGAGGTAGTGACTGCTGTTTTTCAGGGCATGGCTTACATACGAACCTTTTCAAGGCACAGAAAATGCACTCACACAAAATCCCACGGGGAAGGCTAATCCTGGACACATAAAAAAGAGGGGGAAAGGGTTTGAGCCCCTGCTGAGTGACGGAGGGGCTCATAAGACAGCGCCAGGCAGCATCATTATTGCCAGGCTGCTTCTGCACATAATGGGGTCATCAAAGGGTGGGCGCCTCCTCCCAAGGCATCAAATGCATCCGATTATGCAGGGAGCGAGGTGCCCCTGTGTGGCAATCTGGAGAAAGCTGGGGAAACTGCCTCCACTCTGACCCTGAGGCGGCTGGGAAAGAAACCTGCATACTGAATCCCGGGGACTTCCCAGAGGACGATCCAGGCCTCCCAGACGGTGGGACCTGCCCACAGACCCAGAAAGCAGATCGTTACTTTACCCAAAAATAATACATATGCTGCAAATGGAAAGATCTGTGTGAAGTCCATCTTAAGAGCAGCAGATGAGCGGCTGGTCAACACCAGCTGGAGCTCCCGGGAGTCAGTGAGACGGTAAGCAAGCTTATTTCTAGAGGAAAACGTTGAACTCTCCAGTGGACTGCAGAGATTCAGGAGGAGCTTGGCCACAGCATCCTGAAAAATGCAGTCAAATCCACAGTAACACTGGACAGTATTTGGGAGCTGCCTTAAAACACGGGAGTGCCTGGGGTGCAAGGCTTTCGGAGGGGCACGCAGAGAAGGGAAAGGAAGGGACTCGCCTCGAAGATGCTCTGATCACAGGGACCATTTCCTAGGCACAAACATCCGTGGGCGCCAGCTCTGGGGCACACACACGAATGGATGTAGGGGGTGCTCACAAACAGCACAGAGGTGGCACCTGCCTTCTGGGTGTTTCTATCGAGGCTAGCAGGTGTGGGCCCTGGAAGTCCATGGAAGGCGGGACTCACTGGGGCCTGAATCTTTACTGATGGCCCCCAGACCTCTCCTTCCCCTACCTGCCCGAGGAGCCCAGGGAAGGGCTTCACTGGGCAAACACTGCTCAGCGACCCACAGGGGCATGGCACTGCCACCATGGGATCATAGGGAACCTTCACAAATGCATAGCCTCATGATTTCAGACCCACTGATGTCTGACTATATTCTCGGATGCCCAAAAGAGTCAGCCCCTACAGAAACGCACTGGCAGGTGGCACAGAAGCCGCAAGAAACCCAGGCCAGAGAGGGGCTGAGTAACGGCCACCTGGCCCGCAGCTCCCCTGGGGACTCCCAGCTCTCTCGGGTTTCTTCTGAACCTCAAAGTAAGAGAGGTCACCTTCCTTCTGCCACAGGAGATCTGGGTTCAACCCCAGTTCCACCTCTATCTCCCTGCGGGCTTTAGCACATTGCCCCAGCTGTGCACCTGCTCACCAGTCACCTGAGGGAAATGGGATGAGACAATGGCTGTCTCCACCCGGACACAGCCGCTCCAGATCTCCCATCTCGAGATTCCCAGCTCTTCCTCCAATGCCTTTACTAATTAATTCTTGCTGTCTAACCATGCCTGGTTTGTGCCTTTTCTTCCTCACTGGATGGTGAGTTTCTCAAGGCAGGCCCCACTTCTGTGCCTCTCCTTGCACCCTGCTCCCTGCAGGCAGCCGTGGGCACAAGAGCAAGAAAGGGTTTGAGGTGCTAGAAGGCAGATGCAGCATAGAAGGTTGTCTAAGGGGAGCAGTGGGAGAGTGTGCAGGGCCCACCAGTGTGAAGGAAGCGACGCCCAGGGCTAGTCAGTGGAGGCACAGGGTGCAGGATTCAGCGGCTGGTCAGGGCTGCATGATGCTCAGTGGGATGCCATGGCACAGGTGCACAGACAGCTCCCAGCCAATTGCCACGGCTGCCCACGGATGCCCACAGGGAGCAGGGTGTGAGGAAGGGCACGGAAGTGAGGCCTGTCTTGAGGAACTCACCATCCAGTGAGGAAGAAAAGGCACAAACCGGTCACGGCTACATGGCCCTTGGGGAAGGGAGGAAGGGCTGGGGAATCCCAAGGCGGGAGGTTGGGAGCGGCAGGGAGAAGAGGGCTCTTCCAGACCCCAGGGAAAAGGCCCTCCCAGACAGAGGCACGGGAGGCCAAGCAGATGGAGGGGACAGAGCATGCCACTCCCCTGCAGAAGGACTATTTTGTGCTGAAGCCAAATAAGAATCGATGGATGCAACAAGAGTTCTCTTACCTCCCCCTTTCTGCCTAAAAGCAGGGCATTACCCCCTCCTCCCACCCCACCCTCCCACCTCTGCTTCTGTATCAGGATTTGGAGAGTGCCCCTTATCACCTGAGAGGGATGCCAGCCCCTGATGAATCTGCATCAACAGACTTTGCCAAGATAACCTTAATCTTCCATTTGTTCCTCCGTGGAGTTCCTAGTCACTTGCCCACCATCTGTCACCCCTCGAAGCCCAAACCTCCTTTTCCCTGGTCTAGCCACTTCTCCACATCCTATTGCCTCTTGTTAAAATGGTATATATGCTCCCGAACCCAGGCACTTTTTTTGGTTTTTACTTCTTGTCTGTGAAGCCCCCGTGCATAGATTAAAAGTGTTAAAATCGTATGTCTCTTCTCTTGTTAATCTGTCTTTTGGAGGCCCCAGATGCTCAACCTCCGAGGGTAGAGAATGTTTCTCCGCTGTACAGGAACCTGAGCCCGGTCCACCGCAGGCTGCACTGCAGGGCCCCACCCACAGCCAGTGATCTTTCACAGCTGATTAGCGGGCATCGAGCAAGATCTGGACATCAAGAGGACGCTGAGCTGTGAGCAGGGATGGCTTCCTGAACAAGGCTGGCCAGAGCTGGACCCAGAGGGGTGGGCAGCTCTCAGCTCCTGGAACCAGCACCCCTCCCACTGGAAGGGCCCTGGGGAGGCTGGTGGGCTCCAGGTCTCTCCTCCGACTCCACGGATGGCAGACCCTGGAGGAATTGGTTCCTCTGCCAACCCCAACCTCAGTCCTCATGCTCCTGGACCCTGATTGAGTTTGAGGAGGACCAGCTCCTAAACCAACGATATTCTCCAGTCAGGGCCCTGGACTCCTCCACGGCAGCTGGGTTGGTCACGGTGTCACAAGGCACTGGCAGGGCCACCCACCAGTGACTCCCAAGCCAGGATCAGCCCAAAGGCAGGGACCCCGTGGTGAGGTGTGAACCAGCACCCCTCTGGTTCACACCATTGAGATCCCCAGGCTAGACCAGTGCCCAGCACTGCAGGCACTCAGTACAAATCTGTATGCTGGATGGATAGAAGGAGGACGGAGCCGTGGAACACCACTGAGGCAGTGTCAGTCAGCATCGGGGTGCCCTGTGTGTCAGCCGGCATTGGGGTGCCCTGTGTGTCAGCCGGCATCGGGGTGCCCTGTGTGTCAGCCGGCATCTGGGTGCCCTGTGTGTCAGCCGGCATCGGGGTGCCCTGTGTGTCAGCCGGCATCGGGGTGCCCTGTGTGTCAGCCGGCATCTGGGTGCCCTGTGTGTCAACTGGCATCTGTGCCCTGTGGATACCACCCTGTCCTACATCTGGGAGAGAAAACAGCTCCCAGTGCCATGCAATGCACTCTCCTTTGCATAGGAACCCAGCCACACCTGTGGGCCCATCTGCAGGCAGCTCTGCGGAGGGGGAGCTTGGTCATCGCCCCATCTCACACGAATCTGTGGGGAGGGGTCTCCAGAGACAGCTGGGGTGGCTGCAGCCCCCAGCACAGAGCTCTAGCTGTGCCGGTCCTGGCTGGGCAAGAGCAGCGGCCACTCGCTGTTGCCTGTCTGGAGTTTTGGAGATGTGGCTGCCAGGCCGGGGATGCTGTGAAAGCTTTGTGCTCCAGAGGCCAGCCAAGCCCCCACCCCGTTCCGCTTCCTGCCACGGCCCTTGCCATGGAGCAAGACCCGCCTCTTCTGGGCCCCCAAATCCCTGACCGTGAAAAGCAACGCGGCAGAGAATCTTTCTGTGTGGTCCAATCTGATGTGTACTGCCCTCAGAGGTCACCCAGCCACACAGAACGGTAACAGCCTCCTCCCGCATTGCTGACCCAAATCCTTCTCCTCCAAAGGCCGGCCTCAGTGCTCCCATCTCCTACCCAAGCAAGCATCCCCACTGGCTCGGCTCTTGCTCCCAAGAAGGCTGCAGCCACCTGCCCCTGCGTCCTGCTGCCTGACCTCACCTGTCCTGCACCTCCCCAGCTTTCCAGGGGTACTGAGCGCCTGTAAGAACCTCCAGGTCCAAGGCCAGGACTTACTGTCCTGGGCCCTGCCCCGCCTTTCCTGAGCACTGCTGCAAAGCCACCAGGCACTGCACAAGACACTCCCCAAACGCCTCCCCGTGGAGTAACCTGGGAAGCATCCCTAGCCACTGCGCTGACATTACGAACCACCTTCCCACACGACCAGACCTTGCCCTGCATCCACCCACAATAACACCCACAAGGTCCTCACTCTGCTCCGGACAGCAGGCAGGGCCCTGGCATGAACACCCGTGAACACCCACACGCAGACCTTGTTTCTCCCACCCACAACCCAGCCGTCCAGGAATCAGTTCTTAGTCCTTCTGCACTCAAATCCACATTCATTCCAACAGCAGGAAAGAGAGAAAACTCCCGCCCCGCCGGACACGAGGAGGCTGCAGTACTCGGAGCGCCCACCAGGTGTCAGAAGGAAAACGCCGCAGCCAGGCAGCGGCTCTCCATCTCCTCCCGCGGCGAGGGACACCCGAGGACGCCTCTGAGCCTGTGAGCCAGGTGCCAGCCAGACCAAGTGAGTTCCCAAACCCAGCAAGGAGGGCGGCCGATTCCACGTGGTGTGGCTGCCTGGGGGCGAGGAGTGGGCAAGGCCCTGGAGCCATCCGCTGTGGTTACTGCTGCTGCTGCTGCTGCTGCCGTTTGCTGGACACCTGCGGGGTCCTGAGGCCACCGTCTGGGCTGAGCACTGGCAGGCTCCCTGGGCCCCGAGGGGCCCCACTCTCCCTACAGCCACAGTCAGCCCCAGAAACATCCGAACAGGGCTGGTGTGAGGAGTGCCTGGGCGAGGGGGGATTTGAAGACGCAAGTCTCTGGGTCACCTCCACAGGCAGGGACGGCTCGGGTCACAGTGTGGAGAGGAGGCATGGGCAGCCCCACACCTCATGATCTCAGGAAAGACAGTCAACCTCTTACCCTTTCTCCAGGGTCCCCGACTTGGCCAGTGGGACCCATGGTTCCTGGAGGTCCGGGAAGACCCTAGAATTAAAAATAAAGTTGGGGCAGAGTTAGAAGATGGGGCCGCAGGGCAAGATCCGATTTCCACCTGGCCGATGAAGGCAGAGGTGGGTGGGAGAGCGCTGGCTCCCAGGGGATCTGCAAAAGGGGAGAGCCCCCCTTTTTTCCATCCAGGAGACATAAGGGGTGTCGCCAACCCCACCCCACCAAGCGCACCTTCTGCAAGTCACAAGATAAAGCCGGATACTCACCGCAGGGCCTTCCGGGCCAGGCGGACCCTCAATGAGCATGCCCTGGGGAGACAGACAAAGGGCGTCTGAGACCACGGCCCATCCCTCCCGACACCCCAGACCCCAGTGGACGGCCTTCAGCTGTGTGCACAAGAGGCCCTGGCTCAGTTCCTGCTGTCCAGGGGAGTCACGAGCACAGACTACAATGGGGGCCTGTGGTGGGGCCTCAGTGGCTATCCTCCTAGCACTCCCGGGCAGAAGAGCAACCCGGGCCAGCGGCCAGTGACAGACACAGGCTGCCTCAAGACCAACGCCATGAGAAGCACCTGAAGACGCCGAGATGAGGAAAAGGAGCCGAGACCACCAGGCTCCCCGCATCGCCCTGAAGGGGAGTGCCAGGCAGGCCCACCAGGCCACAGCCATTCGAGGGAGGAGGTGGATGCCAGGACAAGGGGACTCGGGTGGATTTAGGAAGGATGAGGGAAAAATAGGTGCCCCAGCCCCGGGCTGAACTTCTGCCCCCAGCCAGGACCACCGTCAGGCCCCGGGGCTGCAGCCTCCAGACCCCGCCTCCCTCCAGGTAACAGGTGCATCCTCCCATGCACACAGCAGCACAGAACCCATGGGAAACCCTGCCAAGTCCACCTGCCCACTCGGCCCTCCTCCTTCGCCCTCACCTCGCCACAGGGCCCACCTGCCTCAAGCACACCCAGGCCTCACTCTAACCCCAATGCGGACAGGGCCTCCTGGCCCCTGGGTCAGCCTGAGCCCCGGGAAAGGCAACGTGGATGGCTGTGAAGGCAGCGGTGGGAGCGGCTCCCTGCAGGATGGGGCTCCCTGCCCTGAGACCCCCACTTCCGACCCCTTCCCCAGGGCAGGATTCCTCTCTCCACTTCTGACCTGGCAACGCCAGAGTCAGGTGCCCCCAATGCCCCAAGAGTCTTCCGTGTTCCATGACGACTTCAGGGCAACTGTTCCTCAAGGGACTTGCTCTGACAGATGGGAGCCAGGTGCTACTCAACAAGACAGTGGAGAATGACCCCAAGGCAGCCAGAGATCTTTGAGGCAAGCTAGGACCCGGGGGGCCACGTTTTCAAAGAGGTACCCAGGAACTCAGCATTCCCTGCCCTGCACCCCTTCAAGTGTCTGCTCCCCACATTTGCGACACAGCACGCGTCAGCCGCCCAGCCAAGGCTCCAGCAGGCCCAGGGGCAGCTCTGGCTCAGCTCTGGAGGGTGTGGGTGTGGCCTCAGCGACACCCATGGGTACTGATTATCCTGCAGCTGCAGGGAAGGAAGGCAGGAACTGCGGCCATGGAGCCCTCCACCTACAGGTCAAAGGGTGGCATGGACAGCCTGGGGTCCCACGCAGAAACCGGCCACAGGGGCGGAGGCTCTGCAGAGAGTTCCCTAGGATGACGCCTAGTGGGGCTATGGAAGTTGAGGCACCGTGGAGACCCCAGGACTGTAGCATCACCAGCATACAGTGGCAGCCTGGGAGGGCAGCAAGGACGAGGCTCCAACTCCTGAGACCTGCTGTGCAAAGCTGTATGAGCAGTGCTGCCTGAGGCCCTGGGGCCGCCTCCACCCAGTGTGTCCAGGAGCTGGCACACCAAGTGAAAGATTATTCTAGAGTTGTCGGACATAAGGTGGTTCATTCGTCCCGTTGGGTTTTGAACTTCCTCGGGGCTGCTACCCCTTTCTTCATGCCTCCCTTTTGGAATGGGAATCTGTCCCCCTCCCCATTGCTATGTAGTTTGGAAGCATGAGGCTTGTTTCATTCCCCAAGCTCACAGCTGGACAGGGATTTGCTTCAAGATAGATAATTTAAGCCTAAGTCTCGCCAGTATCTGATTCGGGTGAGACTCTGGACTTTGAACTTTTGAGTGGATGCTGGTACCGGATGGAGTGAATATAAACTGTACATGAGAAGGATATGAATTTGGGGGCTAGGGCAGAATGTGCTAGGGTTTGAATGTGTCTCCCCAAAAGTCACGTGTTGGAAATGGAATCCTCAATGCAACCGTGTTGAGAGGTGGGATCTTCCGGAGGTGATTAGGCCACCAGGCTCTGCCCGCCTGGGTGGGTGAATGCAGCTATGATGGGAGCAGTCTCGCTAGGGTGGGAGTGGGCTCCTGATGACAGGATGGCAGCAGTCACCTTCTCTCCCGCTCCTTCTCACCATGCAATGCCTTCTGCCATGTGAGGACACAGCAAGAAGCCCTCACCAGATGTGGTCCCTCTATATGTGACTTCCCAACCTCCAGAACTGTGGGTCAATGAAGTCCTGTTCATTCTAAATCACCCTGACTGTGGTGTGCTGTTACAGCAGCTCAAAATGGACTAAGACAGCTCACTTCTGACAAGTCAAAGGTTGTGTCCAGCCAGGCCACAGGCCACCGGAGGCTGCCACCAGAGGTGCTGGGTACCAGGCTGGTGAGGGGACTCCCGGCCAGCGAGGAGGGGCAGATGTCCAGCCAGGCCGCAGGCCACCAGAGGCTGTCACCAGAGGTGCTGGGTACCAGGCTGATAAGGGGACTCCCGGTTCGGGGGGCCGCAGATCTCCCCACCCCTCCCGTCCTGCCTGGGCTGGGGAGCTCTGCACTGTTTACACAGATGCACCCTCAGAGAGACACCCGTGTGTGTGCTGTACACACACAGCTCATCCAAGCAGCCTCCAAGATCCCAGCTTTCCAATTTCCTTCTCTGACAAAGGCAGCTGAGAAAGCCCAGGGCCGGGCTGGGATTAAGGGAGAAACCACTGGCCATCAAGGGGCCGGGGACAGCAGCTGCCTTCCCAGACACACAAATTGCTTTTCTCAGGGAACTGGGGCAATGCGGGCGGGGACCTCGCAGGGGAGCCAACCCCAGATCATCCCAGGTCAGCGTCTGAAGGAAGCTGGGAACAGCTGGATGAATGCGCCTGGGGGAGGAGATGCCTAAACCTTCCCAGGCGAGGTGTGGCCCCGCTCCGGCCCCAGCCCACCCAACCACGGACGCCACTCTCAAAATTCACCCGGCGAAAGAGGAACGAGAGGAAGACGTCTCGATATAGTTAATGATATTGCACTGTAGATGTCATTTGCCAAAAGAGTAGACTTTAGGCACTCTTACCATGAAGAAGAAAAAGAGGCAGCTATGGGGTAGTGGTGGTGGGTGCAGGATCACTTCATTGTGTCTGTGCCTGGGTAAGTGTATCAAACATGCTGCACACCTTCAATGCACACAATTTTTTTTTTTTTTTTTTGAGATGGAGTCTCACACTGTCACCCAGGCCGGAGTGCAATCTTGGCTCACTGCAACCTCCGCCTCCCGGGTTCAACTGATTCTCCTGCCTCAGCCTCCAGAGTAGCTGGGATTACAGGCGCCCACCACCACGCCTGGTTAATTTTTTTGTAGTTTTAGTAAAGATGGGGTTTTGTCATGTTGGTCAGGATGGTCTCGAACGCCTGACTTCAGATGATCCGCCTGCCTCAGCCTCCCAAAGTGCTGGGATAACAGGTGTGAGCCACCACGCCCGGCCGAATGCATACAATTTTAACAAAAGAAATAAAAGACCTCAGACCTGGCAGAACTCAAGACAATCTCAACAGAGGGTCCACCCATCTGGTGAACAGCACATATTTAAAAAACAAAAAACAGCATCAAGTGGAGACGGTGATTTGGATGCCCCTAACGGAGACGGTGATTTGGATGCCCCTAACAGACGTGGCCCAGGTAACATCAGCCACTGAGTCTGGGGGCTTCCTGGCTGGGAGCACAGGGATAAGGATGAACCTGTCTCCTCTCGGTTCTGTGGATCCCTGTCCTTTGAGGGAGCCTCTGCGCTGGCTGACAATGAGAGGGGGCGGGACTGAGTGGGAAAGACCTGGGCACGCCCCTGGAACAGATGCATCTCCCAAGAGGGAGCTCAGGTGGGGCAGACAACAGACACCCCCTTCCACCGGCCGGGATGCCCGCAGGGCCCCAGGACCTGGCCATCTGTTTATGTGCAGCTTGGACCCAAGGACATCTGGCAGTGCTCCAGGTTGAGAAATTCCAACTGTTTATGTGATCTCTGCAGGGGGCCTGGCCAAAGGCCCCGGGACACTTGGAGCAGGCTGGGGCCCGGGGGAGGGAATCCTTCCTAACTGCATCCAGACGGCTGCTGCTTTTCTCAACAAAGGCGAACTGGACTTTCCGGAGCCGTGATGTTCCTGTGGGGCCACCTCAACTCTCGGCCCTCTCCTCGGCCCACCCTTGCCCACTGCTGGCTTCCCGGGGGCCTAGCAGTGGAAAACTTGTGCCCACCCCACACTCCCAACCCCCTCCTGGAGCCCAGACACCACGTTTACACTCACAGAGCCAGCTCACTCGGGAACGTGAGCCAACACGAAGCTCATTCAAAGGTTTCGGTCCAGCCCTCCCAGAGCGGGGAGGGGAAACCGTACTGGGATCCTGCAGAGCCAGGGGCACCTGCCCACCCTGAGATCCCATCTTCCTTCCTGAGCAAGGACACCCTTTCACTGAAGCAATGGGGACAGCACAAAAGAAGCCCAAAGCCAACCTCAAGTCCACCTGGGGGCCAAGACCGTCTGGGGAAATGCAGCCGGATGTCCCACCTCTCAGTAACAAGTGTGGCTCGGGGCTGGGACCTTGGATGCAGCCTCTGCTGTTGTTCACCTTCTGGCAAACACCCCTGGGCAGAGCAGAGCAGGCCGGCAGTCCCCTGCTTCTGGGTGGGTCCGCCCAGGTGGACAGCTGTCACTCTCCCCCGCAGCCACTCTGCTCCCTGGGCCCAGGCCTGGCTCTGAGGTTTTCCACATTGCTGAGCAGGGGAACCCTGGCCTCAGAGTCTCCCTTCATGCCTCGGCACCCCCTTCCCTGCAGCCCATGACCCTTCTGCCTCAGACAAGCTCTGTCTTCCCTGGACCCCCAGAGAGCACTGGAAAGGGGGTCTGAGAAAAGGATGTGTCTGTAGGCACTGGCAGGTCCCACCCCTGGGCTGGGCCTGCAGCAAGGGCGTGGAGCCCCACGAGAGCCATCCAGATACTTCCATAGGCCAGGAAGGGGTGAAGCCCTGGACCCTGGGAATTCCACCCCAGAGGTGGGACACATCCCGTCTGCCCTGGCCACGGGCTTCAAACAGATTCCAGGGGGATAAAGGCCTGCTAAGTGCCATCCGTCAAGGTTCCAAGAAAATGTCCCCAGCTCTGCAGGAGGGTGATGGGTCACCATGACTGCACATTCTGGGAACGGCAAGGTCAGGGGGCTTCTGGGAGCCCCAGGGTGTATCCTGAGCTCAGCCCTCAGGAACTGAGTCCTGGCGGCAGAACAAACAGCCGCCCCCAGCCTCGTGACTGGCTGTGGTGCAGGACGCGCACCTCCTCCTATGGGTACTTGGACACCATGGCAGGGTGGGCCTTGGCGATGGCTCCTCCCTGCTCTCAGGTCATGCCCACCACATGCAGCTGCAGGACTCCCTGCCCAGCTGATCACAGGGCATCTTGCCCGCTGGCAGCGGGGTGGGGTGTCAAGACCTTAGTGGTTCTGAGACCCCAGGGAGAACTGGAGGCCTCCCAGCCAGGCCATGGCCCCCTGAGGGACAAGGACATCCCAGTATGGGGCAGGGCCCCCACCAAATGCGCCAACCCAGGAGGGGCATCTAGAACGTCCTCCGCTACAGTCCCACACTTGAGGGCGTTATCAACAGTAACTTTTTTAACTCTCCCGTGATCTCATTACCTAACATAGTTGGGTTTTGCTCAGCTGGAATTTCAGCACAGTGCTGTTTTATTTCATTCCCTTGACAAAGTTTCATAAACAGTATTCCATGTTTCAACAGCTTCTGCAAACTTTCTCCAAACGGTTGCATAACAGATGCGGAGAGGTACGGCCACGTGTTAACTATTCCCTACCACTGCCGCGCGCATCTTTTACAAGGGATGGGCCATTTACATCCTCTCCTCCACCCCTCAAAGGGGACTCCACTTCCACTGGACAGCTCTGAGCTGCTTTTCATCCCAGGTGAAACTGACAAGCACTGAGATGCCTAGAGTTTGGGTGCAGGACCAGCTTTGATCAGCACCTATCCCGCCCCCTCCATCACAGTCCAGAACATCCCCTACCTGAGGGGATTCTTCACAAGTCCTGGTGACGAGTGGTGCGTGGACTCCACGAGACCAGGTGGTTCCTCAAAGTGACCCAGTGCTCGCAGGTGCAGGGGCCCACGGACCTGGTCATGCCCTACACACCCGCCGTGCCCCCAAGCAGCGGATGCCCCGGCACAGGGAGACAATGAGAAAACATCCTCACCGGCTCGATAATCGCTGGTTCTCCCTTTTGGCCTTTCTCGCCCCGAGGTCCTCCAATCTGGGGGTGATAAAAGGCAGATGGAGAGAGAATCGGAGAGAAAAGTGAGAAAGAAAGTCCAGATTACACAAAATCTGCCCGATTTCACAAGGCCGAGAGCGCTATCATAGCTGGGCATCTCCCCAGGCCCAGGAGCATGGCAGGAGCGCGACAAAGGCCAGGCCCACGGGAGCCCGTGCGACTAGTAACGAAGAAACAGGCCACGATGCACACGCTATTCAGAGCAAATTCGAGGCACTGAGGTCTCTTTAAAAATACAGTTTTGGACACAGGGTGCAACACTTGAGCTGCCCGTAGAGCTCCACCCCTGAGGAAGCTCTTAGGCAGGAGCCCCCATGATGCCCCGCCAGCCCCCCAGCCCCACCCGGAACGGGGGCCTGCACCCTCTCACCCCTTCGTAGATGGTATCCTGGTTCGCCGGCATTCCCGGCCCGATCTCTGATGGGGAGTTGGTGGGGTCGTAGTAGGGGTCGTAGTAGTTCTCGTCAAGGTTCCTGATCGTTTCCTCAGTGAACTCCCCCTCCAAGTCATCCGCACCTTCCCCTGGAGGCGGAGCTGGCTGCAGAGGGAGAGGAAGGCGCAGGGTCGCCTCGCAAATGCACCAGGCACTGCCTCTCCATCAGGCCCTGGGCAGGCACTGTGGCTATCCCGTCAACCGGGCAGAGATCCCAGATCCATCAGGCCCTGTGCTGGTGGCACCATGGCTACCCGGTCCACTGGGCGGAGACCCCCCTCTGGGAGAGACCGCCTCTGAGGGCTCCAGGTCTGACAACTCCAGGACTTCAAGACCAGCAGCCTCCTAAGCTACACAATGCCTGGAGTCTGGAGTCCAACCCACAAGGAGAGGTCCCGTGTCCCCTGGCGGCCTCTTTATGCATCTTCTCCCTCCCACAATGAAGAATTATCACCCCAGACTGCCCTGGCATGAGGGCACACCACGGAGCTGGCACACCATGGAGCTGGCACACCCGTGCACCCGCTCAGGCAGGGGCTCCACCCCACAGCCCCAGGGTCTTGCGATAATGCATCCCAGTGCGGTGCTGCAGACGCAGGGGTCTGGACCTGCTGGAATGAGGTGTCCTCTCTGGCAGTGGAGATTCTGCATCACACAGTGGCTGTGTTAAGCATCGGCCATGTGCTACATGCTATGCAAGACTCCTCCCGAATCTGAAAACTTCACAGCCCCCAGAGACAGGAACTGTCAGTGCCATGTTGGAAAGGAGAACCCCGAGGTCCAGAAATGCGAGCTAACTTTCCAAGGTCTCGGGCAGAGCTTTCAGGCCTGTCAGCTGACAGTCAGCCCCCATCCCAGCCAGGGCGGCCCCAGCTCCTGCTTCACTGTATTTGTCTGGATCCTGGCTCCCAGCCCCATCCTGCCTGGCCACACCCAGGCCACAGGCAGGGACTCTGTCCACAAGCCACCCCCCTCCTCATCCAATTTCCACCTGAATCCTCAAAGACCGGAAGGGCTAGGGTCATTCTACCCATTTTCCAGGTGAAAAATTGACCACATTGAGATCAACCCAGCAAACTAGGGATTCCAGACTTGTTCAGCAGTGGCCTCCCCTGGGGAGTATGACACTGCCCAGCTGCAAAGGGCCCAGGGCCAGGGTGTGGCAGAACACAGGGGCCACCCGAGGACACCAAGGTGAGAATTGGAGTAAGAAGGGAGCTCAGCACTGTGGCCCCAGCCCCGGCCCTTGGCCCACTGCCCCAGACCAAACCAACGGGAAGGAAAGACATTACGTCGGAGGAGTTGGAGGTGCTGGCGGTGCTGGTGGGCATCTCGGCCCCGGCGCCTGGGTCTGTGGGCTGGTCGGGGTTCCCCTCCCCCTCGCCATAGGTGAGGTCATCGTAAGGCGAGGGTGTGTAGTAGTCCTCACTGGGCACGTAGTCATAGTCCCCGATGCCAACGTCCTCTTCCTTCCCAGCCCCTTCACTGGTTTCAGGCACGGGAGCAGCTTCCGTGGGGGTCGGGGTCAGCTCCTGGGAGCCAAGAGCAGAGACAGCTGGAGTCAGGGTGGAGGCTGGCAGCGGTGCCAGGTCTAGGACTTGCCGCATGCCCGGGTGCAGGCATCTCAGTGGCAACACCTGGAGCCCGGGCCTATCAAGAGGCCCAGAGACTCGGTGCAGGGGCCGCCCCCATCCACGGGGCTTGGGGGCAGAGCAAGTGGGAAGAAGGCAGCCCAGCTGCGAGCCCCCAGTCACTAAGCGTGCTCAGAATGGACTCAAACCCACCCAGTTACACACCAGAAAAGGGCAAATCATATCTCAATATTGAAAAAACAAAAGTAGCAAAACATTCCAGGCTCTCAGAGCAATGTGAGATGACCAGGTCACCTTTCCCCGGAAGATACACACATGCTCGCACACGCAGGTTCATGCACACCCGTGCCTATGTGCACACACGCTCACACACACACACACACACGCAGGTTCATGCACACCTGTGCCTGCCTGCACACACGCTCACACACACACACACACACACGCAGGCTCATGCACACCCGTGCCTATGTGCACACATGCTCTCACACACACACACACACAGGTTCATGCACACCCGTGCCTGCATGCACACATGCTCTCACACACACACACACACACGCAGGTTCATGCACACCCATGCCTGCATGCACACACGCTCTCACACACACACACACGCAGGCTCATGCACACCCGTGCCTATGTGCACACACGCTCACACACACACACACACACGCAGGTTCATGCACACCCGTGTCTGCATGCACACACGCTCACACACACACACACACGCAGGTTCATGCACACCTGTGCCTGCATGCACACACGCTCTCACACACACACACGCAGGCTGATGCACACCTGTGCCTATGTGCACACACACTCACACACACACACACACACACACGCAGGTTCATGCACACCTGTGCCTGCATGCACACACGCTCTCACACGCACACACACACAGGCTCATGCACACCCGTGCCTATGTGCACACACGCTCACACACACACACACACACGCAGGTTCATGCACACCCGTGCCTATGTGCACACATGCTCACACACACACACACACACACACGCAGGCTCATGCACACCCGTGCCTATGTGCACACATGCTCACACACACACACACACACACACACGCAGGTTCATGCACACCCGTGCCTGCATGCACACACGCTCTCACACACACACACACACGCAGGCTCATGCACACCCATGCCTATGTGCACACACGCTCACACACACACACACACGCAGGTTCATGCACACCCGTGCCTGCATGCACACACGCTCACACACACACACACACAGGTTCATGCACACCTGTGCCTGCATGCACACACGCTCTCACACACACACACACGCAGGCTCATGCACACCCGTGCCTATGTGCACACACGCTCACACACACACACACGCAGGTTCATGCACACCCGTGCCTATGTGCACACATGCTCACACACACACACACACACACACGCAGGCTCATGCACACCCATGCCTGCATGCACACACGCTCACACACACGCAGGCTCATGCACACCCATGCCTGCGTGCCACATGCTCACACACACTCGTTCATGCACACACGCACACCACCCATGCTCACACCCCACCCTCTTTACCTCTGACAATGGCTCTGAGGCTAGACAGCCTCCTCCCCAGGAGGACACCCACCCATGTGCAGGACACCCACCCATATGCACTCCTGCACGGGGCCCAGGCCCTGCTAGGTGTGACCCTCCAGCTCTCACTGCCGCTCACACACCCTCACAACCCTCCCCAATTTCAGAGGTGAGGGGATGACAGCCCAGAGCGGGGAGGACCCGAGGCTGACCTCAGACTGCACCATCCCCTGGGGGAGCCTCTGAGCTCTCCTCTCTCCTCTCCCACCATAGCTGCACCTACACTTAAGGAGCCCGAGAACCAAATTCATCCTGGGCCTGCTCGAGCCCTGTGCCTGGTACAGGGTGGGGACCGGGGCCGGGGCCCAGAGATGCTGGCAGATGCTCCCCTGTATACCTTGCATCTCCCAACGTCCTCCTCACGGCAGAAAGCCCGATACGCCCCGTGACAGCAAAGCTCGGACAGCAACAGCCGGCTCCTTCACTGAGCTGCCCCCGCAACCTTCACAGCTCGGACAGCCCCCAACAGCTGGCTCCCTCACTGAGCTGCCCCCACGACCTTCACCAGACAGCCCCCAACCCTCCACCCTGACACAACCTCTCCCGGCCTCGCCCTCCCCTGCACCACAGCCTCGAGGGACCCAGCCCAACCCAGTCCCCTGCTCAGCCCAGACCTCGGGGACCTCTGTGGTTTCTCTGGCAGCTTCCACGGGCTTCTTGCTGGGGGTGGGCTCCTTCCCTAGGTCTTCTGGGTCTTCGTAGTAGGGGTATTCGTAGTAATAGGTCTCACCCTCGCCGTCTCCTTCTGTGTACTGAAAGCAAATTGCGGCCCCGTGAGGAAGCAGCGGAGCCCACAGAGCAACCAGCCTGCTGTCCTTCCGCAACCTCCAGATCTGGCTGCGAAGATTGCGCGCCACGATGCCCTGTCCAGCCCCAGGCGTGAACCTCCCCGTGGGTCCCCGGATGGGGTTCCTCCCTCTCCAGCAACTTGGAAAGCTGACGCAGCCTCATCAGAAGCACAAGAGAGAAAGTGGGGGGGGGGACACCAGGTCCCCTCGAGCAGGCAGAGAAAGATGAGCCCTCAAAGGTGAAGGCTTCTGGCCCTTTGGAACCCAGGCCAGAACAATCAACAGAATGGCAGTCTGTGCAGCCGTCACCATGTCACCAGCAGGCTCCCGAGTCTTCAGCCCCAGGCCTCAAAGCCCAGGGACCCCACGGGAAGGGTTTCACTGGGACAGAGTAGGCCTTGTCCTGAGCCCATTCCCACACCAGGAGCTGGGAGGAGCCTGGCAGGAGGCCGGGGCAGCAGGGACTCAGCTGGGAGCTCTGTCCTGCCCCTCCTGGGGTTTGTAAGATGAGCCTGGGCCATGGGGTTCCACAGCATCCTGAAAGCTACCCTTCCTTCTCTCCTGACTGGTGGTGAAAGAAGGAAGACCCAAGGAGAAATAAACAGGATTTAATATTACGGATGAGAAATGAGAGGCAATGGGCCCAGGGCGTGGGAGAGCATTTTCATGCAGAGGTGATAGGAAGAGCTGCAAATAAGAAAAACTGCAGTGCCGCGAGGGTGTGGGGCGGGAGGGGGAGGACAGCTGACCCATGGACATGGTGGAAGAGGGACAAAGGTGTCAGGCACGTGGCTGCCACTCTACAGAACACCCTACACTCAAGGGATCCGAGGGCTCGCCATTCTACAGTAGACAAGCCCAGGCTGTGTCCTCTTTGGCGAGCTGCACATGGCCTCTCCAGTGGATCCAGTCCATGGGGGACAACTGTGGCATCTGTGCTCACAAATACCCCATCAAGGTCAAGCCCAAGGGTGAGAGAGCACTGGGCATTCACCATCAAGGAGCTTGTTCAAAAGGTTAAAGGAGAGGGTTATTGATGACAAACTCTGTGACCCTATCATTCAGGACAGTGCTATTTAGTAAAGTGAGTCAGATATCCCAATGTTTACCTCCTAGGTACCTCTGAATTCTCACCCAGTGGATTTATTTAAAATAAGGGTCCCATGGCTTATATGTCCCTTCACCAACCATCCCAAGTAGTCTGCTCATGCCCTCCAAGATCCCAGCCAGAGTTAACTCACATATTCATCTGGATTGGGGTCCTGCGACTGTGGGGTGTCAGGTACTGCAGTGTCACAGTCAGGGCTGTAGTGCTCACAGTAATCATAAGCTGCCCGGTGGTCCGAGACAAAGAGCAGCTGCTGGATGTCACCCTGGAAAAGAACAGACGCTCATGAAAAAGCAGCTCACAGAGCACTCGCATGGGGACCTGGGAGACACAGCCCCATGCCTTGAAGCAGGGCAAAGTCCAGACCAAGCCACGAGACGAGCTTGTCCTCAGAGCCAAACATTCTCCCTAGAAGCTGCCACTCACAAAAGACATTCAAGCTAGGCTGGCCCATCTATCCATCCATCCATCCATCCATCCATCCATCCATCCATCCATTCACTCATCCATCTACCCATCCATCCATCCATCCACTCATTCATTCATCCATTCACCCATCTATCCACCTATCCATCTACATCTACCAGTCCTTCCATCCATTCACCCACCCATCCATTCACCCATCCACTCATCCATCCATCTATCCATCCATTCACCCATTCACCTATCTATCCATCCATCCATAAACCATCTATCCCTCCTCCCATCTGTCCACTCACTCACTCATCCGTCCATCCATGCATCCATCCATCTGCATATATACATGCTTCCATCCATCTACCTATCCATCCATCCATCCACTCATTCAATTCATCCATTCACCCATCTATCAACCTATCCATCTACATCTACCAGTCCTTCCATCCATTCACCCATCCATCCATTCACCCATCCACCCATCCATCCATCTATCCATCCATTCACCCATTCACCTGTCTATCCATCCATTCATTAAACCCTCTATCCATCCACTCCTCCATCCATCTGTTCACTCATTCACTTATCCATCCATCTGCATATACACATCCTTCTGTCCATCTATCCATCCATCCACTCATCCTTCAACCCATTCACCCATCCATCCACTCATCCATCTACCTATCCACCTATCCATCCATCCACCCAGCCATCTATCCACTCATTAATTCATCCATCCATCTATCCATCTAGATACATACATCCTTCCATCCATCTGTCCATCCCTCTACTCATCCTTCCACCCATCCACCCATCCATTCATCTGTCTATCCACCCATCTACCCACCCAGCCATCAATCCACCACCCATTCACTCATCCATTTATCGACACCTGTTGAGCACCTGCCAGATGCCAGTGCAGTGCTGGTAGCTTTTGCCTGTTGTGAGAAACAGCCTGCACTCTCACCCACCCTAGATCCCGAGGGCTTGGAGGTACCCTGCCTCCTTTGCCATTACCCCTCAACCACTAGAGGAGAGAGTATTTTTAAAGAGGTGATGTCTGGTTTATCAAAAAGTTAAAACTAGAAATACCATATGACCAGTAATTCCAATCTCAGGAACTGAAACAGGTGCATAAACAATTCACCCAAATCAGTTCACCCTCCAAACAAAACAGGGACTCAAACAAATAAATGTATACAAGTGTTCATAGTAGCATTAGTCACAATGGCCAAAAGATAAATGCAACCCACATGTTTACCGACAGCTAAATGGATAAACAGAGTGTGGTATATGCATAGAACGGAATAGGAATATCATTCAACCACAAAAGGGAAGGAAGTACCGCCCCACCCTACAAGGCGGGTGAACCCACGCTGCTAACAACTGAACTTTCGGATTCATTGTGAGCAGCCTACAGTCTAACTGTGTCAGCCAGGAAAAGCATGCAAGCACTTATTCCTTCTTCCTCTAACCACAATGTGTAAACAATTTATTCCATTATTCTCTCACCATGATGTGTACACAGCAGAAATAAAAGGGCTGCTACTAGGAATAAGAAATGCAGGTCTCATAAACGCTATCTGCAGAGATGAAGATGACAGGCACGCTAGGAGTCACCCTGGCAGCACCCTGGATGTTCCAAAGCAGAGGATCTTTTGACCATAATCAGATGCATAGAAGCTGACCAATACAGTAATGCTTATAGTAATGACAGTGATGACGATTTAGATCATGTTTACCACAGATCAAGTACTAGGTAAAGAGCCTGCATGTGGTCTCTCTGTGCCCTCAAGAACCCTATGAATTGTGTCCGACCAATCCCCACTCTACAATAGAGGAAACCGAGGCTCTGTGAGGTCACCTGTCCAGGGTCCCCCAGCGGGTGGGGCAGGATCAGCCCAAGGCAGCCTGCAAGATGCCAACCACTGCGCGCCCCACCACACTCAAGGGAGGGAAAGGAACTTGGAGGACCAGGTCCGGGTGCTGGCATCCCGCCACCGGAGACGGTGCCGCAGGCAAGGGGACTTGGGGCAGGGCCAGGTGCTGGGTGCCCTGGGTCTGAAGCCCATCTTGCCACCCTGCATCACATCTGCACACTTTTCCAGAGCCACAGTAGCCAGCGGGCTACAGGGTCAGGGTGCCCAACCCCATCTGGAGGATGGCAAGTTCTCCACGGTTCATCCGAGCCTGGTTCATCTGAGCCGTCACTCCATCCAGGCAGAGGCACCACCTCCCCCCGCCGAGGCCCCTCTCTGGGACAGGAGGAGTCTAGTGACAGCTTTGTCTCTGCCATGAAGACTCTGGCCTGCAGCCACGGTGGCTGTGACATGGTTTTGTGCTGTGTACTTCTGACCCTGGCGAGTCACCCTCAGTCCCAGGGTGCCAGTGTTCTGGGAAGGGCTGGGAGACATTCACAGCTGTGAGCTCTGTGAGCACACCCATCATTGTTCCGAGGGCTGCTCTCTTCCACGAAGACTTTTGGTGTGAGGGTCTGGCCACAGCAAGACAGGCACTGAGACTTGGATGGAGCGGGTGGGAGGACCACAACCACCACGCACACGGGCGGGGCGGAGGGAATCCCAGCCCGCAGGCACACTCGGAAAAGCAGCAAGCTCTGTGCTGCCAGACAGGCCCGGCCTGCACGCCAGCTCCAGCCGTTGCCTGGCTGTGTGGCCTGGGATGAGCCCGCTCACACACACGTCTCTGCTCCCTGCTTTCTCTCTGAAAAACTTAGCATAAAACAGCAGCATCGGCCTCACAGACCTGTGGAGTCCTCCAGGTAAAACTCCTTGTATACAGAAGGCACTCAAGAAGTAATGCAAAAGATTTTGAGGTCAATGGGGGAAGGCATGTGCTCAGGAAAAGCCCTCAGCGGGCAGTAGGTTTGGATGAACTGGGGGTCAGCAGAAGGCTGATGCAGGACGCAGGGTGGGGGCCCAACAGCAGGTTGAGGCAGGGAAGAGGCCACAGCAGCCAGGACAGTCCTCCTGAGAGGCGAGGGAGTGGTGCGAGGCAGGTGCCGAGGGGAGGGAGTGGTGCGAGGCAGGGGCCGAGGGGAGGACCCTGGGGCTCAACAGGAAATGGCTCTCAGCACCAAAAAGGGGAAGAAAGTGGGGTATGTGTCTGTGGCTACCGTGGGTGACCCCAACTTGTGTTTAAAAACCTCAAATGATGAGCGAGGAGCTCAGAACCCTCCCCAAGCCCATCCAACTCTCAAGGCAGCTCTGCCAGGTGGTAAGTTCCTGCTCCTGACTTCAGCCGCACATCCACATCCATACCTGCCCACCTTTCTCAGCACCACTGTGCCATAGCCCAGCCACAGCCCTTCTGCCCACCTGCCCCTGCCTCGCCCCATCCAGAAGGGTGCAGCCAGGGTTCTGAGATCTGTCCGGTGCCTGGGTGCATGCCAGCACCCATTCCCTTGCAGGACTCAGGACTCACAAGGGAAATTTCTGTCACCACCATTTAACAGATAGAAGAGGCTGGGACAGGAGACATCACTGGCCCCAACTGCAGAGCCACAGAAGCAGTGGCCAGGACCTGGAGCCTATGCATGCAGTGGGGCCCCTGACACTAGCTGACCCAGCCCTGCCTCCCCTGTCCCCACATCTCAGAACAGATGGAGCAGCACAGAGACGGGTGCTCTTCCCGCAGGCATCAGGCCCAGAGCATGGGGCGTCCCTGGCCGTCATGTACCTACTGCCTCATCTGAAGTTTCAGGGACTGTAACCCCCCACATCACCCCACATCATGGACAGCACCGCCGAGCCCCCTCCAACCCGGGTCCTTCCTCTCCGCAGGATGCCTCAGGACAGTGATGCCTCAGGACAGTGATGCCTCAGGACAGCGGTGCAGGAAGCAGCTGAGGGTTGGCGGTCGTCGGGAGCTGAGCTTGCACCTGTTCCCTGGGCTGGGGCATCTGCTGGGCTGAGGAGGGCGCTGGGTGACAGGTTCCTCTCCTTCCAGACTTCACCTCGGGGGCTGTGGCCCACAAAGGGACAGAGCACAGGGACGGGGAGTGACCGAGGACAGCTACCTGCTGCTGCCCCCTGCCCCTGAGACCCCATCCCAGCAAACTGGAGGCATTTTGAGGAGGAAGCAAGAGTGGGGCCCTGATGAGCACAGCCCTCAGCATTTCACACCTTCCCTCCCTGACACCAACCCTCAAATGGGATGCCCCACTCTCCACCCCGAGGCCAGCAGAGCTGCCCACCTGCCCCACCTCCCTCTCCCTCTCCCTCTCCCTTGCTCTCCCTCTTTTTCCTTCTCTCTCTCCCCCTTTTTCCTTCTCTCTCTCCCCCATCTTTGGATGCTAGAGGCTCCTGACCCATATTTCAAATTCTCCAGCAGACAAGGAGGAACAGTGAATCAAAACCACATACTTTTATTAAGCAACATGACTTCTGGATCAAATTTCGTCCAGTTCAAATAAAATATGTTCTCCTTTCAGCTGGCAATTTGACATCTGAATATATGTTCTCCAAAGGCACTTCAAAGAAGGAAGAGAAGCCTCAGGGGCCTTCAGGGGCAGCTGTGGTGCTGGGCCCTAGTGCACCCCTGGATCCAGCTCTGCTTCCCCAGAAGCCTCAGGCTCCTCGGATCATGGGTATGTCTGGCACAACCCCGTACCCCAGGGTGTCCAGCACAGCGGCCATACCTTGCAGGTCCTGCATAAGGCGCTGGCACTGGTCTCAGGGCATGTGGGCACACAGCACCCAGGCACACCTGCACGACCATCAGGGCCCAAGGCTAGGTAATGAACACCCACAAAGGGGTACAAAGCCTGAGGTGTCCCCAGGTGCCCTGCACTCTGATCCCAGGCTGACCTAGCCCTCAGCTAGCCCTGCTTTGTGGGCTGCCCACCACACCCCCAGACTGCAGCAGTGAACAGACAATAAGTAGGACAGGGCATGAGGCCCCTTCACTTCCAGTGCCCCCTTCTCTGCAAATGCACATGCTTCGTTCGAATCATTTCCCCACCAAATCCTCAGGTGGATTTTCACACTAGAAAGAGCCAGTGTGTTCTGTGGGCACCACTGCCAAAGGGCAAGGGTCTGCCCAGCCCTACACCACCCCCATGGAGGAGAAACCGAGGCGCAGATGCTAGGGCTCAGGCTCAGAATCCTGCAGAAGCAGGGTCACTCTAGACCTGGGTCCTGGCCCAGGGCTCTTTCCAGCCCACCCACTGCTTCTTCCCTACACATGCAGGTGAGGGAGGGGACCCTGAACACCTGGGTGCCCAGCAAGGCTGTCGAGGAGCAGGAGCTTCTCTGCGGGAGCCCAGGCAGTTGGGGCCGTAGTGAGGGATCTGCTTCAGGCTCCAAGACAGAGCAGATGCCTCCCCTGAAGCCCAGCAACCTCCCACGGGCCAGCCCCATGGCTGCACGAGCTATTGCTGCTTCTGTGCCACCTTCCAGGCAGGGCTGAGAAGAGGGCTCCGTGATGTCTGCGCCCCCACAAGGACTGGGAGGAGGAGGAGCAGAAGCTGAGGGAAAGGCTGTAACCCACCCTGCAGGACTCCAGTGAGACACCTGCCTCTGCCCTGGGCCATGCCTGGGGCCACCTGATTCCTGCAAGTCCAGAGGCCCAGGTGCATGGGACTTCCAGCTCTGCCCTCACGGCTGTGGGTTGGTGGCTAGTCCACTGTTCAGAGCAGAGACGAGATAGTGATGGGATCCAAACACAGTCATGGGGTGCCATGGGGTGACGAGAGGCACAGAACAGCCCTAATGGGGTCATGGGGGGTCCTGGGCAGCCCTGTATGGGTGCTATGGGGAGGTTACAGGGTGGTCCTAGATGGGGTACTATGGGGGAGCCTGGGCAGCCCTGGATGGGGGTCCCATGGGGGGGAAACCTGACAGCCCTGGATGGGGACAGTTGAGGGGGCTCTGGAGGGTTATCATGGGGGGTCCTGGATGGAGACAGTGAGGGCCACACTGAAGTCCTCCTGCATCCCTGAGACCCGTGTCCAACACTGATGAAAGATGTGATGGGTCCAGGGTGGAGAGAGGCATCTTCCATAACTCACGCGAAGCCACACACTGTGTCCTACTCAGCAGATGACACCAGCGGAACCCTGGCACCCCCAGAGACTCCATGTGGTGGGTCTGGGGGGGCCTGGGATTCAGGAGTCATAAATGCTCATGAGATTCTAAGATGCGGCCAGGACTGGAGCCGCCCCTCACAGACCTCAAAGCAGCCGTGGATGCGGAGACGTCCGTCCTTCTGTCAGTGGTACCCTGGCAGTTCCTGAGCCTGTACTCCTCCTTCTGGAACATTCACTCAGAGTCAGCTCCTCTCTGGAAGCCGTGTCAGCATGTGGAGACGTCCAGCCCAGCCACCTACCAGCCAGGCAACCAGCCCCTGGGAGCCACAGTCTCCCCATTTCATCACAGGAAATCTCAGCCTCCCCTGACCCCCTCCAGGCTGTGTGGACCAAACACACAGCTCTGCCCGAAGCTCAAGAAAGCCCTAGGCAGAGATCTGCCCTGGTGCCCTCCGAATCCTTCTCAACCCAGGGCTTCCGGCAGCCACTCCCCAGTGTGCTGGAGAGGGCATGCCCACCCTGGCCGCCATAATCTGGCACACACTGCCTTTCCAGTACAAAACTAGGATCATAACTTCATGTCGTATGCTGAGAGCATTTTCACACTGCATCCTGTGATACGAAACCAAGCTTCAAACTACAGACCAGGAAAACTGGTCGACGAAGCCTCCTCTCCTGGCAAAGCCTTGTGCGGCACTGGCTGGCGGGAGGTGCTGGCGGCCTGGAAATAAAGGGCCGGGGGCTGGTGGGCAGCCCCTGCTTGGGCTTGGGTGAGCTCGTGGTTTTTCAGGGGATGGGGACAGGAAGCTGGAGCTTGGGGCTGGGTCACAGTGAGCATGCACAGCCAAAGAAACCCCAGAGAGACCTCAGCCTGCAGCCTTCCAGGACCCAACCCTGGGCCTCTAAGAGGCTGGCTGTAGGTCAGAATTGCCCGGTGGGCCATGCCCTGACCCTTCCTGAGGCACTGAGGCACCCCAGGAATTTCTTAGCTGCAGCTGCCCTCTCAGACAGGTGGGCTCTGACCCCAAGAACCTGCAAGCAGCCTGACCACGACCTCAGAAAGGTCCATGTTCCTCACAGTCCCCCTCCCAGGTGCCATCAGAGCCCCTGGCACACAAGCACAAGGAGCCAACATGATGCCCTGCCCAGCAGTGGCCCGTGGCTCTCCTCTGATGTCACATCTAACTGCCAGGTTTCGTGGCACCCACCCAATCCCTGAGCAGGGCAACAGGTGTCACCTCCGACCTTCCTCAGACATGCCCCGTCTCCACCCTTCGTTGCTCCTTTCTCCCCATCCTCCGTCCTCCTACCAACGATGGCAGCCGCCTCGTTCCTGAGCCGCCCCCTTGCCCTGGAAAGGCAGAGGCCGATCGCCACCCAGGATATGGAGCATGATGCGCCGCCTTGCCCCTGTCCTGCCCTGGCCATGAGATAAGCGTGTGAAGTGCTGTGTCTCACTTGCTGCTGTCCTCTTCATGCTGTTTTCCAGCTCCTGCAGGGCCAAACGCCCACTGGACGCAGGGAAGCCCAGCCAGCAACCCCACACTTGTAGGCCCACGGCCCGCTTGCAGGCCAAGCGCCAGGATCTGGGGTTGCCTGGTGTGTTGTGTGACTGTGTGTGTGCGTGCATACCTATGTGTGCGTGCATGTGTCCAGTACTGTGTTGATGCAGGTGTGCACATGTGTGCAGGAGGCCATATGTGTACTGTGCACACGTGTTTTGCATTCATGTGTGCGGTGTGTGTGTATGACATACATGTGTATGTTGTGTGCACAGTATACATGCATGTGTATGTGTGACATGGGTGCATGCACGCACTTTTATGCATATGTATATGGTATGGCATGCCTTGTGTGCATATGTGAATAGGCATGCATGTGTATGGCACACATGGGTCCTGGCACAGCACTGGAGATGGCCCCGAGGTGCCTGGGACTCAGTCTCCTCCCTCAAGAACAGCCCACAGGTCTTTGAGGCTGCTTGTCCTAAGCCCGCCCCACTTCCCCGCTCCAACGTGACAGGTTGTGTTGACATGTCAGATATCCTCAGCGTGCACCGCCTGTGCCCGGCACGCTTCGGGAAAGACCCTGGTGTTTCACACTGACCCAATTCCCAGCCCTACCTCACACCTCGGCAGAAGGGACTTTCCTTACAGGCCTGGCCCTACTCCCATTCTTGCAGCGCCCCCCACCAACCCCAGAAGGAAGGCAAGGTCTCCTTTCCACTCTCCCATCCCCATTTCACAGATGCAGCAATGGAGGGTCTGAGAGGCAGCGCCACTCTCACAGGGCATATGGGAGGAGGGCTGACTGGGGCTCCTGAGTCTCTGCCTGCGGCCCCCACAGTCCTCACCCCAGGGCTGCCCACCTTGGAGTCAAGGACATCGTGCCAAGTCATACATCCTGCACACAGAACGGCCGTGGGCTCGCAGTTCCCAAAACCTTGTCCCATTGCCCACACAGCCCTAGGAGCAGGGGCAGGCACCTGCCCAATTCGCCTGGCAGATTCAGGCTTCTCCTGTTCCACGTCTTGGCTTCCCCGGGCTGAGCCCCTGAACCACTCTGTTTAACTTTCAAAGCCAAGACCCAGCACCAGCGGCCCCGGACAGCTGGCCCTGTGGCTGCCCAAAGAAGCAGGTGGTAGCCGTTTTCATGCCATTCCTCACTCTGATAACTGACCACTGCTTCCCCCTTTACATTCCTGGATTCTGCCCCCTGCCAGGTCATTAAAGTGCCCTGGAAGTTTCCGCCACCAGGCCGGGGTCATTACGGCCATTCCGCTCTGCTGCAGAGCCTCTGCCCACGGCGCAATTGGCGGCCACGTTCGACGGAAGATGGGTCAGCGGCCACGGCGGGAGGATGTTGTCCTTGGCTCTGGCAGAGACGGGAGCATTTTGCTGAGAGAATCAGTTCTGCCTTTTCTGCTAATGAGACCGCATCCAGGCTGCGTTTCTGTTGTGAGCTGAGGAAATTGCAAAGTTTTCATTGGAGAGCCTCGTAAGCCTGGGGCCATGGAGACGGGAAACATGGGGCTCACCAAATTAGAGGCTCCCGTGGCCGTGGCCCCCAGCCCGGGCTGCTTCTCATGGTGCTGCTCCCTCTAATCGTATGCTCAGTGCCTCCTCTGCCATTTAATCGTGGACTCCTTTCAACCCAATGCCCCCATCCCTGGGTTGAGCCAGCCCCCCACGACTGCCTGGCACCCAGGCCCCCTCCTCGTTCAACCGAAAGAGGCTCTACAGGAATCCCAGCTGAGCACTCTGCTTGTCCTGCAGATTTTATCATCTAATTTTAGCCAGAGCACTTCGTGCTGGTAAACAGAGAGACACAAATAATTATTTAAGACAAACCCTTCTTGTTGGAGGCTGTGGGAGAAGCAGTCAGCAAGCATGTTGTCCATGAGAGATTGTTCTGCCACTGCCAGGCCCTGCCACAAACCTCCCCTGTCCCGGCAGGCGGGCACGTTGTCCAACCTCCCATGCAAAACGCAGCCCAGCTGAGTTAACACGCCAACTGGGAGGGACAGAGGCTGGGAGAGCCACGGGCAGTGCTAGGGCCTGGAGCTGGGTTCACCTGGGCCCACATCCGAATTCTGCCCCTTGCTGGCTGAGTGATCTCAGGTGTGTTTGCAAACCACGTTAAGCCATGCTTCCCCTTCTGAAGCAGGGGACGGAACAACGCTGGCCCCAGAGGCTGCTGGGAGCGTGGAGTCCGGCCCTGGGCTCTGCAAACAGGAGCTAAGAACATGACTGCATTCCCCGCAAGTACGGTGCCATCATCAGCAGTCTCTTGCACAGGGCTTCCCTCCCGCCGGGCCGGGCGGATTCTGACAGACACGGCCAGAGCAGCCTGGCCGGACGCCACCGGTGCCCCTTCTCCACGAGCCACTTCCTTGACGTCCTTGGCGCTGCGCACGTAGGAGACCACCAGATTCCCCCATTCCAGCTGCCATGGGCCCAAACCAGTCCCATTGACAGTCTCGCTTTGATATTTTTCATCCATGAGTCATACAAAATGGAAAAACAAAATGCCCCCAAGCCAGTGAGGTCTAAATAATTTTTTCCACGGTTTTCACAGCACCTGTGAGAACGAGTTTCACACTATTAACGAGAGTGTTAGAGAAATATTTTCATGTCGTCGGAAATTACTTTCTGCTATCCCCACCACGTCCCCACTCGCTGCCTCCAGTCCCAATCCAATTCTCACCTGCAGCCACCAGCCCAAGACGTGTAGGGTCAAGTCTACTCACAACAGCTCTGGGTGCGAGGCTGCGAAATGACACATCTGTGTCTCCATCATGGAGGCGGGCCGCATGGGTGCAGAGAAGGGGCATGATCAGGTCACAGCCTCATGCACACCCTGAAGCTGGCCACAGGGACTAAAGGGTCAGCTCAGCAAACTCGGAGAGGGGGCCTCATCTCTAGACCAAGGGACAAAATGGCAGCACCAATGGCAGGGGCTAGGGGGCAGGTCCACCTCCTCAGACTTGCTCTCTCCAAAGGGTGTGGGTCCACCTCCTCAAAGACTCGCCATCCAAAGGGTGGTGACCTCACAAAGGCCTGCACTTGTGACTCGGGTAGTGCATGCCCGAGCTGCTCCTTCCTTCTCCACATCCGGACTTTCGGAGCAGCGGGCCTGCAGACACTGTTTTATGGCACACGGGGCATCGCTGAGCACAGGGGACATTCACTCGGTCCAGGCTCCCCAGAAGGAAGCCACCTGACCCTTGGCAACACTGCCCAGAGAAGAATGGCACAGGGGAGGCACTGACCACAGGAGACCTGGGCACTGGGTCCCTCCCTTGTCATCTGCGAGGATGTCAGCATATGACTAATTACTCCAGGCCTCCAGTTGTTGATAAAAGAGGATAATAAGATCTACCTCACGGAGCAGAGGACTAAACGGGATTGCACCAGAACACTGCCCATAGCAATCAGCATCCACTAGCACAGGCTCCATGGCCACCACCAGCACCAAAACCACAGAACCACCACACTGCTAGCATCATGACCACCACCAGCAGTGCTACCAGCACCAAAACCATAGAACCAACACACTACTAACATCATTACCACCACTATCACCACCACCAGCATCACCACCATCTTCATCACTACCATCACCAGCATCACCACCACCATCATCACCTCCATCACCATTTCCACTATCATCACCATCACCACCACCATCATCACCTCCATCACCATTTCCACTATCATCACCATCACCACCACCATCATCACCTCCATCACCATTTCCACTACCATCACCAGCATCACCACCACCACCATCACCTCCATCACCATTTCCACTATCATCACCATCACCACCACCATCATCACTTCCATCACCATTTCCACTATCATCACCATCACCACCACCATCACCACCTCCATCACCACCTTCACCAGAATTGTGGGGAAAAGAAAGAGAGATCAGACTGTTACTGTATCTATGTAGAAAGAAGTAGACATAAGAGACTCCACTTTGTTCTGTACTAAGAAAAATTCTTCTGCCTTGAGATGCTGTTAATCTGTAACCTTACCCCTAACCCTGTGCTTGCAGAAACATGTGCTGTGTCGACTCAAGATTTAATGGATTTAGGGCTGTGCAGGATGTGCTTTGTTAAACAAATGCTTGAAGGCAGCATGCTTGTTAAAAGTCATCACCACTCCTTAATCTCAAGTACCTAGGGACACAAAACACTGCGGAAGGCCGCAGGGACCTCTGCCTAGGAAAGCCAGGTATTGTCCAAGGTTTCTCCCCATGTGATAGTCTGAAATATGGCATAGTGGGAAGGGAAAGACTTGACCATTCCCCAGCCTGACACCCATAAAGGGTCTGTACTGAGAAGGATTAGTAAAAGAGGAAGGCCTCTTTGCAGTTGAGATAAGAGGAAGGCATCTGTCTCCTGCTCGTCCCTGGGCAATAGAATGTCTCGGTGTAAAACCCGATTGTATGTTCCATCTACTGAGATAGAAGAAAACCGCCTTAAGGCTGGAGGTGAGACATGCTGGCGGCAATACTGCTCTTTAATGCACCGAGATGTTTGTGTATGTGCACATCAAAGCACAGCACCTTTTCTAAACTCGTTTATGATACAGAGACATTTGTTCACATGTTTTCCTGCTGACCCTCTCCCCACTATTACCCTATTGTCCTGCCACATCCCCCTCTCTGAGATGGTAGAGATAATGATCAATAAATACTGAGGGAACCCAGAGACTGGTGCCGGCACGGGTCCTCTGTATGCTGAGCGCCGGTCCCCTAGGCCCACTTTTCTTTCTCTATACTTTGTCTCTGTGTCTCTTTCTTTTCTCAGTCTCTCGTCCCACCCAAAGAGAAACACCCACAGGTGTGGCCGGGCAGGCCACCCCTTCTAGAATCACCATCACCACCACCTTCACCAGCATCACACCATCACAATCACCTCCATCACCACCTCCACCAGCATCACCACCACCACCACTATCACCTCCACTACCACCATCACCAGCATCACCCCCACCACCACCTTCACCAGAATCACTATCACCACCACCATCACCTCCACCACCACCTTCATCAGCATCACACCATCACAATCACCTCCATCACCACCTCCACCAGCATCACCACCACTACCACCATCACCTCCACTACCACCTTCACCAGCATCACCACCACCACCACCATCACCACCATCACCCCCACCACCACCTTCACCAGAATCACTATCACCACCACCATCACCTCCACCACCACCTTCACCAGCATCACCACCTTCACCACCTTAACCTCCACCACCACCTTCACCAGCATCACACCATCACAATCACCTCCATCACCACCTCCACCAGCATCACCACCACCATCATCACCACCATCACCTCCACCACCACCTCCACAAGCATCACCACCACCACCATCACCTCCACCACCACCTTCACCACCATCACCTTCACCACCACCTCCAGAAGCATCACCATCACCACTGTCACCTCCACCACCACCATCACCACCACCAGCATCACCACCACCACCATCACCTCTACGACTACCATCACCAGCATCACCACCACCACCAAACCATAGAACCACCACACTACCAGCATCACCACCACCACCAAACCATAGAAACACCACACTACCAGCATCACCACCACCACGACCATCAGCTCCATCACCAGCATCATCATCACCACCACCACCACCATCATCACTTCCACCAAGATCACCATCACCACCATCACCATCATCACTACAACCATCCCCTTCACTATCACCACCACCAGCATCACCTCCACCACCACCACGACCACCAAAACCATAGAATCACCACACTACCAGATCATCACAACCAACACTACCTCCATCACCACCATCACCAGCATCACCATCAGCAGTATACCCATCACCACTACCATTATCATCACCACCAACACCATCATCATCACCATCATAACATTCACCACCACCATCACCATCATCGGCATATCCAGCACCATCAACATCACCATCACCTTCACCACCACCATCACTACCATCATCATGACCATTACCACCACACCACTGTTATCATCATCATCATACTCACCATTAATACCACCATCATCAGCATCATTATTACCATCATCACCACCACCACCTCCTCCGCCACAACCACCACCACCATCAGTCGTCCTAGATCCCTGAGAAAGGCTCACCAGCCTTTCCCGAACATGCCTCTGTAGCATGAAGGCCTGCAGGAAGGCAACCAGCTCTGATTGTTCATTCTTTTGTTCATTCAACCAGTATTTTTTGCATCTCTCTGATAAGTCTTAGGGACATAAAGATGAAAAAATCTCTGTCTCTGACTCTAAGTCTCAAGGGAGAAGCCTTGGGAGGCAGCACAGGAGCAACAGACTTTGCTTGCGAGGTCAAGGACAGCGGCATGGAGAAGGTTGCTCAGAGCTGGGCCTAGAGGAGGAGAAGGTGGCTGCTACAAGGTTCACATCCCATCACTGGTCTCAGTCTGCCATGGTCTCATCCCCTCTCCTCTGGACAAGACCCCACACTGGGGCCACCCACTCTCCACTCCACCCACCTTCTCTGTCCCGGGTTCAGACCCCAGTTCTTTCTATTCAGCTTCCATTCAGCACAGTTTCCAGACCTGAGATCACCCTGCCCTCTGTCCCTAACACCACCTGTGACCGCGTGCATTCCTGTGGCCGCCGCACCACACTGATGATCGTTAATAGGTATAACACCCACAAACCCCTAAGTTTTTTTCATATAAAACACTTCACTGCCGCTACTCCTGGCCCTGCGCTTGTACAATTGTTTTGAACCCAAGTGCAGAAGCTCACGTTTATCCTGATTGAAATTCATTTCCTTGGTTCCAGAACATAGCCTCAACTTGAAAGATCTTCTGAGTCTTCATTCTGTCAACCAGTAGAGTAAGGTGACTGCACCTATGATGGGGACGGTGACAGATGGCGACTCTCGGGTGTCTCTGCAAATCAACCATCGTCAGGAGGACCTGCACTTCTCTGTGGAGCACACACAGCCCTGCTGTGGCTGCAGCCGAGAGGGAGGAGCACTCTGGGGTTATGTTAGGAGCCAGGCTGCTCCACACGCGCCCCACCATCACACCCTGCAGTGAGGAAATGGGCCTGTGACCCAGCCTCCCTGACAGCATGAAGCCAGTGGTGTGGGGCTCAGGCATCCTGCTAAGAAGACCACGTGGTGTGGCTCAGACTGCCTCTAGGGTAAAACTCACTATGGGACATGAGAGGGGCAGGGTGTTGGCCGGGTGCGGTGGCTCACGCTTGTAATCCCAGCACTTTGGGAGGCCGAGGCGGGCGGATCATGAGGTCAGGAGATCGAGACCACGGTGAAACCCCGTCTCTACTAAAAATACAAAAAATTAGCCGGGCGTGGTGGCGGGCGCCTGTAGTCCCAGCTACTCGGAGAGGCTGAGGCAGGAGAATGGCGTGAACCCGGGAGGCGGAGCTTGCAGTGAGCCGAGATTGCGCCACTGCACTCCAGCCTGGGCGACAGAGCGAGACAACGTCCCAAAAAAAAAAAAAAAAAAAAAAAGAAAAAGAGAGGGGCAGGGTGAGGCCACGTGGCTAGCTCGCAGGAAAACCTGCACTTCTCAGCTCCAAAAAGTATTTCGAAACACACAGCCTCCCAGAGGCATGGACGGCAGGCAGCCAGGGCTCTGGAGAGAAGCCGTGGAGCACAGCGGGAATCACGCCTGGTTTGGAGAGTCCGGGGCTCCAGGAGTGCTGGGAGTCCCCGGCTGCAGCCTGGTCACCCACAGGCCCTTCTGGAGGACGGGTGTGCAGACAGAGCCAGGATGGGTATGGGCTGGGGGCACCTGGAAAAAGGCATCCAGGGGAGACCTGGTCCCCGCAGTCAAGGAAACCCCAGCAGAGAACAGGGTGGGGCCATTTGAACAAAAAGCAGCAACTTAGGGTTGAACATGAGAAGTGCCAGGGTCTGGGGTCAGAGAGGGGCAGGAAAGATGGGGGCAAGAAGAAAGGGAAGCAGAAAAGACGGGGGCAGGATGGAGGAGGGCAGAAGGAAGGGGTAAGGAAGGAGGGGGAACAGGAAGGAGGGGGAAAAGGAAGGAAGGGGAAGGGAGGAGGGGGAACAGGAAGAAGTAAGGCAGAAAGGGGGGGGACAGAAAGGGGGTCAGGAAGGAGGGGGGACAAGAAGTAAGGGGGACAGGAAGAAGGAGGGAAGGCAGGAGGGGAAATAGGAGGGGGACAGGAAGGAGGGAGAATAAGAAGAAGGGGGAACAGGAAGGAGGAAGGAAGGAAGGAACGGGGACAAGAATCAGGAGAGACAGGAAGGAGGGAAGAAGGAAGTAGAGGGGACACGAAGAAGAGGGACAGGAAGGAGGGGGGACAGGAAGGAGGGGGAAGGAAGGAGGGGAACAGGAAGAAGAGAGTCAGGAAGGAGGGGGTAGGAAGGAAGAAGGGGGACAAGAAGAACGAGGCAGGAAGGAGGAGGGACAGGAAGAAGAGGGGCAGGAAGGAGGACAGGAAAGAGGGGGGACAGGAAGGATGGGGAAGGAAGGAAGGGGGATAGGAAGAAGGGAGGCAAGAGGAAGGGCAGACAGGAAGGAGGGAGGAAGGAAGAAGGGAGCAGGAAGAAGGGGGGAAGGAAGGAGGGGAACAGGAAGAAAGGAGGCAGGAAGGAGGGGGACAGGAAGGGGATGGAAAGGAGGGGGGCAGGAAGAAGGAGGGCAGGAAGGAGGGGGAAGGAAGGAGGGGGACAAGAAGGAGGGAGAAGGAGCCGGGACAGGAAGGAGGGGGACAGGAAGGCGGCCAGGGTAAAGGGGGTTCATTTCGTGTCAGGTACTCACAGACAGGCCCAGGAGCCCAGGCTGTAAGACGCAGGCCCAGCGCCACCCACTCGCGGGGAGCGCCAGGCAGTGGCTCTATGGGGCTGAAGAACAAGACGCTGAAAGGGGACATAGGAGATGTGACTGAAGAGCGGGGACTTGGATCAGGAGATGAAAGAAGCGGTCATGAGAATAAGGAGACAGGACCCAGGCAGAAGTCTGGTCTCCCATCTGGGAGCCCAAGGCCTGCCCCTCTTCACCTGAGTATGGGAACTCTTAACCCAGAAAGATCCAGGCCTGGGCTGAAGTCCTGCCCTGCCTGTTCCCAGCTGCGTGACTTTGGGCAGGTGGCTTTACCTCTCTGGCTCCTCCATCTCGGAGCCTTGGGTTTTCTGAACAAGCAGTGGCCACTGCACCAGTCCCCAGTGCCCCATCCAGCCTAGTGCTTGGGCCCCATGGGGTGCAGTTGTAGAACAGAGCAGCCCTTCCCAACTGCTGAATCTTCAAACAGACCGGAGGGTGCTGGCAGAAAAGTGATTCTGAGACGGATTTTCCATGTGCTCTGGGATCAAGACTCACTCATTAGCACACCTGGCTGGCAAGACACAGCCCCACACCCCAGGCGCACGGTCTATATGACAGCACCCAGGCCCTGCAAGTGGGGTGTCACCGGCCTGTCCACCTGGACCGTCTGCTTGGGTCTGGGGAAGAGCCAGGCAGCCTCCCCTAGACAGGGGAGAAACATAGCCAACCCGACCTCCGAGCTGATTCTGCAGGCCCACACAAGTTTCTTCCAGGCAGCTGATTCTGCAGGCCCACACAAGCTTCTTCCAGGCACCAAAGGGCTGACCGAGCAATTCATGCCCAGAGGCACATGGCCGTGGAAGGGAGAAGCCAGCTGTGGAAGCTCCCTTCCCGGCTTCCCATGTGGCTGCCCCCACAAGTGGTCCCCTCCCCCACCACTGCAGCCAACAAAGGGGCCGCTCTCCCAACACTGCACCCAACAAATGGGGCCCTACCACTGCATCCAACAGACGGCCCCTCCCCCGCCACTGCACCCAACAGATGGGGCCCCTCCCCCACCACTGCACCCAACAGACGGGGCCCCTCCCCTACCACTGCACCCAACAGACGGGGCCCCTCCCCTACCACTGCACCCAACAGACGGCCCCTCCCCCGCCACTGCACCTAACAGATGGGGCCCCTCCCCCACCACTGCACCCAACAGACGGGGCCCCTCCCCCACCACTGCACCCAACAGACGGGGCCCCTCCCCTACCACTGCAGCCAACAAATGGGCCCCTCCCCCGCCACTGCACCCAACAGACGGGGCCCCTCCCCCACCACTGCACCCAACAGACGGGGCCCCTCCCCTACCACTGCAGCCAACAAATGGGCCCCTCCCCCAACACTGCACCCAACAGACGGGGCCCCTCCCCCACCACTGCAGCCAACAAATGGGGCACCTCGATGGGGAGCAGGCTTGGGTCCTGGCTCCCCTACCTGCCCGCTGAGCTTGCAGACTCTTCACACCCCTTTCAATGAGATAGGGTTAATGGCACTGACGGCGATGCTATGAAAATACTGCACAATCACTATAAGTACAATCATCATCGTCATAACAGCCACCATCCCAGGCGTGGGCAGGAGAGCCTCCCAGCACACAGCGGCGCACCTGCCACCACGCTGAGTGACCACGGGGCTGGCCACACCGGCTTTGCCTCCTTTCATCCGCACCACAAGCCTAACATCCCCACTTTCCAGCTGAGGAAACTGAGGTTCAGGCTGGCTCAAAGCCGTGGGAAGGATGGGCGGAGGGCTGGGGCTTGGCTGTGGCTCCCTCAGATGCCCCCTTGGCCACGGTGCTGAAGAAGGACATCACATTCGTGGGCCCCCTCGCCCATCAGCCGCTTGATGGCAGCTCCTCCGCTCAGGTGGGCGGCTCCCCCAGCCAATGGGCCCTCCCACAGGGGACACCTTGCTCCCCCTCCACCGCAGCCCTGCATGCCCTGGGCACTCCCCTCCAGAGACCCTCCAGCATCATGGGTCCCTTCCCGGAGCCCCTCGGTGCCATCTTCTGGGAACTGTGGATCAGAATATCCACCGTCAGCCCAGCAAGATATCTTTGGATAAGGCCGGCTCCCAAGATGACATCATTCCTGTCTGGGCTGGGAGATGGGTCTGTGGCTCACATGTTCCATGGAAGAAACCTGAAGCCCAAACCTCGGGCACAGCAGCAGGAGGGGCCAGGCCCCACAGCACATGGGAAGAGGCAGGTCCTGCCCAACTCGGTGGGGTCTCTGGACCCCTCCTTGCTGGGTGCCACACAGATCACCAGCAGGGTCACTGACACCTGCCAGGCGGGTCACCAGTCACCTGCAGCAGGAAGGAGTCCAGGCCTCACTCGCTCACCACTCAGGCCTCCCTAGACCAGAACTGAAAATGAGAATGCACCCCAATACCAAACTGTACCCTAATACCACACTGCACACTGGCTCCAGTCAGCCAGGCAGCTGCCTACTGCACCAGGGAGATGCCCGCAGGGCTTGGCCAACCGCCCACTAGCCAGGAGTAGCCCCCCAGCCCCTCCTCAGCCAGGCACAGCTCAGCAGCCCACCCGGAAGCCTCAGCTAGAGGCCCCAAATATGCATGCCCAGAGGCTCACTTTTAAGCACATGTGCTCTGTGGGAATTTAAGAGAGGAAAAACCCCTTTTCCATGCTGGTGTAGGGAAGTGGCTGAATGATGGCCCCGAGGGATGTGTCCAGGTCGGAACTCCCAGAATCTAGATCCACAGGTGACCTTGTCCAGAAATAAGATCACTGCAGATGGAGTGAAGGATCTGGAAATGAGAACATCCTAGATTAGGGTGGGCCCTAAATCCAACGACAAGTATCCTTGTGGGCCACACAGAGGAGAGACAAAGGGGGAAGAGAGAGGCTGTGTAAAGACGGAGGCAGAGGCTGGGGTGACACGGCTACAAGCCAAGGAGTGTCTGGGGCCACCTGGAGCTGGAAGTGGCAGGCAGGGTCCCCCACTAGAACCTTCAGAGGGAGCACGGCCCCATCCACACCTCGATCTTGGAATTCTGGCCCAGAGCTGGGAGAGGATAAATTTCTGCTGTTTTGCCACCGGGCTGTGACAATTGGTGGCAGCAGTCCCAGGAGATCATGCAGAGTGCAATGTCCTTGTCCCTTCCAGAGGCAAGAGGAGGTCTCAGCAAAGTGGACAGAGCTGAAGACATGACAAGGGGCCTCTGCCCTTCACCCGCTGGTGTTCCGCTGCCAGGGGCTGCCTCAGCACTGCCAGGGTGGGGTCTTGGCTGCCACACAGGTGGCCTGAGACAGCGGAGGTGGCTCCTACAGAAAGCACCAGTGGACGCTAAGGAGACAGCAGGGCTGGGTAGATGCGGGTCTTGGACCAAGGACCTAGACGGGTGACAGTGTCCTGTGTCAGTGAAGGTGCACCAGAGCCCCCCAGGGAGTTGCTCCGAGCTGCAATGGCAGGCGCACTGGCCAGGCAGCAGCAGGGACTTGGGCCAGGACTCGGGAGGGGCAGGCACACACTGCCTCCAAGAAGCCCTAGCAGAGGGACACCTGGCCTATCCACGCCACGTGGCCAGTGAGGATGGAGGCACGGAGACAACACAGCAGGGTGCCTGGGGCTGCCCGAGGCGGTGGAGTGCCCTGCCCTGCCCAGGTGCACACATCACATCCATCTGGTGTCCCAAGTCAGAGTTGGCCCAGCCAGCCCCCCAAATGTGCACCTCTGGGCGGCTTCCAAGGCAGGGAAAGCCCTCCCTCCCCGGACACCTCCCCAGTCCTCTCACAGGGGAACGCAGCTCATCAAGCGGAGGCTGAGCAGCAGGGCCCAGGGAAGGTCCGGCAAGGTGGGCTTTCCCAGCCCCGCAGCCCTCCCCCCACCAGGAGGAAAGGTCCTCAGCAGAGTCCCCTCATGTCCCGGAGCCACCAGCCGCACACAGCTCAGCTCCCAGTCTCGCCCGCCTGCGTGCCAGGAAGTCTGCTCATCTTCACGGCTGCGCTTCCCTCCCCTGGGGCTTCCCTGGCTGCCCAGTGATGGGCTACGGGCTCTGGAGCCCTGCCAGGCCCGAGCCTGAGTCCTACCTGCTGTGTCCCACAGGCAGCCCAGGGAGCCGTCAGCAAGCCAGTGAGCAACAAGGTAGTTCTGGAAGGATCCAGAGGCTCCAAGAGCCCCAGCCTGGGAAGTTACAGCAAACGTGGACCTGGGCCTCTAACAAAGCCCTTGCTCTCCCCTTCGAGGCCCTGACATGGAAGGGCCTGACGCCCTGGGGGATGTTCCCACACGCAGGAATCCCGGGGCGCCTCCGTGGATGGCTGAGAAAGGCTCCCTCAGCACAGGCCCCACTCCTGCCTCGGGGAGAGTGAAATTCCAGGAAGAACATGTCAGTGGAAAAGCTAGGCCCCTGGAAAAAGGGAATCAGGGATTAGGTAAACCGCTTGGTGTTTTTCAAAGGCTGAAATGAAGGCAGACAGATGGAGGACCGTTAGAGCTTGGAGCCGACGCCATCACTTTCCCGCCAGCACCCAGGAGTTTTGCAGGGAGAGCTGGAGTTTATAGTCTGTTTGGTCTTGTTGCCCCTTGAAACCTTCAACAGCTTAAAAGCACATTTGGCTCCTGGCCCAGAACTCGCTGGCCGGCCATCCCCCGGGACACTTCTCATCCCCTCCACGGCCCCCCTCCTGGTCATAGCTCGCCCACAGAGGAGGGGCCTTCCACGGCAGGCCTCAAGGCAGAGGCACCCCAGGCCCCCTCTTAGTCCCGCCTCCCAGCCTCCCTGACGTGGATCACTTGGCCGGCTCAGGGCCCATGGATGAGGTGAGACTCTAGAGGGGTGCATGGAGCCCTCCAGATCAGCAGCCAGGCAGCCCCGTGCTGCCCACCCCAGGCTGGGGAAGGTGCTGGGACAGGCGCTAGGAGGGTCCAGGTCACCTGTCACACACAGGAGGGACACTCTTGGGCCCTCTGCCCTTGCTAACAGCTTATGCTGGCTCTTCCTGGAAGGTTCCAGGGTTTCACAGACCCCATGGGCCAGGGGACTCCAGGGTCCTCAGGTCCTGTGCAGGGAGGGCTATGAGAAGAGAATGCCAGGCGGGGGCCCACAGTGCTGTCAGGCCAGCCTGAGTCCAGTCTCCTGCCTCTGGTCCCTGGGATCCCTTCCAGGCTGGGGACAGTTGTGTCATGATTTCTGAGGTCCCAATCTGCTGTCATTTTGCTGAGTGACCTTAGGCAAGTGACTCAACCTCCCTGATGCTGGCTTCCCAAGCTGTGAAGTGGCAGCAAGACTCTCTTCTTCCAGGGCACAGTGGGGGTGGGCCCTGGCTGCTCTCCCATCCACCTTCTCCTTGCCTGTGAAGATGACTCACACATCCCCACCTTCTGCAGGATGCCCCACACTCTCCCTGGCCACTGAGGCCCTGTTTCCGAAAACACAAAGCTCATTCCTGACTATGCCCTAGATAAAAAGACTTTCCTGCACTGGGGGGGCCCGGCCCCTCTGCCTTCCCCTTCCTGCACAGTGGTCCTGGGCCTGCCCAGCACCTCCGGAAACCTGGGGGTTGGGGAGCAATGCCCTGAGTCCTCCTCTGACACCAGTGCTGGCCCCAGGGCACCAGCACATCCAGAAGGGACAAGACTTGGGATGAGAACTTCCCAGGACAATGAACTTCCCAGGCAGCTCCGGCATACTTGCCCTGGGAACAGGCAGCATGAGAGGGCTTGGCCATCCCACCCCATCCTAGGAGACAGAGCCCATGCCAGGGGGAATCTCCCGCCAGCTCCACAGGGGGACTCTGCCGGGGGAGGAGGACAGGGGCCTTGCTGAGGGGCTGCTGTGATGGCAGGTGCAGGTACGGGCAGGAGGCACCCCGGAGCACTCGCCCTAGCTGGGGCTGGCGGGACCCTCAGCCAGTTCTTTCCCCATGGGCTTCTCGGCGGCTCCATCCTCCTGAAGGCTCAGCGGTCTCATCTTTACGACAGGACTCACAGCATCGAATTCATAAGGGGAGTCCAGAAAAGCTGAGAAAAGGGACAGCTCATGACAGTGCCACTGTGGATGGCGGGCCACCTCTGGCCCATCGTCACTGGCAGATGACCACTGACAATGGGCCAGAGAGCAGCTCTCACCGCCAAAGACCCAGGACAAGGTGGTTCCCTGCGGCCCTTGGAGGTACTCGCATCTAACACAGATTTGATCTCACCAAGCCAAAATCCAACAGCGTTGGCCCTATCGCCCCATTTTACAGATGAGGACACGGGGCTCCAGGTCACCAGCAAGGAAGGAAGTCCAAGGCTGGGGGGACCTGCCAGCAGAATGCCCTCCATGCCCATCACTTCCTCCGTGCGTGGCTCTGCGAGGGACAGCAGTGTCCCACCTCCCCTGCGTGGCAAGGCTGCCCCACTAGAACCAGACTCAGGGGCTGGGAGGCAGTGAGGGCCTGGTCTGCAGGCGCAGGGGGCTGCTGACACGGCCAAGGCCACACACTCAGGCTCCGTGTCTGTACCCAGGAGGCTGCAGGCACAGCACCAGCCGTTAACACTGGCCTTGCGCTGCAGGAGACACATGTGTCTTGGCCCTGAGGGTCTCTATCTCCCTCTGTCCCTCAAGGGTGCATCACTTTGGACAAAGGGGGCCTCTGTGGGGCCACAGACACCCCAGGAAAAACCCCAGTCCCTGTTTAAATGAACTCTCTTAGAGTTTGGTGAATCCTTGTTTGGTACAACTCTAAACACAGAACAGATTGGCTTGAATGAGTGGAAGTTGTCCTTCCAGGAGAAGATTGGGGCTGCTGGAGGAATATGTCTCAACAGTGCCAGCCCCTTGTCTTTAGAGGCTTCTAGAGCAGCCAAGCGGCTGAGATGGGAGGTGTCGTTACGCGGAGCCCGCTGGAAAGCAGAGATAAATCACTTTTACTTCAAAAGAAATAGAAATTCTCTTCCACTTGCAATGAGACAAAAGGTGGCTGGGACTCTGAGGCCAACTCACCGAACTTCCTCTTCACACTGTTAGGGAAAAAGAAAAAGAAAAGATGCTTGGGGCAGCTGAAGGCATCGCTCATCCTGCTGGACTTCATTAAGAAAGACAGGTCCAATTTTCCAACGTGAGCACAGCTAACAGCCAGGAAACTCTGGGGCTAGGAAAACACCTCCTCCAGACCATTAACAACTTGCGGTCAATAAAAACCTCTCGTTCCTGGCAGCCACTCTGGCTCAAATCGAATTCTACTACAGGAAAAAATGGCTCACCAGAAACACAGAATTCGGAACCTATCTGTGACCTACTGTTTCGACCAGAAGCCTGCCAGGCGCCAGCTGCAGAGTGAGACCTGCACCGTTCCCCGGAAGAACAGGCCGGGGTAAGAAAACAGCCCCCTCCATTCAAGAGCCATTTCCTTATGAAAACTGCACGTTACCTTCATCCTTTGGTAATAAAGTAGGTAAACTATGGCATGTTTGCTGTCGGCCACTCATAGGCATTTTTCATGGATTAATTCTCATGGTGCCTCACACACACACAAAACTGTGGTGAGTACTATTATTGTCATTTTACAGACGGGGAAACTGAGTCTTGGAGAGGTCAGACAACTCACCCGAGATCTCACCACTGGGAAACAGTGGAGCCAGGATGCAAACCCAGCCCTGAACACGGATTTCTAGTGCTTCCCTGGGGCAAGTGACTCTTCACATACGTCTGCTTTGGGGAAAACAGCTTTTCCTGCTCGGTTTGAATATCAACGAAGCACTATTTGTTTTAGGATCCTAATTTTTTAAAGGTAAAATAAAGCTTTTTCCTGAATCTTTACAGCAGAACACACTAGAAATTACAAAGATTTGACACAGCACAAAAAAGCGACTGCATGACAAACATTAAAACCCTGAGGCCGGGCGCGGTGGCTCCCACCTGCAATCCCAGCACTGTGGGAGGCCGAGGCAGGCAGATCACGAGGTCAGGAGATCAAGACCATCCTGGTTAACACGGTGAAACCCCGTCTCTACTAAAAATAAAAAAAAAAAAAAAAAAAAAAAAAAATTAGCCAGGTGTGGTGGTGGGCGCTTGTAGTTCCAGCTACTTGGGAGGCTGAGGCAGGAGAATGGCGTGAACTCAGGAGGCGGAGCTTGCAGTGAGCCGAGATCACGCCACTGCACTCCAGCCTGGGCGACAGAGCGAGACTCCGTCTCCAAAAAAAAAAAAAAAAAAAAAGCCCCAAGGCCACCGTGTGGCCTCCCATCCAGAGGCAGGGCCTCGACCCACAGAACAACAGGCAGTGGTGGGGGCGGCTCCGGCAGGTGCCCAGGCCAAGCCCAGAACCTCCCCTGCAGCCGTGCAGGTGGCCTTACTATGACCCATGTTTTACAAATGAGTCTCAAAGCTCATCAATCTCACCTGCTTTGCCTAGATCCTCCCACCAGCAAGAGGCAAAACCAGCACTCGATCCCAGCCTGTGTGACTCCAAGGCAGCTTTTAACCCCAGCTCCCCAGAAGAGCCCAGAAGCTGCCTCCTGCCTGGCTGAGGACGGCTCCTGCGCCTGCAGTTCCTTCCAGGCGCCTAGGCAGGTCTGGTCAGAAATGTGCCTGGAGGGTGTGTCTCAATAATTTGCAAAATCTGGCTGTGCCGGCAGGAACCAAGCACCCGCCCTACTGTACCGAAGCCCCAGGCTACAGCTTCCTGGAAACTGACCCAGAGCCAGCTGCAGGTTCAGCAGAATCTCCACCACCTTCACACTTCCTCCCGGCCTTCTAACAGGCCCATCTTGTTCCGCAGAACGTGGCTGCTCTGATCATTCCTCTGCTGTCTGCACTGGGCCACGCGGCTGTGTCCTGCCTTTCTGTCTGCCTTGACACTGGATTAATATCCAGAACAACTGAATTTGACACTAAGCCAGGGCTTCCTATAAGGGAGGCAGTGTGCTGCTGTGTCACTGCATTCAACCTCATGGAACCTTTGCCACAGCTCATGAAGCAGCCACACTGTGATCCCATTTTACAGACGGAGACGCTAAGACAGAGAAATAGCAGAGCAGCTTGCCCGAGGCCCAAATCCAACACTCGATAGAGCTGGGAGTCCAGCCCAGGTGGGCTTGCCCCGAGGCCAGCACTCTGCTGAATGTCCAGTTCACAGCGATACTACGTGGTCCCCAGCATGATTTTCTAGAAAGGTGAGACTTTCAGAATTGCCCTCTTCTCACATGCTCAAAGCCCCAGGGCCAGTTCAACTGTGCCCGGCCCCACGAGCAGACATCGCTACCTTTAACACAGAAATGAACTCAGTACGTGTGATGTCTCCTTAGCGTGCCCTTGGCAGAGCACCAAGATTGAGTCAACACGGTGTCTGGTTTGGTGACCCAGAGTCACCGAGAAGAAACATGGCCCTGGGGACCCCACCTCAGCCATGAAACAGGGGCAGCTGGATGCAGAACCGATGTGTAGACACAGCCAGGAGCTCATGGCAGCGCTCGGGGATTTAGGGAGGAGACACTGCCCTAACTTGTCCCATCTCTGCAGCCCTGGAGGAGGAAATCCCAGAGCCAGGATGGCCCTTGGAGACCATTTAAGCCAGTGGCTTTCAAACAGGTTTCAGCCACAGAGTCCTGGGTGCAAAAGCAAATCTTCTGCAAAACCCAACTTACAGAAATGACAAAGAAGCCCAGTGGAGGGGTCCTGGCTGCCGCCTAACCCAAGCCGCAGGGGCAACGGTCACTGCAGTGCCCTTGGGAAGGGCAGAATCCAGGACCCTGTGCAGGCTGTCGCCCCAGCAACCCCAGGAGGCAGGGCCCTGGAACCTCTACAGGCTCCTGGTGACTCCAAGGCCCCCACCCAGGGCAGTGGGGGATCACTGGTCACCTGCAGAGGCTCTCAACCTGTTTCTTGGCAGTGGGGTGGGGCATTCTCCTGCTCTCTCACGCAGAACCCCAACCTATGAAGGGCTCCATGGGCTGAAGTGAGGGTCTCAGAGCCCACTCAGCTCAGGCCCCAACTCCCAAGCCTCTGAGGCATTCCCCAGGAAAGCAAAGCCCCTGGCTGGACACAGCTAGACTCTGGAGTGAGGCCAGCCTGAGTTGGGTCGGCACAGGTCTTCCTGACACATCCACACAGTGGCCCAGCTCTGCCCTTCAAGCTCACCCAGAGGACAGCTGCCCCTGTCCCAGGATGGCTTCGGATACAGAGGGCAGGAGGGTGCAGGTTTCCAGGAGCCTCAGCACGAGGCTGGATAAAGCCCCGTCCTTTCCAAGCCAGCATCCAGGAGACTCACGTACTGGGCCCTTGGGACAAGGGCGGCCACTGCCATCCCCACATGGCCTACAGGCAACAGCAGCTCTGGCCCCTCCATTTCCAAAAGCCACAAACATCTCTTAGGATGGCAGCAGAGGCTCCTGACCAACAGAGACCGTGACCACAGTGGACCACCAGCCGCTCCCTGCCCGAGGAGCCACCTCCAACAGCAGTCACAGTGGCTCCATAGCAGGAGTGCCCTGGGTGGGCACGAGGGGCGGTCTGCCCTCCTGCTCACCTCAAACACCTCCTCATCCAGGATCCGGGTGCCAAACACGATGATGCCATTGACGTCGATCACGGGGTGGTTGCTGCGGTCAAGAAATTTGGTGGTCTTCTTTTTACAGTCGAGGATCAAGGTGACATTTTTCTTGTGGACGCTGAGAGCAATTCTGTGCCACCTGCAAAGAAACAGATGGTGAAGACAGGGCTTGGATCACAGATGCCAGCTCAAGCGATTTTGCTGCAAATTCCTCGAGACACAGGACGAAGGCCCACTTTCTGCACGATTGTGGTGGGGCGGAGCAGATCAAGGCCCAGCCTCTGGAATCAGACAAGCTAGGGCAACGCCCCGTGCCATGAGATCTACTCATTCCCCAGAATCCTCATCCCTCAGACAAGGACGGCTGTCTGAACCCTGGAAGCCCAGCCAGGAGCCCAAGTGAAAGTGGGAAGGGGGAGTGCGCAGCGCTCGGCACCGGCTCAGGAGCCGGGAGCACGGTCCCTGCGGTGCAGTCACAGCCATCGGGAGAAGGGCAGGGCGGCAGCCGTTGTATTTTGCTGTGTGCATGAGAGCACTCGTCATGTGCCCTCTGAACCCCGATGGCAAACTGCAGGCAGCCAGAGAAGACCGGGTGTGGATGGGAAATGGTGGAGGAGTGGATCTGTCTGAAAGTCTTAGCGAAGAATTCAGAAATCATGTATTGAAGGCCTTCGGAGATTGTCAGGCATGACCTCACACGTGATGACCATGAAGGAGGCAACTGACAACCCCTGGTGTTGAGGTCTGCACCCAACAGAGCGTGCTGGCACGACCCGCCTTTTCTCATGCTCACTCCCACTCCTAACACATCTGTGTCCTTGAAGGATACCTTAAATCCTTTCCGGAAAAGGTTGGGTATAACCTCACAATTTCCTGTGTCTCTTCTGACATAAACAGGCTGGAATTTGATGTGCTTTAGTGCACTTTTAAAAGGGGCAATGGAGGGCCAGGGAGGAGAAGCGACTCCCCAAAGCCACAGACGACGAATCAAGACCATAACCCAGGTTTCAGGACTCCAAGCCCAGCACCCTCTCCTCTGCTGCGGCATCTGTGGGAGTCTCAGTACCGGCTGCTGCACGTCCTCTACTGTGCCCCACATCTGCTCAGTGGTATGAGCTGGCCTGATCCCCCCTCCAGCAGGGGGACAGTTGCCCAGAAGTGCCCACTTACTTGCCATCTGACAGGTTGATGCCCCGGAAGAGGGGGTAGTCTTCTGGGCCAGGCTTCCCCGTGTGGTCCTCGTAGAGGAAGACGGGAGAGCGGCCGAGCTCCAGCCCAATCTGCTGGATACCCTGCTCGTTGTAGATGGAGACCAGGAAGGCCTGGCTGCCTTTCTTGGCTTTCACAGTTGTTAGGATGGAGAAGTCCTCGGGAAATGCAGACGCTGGAACAGAGCACAGAGGTGAGAAGGCAGTCGGGGAGCCCCCCAACCACACCCAGCCATGGCTCTCTGCAAACAAGCCAGCCCAGGGCCCCGGGAAGCTGTGCTGCCCGTCGTGGGGCACTGCCATCTGCTACACATCTGCCCCTTGATCAAACTGCTCCTGCAGCCCTTCCCTGCTACCACTTGGCCAAACCTGCCCCCTTCAAGACTCAGTGCAAATGCAAACTACTCCATGAAACACGACTGGTCCTTCCAGCTGGGAGCCCTCAACACCCCGTCCTCAGCTCCTACACCTCAACGCATCTGTGTGTCGACCCTCAGGAGAACCTCTCGGGCTGTGAGCTGCCTCTGGATGGAGGCTGCTTCTGAGGCGTCTTAGTACGCTCCATGGGGTCTCACCGCTCAGCATGCAAGGAAGGGAGGGAGGGAGGGAGATGGAGGGAGGAAGCAGAGAGAGGAAGGGAGAAGGGAAGCAACAGTCTCGAACCGCCACTAGAATTGTACTTTGTGACATTTCCTGGTGGAAATGTCACAAAACAGAGAAAAAGTGGAAATTAATCAAAAGAATGTAATCCAAATTTAAAATTAGAAAAAAAAAATATCCCTAGTATGTTAACAGGAGGAATCACCTCTTACAACACCCACCAGAAGCAATTTGAGGTCATTAAAAGGCAGACCCAGGCTGGCCTGGCCACGAGCACCTAAGCCCACTCCACATGTCTGCCCCTCGTCCGTGAGCACGACCGGGAGCCCCAGCCCCTCCTGTCCATCGATCCTGGTGGCAAAGGCGGCGATGCTCTCACCCTGGGCCACCTGCAGTTCTGCCAAGAGCCTGGGGCTGATGGAGGGCCTGCGGCTAATTGATGCCGGCGGACCAGCCGAAAGTGCTGGGCCTAAGGCTGTGGGCTCCTCAGAACCGGCCAGAAGGAGCGGCGTCCCAGCAGGGTGTCAACAGGGACATGCCAAGGAAGGGGGCCCAGGACCTGCTGCTGGAGCCGCCCCACAAGCAGCACCACTACGGAGGGCTGGGATCTGGTGGGTGGGCTTGAGCCATCGTGAATCCACTACCAGACCCACCCCTTCTTTAGAAGTGGGAACAAAGGTTAACCAGGTGGCCCAGAGGCCCCTGACCCCATAGGGCAGCAGAGTCTGGATCTGCGGCAGCAGCACCCGCATGGCGGCTATCCGTGAGCACCCTCTGCTGGCGAAATCCTGGCAAGGCAGGCAGCAGCCTCACCGCCTCTGCCCCTGGTCACTCCAGCACAGCTGCAGGTACCACACTGGGAAGAAGAGGACGCTGAAGGCCCCCTCATCCCACAGCATCCCGAGGCTTCCCAGGGGGAGGAGACTGCTGCCTGTCACAGCCTCTGCATCCTCTGTAAGGTGCTGCAGTGAGATCTCCAGAGGGTCTGCAAAATGAGAGGCCACTACTCCGGGCAAACCCTCCAAGGCCCCCACAGGACAACCTAGAGCCTGTGTGAGCGCTGGAAGCTGCCACAGCAGCAGGCTCATCCTGCAGTCACGAATCTCTCACTAAGGCATTGACAGGGAACGGGGCTGCCCAGCTGTGGCCAGGCACCCTGTGTTGACCAGCTCCAAGCCATGACTCAGCTGTTCCCACAGGAGACTGGGCCCCAGGTGGGCCTGGCCAAGGCCCCTGCCCCCAAAGCTGGGGACAGCCCCAGGTGGGGGTGATGACAGTAGGCGTGGCCATCTGGGAAAGGCAGGTTTCACAGAGGAACTGGCTCAGGACTCCCACGTCCAGACACAAGCCATCAGCTTTGTTTTTTTGTTTTTTTGTGGGGTTTTTTGTGGGTTTTTTTTGAGATAGAGTCTCGTTCCGTCGCCCAGGTTGGGGTGCAGTGGTGAGATCTCGGCTCACTGCAACCTCCGCCTCCCAGGTTCAAGCAATTCTCCTGCCTCAGCCTCCCAGGTAGCTGGGATTACAGGTCCACGCCACCACGCCTGATTAATTTTTGTAGTTTTGGTAGAGATGAGGTTTCACCACGTTGGTCAGGCTGGTCTTGAACTCCTGACCTCAGGTGATCAGCCTGCCTCGGCCTCCCAAAGCACTGGGATTATGGCTTTGCATCATCCTTCCACATGAGGGGATGTGGGCGGGGGACTCTGGAGATGACAGCCTTAGCTGGTCCCACCTATGGCAAGGGAGTGGCACCTGCCATGCCCATCTACCATGGGGACCCCAGATGGCAAGGCTGCCAGCAGGACCATGGCAGCCCCACGTGGTCCCTGGGAGTGCATGGGGCACTGAGGGCCAGGTGGGGTCTCACCTGAAGCACTCAGGTCCCCGTCCACACCCAGGGCAGATGGCACAGTCACCATCTGAGTCCACTCCCTGACTCTCATTGCAAAGGGCCACCTGGCTCCCATCCCCACCCCACCGCCACCCTGAGTGCCAGAGTCATTCTTCCATCTTAAAAGATCAAAGAACGAGTTGAGCACGCTCACGTCTCCGGCACGAGGCACCGCTAGGCCCAGGAACCCCCATCTCCTGCAGCTCATTAAAATGCCGTTTCGCAAGTTTTGAAATCTCTATGGTAACAAATTTTCTCAGCTCAGATAAAACCCGAAAGGATAAATTATGTTTAACATTAATCTCTCTCCTGGCAAAATAACAATGGATTTATTGTCACAGTGAGATGGCCCATTCGAGTCATGACATGAGCTGGGACGCTGACACTTTATAATCTACGCTGTCCGGGCACTCTGGGAGGAGGGAGTCGGCTGTCGAACACTTCATGTTTCATTTCTCCAAGAAAAGTCACAGTTGAGGGGTGGGCTCCGGACTCCCTCAGAGCTTTTCTTTCTTTTCTTTTCTTTCTTTTCTTCTCTTCTCTTCTCTTTTCTTTTCAGACGGAGTCTTGCTCTGTGCCCAGGCTGGAGTGCAGTCGCGTGATCTCGGCTCACTGCAAGCTCCGCCTCCTGGGTTCACGCCATTCTCCTGCCTCAGCCTCCCTAGTAGCTGGGACTACAGGCGCCCGCCACCACGCCTGGCTAATTTTTTGTGTATTTTTTAGTAGAGACAGGGTTTCACTGTGTTAGTCAGGATCGTCTCGATCTCCTGACCTCGTGATCTGCCTGCCTCGGCCTCCCAAAGTGCTGGGATTACAGGCGTGAGCCACCGCGCCCGGCCAGAGCTTTTCATTTTTACTTCTGCTGAAGTCCAAAGGCACTAGAGCACTTTAGATATGCAGTAGGAGTACAATAAATGCATTTGTGTTGAAACTGAATCATACTGAGCCAACAGTTATTAAGCACACTGATTGCTCACTACAGTGGATTATGTGATCAATAAACCGTGACTGGTCCCCTAATAAACAGTGATTGGTGCCAGGCTCTAGGGTGACACAGTCAAGGGACAGATATGGTCCCTGACCTCAGAAAGTGATACTCCCACGATACAAACAGAAATTATCAAACCAAACCAGTTAGTTAAATAATTGCAAGCTGGGCGAGGCGGCTCATGCCTGTAATCCCAGCACTTTGGGAGGCCAAGGCAGGAGAATCACTTGAGGTCAGGAGTTCCACACCAGCCTGGCCAACATGGTGAATCCCCCATCTCTGCCAAAAATATAAAAAAATTAGCCGGGTGTGGTGGCACACACCTGTAATCCCAACTACTCGGGGGGCTGAGGCAGGAGAATCGCTTGAACGTGGGAGGTAGAGGTTGCAGTGAGCCAAGATTACACCACTACACTCCAGACTGGGCGACAGAGTGAGACTCTGTCTCAATAATAATAACAATAATAATAAAAATAATAATTACAAATAATGCAGGGGGTAGTGGGGCAGGGTGGCAGAAAGAGGTCAGAGGACAGGAAATGAATGTGGGGTGTGGCTAACTTTGGACAGGGGGCCAGGAACCTGGGGGGTGGGTGAGGTTTCAGCTGGACCCCGGCAGCCCAGGAGGGGCTGGGCTGAGGGAAGCATGGCAGGCCCAGGGCAAAGGACTAGGGTCCAAGGGCACCGAGGCACCAAGGCAGAAGGCGCTTCACCAGCCGTCCTCAATCGTGACCAGAAGGGCTCTCAGTCCCAGACTGGGGTGGGACAGGTGAGGGGCCCCAGAGAGGAAGCTGCCATCTGGCAGCCCCTGCAGGGAGAACTTTGTTCTGGAACCTTCCGTCCTGGACCCAAACTTACTGCATTTGTCATGGCCACATTCCCTGAGCTGGACCAACCCATGCGGTCGAAGATGGAGTAAGGAAGAGACGGTCTCCAGTCACAAGGGGAGGCCTGTGCACGCACCCAGGTGGGAACTCCACATCTTATTTCATGGGAGCCCCCCTCCTCTCAGCCATGAGGGAACCCCTATCCTGCTCTATGGGGGTGCAGGGGAGTGGGGAGCATCTGCTCAGTGAGTAGAGGGTCTGCAAAGCCCCCAGGCTGAGGACACTACCCTCCCACCGCTGCCTCCATCTTCCCCTCACGTCGGCCTGCCCCTGCAGCCGGCACCCTGTTCTCAGCCGTCCCTGAGACGCTCATCCAGCACTCAGCGCAGTCCTGCAGAGGGTCCCGGGGCCCAGTGTGACTGGCTGCTCCCTCGCTCTCTGGCAGGAAGGCACTGGCGGGGGCAGCGAGGGGCAGCAGGACATTCTGCCCGAGGGAGGCTGATTCTGGAGCCCAGGCCCTGGGGTGCAGGACAGCCACAGGCGATGACAGGGTGTCGGCCAAGGGGCAGGGCGGTGTGGGCAGAGCCGTGGCTTCCACCCAACCCTGCCTGGGGTCCTGAGTAGGAGGCAAATCTCAGAGGCCTGGTCAGAAGAGGGGTACAGAGAAAAAGGAACATACAGAGGACAAAATGGCGAGGGCCCCACCCACAGCAGCAGAGCCGAGGAGGAGGCTGCGCGCTGATCCAGGAAGTGGGCTCGGGTGGGGCTGGTCCCTGAGTCAGGTGACCATGGGGGACACTGCCTCGCCTGGTCATCCTCACAGGGGACAGCTCAGATCTGGGTCATTACAAACAAGCAGTGCTGGGTTAACAAGGCAGGGAGTGCCCCATCCCAGCCCCTAGCGGGGACGTGGATCCCAGATCTCGGGCCACCTGGTGAGGAAGCCAGGCCCGCTGCCTTCAGGGTCTCAGGCCGCCTCACCATGTGGCGATGTGTGCGCTGCAGGCACAGGGGGCTGAGGCCTGGGACCCCACAGGGAAGGAAGTCCCAACCCTCCCTGCTTCACTGGCGGCCCCCACGTCACAGTCCTGGGCTTCAGTCCTTGCAGCCTCATCTCCCTGGTACCAGGACAACCCAGCACCCACGATGGGTCAGAATCTGTGGCTCGGGGTCGAGCTCCCTGGTCCAACAGATCCCAGAACCCAGATTGCTGGGTCCGAGCAAGACTAGAAAACCCTCTTCGAATGAGGAGGGAAATTCTAACCTCTGTCCTGCCCCTAAGTGCAGAAAATGCAAACAGGATTCTTCACCTGTACAGAAGGGAGGGCGGTGCCCCTGAGGAGGGCGGCCTAGGGAACCTCACTCTCCCAGGCCAGAGGAGGCCGGGCTCCATCTGTTCTGTTCATGGCTGTGTCTCCCCGGCACCCAGATCACTCTGCCAGTTCGTGCCCAGTGGGAGATACAGGACCAGGTGGTGCCCGTGTGGGTGGCGGGCAGAGGTCAACGCCTGTGCAGCCTGGGCAGGGACGGGCACTGCACCCAGGTGGAGGCTCCCAGTCACCTGCTGAGCTCAGTCTCCAAACCCCCACCCCCGTGACCCAGGGCCACTTGGCTGCTGGGTTGCCGAGGGGTGTGTGAGCTCTTCGGGGAATCTGGGGAGCCTGCTCAGGGATTTTGTCAGGGGATCGGATGCCGGGGAAACAGCTGCCTGGATGTGGGCTTCCCCTCTCGCCAAGAGATACTTGCAGATACTGTTTTTGCTCCACTCAGTTCCCCACAGCCCAGGCCTTGCCCTGGCCACCTGGGCTGCACCCTCTCTTCTTCCTCTGCAGCTGCCAGGCAGGTACGGGTCTCTAGAACCCCGCAGATGCTGCTGCTCCCTGAGACAGGGCATGGTGCAGCTCCGGCTCCCCTAGCGCTTAGGCTGACCCACACGAGTGGCTGACGCGAGGCCATGTTGGTCCCAAGCAAACGACCCTTTCCTATGTGTGGCCCCTACACACTGAGCACTTCTCAACAGAAAATCTGAAGTGAGCTTCTGAGTCCCTCCACTGAGGGGCCCACAGCCAACTGGGGTGGAGGGAGTCCGAGCAACAGAGGACAGGTGGCGATTTTGCTCGGAGGGCCGGGCGGAAGGGGCGAGGCGGGGTACGGCGTCAATTCAAAGGCAAATGACGTCCTATGACACTGGTCTCCAACAGTGTCCCTTGGGACCTCTGCAGGTCCCAACCCAACACTTTGGGACCCGCAGAAGGGACTCCGTAGACAGCCCTGCTTAAATACTGCCCAAGCAACCTCCAGCTTCATCTGCCATGAATGGGGCAATTGGCTTATATGGACCCACTCTACTCTGTAAGCTAATTCACAGAAGGCTCTGGAAGAGCAAGTGAAGCACTTTGGAAAACTGAGAAAAAACATGGACTTAAAAAAAAAAATCCCGCATACTATTCGGAAATTTACCCTAGATTATGTGTTGGTTTTTTTGTTTGTTTTGTTTTGTTTGAGACAGTCTCACTCTCTCTGTTGCCCAGGCTGGAGTGCAATGGCACGATCTCGGCTCACTGCTTCACTGTGTCACGGTAACCTCGCTTACCTAGCATCTGGTTAAAAGCCGGAAACAGACATGGAAACCAATTGATCTGTAGATAAGAGCCCTGCTCAGGGCTGGGGTCCCTGCTGAGAGAGGCACAGAGAGCCTGCTATGCAGAAACTGCTGGAAGGCCAAGCCATTTCTTTCTTTTCCTTCTTTTTTTTTTTTTTTTTTTTTTTTTTTTTTGACACAGTCTCACTCTCACCCAGGCTGGAGTGCAGTGGTGTGATCTCAGCTCACTGCAACCTCCGCCTCCCGGGTTCAAGTGATTCTCCTGCCTCAGCCTCCCCAGTAGCTGGGATTACAGGCGTGCACCACCACGCCCAGCTAATTTTTGTATTTTTGGTAGAGATGGGGTTTCACTATGTTGGCCAGGCTGGTCTCAAACTCCTGACCTTAAGTGATCCGCCTGCCTCAGCCTCCCAAAGTGCTGGGATTACAGGATGAGCCACTGCGCCCAGCTGATCCTAGATTATTTATTCAATAATTAGCCTGTATTCCTGAGATACTGTAATATTTCTGGCCACAAGATAATCCAGCAGAGAAGGACAAAGTCCAGTGAATGTGTGGTGCCCACACCCCAGAACTGGGTGACACAGAGAAGCTTAAACAAAGTGGCTGAAGATCTCCTTGGAAAGCAGGAGCGCTTACTTCCCCAGTGTGCCCCTCAGCGTGTCACACACCCAGAGTCCACGTGATCCTTGGCAATCAGCTCTCTAAGCCCTTCCCTGGACCAGCCCTCCCAGGCTCTCTAGATCACAAATTCTAAACCTGGGGTCATGGGGCAGAAAAGGGTGCAACTTCTGGGCCAAGATCCAAGTGAGCATTCCGTGGCTAATTCCAAAAGAGACGCTCTCCCAAAAGCTTAGGAACGCTCCTCCGGACGCCTGGAGAAACGAAACCGCTGCAGTCCTTTGCGAGGACAGGCTGTCCAAGACGATGAGTTCCACACTCTTGAGGCTGGGGATCCACAGCCCAGGGCCACTCTGGTACCCAGAGGTGGGCTGTTTAAGAGAGTGTGGGCTGCCAGGGGTCCCAGGCCACCTCACCTCACCTCCACCGAGCTGCAAGGCAGGGACTTGGTGCCTCGGAGGTATTTCTTGAAATAACTCATTCTCAAAACCATTCTTGAAAAGAACTGCCCAGATTCTCTCAGAGACAAACTCTTCAAGGTCACATGGATGTAAAGGAGGGCTGGGCAATGGCTGGGGATGAGTGTACAGAGAGCAAGTCTGTGGAAGCAGAAACAGCCCCTCAAAAGAGGGTGTCCTTCAGGGGCCCCGTGGGGACACGATCATCAGAAACACCATGGAGCGTTCAAAGACTGCCCTGATCGTGGGTTCAATGCCGGGGACACTCCAGGTCCACCAAAGAGATGCCGTGCTGTCTTCTAATAATTACGGAGCATCCCATAAAGTGAACTCACCTGCCCTACATCCCCCATCCCTTTCTTATCCGAATCAGAAAGAGGAGCAAGGCAATGAGGTTCTCCATCACCAGCTCATTAACCACGTCCAGATAAGCCCAGAGGGTTTAATTAACTGTGACAGGTGCCGCCCCACGACTGGGTGACAGGGACAACTTGGATGCTGCATCTTAGAGCTAATGCTGCTTCCCACTCCGGGTATGTAATTAAAAGCAGAGACCTGGCATTTGGCAATTGATTCTCATTAAAAGCCTCCCATGCTCCTGCTAGGACTCACGACATTTGATTCATCGTCTCTTAATGTCACTGCCTCCAGCTAAGCTTCTGCCTGGAAGTGCTTCCTTTCCCACGACCCCGAGGTTTCTCTCAACCTCATCCCTCAGGACTCATCCGACTCCTTCTGCCCTTAGAGTCCTGGCGGCCCAGCTACGACCAGAGACACAGCTGATACAAGGTCAAGGGCACCGGGCCACACTCACCCACCCACCCACATCCAGCAGAGAAGGACGGTGACAAAGCCCAGTCCAGTCCAGAAGGACAAAATCCCACCGTTGCAACTACATTTTCTTTTATTTTTTGAGACGGAGTCTTGCTCTGTCGCCCAGGCTGGAGTGCAGTAGCACGATCTCGGCTCACTGCAAGCTCCGCCTCCCGGGTTCACGCCATTCTCCTGCCTCAGCCTCTCCAAGTAGCTGGGACTACAGGCACCTGCCACCACGCCCGGCTAATTTTTTTTTTTTTGTATTTTTAGTAGAGACAGGGTTTCACCGTGGTCTCGATCTCCTGACCTCGTGATCCGCCCGCCTTGGCCTCCCAAAGTGCTGGGATTACAGGCTGGAGCCACCGCGCCCGGCCGCAACTGCATTTTCACTACAGTGAAACGAAACTGGGCTGGTGAGAGGGGCTTCCTGGAAAACGGAGCCTGTTTCTGCCGCCACACAGGCTTGAGCGCTGCTCCTGGCTGGAGGCCAGAGGGCCAATGGGACCTACCACCCCCAAACAGAAGGGTGTGGCACTTACCAGGGTACAGCTGCTTGGTGGGTGCGCTGAGCTGCGCGTCTTTGGTGACTCTGTAAGCGACATCCGGGCCTTTGGAAGATCGCCGCGTGGCGCAAAAGCCTGTTGTCTTTGTTATTCCATCAGGCAAGTTGTGAAAATCTAGAACCTTCAGGAGATCTGCTGGCTGAGCTGAAATGACAGAGGAGGAGTGGAGTTAGCCACGAAGAGGAAAGGAGCGCCAGGGAGCACCCAGAAGCTGGGATGATGGGAAGCACCCCCACCCCAACCACTGTGAATCCTGGGCACTCAGAAGAGCCCCAGGACCAGCTTAGAGCCACGTGCTGGGCGAGGCAGGGCACCACGCTGTGGAGGAGGGTCTCATCCCTGTCCCCACCAGCAGCCACACACCAGGGGCAGACCCGGGCTAGCTTGGCTCTGACGACGCCCGCCTTCCTCACTGTGCTCTCGTGGCTCCTGAGGCTGGCAGGAGCCACATACCCAGCCTCCCAGACACCTCTTCTCATTGGCCACGTAAGGAGAGCAGCCCAGGCAGATGCTGGAAGGCCACAGAAGGCCCACTGTGGAACTGACCGCCTTATGGGGTGCTGTGCAGTGACACAGGAGAACCAGTGGGTCACAACATCTGCCCTGCAGCCCTGAGAACCTTCACCCCGCCTGAGGCCCCTCCGGAGGTCACAGGGATGTCACTGGCCTAGTTTATCCCCCCTTGTTATCCACCTGGACTGTCTGTCGCCTTCCCATGACCGTTTACGGCGGGTGTGCAGTTTCCATTGCCCCGGAAGACCCCTGCCCATATCACCAGACCATGAAGAGCCAAGAACAAGGGAGGGGCAGCCTCCGCATCCCTTCCAGAAGGTTCCTGACCCTCAATCCAGGGGCTCTCAGGGAAGGGCAGGGGATAAGCTGACCGCTGGCCAGCTGAAGCCGTGATCATTACCAGGGAGCTCAGTGGTCACCCTCCAACACAAAAGATGGCCCCATCTGCCAGAGCCTCCTTCCCCCACACCACGAGGACCCCAGACCTGCATCCACCACAAGGTGCGAATCCAGGTACCTGCCCTGAACAAGGTCAGTTTTATGGGGAAAGCACTGCTCCTGTGCCCACAAGCAAGAGGCTCCCTGGGAGTCCCAGCAGAGAAAATAAATGCGAAGTTGGCATTGCAGCGACAGAACGGTGTGTGCTGGGGCGGCCTGGGAGTTGGAGGAACCCAGCGCCAGCAACTGCCCTGCCCAGTAGATGTGGATGGGGTTGGCCGTGCCCCCTCTGCTGGCCAATCAGAGCATGACACTGCCCTGTCCCAGATGGTCAGCTCAGGGATGGACCTGAGACCAGCCAGGACAAGGAAGCTCCGTCCTGGGGCTTTTTTCCTTTGAGAAAGAGGAATCCTCCCTGCTCTGCTGGCTCCAAAGACAGAACAGGAACCTGCAGCTGCTAGCAACTGTCTCCTGAGCGGGTGGAGAGTGCTTGCCTGAGGATGCAGAGAGACAGACTCTAGCCACACTGTTTGGGTAGCTGGATCAAGCTGTGCCTGACAGAAACTGGTGTATCCATCTTTATGCTAATGCCAATTGGAGTTAGATCCCAACATCTGCTACTAAACAGTGCCCATCTCTGGGTGCAGCGGCGTGGGCCTCCGTAGCTATCAGTTCCCGGCTCCCTGGCCTGGCCCTCCTCCCCAGGGAGGAATGATGACAAGCCTGCGACGAGCTCAAGAGGAAAGTCCCACTTTTTTCCCAAGGGCGGAAGGTTTGGAGGTGAGACAGGATGGCCATGCAGGTTTCCTCTCTGCTAGTTTTCAAGGCCTCCTGCAGCCAGTGGCACCTGCAGCCTCAGCACTGACACGGGAGGAGGTGGCCGCCAGAGACAACAGCACAGTGTCACTGCTTGTCCCAACAGGCCCTCAGCAAGAGGAGCACCCAGACGGAGGCCTCTGTCTCCCCAGCACTCCCTGACCCTCCAGGGGACTCAGCACAGGCACTGTGCTTGGTGCACAGGCCACAAGGAGGTACAGACAGGGCCCTGTGCCACCCCCACCCCCACCATGACCAGCTGACAGTGCAGGGAAGACAGCAGCCTGGGCAGGGCTCTGAAGGAGACTAGGGTGGAGGGAAATCAAAGCTTCACTTCTCATTCATGAAGCACCTCCCCGTCCACGGTTCTCTGGAAGGCTCTGCAGTACCCACGTCCTAGGGTTCTGAAGTTCCTGCCTCTGAAGGTGTCATTTCTGCAGCTTGGCTTTGCTGCAGTCCTCTGCCAATTAAATCAAGAAGCCAGAAACATGGAGAAGCTGAGGATTTCCCACCTCGGTGTGGGAACAGTTACAAAGGGGAGGGGCGGCACAGGGACCCAGAACACCCCGCATCCAGGCCTCTCATGGCCTCTCTGATTTCCTGGGTGGCTTTCAGCTGCCAAGCAGGGCACAGCCCACCCAGCTCTGTCCCTCCCTCGGGCATGTATGGCACCTCCCACCTGGCCCCAGCAAAGAAGGCTTTGGTGGGCTTTTGCCTTTGACTGGAGAAGCAACGCTGAGTGCAGGTGCCTGGAGAGGCTGCACCGCACAGCCCTGGGCCTGGATGCAGCCCGTGGGAAGAGACAACATGCCAGCTGCCGGCCCACCTGCTGAAGATGACAGTGCCGAGCCCTGGGTCATCCCTAAGACTCAATTCCAGCACTGGCAGCGGCCAGGGCAGGGGAGCAAGGATCCTGGCCGGGGCTTCCTGGACTTACACCATAACAAGCCCGTGATGCTCTTCCCAGACGCAGGCTCGCAAGCCTGTTTTCTCCATTGCTGAAGGCAAGAGCTGTTTTCCAGCAGGCTTGGTGGACATGTTCGCAGATCTCTGTTGCAACAAGTTTAAGAGGCCACCAGACCTTTCCCAGGCCCAGTGCCACCCCTCCTGCTGGCCAGGGGCTTCCCGTGCCAGAGCAGAGGAAAACATTAAGTACTTTTTAAAAAAGAAAAGGTTGGGGAGAGCCCAGGAGGAGCCTGGCAGCACAGCCTTTCAGGAGCTTTTCTTCCAGTCTCCATCAGGATGAAAACTCCACTTGGACACAGCACGAGCTTTGGGGACAGGGGGATGTGGGTTTGAAGCCAGTGCCCACCCCCCCCACCAGAGGGTGGATCCCAGTGGGTCAAGGCCAGTGAGAGAAGCTGCAGAATCAACAGTGGCCACCGCACACTGGCCCGTGCACTTCCCGGCTCAGCAAACAAGAGCCCCTCTCTTTTGCCCTTTTCTCCTAGACAGCCAGGCAGGGGCCCATCACCAGCAGTTCCCATAGGACCCACGGAGCAACCCAGGTGCTCAGTGAAGACAGAGAGGGCATCACGCGTGTGGTCTCCACACCCAGCCTGGTGCTCACTCTTTAATGAAGGACCATGCGGATGCGTCCAGAGCTTCCTGAGACTGACCATTTGATGCACAGAAGGCCAGCTCCGAAAGCTTCATGAAACAAAAACTTTGTTGCTTCCATGGAACCCTCGCCATGACCAGATCACCTATGGGGTCAGTCCATCACATGGTGGATGGATGGATGGATGGATGGATGGATGGATGGATGGAGTCCCAGAGAATAGCAGGCGTCCTGCTGTGCCTTGGCCACCCAAGCTCCAGCCCCGCCTCCTCCAGGCACCATCCTGCTCTGCAGTCTGGGGAGCTAAAAATTACACTTCCCAGGTGCCTTTGCATAAGGATGCAGGGTGCAAATTAGAGTCTACCAATCAGAGAGACTCATGGAGTTGGACAGTAAGAGGGAAGTGGCAGCCTCCTCCGCCCTGGCACAGCCAACAGGGCCATATCCCCAGACACAGCATATGGAGGTGATCCTGGTGTCCAGACCCCCATGCATGCCACGGCCTGGGACCAGCTTCAGGGCACCAGGTGGCATTGGCGGCAGCAACTTCCTGCAGTCTGGGTGGCAGCCTCACTATGGTGGTGCAACCCCAAATGGGATAGTGGAGTGGGGCCTCCTGACCCCCCCACACCAGGTCTCCCAGAAACTGTATCCACCTGACTCCCTGCATTCAATCCCTTTCCCCAACGTGGCTTGCTCACATCAGCTGTGTGCACTGAAACCAGGAGCCTCCCTGGAGCCACCTATGGGACATGGGCCCAGCACAAGGCCAGTGGCTTCAGAGTCTTTAAACTACAAGAGGCGTTTACCCCCAGCACCTAGGGGTCAGGCATCCTGCACAGCCTTGCTTGCCCAAGGAATACCTCTTGCCCTTCCCTGAGTTGACCAGAGTTAGAGAAGTTGGCCTCTGCATCCCCTGCACTGTTACAAGTAGAAGTATTTGTCCTTGGCATCCCAGAGGCCCATTTTTATGAGGATGTAACCAGGCATCATGTCACCAGACCTATAAAGGAATAGGTCAGTTTTAAGCAAGAAGGGAGGTGACTGAAAAGAATTTGATGGCCAGGCACGGTGGCTCAGGACTGGAATTCCAGCACTTTGGGAGGCCGAGGCAGGCGGATGGCTTGAGCTCAGGAGTTGGAGACCAACCTGGGCAACATGGTAAAACCCCATCTCTACATAAATACAAAAATTAGCTGGGCTTGGTGGCATGCACCTGTGGTCCCAGCTACTGAGGGGCTGAGGTGTGAGGCTCGTTTGACCCTGGGTGGTGGAGGTTGCAGTAAGCCAAGATCACGTCACTGCACTCCAGCTTAGGTGACAGAGCATAACCTGGTCTCAAAAAAAAGGAAGAGGAAGAAGAAGAAAAAGGAGAAGGAGAAGGAGGAAGGAAGAAGGAGAGTAATTTGGAAATGAGTGTTTGAGTTCTGCATGGGTGCCATGCACCACAAAAGGCAGCACAAAGACCCTGATAAGAAATACAAGCAAGACTGCAGCACTGGCACATAGGCGGAGCTCAACACAGACATGTAGGATGGATGGATGAATGGATGGATGATGGATGAATGAATGGTTGATGGATGGATGGATGGTGGATGGATGGATGGGTGGGTGGATGGATGGATGGGTGGGTGGATGGATGGATGATGGACAATGGATGGATGATGGTGGATGGATGGTGGATGGATGGGTGGATGGATGAATGGATGGATGGATGGTGGATGGATGGATGGGTGGGTGGATGGATGGATGATGGAAGATGGATGGATGATGGTGGATAGATGGTGGATGGATGGATGGATGAATGGATGGATGGATGGTGGATGGATGGATGGATGAATGGATGGATGGATGGTGGATGGATGGGTGGGTGGATGGATGGATGATGGATGATGGATGGATTGTGGATGGATGGATGAATGCCTGGATGGTGGATGGATGGATGATGGATGCAAGAATGGATGGATGGTGGATGGATGGATGATGGATGATGGATGGATGGATGGATGGATGGATGATGGATGATGGATGGATGGATGGTGGATGGATGGATGGAATGATGGATGGATGGATGGAGGATGGATGGATGAATGGGAGGATGATGGATGGATGAATGGATGGATGGATGGATAAATGGATGGTGGATGGATGGATGGATGGATGGATGGTGGATGGATGGGTGGGTGGATGGATGGATGATGGATGATGGATGGATGGATGGTGGATGGATGGATGAATGCATGGATGGTGGATAGATGGATGATGGATGCATGAATGGATGGATGGATGGATGGATGATGGATGGATGAATGGAATGATGGATGGATAGATGGATGGATGGATGGATGGATGGAGGATGGATGGATGAATGGAAGGATGATGGATGGATAGATGGATGAATGGGTGGATAGAGGATGGATGGATGAATGAGAGGATGATGGATGGATGGATGAATGGATGGATGGATGAATGGATGGATGGTGGATGGATAGATGGATGATGGATGGATGGATGGATGATGGATGGATGAATGGATGGATAGATGCATGCATGGATGGATGATGGATGGATGAATGGAAGGATGATGGATGGATGGATGGATAGATGCATGCATGGATGGATGATGGATGGATGAATGGAATGATGGATGGATGGATAGATGGAGGATGGATGGATGGATGGATGAATGGAAGATGATGGATGGATGGATGAATGGGTGGATGGAGGATGGATGGATGAATGAGAGGATGGATGGATGGATGAATGGATGGATGGTGGATGGATGGATGATGGATGGATGGATGGATGATGGATAGATGGATGAATGGATGGATAGATGCATGCATGGATGGATGATGGATGGATGAATGGAAGGATGATGGATGGATGGATGAATGAATGAACGGATGGATGGATGGATGGATGGATGAATGGGAGGATGATGGATGGATGAATGGATGGATGGTGGATGGATAGATGGTGGATGGATGGATGGATGGTGGATGGGTGGATGGATGGATGGATGGATGAATGAATGGATGGTGGATGAATGGATGAATGGATGCTGGATGAATAGATGAATGGATGGATCAATCAATCAGTGAACAAATGAGCAGGTGAATGGTGAAAATCAGGAGGTATAGGGCAATTTTACAATTGCTGCACTAAATTGTCAGCCTTTCCACCAGCCAATAACAATGTCTCCACTAACCATGCTAGGATAACTTTCTGTGTCCCCAACAGGCATTTCCATGATCACCCATGGAGGTCAGCTTCTCTGCTTCTCCAGAGCTGACCCAGAATAACCGCATTCCATGTCACTCTAGGGCCTGCCACCCTCTCATCACACAGCTGCAGGACATGAGATGCTGAAACATCATGCAAGGACCGCAGTGCTCAGCATACCCAGGTGCTCCTGGCCTGGACCAGCAGTGGACTAATGTGGCCCAGCACAAAGAACCAGAGATGAGGGACTGAAACCGAGCTGGTGAGGCATGAGGATGGAGCCCTGGGCTCCCCTTAAGGCCTGAGGCTCACAGACCTGCTAAAAGGATGAATGCCGGCAGCCAGGTGGCCGAAGGCACAGCGGGGCAGCATCACAGCACCCAACCCAGCAACACTCTGCTTTCCCCCCGAGACCTGGGGGGCTGCTGGACATCTGTACAGGGCTCCGGCACCTAAGGGAGCTGATGGAATGAGATGGCTGCTTTTAGCGGGAACTTAAATCAGTTCCTGGCCATCCACTGGTGCCCAAGCACTCCTCCGAGCGCTCAGAAGCAAGGAAGGGGCAACTATGGCCCGGTCACAGCCTGCCCTGCTGGAGAGCATCTCTCAGGCTCAGCAGCCCCTCCCCTTGGAGGTAAAGCCCCTCGTGAAAGAACGCTTCTCCACCAACAGAAACGCTGCGGAAGTCTGCCACTTTCAGGAAGGAGAGCGGAGGTCTGGGGCCACCCTCTTGAGTGACACAGATGTGTCCTCAGAATGGAATCCAGATCCCGAGCCCGGACGCTCCATGGCACCACCATCCTGCCAGCCTCGAGGAAGGGAGACGCTCAGGGGCACCCTGCCAAGTGCTGACCTCAGAGCCTCATCTCCCCAGTGGGGAAGCAGGCTTCAGAACAAAAGAGAATCGGCCAGAAAAGCCCACCGGGTGCTGGCACCCCAGGAAAGGGGGTGCAATGAGCTGCTCCCAGGGCACAAGCACCCACCCCCAGGTGGGGTGGGCCCTGATGGAGAGGGAGTATCAAACGGCGGCAGAAACAGAGCCCTCAAGTGCAGGGCAGGGCTGGGGCCTGCGCAGGAGCCCACACACACTGGGCACTCGGCCGTGTCTGCTGAATGACTGAGCGAGCGGGCCCACAGCTTCTACACACAACAGCCTGGGAGAGGGTGTAAGAGGATGCAGAGAGACAGACTCTGGCCACACTGTTTGAGTAGCTGGATCAAGCTGTGCCTAAACATCTACAGAAACTGGTGTATCCATCTTTATGCTAATGCCAATTGGAGTTAGATCCCAACATCTGCTACTAAACAGTGCCCATCTCTGGGTGCAGCGGCATGGGCCTCCTTAGCTATCAGTTCCCCACTCCCTGGCCCTCCTCCCCAGGGAGGAATGGTGATCAGCCTGCGACGGGCTCAAGAGGAAGGTCCCACTTTTTTCCGAGGGGTGGAAGGTTTGGAGGTGAAACAGGATGGCCACACAGGTTTCCTCTCTGCCAGTTTTCGAGGACTCCTGCAGCCAGGGGCACCTGGAGCCTCAGCACTGCCACGGGAGGAGGTGACCCCTGACCACCTTACAGCCATTCTACTTTCCTAAATAAAAGCCCACTTCAGCCTGGCGTGCCACTCTGCTGTCACTGTCTCACGGCGGCCCTCATAGAGCAAGAGCAAGCTGTGAACAGAGGGGAGGGTGCCTCCCCTGCCCAGGAAGGAGGCTGGGTCTGAGACCGTGGGATGGCACACTCCTGCGAGGGCTGCTGACGTCTGCATTGGATCTTTTTCCTTAATTCCTTTTTCTCCCCCTAAACAAGCTCAATATCTTTTTTTTTTTTTTGAGACGTAGTCTCACTATCGCCCAGGCTGGAGTGCAGTGGCGCGATCTCGGCTCACTGCAGGCTCTGTCCCTGGGGTTCACGCCATTCTCCTGCCTCAGCCTCCCGCATAGCTGGGATTACAGGCGCCCGCTCCCACGCCCGGCTAATTTTTTGTATTTTTAGTAGAGATGGGGTTTCACCGTGTTAACCAGGATGGTCTCAATCTCCTGACCTCGTGATCTGCCCGCCTCGGCCTCCCAAAGTGCTGGGATTACAGGCGTGAGCCACCGCGCCCGGCTACAAGCTCAATATCTTTAAGCACTGGCTATGGGTAGGCTGCCTTTGAAGCCCAGGCTGTCTGTCCCCACCAGATGATGTGCTGGCTGCAGTCCCCGCTCCCAAAGGCTGGGCATTTGTGATCCATCAGAGCCTGCTCCTTTTTGCCAACAAATGCACAGGGGTGCTCCCCCGGCCCCAGAACCACAACACACCAGCAGATTCCACCTGGTCACTCGTGGTCACTTGGGGGGTGACTTTTTCTCAGGTCCCCCATCCCAGTTCCCCCCTGAGCCGGAGCAGTGCCCACTGCTACTTTCCAGTCAAGGAGTGCCCCTCAGTGCTGACTCACCCACCTGCCTGACCTCCGGGATTCCTGCGCCCTTCCTGGGGCAGCAGGCTTTCCCCCAATCCCACCAGGCAGTGTGGTAGGATTCTAGTATCATCTTTATCTCCTTATCTCATTAGAAGGTTATTTCCAACTCTGTCCCCGGCACCGGGCTGGCTCCATGGGTCCTGGGGTCGGGGTCTCTGGGGAAGTGTGCTGGCCCAGCCTGATCTCTCTGCCCTATGTTCACCCGCACAGTCCCCTCCCCATGCCCGCTGTGGTGGCTAAAGGAAGCCGCAGCTCTCGGGTGACACAGGTACAGTGCTCCGCTCAGGACTCGGCCTCCAGGCAGCACGGCTGGGGGAAGGCGAGGCGCTCGGCCAGGTCCCCGGCACCCAGCAGAATGGTGCTGTCGGCTCTGTGGACACCCAGTCCAGCCCCCAGCCCGAACAGGGTAGCATTTCTGCCTGGCCCTTAAAGCTCCCCACCTGTCCTCCAGAGGTCACCGCCAAACACTCAGCACCACAGTCCCAGACACTGAGCCCAGGCCACGTCTTGCCAAATGTCTGTGGCCTGCACAGCCAAGGGACCAGGATGGACTTGATAGAATGAGCTGGAGATCAGGGAATCAGGAGAGGCAGCTGTGGGGACAGACAGAGAGCAAGAGAGAGAGAGAGAGAGAGAGAGGGAGGGAGAGATGGGGAGAGAGAGGGAGGGAGAGAGAGAGCTACACAGACAGAAAGAGAGAGGGAGAGACAGAGAAAGAGGAAGAGCGAGGGAGAGAGGGAGGTTTCTGCAGGCCCCAAAGTCAATATCCTTATCTTCAAGCGAAAACTTAAGAGTCTCTAAATAACCCCAAGCTTGAGGTCTTCACAATTCTCGGGCTAGAACTCTAATTTTAGAGCCAGGAGTCGTAAACAGCAGCTGGGCTAAGAGCCTTCATTGGGAAAGAGGAATCGAGGTGCAGGGCAGGCAAGCACGGTCACTCGCAGGCTGGTGCCGTGCTGGGGCTGCAAGGGAGCCACCCTCAGTGCCCAGTCCACCCCAGTCCCAAGCGCTGTTCCACTCTGGAGCCAATGACAGTCTCCTGAAACCACAGGCACACGCTGGCCTCTCCAGACACAGCTGGCAGCCTCCATTCCGGTCCCGCCCATGGCCCCATCACTAGAACCATATCACTGCTACGTGCGTTCCATGGGTAGCATGTGTCTCCTCCATGGGCTGTGAACTGCAGGCGGGCAGGGGCCCCGCACAGCCTGGCACCCGCAGATGCTCATGGAAATTGTTCACGAAGCCATCAATTTGCTGTGTTTGCAAAGGGCACTACAGAGCCGGGGAAGGGGGGCTGTCCCTCCTAGTTCCCTTCCTTTATTTCCTGGAAGCCAGAGAGCCACAGTTCTTGAAGGGCCAGGCTGAGGGCCGAGCCATCGAGCCACGAGGGAGGGTCTGGCCCAGGGCTGAGGGCCCCCCACCCCAGCCCTCCCTGCAAGGCAGGCGGCCTCATCAGTGAGGTCAACCCAGCAGGTCGAAAAACAGGCGCTCTGGAGGCTCCGACTGAAATTCTTCCTCAATGACTAAACCAGGCAGCAAAGCGAAGGGGCAGGGGTGGAAAATGCACAGAGGGCCTGGGGCTGCAGCGCAGGCCAAGGACAACATCCTGGGAGGATGGCAGATGGCCCGGCCTCTCCCGCTGCCCCCCGAGGCTGCAGTGCCAGGCGGAGACCTGGAGACCTGAGCCCAAACTCCCAGCCTGTCCCTGCGCTCACTGCCACATCACGAAAGCAGGTCCCATGCACCCACCTAAAAGCTCCCATCAAAGCCCAACTCCTCTGCCTGATGTCAAAGTCCCACCCCTCTGCTCCTGTGGGATTTGCCCAGGAGACCCTGGCTGTCACGGGTCCATCTCCTCACCAGTGTCACCGTCCTGCAAGACCCCATCATGGTGCATTAGAACAGCGCCCCCTGGGGTTGTGCAGTGCACAACATGACCACCCTCCCCAAGCCCCCGGGGCCCCACCTCAAGGCCTGTTGCACTTCAGGACCTCACCAGGCATGGCACAGCAGAGAGCAGCAGTTTGGAACTGACCAGGGCTAGTCAGGATGCCAACTCCGCCCTCCACAGCGGGGACCATGGTCAGTGTCCTCAGCCATGGGTCATGGAGGAACAGGTATGGGTGTGCCGGGCAGGGAGCTCGCACCTGGAAGGGGCCTGCTGTCCCCACCCCTCCATGCCACCAACCTTTGCAAAAATGACTCTGCCCACCTGCCCAGCTTGTCTGTCACCAGAGCCTTCAGGACTGAGCTAAGTCCATATCCAGACACCTGTGCACCAACCCGCAGTGTTTCACAGGGTGAGAAAATAGGCTGTAGCCGGGCCTGGAGGCTCTATGTGAACCCTCGCCTGGGTGGCTGCCCTGAATGGGCTCTGAGGTGCCCAGAGGCACGCTTGTTCATGGCTCTCAGCTCATCATTCCTTGCTGAAGAATGAAGGGCCTGTCCAAAGGGCCTCCGGGGTAGTTCTTCCTGAAGAAGACAGTGTCACTGCTGTCACTGCATTGGTTATTATGAGATTCTCTGTGCGCAGGATCTGTGGCTCATCTGTGTCTGACACTAGATCTCCCTCCCCACAGGCACAGGCCCACCTGACCTGGCACCACCCCACTCCCAGGGTGGACTGACTTGGATCCCAAATCCCCCATGTACAAGCCCCATGGTACTGGACAAAGTGGGTCCCATCCCGGAGGCTGCCTGTCATTATCTGTAAGAGGGACACACTGGCAGTGGGGCCTTGAAAGGGGAGTGGGGGGCAGAAGCCTGAGATCTGACCACCGGAGAGTACTGGGGCACCTCTGCAGTGCCCCCAATCAGCCCCGCAGTGCCCCCTAACCAGCCCCGCAGTGCCCCCAACCAGCCCCACAGTGCCCCCTAACCAGCCCCATAGTGCAGGGGACAGATCAGGGAGGGACTGCGGGGTGGTAGGTTAGGGCCTCCTAGACTCAAGGAAGTCCAGAGAGCGAAAGGAAGAAAAGGATGATCAGTCTCCCAGCGCTGATGGCAGGGTATCGCTTTAAGGGTGTCAAGTAGTGAAGAGGAAGCTCCAAATGAACTGAGAATTGATGAGAACTGAAGGCCTGAAAGGCATCTCGGATAACAGAGGGCAGAGACCACGTGACCCCAACACAGAGCCACTGAACGGGACTGACCCAGCAAGCCCTGGAGCCTCGCCCTGCACAGATCTAACGCCTGCCCCCCAGCAAGGGGCAACACCAACCAGCCTCATCTCTGCTCCCTCTTCCCAGGCTCTGCCTTGGCAAAAAGCAGACACTTCGGGGGTCATCCAGTTCCAACGGCATTTAGCTCCAGCCCCTTCACCCAGGGCCCGGCCCACCCATTCCTCCAGCAAGAGCCAGTTTCTTTTTGTCTGCATGGCACTTCTCTTTGTCCTGGTGGATCACTTGGGCTGTCATCCTGGGTGGTCCAGCTGCCCAGCCACAGGGCAGGAAATGGGGGTCTCTGTCGCTCACTGCAGGAGTGCACATCAGTTCAGGGATGACAGCAGCCAGGATGAAAACAGGCTCTGAAGAGACCACGGGGGAGCAGCAGGTGGTGAGAAGCAGGTGCTTGCCCTGCAAGGATGCAGACAGCTTCCCAGGGCTGGCACCAGCCAACACACCTGCCGATGGGACCCTGAGTCAGGGACACACACCAGGGCGGCAGGCCACTGCAATGAGTCTGTCGTTGGGGGACTGGACCCTGGGCACCATCCATGCACCCGAGCACCCTGGGGGAGGGGTGGCTGAGGACTGTGCACCTGTTATGCGCTCTGCGCCCAGCTGCCACACTTCCCTTATTCATCAACTCGGCCCACAGCATTGGCCCCTTCACTGGTACATGAGGAAACTCAGCATGAGAGAGGTAGGGCAAGCTGCCCACGGTCTCAGAGCCACTGACCACCAGAGATACAGACCACCTGAGTTTCAGACAGCATCCATTTGGGTCCAAAATCTTCTTTCCTCTGCACCATGGGGCTGCAAGCTGGGAGAATGCCTCCAAGACTCCCGCAGATACCCTGCTGCGGAGGGAGTGACCCTGGGGAGAGCACTGGGGCGGTGATGAGGGCAGAGCGAGGCTCTCTCCGAGGAAGAGCGGAATTGTTCTTCACAGGATTTTCAGGACTATGGGAGGCCTTGCATGGAGAGGAGGCCCTCCATATCCAAGCTATGGGGCAACAGAGAATCTTGAGACCCCCAGCGGTGGAACAAGGGCCAGGCAAAAGATGCCCCTCCCATGGAACCATGCCATGGGGCGTTCCAGGCAGCTGTGGAAACAGCAGCCTATTCACGGTCCTCCCGCATCCACTGTCTCAACCACACACTGCAGATGGGCACTCACTCAAGGACGGACACACAGACACATGGAGAGATGAAGGAGGAACAGGGAGTAAGATGACCGGACTGAGAAAGGGTGGAAGGATGGATATAGACAGATGGCTCACTACAGGATGGTAAAGGGTGCTTGAAGAACGGCCCCAGGGATGGCTGGATGAAGGGTGGCTGCACCAGGGAGTGATGGGGGAAGGAATGTCATCACCCCGAAGATCCCGTTGATAAACCTCACCCTCCTATCATTTCAGCATCAGGGGCAAGAGCTTGGCTCCACGAACCTGAGCATTTGCACAAGGCCTCTCTCTACTGGATGCACTGGATTCCTGCCTGTGTGGGCAGATTCGGGACTTAGAAGGCAATGAGAAAGCTCTCCTGCTGTCCTGAAATGCTCAGTGGAACCCAGCACAAGGATGTACCTGAGAACCAAGGGCAGCTCCACCGCCCTGAGCCTTTTCCCCAGCAGGAAAGGAGGTATAATACCAGGGCCTGCCTTCCCCGAGAAGCCATAACTGGTAGCTGAGATCTGGATAATAAGGCTAGACTTTCAGGCTTCCCACTCTCAAGTAAGTTATTCTGAATATTCAAGGTAGCATCCAGCAGAGACACTGTTCCTTCATGAAGCTCAAGGAAGATGAGAGGCCCCGCCACCAATCACGAGGGGATGGACCACCGCTTCCTGGTGTCCCTGCCTCTTCTGTGTCCCCCCAGCAAACCACAACCAGAACACTCCATTGCCTCCCCCAGCCCAGGACTGGCAGCAGGTGCTCCAAAGGACTTGCTATTTCCCAGATCGTGAGCTCCTTTAAGGAAGGGACAAGTCTTGCCCTTAATCCACAGAGGAGAAGAGAGCTTAGCTCAGAGCAGATGCTTGGCACAGTGCTCAAAGGAAGGAAGAAGGAGGAAGCCAGCTAATGAGCAAACAAAGGAACAAATAACCAAAGGAACCAATCAACAGATGATCAAACCAACCAGTGAACAAATGCAGGAATGACCCAATCAAGGAGCAAATGAAGGAACAAACGAACAAACGAACTAAGAGACAATAAGCGAACAATGAAGCACCACCCCCACCAGCAAATAAAGGAGGGACTAAATGAACAAATCAACCAATGAACAAACAAAGGAACTGTGCATTTGTGGCTCCATGACGAATGCCAGTGGAAGAAGGAGCCTTTCGAGAGCAGCAATTTTGCAGGATCTCATTGCGGATGTGCACATGCATTGACCTGCCATTCAACCCCCTTTAGGGCTGAATCCTACAGAAAGGCTTGCTGTGAGCCAGGACATCCAAGGCTTGCTCGCAGCAGTAAAGAACTGAAAACAAAGCACATGCCCATCAATGAGGAACTGGTTAAATCAACCAAGCTGCATTTGCCAAATACGCTGCAGAGGCCAGACAGGAAGGGGTTCATGCAGACGGCCTGAGATGGAGAGATGGCCCACCATGTCCTTAAGCCATGGAAATCCTTATAAAGCACAATCCCTTTTATGTTAAAATAAGTAAAAGATGGCAATGTCATCTGATAAAACATCATGCAAATACACACACCAGTAAGTCCAGAACAATACCAATCAAAGAGTTGAGGGGTTACTTCTGGAAAGGGGCTGAGGTTTGGTGGAGCAGTGAAGGAGAAGGTCTGCTTATCATTCTCTACATCCCTCTACTTCATAAAAATTGTGTAAATACTTAGCCACATAAAACTGGCATAATTTTGTTAACAAAAAAAAATGCCAAAACAAAATTTTTAAAGTGTGGAAGTTTCAAAATGGCCACAAAGTATCTAAAGTAACAGCCCATCAAAGGGTGGTGTCTATGTCCCCTTCCCTTAAATCAAAGTGGGCTTTGTGGCCACCTGACAGATAGATCGTGATCGAAGCATCACTGCGGGTTCACAGGTCTAGGCTTTAAGAAACTGGGAGACTCTACTCCCATGTCTCTTGGAATGCTCCTTCTTAGGACCAAGACACCATGCTGTGGGGAAGCTCAAGCAGCCCCTTGGAGGGCTGCATGTGACGAGAACCCCAGGCCCTCAGCCAACAGCCAGGATCAACACCACACATGTGGAAAAGCCATCTAGAAATGGATCTCCCAGCCTCGGACAAGCCACTCAACCTGAAGTCATGTGGAGCACACAAAGGGTCCCCAACAAACCATGCTCAAAACACAGATTCAAACACAAAATAAGAGGATGCTATTAAGACACCAGGTTTTGGAGTGATTGTTGTGCAGCAATAGAGAACCACAACAACAACAATGAAAAAGAACAGGCAATAAACAACATGATGTGTATAACAGAAATACACAGGAGATGTTCTTGCAACTCGAAAAAGGGGGGAACAAATAAATAACGTTCAATGTTACTAGTAGCTAAATACAAATTAAATCAAGAGGCCTTTGTCTCCCATCAAACTGGCACAAATTTTTTTTTAAGTGACCAATTTTTGGCAAGCATGCAAATTCTCATTCAGTACCCACAGGAGTCTAAATTGACACCTCTCAGGAAATAGTTTGACACTTAGTACTGAAAGTCTGAGGGACATTCATTCTCTTCGTGCTCCTACGGGAGTTTAACACTGAATTTGAGATGAATACAAATGCTTAATCAAAACGCTCACCCAACAATTACATGCAATACTGAAAAAACATAGAAAGAAAGCAGATGTCCCGACTGGAGAGGATTGAACATATCATGGTACACTCTGTACAACCAACAGAACACCATAGCCATTCATCCGTGTCTTAAAGTTACATTAATATTTATTATCATTTATTTCATTTATTAATAATTATTAGTATTAATAATAAGGGAATATTGAAACGTGAGGAAATGCTCATGGCATTTGTGGCTTAAGTCAGCTTCATGGAGGTATAATTTATATGCAGTAAAATTCATTCTTTTTCTTTTTTTTGAGATGGAGTCTCACTCTGTTACCCAGGCTGGAGTGCAGTGGCGCCATCTCGGCTCACTGCAACCTCCACCTCCCAGGTTCAAGCGATTCTTCTGCCTCAGCTTCCCAAATAGCTGGATTACGCACGCCACTATACCCAGCTAACTTTTGTATTTTTCGTAGAGACAGGGTTTTGCCATGTTGGCCAGGCTGGTCTCGAACTCCTGACCTCAGGTGATCCACCCACCTCAGCCTTCCAAAGTGCTGGGATTACAGGCGTGAGTCATCGCACCCGGCCAAATTCATTCTTTGTAAGTGTGCAGTTGAATGAATTTGGACAAATGGATAGTGCTGTACCCTCCACACCCCCATCCGACACACACACACACACACACACACACACACACACACAATCAAGATACAGAACATGTCCGTCACCCCCAGGAGTTCCCTCATGTCTCTCTCCTCACTCATCTTTTTTCTGTCCATGCAGTTCTGCCTTTTCTCAAATGTCATACAAATGGAACCATGTCCCCTGCATCTTTCGTGTCTGCTTCTCTCGCTTAGCACAGTGCTTTCGTGCCACCCTGTTCGGGTACTCATGCCTTCTGTTGCCGAGCAGTATTCCCGCTTGTTTGTCCCCGTACCAGGTGGGCACTTGGGCTGCTCCCTGCTTAAGGCTATTGCAATAACACAGCACATGAGTGCTCACATACATGTCTCTGTATGGACACGTTTCATTTCTCTTGGACGAATGCCTGTACATGGAATTGCTGTGTCCTGTGGTAAAGGAAGGACTAATCTTATAAAACACACCCAAACTGTTTTCCAAAGTGGTTGCACCCCTTTGCATCCCCACCAAGAATGGGTGATAGTTTTTCCACATCCTCACACTTTTGCAGTATGTCCTTATGGTTTTAATTTATATTTCTCCAATGACTAACCCTGACAAACATCTTTTCAGATGCATGTTGGCACGCCTCTGTCTTCTTTTGTGGAACATTTGTTTGAATCTTCTGCCCAGTTTTAAGTGGGGTCATTTGCCTCCATGCTGTGGAGTTGTGACCATGTTTTATGCATTTTAGATGTAAGTTCTTTATCAGATATGTGTTTTGCAAACATTTTGTTCCAATCTTACTACCTTTCCATTTTCCAACAGTGTCTTTTGAAAAGTATAAGGTGTTGTTTTAATAAAGTCTGATTTATCAGCTTTTTAATCAGTTAATGGCTCATACTTTTGTTTCCTATCTAAGAAATCTTTGCCTAACCCAAGGTGAAAAAACTCAAGATTTTCTTTTTTGTCTTATGTTTTATAAAAGTTTTAAATCTTACATTTAAATCTATGACCCATCTTAATTTTTGTATATCATTTGAGGTAAGGGTCATGGCTTATTCTATTGCTAATAGGTATCCAGTTGTTTCAGTGCGTCTTAGCACTTTTTTTTTTTTTTTTTGAGACAGAGTCTCGCTATATTGCCCAGGCTGGAGTGCAGTGGCATGATCTCAGCTCACTGCAGCATCTTAGCACTTTTATGGAAAACCAAGTGATTATTTAAGTGTGAGTCTATTTCTGGACTTGATTCTATTCCATCGGTCTATATGTCTTTCTGTCAACACTACACTGTCTTCATCACTATAGCTTTAGAGTACGTCTCAAAATCACAAAGCATAAGCCCTCCAGTGTTCTTCTTTTTCAAAATTGTTTTGGTTATATTAGGTCCTTTGCATTCCCATATAAATTTCAGAATCATCTTACCAATCTCTATTTTTTTAAATTTTCTTTTATTTATTTATTTATTTATTTATTTTTATTTTTTTGAGACAGAGTCTCGGTCTGTCGCCCAGGCTGGAGTGCAGTGGCGTGATCTCGGCTCACTGCAAGCTCAGCCTCCCGGGTTCATGCCATTCTCCTGCCTCAGCCTCCCGAGTAGCTGGGACTACAGGCACCTGCCACCTTGCCCGGCTAAGTTTTTTGTATTTTTAGTAGAGTCGGTGTTTCACCGTATTAGCCAGGATGGTCTCCATCTCCTGACCTCGTGATCCGCCCACCTTGGCCTCCCAAAGTGCTGGGATTACAGGTGTGAGCCACCGCGCCCAGCCTATTTTTTTTATTATTATTATTATACTTTAAGTTCTAGGGTACATGTGCACAACATGCGGGTTTGTTACATATGTATACATGTGCCATGTTGGTGTGCTGCAGCCATTAACTCGTCATTTACACTGGGTATCTAATGCTATCCCTCCCCCTCCCCCCACCCCACAAGAGGCCCCAGTGTGTGATGTTCCCCTTCCTGTGTCCAAGTGTTCTGATTGTTCAATTCCCACCTATGACTGAGAACATGCAGTGTTTGTTTTTTTGTTCTTGCGATAGTTTGCTGAGATGATGGTTTCCAGCTTCATCTATGTCCCTACAAAGGACATGAACTCATCATTTTTTATGGCTGCATAGTATTCCATGGTGTATATGTGCCACATTTTCTTAATCCAGTCTATCATTGTTGGACATTTGGGTTGGTTCCAAGTCTTTGCTATTGTGAATAGTGCCACAATAAACATACATGTGCATGTGTCTTTATAGCAGCATGATTTATATTCCTTTGGGTATATACCCAGTAATGGGATGGCTGGGTCAAATGGTATTTCTAGTTCTAGATCCCTGAGGAATCGCCACACTGACTTCCACAATGGTTGAACTAGTTTACAGTCCCACCAACAGTGTAAAAGTGTTCCTATTTCTCCACATCCTCTCCAGCACCTGTTGTTTCCTGACTTTTTAATGATCGCCATTCTAACTGGTGTGAGATGATATCTCATTGTGGTTTTGATTTGCATTTCTCTGATGACCAGTGATGATAAGCATTTCTTCACGTGTCTGTTGGCTGCATAAATGTGACACAGATACACCATGGAATACTATAGTGTATATACTTCTGTTTATATCCTTCACCCACTTTTTGATGGGGTTGTTTGTTTTTTTCTTGTAAATTTGTTTGAGTTATTTGTAGACTCTGGATATTAGCCCTTTGTCAGATGAGTAGATTGCAAAAATTTTCTCCCATTCTGTAGGTTGCCTGTTCACTCTGATGGTAGTTTCTTTTACTGTGCAGAAGCTCTTTAGTTTAATTAGATCCCATTTGTCAATTTTGGCTTTTGTTGCCATTGCTTTTGGTGTTTTAGACATGAAGTCCTTGCCCATGCCTATGCCCTGAATGGTACTGCCTAGGTTTTCTTCTAGGGTTTTTATGGTTTTAGGCCTAACATTTAAGTCTTTAATCCATCTTGAATTAATTTTTGTATAAGGTGTAAGGAAGGGATCCAGTTTCAGCTTTCTACATATGGCTAGCCAGTTTTCCCCGCACAATTTGTTAAATAGGGAATCCTTTCCCCATTTCTTGTTTTTGTCAGGTTTGTCAAAAATCAGATAGTTGTAGATGTGTTGTATTATTTCTGAGGGCTCTGTTCTGTTCCATTGGTGTATATCTCTGTTTTGGTACCAATACCATGCTGTTTTGATTACTGTAGCCTTGTAGTGTAGTTTGAAGTCAGGTTGCATGATGCCTCCGGCTTTGTTCTTTTGGATTAGGAATCAATCTCTATTTTTAAAAAGCCAGCTGGGATTTTAATTGACATTGAATTGAATCAAGGTGTAATAATATCTTAACAATATTGAGTCTTCTGGTCCATGAGAATGGTATATCTTTGCACTTAAATCTTAAGATCTTCATTGATTTCTCTGAGCAATATTTTGTAATCATCAGTGAATAGGTCATGCATATTTTCATTAGATATATCTCTAAGTATTTTATATTTTTAATGTTATTGTAACAGCTTTTTAAATTCCTATTTCTAACTTTTCCTTGCTAGTATCTAGAAATACAATGAATTTTTGTAAATTGACTTTGTATTCTGTTGCCATACTAAACTTTCTAGTTCTAGAAGTTATTTTGTAGATTCTTTAGAATTTTTTTCACATAGTCACTAATGTGGTCTGCAAATAAAGACAGTTTTACTTCATCCTTTCCAATCAGTATGCCTTTTATTTTATTTTCTTACCTTATTTCACCAGCTAGGATCTCTATACAATGTTAATAGGTGTGATAAGAGCAGACATCCCTGCCTTGTTCCCAATCTTAGGGTGAAAGCATTTAGTATGTGGATTTTACATGAATGTCCTTTATCAAATTGAGGGGTTTCTCTTTTATTCCTAATTTATTGAGATTTGCTCATCATGTTTTAAGTTTAAAACTACTACAAAGTAGTATGTAATCCCAATTTTGTAAATACAGGCGTGGAACAAATAGTAGAAAATAAACACATCAAAATGTTCCTTTAGTAATGTGTTTGGTTATACTTAATAGAAACCAACATCATTATCATCGCCATCACCATCATAATGGTTTAAACAAATAAGACATTATGACTCATTTTCATCTTCTTTTTTATACTTTTTGATAGCTTTTAACTCTTCTATCGTGGACACATATTGCTTTTATAACAAATGAATGGAATAATAAATGCCAATTGGCATCTAGCAGGAAATCGCATTACATAATTAAATACACAGATACTTAACATCTTCTCTCCATATCTAACTGAAGCTGCAAGACAGTCATGGATCTTTGGCCTTTGCCTTGATAATGGGCAATTTTTAACTGGCCTTTATAAAACAAAACTGCATTTGCACTTCTCAGGAATGTCTCCAATTCCCAGGAGTGTGACATTTGAAGTGGCCCTGCCCCCCACACCACGTGTCCTCACAGGGCCCTTGGTCAGGCCCAAGTGCAGCTTGCACTTGCCCTTTCAGACAAAACTGTGGAATGTGGACAAAAGACAAACGCGCCTGTCGGCTCATTGTTCTTCCCCAGCCCTGGCATCGGACGGCACTTGCCTTTACGTTTTCATTACAACAGGCAGATTTAGAAATACAAGGAAATTGGCCCCGGGAGATGGTTTAGCACCTATTAAATGCTGCCAAACAGACAATGTGATAGAGGAAGCTAAAAGGAATACACTTCCAGTTACAAATGAAAGCCCCTCTCTGTCCACTCAACCCTTCACACACTCGTCCAGATGTGCGGTTCCTCACACCCATCCAAGGGGAGCCACTTTAGAGCTGCGGGTGGGCCCAGTGGGGTTCCTCTCTGGCTCTGTTGACTTGGCTCTGAAATTATTTTATTCAGTTCTTTGATGCAAGTAAAGGAACATCGCGGTGGGTCACTCTGACCTCTGGGAGGAATATTTTACATGACTTCCCCCAGGACCAGAGGCATTTTTCAATTACGAGAGCTTTGCGAGTTTTCAAAACACTAGAAATGGACTCAAAACCAGCTACGTGGGCCCTGAATGAACATGTAACTGTACTGTGTGAGATCCCAGAGACGCAACAAAGGACGCACCACACATTGGTGCACTGGGGGCAGGACTTGGGGCAGGACTTGGAGCCGACGTTCCCCTGTGAGTCTGCACACCCAGTGGGTTAATGGAGCCAAGTTTCAAGGTCCCCTCCAGGGTGGGCAGCTGGGGGCTCTCCAGGTGTCTCATGAGCAAGCTCAGACAGCTCCGTCAGCCCTCCCGGAAGTGGGTGAAGCACAAGTGTGTGGGGCCACACGGAGCTCATTTTCACACTGAAAAATCCATCTGCAAGAATCCAACCTGCTGCCCCAGATGACTGAGTCAGGCTACAGTCCCAAAGCTGCAGCAGGCCCTGCCTTCACATCTCCCCACAGCAGCCCAGGCCCGTCCCTCTACCAGCCACCTCCAGACATCAACCCCATCCCGGCCTCGCGGCGCTCCAGTGTGGAAGGCAAGCCCAGGTCCATGCATTCAGTGCAGCCACCAGGTGGGGAGAAGACCTGCGAGTCAGCAGAACCCCCACACGGACAGCGCTGTCCACTCCTTCGCCGCGGTGGGGACTCGGCGAGCACACAGTCCATCACTGTCCACTCCATCGCCGTGGCGGGGACTCAGCACACAGGCGGCCAGAGAAAGGGAGGGAAGGAGGGGAAAGTAATGAGCATCTCGTGAATGTGTGCTGGGTTCTAGAAGATTCCATTTTCTGACTCAATGGGAGGAGAGGTCTAAAGCTCTGCGTGCATGTGAGTTTCCACTCTTAAGAGTAATTCAGCTTCTTGGGACAGCCTGTGGAGTAGGAAGTGCTGCTCCATCTGCCAGACGAGGACCTGGGGGCTTGCCTAAAGGGGTCCCCAAGACGTGCCACAGGCCCAGGAAACAACCACACCAGGGCCCACACATTAAATCACAGCTCCCCACTGCCTCTCGAGGAGCAGAGAGGGGGAAGTAACTGGCTTAGCATGGGTGAGCAGCCCCAGTTCTCGGACATGGGGTCCACCTGGGTTTAACACCTGAGGATAACGCTGCCCAGGGCACAGTCGCTCAGGTGACAACTGCCTGTTGGTTGGAATGTAATTCTGCAATAAAAAGGCTTTAAAATGTCCCTATGCTTGGATGCAGTGAGTCAATGTCTAAGAATCCACCCTAAGGAAATAATCAGAGAGGCAGAAAGGATTTATCAGAAAGATGTTCATCCAAGTGTCACTTATAACAGCAAACGACTGGAAACAACCCAAACCCAACATGAGAGGAACAGTTAAGAAAACTATGATACAAGCATGCGGTGGAATGTTCAGCAGCCATTGAGATATTTACAAAGAGCTGATAATGACATCAGAAAATCTCTGTGTCTAAGTGCAGGGCACAACACCGTTTCTGTACATGAGTTCAACCATGCAGAGAAAAAATGTGAGGAGAGGAAAATAAAAAGTCATTCTGATATTTCCCAAATGTACTACATTGAGTATGCATTCCTTTTAGAGTCAAGAAAAGTTAACAAAGTTATTTGGAGAATGAGTTGGGTCTCTGAATCTATAAGCCAATATCCAGGAACATGTGGACTTTCTAATTCCCAGTTCTCAGTTCCCACCATGGAGTTGTCTTATGTCTTACTGTCAACAGGAATGCTCTCCTCACTTCTCCCCTCCCATCCACACCCCACCTCTGCCAAGAGCCAGCGTTACTTCCACATCCCCACCTCCTCCAGCGCGGTGGGCTGCCTCCTCTCGTAACTCTTAAAAAGCACTCGGCACCTCATGATGATTCTGACTGTACCGTCGGCTGCTGCTGCAACTGGATTTCTCTTGTCTCTCAGTTCAAGCCAACAAAACAGCTTGAGAATCTAGTTGTATCTGGTACCACTCGAAGCACTGCAGAAACTAGTAAGTCAGCCACTCCTGGCCCCTAGTGTAGAGAGTGGAAGTCTGAGATGGTCGTAAACCACCCTGACACAAAAATGCCAATCGCTATGGTAGAGGAGGCAGCCCAGTGCCATGACAAAATCATGGACAGATTAATGGATGGGTGGATAAGTGGATGGATGGATGAATGGATGTGTAGGGGAGTGGATGGAAGAAGGGAAGGAAGGAAGGAAGGAAGGAAGGAAGGAAGGAAGGAAGGAAGGAAAGAAGGAAGGAAGGAAGGAAGGAAGGAAGGAAGGAAGGAAGGAAGGAAGGACAAGGGAAGGGAAAGGGAAAGGGAAGGGGAAAGGGAAAGGGAAAGGGAAAGGGAGGGAAGGAAGGAAGAGTAGGTAGAAGGGAGGGTGGATGGGTGGGTGATTGAATAGATATATGGTCTGGATTGATGGGTGGATGGATGGATGGAAGGATGAGTAGATGAATGGATAGGTGGGTAAATGGATAAATGGGATGGATGGTTGGGTGAGTGGGTGGATGGGTGGGTGGATGGATGGATGGATGGATGGATGATTGGATGGGCAGAAGGATGGATGGATGGATTGAAGGATGAATGGGTAGACGGATGGATGAATGGGTACATAGATGGATGGACAGTTGGATGGTTGGTTGAATGAATAGGTGGGTGGACAGGTGGATGAACAGTGAATGGGTACGAGTGTGTGGACACATTGAGTATGGACAAATGGGTGGACAGAAGGATGGGTAGATTAATGATATGGATGGACAGGTGAACGGATGGAAGAACAGTTGGATGGATGGGTGAGTGGGTGTCTGATTGGATGGATTTATAGTTTAGACAGATGGATTGGTATATACATGGATGTGTGGGTAGATTAATGGTATGGATGGACAAGTAGATAGATGGGTGGGTGGATGCATGGATGGATGAATGGGTGGGTAAAGACACCAATACACCTTTGCTAATTTAAACTAAATTTAAGGCACCCAATTTCTTGCTGTTCTCTCTCTCCTGCTACCCTACCTCATGTTGAGTGATAGCCAAGCTAAACGCCTCACTCAAAGACCAAGATCACACAGTGATCAGGCGTTTGCACATTCTGTTCCTCAGACCTGGAATCCTCCTCTTCCCCCGACTCCCACTCTTGGTGAATTCCTATTCATCTCCTAGACCTCAGCTTAGACATTGCTACCTCTGAAAGGGCTCCTTAAGCCTCATGCTGGATCAGTGGCCATCCTATGTGTTTATTCTTATAGCATTAGATTGAACTATGTGAAATGGCCAATGTTTGATCATTTTGGCCTACAGGATAGCAATTTCACATGGATCATAAGATCTTCTGATTGTCCAATCCCAGCAGGACAGAGGACTCCAGGGCAGGGACCACACCCCACCTTTTTGCTTCTGACATTTGGTGCTATGACTGACCCAAAGTGCCTGGCACATCCACAACACTGTCAGCTGAAAAGGTGGATGAACAGGTCTCAACTCCTTCCCACCCCTCACAGTTCTGTGTTCCAACAGAACAGACCAGCTCAGACTCTCCTGCCAGGAACAACAGAGGCTGACGTTTGGGGGAAATGTCATGTTCCAGCAGGGACTGCATAGAAACAAGACACAAAAGGCCCTAGGAAGTGAGGGATTTCAGCTCCTTTTCTAGGATGAATGGATCCCTGTTGCTCCACAGAGCCCCCATCCTAGAGTCAGGCACTTGTCACCCCCTCCCATGACTGTCTGTGCCTGAGGACTTCCAGGTGAAGGACCTTCAAATCTTGTGTCTGGGCTGGCTTCCTGGGAGGTGGGGCACCTCTGAGCAGAGAATCAGCCAGAGAAGAAGACTGCAAGGATACCTGTGATGTGGAAAGAGATAAGCCTAGTGACAGCAGGTGGCCCTGCTGCTGGACACCAAGGTGAGGCCCTAATGGGGCAGTGCATGGAGATGGTGCAGTTATGAGTGACAAGTGAGCATGGGAGTGGGGGTGGTGCTGGCAGGGCTGGAGGTCACCGGCCACACCACTTCTACGCCATCAACTGCTGAGCACCAGTGACCACACAGAGCCCTTCCCACTGCAAACGCTGTCACATCCTTTGTCCCTCTGACTCCCCGAGGAAGGCCCTGGTGGTCAGTGTTCCACAGCCACTGATCCTGAGAGGGCCTGGAGGCGTTTCCAAACCTCCAGTGCCCACCAGATAGGCTGGGGACAGGTGCCATGCATGGCCAGCATGCTGCCAATTGTGCATAAGGTACAATGTGTGTGCATCCATTCTACGGGTGAACATCAAACAACAGGACAGGCACTGAGCCCATAGAAGTTCTGTGCTGGGGAAGTCAGCAAAAGCAGCTAGATCCAAGGTCCCAGCTCTCAGTCATGTGGTTCCTGGCAATTTCCTTCATGTTCCTTTTTTTCTAAAATGAGCTCGTCATTATGCCTGCCGACTGAAACATAATGTCTAGAGATCAGTGCCAGACCCACAGGAAGTAATCAAAAAATGGTTATGTGTCATCACCCTGTCATCGGCACTGGGGTCATGTCATCCCCACCCTCGAGGAGATGTGAGTTATTTTGCAAAGGCAACTCAACAGGTATACCATGAAAGGAGAAAATGGCGAATTTAATGAAGGACCAAAATGTTTTACCCTATTGCACAGATGAGGAAACTGAGTCCCAAAGAGTTTACTCCCCCAAATCTCACAGAGTCAGTGCTGAATCAAGGCCAGCCCAGGTTGGCGTCCCCACACCCGCTGGCAGAAGAAAAGGGTCATGATGGGCTAGCCACAATCCATCCTCCAGGCACCCCCAATGAGGGAGCCCCCTGGTAGAGAAAGGACAAACTAGCTTACTCCACCCTGAGGCCAAACAAGAGAGGCAAAAGCCTTGCCCTTCACGAGCTCTCAGTTATCCAGGAGAGAGGAGAGGAAGGAGCATGCCAGGCTGGGACTGTCCCTGGCCAGCCCAACCTGTGTGCCTTTGAGAACAAGTCCCCTGAAGCCTGCTCATGCCCAGTGACACCCAAGGCCCAGAGCCTCCTCAAGAAGAGAGTTCTCCTTCCTGGACAGACTCGTCTGAGGCCAAAAGCCACTCTCCAGAGAAGAGGGCCATGGGCCTGAGCAGAATGGCCCCAGGAGCCTGTGCTGAGCCCAGGGACCCAGTTCCAGTTTCTCTGCTCCTAGTTTACTAAGTGACACCAGGTAGGTACCAGCCTCAGGTTCCCCACCTGTAAAATGAGTGGATGAAGGCTGGCAACGACAGTTTCAGTTCTGAGCATCTACAGGGGCACACTCCTATTTTCGAAGCATTACTGAGTGATCATATGCAGCCAATCCAGCCTCTGCCTGGGTTGGTCTTGTTTCCTGTCTTTGTCCTTTTTTTATTTTTATTTTATTTTATTTCGAGATGGAGTCTCACTCTGTCACCCAGGCTGGAGTGCAGTGGTGCGATCTCAGCTCACTGCAACCTCCGCCTCCCGGGTTCAAGCAATTCTCCTGTCTCAGCCTCCCAAGTAGCTGGGACCACAGGCATGTGCCACCACACCAGCTAGTTTCTGTGTTTTTAGTAGAGATGGGGTTTCACCATATTGGTCAGGCTGGTCTCGAACTCCCGACCTCAGGTGATCCACCTGCCTTGGCCTCCCAAAGTGCTGGGATTACAGTCGTGAACCACCATGCCTGGGCTCTTTAATTTTTAAGACCACAAGTTGTTTTAATTGACTAAGTCATTTCAGCCAAATGCCAGCTGCTTGCTTGCTGGAAAGGTTGGCAGCTCCCAGAGCCGCCAGCCCCACCTCCCTGTCCCTGCTCTGTATTGTGCACACAAAACTGTCCACCTTCCAAAGACCTACCTGCTGAACAACAACGCATTCAACCCCTTTCAAAAGATTCAGGAGAGACCTGCACCCTGTGCACCCAGCTGTCCACTCTACAGAAGCTACACACGAGTCCCAATTTGTATGCATCCCTTTTCAATAATCATAGACAAGCCTAGATTTGTGTGTCTTTTCTTTGAGTAGAGATGGATCTATTACGACGAACATTCTTCATTCTGCTTTGCTTTACTTAACATATCTTGGAGATTAGTGTACCTCAGCAAATGAAAACTTCATCCTCTTAGCTGCTGCACTTGTTTTGTTCTGCATGGTAACCCATCTAAACGGCTTCTCTTGACGGGCGTTTGGGTGTTTGGCCCCTTCGCCCTTCCAGACGCTGCTGCACAACGGTTCTCCACACACATGTATATCTGCAGGAAACATTCTGGGAACCGGAGATGCTGGTCAAAGAGTATGTGTGTTTTTGTTTGCTTGTTTGTTTGTTTTAAGACGGAGTCTCTCTCTGTCGCCCAGGCTGGAGTGCAGTGGCATGATCTTGGCTCACTTGCAACCTCCGTCTCCAGGGTTCACGCGATTCTCCTGCCTCAGCCTCCTGAGCAGATGGGATTACAGATGCCCGCCACCACGCCTGGCTAATTTGTGTATTTTTAGCAGAGACGGGGTTCCACCATGTTGGCCATGCTGGTCTCGAACTCCTGACCTCAAGTGATCTGTCTCCCTCAGCCTCCCAAAGTGCTGGAATTACAGGCGTGAGCCACCGTGCCCAGCTCTAGTTTTTGTATTTTTAGTAGAGATGGGGTTTCACCATGTTGGCCAGGCTGGTCTCGAACTCCTGGGCTCAGTTGATCCACCCTCCTCGGCCTCCCAAAGTGCTGGAATTATAGGCATGAGCCACCGCGCCCAGCCAAGTACGTTTGTTTTAATGCTTGGATAGATATTGCCAAATGCCTTTCAGAGAAGGTACCACGGGAACACCCACTGCCCCTCACAGGAGCCAGTGTCACAGACTCACAGCTTCTGTTCTCTGTCCATCTGGCGGAGGGAGCAGTACCTCTCCCTGGGGATTCACCTCCATTCTCTCCTTGTGAGTAAGGTCTAACATCTTCTCACATGTTTAAAAGTCACCAGTATTTTCCTTCCTGAGAACTCACCGTGTGTTTTGGCCATCTTGGTGTTTGCTTGCTGGACTTTTCTGACTGATGAGTGGAAGTTCCTTGCAGGTCAACCCCCTTTCTGTCAGATACGCGTAGATTCTCATCTTACGGTGACCGGCTGTTTTTTTGCTTTTCTTTTGGCCAGACAGAAAATCTTGATTTTTATGGGGTCAAACTGTTTTCTTTTATAACTGCCGGGGCTTACGTCATACTCGGAAAGGCTTCCCATCCCGAGACTGTAAAACCTGGCCTCCCATGTTTTCTTCTAGTAGTTTTATGGTTTCGTTTTTAAAGTTTGCATCTCAGATCCATCTGGAATGCATTTTGGTAGAAGAGTAGGGCAGGATCCAATCTTTTTTTCCCAGACGGCTTCTGCAACACTCCAGCCCAGTTCAGTGATGAATCCTGTCTTTCCCAGCCAACATGACAGGCTGTCTTTACCAAACTCTACATTTCTGCCAGTGCCCTGGCTTTAAAGGGCAAAAGCTCTACCTTCCCAACAGCTGACTGATTCCCGAGGGTGTGCAGGGGTCTGCTGCTTGCCCAGCACCCCCAAGATGTTCCCTTACCCCTGGAGAGCCCAAGAAGGCCTCTAGCACCCTCCGGTGATGGCGGCTCTGGTGACCCGCCACAGCAAGCTTCCTCAACACCCCTGCCCTTGCAGTATCAAAAAAGGGGGAGCCACCCCAGTATCCAATAGAAGACACTTAAAATTAGACTTTTGACAGCGGTCATGAATGAAGGAGAACGCCTGCACTCTAATGTGACATGAGAAAGTCCAAGTCTGCCATATTCAGACTCCAAGGCCCTCCCCTTCAGGGAGGGGCGCTTGGGGCAGAGGCCCGGGGACGGTCCAGGCGTTCCCCGCCCGCCACCACCACACGTTTCCCTCCGTACTTTCTTCTCTGTATTCATAATCTGGGTTTGGGAGAATCTGGGTTTACAGTCATTTTTATTTTCTTCTTTATACTTTTCGGTGTTTTCCAAAATGACTATAATGAAATGTATTATTTTCATTAAAAATAGATATTAAAGAAGGAAGTGGAGGAGGAGGAAAATGCTCAGGTGACACATTTATCCTCCCCCCTTGAGTGCCCATGGCCTCCCAGCCCTGCCAGGCTGGCCAGGGCGGCCTCCTTGCACCTCCCCAGCAGACTCCCGAGGCCTCTGAACACCTGGGCCACACTCCCTCCCCCAGCCCCAGCCCTTCACCCTCTTAGGCTATCAGGGCAACGTGAGGACAGCAGAGAGGAGAAGTGTGCTACGTTCTGGGACAGGCCCCCGGCCACCACACACTGACTCCAGGATGAGGAGCCCAGGTGTTCAAAGCCTCAGGACCAGCCCAGGTCAGGCCAGGCATCCTCTCTTCTTTCTTGGCCCACATGGCCCTCCTTCCAGATAGGGGCTGCATCCGATGGATGCACCCAGCACAGCAACGTGCAGAGAGCAGTTGTTCAGGAAACGTCGAATTTCATTTTGGGAACATGGTCTCTTCAACCACCCCCTCAGCAAAGCCACCCACAGGGCCTCTGACATTGTACATGCTCACAAAAATGTGTGGCGAGTTGAATGCAGAGGCAGTATTTTTAGTAAATTTCCAAACATGGAGGCTCACAGAGCAGGCAGTAGCTGTGCAGCGAACAATCATCAGTCTCCGCTAACGAGGCAGATGAGATTCTTCTATGGTTAACAGCCCCGGGTTTGGAGTGACTGCCTCTGGTGCAGAACTTGTGGCCCAAGGAAGATGTAATTAACAACAGATTCAGAGCATCGCTTTGCAGCCCAGAGGGTTTCATGCGAGTTAGCCCGTCCCTGTCCAAGCTGGCAGCCGTCCACGTCCCCACCTCACTCTAGAGCTGTGAAAGCTGAGGCCGGGAGAGAGATCAGAGGAGAGATATAGGCTGCAGAGCATGAGGGTGGAGAACAACCCCCAGGGGCCCTTCCATCTGGGCAGCTCTCTTAATCAACCTTCATTTCTACCCTCAGCCTCCCATCACCCAAGGAGCACGGAATGTCCCCACTGGAGAGGTTCAAAGTCCTTGGCAGGCAGCACTGGGCATCTACATAGGGGTCAGGAAGGGTGCTGGGGAGGCCTAGGCCAGCTCCACTGGCACCAGCAGGCCTGAAAACACGGGCTTCAGAGCTTCCCAGGCTGTTAGGAAAGTCAAAGTAGAAAAGAAGGAGGCAGCCGGACTGGGCTGGAAACCAGCTGAGTTGTCAGAGAAGAATGTGCGAAGCCCTCGGCTTGACATATCCCAGGGAGGGTAGCTGCCCTGAGCGGCCTGGAAGTCAGGGCCTTGCCTAGGGGCAGTTATGTACTGGCCGCGTACACGACTGCAGAGATCAGATCAGAAAATATTTTCACAAGTGACTAGAAAGAGACCAGACTACCCCCCTTCAGAGGAATTTTTTTTTTTTTTTTTGGCCAAGATATTGACCAGGCATCACATTTTATGGAGAAAGGCACATACTTGGAGCCCAGTGATTTCGTTTGGGCTTAAACTCAGCACAGGGAGGGCTGGATTACAGAAGCCAACAGAGAGGCACAGAGTCAGTTTCCCACCTCTGCATGAGTAACCACCCCAGAGAAGGCAGCTTTCAGCATGGAGCACTCACAACGCTGGCATCCATGTCCAGGCGAATGCCATCCTGGGACCCACCTTAGCAGGTTCCTTGAGAACAGAAGCCGCTGGAGGGAAGGGCTGGAAAGGAAAGAAGCGGTCTGAGGAACAGCGAAGTTGGCACTGCTTAAGGAATTCTGGAGCACAGCTGGAAGAGCTCCTGGGAGTTATTTATGGGGTGAGATGATTGATCCCAGAATTAAAGACATTTAGGTTGAAAGGGCCTGGAGAGATTACAGCTAAGAAGGTGCTGGCTGACATCTGGGAAAACTCTCAGGAAGATGTGGTGGGCTGGGCAGGGTTGCATGGGAAGGGGGTATGGGTGTGGTGTGGAGGGGACACCGGCGTCTAAGAGACCCACCAAGTCTCAGGTCTGCTCCCTATTGGCCAAGTCAACTGGGCACGTCCTCACAGAGTCAGGAGAACCATACTGACCTCGCAGGACTGGTGGGTGGAGTGAAAGTCACAGACAGAAAGCAGTCGGTGCTGGAAGCCATCAGCCCATCCGTCAGCATCTGCCCACAGGACTGGAGGCCCCTGCACGTCACGCACATGACCTGATGCAAACTGGTCATCTGCTTGAGGACCCCTTGAAAGATCCGGGGTGGTGCAAACAGCTGTGTGAAGCTCAGCAACACATGGCTGAGCCCAGATTAATGTCAGATGTGGGATAATTAGTGAACCCCTGATCCCAAAGATCGCAATCCAAGGAAGGCTGATGGGCAGCTTCCCTGGATGCAGCAACTCTCAGCTTCCTCTCCTACCCAGCCTCTTTGGGGTCAGCAAGCCCAGCATACCCCACCTCTGCCAGCCAGTGGTGGGGGTGGTAAGCTGAGATCACTCTTCTGGTACCTTCCATCTTCCCCCAAAAGAGCCTAGGCGCATGGTTCACAGCTTCTAACATCTGCTCTCCACCCCACTTCAGAGAGCTACTTCAAAACATAGCAATTCTCTGGGCCGGTCAGCACCCACTGAGTTTACAAAGCACTTACAATTCAACCCAATGACCATTCACTGAGCACCTCATAGTGGCAGGCACTGTGAGATGCAGGAAGAACTCAAAGAGACCTTGCCTGTTTCTATGGAGATCTAAACTGTGCCTCCTTAGACACTCACCACAAACCTATGAGGTAGAGAGACATCATCAGCTCCATTTTACACATGAAGAATCTGAGGCACAGAAGAATGGTAATGGTTTTGAGGTCACACCATGAGTACTCTAGTACAACCCAGGCCAAGCCTAGGTTTTCACAATGTCTAGTAGAGCTAGGATGCAATACCCTCCTTAACCTCCAGGGGCACCACTCCCACCACTGGTCTCTAGCTAGACACTGAAGTTTGAGGTTTTGATGTCATGAACATGAAGTCGGGCTTTGGGTTACCACTGTTTACAGTGAATTCTGGCTACTGAGGTGACCTGAAACTAGAAAGGCCTAAGACCACATTTGCAGCATCATCTCTATTCCACTGGTTTCTAATAAATTGAAACTTCCTAACTTTTCCTAATAGAATCTGTCTGGGGCATACAGTAGGGGTAGGTGGGTTACCCAGGTAGCGAATCTTCAGAGGACTTTGACAATTCTTTAGGACTCATGGTCCATTTTAAGCGAAAACCAAGGGTAAAACTCTTTAGAGCCTGGTCCTTGGCAAACCTGAGGACTCTCATGGCACATAGAACACATCGTTCTGCTAACAGGATAAAGGGTGGACTTGGAAATCAGGCCTGGGGCACTGCTTCTCTCAGGTTTGCATTTTTCTTTTCTGAAATGCCGATGGTTTAAAGATGTGGATCGTGGCCCAGGTCCCTGACCCAGGAGGAGTTCTGTGATGCTATCCCAGCTCAGCTCCTGAAACATCTGGTCCATTTCTGCCCCTGGCCTGCCTGCACCTTATCTGCTATAGCATCTGGCTTGCTGGGCCCCACTTCTCCTTGGCCGTGTGTCGGCTGATATTAAACAGGCAGCGCCTACCTGGCGATAATCCTCCCCTATCAGTCTTTCCTTCCCGCTAAGATGGAAAAACTAACTCAGACCAGGGCAGCTCACCCTCTAAAGCAAACAGCGCATGCACGGCTGGGCACAGGCTCCAGATCTAATCCGCAGATCTCATCTAGGACGGTACTCGGGGCGCCTGTGGAGCCCACAGCCCAGTGGGCTTTGGAAGAGGCTGCTGAGTGACAGGATCCAAAAGGCCCCACTCCCTCCTGAGACCCACCACCAGGGCCATGGTGATGCAGGAGGGCAGGGAGGACAGAGGGTTGTTCGTGGGGTCACTGGACTTCACGCTCCTCCTGCTCCTCTCTCTCAGTGCCTACTGCAGGGATGAAGACCCCAAAGAAAAAAAGTGCAACCGTCCCTCGGATAGGGACCAAAATCCCACCTTACTTGGCTACTCGGCACTCTCGGAAGGCCTGGACTCGTATCCGGCATGTTCCCAAGCAGCTGGACAGAATCAAATGCCCACAATTCAAAGGCTTCATTATTATTATTATTATTAATTTTGAGATGGAGTCTCTGTCACCCAGGCTGGAGTGCAATGGCGCCATCTCGGCTCACTGCAACCTCTGCCTCCCAGGTTCAAGCAATTCTCCTGCCTCAGTCTCCCAAGTAGCTGGGATTACAGGTAGGCACCATCACGCCCGGCTAATTTTTTTGTATTTTTAGTAGAGACTAGTATGATTTTTTTGTATTTTTAGTAGAGACCTATACTTTAGTATGGGGTTTCACCATATTGGCCAGTCTCAAATTCCTGACCTTGGGATCCACCCGCTTCAGCCTCCCAAAGTGCTGAGATTACAGGCCTGAGCCACCACACCCGGCCTCAAAGGCTATTTTAAAGGCCTAACTCTGCCACTTCCTAGCTGCAGGGCCTCTGAGCCTGCTTCTCATCTGTCAAATGGGATGACACTTCCTGCCTTAGACAGAGACCATCCGGATAAAACACAGTGTGAAGTCACTTAGGGTGCAGAGAAAATTCTCAAGCGAACCCCTCCCTCATATGTCTCATGTGAATTTCTACCTTAGACTGACATTTCAGTTATCAGGCTCTGGAGAGACCTTGAAGAGGGCCAGGACCCCAGAGCCCACCTGGAGCCCAGCAGCCCCTCCCCTCCAGGCCTGGAGCCAGACCTTCCCAGCTGCTCCCCACACAACCACAGGGTGACTGCCCCCCGCCCCCCCACCCTCCAGGGCACAGAAGCCGGGCAGGGTACAAGAGGGGCATCGGCTTCCATTAAGACCCCCGACATGCCTTTAGGCCCACACTGCCCTCGGACTATAGCCCCTCTCCAGGGCCTGCAAATCCTGCTCGAGGGCCAGGCAGCTGTTTGTAATCGGCCAGGCCCTGGCTGCAGGAAGGGGAGGCAGGAGCACGTGCACGTGGAGGGGCCCAGGGCGTGCACGGACAGGCCCAGCAGGGGCGGGGGGCGTGCAGGGGCGGGGGCACATGCAGGCCTGGCTTGGGCTGCCCCTCCCAGGGCTGTCCCAGCAGAACTGGAGACCCGGGCAGCCAGAAAAGGAAAGAAAGAGGGAGCGGGTGTCTGCACTTCGGAGCTGCTTTCCTTTATCACTGGTGAGCAAGGAGATTTTCAGGGTAATGGTGAAACCTATGGGCTGCGGAGGCCAGGGTCCAGAACCTCCCAGCATGGGTGCTGCCCGCAGCGGGGTGAGCTGCCCACCACCATGGGTGTAGGGGGAACATTGGTCCTCAGAGCCTGCCCTGGGCAGAAAGCCCCTGCGTTAGAAAGCCTGGGACCCTTCCAGCCCACCGAGGCTGAGAAAAGACCCAGTTTTGAACACCCTCCCCTGATGGTGGCAAGAGACGAGACGGGCAGGGTTGCTTTCCTCAGCAACACGACTCCGAGTGCAGTCCGCCACAGCGGGCAGCATCTCCGTGCCCGGCCCATCCCTCATCAATGAAGCCCACCCGACAGGCTGGGACTCCCCAGTCCTGGTCTCCCGACTTCTCACCAGCCTGTGACACCAGGAACCCACACCCTCTAAGTCTGAGCTTATTCATCTGCAAAACGGCCCCAAGGCCATAAGCCAGGCCACTGACTCTGTGCCCCCTTCCCAGAAGACATCAGAGTCCTCTCCAGGAGTCCAGGCATGTCCTGTCCCACCCCCTGCCCTTCCCCGTCAGGCCTGGCACCCCAGGGCAAAGGAAACTCATCTGGAGAAGTGAATACAGAGGAAGGTTCCACAGCCCTCACCCCCCATATTATCTATAAACTGCACCCCCACCTCACCTCCCATATTATCTATAAACTACAGCCCCCACCCCACCCCCATATTATCTATAAACTGCACCCCCACCTCACCTCCCATATTATCTATAAACTACAGCCCCTACCCCAGCCCCCCATATTATCTATAAACTACACCCCCTACCCCACCCCCCATATTATCTATAAACTGCACCCCCACCTCACCTCCCATATTATCTATAAACTACACCCCCTACCCTGCCCCATATTATCTATAAACTGCACCCCCTGCCCTGCCATATTATCTATAAACTGCACCCCCACCTCACCCCCATATTATCTATAAACTGCACCCCCTGCCCTGCCATATTATCTATAAACTGCACCCCCACCTCACCTCCATATTATCTATAAACTGCACCCCCACCTCACCCCCATATTATCTATAAACTGCACCCCCACCTCACCTCCATATTATCTATAAACTGCACCCCCTGCCCTGCCCCCCATATTATCTATAAACTGCACCCCCTGCCCTGCCCCCCATATTATCTATAAACTGCATCCCCTGCCCTGCCCCCCATATTATCTATAAACTGCACCCCCTGCCCTGCCCCCCATATTATCTATAAACTGCACCCCCTCCCACCCCCATATTATCTATAAACTGCACCCCCTCCCACCCCCATATTATCTATAAACTGCACCCCCTCCCACCCCATATTATCTATAAGCTGCACCCCCTCCCCGCCCCATATTATCTATAAACTGCACCCCTGCCCCACCCCCATATTATCTATAAACTGCACCCCCTACCCCGCCCCATATTATCTATAAACTGCACCCCTGCCCCACCCCCATATTATCTATAAACTGCACCCCCTACCCCGCCCCATATTATCTATAAACGGCACCCCCTCCCCACCCCATATTATCTACAAACGGCACCCCCTCCCCACCCCCATATTATCTATAAACTGCACCCCTGCCCCACCCCCATATTATTTATAAACTACACCCCCGCCCCACCCCCATATTATTTATAAACTACACCCCCGCCCTGCCCCCATATTATCTATATACTGCACCCCCGCCCCACCCCCATATTATCTATAAACGGCACCCCTCCCACCCCCATATTATCTATAAACTGCACCCCCTCCCACCCCATATTATCTATAAGCTGCACCCCCTCCCCGCCCCATATTATCTATAAACTGCACCCCTGCCCCACCCCCATATTATCTATAAACTGCACCCCCTACCCCGCCCCATATTATCTATAAACTGCACCCCTGCCCCACCCCCATATTATCTATAAACTGCACCCCCTACCCCGCCCCATATTATCTATAAACGGCACCCCCTCCCCACCCCATATTATCTACAAACGGCACCCCCTCCCCACCCCCATATTATCTATAAACTGCACCCCTGCCCCACCCCCATATTATTTATAAACTACACCCCCGCCCCACCCCCATATTATTTATAAACTACACCCCCGCCCTGCCCCCATATTATCTATATACTGCACCCCCGCCCCACCCCCATATTATCTATAAACGGCACCACCGACCCACCCCCATATTATCTATAAAGTACACCCCTGCCCTACTCCCATATTATTTATAAACTATACCCCCGTCCCACCCCCATATTATCTATAAACTGCACCCCCACCCTGACCCCCATATTATCTATTAACTACACCCCCTGCCCACCCCCCATATTATCTATAAACTGCATCCCCTGCCTTACCCCCCATATTATCTATAAAGCGCACCCCCTGCCCCGTCCCCCATATTATCTATAAAGTACACCCCCTGTCCTACAGATTGGACCCTCTGGCCCCTTTGTGCCAACCATTTAGCATCCTCTGAGGCCCCTGGCTGGGCCTGAACCTGCAAACAGCAGCTTTAGTCCTTCTTTCACACTTCATAAAAGTTACAATTACTGCCTCTCAACCTCCCTATTAACAGCCATGTAAAATAACAGCCGTCTCTAATAAGAATTATATGATACCATCTGCCACCATCCCAATAAAAGCAGCAGGCATTGTTATCAATACCACGAGTGCACCTGCTGCTTGCACTGCACGGGGCGATGTCCTGCACACCGGGTACACCTAGGGCTTTGCATCCACACCAGTATGGCTTCCTTAGACCCTCACAGCCGCCCAGTCCAGGTAGGTGGTGCTATTGCCTCTGATATGCAGATAAGCTGCCTCGGATCAGAGAGGTTAAGTAACATGTGGAGATACCACAGCCAGGAGTTCAAACCTGCTCTCTCGGCCTCCGAAGCTCCCTGAGCTTCGGTGTCCCTGAGAATCACTGCTTCCCTCCTCATCCCCTGAGCTCTCTTTGCAAAAGTCCAAGAGGTGACTGTGAGCTGGTGATAGGGACAGGCCCTGCAGAAGGACAGAGGGCTGGAGGGAGGCACAGGCCCCCACCCTCCTCTGCTCAGAGTTTCCCAAAGTGCCCTCAATTGGTCACTGCCACTGCACTGTGGGGGCAGGATGAGGAGCCGCAGGCCCCAGCCTCCACTACAGACCCTCAGAATCTGAATCTGCAAGGTGGGGCCCCAGGGCTCCTGCACCTGTCCACTGTGAGGGTCCCAGGCTCCACGCTCCGGCATCCTCTGGCATCCGGTGGTGAGCACCCCAAAGCCCCACCCTGCAGGAAGCGGGACCTGCCCACCCGCCTTCTTTGCTTCCAGTCAATCCCAGAAAACACCAGGCAACTCCGGGCCAGGGTTACAGACACAGAGAACTCCAACCCTCTGCAAAATGGCAGTGCAGCTGCTGTCTTGGTACCAGCCCTCCATGCCAGAGCATTCAAGGAGGGCAGGGCAGGGGAGCCCTGCTGCAGGTGCCAGAGGCTCTGACAAGCCCACGTGCCATAGGACAGCCTGGTGGGCACAGCACCCATGGCACCCTCTGGGTCCTCACCCACAGCCTTCGGGCTGAGTCCAACCTGGTCACGCATTCCTGTCTCCTGTGGCACTTTCACAAGCCCAGCCCAGTTCCATGGGCCCAGCAGACTCCTGCAAGTCACCTCATGGGGGCCACCTGTGACCTCTGAACCAATGTCATGCCTGGGACACACAGTAATAGTAATGACCATAGCCAGCTGTGGTGGTCCTAGCAGTTTACACACGTGAATCCTGAGTCCTCTCAGCATGCCTGTGAGGCAGGTATTATTTTCATGCCCACTTGACAGATGGGGAAACTGAGGCACGGGAAGGTGCTACCAACTGCCTTAGCAGAACTGAGCTCAGACACATGAGGACGCCGCACAGCCCAGCTGAGAGGGTTAGGGTGTGGGACACAGCCGCGCTCCACCCTCCCGGCTGGGGGCCTCCACAGGGCTCTGTGCTTCTCTGAGCTCCACCTCTGCCTCCCTCGGGTGGGGACTCACCCTCCCTCCCACATCGATGCAGGAAACAGAAAAGTGCAGAAGCTCAAGCCCAAGGCCACCCAGTGCATTCGGATAAACCAGCCCTACGGACACTGGGCCCAACACAACCCCAGCCCTACACACCCTCAGCCCTACACACCTCCAGCTGTACATACCCCCAGCCCTACACACACCAGCCCTACACACCCCCAGCCCTACACACACCAGCCCTACACACACCAGCCCTACACACCCCCAGCCCTACACACCTCCAGCTCTACACACACCAGCCCTACACACCCCCAGCCCTACACACCTCCAGCTCTACACACGCCAGCTCTACACACCCCCAGCTCTACACACCCCCAGCCCTACACACCCCCAGCCCTACACACCCTCAGCCCTACACACCCCCAGCTCTACACACCCCCAGCTCTACAGATGCCCAGCCCTGCACACCCCCAGCCCTGCAGATCCCCAGCTTGAGAGACTCCTGACCCTGCAGACCCCCCCCCAGCCCTGCAGAGTCCCCAGCCCTATAGCCCCCTGCCTGAAAGACCCCCAGCCCTGCAGACCACCATCCCTATAGAACCCTGGCCCTACAGATCCCCAGCCCTATACACCTGCAGTCCTACAGATCCCTGGCTCTGCACAGCCTGGCCCTGTGGACCGAGCACAGTATGGATGGAGGGGAGGTCTGGGTGAGGGGGGTGCCCTTGGGAGACGCACAGACAGCACGTGGCCAGCAAGCTGAGGTGAGTTTGGAGTAGGGGTCCTCCTCTTTCGGAGACTGAAATGGTTACCAAAGAATGCAGCTGATGTCAGGGACTGGTTTCAAAATCACCGGGTGCAGGGACGTGGGCTGGCCTCTGGCTGGAATGGGGTTGGCTGTGGGCTGGTTCCTGTGGCCCCAGGCAGAACACAACCTTTGCTGCACTGTGTCTGAGCCTTCCCATAATAAGAACAACATCAACAACAGCAGAATCTCATGGCCAAACCCATGGGAAACCCCTTCTCTGGAAGCTCACCCCCACCCCCAGGGTCTCCCTGCTCCCTAAGACCTGCCGGATAGTGGAGTCTTCACTTTGGAGATGAGTGACTGCCGTCAACAGGTGTGCAGGGGAAGAGCACCATGGGTCCTTTGTGAAGCAGGGATCACCATAAAGAAAGTGGGAGGTTCCTGAGAGGGTGGAGGAACAGCTACACCCTCCTCTCTTCTCTCCAGCGCTTCTCCCCTGGCAGGTGCCCTCCCCACCCCTCGACCATCATTAATGCTGAAATCCCAGACCCTGGGCTCGAGGACGCAGAACGACTTGTGGTGTGCAAAGTGTGGCACCCCCGGACGCCCCAGCATCCGTGTGGTCTGGGAACTTACCTCGTTAGAAATGCAGTTTCCTGGGCCCACCCCAGGCCTCCTGAGTCAGAAACAATCTGTGCCTTAAGAGAGGCCTCGGGGGGATTCTGGGGCCTGGTGAAGTTTGGGAACTGCTGGTCTGCACCATGAGGAGAAACCCTGGACCTGGCCTAAGAAGAGGCCCTCCGTCCTGTCTGACAATGAGCCATGAGAAGGCCATGGGGCGGGGCCACGGAATCTCACCTTTGCTTCCTCTATCCCACCATTCCTGCAGCCTCCGGGCTGGGTCAGTCTTTTTGGTGGGGGCTGTCCCGTGCACTGCAGGGTGCAGAGCAGCATCCTCAGACTCCCCCAACTACAGGCCGATAGCCCTGCCCCCACTCCAGGTGCGACAATCAGAAAACATCTCCAGACATTGCCACATGTCCCCAAATGGTCTGGGCTGAGAAGCCATGATGTCCACCTGTTTCAGGGGCAGGAAGACGACACTGGCAGGAGGATGACACTGGCAGGAGGATGACACTGGCAGGAGGGTGACACTGGCAGGAGGGTGACACTGGCATCCCTGGCAGGACAGTCGCTCCCCTGCCCTCCCATCCCCTCTCCCTCTCCCGATGGCTCCAGCTGGAGCATCTCCTTGCACCACCCAGCAGAGCTGTGTTACACTGGCTCTGCCTGCTGTCACCAGCTCACTGTCACCGCCACACCAGCCCAAGGATGCCCTGTGTGTTCTCAACCTTCAGCTGAGTATCTCCACTGCTCAAGCAGTACTTTTTGACCTAGACGACCATTACTGAGACCATGACCCTAAATAACATGAATAATAATTACCTAGAAAGCTATTATGGGCCAGGCGCGGTGGCTCACGCCTGTAATCCCAGCACTTTGGGAGGCCGAGGTGGGTGGATCATCTGAGGTCAGGAGTTTGAGACCAGCCTGACCAACATGCAGAAACCCCGTCTCTACTTACTAAAAATACAAAAAAAAAATTAGCCAGGCATGGTGGCGCATGCCTGTAATCCCAGCTACTCGGGAGGCTGAGGTGGGAGAATTGCTTGAACCTGGGAGGCGGAGGTTGTGGTGAGCCGAGATTGCGCCATTGCACTCCAGACTGGGCAACAAGAGCAAAACTCCATCTCAAAAAAAAAGAAAGGAAAGAAAGGAAGAAAGAAAAAGAAAGAAAGAAAGAAAGGGAGAGAGAGAGAGAAAGAAAGAAAAGAAAGAAAGAAAGAAAGAAAGCTATTACAATCGCAGTCAGAAATCTAGCTCCCTGCCCTTCCCTCAAGAGCACCCTTCACACCACCTCGACCGTAGCCAAAGGCTCTGAGAAGAGGCAGTGTCACTTTCTCCTTCTTTCCTCAGAGCCTCTGGGAGTCACCACCCCTCCTTAGAAAGAAGGAAGGGGAACGTCCACAAGAACGTGGGCACGGGACACTTTCTCCTCACTCTCCTTTCCCCAGGGGAAGAGGAGAGAAATAGCACGAGAAGAGGATTTCAGATCATCCCCAAAGAAAGAAAACAAAACAAAAAATCGAGGGAAGAAAACCAGCAGCAAAGACAGATCCTGGGAATGTCCCTGATGGACACAGTGGTGGGAGGGCAGAGGACCCGAGAAAAGTCCCCCCAGGGGCCCCTCTGTCCTGCGTCCGCCATCCCACCTGCACCCACCCACTATGCAGAGCCCACGGGCATCAGGCCGGCTCTCCCCACACCCAGGCTTGCCTGTCACCCCCACAACAGGCCCCAGTGACTGACCTAAGTGTGTGCCGAGGATGCAGATGGCTGGGCCTCTGTCCTCCAGAAGAAAGATGAAACTACAGCTGAAAAGCTGAGACCACCGTGCTCTCTGGCGTACATTTTTATTTTTATTTTTATTTTTGAGACAGGGTCTCACTCTGTCACCCAGGCTACAGTGCAGTGGCACAAACACAGCTCACTGCAGGCTCAGCCTCCCTGGCCCAAGTGATCCTCCCACCTCAGCCTCTCAAGTAGCTGGGACCACAAGCATGCACCACCACACCTGGCTAATTGTTTCTGAAATTTTTGTAGAGGTGGTGCCCAGTAATGGTATTGTTGGGTCAAATGGTATTTCTGGTTCTAGATCCTTGAGGAATCGCCACACTGTTTTTATGTCATTTTGTGGCATTTATTTAAAAAATAAAGAGGTCACCAGATGATGCCCAGGCTTGATGTGCATTTTTATGCATCTGAAAGGAAGAAGGAGAAACCGAGGCAGAGGCTCCATGTACGCACTGTTACCTGGGGCCATGGCTCCCCTTCTGAAGCGCTAGGACCCAGCTGCCATTGAGGCCGGCCCCAGCAAACAAACAGGAGGGAGCAGAGCCACGCCGCCCTCACCTGGCCTTGAGAATGGACAGAGGCTGCTTGCGTCCATGCATGTGACTGTACGGACCTGCACCAAGATGCAGGCCATGTGACCACTGGGACGTGGAGGGTGGTTTTCCTCCCCTTGTGCCAGCTGGACTCAAAGAGCTAGACTGGCACGTCTGCAGAATGGGCCGATCCCACCTGGCACGAAGGGCGGGTCTGAGGATCACAGGTGCTGACGAAAGCACCCTCAGATCAGGGTCCAGTATGAATATGAAGACATGAACAGGAGCCAGAGGAAGAACATGCATGTGAATGTGCCCCCTGCATCCACCAATGGGAGCCTGACTTCAGACGCATGTGCCTCCAACTGCATCCACCAATGGGAGCCTGACTTCAGACGCATGCGCCCCCAACTGCATCCACCAACGGGAGCCTGACTTCAGACGCATGCGCCCCCAACTGCATCCACCAATGGGAGCCTGACTTCAGACGCATGCGCCCCAAAGGGCTGGCCCTGGAGAAGCAGGCTGGTCTCTGATTGGCCACCGCCCCATGGGGCTGGCAGGTGCCTACCTCGACTGGCCGTGGCCACACCCTACTCCCACTTCTACTGCACCTCACTCGGTAAAACCACCTGTTCAGAGATGGCTGACCCCCACCGCAGCGGAAGACCCAGTAGGGCACAGACGGCTCGCCTATCTCTCACCTGTGCCCCCCGCACAGGTCCGACTCATGTTAGGGGTCCATAAATGCTGCCAAGCAAACCTGCTGACACACCCAATGTCTTTGCATACGGACCTCATCCGTTCCCTCTGTACCCACACACGGGAAAGAGTGCTGGTCCCCCAGGCCACCCGCCAGCAGAATGGAAGACAGTTACAACGCTCACGTGTTCTCACTGGGAGATCACTGTTTCCCAATGCAAGGGTCAGAGTTTTTCAACTTAAGTCACTCCTGCTACATACACACATTTTTTTAAAAATTTTTTATTATACTTTAAGTTCTGGGATACATGTACAGAGCGTGCAGGTTTGTTACACAGGTATACACGTGCCATGGTGGTTTGCAGCACCCATCAACCCGTCATCTACATTAGGTATTTCCCCTAATGCTATCCCTCCCCTAGCCCCCCAGCCCCTGAAAGGCCCTGGTGTGTGATGTTCCCCTCCCTGTGTCCATGTGTTCTCATTGTTCAACTCTCACTTATAAGTGAGAACATGCAGTGTTTGGTTTTCTGTCTTTGTGATAGTTTGCTGAGAATGATGGTTTCTAGCTTCATCCATGTCCCTGCAAAGGACATGAACTCATCCTTTTTTATGGCTGCATAGTATTCCATGGTGTATATGTGCCACATTTTCTTTATCCAGTCTATCATTGATGGGTTGGTTCCAAGTCTTTGCTATTGTGAACAGTGCCGCAATAAACCTACGTGTGCATGTGTCTTTATAGTAGGATGATTTATAATCCTTTGGGTATATACCCAGTAATGGGATCACCAGATCAAATGGTATTTCTGGTTCTAGATCCTTGAGGAATCACCATACTGCTTTTATGTCATTTTGTGGCATTTATTTACAAAAAAAAAAAAAAAAAAGGCCACCAGAAACCCTATTGCCGAGGTCCTGGCAAGGAAGAAAAGGAAAGAAGAGTAAATTTCCTTACAAGAACACGGGTCTAGGAAACAGAAAATAAAGGAAGCTTCCATTTCATGGGCAGAGACATCTCCGCAAATAGGCTGAGCCCATGTCCCCAGAGCTCTGAGTAATTAAATTTTGAGAAAAGTGGGTCAGGCTGTGGTTCCATTTCTTAGGTCTGAGTCATCAAAGGATGGTGACATTTACTGCTAATATGGGGTTATTACCTAGTTTGAGATTCCTCCAGAAAAACTCCTCTGCTGATAGGAAGCTGAGGGCGTGACGGCTCGGACTATTTGACATGGACAACTCAAAGTGACCCGCACCCCTCCACTGAGCATCCAGCCACCAATTCATTCATTCCACTGTCTTCTCTCCAGTGGCCTGGGGCTGGGCTGGCACAAAAACAACATCTGAAATGGCAAAGCCCCCCCACCCCCCACCCCCACCAACTTCACCCACCCCTGCCTGGAACACCTCCTTTCAGTGATCAGCCACCACTCACCGCCATCACATCACAGAGACAGAACAGAGGCCTGCAGCTGGGAGGTGCACAGGTCCATCCACCTCCTGGACCTCCGTTCCTTGTAAAGAGCAAGTGGCCAGAGGAGGCAGGGGAGGGCCATGCTGCGTGCTGAACTTGGCCTGGCCCACGACTGCCCAAGGATGCACCTTCCTGGCTCAGGCTCAAAGCCTCAGAGGCAGCGAGCAGCGAGCGATCCGCTGAACTGACCACTGGTGCTTACTGCCTTACCTTATCTCCTGCTTACCCAGTGAGGGAAGCAGCAGTGTGACTCCACACAGGATGGTAAGGGAGCACACACAGGCCAGCGAGGAGAGGGCCCCGAACCGCCTCAGAGCCTCCTGCTGCACTGGGGCCCCTGGTGGCAAGGGCAGTAATGGGGTCTTACTTTGTGCTTTATATAAGTAATACATTAGACATCACTAAAACCCTGCTGTAGTTACAGTCACCACCCCCTTCTTACAGATGGGGAAAGTGAGGCAAGGGGTGGGAAAATGCACTGCTGGTAGACACTGGAACCAGGATAGGAATCCAGGCGTCTTGCCGGCTACCTGTCCTTCGCCAGCATGCCACCCTGGTCCCTATGCCATGTCCTGGTGGCTGCAGTCCTGCCTATGAGCAGAGCTGTATTAGTCAGAGTTCCCTTAGAGGGACAGAACTAATAGGAATAGAAATAATAGAAATATACATATATATATGGGAGTTTATTAAGTACTGACTTACACAATCACAAGGTCCCACCACAATAGGCTGTCTGCAAGCTGAGCAGCAAGGAGAGCCAATCCCAGTCCCAAACCTGAAGAACTTGGAGTCCGATGTTCAAGGGCAGGAAGCGTCCAGCACAGGAGAAAGACGTAGGCTGGGAGGCTAGGCCCATCTCGTCTCTTCATGTTTTTCTGCCTGCTCTATATTTGCTGGTGGCTGATTAGATTCTGCCCTCCCGATTAAAGGTGGGTCTGCCTTCCCCAGCCCACTGATTCAAATGTTAATCTCCTTTGGCAACACTCTCATAGACACACCCAGGATTAATACTTTGTATCCTTCAATCCAATCAAATTGACACTCAGTAGTAACCACCACAAGGGCCGCTGTAGGCTCCGCCTGCAGGATCCTGGCACATCCACCAGCCAGGCCAGAAACTTTAAAACCAACACTTGGCAAAGCACTGACAGCAGACAAGTCGATTATATGGGGGAATGTAAATAGAGGAGAAGCGGGAGCCATAATGTAACATCGCCCTCCTGGGAGCTTAAAAAGACATGAAATTGTCAGATCCAGCTGGACCCAGCCTGCCCTGCGGCAGAACCCACAGCCTCATGCTCAACCAGCAGGCTCCACGTGCCATCTCCTCCTCTCCCGTCCAGCTGGGGCCGGGTCACGGTAAGGAGAGAAACATCGCCCTGCCACGAGCTCCTCAAACACACCAGGCCCTGCATGTGGAGTCAGCCCGGGACACCCATGTGAACGCATGTACATGTGCAAGGATGCGCATGCGTGCACACTCAAACACACATGTATACCCACAAACACATGTGTGCAAGCAGATCGCGGGGAGACATACACATTGTACACACGTGCACATGGCCTGACACCCATATACACAAACGCACACACGAGTGCAAACCCTGGAATTGGCTTCTAAAGCTTTTCACGTGCATCATACCCCACGGCCTGGACAATGACCCCATGAGGTTCCATAGGAAAGCAAAGAACCGAGGCCAAGGAAGGCAGGGGGGCAGCAGGCGACAGCAGGCGCCAGCAGAGCCCCGGGGTCTCAGCAGGGCCAGGCCCCACACAGGCACACCTCCCTCGCCTGTGCTTCTGGGATACCTGCAGCTAAAGAGGGCTGTGGGAACACTGCTCTTTCCTCCTGCAAAACCACCACTGAAGATGGGGGCCATGCTAACACCCCCACACAGCCAGTGCCGAGTACAGGTCAGGCAGCCTGCAAAGCTTCTCACAGGTGTGGCCTCAATCAATCTTCACAACCATGCCTCAAAGCAAGAAATGTGCTTCTCCCCATGTTCAGGAGGGGAAGCTGAGGCGCACTGACTTGTCCTCGCCCAGCCCATCCAACAGCCCCTCAGAGGCAGAGAAACTCAGCTCCGGCCTCACACCCACCTTGCTGGCCTGGGGTTCAGTAATCTGATTGCCAAGGAATGTCCCCTCCCACATCAGACCACCTGTCACCCAGCACAGGTACCCAAAATCACCCCCAGAGGCCCCCACATCCTAATCCACAGCTGTGGAGCTGTCTGCAGAGCTGTGCAGACTGGGCTCACTGTGCCAGGCCAGCAGGGCCCACCAAAGGGAAACAGGAGGAACGGGGGCAGAAAAAGGGTTAAGGAAGCTGCCAGGATCTGCCACTTCCCTTAGGGGCACTTGCATTCTCCTGGCAAACAGATGCTGGGGGCACCTGCCAAGCCCGTGAATGAGGGGCTTTCCAGCCAAGGGAGCCGCCCAGGAGAGCTCTGGGACACGGTGTGGAATGTCCTGTCAGGAAGGAGGGAAGAGGGCAAGATTAAAGCCAGAGGCGGAGGAGGACCCCACGAAGGAGGTTCGTTTCTGCAATAAAAGGAAGGAGAAGAGGAGGAGGGAAGGCCAGTTTCACATGGCCTCTTCCAGGAAGCTCCCCAGCTCTCCCCAGTGCAATTAACCCTCCCAGATTGTCAGACACGAGACCCAGCACATCCCACCCAGCACATCCCACGTAGCGCCCTGAGTAAAATTCACAATAGTCTGCCTGTCAGACTGTGAGCTCCTGGAGGGAAACGAGGGGCCCCATCCCATTTGCCTCTGTCTCCGCAAGATAGGCCCGACCCAGGTGAAAAGGCAAAAGCCTTCAGGGTCCAGGCAGGTTATGCTGATGTGCAGAGAGGCCTGGGTGGCCAGAAGCAAGTGGTGGAGACTGTGGCTGCTGCATCCCTCTTGAAGGCATTGGAGTAAAAAGAGAAGGGATGGAGGGACAAAGGGAAGGAAGGAAGGGGACGGGACAGAGGGAGGGAGGAAGAGAGGAGGAAAGAAGGAGGGAGGGAAGGATGGAGGGGGAAGGAGGAAGAAAGGAACTTAAAAGCTGTGTTGGCCAAATGGAATGGCTCTGCTCCCAGGACCCTGTTTGGACTGGGCCCCCAGGCCAGGACCATTGCTCAGGGTCCTGGCCTTCTCCCCGGGGAGAGCTGATAAACCGACGGGAAGTGAGAAGAGGGAACTGTGACAAGTCAAAGAGTGACCATGCCAGGCGGAGGGCAGATGCTGGCTTAGGGCCCCACAGCAGGAATGGAAGACATCTGCCTGGCATCCCTGCCCCCGACTCCTAGGCTCTGTCCCTTCTCAGGCCGGGGTGAGGGTGCAGTGAGATGGTGCAGCTGATGCTCACCACAGGCCAGGCAAGTGCCAGCCCCTCCATTCCCACGTGTGACTGTCTCCCAAGGCTGTTCCCAGAGCCACGTCACATGACCGAGCAGGGACAGGTCCTGCAATGTTCCAGACGCAGCTTGGCTCAGGCTTCCATGTGGGTGCCCTGGGGAAGTGTTGGGGACTCATCCTGGCCCTCCAGCGGGGCAGCTCACTGCCCCGCACTGCCCCGCACAGCCCCTGCTCCACCCATCAAGGTCTATCTCCCGGGAAGTGGGATGGGGCGGTCCAGGGAGGAGGCAGGGCAGGCAGACAGGCCAGGCAGCGAGAAGGCAGGGCAGGACAGGCAGCACCAGCTGTGTTCGGCTAAGGCGTGGCAGTGGGGAGTCCAGAAATATCTGCAGGGCGGGGTGAAGAGCAGGCTCTGGCCAGCCCCGCAGGAGCAGCCCAGGGGTAACATCACTGGAGAAGCCGCTGTGAGCCTGGCACTGGGAACACGCCGCTGCCTGGGGCTGTGGCACTGCTGGGTGGGCACAGCCCTGGGTAGCGACCAAAACTCAACCCCTCTGGCAAATCTGGACCAGAGCAGGGAGAGGGCTTGGGGAATTCTTGGGGCTTCTGAGCTCCACCCACTCACTGCTCTTTTATGGGGAGAGGGAGGGAGGGGGCAGAGGATGGAAAAGGATGTCTTTCTAGCCAACTTGATTGAGTCAGAGGAAATTTAACCATTTGATATCTGTCAAGTCTCACAAAACTTGGCCGACTCTCCCCACAAATTATTGCAAAAAGCAATCACGTGACTGGAGTCAACCAATGGCGTGTAGAGGAGATGACCTCAATTTCCAAATATTGGGGTCATGTTTCATTTCCCATACTCTCCTTCCCCATTACACTGTTCAGCAGCCCCAAATGCAATCTTACATTTCATTCCTTCACACACTTGGCCAAAAGAAGGCAGGCAAAAGAACTGTGTTCAGAAAACCCTCGGAAAACATCTGGAAGATCCAAAGATGGAGAAGAGAGCAGGCACTTGCTGGTGGCTCCCTGCTGCGCCTGCATCTCCAGTGGACAGCCGCCCCCTCTGGCCATGCTCGGAGGATGACTTCCAAACAGGTCCCACCCTGGGAGGTGGAGAGACATTGGCAAAACTCACTAAGAAAAGTGGTCTCTTCACATGCTTCTAAAAGTCTGTTCTGACAAAAGCAAAATGTCCAACTCCATAGCCTGCTGCTCTGGGCCATCCTCACTCCCACCTCCAACAAGCCGCACTTCGATTAGCGAGGACAACCAGAGGGAAAAAGACAGTGTGGAGGCGGGAGATGGGCAGGGAGGGAAATGGAACCCCAAGGCCGGTCCGGTGCACGGTCCCCAGGCAGTGCCCTGCCCCAGCTGTCTGGGGTGACGATTCCCCTGAAGGACTCCCTCCTGAGTTTCTGGGGAAAAGTCCCCAGAGGCGCTGAGACAGGGCCCAGTGCCCCGGCAATGGCACAGTCCCTGACCACACCTTCCTTCTCCTCTCCACTTTTCTGGGTACCTCTATTGTCCCCCACCTTCAGCTGACCCCTGGAGAAACACAAGCCCAGTTAGCCCAGGGTCAGGAGAGAGTTGGTGGCGGCCCAGGGATGAGATCCCAGGTCCTGGGAACCAGGCCAGGCTCCTGGCTCCTCCCCCAGAGCCCCAGGGCAGCCCCCACACCCAGACTTCAGCTCATCCAGTTAGCCCAACAAGCACTGACCGTGCCAGGAAAAAAGGAAAAGAGTGTTTTAATTGACAAGCGGAACACGGACAATGATTCTTCCCACTTGTCTTCCAATCGTGAAGCAGAGAGAAGCATTCTTGCTGGCAGGCGGCGGGCTGGTCCAGCAGTTCGTTGAGCCCACCGTCCCATCGCTCTGCACGCCACTTCTCCTGACCTGGCCGCACACGGCTCTGAGCCTCCATCTCCCCACCTGTCAATAAGGACTCGGGGACCTTCCAGGGCTGGGGGCTCTGATTTTGGAGAGTCTGTGAACACCCACCCCGCCACTAACTACCAAGAGCAATGCCTAGAAAAATTCCCCCGTCAGGAAACTACGACAGGGAGAGTTGAACCCTCGAGAACCCAGGCAGGGACGCAGACAGTCCCTGCCTTGAAGCGCCCTCCCCGGGAAGCAAGCCTCCTTCTAAGGGATGACCCTTGGCAGAAGGAATCCCACATCTGCATATCATCCCAACCACTCACAGCCCCGCCTGCAAGCCCATCTCTGGCTTTGCTCCACGCATCCCATCTCTCAGCAGCGAATCCAGGAAAAGCTGCCTTCCAGGGATCAAGAAGTTTGGGGGTGGGATTAGGAGCAAGGCTGTCTACTACCCTGCAGGGGTCCCCAGTGCCCCCGAACACTTAGGTGACCAAGGCTGCAGGAAACGCTGTCCCTGGGGAAAGCAGGGCGCCAGCTCAGCCTAGAGCGACAGTGCCTGGGGGAAGGTCAGTGCTGGGGGCCCAGGCTTCTGGGATTCCCCCCATCCCCAGGAGTCCCGGGATTTGAAGGGCTGTGACTCTAGGGGGCGGCCCTGCCCGGTTTTGAGCAGAGGAAGTTCTGCTTTAGGGCTGTGTGGGCCCAAGCGGGGCGCCTGTGATGTGGGACAGAGAAGGAAGGTTTTGGGACAAAAGTTTGCCCGCCTCGTGGACAACCCCTCCTGCTGATCCAGCCCTCCGTCCTTCCTCGGCTCGCGCGACAGCCCCACCCGACCCGCCCGTTTGGGGAGGGGGCGGCGCGCCCGCCGGCATTGTGTCTGCGTGTCGTCATCTCGGGGGGGCCCCCAGCAAATGGCATTCGTGGTCTTGGCCCGTGCATTCCACAGGCCAAGGAAGAAAAGTTCTGCGGGCGAAGTCGCCCGGGGATGACAGCGGCGCCCGGGCCGCGCGCGCCCCATCCCGCAGTCCCGCGCCCCAGGGCGCCCTTACCTGCGCGGCTCGGAGGCGGCGCCCACAGCAGCAGCAGCAGCAGCAGCAGCGGCGGGGGCAGCAGCGGGGCGCCCGGGCGGAGCGGGCTGCGCGCTTTCCAGCGGGTATGGACGTCCATGCCGGCGGGGCGCGGGCCGGGGCGCACAGGGGCGCTCGGAGGCGCGCGGGGACGCACAGGGGCGCGGGTCACGGCCCGGGCAGCGCACTCAGCAGGGACCGCACCACTTTAGGAGGTCATGGGGACCTCGGCACCCCCCGTTCTTCTTTGTGGCGGCGGCTGTTCTAGAAGGGGCGGCTGGCGCGCTCGCCCACGGGCGGGAGGGCTCGACTTTGGCCCGCGGGGCGGCCGGGACCCCGCTGGGCTCGCTCTCCCTCGCCTCTTCCTCCTCCTCCAACTCCTTCTCGCCTCCTCCTCGCCGCCGCCGCCCCGCGACCCGCTCCCCGTGGGCGCTCCGCTCGAGTGAGGTCCTGCGCCAGCCGCGGGGACGGAGAGTGCGGACCTCGCCTTCGGCGCCGAGCACTTTTTTCCCCCTTTTCCTCCCTCCCTCTCTCCTGGAAGGCAGCCGCGGAGGCTGTCGATTCCCAACGCCCGCAGCAAATCAGAGCCCGGCGCTGGGCTCGGCGAGGCCAGCCCCCGCCTCCCACTGGGCGCCGCGGGCGAGGGGGTGGGGACAGCGGGCGAGTCGCAGCGAGGAAGGGGCTGGCCCGGGGCGGAGCGGACGTGGGGCGGGCGCGGCCCCCTGTTCTTTCTCTGAGAGCCGGTAGGCGGGCGGGCCTGGGGAGGCCTCGGAGCCCAGGGGCCCACCCTGGTCCCCCCACTCTTCCCACCCCAGGTGCCCGCACCTGGCCGTGCTCCAAGAACCAGTGCAGAGGGGCCCCGAGGTTTGATCACTTTGGGTTAAAAAGAAAGTTGCAGTTTACCCTGCCTAACTTTTTCTTTAACGTGGAGGAGTTCAGAGCTCCTCTTCTGGGTGGAGACTAAACTTCCCATCCAGCCAGATCAGGGCGCCCAAGACTGTGGCCTACGTGTCAACCCGGACCGAGGACCTGCCTCCTAACTGCAGATTGGCACGGGACCGAGCTGGGGTCTGACTTCCCAAGAGCTCCCGGGACCTCCATGTGCTTGGACGGGAACATCTGGGTTATTAATCAGGCGAAGTTTGGCTCTGCGGCCCCTAGACCCCCACCCCTCACGCCTGCCCACTCCCTGGTGGCCCCTCTGCAATAAAAAGGAAACCAAAGAAGGCATCCCCTTGGGAGTGACAGCTGGCGCAGGGAGAAGGCATTCCTGATCGGCTGCTCTCGGGGAAGAGCTGGGGCCCTGATTCTCCTGCCTGGCTTCTTTAAGCCCCTCGGGGTCTCCTCCAGCAGGAGGCCCGCCAGTCTCTGGGTGGTAGGTGGGCGTCTCTCCCTCCAGCTTCCCCAGGCCTGGCCTCCCTGCACAGCCTCCTGAAGCCTGACCCACACCCCTTCCCCAAGGGCTGCAGGGCTAGTTTTTTAAAAGGAGGGAACCAGAATGAATTAAGAACGATTTGCAAACCCTGGTCCATCCCCATTCCCTTTGGACAAACAAGTTAGCCAGGGATGGCAGACAGGGCTGGGACTCCCCTCTCCAGTTACATCTCCAGACTGGGCATGAAATTCCCCAAATGCTCTTTCATTCTCACCATTCTGGGAACAGGAGGTGAGGGAGGCGTCCGAGGTTAGGTCTGCCAGGATAGCCATGGCAGGCTCCGGAGCTGGGTGATAGCTCGCTGTTGCTAACTTGGTGATGAGGCTTTTAGTCTCCTTATCTGCCACATGCACTTGCATAGGTATCAAATATTTCGCAGGAAAAGAATGAGAAGCTCTTCACACAGATGTGGGGAGGTGCTTGAGATACATTCAGTAAAGCAAATGTTAGTTCTGACCTATTTCCTTGTTATTTGATTTTATTTTGTTTTACAACTTGTATAAAGTATATGTGATCAGGGAAAAATGGGTGTGAGTTGTGTGCATGTGTGTGTTTGTGTGTGTGCCTGTGTGTGTGTCTGTGTGTTGGTTAACCTGCAGCCACTGGCCCTTTACTTTCCCTGTGGGCTTCAATGAGTGAGAAATTCCATCAAACCCCAGCCTGCACGCCAGCCCCAGCTGTGCTTGGTCCTTGGAGTGCCCCCACCCCACCAGCAAGGCCAGCTACCCCCTGAAGACTAGGGGTGCTCACACAGGCCATGGCGTGGTTATCAGAAGAGAGTGCAGGCTTTCTGGTTCCAGCTCCTTTTTCCCCAAGCACAAGTGGGGCTCCTTTCTGACAGTCCCATGTGCACATCCGTGCCAGTCAGCAAGCCCTCCTGTAACTCAGAGCCAGCATCTAAACTTTGCCCTGAAGTAACACAACTGGCGCCTTAAGAGCTGATACTCAAGTGACCACCCCAAGGTCCCCCAAAAGTTGACTTCTCAGCAATGGTAAGATGGCTCAGCCTTGCAGCTCAAGCAGCCATGACAGATGCACTTTATCCTCTCTTGGAGGGCAAGTGGTGCGGTGGCTTGGAAAGCTGCCACATGTGAGTTTCCACCCTCATCTGAGCCTTGAGTTGGGTGGAGAGACAAGTTTCTATCCCACCAGGAAACTCGGAGAGAAGGCCCCAGACTTGGCGACCTGATGTGTGAGCCAGGGACTGTGGGAGAATGGCCTGGCAGTACCAATCAGGATTCGAACTCTGTTGCCAAACTAAGAGTATCAGCCACATCTTAAGGCTTTTGCCTCACACTCTTCACCCACTTGCATCAGTTCTCATGCACCGGTAGGGAATACTGGCATCTCTCCCATCCACAGATGAGGAAATCAGGGGCCAGAGAGGGTAGGGGACTTATCCAGTTCATCCGTAGCAGAGTCCAGATTTGGACCCAGGTCTCCGTGCTTGGAGCCCAGTGTGCACTGCCTGCCTCCCCATGGCATCCGGACCACACGCCTGCCGCCAGGACCACCGTGCCCAGTTTCAGACAACAGCAACTGGTGCACATTGTCCCAAACTCACCATCTTCCATGCCCTCCCACAACTGAGCAAAACGAGAGTCCTTGGGAAACTGTTGATCGCTCGCGTCCTCCTTGCCAACACTGCTCTAGGCTTTAGGGAGTATGTGGTGAGCAAGGTGCCTGGGTACCTTCCACATTGACCTGCGATGCAGCAGTGACTCCCACGCCCATGCAGAGGTGGCTCCTTTTTTGCATGTGTCTTCCTTGTCTTCTGCTATCCGTCGTTTCCCATCTAGCCCTCCCTGGCTGCCTGCTCCTGTTCACGGCACTCACCGCAGAAGGCTAACCAGGTCCTGTACCCTGTGTACTGCTGGCCCACCGGGGGCGCCACCGCCCATCACTGTGTGTTTCCCACAGTGCCTAGCAGAGAGTGGAACAGGCCAGGTGCCCTGCACCTTGCACGTGGAGTCCAGTGGCCCAACTTCTCCTTCCAAGGCTGTGTTTCTTCTCATTTATTTTTCGAACGGCAGAGCCGTGGTCTGGACAGAGCAGCCATGGCAAGCATCAGGTGTTGCCCTCATGTGGACCTGATGGTTCAGCACCAGTCCTGAGGGGTCGCACCAGCCTCCCACAGTCATGTCTGGCTGGAAAATGGCCAGCTGCTTCCCAAGACAAAGGCCTCGAGGGGCAGCCAGATTGTCCCTTCTTCTCCTAGACCCATGGAGGAGGTGGAGGAACACAGGTCTTCGCGGAGTGCCTGGAGGCAGATATCGGCTTGCCCTCTAAGCATTTATGGTCCAGAGAGTGCTGAAGCGGGCCCAGGAGGGCCTGGGTGAGCCATGGCCTGGCAGAGTGGCTGGAAGCTGCCCCACTCTGTCCCATGCAGGGGAGGAGTTCCCTCTAGCTGTGCGAGGAGAATGCTCTGAACCTGCATCCGGCACCTGGGGCTGCAGCTGTGTCCTTCAGCTGATGTCCTGGGACCAGGCCAACTCCAGAGTCACAAAGACTTCCGTTAGAATCCCAGCAGCACCAGTCACTAGCCACATGACCTTGGGCAAGAGGATTCTGTCTCTGAGCCTCAGTTTGTTATCTGTGAATGGGAGGTGAAGAAACTGACCTCTGGGGGGTCCCTGGGAAGCTCAGATGAGAAGGTAGGTGAGGGAGGCCTGGCCACAGTCCCCTCCCTCCCTGCTCCCTGCCGCTGGGCACTCATCCTCTTCTGCCTCCTCCAAGCCCCCTGCCGCCCTCCAGGGCTTCACCTGCTTACCTGCATCATCTCCTTCAATGGAGCAACAACCCTTTGAGGTAGGAGGAAGCTGAGGCTCGGAGAGGAGAAACTATTTGCTGGAGGCTGAACAGCAAGGGTGTGGCTAAACCCAGTAGCCCGGAACCCAGCCCTTAACCACCGTGCAGCCTGCACACCAGCAGCAGAGTGAACCAAGGAGGCACCGGGTCCAAGGGCCGGCCCGTGGCTGACTGCATGTCCTCCCGGTTCCAGGGGCCCAGACCCCCACTGGCCCTGGTTTACCTTCTGACCCATTGGCCTTGACCACTGCTCCACGTGAGCTGTGGCTTCTCAGCAGACCAGGGGCCACCGCTGTGCCCACAGAGCCAGCAGGACTCTCCCTATGTACTGGAGCGGGGCAGATGGGAGGGAGCCCCTTTCAAGCCAGAGCTCTCTTTGAAAAATTACTTGGGGAAGGTGCCACTTTAAAGGCCTTAGACAAAGCATGTCCTTCATTGCCTTGTTTTTGCAGCCTTCTTCAGCCTGTGTCCGCCAAGTAGAGAGTAGAGGAGAGGGTGAGGGAGGGGCCGGGGCCGTGCCCCAGGTCACCAGGCTTCCCAGGTATGTGAGTCAGCTCAGCTGCCACAGCAGAGTGCCACAGATGGGGCAGCTTAGACAGCAGGGATTTATTCCCTCACAGTCCTGAATGCTGGAAGTCCGAGGTCGAGGTGACGGCAGGGCTGGTTTCACCCAAGGCCTCGCTCCTCGGCCTGCAGACGGCATCATCCCCCCATGCCCTCACACAGTCATTTCTCTGTGTGTTGTGTCCTCATCTCCTCTTCTTTCGGGAACCCCAGTCAGTTGGATGACAGCCCACCCTAATGATCCCACTTTAACTTAATTATCTTGTTAAAGGCCCCATCTCCAATCACAGCCACATTCTGAGGGGCAAAGCTTCAATGTACGAATTTTAGGGGGACACAATTCATCCCCCTAAAACTGGATTCCTGCAAAACAGTCCCAGTCCGTGGGCCTTTAGCAGAAATCTGAGGATTGAGGGGCTCTGTTTTCTAGCACAGTAGAGACCTTTACCCACCCAGGTGCTCTCCTGTTGTGGATTCTGACACCCCAAGGCGGGGGCAGGGGTGAGGGGTGCGGACTCTGGCCAGTGGGAGGGAACTCTGGCCAGTGAGAGGGGATCCTGGCCAGTGGGAGGGAACTCTGGCCAATGGGAGGGGACTCTGGCTTCTGATGAATGTGTGCCACCCTGTCTCCTTGTCCCTCTAGTACATAGGCTGAACCTCTCTTCAGTGGCACTGTCCACCCTGGGTGTGAGAGTGGGGCCAGCAGGAGGGCCCAGAACACCAGTGCAGATGCAGCATCTCCTCCAAAAGGCTCCAAGCCCACTCCAGAGTCTCCTCTCTTTGCTTCCGTCCCCACAGCAAATTGCCCTCCCCTTTCTGCAAGTGAGGTGCCCCCGCCCACACCACCTGTTAGGAGCACAATCTGTTCTAGATATGAAGGTGTGCATGTGAATAAGTCAGTCTTTGGGACAGATGTGTCTGGGAGCAGGTGTGCATGGGAGCAGTGGTGCACAGGGGCAGGTATGTATTGGAGCAGGTGGGCACAGAAGCAGGTGTGGCTGGGGGGCACACAGTCAAGCATAGTAGGTGGGGGCATACGCCTTGGAACACAGTGTGGTCACATCTGTGTATCCCTCTGCTTCCGGAGAAGCAGCCGTGGGTCTGACTTCAGTCTCCCCAGTCCAAGCCTGCTGCCTATGCTCCATCTAGATGTGGGTAAGAGGGGGTGGGAGTGGGTGGAAGGGGGTGAGAGTGGGTGAGAGGGGGTGGGAGTGGGTGGGAGGGAGTGAGAGGGGGTGAGAGGAGTGAGTTGGGAAGAACCTGGGCGGGCTGTGGTCCAATGAACTCCAGGCCCCATGATTCCATTGAAAATGCAATCCGCTGACTCAATGGTTTACTTGAAGCCCTTCTTCCGCACCTGAACTTCTACCACTTTGTGAAGCTGAAGCCCCTTCCTCCTCCCCAACCCTCAGCCTTCCCCAACCCAGAGTCCAGCAAAGGAGCTGTTCTCCTCCCAGAGCTCCCATCCCGGGACCCCACGGTGCCAGGACCCACAGCCCAATTCATCAAGCCACACAAGCAGGACCAGACACAGCTGGCCCCGGCATCTGATCAAACTTACACACGCAACTGGAGGTTGGAGGCGCTTTTCATCATGGCGGCTTCTCAAGCATGGCGGCTCAGGCTCTTTATCATGGTCTGATGGAGGGCCAAGAAGCAGGGCTCTCGACAGCTGAGGGGCTGCCCCTCCTTCAAGCCCGGGGACAGAGCAGCATAAATCAGCAAGGGATGGAGCCGTGACATCGATGGCCGAAACAGCCTGGCTGTCCCTTGGCTGCGCCTGGCCCTGCCATCTCACTGGCCCCGCTCCACTGTGCAGCACAGCTGTTTCCATGTCATGTCCACGAAGGCCTGGTTTTACTGGACCTGGATATCCCATCAGGTGCCAAGTAAACCCTGCAAAATAATGGAATTTCCAGGCGAGAGAGCCCATGACTAACACCAAACAGACTTTAGATATATAGAGTGAGTTCACAATTAATTCAGGCCACAGTGTGCCAATGCACATTTCCAAACTGGGCCTGGGTTGGCATGTCATCCTCCAGGAGAATATGTTAGAGATAAAGGTTGAGTTTGAAGCCCAAGAGAAATGTCAGTTGGAAAGATCCCCGCTATTAAATCTTTTAAAGAACCATCTGCATAGGTGGAAAGAGAAGCCTCCCAGTCAATGGGCTGTTCCCCAGGAGTCAACAAGATCACCCAGGTGAAACAGCATTTGAGGGTGTCTGCGACGATTCCCCACCTAGGGATCTCACTGAAGCTTTCCCACCATCTGACGAACGTGAGGGCAGGCATGACCACAGAGCCTGGAGCAAGCGGCGTCCTGGATATGAGTCTGCCTCAGCAACGGGCCCGAGGCTGCAGCCTCCCCACGCTGGCTCAGGTTCTCCTCTGGGAAGTGGGGACAGCAGTGCACCTCTGCACAGGACGCTGTGGAGGTTATCCGAGATGACACGCAGACTGTGCGGGGCACAGAACAGAGGCTCAGAAAAGGCTCCATCTATCCTGCTTCCGGCAGCTTCATGATTGACTGGGGAAACTGAGCCTCAGCGGGTGAAACCACTTAACTCGGAGGAGTAGGAGTTGGAGACAGCCCCACCCCATCTGGGCACAGAGCTCTTTCCATGCCCAACCGCCCCAGTGACGCTCCAGGACGCCACGAGCGTAAGGCGGTGGGACCAGCAGGAATGCCTGTTAGCTGAAGGCTTTCTCAGAAAGTCAGGAGCCAGTGCCCCACACTGTGCAGGGGGGTTGGCCCAGACCCCCTCAGGGCCCAGACTCCCCTGGCCTCTGTCAAGAGTATGGATTGCTGACAGCCCACAGCTGAGTTCCTTGCCTAAACTGGCTTTTACTGAAGGTTAGACCCCTTCCCTGCTCAAGGGCAGCCCACACCCAAGGACCGGTTGGGAAGAAGGTTCGAGGTCCTGTCCCTTTTCCTGAATGTGGGACAACTCAGAAGGGCGGTCCCCGCTTCCGAGTCCTGCGGTCGGGGGGCTCCGTGAGGCCTCTGCAGAATGCATGCAACTGCACCCCGGCTCGCTGCCCTCGCCCCCCACAGGCCTTCTTTCCAGAGCCCGCCCAGAAAACCCGGAGCCTCAGAGTCAGCTACCAAGGACACTGATATATACACTGTCCTCCTAGACACTTCTCTCTGCAGACAGGGGTCAGCAGGGCCCAGGCTCAGGGCCCAGGGGTTCAAGAAGTAGGGACGCTTGTGGGAGCATGTCCCAAACGGATACAAGAGGAGGAGGGGCATATTGGGGCCAGGTGCCACCTCTCACTGATGCCATCCTGGATTCTTCCCACCTGCAGAGGGAATGCACATGCCCAGGCCCAGAGGAAGCCACAGAAGGCCACCCCAAGGAGGCTGTGATGGAACAGGGAGGAGGTGGCCTGGGGGCTGAGGGGCTGGAGACAGGAGGGTGGGGTGGCTGGCACAGGGACAGGAGGGCGGGGTGGCTGGCACAGGGCAAGCCAGTCTAGGCAGGGAGTTTGTATCCTTCCCAAGGAGAATGGGGATGCGTAGAGGGTTTTAAGAGGAGAAGGCTATGTCACACTTGCATCCTGGAAAGGTCTCTGACTTCAGTGTTGAGGATTGCTTAGAGGAACAAGAGGTGGGGCTCAAGTCAGAGGCAGCTATGGTTTCCAGGGAGAGGGGAGACGGGTGGGATGCCTTCCAGTACACGGTGGAGGAGGAATCGGCTGGGACTCGCCGGCAGCAAGGGCAGCGGTGCCCAGGACCCCACCCAGGCTGTGCTTATCATTTGAAGGACTTTGCCTTGGACACTGTCAGCTGCAGAGTGCACCTCCGGCCAGGCACCCGCGAGGTAGGTACTGTGGCCCTGCCTGTTCCCAGACATGGTGTATCAGTCTGTTCCCATACTGCTATGAAGACATACCCGAGACTGGGTAATTTATAAAGAGAAGAGGTTTAATTGACTCACTCTTCCGCATGGCTGGGGAGGCCTCAGGAAACTTAACAATCATGGCAGAAGGCACTGCTTCATAGAGCAGCAGGAGAGAGAATGTGTGCCGGACAAAGTGGGGAAGCCCCTTATAAAACCATCAGATTTTGTGATAACTCACTCGCTTTCAAAACGACAGCATGGGGGAAACCACCCTCATGATTCAATGACCTCCACCTGGTCCCGCCCTTGACGTGTGGGGATTATTACAATTCAAGGTGAGATTTGGGTGGGGACACAGAGCCAAACCATACCACACAGGAACCATGGCCCCCGTCACTCAGGACCTTGTGCAGGGCCTCCCATGGGGAGCAGAAAACACAGTCTACCCAGGAACCTCTCTTGGACATTGTTTTCGTACTATCACCTCCTTCTCATGGTCTCACACATGGCAACCACCCGCCCCCCATTCTCCTGGCCCTTGGCACTAACTCCCCTGTGAGGGCGGCAAAGGCCACAGTTCCCATTCCACAGATAAAGAAACTGAGGCCTTGAGATAGGACTGATTTGTCTCAGGTAGGAAACCAGAGCATCTGCCCAGGTCTGGCAAGAGCCCCTGGGAGTGACCTATGAGATTCAGGTGGCGCGTTCTTCCCTCGGAGAGGCAGGGCTGCCTACTGGTTACACACACCCTAACCATATTTCCTGGCCCACTTACATCAAGCCTCAGCAAAAATCCCCATCCTTGGGGCCTTGGGGACCCCCTTCCTGAGCTGGGTGTAAGAGGTTTCATGGATTCACTGTCTCATTCATCCCCTCACCATGGCCATGTGGTGGGAGCCGACAGACACTGAAGACCTGGGGTGTTAGGTGGCTTTGGGAAAGTCATTCTGCAATTTGAATTGGGTGCCCCAAGTGCAGGGAGCTCACCGTGACTTTTGGGCTTCACTGTGGGATGCATATTTACATGCATCCTGGCCCCCAGGCAGACCCTGAAAATACACGGCTGCTCCTCTCGGGCAAGGCCTGGGGCTGTTTGACATCATGCGAGCGCACCCTCCGCCTCTCAGGGCAGTGTTCAGGCGGGACAAGGATGCCCTGCTTATTGGCTGAAACAGCCAAGCTTCATGTGTTAAAAATTCTAGTCCTTGAGCCACACCAACTTCATTATGGTCCTTACTTCCGAGTCCTGGAGCTGCCATAAGAAAATACCACAAACAGGGAGGCTTAAAACAGCAGAAATGTTTCTCTTCCAGTTCTGGAGGCCAGAGGCTCAAGACCGACATGTTGCAGGGCCACGTGCCTCAGAGGCTTCTCCCTGCCTGCTCTGGTCCTGGCGGCTCCAGGCCTTCCTCGTGTGGCTCCAATCTCTGCCTTCATTTCACACCACCTACCTTCAGGGCTTGTCTGTTATTTTGGCCTCCTCTGCCTCCATCTTACAAGAACACCTGGGATGGTATTTAGGGCTGGGCCAGCCTGGCTAATCCAGGAGGATGACCGCATTCATCTCAGGTCCTTAAGCTGATTGCATCTGCATGGACCCTTTTTCAAATCAGGCCATCTTCACAGGTTTGGGGTCTGGGATATGGGAGTATATTTTGGGAGCCACCTTTCAACCCTGTATTAGTCAGAGTTCTCTAGAGGGACAGCACTAATAGGGTAGCTGTACGTATGAAGGGGATTTTATTAAGGAGAATTGACTCATGTGATCACAAGGTGAAGTCCCGCTATAGGTCATCTGCAAGCTAAGGAGCCAGGAAGCCAGTGTGAGTCCCCAAACCTCAAAAGTAGGGAAGCCCACAGTGCAGCCTTCATTCTGTGGCCAAATGCTCAAGAGCCCCTGGCAAACCACTGGTGTAAATCCAAGAGTCCAAAAGCTGAAGAACTTGGAGTCTAATGTTCAAGGGCAGGAAGCATCCAGCACGGGGGAAAGATGGAGGCCAGAAGACTCAACCAGACTTTTCCTTCCATGTTCTTCTTCCTGCTTTATTCTGGCCATGCTGGCAGCTGATTAGATGGTGCCCACCTGGATTGAGGGGGGGTCTGCCTCTCCCCGCCCACTGACTCAAATGTGAATCTCCTTTGGCAACACCCCCACAGACACGCCCAGGAACAGTACTTTGCATCCTTCAATCCAATCCAGTTGACACTCAATATTAACCATCACAATGCACTACATTCCAGGACACAGTAAAATAGGCCTCTGTACCCCACGTCTTCCTGTGCTCTCCAGCTTTGGAAGCTGAGAAGACAGTGGGGTGGAGACAGCCATGGTTTGGAGCAACAGGGGGTAAATGGTGCCTGCTGTGCAGCTGGGTGTTGGGGGCAGAAACCTGTCCCCAACAGGAGGGTTCAAGCTGGCAAGAACACACGGGGAGCTTGGTCAGAGGCTGCGTGCAGTGGCGCGGTGCTCGTGCGAGACGCATGCCGTCTGGGGCTGTTATTTTTTCCAGCAGTCTCTAGTTTTGTTTTCATTTTTAGTATTAAACCAATGTTTTTAATGGAAATATCTCCCAGATTAGATTTTCTTCCATAAGAGGAAGTGAAAGGGGATATAGAATTTAAAATGACTCTCAAACTGGAGTCAAACCCAGAAGCCATATGTATTCCATCCTCATAGTCTTTGAGCCTGGTCCACAAGCTGAGCCTCCTGGAGGGTTCTCGGGCCGCAGAGAAGCGGGAGGAGGAGACAGAGGAAGAGTCCACACAGGAGGTGAGCACTCAGGCTCGGAACCCTAGAAGCAGGCTGAAGGCCACAGCGCCCGGGTGAAGGAGCCAGGACACCCTCCCAGCCCATTCCTCCAGGGCGCCGTCTCTTTCACTTCCACCTTCCAGCAAAAACAGGGCTGATCAGATGCCCAGGGCCTGGCAGGGGCACAGGACAGGAGCGTGGGCAGGGAAGCTCGGCTGCGGCAGGCCAACAGTGGCACCTGAAGAGAGGCCCACACTCATGCCCCGAACCCCTGGATATGATCTTATTTGGAAAAAGGGTCTGTGCAGGTGCAATTAGGTTAAGGACTGTAGGATGAGGCCATCCTCCTGCATTTGCCACGTGGGCCCTAATCACCACCCCCAGTGTCCTTAGAAGAGAGAGGCAGAGGAGATTAAAAACCAAACAGGAGAAAAGCTGCGTGAAGACAGAGGCAGAGGCTGGAGTATGGTGGCCACAAGCCAAGGAGCACCTGGAGCCCCCAGAGCTGGTGAAGGCAGGAGGGTGCTCCCCTGGAGCCTCTGGGGGTGCGGCCCTGCCGACGCCCTGGCTGCGGACTCCAGGCTCCCGCGCTGAGGGAAGAGATCTGTCTCCAGCCTTCGAGGTTGTGCTCCTTCCATCCTGTGGTGGCCGCAGGACTCACCCACACAGCCTTCTGAGCTCAGCACTCAGTGGGCAGGCCCACAGCGTGGGGCACCTGGAAGGGCTGGGACAGCGCCAGCAGGGGAGAGGCTGGGGGCAGGAAGTTCCAGGCGGCAGGTCGGGCAACCTGTGCCAAGACCCCTGTGCGACTGGGCCAAGGACTTGGCCCTCGGCGTCTCTCCCATGCCTGGCCAGTGAGGGTGACCAAGAAGGCACCAGGCCTGGGCCAGCCCCAGACAGGCTGGAGACAGGGGGCCAGCCAGGGAGGCCTACACGTCTGCTGTGGCCACTCCGGGCTGGACTCCTGGAAGGAGAGGATGGACTCGGAGGCAGGAGCAGGCAGGCTGCCCACCCAGTCCAGACAGGGAGCAGGTCACACCCATGAGCCGTTTTCCTGCCAGGCACAGGGCTGGGAATTCTCATGGACGCAGGGTAGGCCCTGCCCGGGATGTTATTCAAACGCTGGGGCAGCGACTCCCAGACTGAACTGCCCCAGCTGCAGGAGCAATCCCACCAGGCGACAGGGGCCTGGAGGCTTCTGCAGCCAGAAGTGCAAGCTGGGCAGGGGTCCGCAGAGGAGCTGCAGGAGAATGGGCCTGGGGGTGACGCACAGGGTGAGCAGTGGGAGCCTGTGCAGCCCCCATCTGAGGGGCACAGGGGCGGCTCACCCACATCGGCATCAGCCGAGGCAGCTATGAGGCGTGAATTTCTGGTGAGGGCGAATGGATGTTCTCTTCTGATTGCTTCTATTTGGCTGGGGGTGCGGGGTGAACAGGAAGGGAAAGAAAGGCAGGCCATGGTCCTCCAGGGAACAGCCAGGGAAGGGGGGCCGCGCTTACTTTGAGTGACCATGGGCTTCAGTGGAGATGGTCACTCGGCTGTGTGCCCTCCTCCAGCCACACGTGTCCATGTGGGGCTGCACTGAATGGACAGAGGGTGAGAGCCAGTCAGAGGCCGCTGACATGAGTGTGGCGCATGTGTCTGTCTCTGAGTACAATGTGTGGAGAGGGTTAGTGTGCCCCATAGATGTTCAAACGGAAGGCACAGCCATAGCTGATTAGAATCGTGTTGCTGTTCGCATCCATTCTCCTTAAATAACCCTGAGAAAGAACTATTTGCCCCAAGTCTTGTGCAAATTCCTAGGAAGAGAAATTTCTTACATGTCTCTGCCTTCTATGTGCCTGACATATCCTACTGAATACTGTGTGGAGTGGGTTGAAGGGTGGCCCCCAAAACAACAGGTCCACATCTAACTGGAAACTGTGGCTGGGGCCTTATCTGGAAAAATGAGTCTTTGCAGATGCAGGTAAGTTAAGGGTCTTGAGATGAGATCATTCTGGATTATCCAGATAGGTCTTAAATCCAATGACAAGTGTCCTCGTAAGAGACACATAGCGGAGACACTGGGAGAAGAGGAGGGCTGGTGTGAAGACGGAGGCAGAGGCTGGAGCGACGCGGCCACAAGCCAAGGAAAACTTGGAGCCACTGGGAGTTGGAGGAGGCAGGCAGGCCTCCCCGGGGGCCTCTGGAGGGCAGCAGCCCTGCTGACGTCCAGATTTCATACCTCTGGCCTCTGGAACTATGGGAGAGTACATCTGTGTTGTTTGAAGTCCCCTCGTTTGTGGCATACTGTGCAGGACACTAACATGCTGTTTAATGTAGGTTTCCCACTTCCCCATCTACAGACCCAAAGCTCAATGCCGTAAGAGCCCGGCGGGGTTCCCACCAGGGCTAAGATGGTGACGTGGCGTCCACCCGCCTGTCAACACCCCACTCTCCTCTGCACAGTAGCTGCCGCGGTCTTTCTGCTGCAGGGTGCAGCTGTCTCAGGTACCCTGCGCCGTGAGCGGACCACCCATCCTCGGCGTCTCAGATGCGCCCACCCACCTGCCTGAGCTCAGAAAGTGCTGGCTGTGCAGCCCAAGCGTGCCGTGGGCTTCTACTCGGCGTTCACATCTCACCTCTCTGCTTAGGAAAACCCACGCCTCGCGCCAAGGAAAATGAAGCAGAATGTTGTGCAGCGTTAATGAGACCATGGGCCTGGGCATCTCCCGGCTGCTGCTCCCTGGGGAGGCACTTCCATTCACCAGGGCGCCCCGCCAAAGCCCCTGCCCGATGAGGAATTTTCCCCGCTTTGAAGCTGGTGGGCCTGTGCCAGTTTGGAACACGGGGATCCAGCTCCTTGCGGGAGAATAAAAGCAACTCGCAGACAGTAAATGCTGGCAGAGATTCGGTTCTCTTTATTTTTGTCAACAAGGAGATTTGTTTTAATGGGAACCAGCAGATTTTCCACTCCTGCAGGTCTCAACAGCAGCAGCCCGGCTTCCACCCCAGGTGGGACAGCTGCGAATCTGGGGACGGTGGGGATGGAGGGAGTGCGTCCTAGGGAGAAGGGGCCTCAGCAGCAGCAGGGCCACTCCTGTCTCTCTCCTGGCCTTCCGCCCTGTCCTGCATGTCACCCTCCAGCTCACTGGCCCTCCGCTTCAGGCATCTGATGCCACTGTCCCCCAACTGCATTCTCCTCTTTGTGAGCTGACCTCAGGACGGGACACTGACTCCTTTCCCTCCCTTGTAAGGAGGAGGGTAAAGGAGCAGAAATGCTTCCTGCAAGATGATCACGTATCTTAGGCAAAGTACTTAGCCTCTCTGTGCCTCGTTTTCCTCATCTGTAAACTGGGGAACCTCAAAGGTTGTCATGAGGATTCCGTGAGATAATAAGTGCCTGCAGAAGCAGCTGGATTCACCCGTGCTAATATCAATCAGGCTTCAGCCTGCACGGGGAGAGCTGATCAGAGGCTCTTGGTTGTGTGTGTGTTTCTGAACCAGCGAGGGTGCAAACCTCTAGACACTTAGGGGCCTGGAGGCTGGTAACAGTCCCACAGCTGGACCAGGCTGCCTGAGCTGCCCTCCTCCTTTACTCTGTAGACCTTGAGGCCCTGGCAGCCTCACCTTGACCCTGACCCACTGCTTCACCTGAGGTTGGTCCACCTTCCTGGCCTTAGGAGAGGTCCAGGTGTTCCGGCTTGCTGCAGCCAACAGTGCATGTCTCTTCCGAAGTCTGTGTTAAAATCGGCCTCGGCTGGAGAGCTTACACCACAGAAATAGGCAGATGCAGCAAATTAAGGCCTTTTCCCTGAAGAGTGAGTCAGTCATTAAGCACTCGGCAGCACCCGCTGGTTCCACCCCGCGGGATCCTGCTGACGTTGGCCTGCCCTCCTGGGGGCCCGGGTTTCCTTCCCTGCACCCTCCCGGTGATGTGCCAGGCCCTCGGGGGAGGATGGGAAGTTCAATCATCCCGTTATCCATGTTAAAAGCCCAGATTTCCTGTGGGGTGGCCATCTGCCTTCTTAAGAAGCTGTCTTTCCTAAACAGCTGCCTGCAGATATTTGCATGGCCGTCACGGCGAGCAGGATTATTCCATATGGGCCAGGAGGAATATGCTGCGTGGATGTTCGGGGAAGCAGTTTTGCTTTCACTCCGCATATGTCATGGGGTCACAAAGGCCCTTCCCAGGCCCCTTTCTCTTTTCTGAGGACCCCTCAAAACTCCGCTCACTTAAAGAGTACAGACATACTGTCGTTGCAAAGCCCCTGCTGTGGCCAGTTATGAAGGGTGCCTATCCCTGCCCCTGCTTCTGTCACCCAGAGGCCCTCCCAGGGAAAGGAGAATACATGGCCCAGCTCTTGACACAGGCCTGGTGAGAATTCAATGTCTGGCCATCAGTATGTCCCAGGCCCACGTTCGCATCAAATCATAGAACTACTGGGAGGACTCTCAGAGGTGTCGTGTTAACTTTCAGCAACTCCCCCTGAAAGGAGGCCGATTTCTTCATCAAAGCCCCCAGCTGAGCCTTGCTGAGTGGGGACGCTGTCCCTGCCTGCATGGGGTCCGGAGCTGCTTTGGTAAATGGCCAAACTGTCGGCCTGCATTGAGACCGGCCACTGGACAGCCTGGATACAAAACGTGCTGTTTTGTTTGTTTTGTTTACCTTTGAAACAAATTAAAACAATTAAGGCTAGATTTAAAACTGGGTTGACTGACAGTCTTTTGGGGGCAGGGTCAGTGATCACATGTGCCTGAAGATGAATCGTGAGTTAATGTCACAGGAAAAGGTTGGGTCTTATCTGGGGAATGTAAGTATTTCACTTCCGTGTTGCTTCTGGTTTATGCAGTGCTTTCAGACAGGCCCACGAGGAATGTAAGCGCAGCACAGGGAAGCCACGGGTGGGCCCAGCGTGGCGCTGTGTGGGGCGAGGCTGAGAGGTGACCTCAGGGCTCCTGGCCACCGCCTCTGTCTTCGTTCCCACGTGGAATGGCGACTTTCCTCATTCAAAAATGATAGCGTAGTTCAGTTAATATATTCTGCAAGTGGAGTGTCACATCTGCCGGGCGCTGTGTGGTTACTCAAGACTCGCATTGCGGTCTACGATTGTCACAGTCCTGGGAAAGCGAATGCTGTGAGGCTGGAAGCTTGCGGGGAGGAAATCTCCGGGCCGGAGTTTGAACCAGGCCTTCCCAGGTCCACGGCCACATTTCGTCTCTGTCTTTGCATCCTAACACCTTCAGTGCTTAGGGAACTAACCAGCTCTTCCCTGAGCCTAGACCTCTTATTGGCTTGACTTGGGGTCAGAGAAAACAGGGCTGCCCACTGAGAAGGAACATGTAGGCTTCTCTTCAAACATACCTGTAGGTGTGGATTTGAGAGGCTGCTGGGCCTGCGTGAGGAAACATTTGCTGCAGAATCAGGAGGCCTGGGGGTCCATTTATTGCCGAATCCAAATGACTGACCTACTTTCCCTCCTCCTCTTTGGAACGAGACTTACTCTCCAGAAAGGCTGTGCCCCGTCCACTGTACCCTCCAGGCTGCATGACTCAATCGCAGGAAACTCAGTCCCTCCCAGTGATGAGCAATGGTGCTGGCGGGTGGGTATCTGGAAGGACTGAGACAGCTCCCCTCCTCTGCAGAGAGACTGTTTTCAATGACCAGAGTGTGGGAGGTCAACAGACATGCCTCACACCCCAGCCCCACTGGCAGGGCCAGCTGGTGACTCAGGGCATGCAGGCGTGCAGAACTTCAGGTAGATGGTGGGCCCTGAGCTGTAGAGGCTGGGGCAAGCGAGTGCAGGACCCAGGAAGAGGCACCCAGTCGGGCAGTGTTTGAGCGGAGTGCCAGAAGGTAAGCTTGGATGGTGTTGGCCCTTCTGAGGCAATGTGGTGGCTGCTATGGGCTTCTGGAATGTCCTGGTGGCTTCTGGAACATCTACAAGTCCCCTTGCACACAGATGCTGCAAGAGGCAGACCAGATGGCTGGTGAATTGTCCCATTTCTTCTTACAAAAGCTGAATATTTTTTTTTTTCGGTTCTGAAGAAAGAATCTCGGAGAATTTGAATGCCCACACATAAAATAGAGCAGAAGCTGACTATGTTCTTCCTACATTGCAGTGGGGGTCAGCAAACAGCCTGCGAGACCGATGAACAAACCCTTGCACGTCAGTCCTGGCCTGTCATGTGACCTTGGGCAATTTACTTATCCCCTCTGAACTTCAGCTCCTCCTCCCTGGGCAAGTCACGCTGTGAGTGTCTCCCGTGCCGGGCATGGAACAGCTCTGCGAATCTCAGCTGTCAAACGTAGACCTGACCCTCGTTCAGTGCTGCCTGAGACCAGGGGCTTTGCCAGCTCGGCCGTTCTGCAACTGCGTTGTGCAATGTGGTAGCCGCTAGCCAGACGTGGTTACTTAAATATTCACTTAAAAGTCATTACAATTAAGCAACATTTAAATTCAGTTTCTCCGTCACAAGAGCTGCATTTCAAGTGTCAATGGCCACATGTGCGTGGTGGTTACCAATCGCCCGGCCCACATATAGGATGTTTCCATTGGTGCAGAGTTCTGTTGGACGTCGGATGGCATCAGTCCGGAACCTTGGGGGACCCACAGTCAGCTGGGACACTGGCCAAAAATGCAGACCCCTGCACTGCCCTCTACAGATTCTACTCAGTGGAGTCCTGGTGGTGTTCCCCAGATGCGGAGCCACGCCCACCACTCTGACAGCTGCTTCCACCGAGTGACACGCGGAACAGAGAGGCACCTTGACGGACAACACAACTGAGACCCAGCAACCTGCCAAGGCCCCACAGCCAGGGAAGGAGCTGCCCATTAGGCAGGGGTGGAGGGGAGGACGTTTGCTCCTCTTATGAGACGACTCCTTGGTCTCCCCAAACTACAGCGTGCTGCATTCTGGACACACAGCATGGTAGGGCCGGGTGTTTCAGTGTGAAGCCCAGCAGCGCCGGAACACAGGACCTGTCATAGACCCCATGTGCTAGCCCAGTCCACCGAAAACCATCCCTGGCCCTCCAGAACATTTGAATGGAAGTGACTTCCTAATAGAGGGAACTGGCGAGGGAGCCGAGAACCAGTTTCTCGCAAACGAATCACGTAGGGCTGGCTCCAGCCAGGCCCCGGGTTTCTACAGGACTGATGCCTGTTTCTGTTCATTCAGAGCGGCAGTCATCTCTGGATTCGCTTGAGTTCTGGAAAATTCATCAGTGCGGCCCAGAGGAGGGCTCTGAATGCGCGTCTGTTGGACTGTGCGGCCGCCGCGGCAGTTCTGCAACCTGCAGAGACTCTTCCTGCAGCCCTGCTCATCCTCCCAGGCCGCTATTGCCAAAGAACTTTTCCAGTTAACTCAGGCCCAAGGCGGTCTGCAGTCCCAAGCCAGTCCTTCACATGACTGTAAGCAGATGCCACGCCATGCTGGATGGTTCCATATCTCCATTCAGTCACCAGATCTCCGAAGTGCACTAGCTGTGGCCAGCTTGGCTGCTAGCACTGCAGTGACAAACGGAGACAAAGCACAGACCCTGCCTTTGCAGAGTTCCAGTTTGGTAGCAATGACACCCTTGTCAGCAGCTGGCTGCAGCCCACCAGAGATGCCCCGTACAAAGCCCATACTAAGTGGTGTGTGTGCCAGAGAGGCTGTGATGAATCCTGTGGGAGCAAGAGGAAGGCAGGGAGAGAGGGGTAGAGAGAGGACGGAAAGAAGAGAAAGAGGAGGGGAGAGGAAGGAGACAGGGATGGAGGCAGGGAGAGAGGGGCAGAGAGAGGAGGGAAAGAAGAGAAAGAGGAGGGAGGTGGGGGGAGGGGGAAGGAAGGAGACAGGGATGGAGGCAGGGAGAAAGGCAGGGAGAGAAGGGCAGAGAGAGGAGGGAAAGAGAAGAGAAAGAGGAGGGGGAGGATAGAGACAGGGATGGAGGCAGGGAGGAAGGCAGGGGGGAAGGGGCAAAAAAGGAAGGAGGAAGGGATTGGGAGAAGGAGGAAGAGGAGGATGGAGAGGAGGAAGGAATGATGGAAAGGAGGGAGAGAAGGATGGAGGGCAGGAAAGGAGGGAGGGAAGAAAGAGGGCTTTGCAGAGGAAGAAGTACCTGTGCTGAATGAGGCTGGAAGGATTAAACGATGCCTGGAAGCTCAAACTTTGAACAAAGCACAGAAGCCCCTTCCAGGGTGTTGTGCCTTCCAGGGAGCTGCACCTCCCAGGAGGTTGTGTGTGGGTCATCAGAGGATGGAGAGGCATGGAAGGCAATGGTGGGCAGCTGGGCTGCTAATCACCAAGGGCCTTGTCTGCTGTCATTGGTGTGATTTTTGTCCAGAATTGTCATTAAAATGAATTTAAAGCTCAAACCAGCTTTTTCTGTGTAGCCCCTGCTCCTCAATGTGTGGTGTGGAGCCTGGCACATGGGTGCCCTGAGGGGTACCCCAAAAAGCTCAGGGCTCTCAGACCGAAGCAGAACTACCCTGAATCCAGCCGAACACACAGACCCAGGTGCCCCTGTGCAGCCGGCCTGCCAGGGGGCAGCTCTCCTCCTGGCCACACGCTCAATCCCACCGGGTCCAGCTGCGTCCCCCCAATCTCTGCAGCAGGTCTGCCCCGATGACTCACACACACGCAAGAATCATGTTAATTTAGAGCGAGGCTGTTCAACCTCAGCACTACTGACATGGAGCCAAGTCATTTTTTGTCGTGGGAGCTGCCCTGTGCATTGCAGGTGTGGAACAGCACCTCTGACCTCCGCCTACTAGACGTGGGGAGCGTCCCCCCGCCATGTGCCATACAAAAGCATCCCCAGACATGGCCCCATGGCCCCTGGGGGACAAAATTGCCCTTGATTGAGGACCATGAATATGCATGGATCTGGGGGGTCCTGGACTGGACCTTCCGGCAGCCACAGGGTGGATGCTCCGCACCTGCCCCTTCCCAAGGGAGGGGGTGACCTCACTCAGCAGATGCCATAGGGCCCACACCCTTAAAGGTTCAGACCCTTGATCTGGAAATATCAGAAACTATCTCTGTAAAGGGTTAGCCAGGACATACTTTGGCCGCACAGGCACAAGCGTTGGGGCAAATTTGGCTGGTGGCCCCTGTGGTAGCGCAAGCCTCTCCTTCTGCCCACACATCAGTGAGATCGTCCAGAGGCATGAGCCATAAGTGGTACCCTTGACGGGCATCAAGCTGTCCCGACCCTACACCTGTGCCCTGCTGCCCCCTCCCACCTTGGATCACACACCTGGGCCCTGGAAGGGGCCAGCCCAATCGGCCTCTGACCTGGGGCACACTTGAAGCTCCGGATCTCTTCCTGACCAGAGTGGAGAGTGTCTGGTGAGGAGGGGAAAGAGACTGACATTAGCAGGAAAAAGCTGGATTAATCACTGCCCCGAGTTAATCCCAGTGTGGGGAAAGCCATCAGAATGTGACAGCAGGGTCGGGGAAAGCCCAGGGCAGGTGGCTTATCAGAACCTGGCCACTCCATGTATCTGGCAGGAGGAAAGATAACTCCATTGTCGGGGTCACGGGGGTCCTCCAGGGCCTGTCTCAGCAGCTGTGTGGTCGGCCCCAACACACACAGCTGGCCTGGGACACCTTCTCCCCGAAAGGAGTCTACCCCCAGGGACCAGGCTGCCCTATTTATAGCTCTACCCAAACCTTCTCAAGATGGCAATTTCATGCCCACCCATAAATCTCTCCTTCCAAACGGGTACTTGTAGGTCAGTGGAGACAAAGCCAAGAACCAAAATTGCTGGACTCTCCATTGGGTTGCTGAGGCAGAGACACAATTAGGATCCCAGCAAGGCAGCAGCCTGGGCTTTGCCAGAGGCCAGGACACGTCAGCTGCGGGCAAGGGTGGGGCCTGGCGGTCATGTGGGTGAGCAGGGCATGGCCAGCCTCAGGGAGGACATGAGGGCAGCCTCCACGAGCTCAGCTGGTCGAGCCAGGCCCGTCGCCGGCACTCGAGTGGAGGCCAGATGTCCCGGCCCAGCCCCACTGTGTGTTTCTATCTGGGCAAGGACCAGGAGCTGCCCCCTGATGTGCCACAGTTCCGCAGCCACACACCTACCCCAAGGTGCACACAGGGGCCTGTTCTGGATCCTCCCAGCACTGTGGCCCTACAGGGACATGGGGCCTCTCACCCAGGATCCCCTGTCAGGCTAAAAGCTAGACCTGCCATGAATATGCAGCCAGTACCCCCAACATGGGTCATCCCAGAGGGGCCTGGGGGCAATGGGAATCCAGGCCAGGTGGCAGGTGTGGGTGCAGCCTGGACCGGAGGCCCGGCCAGGTACCTCCCAGTGGCCAGCTGGCCGGGAGACCCTGGGAGCATCCATCAGCTCCTCTGGGCCCCAGTTCCCCCAAGCATAAAGGGTACATTGGACTAATGGGCCTGGGTCTCAAACACAGTATCGCCAGCCAACCCTGCCCCGGGTCCTTCTCCCATCGGCCCACAGTGCTGGAGAGGATATTACCCTCCGGAAGTTGACGGCACAGGGGGCAGCGGTGGGGCTTAGGCTCAGACAACCCCAGGCTCAAGCTCTGGTTTCCATCTGATCACCCACATGTCCTTCCTGAGCCTGCAGATGCAGGTGGCCCCAGACCTCGGCAGAAGCAACTCAGGCTCTTGCTGGGCCACGCACTGAGGGCCTCGCGGGCAGGCACCCGACTGCTGAGTGGCACAGGCCACTTCTCCCGGCTCTGCCTCCTCTTGGCCTCCTCTCTTCTCTCCTGGGAAGGATTATAGCCGGGTCTGGTCTTCATGAAGCTGCGCTTTTTCTAATCCTGGTGAGATCAGAGGCGGAAAGCACAATGTGATAGTCTATCTCTCCAGATGACACATTCCCTCCACCCCCCACACACCAAGGGTTCAGGCAGGAAGCTGCTGTTCACAGGCAGGAGACCCTCAGCTGAGCAATACGAAGGGAGACCACCCTGGGACCCCCCCACCAGCTGGGAGACTCGGGATGTGGGCGTGCCCCATCCAAGCAGACTGCTTCTGTGATGGATAGAAATGATCGCCACACATGGGTGTGGGGGCAAGGTGTGAGCTGTCACCCCCATGTCCCTGCACAGCCTCTGGGACCCCATCCTCTCAGCACCAAGCCCCCGAGCCTCTGCCTGGAACTCACGTCCTCGTCCCTCTGACCCTGGTAAAGCCTGTCATAGAGCCCCTGCCGGTCTTCACAGGTCACTCCTGCAGTTTACCGGGCTGACCACGTGCCCTGGGGATTCCAAGATGGCACGGTGCAGCCTCCACCTGCGAGAAGCCCTGAGTCTGGTCAAGGAGAGAGACATGAGAATGGATCATTAGAGCCTACCAGGGTGGAGAAGGGCACCGTGGGAACAGGGGCTGGGTCTGGACCCACCCCTGAGGCTGCCTGGAGGGCAGGTGCAGTCCCACCGCCGCATACCTGGAGTGCAGGTGGAAAGAGCAGCCCCCCTGGGGGGATAGAGGCATGAGACACAGCATAGCTGGAGAGCACAGCCCACCACTCCCGGGCGGTAAACGTCCACACAGAGGAGCAGGCATAGAAGCCAGAGCATGGGGCCAGCCTCTCACCGGCCTCGCTGCCCTGAGATCGCTGCCTCCTCACGGCATAGCATTTTGCATATTTTTTCTCCCCCACACCCTTCTCTAGGAAGCTGGGCTACCCTTCCAGGAATGAGAACCCACCCCTCAAATCCCATTGACCCCCACCTCCCTCAGCAAAGCGGCCAGGGCCCTCCCTTCTGCAAGACTGTCCCAGTTCAGCTGTCACTCTGAACAAGGTGGGCAATCGACATGGTCCCTCCATGGGCCTCCCGCGGCCTCATGTCCACCCTGGTCACCAGAGAGGGAACCAGCAGGCAAGGCATGTCCCAGAGTCCTGCAGAAGGGAAGCGAACGAGCCTTAGACAAACACATGCTGATGGGTCTTAGGAAATGGAAAACATCAAATCCTTTCTCTGGCAAGAGAACCAAGAGAGGAGCTGGAGGAAGCCAAGGAGGTTCCGGCCCGGCCTGTGGACTCCAGTGCAGATGGTCCAAGCATCAGGCAGAGAAGCCAGCCTTGGCACTCGGTGCATGGAAACCCACATGTGCAGGCTGCACGAAGCTCATAAAGGCGCCGGGTCTGGAGCTGAAACGTGGAGCAGGAAATGGCCCGAGTGGACAGGCGGGGAGAGAGCTCCACAGGCAGCCCTGCAGCCCCGCTTCTCCCAGAGTGCCCTGTCTGTCTGGGCTCGCGAGAGCCAACAGCCAGGAGCTGGAGATGAGCTCCCTGGGGGAATGGAGGCTGGACGAGCAGACCACGACGGGGCCTGGAATTCCGAAGGCGGTGGAGTAGTTGGAGGAAGGGGTTTGGGATGTCACACTCAGTAGACAGGGGCTGGAGATTCTGCCAGGGGTTTGCATGAGAAGGAGCCCTATTCTTGGCAACCAGGAGGCTCTGTCTACAGGTGATAGATGCTAACTAAGGGCCAGTACTGCGAGGATCCTAGGTCTCAGGAGGGCTCGGGTCCAGTGGCTGCGGGGTGGACTGGGCCAGCAGCTCACCCACGCCTCTAAGGCCTTGGTTGTTCTCGTTCACCTGTGCTGCTGGCCTGGTACAATGGCAGCCCCGGGCATCACATCCTACACACCTACATCCTGCGGCGGAAGGGCACTGGGTCTTTCTGAGCTTTGACAATTGTTTCAAGAGCTGTGGGCCTTTCCTTTCCCAGAAAACCCCCTCCATACCCACCCCAGCAGCATGTCCCTCGTGGCCCTTCCCCTACCAGTCAGAGAAGAACAGAGGCATGGTGACTGGCTTAAAGCAGGGATGATCCTGTCTCTGGGGTGTGGGATAGGGTTGCTGTGTGGGGTGACACTCAGGCACCCTCCCTGGGTTGCTGATCCAGGGGCCCCTAAGGGCTCAACTCTCTGCAGACCCTTCACCAGGCCAGCTTGACGCTGAGCAGCTTCCTGCCTCCCCATTCTAATGTCTCTGTCCGGCGAGGGCCTGGGAATAATACCAGACACCACTCAGTGCCCAGGCATGAGCCACCCGAAAGCAAGGGGAGTTGCTACCCCACGGAGCACACCTGGACCAACAGGAGCACAAGCCGGTGGATACGTTTTTCCCACTTTCTTCCCCTGGAGTGACGGTCCCAAGACCAGGTGTGAGGCTTACCAGAACCTGTCTTATGGGAGACTTACCCCACCCCCCATCCCGTGTCCGCTCCAGGAGGCCATAGCCCCAGATAAATCTGTAGCACGCAGTCCTTCGCCAAAGGCTAAGACAGGTGTATTCTCTGAGCACGTGGGTATCACAGAAAAGGGTGAGCTCTGAAGCCGATCAGCCAACAAGAAAGGGAAATTTGGGTAGGCAACTAACAGTATCTGCTAAAACAGTGAATTTTAGGGCCAGGCGCGGTGACTCACGCCTGTAATCTCAGCACTTTGGGAGGCTGAGGCAGGCAGATCACGAAGTCAGGAGATCCAGACCATCCTGGCTAACACAGTGAAACCCAGTCTCTACTAAAAATACAAAAAAAAAAAAAAAATTAGCCGGGCGTGGTGGCAGGCTCCTGTAGCCCCAGCTACTCGGGAGGCTGAGGCAGGAGAATGGCGTGAACCCAGGAGGCGGAGCTTGCAGTGAGCAGAGATGGTGCCACTGCACTCCAGCCTGGGCGACAGAGTGAGACTCCACCTAAAAAAACAAAAAGTGTATTTTAATAAATTTGAAATCCAAGTAATGGGGAAAAGATGTGAGAGAAAAAACTTGTTCTGAGTAATACCTTCACAGAAAAAAGGTCTGGGCCAAGACAGTTTTATGAGAGTGCTATTTCAAATGCTCTAGAATTATTATTAGAATTCTATCATGGTAGAAGTATGTATTCCCAGGCTGTGTAAGCGGTTCCAGGTCACAGAAGAAGCAAAAATCGTTTAGCTCATTTCATGGAACTGCATCATTCTTATGTCAAAGTCAAACACATAGAAAGTAAAAGCAAATGTATGAGTGCTTCCATGGGTCAAACACTGTTTGAGGCCAGGCACAGTGGCTCACGCCTGTAATCCCAGCACATTAGGAGACTGACACAGGTGGATCACTTGAGGTTAGGAGTTTGAGACCAGCCTGGCCAACATGGTGAAACCCCGTCTCTACTGAAGATACAAAAACTAGCCAGGCGTGGTAGTACATGCCTTTAGTCCCGGCTACCTGGGAGGCTGAGGGGGGAGAATTGCTTGAACCGGGAGGGGAGGTTGCAGTGAGCCGAAATCACGCCACTGCTCTCCAGCCTGGGCAACAGAGCGAGACTCCATCTCAAGAAAAACCAAAACAAACAAACAAACAAAAACACTGAAGCATTTTATTTGTTCACTGATAGGGATATAATTGTTATCCAGTTTATGTAAGAGAAACTGAGGCAAAAAACCATTAAGTTCCACACCAAGGTTCACTTCCCAGATCAAATATGTAACACTTCCATCACCCCAGAAGGCTCTGTCCTGCCCTGTCCAGTGGAAACCCACCTTAGAGGTCAGCACTGCCATCCGTAGATTCCTGCACATCAGTCTTGCTTATTCTTGAATTTTAAATAAATGAAAGCACACAGCATGTGCGCCTCTGTGTCTGACCTCTTTTGCACAGGATAGTGATTTGAGATCCATGCCTGTTGCTGTGAACATCAGCAGATTGTTCTTTCTTTATTGCTGGAAAGCATTCCATGTATAAATCTGTTACAATTTGCTGAGCCCTCCTCACTTGGTGATCAGTTGGGTTGTTTTTAGTTGTTTGGACCTCATATCAATCAAGTTTCTACAAATATTTTTGTACATTGCGTGTGTGTGTGTGTGTGTGTGTGTGTGTGTCTTTATATTTTCACTTTCCTTAGACAGTTATCCGGAATTACCGCTGGGTTTTTTCAGGTTTTAGCCATTCTGATGGGTGTGTATTTACATCTCTTTATGGTTTACACTTGCCTTTTCCTGATGATTAATGATGTTGAGCATCTTTTCATGTACTTATTGGCTATTCATTATCTCTTATAACAAAATTTTATTAGTTTTTTTCATTTTAAAACTTAAGCTTTTTACCTTTTGATTAATTAGTTACAGGCATTTTTAAATATATTCTGGTCCAATTCTTTTCTGGTGTGTACATTGCAGATATTTTATTTTTCTCCTAATCTATCAATTAGCTTTCATTTCCTTAGTGTTTTATTGAATAGCAGACACTTTAAATGTTTATTAAATTCAATATATCAATTAGTGCCTTTGGTGTCTTGTTTAATCAATCTTTGCCTAGTTCAACGCCATGAAGATATTCCCTGATACTACCTTTTAGAGAAGATATAGTTTTAGCTTCCACAATCAGGCTTATAATCCACAGTAAAGTAATTTTTGTTCATGTGGCGAAGTAGAGGATCAAGTTTCTGTTTTGTTTTTTCCTGTATCATATCCAGCTTCTTCAACACCATTTATTGAAAAGACTTTCATCTTCTCCACTAAATACAATCAATGCCTTTGTATGAGCCTATTTCTAGACTGTCTGTTTTGTCTTGTTGATCTGTATGCCTGTTGTCACACCAAAGTCATGCTGACCTAAGGAGTGTACCTTTATAAGAAGCTGTGGAATTGGGTAGTGTAACTTCTCCAACATTCTCTTCTTCTCCAAATTTATTTTGCCCATTTACTCTAGATTCTTTGCATTTTCATATACATTTTAGACTCAATTTATAAATTTCTATAAAAAATTATTTTGTTGATTTATTTTTCTTCTGTGTCAACTTTTTAGTTAAACGGATACCTTATACATTACAATGTGTATTCTTGATTTATGACAGTCTTTTAGGCATATCATTCAAAATGCTAAAAATCATAAATAAAACCTTAAAAACAGCCTGAGGGTGGGGGCGCATATTGTCTCCAAAAGAACAAGGGTAAACGCGATGGCTGGCTTTTCAGCGAAACAATGGAAACCAAAGCACAATGGAACAACGTCTTTAGGGTGCTTAAAGAAAGGTGTCAACACAGTATTCTATAGCCAGTGAAAATGCCTTTCACAAATTTAGATGAAATAAATATTTTTCATGCAGTAAAAACAAAGCTTAAAGAATATGCTGCCACCATACTTGTAGTACAAGAAGTACTGAAGGGAGTTCTTTAAGCTGAAGAAAAATAACACCAAATAGAATCACAGGACTGTACAAATAAATGAAAAGGACGCAGAAGGTAAACATGTGGGTAAATATCAATGAATTGTTATTATGTAAGGCAATATCAACAACGATGTCTTTTTGGTGTTTATTATGTGCAGGAATCAACAAAATATACGAACATAGCACAAAGGGCATGGGGTGTGTGTGAATGGAGTAGAACTAATACAAAGTTCTTGCATTTTGGGGGGAATTATTCTAGTAAGGATTTTTTTCTTAAAGTCTATTTGTTGGTATTAATCTAGCTATGTCTTTCTGTTGTTGTTTGTATGCACTTGGTCTATTAACTTTCATCCTATATTTTCAACTTCTAGATATCCTGATGTTTTAGATAGATCTTTTTAAAACAGCTTATAATTGAATTTTTTAAACGTGATTTGGCAATTTTTATCTTTTAACAGAATTTTTGGTTTATTTACATTCATTTTAGTCACTAATATGTGGATTTATTTCTATTTATTTGGAACTTTTTATTTATCTTGCCTCTTTTCTTTCTTTTTCTTCTATTTTCTACTTCCTTTGGATTGATTTAATATCTTTATTCCAGTTTTTCCCCTTATAGTTATACACACTATTTTCACTATTTTATTGGCTACCTTAAACATTAATATTTTAATATGTACATTGAACTTATGAAACTTCAAAGTCAATCAACAGATTTACCCTGCTCCAAAACAACAAAGGTATAAAGCACTTCAACTCAAACCATTCCCTCCTGACTTTTGTTTTATTGTAATTTGTAAAACTCCCTAAGTCATTTTCATTGTTTTACATTGTCAATTACTAATTACATTGGCCTACATATGTAGTAACACTTTCTTGGGTTACCATTTCTTCTTCTTTTTTTTTTGAGGTGGAGTTTCACTCTTGTTGCCCAGGCTGGAGTGCAAAGGCGTGATCTCAGCTCACTGCAACCTCCGCCTCCCAGGTTCAAGTGATTCTCCTGCCTCAGCCTCTCAAGTAGCTGGGATTACAGGCATCTGCCAGGTTATCATTTCTTCTTGCATCTCACCTCCCACCAAAGATTACTTTCACTCTGCCTGACATACATCTTCCAGAATTTCCTTTAGGGAAGATATGTAGGTAGAGACAGTTTTGTTTATCCAAAAATACTTGTATTTTGCCTTTATTCTTGAAAGATATTTACTTTGGGCATGCACATTCAAAGTAGAATTTTTTTTTTTTTTTTTGCCAAGAAAATATAAACATGATTTCACTGTGTTCTGGCTTCCATTGTTAATACTGAAAAGTCAGATGTCAGTCTCATTTTCATTTCTTTGTGGGAAATTTGTCTTTTCTCTCTGGTACGTTAAAGATATTCTCTTATTCTTTGTGGGGGTGCTCTGCATTTTCAATCTTGTCTCTAGATATTGTGTGATTTTTATTCATCCTAATTTGGATTTGATGGGCTTGATGAATATGAAGATCAAGGTTTTTTTTATCATTTCTCATCAGAATTCTTGGCCATTACTTCACCAAATATTGCTTCTTCCTCAACTAGATGTAAGTGAAAGCTTTTCTCTCTGTTTCTATGATGATTTATCTCTCTTTTATATCATCTGTGCTTTTATATCATTTTGTTATATATAACAAAATTTGTTGTTTGTTGATATAAAAATGATCTTTTATATCATTTGTTTCTGTGCTACATTTAGAATAATTTCTACAGCTCTATCTCTCAGTTCATTGAGTCTCTCTTTAGTTGCTTCTAATCTGTGGTTAACTCCATCCATTGAGTTTTTAAATTCAGTTAAAATGTTTTCCTTTTCAGTGATTATATTTGGCTGTTTTTCAAATCTGTTTGGTTCTTATACTTTCTTACTCCTACTCATATTTTCAATCTCTTCTTTTATTCTTTTAACCATATTAAGGATACTTATATTCCTGTATAATTATTCCAGTAGGTGAAGTCTTTTGCTTCCTATTCTTCCAGTTGTTCCATTTTATGTTTTAGGTTTCATTTGAGTCTTCTTCATGGGTCTCTGTTTTCTTGTGTGTAATGTGACAGGAAACTCAAGCCACTTGAAATGAGCTTATTTGGGGGAATACTTTGAGGCCAGATTTGAAGAGGAGTTTCTCCCAGAAGGATGTATCCTTACTTCTTTTAAGTACCTCAAGGTGCTGCAGACCCTGGCTACTCTAAACTGCATTTTCAAGTTGAGGCTCTTTGGACCACCTAGGTAGTGTGAACTCACACTGCAAACCATGTAAGGGCTGGATTGAGGCTACAAATTTCAGGGAGAACTTTTTTCTCTATTCAGTGCCAAGTTGTTTATAGCTGGTTTTCTTGACTGCCCCAGGGCATATTGGAGGTATGTTTAATTCACCCTCACACTGATATGAATCCTTTGGCATTGCAGCAATGGGTCTATCTTAGTCCATTTTCTGTTGCTTACAGGACGATACTTGAAACTGAGTAATTTATAAAGAAAATGAATTTATTTCATACAGTTATGGAGTTGGAGAAGTCCAAGGTCAATGGGCCACACCTGGTGAAGAACTTCTTGCTAATGGGAGGCCATCTGTAGTGTCCCAAGGTAGAGCTGGGCATCATGTGGCAAGGGGGCTAAGCATGCTAGCTAAAATTTCTCTTCCTCTTATGAAGCTACCATTCCCACTCCCATGATCACCCACTAATCCAGTAATCCAGAGTGAATTAATCTAGTCATGAGGGCAGAGCCCTTATGACACACTCACTTCTTAAAGGGCCCACCTCTTAATACTGCCACCTTGCGGGGACTGGATTTCAACATGAGTTTGGAGGAGGTAAACATCCAAACCACACAAGACTCCTGTTAGAGTCCCCTGATTGGGCAAATGCTGGCCTTTTGTTGTTCCCTGCACCCTGGAAAGCCACAAACACAGAAGTTGACATTCACCTAAGGTTGTCATGGCAAAGACCTGTTCTGATATGTGGGGTATTTTGCCTCAGAGAATCCTTGCTTTCTTGCCAGGAGGGCGCTTTGACAAAGCAGTTTTAAAATGAACCTCAAAGAATAAACGGGTGAGAACAGCAGCCAAGGCATTTTGGGGAAAAAATAGTGAGTCATAACATACCATCCTATGTTAAAGCACGATAGAAAGTCCTGATAATTTTACATGTACAGCGCTAGCTCATGTCACAACTAGAGATCCGCAAAAATAAATAAAACATCTAGAAATTGACCCTGTTATAAGTAGCATTTTAAATCAATGAAGATAGAAAGAGTTTGTCAACAAATAACCAATGGTTGGTAACTGTCAGCCATTCAGAAAAATGTTCAGTTAGGGTTTCCTGTCCATCAAAATAGAGTGCAGATGGATTAAAGAGTCAACAGTAAAAAGTGAAAACATAAAAGGATATTCAAAGAGAAAAATAATATTCAAGCAATCTCCAGGTGGGAAAGTCATTTGGAAGCATAAAAAGCAAAGGAAGAAAATATAAAATAAAATTTAAAATATTTAAACTTCTATTCATGAGAGACTGTAGTGACTGAAATTAATGGGCAAAGGCCAATTATGGAAGTAGATGGGAGTCACGGCAAAGACCAAGATTTATATTGTTTGCCTTTCAGGAAATATTACAGCTTAATAAAGCGAAGGCTAGAATGTGGTATAAAAAGAAAACTATACCAAAAACTCTCATGTTCACTAGCAATCAAAGAAATGTTCATTAGAAGAAATATAGCTTCCAGGCTCACCAAATCTTTTTCAGTGATAACACTCTGTTAGTAAGGTTTGGGTAAATGGATGTTTCCACTCCTGATGGTAATTTAAATTGTAATTTCTGGAGGACAATTTGGCATTCTGTATCAAGAGCTATAAAACTATTCCAACACTTTGATCTAGCAATTCCCCTTGTATAATTGTTTTCTGGGGATAAATGAGATCCAGATACATATGACTGTTATTAGCAAAACAGTAACAACCACGAAATCAATATCTAATAATAAAAACTGACTAAATATAGTAAGGTAAATCCAAAGAGTTGACACACGATGAAACAAAGATTTTAAAAAATAAGGCTTTGGACAAAGGAGCAGAAGCAATACCATGGGGCAAAGATAGGCAAGAAGACAAATGGTGCTGAAAAAAACCACACATCCTATGTAAAAAAACTGAATCTAGACACAAAAATTAACTCAAAATGGATCTTAGGGCCAGGCGCGGTGGCTCATGCCTGTAATCCCAGCACTTTGGGAAGCCAAAGTGGGTGGATCATCTGAAGTCAGGAGTTTGAGACCAGACTGGCCAACATGGTGAAACCCCATCTCTACTAAAAAAAATACAAAAATTAGCTGAGTGTGGTGGTGCATACCTGGGAGAGGCTGAGGCAGGAGAATCGCTTGAACCTGGGAGGTGGAGGTTGCAGTGAGCTGAGATTATGCCATTGCACTCCAGCCTGGGTGACAGAGTGAGACTGTGTCTCAAAAAAAAAAAAAAAAAAAAAAAAAAGGATCATAGACCTACATTTAAAAGGGTTAATAATGAAATCTACCTGGTAAAGTGGCTTTGAGGGCTTTGAGGATCGGCTAAGTTATTTAAGGTGGTTTACAAAGGTTCCACCTGAGCTGACCAAATACGAAACTATACAACTCCTAGAAGATAACATAAGAGAAAACCTAGATACCCTTGGGTATAGCAGTGACTCTTTAGATAGAAAATCAAAGGCACGATCTCTGAAAGAAATAACTGATAAGCTGGAGGTCATTTCAAATGGAAAACTCTTGCCCAAGGCAATGCAACACTTTGCAAAAGACAGTGTCAGGAGAACGAGAAGACAAGCCATGGACTATGAGGAAATACTTGCAAAATAGACATCGGATAAAGAATTGCTATCCAAAATATACAAAGAACTCCTAAAACATAACGATAAGAAAACTAACAATCCAATTTTTAAATAGGCAGAAGACCCAAACAGGCACCTCATCAAAAAAGATGTACAGGCCGGGCGCAGTGGCTCATGCCTATAATCCCAGTAATTTGAGAGGCCAAGGTGGGCAGATCACCGGAGGTGAGGAGTTCGAGACCAGCCTAGCCAACATGGCGAAATCTCGTCTCTACTAAGAATACAAAAATTAGCCGGGTGTGGTGGGGCACACCTGTAATCCCAGCTACTCAGGAGGCTGAGGCAGGAGAATTACTTAAACCTTGAAGGCGGAGGTTGCAGTGAGCCGAGATTGTGTCGCTGCACTTCAGCCTGGGCAACAAGAGCGAGACTCCGTCTCAAAAAAAAAAAAAAGAAAAAAAGAAAAGATGTACAGATGTTCAACATCACATGCCTTTAGGGAATTGGGAACTAAAACAACAAGGAGGCACCACTGCACACCTAAAACAGCCAAAATCCACAACGTTGACAACGACAGATGCTGGTGAGGATGTGAAGCAATAAGAACCTTCATTTGCTGCTGGTGGGAATACAAAACCCTATGGCTGCTTTGGAAGACAGTTTAGCAGTTTCTTATAAAACTAAACATACTCCTACCATACAATGGGGCAATCATATTTGTTGGTAGTTATTCAAAGGAACTGAAAACTTACATCCACAAAAAATATGCATACGAATGTTTATAGAAGCTTTGTTCAAAATTGTCAAAATTTGAAAGCAACCACGGTGTCCTTCAGGAGGTAAATGGATACATAAACAGTGGTACATCCAAATAACGAAATGTTACTCAGAGCTAAAAAGAAATGAGCTATCAAGCCATGAAAAGACGTGGAGGAATCTTAAGTGCATATTACTAACAGAAAGAAGCCAACCTGGAAAGACTACATGCTGTGTGATTCCAACTCTGTGACATTCAGGAAAGAAAAAATTATGGAGACAGTAAAAGGCTCAGTGGTTACAAGGAAAGGGGTAGAGGAGGGGAGATGAACAGGTGGAATCCAGAGGATTCTTAGGGCAGTGAAATTATTCTGCATGATGTGGTACTGATGAATCCAGGTCATTAGACATTTGTCAAAACCCACAGAATGCAAACACCAAAAGTGAGCCCTAATGTAAACCCTGGACTCTGGGAGATGATGACATGTCAAGGGAGGGCCCTCAACTGCAGCAAAGGTGTCTCTTTGCTGGGGAGTCTGTGTGTGCGTGAGGGCAAGGTGCCAAGGGAAATCTCTGTCCTTTCCTCTGAATTTTGCTGTGAACCTAAAACTACTCTAAAAGAGTACTAATTTAAAACAAAATAAAATAAAGGTGATGTTCTGAATGTTTATGTCTCCTCGTGAACAAAATTGGTGCAAAACAGGCCTGCAGAGCTGCAGTGTCCTTTTTTTTTTTGAGATGGAATCTCGCTCTGTCGCCCAGGCTGGAGTGCAGTGGTGCGATCTCGGCTCACCACAAGCTCCGTCTCCCAGGTTCACGCCATTCTCCTGCCTCAGCCTCCCAAGTAGCTGGGACTATAGGCGCCCACCACCACACCTGGCTAATTTTTTGTATTTTTAGTAGAGACGGGGTTTCATCGTGTTAGCCAGGACGGTCTCAATCTCCTGACCTCATGATCCTCCTGTCTCAGCCTCCCAAAGTGCTGGAATTACAGGTGTGAGCCACCGCACCCGGCTGCTGCTGAGTCCTTTTTCACAATGTGAGGATTCAGCAGGAAGGTGCTGAGACAGGAGGCGGAGCTTGATTCAGGAGGTGGGGCTTGATTCAGGAGGCAGGGCTTGATTCAGGAGGCAGGGCTTGATTCAGGAGGCAGGGCTCGATTCAAGAGGCGGGGCTCGATTCAGGAGGCGGGGTTCGATTCAGGAGGTGGGGCTTGATTCAGGAGGTGGGGCTTGATTCAGGAGGTGGGGCTTGATTCAGGAGGTGGGGCTCAGACACCAGAGGAAATTGAGGACAAGCTAAATAAAACAGGAATGGAGAGGAGGGAGCTTTCCATAAGACACACCCACCAATGCGCCATTGTCAGTTTACCATTGCCATGGCAACAATCTGACCACTTGAAAGCTACCACTCTTTTCCTAGAAATTTCTGCATAATTGGCACCTTGATTTGCATATAATTAAAATGGGTATAAATATGCCTGCAACCCTGCCTCTGAGCTGCTACTCTGGGCTCACTGCGTATGGGGTAGCCCCACTCTGCAAGGAGCAGGACCTCAGCTGCTGCTGTGCATGGCTGCTTCAATACAAGTTGCTGTTCAACAGTATCTGCTCACCCTTGAATTCTTTCCTGGGCAAAGCCAAGAACCCTTGTGGGTTAAGCCCCAATTTGGGGCTCACCTGCCTTGCATCAGCACCTTCTATAAACCAGGAGACAGATCCTCACCCAACACCAAATCTGTTGCCCCAGAACTGTGAGAAATGGATTCCCGTTTTCTGTTTTGTTTTGTTTTGGTTTTTTTTTTTGAGATGCAGTCTCGCTCTGTCACCCAGGCTGGAGTGCAGTGGTGCAATCTCAGCTCACTGCAACCTCTGCCTTCCAGGTTCAAGTGATTCTCCTGCCTCAGCCTCTCAAGTAGCTGGGATTATAGGTGCGTGCCACAACACCTGGCTAATTTTTGTGCTTTTAGTAGAGACGGGGTCTCACCATGTTGGCCAGGCTGGTCTCAAACTCCTGACCTCAAGTGATCCACCTGCCTGGGCCTCCCGAAGTACTGGGATTACAGGCATGAGCCACTGTGCCAGCCCCTGTTTTTTTTTTAAGTGACCTGACTTAGGGTATTTTGTTATAGTAGACCCAGCAGACTACGACGGAAAATTGGTGCTGAGAAGCGGACTGTTGGTATAACAAACGCCTGGACATGTGGATGCAGCTTCAGAACCGGATGACAAGTAGAGGCTGAAAGAGTTTTGAGGTGTGTGCTAGGAAAAGCCCATATCACTGTGAACTGACTGTCAAGAATGATTCTGGTGAGGGCTCGGAAGGAGAGCAGGAGAGAAAGCCTCAGTCTTCTTGGAGATGACCTAAGTGGCTGTGAACAGAAGGTTGGTAGGGATGCACACGGAAGAGGCCATGACTGTGAGGTCTCAGGCGGAAATGAGGAGCACTTATTGGAAACTGGAGGAAAGGCCAACCTTGTTACAGAGTGGCAAAGAACTTGGCTGAATTGTGTCGCGTCTGGGTGTTCTCTGGAAGGTGGAACTTGCATGCAATGAAACAGGATATTTGGCAGAAGAAATTGCTAAGCACTGTCGAGAGTGAAGCCTGGCTTCTCTCAATGCTTGGAGTAAAATGCCAGAAGAGAGGAATACTTTAGACAGGTGGAATTTGTAATCAAAAAGGAAGCAAAACTTTAACTTTGGAAAATTCGTAGCCTATCCTCACTGAAAAGAATGAGAAAGTGTATTCAAGAGAAGACACTCAAGGCGTGGCTGCATTCCCATCTGAGAAGGAGATAGTTCCATCTACACTGAAGCCAGGAGCTGTTGTCTAAGAAGATGGAAGAGCGGACCGAAGACTTTCAGAGGTTCTGGAGCTGCCCCTCCCATCACAGGCCCAGAATGCCAAGGCCTGGGGGACAAGATGATTCAAAAGGGGCCACTCTAGCTTAGAATCCACTGGGCCCAGACCTGGCACAGGCCACACTGGCCCCGCTCTGGGGGACCTAGGGGTGAACCTTTGCTGTGTCTGCATGGTGCTATCCTTGCCAGTTTGCACAGTGCATGAGCTATGCAGCTGTGGCTGCCTCCACCTAGATTTCTAAAGATGGAGCCAGCTGGAGACACAGGTTCATGACCCACAACATAGACAGGGAATGACTTCAAGGGCTGGGCCCCATGGAGAGGCCCATAGCGGTAATGCCTGCCGGAGCCATGGGGCCAGGGCTCCCTCTCCATCCCAGACCAGTAGAGCCACCGGCTTGTGCTTTCGGTCCAGGAGAGTTACAGACGCCGCCCAGCAATGTCTCAAGAGCAGTGCCGGAGGAGCCTTACAGCCCGGTCACTGCCCCAGTGTGTGCGGAAGGTGGAATGATTATTATTATTATTAATTATTATTTAGACGGAGTCTCACTCTGTCGCCCAGGCTGGAGTGCAGTGGCACGATCTCGGCTCACTGCAAGCTCCACTTCCCAGATTCACGCCGTTCTCCTGCCTCAGCCTCCCGAGTAGCTGGGACTACAGGCACCCGCCACCACGCCCAGCTAATTTTTGTATTTTTAGTAGAGACGAGGTTTCACTGTGTTAGCCAGGATGGTCTCAATCTCCTGACCTTGTGATCCACCCACCTCGGCCTCCCAAAGTGCTGGGATTACAGGCGTGAGCCACCGTGCCCAGCCTGAACAATTATTCTTGAGTCTAAGACTGGTCTGCCTCGCTGGGTTTCAGGCATGCTTGGGGCCTGTTACTCCTGTCTTCTTCACCGGCTGTCTCTTTTGGAATGGGAGTGTCTGTCCTACGCTTGTCCCACCATTGAATTTTGGAAGCATAAAGTGCTTGATTTCACAGGCTCACAGCTGGAGAGAAATTTGCCTCAAGATGAATCGTACCTTGGTCTCACCCACATCTGATCTAATAAAGGAAAAAAAATAAACAGGCTTTGAGGACTATTTAGCTGCAGGGAAAATGTTCACGTGAAGTGACAAAGCGAGTTCCTAACTGCGGCTGATTGTCGACTGGCAGTGACGGGCACCCTGGAGCAGCATCCGCTGTGATCACACCACGGCCACGCACGGAGGATTCCAATGTAGTTTGTGTGAGGGAGAGAGAGAGATTGGATTTGAGAATGGAATTGAAATTGAGTGTGCATGAATGGAATTTGAATTCCAAGACAAACCCAATCTAAATTCTCGCTCCTAGAGATAGCTTAGCCCTGCACAGTTCATCTAACCTGTTTCTACAATGTGGAGTCTTTGGTGGAATGAAGGTAGGGAAAAGCCTTCCTCAGAGGGCTGTTTGAGGGGTGCCCTAATAAATTGTTGATAGTCGAAGAGGCTCTGCAAGCTGTGACGTGCTAGGCAATTGTTCCTCCTAATTTCCAGTGAGAATCACTTCCACTCGGTGTCTACCCAGAATTGGTTATCAGCACAGCACAAACCTTCTAAGGCTCCAGGACCCAGAGTGGGAGCTTGAGAAAACCAAGAAGGCCACGAAGGGAGGGAGCTATGGAGAAGGAGAGAGAGGGAACCAGATTGCCGGTGAAAATTCTCCCCCACCTTCTTTTCTTCCCCTCCCTTTCCCTTCTTTTTTTTCCCTCCCTTTTCCCTTCTTTCCCCTCCCTTCCTTTCTTTCTTTCTCTCTTTCTCTTTCTTTTTTCTTTCTTTCTTTCTTTCCTTCCTTCCTTTCTTTCTCTCTCTCTTTCCTTCCTTACTTTCATTCTTTCTTTTTTCTTTCTTTCCTTCCTTCCTTTCATTCTTTCTTTTTTCTTTCTTTCCTTCCTTCCTTCCTTTCTTTCTCTCTCTTTCCTTCCTTACTTTCATTCTTTCTTTTATCTTTCTTTCCTTCCTTCCTTTCTTTCGCTCTCTCTCCTTCCTTCCTTCTTTTCTTTCTTTCATTCTTTTTTTCTCTTTCTTTCCTCTTTTCTTCTTTTTACTTCTTCATGCATTCAAACACCCATCCAGTGTCCACTGTGCCCCAGGTCTATATCAGGCCTATAACATGAAGCTGGCTCAGTCTAACCTCAAGGAACATCACTTGGGGGACAACGGCTTTTATCACTGGGGGATGCCCGTTCACGTCCACTGAGTTGTGTCTGCCTTTGTGGGCTCAGCAGAATCCCAACCACACTCACGTTACCACAAGGACATTCCCCCCATCTCATCCCTTCTGGGTCTCTCTCCCTGTGACCCTCTGTGCTTAGACTTGGAAAGCTGACCCTCTGTGCCCTTTACAATGGTGGCCTTGTTGTTCCCTGGGCGCTGGAGGCCCGAGGAGGCCACTGCTTCTCTGTGGCCTTTATCTCTCATCGCTGTGCTCTGGGCCGGAGTGTGGTGCCCTTGCGCTCGCCCATGACATCCTGCTTGCCAGGTAAAAGGCACCAGATAACACGACATGTCTTTTTTTTTTTTTTTAAACAGTCTCGGTCTGTCGCCCAGGCTGGAGTGCAGTGGCGTGGTCTCGGCTCACAGCAAGCTCCCCCTCCTGGGTTCATGCCATTCTCCTGCCTCAGCCTCCCTAGTAGCTGGGACTACAGGCGCCCGCCACCACGCCTGGCTAATTTTTTGTATCTTTTTTAGTAGAGACGGGGTTTCACCGTGTTGGCCAGGATGGTCTCCATCTGTGACCTTGTGATCCACCTGCCTCATCCTCCCAAAGTGCTGGGATCACAGGTGTGAGCCGCCGCACCCAGCCAACATGCCTTTATCGTCATATATACACATAGCAATTAACCAGACAAGAGTTCCTCGTTTCTCTCCTGGCTCTGCTGGAACATGGAGCTGACCCCCTCGGTGCTTGCAGGGGGCCGCCCTGGCCGTGGTGTTGGTGGCCCAGGGCAGGGTGGAACACCCGCCATCCTCGCACCACACCAGCAGGCTTTTCCTCCAAGAAGAAAGGGGCGGTGATGGGAAGGACGGATGACCCAGTCTTTGTCAGGAAATGGCAAAGGTGCGGGCGTTGAGCAGGCCTGCGGGTTCCCATAATTGCTGGGCTCATCAGAGAAAATCCATCTCAGCGGATTTAAGAAGAGCCAGCCCCCTGGCTGGGAGCTGCTCGGGCCATTTGTCATTACTTCCTCCTGATAAGGCCAGTGTTTCATCCAGGAAGAATGTGGCCTGTGTGTTCCCAGTCTCTTTCTCGGGCCATTCCGAAGGTGGGAGCTGCAGACCTCTCAAGAGTGCAGACAGAGCCCTCGGCTCTGTTTGCAGAAATTCCACCGCCGGTCTGGGCTGTGAATCATGCTCAGGGTTTGGAAAAAGTTGCAGCATCAAAGCCAGCTGAGGTTTGGGGCTCATCCCAGATGTGGCGTCGGGGCAGGGGGAAGGGCAGTATTCCTTCCCGAGGCTTCCCCATAAGCACTATCTGGGGACAGGGTGGGGGTGGGGGCTGTCAAGCTAAGGATGGGACTTAGTCACTGGTCAACGTTCCCAGAAACCTGGATTCCTCCAGTTGACCAGCTCAAACCACAAACGCAGCCTCTGCCTCCTGGTTCTACAATTCTCTAAGGGGCCTCAAACAATTTCTACAAGTGTCCCCAAGTCCCCAGAATAAAACTGTTCCTCAGCGGGCACACAAACCCTTTTACCATCACCCCAAACATCCAGAATGTTGGTGAGACACCAGAAGCAGGGAGTTGGCAGCAGCGGGGGGGGGAGTCTTATTACCAAATAGTGGAAGGACCCTGCAGTCATCTGGTGACAGAGAGCTTCCAGAGACCAAAGGCCACTTTTTTTCTTTTATAAACAGAGAAATTGAGGCCCAACAGAGCAAAGGAGTCCCCCCTCCACCCCAGGTCCCAGAGCCTTAAACGCATAAACCACAGGACCTGCATCTACTCTAGAAATTTCCACCATTAGGCTCTCCTCACACGTGACCTGCTGAGGACATATACGCGTTTTTCCACTTTATAAGCAAATTTAAAAGACTTCACATGGAAGTCATTCATCACCGCCACCTCTCACCCCATGGCCTCCTTTTGCAAGTCTTCACATCTTGCTCTCTGGCACAGCTGGAGTGCACCCCTCAGAGATATTTTTCCAGAAGCGTGTGCTGCCGCTAAGAGCACGCCCTTCTGCAGCCATCACGCACTGCTGGCAGCTCACTGGGCATGGAATTTAGAGTCACGGTCTCTATCCTTCAGTGTTTGCTGGAGTGTTGCCCCTGTGGCATTTCATTTCATGCCGCAGAGAGATCTTGAGACCAAGCTGATTCTGCTCCTTTGTAGAGGAACTTTCTCTCCCTCTCAGGAGGACATGAACCCTAAGAATGAGGTTTTCATGTTTCCCATAAGAAATGAGTGCAGCTCAGCCAAGTTTCTCCATAGGATCCAGGATCCTGCCTGGGCCTGAAAACCTGGACTCCAACTTTGTCCTGTCATGAAGTGGGTTTGTGGCCTTCAGTTGTTACTTCACTCATTTCTTTAGGGAGATAATAGTTCCTTCCTGTATCTGCAAGCTCAGGCATGGCTATGCTGGGAAACAAGCATCCCTAGCATCTACATGGTTTAAAACAACAAGGAAGTATTTCTTGCTCCTTGTACCTTGAGGGTCGGGGGCTGTCCTGTACCTCTGGACACCTTCACTCTGTGGTCCTGGCTGCTGGAGCCTCCACCCCCTGGGAATATCGTCCATGGCCATGGGAACAGAGGAAACAAGCGCTCTTTCGCTCAGTGCCTCCGCTCAGAAGTAAAATGGTGGCTTCGTTTGCAGGAGCAAAGTCAAATGACCATGTTCCACTTCAAGGGGTGAGGAGGTGCTGCCCCCTGCCCAGAAGCTGAGGGAGCTGGGCACTGGTGAGAAGTAGGAATTACAGCTCGTTCCCTCCCAGGGTCCACATGGGGGGCAAGGAGACCCTGACCCCACAGCCAGCAGCACACCCCGGTGTAGGCAAACAGCAGCAAATGCAGGGCCCGGGGACTCTGCCCTGGGTGCTCCATGGTCGCTGACAGTTAACTATGGGAAGCTGGAAAGGCCAGAGGGCGGGTGATGGGGCTCTTTCTGCACCAGGCCACCAAGTAGAGTAGGAAGTGATGCTCCCTGAAGGTGGCTCGGAGGCAGCGTGTGCACCCAAAGGAGGAGCTTCAGGGAGGGACGGCTGGGAATATGGCCTGGCCTGGCCTGGCCAGCAGAACAGGGACCGAGATCCTGTTTACTTCTTCATTGCCTGTGTGGGTTTCTTTTTTTCTTTTTCTTTTTCTTTTCTTTCGTTTTTTATAGACTGGGTCTCGCTATGTTGTCCAGGCTGGTCTTGAACTCCTGGGCTCAAGCGATCCTCCTTGGCCTCCCTAGCAGCTGGGACCACATACAGGCACCACCACGCCCAGCGCATGTGAATTTTTTCTTCTCATTTCTCTGTACTTGATGTAGGTTGGGGACCTTACCCTGTTTGGAGATCACTCATGGACACTCCTTTGAAAAGGAAGAATGTTGCAACCTGGCAAAAGTGGGATCATCCAATTTTCTAAATCCCCAGGTCCTTGTGATCCTTAAGAAGTGATCTTGTTTTATCTGAAGCTCCAGATGTAACAGAACTCAGGTGGGAGGGTCTGGTTTCAAGTGCAAAGCCCCATGGAATGGGGCGTGGAATCCCCAGCCCACCCCATCCAGGGCAGCTGGGATTTTATCTTTATATTCTCTCTTCTTCCCTCTCCTTCTCTTCTCTTTCTCTCTCTCCCTCTCTCTTCCTTCCTGCCTCACCCCCTTTCACGCTGTCTCTCTTCTCTCATTCCCTCTGTTTCTCTCCTCCTTCTCTTTTCTCTCTGTCTCTCCCTCTGTGTCTCTGTCTCCTCTCTCTCCTCTCTCTGTGTGTCTCTTCTGTCTGTGTGTGTCTGTCTGTCTGTGTCTCTCTCTGTATCTGTCTCTGTATGTCTGTATCTGTGTCTCTCTGTTTCTCTATCTTCTCTCTGTCTCTGTATGTCTTTCTGTCTGCGGTTGTCTCTCTCTCCTCTCTGTGTCTGTGTGTCTCTCTGTCTCTGTGTGTCTATGTGTCTCTCTTTTCTCTGTCTCTGTGTGTCTCTCTTTTTCTGTATGTCTGTCTCTGTATGCGTCTCTCTCTGTGTGTCTGTCTGTTCTCTCTGTCCCTGTGTGTGTGTCTCTGTCTCTGTGTCTTTCCATGTGTCTCTCTCTTTACTCTGTCTCTGTCTCTCTGTGTTTCTGTCTCTGTGTCTCTCTGTGTGTCTCTCTCTTCTCTGTGTCTCTCTGTCTCTGTGTCTCTTCTCTCTGTCTCTGTGTGTCTCTGTCTCTCTGTCTCTGTGTCTCTCTCTTCTCTGTCTCTGTGTCTCTCTCTTCTCTCTGTCTCTGTGTGTCTCTGTCTCTGTGTGTCTCTGTCTCTCTGCCTCTGTCTCTCTGTGTGTCTCTCTCCTCTCTGTCTCTGTGTGTCTCTCTGTCTCTGTATCTCTCTATGTGTCTCTGTGTTTGTCTCTGTGTGTGTCTCTCTCTGTGTCTCTTTCTTCTCTCTGTCTCTTTTTGTGTCTCTACGTGTCTCTCTCTTCTCTCTGTCCCTGTGTGTCTTTCTCTCTGTGTGTGTCTCTGTCTCTCTGTCTCTGTGTCTCTCTGTGTGTCTCTCTCTTCTCTGTCTCTATGTATCTCTGTGTCTCTCTATCTCTGTGTCTCTCTGTCTCTGTGTCTCTGTGTGTCTGTCTCTGTGTCTCTCTTCTCTCTCTCTCTCCCTCCATCTTCCTGTCCAGACAACACCACATAATGCTGCTTGGAGCCCAGCAGCCGCGTGTGTGATGCCTGAACAACCCACATGTTTTTGGTGTTTTAGGAAAGAAGGACACCCTCCCTCTCATGGGGACAGGGCAGAACAAACGACACCCAGGGCTCGCCCCGACGCTGGAACAGATTCCTCAGACCCCTGGGACCGCACGCTGGGTGCCCCTCAGAGCTCTAAATCCCTTGGAGTCCAGAGACTTTCCTGCTCATGGAAAATGAGTCTCACAGAGGCCGCCAAGGTCTCTCTCTGTCCAGGAGGCCGGTAAACAAGCTGGCGGAGTCAGTGGAGCCCAGTGGGCTGATGACAATCACAGGCCTGCTGGAACGGCCGGGGCGCGGGCAGATGAAGCAGCCTCAGCTTCCCCTTCCAGGACCTCATGTTTTCTGCACTGGCCTCAAGCGCCTGCCCGGTGGGCACACACGGCGGGTCGCTGGCTCCCCGCATGGGCTGTGATCCACCGAGGGTCCCTGCCCTGGATCCCACAGCACAAGGCCTTCCTGTTCCGTGGGAACCATCTTTGGCACCAGATACACTAAAAGTATGTGTGTCGCTCTGTAGCTTAGGGCCGAGCCAGGGCCTGGTGACAGCTTCCACCGCCGAACGCGGCTTTTCCTGACCAGCCATTTGTCAGAGCCAGACGTGGACAGGAGGCCTAGGGATGTGCGCGGGTCCCAGGGGCGGGCGTGGAGGAGGCTGGAACCAAGGAGATTAGAGACTAGAGAAACAGACGTGCCTCTTACTCTCAGTTTTACTGAACAGATTTTCAAGGCAGTAAAGTTTGATGATGGAAGGAAAAAGAGGGAAAAGCAGTCCAGCTTTTACAGGAAAGCACAGATTCATACGTTGCACGTTCTCCTCCCCTGCACGGTGAGGAACAGAGAAAAGGGCCAAGGCTCCCTTATCCAAAGGCAGGCAGAGCCACGTGCAGGATCTGCTCCCAGAGAGAGACCAAGCATGTGGGTGGCTGAGGGGCCAGGACCTGCCTGAAAGAGGGGGGCGGCACACCCTGGACACCCCGAAGATCACAGAACACGGAGCTTTAGCCTGAGAGACCACAGATGAAAGTGCAGTCTGCCCCTTATTTTACACATGGGGAAACTGAGGCACACACAAGGAATGACTTCCACAAGGCTCTGGTTTTATCCAGTTTCCTGATTCTTAGTCTAGAATTTTTCTCTTTAAATCTTGGCTGTCTGGGGAGAAAGCTGACTAGGGAGAGGACAAAGGGTTGTGGAATAAGAGTGCAGCTCTCTTGCAGCCACTGAGGCTGAGACAACACGTCCTCAAGTGGGAAGTGCAGTGGGTCCATCCTTGGCTCCCCCATGCTCCTGGATGGACAGGGTAGGAAGGCTCGACAGAGCACTGCTTAAGAGGAGCAGGCTGTCACTGCATGACTCTAGAGGACACAAGTCACACGGTGTGGACAGATCCCTAGAGTTGTGCAGTACACAACCTGCACAGCCGTCCACAGTGACCCTGAGTCTAACATACCCTGGTCACTTTGAGGCCCTGCATTTGGGGTTTTCACCCTGCTTGCAGGGTCTCTGTTAACATACAGGGGAAGCGTTAGAATCCTAAACCGGTGAAGACAGACACTGCGGCCCAGGCATAGAACCCGGAGCCCTGGAGAAAGAAGAGACTTGCCCACCCATGGTGTGTGGGGTGCCTCCTAGGTTCAGAAACTGATTTTACCCTCTCTGCTGGCCCGTCAGGTAGACCTTGCTGTCCTCAGTTTACAGGTGGACAAAACTGAGGCTCTGAGGCGAGTCCACAGTGAAAACACTCAAACACCAGGCACACCAGGTCCTGGGCCCCTGGCCTGTGTCTGCTGAGAGCTGGGGCTGGGGTGCTGAAACCGCACAGTGCTTCATAGGCACGCAGCAGGTAAGTGGTGACTGTGCACATCTGATGTCACTCAGCAGGGCCACCTGGAGCCTCGTGCCACCTGCCACATGTGACGAGTACAGGGGCTGGCTCAGCAGCACTTGCTGGATGGAGTGTGAGCTCGGTGATTCATCCCATCTCCTCATGAAGCCCTGTATGGGTCAGGATTCAACAGAGAAGCCACCAGTGGCAGATATAAAGACTTCACAAGGAATTAGCTTACGGAATTGGAGGTGTATTAGGTGTGTATACGTATCTCCAATAGGTTCTTCTCATATATATGTATATGAGTGTGTATATATATATGTGTGTATGTGTGTATATATATGAGTACATGTGCTTACATATATTAGTGTGTGTGTATATGAGTATACATGTGTGTATATATGAGTATGATGTGTGTATATGAATAAACATACATGTGTCTAGATATGAGTATACATATATGTGCATGTATATATGGGTACGTGTGTATATATAGTGTGTGTATATACGAGTATATGTGTGTGCATGTATATATGAGTATATATATGTGTGCATGTATATATGAGTATATATATGTGTGCATGTATATATCAGTATATATGTGTGTATATATGAGTATAATGTGTGTGTATGAATGAATATATATGTGTGCATGTATATATGAGTATATGTGTGTGCTTGTATATATGAGTATATATATGTGCATGTATGAGTGTGTGTATATATGAGTATGTGTATATATGAGTATGTGTACATGAATATATCAGTATATGTGTGTGCATGTATATATGAGTATGTATGTGTACATGTATATGAGTATATATGTGTGCGTGTGTATATATATGTGTGTGTATATATGAGTGTGTGTATATGTGAGTATATATGAGTGTATGTGTATGTGTGTGTATATATAAGTATATATACATGTGGACGTGTATATGAGTATATATACATGTGTATATATGAGTATATATGTGTGTATACATGAGTATGTGTATACATGAGTATATATGTATATGAGTATATATTTTTGTGTATATATGAGTATATATGTGTGTATATGTGTGCATGTATGTGAGTGTATATATGTGCACATGTATATGTGAGTATATATGTGCATGTGTATATATAAGTGTAAGTGTATATGTGTGGATGTGTATATATGAATATATATGTGTATGTGTATATGAGTGTATATGAGTGTGCATATATATGTGAGTATATATGTATATATATGAGTATATATACGTGTATATATATGAGTATATATGTGTGCATATGTGAGTATATAAATGTGTGTGCATATATGAGTATATACGTGTGCATGTATATATAAGTATATATGTGCATGTATATATGAGTGTATATGTGTGTATATGTGAGTATATGTGTGTGCTTGTATATATGAGTATATATACATTGCATGTGTATATGAGTATATACATGTGCAAGTATAAATGAGTATATGTGTATATGAGTACATATATGTGTGTATATGAGTATATGTGTGCATATGAGTGCATGTGTGTATGAGTATATATGTGTATATGAGTACATATGTGTGTATGAGTATGTGTGTATATATGAGTATAAGTGTGTATATCAGTATATATGTGTGTGTATATATAAGTGTGTATATGAGTATATATGTGTGTATATCTGAGCATACGTGTGTATATGTACATACATAGACATATATATGAGGAGATTTATGATGGAGACCAAGAAGTCTCACAGTCTGCGGTCTACAAGCTGCAGAACCAGGAGAGCCCCTGGTGTTTAATTCAGCCCAAGCCTGAAGGCTGGAGAACCAGGAGCACCAAGGTGAAGGCCGGGAGAAGATGGAAGTCCTAGCTCCAGGAGTAAGCCCCTGGTCAGGTAGGTCCTGGTGTGGCCTGTGGTTTATGGATGATGGAACAGAGCCCCAGAGAGGATAAACAATGTGGCTGGTGACCAGCCATGCCAGGATGTGAACTCAGGTCTGCTCCAGGTGGGCAGTGCCTTGGCTTGATCTTGTCCTTGGTGCCAGGGGCAACTCTCAGGTACTCTCACTGAAATCCACCCCCAGAAGTCCCTGCATGGTCTGCCCCCCAGGAGACCAGCAGCAGGCCAGAACCCCACACGGAGGATGCGGTGCAGCAGTGGGTGGAACAGACCCCACCTCTCCTGGGGGCCTCCACACCAGGGCGCCAGGTGGACTCGAGACAAGTCATCCATTCCCTGGTGGGTGGTGACCCCAGGTGCAGGACAAGGGGCACCAACAGCTGGGGCAAGGGGAGGCTTCAGGCAGAGGGCATTTCAGCCAGGCTCAGGGTGATGAGAGCCCAGTCAGAACAGGCTGCCATAGCCAATTTCCACAGAGTGGGTGGCCCAAGCCACAGATGTGGATTTCTCACTGTTCTGGGAGCTCAGGCGCTAGCAGCTTGGGGGTTGGCCGACCCAGCGCCCGTGAGGCCGCTTCCCATTGGCAGGATCTCACTGCCGCTGTGTCCTCTCGGGGCCAGAGGGAGGAGCAGACACCCTGGTGTCTTCTTCCCAGGGCACCGATCCTGGTGCAAGCACCCCACCCTCGTGTCCTCATCTGCCCTAGTCATTTCCCTGAGGCCTCTCCTGCAAACACCATCACACAGGGGATGAGGCTTCGGCATGGGGAGGGACGCTCAGTCCACGGGCTGAGTAGAGTGGGACCTCGGGTGACTGGGAGGTGCGTGGGGGCTGGTGTTTGGGAGGGGAGCAGTGCAGGCCGGGCCCTTGGCGGGGCACCTGGAGGGTTCCAGGACCCAGCATGCAGCTCCCAGAGGGCGAAGTGGCTGGAAGAGGGCAGGACAGGAGGCCACAGACGGCCAGCTGGTAAGGGTTCAGACTGCACCGCTCTGCCTGCACAGTGTTGGGTGGGGAGGAGCAGGCCCCTGGGGACTGCTCCACTGGGACTGCCATCCTGGGGCAGGTGCTGCTGGGGGGCAGAGTGGGGCCCTGGACTCCTGCAAGGAGCACCCCTGAGCCGGGCCAGCCATTGCTTCTCCCTGAGGAGTGCTTCTTGGGACTCCCTGGGGTGGAGTCTCTGGGCTGTTGGAGGATTGAGACCAGAGAAGGCACTTCTCTGGCTTCCTCCAAGCCCCGGCCTTCTTCCCATCCCCTCATGGGACCCTCGAAGGTCCAGCAGATGAAGTCCTGCAGCCACCACTTACCAGGACAGGCGAGGCCTTTCTCGGTCCCTGTGGAAGACGGAATAGTGGCTCTGTGGCCAGCCCTGCACTGGGCTGCCCGGGGAACACAGCCTCACTGCCTGGCAGCCCCAGTGGAGGTGTGGCAGGGGACATCAAGTCAGCCACCAGCCCCGAAAGACAGAGGGAAGGTTCCCGACTGATACCTAACCCCAGCACCCCACAGGACATCACCCTAAAGCCAGCATTTGGCCTTGGGGTGACCTCAGAAGGCAAGATGCAGAGCAGACCCCGCCCAGGCCAGCGCTTCCCACACAGACCTGGGGCTACCTCGGGAGACCTTAGAGAGGCAGAGCAGGCATGACCAGGGCATAGCATGCACCTGGCGCTTCGGAGATGCTTCCTGCATGCAAGGCTGAGTCCTCAAAGGTGCTCGAGGGCCCCGTATTGATTCAGTCACTCAACAAATACGAATGGAGCACATTTTATGTTACATTCCGTGCTAAACATTAGGGAAACCAGCCAAAAAAGAGAAAGAAAGAGACAAAGAAAAAGAGAAGAGAAGGAAGAAGGGCTGGGAAGAGAGAGAGGAGGGCAGGTGACTGTAATGACGTCTGGCCATGCTGTCACCCGGCCTGGCTGCGCCCAGCTGCTCCAGGCGCAGGTGGAGGGTGGAGCCTCAGCTCAGCAGGGACCACAGGCATCGAGCGAGGACAACAGGTCCCGAGGTCAGCACAGGGAAACACGGGCTTGCAGGGAGTAAATGACGAGGTCCCCAAAGGGCGGTGCATGGCAAGAAGGGGCGGTCAGGTGACACAGGGAAGGGTGAGCTGTGACATGAGGCCCCAAGGGCTGAGCTGGCAGAACCCAGCTGAGTTCAGTTCAGCTGGGAAGGGCAGAGCAGCCTAGATGGGGGTGGGGGGCTGTCAGGAGAGGCTTCTCCAGGTGGAGGGAGAGCCCATGAGGAGATCAGTATGGCCAGGGCAGGGGTGTGGGGGTCAGCGTGGCCAGTGGGGGTCGAAGGTGGGTCCAGGTATAGCCCAGCCTTGTAATCTCTGCTGGCTGCAGGGTAAAGAATGGAATGAGAGGGTGGAGGTGGGGCCTCCTGACCAGGGAGATCCATGGGGTGGAGAAGAGGGGATGGACGGGGGATCCATGGGGCTGCAGGGATGAAAGCAGTGGGACCCCAGTTCCCTGCAGCACCTGCCCTCCCAGGGCTGAGTCTCCCGCCCACCCACCTTGCCCTTCAGCGCTTTCTTGGGGTGGTCGCTATTCCTCCCTCTGGGTGGTCCAAAGTTCCAGGTGCATCCAGGAGAACAACAGAGGAGGAGGATGGGGTGTGACTTCACTTGAACGTGGCGTCCACCCAGCCCAGCCTCTCCCAGGTCTGAGCACAGACACAAGGTGACCCTTTGCTTTCAGGAGAACCCTGGCTCCAGCAGGCTGCAGGGCCAGCCCAGGGTGGACTTTAGATCATCCGGGAGGCTTCCGGAGCCACGTAGCCAGCTGGCTCCGCGCCTGCCCTGTTTTCTGGCCACGGCGCTGTCTACGTGGGGTGCCACGGGACCCCCGTCTAAGAACCCTGAGTCCTGGGCCTAGTGATGCATAAGCATGGCCTGACTCTAGGAACCCCAGGGGGGCCTGGAGGCCGGGCCGGGAGGGGCAGTGAGGCCAATGGAAGATGTTTGCACAGTGAGTCAGCACAGATGTGGCTCTGTCATTACACGCTTGTCCACGGAGGCAGGAGAAGGCTGCTGCTCCCCAAACCCCACAACCCATGAAAGGGGAGGCCCTGGGAGGGGGCAGGGAGCCTGGCCGCAGACAAAGTCCTCAGAAACGCACTGCCCACGGGCCCAGGGCCAGTTTGAATTAGTGAACATCTGAAATGAAGAAACTTTTGTTTTGTTCTCAGAACCCAACTCTGCTCGAACCGCCAGCCGCAGAGAGAGGCTGAGGCTGGCCGCCAGCTCAGCCTCTTGCTAGGCCCGCCTCGAGGAGCAGATATAAATAACTTGCTTTCAGAACTGGAGTGTTCGAAGGGACACAATTAAAGGGACCCGAAAGCCGGCTCTCTCAGGCTGGGCACCCGCGACCTCAGGGTCACCACCGGCTCTGTGGCCAACTACAGCACGGGGCTTGTTAAGCCAAGGCTGCCACCGCCTCTGGCTGCAGGGAGTGGGATCTGCTAAGGAGGGCCTCGTGCGGTGGATCCGGGGCCCCGAACATCAGAAATGCCCCTCCAAGGACTCGCTCCCACATCGGCGGCGCTGTTTTCCAAACAGAAAAAACCACTCAGATATTCTCCTGTGGCTAATTTGTTCCAGAAGGCACCAGACTGAATATTGCTACTGTCAATAGATTTCTTCATTATCCTGGGGCCAAAAGACTAAGGAAAAAAAAAAACAGGAAAGAGTCAGTAAGTGTCTGGGCTCCCAGCAGGTCCCCAGCAGGGTGTGGGAGGACAGGCACAGGGGAGGCTGGGGCCAGCGGTGTGTTCTCTGGGGGATGTCATCTGTGTGGTTGTGTTTGTTAAAGTGCTCGCCCGGCTGGAGGGTTCTGGGCTGTGCTTCCGTGAGAACCACGTTAGGAAGAGGCAGATGCTTAAGCCCCCGGGAGGGAGTGCATTGGGCACTATTTCATGATGGTACCTGGCTTTAATTTATGGAGGGGTTTAATTTATGGAGGTAACCAGGTGATGATACAGAGAGGCCAATGTCATTGAAAGAAGAGTTTATTACAGCTCCCAAGTAAAGAGGGACACACCACGCCATGCAGGGCCACCTGGGGAGGCCCCAGGGTCAGTCAGGAGGCAGCAGGAGTGAGGGGAGAGCGTGCCCCAGAGTGCAGACAAGTCACAGTGAGCATAGAACTGGGCAGTTTGAATAATTTTGGCAGGCTCTGGTCTACAGGGATGGTCTCTAGCTGCCTGGCACCTGGCCCTAGGGTGATTTAGGGCAGTGAAAATATTGGTTTGGGGTGTGAGAGTCAGATGAAGGAGGCGGTTGGGGACACAGGCTGTGGAGTGGTTGGAATGTACGTGAAAGGCGTGTTGGTAGTCACGTTGCTTGCTGGCTCTAGGAATTAGCCAGCCCTGGGAGGAGCAGTCTCTCCAGGATTAGCAAGGCCCCAGGATGTGAAAGCATCACAAAATACAGAAGATAAGAAACGCGATTAACACAGGCAGTTAGGCGCTTGCCAGCCCCACGTTTCTGGTGCCCTGGGGAGCAGGCAGCCGCTGCCTGCTCCTGGGAACTGCCACCCCCATCTCAGAGAGCCCCTTCCGTCTCCGTGGAGTCCTAATCTCCCTGCAAAGCCTTCTTCTCTGGATGGTTTGTCACTGCCTCTCCTCAGGGCCTGGTCTGCGGTGGTCCTCTCCTATCACGGACATGCCCTGAGTGGTATCTGGGTGACATGCACAGGCCGAGGGTTTTGTCCCTGCCTCCATCTCGCCCCCTCTGCTGAGCACCATATCTGTGTGTGGATCCTCCCAGGGCCTCTCTCTGTGGGCGGACCTTCTGTTCTCACCATGCCCAAGCCAGAGCCCAGGGTCTTTCTCACCTCCACCACCCCTTGTTCACACCACCCCAAACCCATGGATGACCCCCATCCCATCCCCTTCTTGCATCCACATTAGTCCTTGCCCCCGGATCCTAGCAGTGGCTTCCGACACTGCCTGTCTCCCCAGCTCCAAGCTTGGCTCCTTCTCCACCAGCACCAGAGCAATTTTTCTGGAGTCCCTGCCAAAAACTCAGGCATTTGCACAACCATAGAGTCAATGAGTGCCTCTTTACCTTCTGAAGCCGGAGGCCCAGTCCCAGGCCTGCAAGAACACTTGGGGGCTTTCGATCACCCTCAGGATCCATGTGCCTGGCTGTGCTGGACTGGCTGACCAGCCTCCCAGCCACCCTTCCCCTTCCCCAGCCCAGCAGAACCACCCTTGGCCGGGCACCATGGCGCATGCCTAGAGTCGCAGCTGCTCTGGAGGCTGAGGTGAGAGGATTGCTTGAGCCTAGAAGTTTGAGTCCAGCCTGGGCAACATGGTATGACCCCATCTCAGAAAGAAAGAAAAATCGAGAACCATCCTTGGCTCCTGGCACTCATTCTATGCCCGCTTGTCTCTGTGGCTTTGCTCAGGCCTTTCCTTCTGATCCCCCACACCCCAGCCCCTCTGCTCTTGCCTGGCCAGCTAAGCTGTCCAAGGCCCTTAAAGCTCACTGGAGTCATCCTAGTTACTCAAACCGCCCTCCAACGGTGATGCCTTCTCACTCAACCATTTCACCCTTCCCAGATATGCAAAGTGGCCCTGGCTGGTGCCCCTGCCCCCAGGAGGAGAAAGACGAGAAGGTCACCACAGGAGCATCCCCATGTGCTAGGAGCAGGGAGCCTCAGAAGCCTCCTTGGGAGGGAGGAGGCTGTCACCGGGAGGAGGCTGTCACCAGGAAGAGGTGGGCGGGATGGGCTGTGCAGGCTGAGGAGACAGCAGGAGGTGGGCTTTGAGTGTAGCAGCAGCCCCCACCCTGGACCCCCAGGAGTACACAGGTGAGGGGCAGGCAGAAAAGGCAGAAAGAGTAATGCAGGGCACAGCCTGGGGGGCTCAGACCCCCCAATTCCACAGACCCTGGGAAGCCCCGGGAGGCACTGAGCAGGGACTGGAATAATCCAAAGTCCTATTTTGGGAAGAATTAGCCAGATGAGTGAGAGGCAGAGTTTTCGCCACACACCCTCATCCTCCAGGCCACACAACCCAAATGCCCTGGTGGGGTAGGCATGGTCGGCTGGCCTGGCTTTATCCCCACTAGGAGCAGGCCCTAGAGGACGAGATCCCTCTGCTGGCACTTGGGAGCCATCAGCCAGAGGGCTGGAAAGCTGGTGAGGCACACACCCTCCAGCCTGGGGCCTCGGGCACGCAGCAGCAGCCTGCAGACTCACTGCTGGGCCTCCCTGCCAACATCCATGTCCCAGCTGCCTAGGAGGGGCCCATGGTGGACTAGATACACCAAGGAGCCAGCCACATCCCTCCCCTTCCCCAGCCCAGCAGAGGCCTGGGTTAAAGAACTGCTCGTGTTTGCAGCCACTGAGCTCAGGATGGTTTATTGGTGGAGCAGATGCTGGTTCCCTTGTTAGTGGGGCTGGTGGAGGAGGCCGCGCGTTTGACCTGCACAATCCAACTCAGCCTGGAAATGGATGGAAGTCTGGGAGCAGACCCCACGTGCTGATGACTTGACCTTGGGCCACCACCGGCCAGAAAAGGCTTGGTCACTCTGCCTGTTTTCAGAAATTGCACTTAAGACGTCCCTTATACGGACATGGATGAAACTGGAAAACATCATTCTCAGTAAACTATCTCAAGGACAAAAAACCAAACACCACATGTTCTCACTCATAGGTGGGAATTGAACAATGAGAACTCATGGACACAGGAAGGGGAACATCACACTCCGGGGACTGTTGTGGGGTGGGGAGAGGGGGGAAGGACAGCATTAGGAGATACACCTAATGCTAAATGACGAGTTAATGGGTGCAGCAAAACAACATGGCACATGGATAAATATGTAACAAACCTGCACATTGTGCACATGTACCCTAAAACCTAAAGTATAAAAAAAAAAAGAATAGACAGCAAAAAAAAAAAAATAAGACAAACTATACTTTATTAATCTTCCTCATACTGCTGGCTATTAGGATGTTTGCACTTTTTTGCCAATGTAAGCAATACCACAATAAATATCCTTATATATGTAAAAAAAAAAAAAAAAAAAAAAAAAAAAAAAACCAGGCAGCTGGCTACAAATTCATACTCCCGAACCAGACCCAGCTCAAAGAGAGACCAGCAGGGTAATTCCTTGCCTTGTCTCCCAGCCGGGCAGTGCCCGTGAGGCCATTTGGCCCTCCTCGTCAAGGGTCAGGGCTTTGAGCCTCACCCTGCTGTGCCTGCGACACGGGTTTTAGAAACGTCCTTGAGGTAATACTAGAAAAAGAAATCCAGAAAATGAGAAACAACAGACTTCCCATATTGTGAGTCTGTCCAGGAAACCGGGAGCCGCTATGAGACTTTTGCTGGAGACGACCTCTTTGAGCAGATGACTGTATTCCAACATGAGTTGCTGGAAACCAGGAGAAAAGTCCTGAAGCCTTGACCCAGCCCTTGCTGACCCCACCTCCCACCCTGCCTGCAGGGACCCCTTCCCTGCTTGCACTGGCTTGACTGGGAGAATCCGCATCTCAGCTCAGCTGTAAAGTGGAGAGTGTGCTAGAACTAGAGCTCTGGACCCAACGATGAAGGCCTTGGGCCCTTTCCCCAGAATAACACCAAGTGCATAAGTGCACACATGCCCAGCATGACCCATGGGCTCCCCGTGTCTCACAGACCCTCTGAAGCCCAGCCCTGCCCTCCGAGATCCCACGTGCTTCTCCTGGCATGCAGCCAGCTTCCAGTCACCAGGGAGGCCTTCCTAAGGCAGTGTCAGTGTGCAGCAGCATCCCAACTCCCACCCCCACTTCCTCGAGGGGCTCCCGCAGCCCAGGACCGCCCACACAGGAAGCAGGGCCCCGGCCCCTCGGAAGTCATTCCTGCATTCTCAGGTGAGATGAGATGATGCCACCCACATCTGAGCTCTGGCCCAAGTCAGAAGCTGCCTCACCGCCTGGGGTGCACAGAAGGAAGTTGAGTCCTAGTGCAAAATGCAGATGGAGGTTGCCAGAGTGTGCACAGCAAATGACAACCTTCACTGCCAGTTCCGCTCCGCTCATTTATTATACTAAGCAATAAGTTTCCAAAGCAAGAAGTTCAGGATGGAGAGAGTCCCCTCCTGTCTAGTCATGGGGTGGACGTGGTGCCCACCTGGGCTGTGTGGGGAGCACCAGCTCTCGGGATGTGTGGATTTAAAAAAAAAATTAACAGGGCATTAGAAGATGACTTTGCCAAAATTGCCATGACTCTGAATTCTTGCTGTGGGGACTGCCTGAGTTTTCTCAGCTTTTACATCTAAGATTAGTCTTGGCTGAGGAGAAATGACATGTGATTATACTACTTTTTTCAATTGTAGGTTTAAAGAGCTCAGATTTAATGACCAAAGTCACGCAGATCATGGAATCTGTCGTCTTCTTACACAGTGTCAGCCTCGAGTACATTTATTGACCTTTTTGGGCTGTCCACTTTCCACTAGGATTGAGATTTTGGCCGGGCACTGTGGCTCACACCTGCAATCCCAGCACATTGGGAGACCAAGGTGGGCGGTTCACTTTGAGCCCAGGAGTTCAAGACCAGCCTGGGCAATATGGAGATACCCCATCTCTAATAAAAATACAAACAACAACAACAACAACAACAATAAAAAACAACTAGCTGGGCACACAGTGGCATGCACCTGTAGTCCCAGCTACTTGAGAGGCTGAGGTGGGAGGATGGCTTGAGCCCAGAAGGTGGATGTTGCAGTGAGCCAAGACCACGCCACTGTACTCTAGCCTGGGTAACAGAGCCAGACCCTGTCTCAAAAAAAAAAAAAAAAAGAAGAAGACGACTTTAACAACATAATTCCCATTTTTATTTATTTTGAGTCACTCATAATTAGTTGCCAACAAAGCATTTTATACATTGAGTTGGGGGTGAGGGTAGTGGGTCTTAGTGTGGTGTTGCATGGAGGGGGGAGATTTTATATTTATAATCAACATGTGGGTTAACACGTTTTTTTGAAATCCAAGCAATACACAGGAAATTTAAGTAGAATAAAAATTGCAGCCCATTTTTGAAATGTCAGCATGTGCTGTGTTCAGTTGAGGTTTTTGTTGTTCATTTTGTTATTTTTTAACTAATAAGTTGGTTATCAGTGGTGGGTTTTCAAAATGTACTTGTTCTAATAAGTTGTACAATGAAATAAATCAGTGGCATTCTCTAGATAATGGGGGGGAAGGTTAGAATATTTTCTGGCCTCCTATGAGTGGCAACCCAGAATCAATCTGAATTAGTCCTATTTTGGTGGAGTTTGTACATTTTAAATCCTATAACAAAAATAATCTAGCTTTCATTTCCTTCCTAGCTAGATGCGAATTTGTCTTTTCAAATGACCCTGTCAATAAGCCAGAAAGGGCAATACAGAAAAAGTCCTCCCCAAATCCTTCTGAGACTTGTGTCTGGATGAGAAGCCATTAATCATAAGGGTGCAGAAAGCTTGACCAAACTTAATTGCAAACAGCGTTCATTCTATTTTTAAATGTACAGGTCCAATTGTTTCTATAGAAATGGGTTTATCTAAGAAAAGTCTTGGTATGTATTGCTGCTGTAAAAGGCCTTTCTGAACCCCTCCTTTTTTTCCTGTTCCCCATAGGGTGTTTGTACAGCTAAGGACCTACTGCATGTCTGTCCCCAGGGCCCCGGTGGAAGGAAGGCAGCACCTGCTCTTCCTCGACTCGGCCCGTCATCTGAAAATTCAGAAGTGAACTAAGGGTTAGACGCCAAAGGTTGGGCTTCTGTTAACAGGGGTTTCCAAACATGAGCATTATGAGAAGTAGCTTAAAAAAAGAATGGGTGTACGCAGTGACTTCCGATGGAAATCTCCAAAACAATATTCCTAAGTAGCAATGGGGTTGGCTCAAGTCTTTATTAACAAAGAACATTCTCTTTCGTCTATAAAGAAATTCCTTTTTTTTTTTTTTTTTTTTTGTTGAGATGGAGTCTCGCCCTGTCGTCCAGGCTGGAGTGCAGTGACACGATCTCGGCTCACTGCAAGCTCCCCATCCTGGGTTAATGCCATTCTCCTGCCTCAGCCTCCCCAGCAGCTGGGACTATAGGCGCCCGCCACCACGCCCGGCTAATCCTTCCGTATTTTTAGTAGAGACGGGGTTTCACTGTGTTAGCCAGGATGGTCTCGATCTCCTGACCTCGTGAAACGCCTGCCTCGGCCTTCCAAAGTGTTGGGATTAGAGGCATGAGCCACCGCACCCGACCAAGAAATTCTTAAAGATGCATTGACAGTGTTGAATTACCAACAGCCTGTGAAGATCAGTTTGACCGGCATGGACGCGTGCTGGTTAAGAGCTCAGGCCTACGTGGGCCGAGCGGGATCTTGATCAGGGGACTGATGTATGGGTCCACCGTCAGATTCCGTCTGCAGGGGAGGACGTGGGGGGCCGTCCCACCCACCAGGCCTCTCTGCTGTCCTTTAACACAGGCAAAAGAGGTTCACGGCAATGTAACAGTCAAAGAACTTTCAGTTTAAATTGTGTACATTTTTAAATTGTAGGATTTTTACTGTATATTGATGCGTAGTGTGATTCAATAAATTGCTTGTAATTTAAAAACTATTTAATGTTCAAAATAAATATAGTTATATATTTATTTTTAAAAAAAGAACACTCAACCTATCCCTATAGTCCTGAAAGTGGATATGTTACCTTCTAGAAAGTATATTGCTTTATGTTTCACACCCGCCTCTACAAACCACCTAGAACTGTAAGTTGCTTTTCTTTTTATCTTTTTCTCCCCATATGACCCAAATGATTGAACACCATCTTTTATTTATTTATTTATTTTTTGAGACAGGGTCTCGGTCTGTCGCCCAGGCTAGAGTGCAGTGGTACGATCTCGGCTCACTGCAAGCTCTGCCTCCCAGGTTCACGCCATTCTCCTGCCTCAGCCTCCCGAGTAGCTGGGACTACAGGCACCCGCCACCACACCCGGCTAATTTTTTGTATTTTTAGTAGAGAAGGGGTTTCACCGTGTTAGCCAGGAGGGTCTCGATCTCCTGATCTCGTGATCTGCCCGCCTCAGCCTCCCAAAGTGCTGGGATTACAGGCCTGAGCCACTGCTCCCGGCTGAACACCATATTTTTTAAAAAAATCTTTTTTCCGTTGCTCTTCAGAACCAGCTGATCATAAATCAAGGGATCATATAGACGGGTCTGTTTCTGTTCTTAACTGTGTTCCATTGGTCCAGGTGTCTATTCTTGAGGAAATATCACACTATCTTACTGGAATTCTATAACACATTTTAGTATGTAGTAAAGTAACTCTTAATATTTTGTTTCTTCTTTAAGATTGTCTAGGCTACTACTCTTGGCCTTTCACATTTCCGTATAAATTTTAGAATCAGCATAGAAATTTCCACAAAATGTATGCTGGGTTTTGATTTCAATTCCAATGAAAGTAGATACACTTGGTGATGAATGAGCATCTTTACATAAGTGAGTCTTCCATTCATGAATATGAAACATCTTTCCATTTGTTTGGGTCTTCTTCCATTTTTCCAAACAAGGTTTTGTAGTTTACTATGAAGGTGTCTTCCATATCTTTTAATGCCTTTATTTTTGGAAAACTTTATGTATTTTAATACCATTATAAATAACATCTTTAAAATTTATTAAATGTCAGCTAAGGATATAGAGAAACACAATTTTTTTTGTCTTGACATTATATTCAGTGACTTTGCTGAATGCACTTATTAATTCTAATAGTTTATATATTCTTTTGGATTTTCTATGCAAATAATCACACGGTTTGTGAATAATACTTTTATTCCTTCCTTCCTCATCTTCACACCTTCCATTTGATTTCCTCTGAAATCTCCAGTACAGGTTGCAATGATAGGGTGGTAGCAGACAGCTTGGTTCCAGTCCCAATCTCAGAGGAAAATTTCAATATTTCACTATTGAGTAAAATATTTGCTACAGATATTTTTCGTTTCCTTGGTTGGTTGATTTGAAAATTCTCTTTTCAGATTAAGGAAGTTTCCTGTATTTCTGGATTATCCATAGATAATAACTTGCTTTTTCTCCTTTATACGGTTACTGTAGTGATTTTCATTGCTTGATTTATTGAATGCTAAAATATCCTTGTGCAATACTTTTCTTGGTTATGATGTATTAGCCCTTTATTATTTCACCAGATTAAATTTGTTAATATTTGATTAGAATTTTCACATTTATGTTCACGAGAGAGATTGGTTTATACTTTTTCTTTTGTGTAACATCCTTATCAGATTTGATGTCAAGGATATGTTGCCTCCACAAATGGAGTTAAGAACATTCCATCTTTTCCTATTCTCTGAAAGAATGTGTGAAAGACAAGCGATAGTCTTCCATGAATATTTGGAAGGATTGACTAGTGAAGCCATCAGGCCTGAAGATCTTTTGTAGGAATATTTTAAATTAAGGATTCAATTTCTTTACTAGTTAAATTAAATTTTACTTCATTTCTTATACCTCTTTTGGTAGGTTGTATTGTTTTTAAGAATTTTTCCATTCATCTAAATTTTTAAATGTATTGGCATAAAATTTTTCAAAATATTCCTTTATTAGCCTCTAATATCTGTAGGATCTGTAGTGATGTCCCATTTTTTCTTCCTGATATTGGGAATCTGTGCTTCTCTCTCTCATTGGAGGTTTATCAATTTTAATAGTCTTTTCAAAGAATCAACATTTAACTTTGTTGATCCATGCTATAATATATTTGTTTTTTTACTTCATTGATTTCTGCTATTGTCTTTTTTTTTTCCTTCCTTCATTTTTGGGATTTGATTGAAGATACTGTTCTAGATTCTTGAGATAGATGCTTAAATCATTATTTTCAAGTTTTCTTCTTTTCCAAAACGTACATTTGTTTGACTATAAACTTTCCTCTAGGTATAGCTTCAGCTGTATCCAAAATTGCAAATATGTCATATTACCATTTGTTTTCAATTCAAAATATTTTTAAATCTCCATTTCTATTTCTTCCTTTATCCACTTTTGAAAGCATTTTTGGTGAATTTCCAAATACTTAGAGATTCTCTAGTTATATTTTTATTATTGATTTCTAGCTTAATTCCACTGTGGTTAAGGGAAGATATTCTGTATTACTTCAACTATCAGAACTCTGTTGAAAGATGACTTATGGACTGGCTTAGTATCAATTTTGGAAAGTGGTTTAGTACACCCGAAAAAGGATGTGTATTTTGCAGTTGTTGGATGTAGTTCTCTATATGTCAAGAAAGTCATATTTATTAACAGCATTTTTCAAAGCGTTTATTTTCTTACCGATTTTTTGTTTGATTAGAACAATCCAATTACTGATAGGGTGTATTCAAATCTCTCAATAATAGGTACATGTAAGTTTAGAATTATATCTTCCTAGCAGGACTTGATCCTTTTATCATTAAAACCCCTCTTAATCTCTAGCGATCTTCCTCATCCTCCTTCTTCTCCGTCCTTCTTCCTTCTTTCCTCCTTCTCTTCCCCCTTCCCCTCCCACTCCTTCTCCCCCTCCTCCTCCACTTCCCCCTTCCCCCTTCCCCCTCCTCCTCCTCCTCCTCCTCCTCCTTCTTCTTCTTCAGATAGGGTTTTTTTCTGTCACCTAGGTTAGAGGGCAGTGGCATGATCATAACTCGTGGGTTCAAGACATCCTCCCCACTCAGCCTCCTGAGTAACTGGAACTGGAGTCACACACCACCACAGCTGGCTAACTTTTTATGTTTTTTGTAGAGACAAAGTCTCACTATGTTGCCCAGGCTGGTATTGAACTCCTGGCCTCAAGCAATCCTCCTTCTGCCTCAGCCTCCCAAAGTGCTGAGATTATAGATGTGAGCCACTATGCCCGGCTAGCAATGCTTCTTTACTTTGATATCACCACAACTATAGTAGCTTTCTTATAGTTACTGTTTGTCTGGGGTATGTTTGCCATGACTTTGCTTTCAACCTTTCTAAATCCTTATATTTACATATAAATATTTTTAGTAATATAGAATAGGTTATGCAGTGAGATAAATTTTGGCTTATATTTGGAGTATTTTTCATATACATTTATTGTATATAGCTAATATTCATCCATTCTTTCTGATTCTAATCCATTATTTTACACTTTTTTCAGTGATGCTAAGACTGGGACTCTGCAAATTACGGTTCTCATTCTTCCTTGCTAGCTGGTCTTTTGTCGGGATTCATTGATAGAACGGCCTGGAGCGAGACACGGGACTTGGGGTGAGGGGGCTTTTTGTTTTTTCCTGTCCCTTTCAGCGTTGCTCCTGTGGCAGCAACAGTTGGTTCTTGCTGTGGACATCTTCTTGCACCCCTATCCTATGCCCTTGGAAGTATCAGCAGTAGCCAGGCCGCAGCACCCTTCCCATCTCCTCCCTTTGGTTCCTCCAGACCTAAGAACAGTAAAATCTTCCTGCAGTTACCATCTTGTTATCATCAGTGTTATCTCATTGCTTCTTTTTTGTTCTTCAACAACTGTGTGATAGATTCCCTCTAATAAATTCCCTTTGTTTGAAATAACTCTTGTGGTTTCTGTTTCCCTGACCAGACCTCGGCTAATATTCTGTTATTATTATTATTATTATTATTATTGAGATGGAATTTTGCTCTTGTCGTCCAGGCTGGAGTGCAATGGTGCAATCTCAGCCCACTGCAACCTCCGCCTCCCGGGTTCAAGCGATTCTTCTGCCTCAGCTTCCTGAGTAGCTGGGATTACTGCCATCATGCCCGGCTGATTTTTTGTATTTTTAGTAGAGATGGGGTTTCGCCATGTTGGGCAGGCTGGTCTGGAATTCCTGACCTCGTGATCCGTCCTCCTCGGCCTCCCAAAGGGTTGGGATTACAGGCGTGAGCCACCGTGTCCAGCCTCTGTAATTATTATATGTAGAGCTTTAAATCAACCATATTACTCTTTCCATATGCTTCATCTGCCCTGTTTTTCTTTCTGTTTTCTTTCTTGCCTTCTCTTTGTTTTTTATTGTTTCATTTTTGCTCTATCTAATCAAATTAATTAGACATTGTTTTCTACTCTTTTATTGGTTACCCTAGAGATGGTAGCATGCACTCTTGACATTTTAAAGTCTGGTCTATATTAGCGCTTTTACCACTTCTTGGACAAAGAAAGGACCTTACAAGGCTTCGTTTACCATTTCCTCTCAACTCACATGCTTTCATGGATATAGTTTATTCTCTACACATTTTAAGTATCACACGATATTAGTACTGTTTTATCCATTGAGTTCTAACCGCATATTCACCTTTTTCATTGCTCTTCATTCCTTCTTGCATTTCTGTTCTGCCATCTGGGTTAATTTCCCTTCTGTCTGAAGAGCTCTTTTTAGTATTTCTTTTTGTGCCAATCAGCTGGTTCTATCAGGTTTTGATGGTCTGAAAATGTCCTTGTTTCCTCTTAATTATTAAAGGATATTTTCACTGAATATAGAATTCCAGACGGGCTGCTTTTTCTTTCAGTCCTTTGAAGTTATCATTCCATTGTGTCTGGCTTCCATCATTTCTGTGGAGAAAATTAGCAAACCATCTAACGTTAACATTTTTTTTAAAATACCAATATGTCTTTTTCTCTGGTTGATAATAAATTTTGTCTTTGGTTTTCAGTATACTTACTACAATTTTACAACATGTAAGTTCCTTTGGGTTTATTCTACTTTAGGATATATCACTTCTTGGATCTGTGGCTTCTTGTCTTTCTTCAATTTGGGAAATTTCTCTTCAAATACTGCTTCTGCCTTATTCTGTGTCTTCTCATATTCTGGGACTCCAATTTCATGTATTAATCTATATCACCATAGCCTATGTAACTCTTATGTTCTTTTCTACATTTTCTATCCTTTTGCCTATCCATGGAAACTGAATATTTTTTAGACCTATCTTCCAATTATTTAATTCTCCAGTCTGCTGTCTACTGCTAAATGCATCCATAAAGGTGTAGTCCTATTTTTTCATTTCCAAATTTTCTATTTTTAAAATAGTTTCTGGAATTTTCACTAAAATTCTCAATCTTACATTTTAATTTCTTATAGATGTCATAGTTTTTTAAAATCCCATATCTGATGACAACGTTGTGTGTATCCCATGGAAGAGTCTGTTATTGTTGATACGTCTGTGGGAAGGGATTCTACCAGCTTCTAGGGGGCAGAAGCCAAGAGTCACATCTTTGGATCAACAGTGCCAGTCTCTAAGCCTCCAGGAGCCAAGCCAGTCTGTAAGCTAGAACCCTTCAGAGTGTCCATGATCTCATCATCTCCTCATATAACACACCCATGGTTAGCTCCGGCTCTGCACCTAGCAGAGCTGGGGCCAGGCAGGACAAACATGAGAAAGACATGATCTCTGCTCTCAGGGAGCCCATCATCCATCAGGGAGTGACAATTTCAATGGGGCCTATGAAATACTGAGGCCAGGCTCACCCTGAGAACAGTGGAGGTGTTGGTGGCAGAGGTATGGGTTCCTCAAAATGCAGGGAAATCCTGAGTCTGGAAGAGAATGATGTTCAAGACATAAGCCCAGAAGGCACAGGAACACTTGTCCATCCCAGGAGCTGCAATCCTGCTCCTCAGGGATGAAGCAGACATCAGGCACCTGCCAGGGAGGGGGCCAGGCAGGGTTGCAGGGGCTTTTCAGAACCCTTCCTCTTCAGGAGCATCAAGGTCATGACCTCACAGGAGCCAGAGACAGAGAGGGTAGCACTAAAGGTGAGACTTCTGCTACTATGGCAGGCGAGAGGAAAAGAGGCTTGGGGTCCTCCTCAAACTGCATGTACCTTTCTGTACAATATAAAGTTGGCTCTAAATCCAGAGCAGTGCCCTTCTCTGTGAAACACAGCCACTAGAGAAACTAGAAATCCACGGATTCACCTCCTGGTGGCCAAGATAGAAGCAGGCAGTCACGTTCTTGAGAGATGCCGGTTCAGGCCAGAGAGAGCTGGAATTCACCATGGGTGCAGGGTGGAGCGCAGTGTGTGAGGTGGTGGCCACAGGAGGGTCTTGGAGATGGGAACTAAGAGCTCTTCCTCCTGTCTTCTCCAGCAACTCTCACACTGTCATCAGTCCACGTCTCAGCCTTCCTTGGATGGCCCAGCCCCCTTCCTGCCTGGGCCTCCCCCCACTGTGGCCGCCCTGCACCCCCTCTTATCCCTCCAGATCCAGACCTGCCACAGAGCCCCAATTCCCTCACCCACAGCTGTCACGTGACTTAATCCTTGTTTCTGAATCCGTCTTCCTGAACTGGATTCCCCCAAGAGACCAAGACCTATGCCGGCCTCATTCCCTCCATCTCCCAGCACCCGACAGGCTCTGACCAGCTGGATTAAATTTGTGAACAGGGTCCACTGTGGGCCACGTGCTGGGCACCCCACAGGGTGCTTCCAGAGGACCTGAATCCAGGGCTGTGGGATGCTAGGGGGGAATATCTGGTTCCTAGTTCCTTGGCATTTCCAAGAATGCAGCCATCCCTCCCTTCCCCTTGGGGCCCCTCAGGGCAGGTTGTGTCTGGAATTCCTGAGGCAGGGCAGGTTGACATTGGCCGCTGGGGCACTGAGTCTGCAGGGAGGCACCCAGGCCAAGGCAAACAGCAGAATGGATTCCGATGGCTGACGAGTGGAGGTCGAGGGCAACCCCAGCCCAAGTGGGAGCTGTCAGGGGCACCCACGCCCTCACATGTCCTATGTCCTGCCTTTAGTGGGTTAGATACCAAGGAAGGTCCGCCGCACAGGGAACCACCACGGAACGGGCGGGAGACAGAGAGGGCCAGGTAGGTGCCCGGGGGTGGAGAAAACTCAAAATGCTCCTCTGAAACCAGAGAGTGCCAAGTACGCAAGGCCCCAGCAACACCATCGTCTCATCTGAAAAAGCAGGGCAGGTGCACCGTGCCTATTGATCGGGGAGGAAACTGAGGCCCAGAGAAGCCTGGGGCTTGCCACAGACCTCAAGCCTAGTAACTCCAGCCCTGACAGAAGGGCACACAGGAAAGTCTGTGATGAGGGAGAAGAGCTGGATCTGCCCAAAGTACCTGGGCCTTTTCCTCCGGCACCTCCATGGTTTCCCTGGGCAACCACCTTTCTGGGCTGAACCTTCTCCCTGTTCCATGTTCCCATGGGCCCCTGGGAGCACCCCACGTGGGGTTTTCTACATGGTGCTGGAGGTGGGTGTCTGTCTCTCTGCCCATGTGCCTTGTCACTCAGCAGTGCCCTGAAGCATCCAGCACAGGACTCACACACAGTAGGTGCTCACAGGTACCCGTCGCACACAGTAGATGCTCACAGGCGCCCCCTTGACACTTGACCTGGGAACTTCACATAGTAGGTACTCGCAGCGCCCCTTCTGACACCTAGGCAAGGACTCACACACAGTAGGTGCTCACAGGCACCCCTCTGACACCCAGGCAAGGACTAACACACAGTAGGTGCTCACCAGAGCCCCTCTGACATCCAGGCAAGGACTCACACAGAGTAGGTGCTCACAGGCGCCCCTCTGACACCCAGGCAAGGACTAACACACAGTAGGTGCTCACAGGCGCCCCTCTGACACCCAGGCAAGGACTAACACACAGTAGGTGCTCACAGGCGCCCCTCTGACACCCAGGCAAGGACTAACACACAGTAGGTGCTCACAGGCGCCCCTCTGACACCCAGGCAAGGACTAACACACAGTAGGTGCTCACCGGAGCCCCTCTGACACCCAGGCAAGGACTCACACAGAGTAGGTGCTCACAGGCGACCCTCCTGACACTCAGGTAAGGACTCACACACAGTAGGTGCTCACAGGCGCCCCTCTGACTCCTAGCCCAGGACCTGCACGCAGTAGGTGCTCAACACACACCACTGAATGAACAGAAAGCATCACTGGGGAAGGCCCTTGGTACAGGAGACAGAGGAAATGTCCTGGCCCCCACTCAGCAGCAGGCGGGTGGGACCCCAGCTCTGCTGCACCCCGTCATCAGGCACAGGGCCAGCGGTGGGACTGTCGGGTCACCTGGGCCCCTATCCGCCCCTGAGTTCTCCACAGCCTGGGAGAAGATGGCTCGCCCCCCATCTTCCCTGGTCCCATGACCTAGTAGAGTGGGGGGTCCCAAGTAGGCTTGCTATAGGGCAACTTCAATTTCCAGCAGCTGCCTGACCACAGGCACCCCAAGCCCCAGGCCCGCTGTCACAGGGAGGGCTCAGAGAACCCCATCAACTTCCAGTAGCTCAACGTCTGTCTATCCAGCACCTATCCGACCAGAAGTCAAGCCCCATCCATACTTGCAGGGCACAAGTCTAGTGGAGCAGGGTGCTTGTCCAGGCAGTCATACCTGATACACTGGTGCTGCAGGGGGGTGGGAGTGGGTAGTATGGAGAGGGGTGCTGCTGAAACGGGGAGAAGGGACACACAGCCAGCCTCAGGGCATCCCAACAGCCCGCCGCAGCCTGAGCGGAGAGTGTTTCCCAGGAGATGAACCAGCGCCCTGGGAAGAGGGGCTGGGTTTCCCGAGGGGCCGCCGGCACAGGGCCAGGCCTTCCCCCCGCAGCACGTGCAGGGATGTGGGAGGGATGGTGATTCCATCATCCCACACTATCTATCCCGGGCACTTCCTGGAGGAAGGGGCAACCATGGGTGGGTGTGGTCGGCTGGATATGCCCATGACCTAATCTCTGAAACTGAGGATGTGACATTATAGGACAGAGGGGACCTCGCAGCTGTGATGAAGGATTTTGAGATGGGAGATTAACCCGGTTCATCTAGGTGGGCCCGGGGCAGTCACAGTGCTCCCCGTGGGAGAGAGACAGGAGGATTGGAGGAGTCTGAATTAGGAAGTGATGGGCCACAGAAATGGAGGTTGGAGGGTGCACTTTGAGGACAGAGGAAGGGGCCACAAGCCAAGTTTTGAGCCATTACACAGGGGGTCATTTGTCACGGTGGCAGCAGGACACCCGTATGAGGGCAAAGCTGGCAGGGGCAGGAAGGGCTGCCTTGCTATGGGCTGGGGAGAGATGCCTGGGGTGGGGAGAGTGTGGATTTGGCTGCAGAGGCCCAGAATGTCCGGATGCGGAGGGAGGGTCTCCACTCGTTCCCTGGGCTGTGCCACAAAATGAGAGCGCCCAGCCTGGCCGAAAAGTTTTGACTACGATCCCAATAACACGATGGCCTAAACAATTCCCCCGAGACCTGAAATCCTCATCAGAAGATGTGGGACATGAATGAACGGAAGGCTCCTCAGCAGCTAATGAGTCCCCACCTGCTCAGTGACGCTGGAAACATGTAAAGCAGGATAATCCCAGCAACAAGTGCGGTACTGGCAGCCGCCGTGGGCCGGGTGCCAAGCGTGGGTTTGGTTCTGCACCGGCGCCTGCTAAGCACACGAGGCTCACAGCAACCTCATCCACAGGTCTCACACTGACTTCCCAGATGAAGACACGGATTTGGAGAGCTTTGCTACCTCCCCGCCAAGGTTGGGATGCATTTCTGATCCTAAAGCTTTTGCTTTTAGCCCTGATACTTTACTGCACTTCTAACCTCCTGGGAGCCCCAAAACCACAGACTTTCACTAATTTGGACACTAATTCCAATTTCGCAAACATGGAGCCTTTTCTTTTTTTCTTTTTTTTTTTTTTTGAGACGGAGTCTCGCTCTGTCGCCCAGGCTGGAGTGCAGTGGCGCAATCTCGGCTCACTGCAAGCTCCGCCTCCCGGGTTCACGCCATTCTCCTGCCTCAGCCTCTCCGAGTAGCTAGGACTACAGGTGCCCACCACCACGCCTGGCTAATTTTTTGTATTTTTTTAGTAGAGACGGGGTTTCACCGTGGTCTCGATCTCCTGACCTCGTGATCCGCCCGCCTCGGCCTCCCAAAGTGCTGGTATTACAAGCGTGAGCCACCGCGCCCGGCCTGCCTTTTCTTAAGGAAACATTTCCTCGTGGGCACCACAAATTCATGTCACCAGCACCACTGCCAAGCAAGCTTTGGAAAATCCTGAGAAAATGTTTGACACACTCTCAGAAACCTCTCCTGACTGTTTACCCAGAAGGAAAAAACAAATCCAGCTATTCAGTTTACCTGCTTAAGGATCTCAAGAAGACAACTTCCAGTGACCTTCACACACCGTTTCCAAGCGATCAACACACGCCCCAAGTCGCACAGCTGTACTTACAACCTCAACTCAATTCAGACTTCGAAATCCACTCTGGCCGCTCTCCTAACTAATTCGAGTAAGTGATGGCGCCTCCATCCACCCTGACCCATCTCCTGCCAGCCCCTCTGTGTGCTGGCCGCCATCTACCCACAGAGGCCGCAGTGTTTGCTCACAGCACTGAGTGCAGTGCAGCCAACAGGAAACCCAGGTCCCTAAGGAGAGCCACAGATGCTCTGCTGAGGCATTGCCCAGGTGCTTCACAGGGCAGCCTACATCTGCCAACTCCATTGATTGCCCCAGAGGAACAAGGCACAACCATCCGAAAGCAGCCACTTCATAGGAGTGCCAGAGACTTCCCCGCCAAGGAGGCAGTGAGGAGGCAGGAGGAACTAGGAGCATGCTGAGGGCACCTGCCACCCTAGCTCTGCCCTCAGTGGCCACCTGGGTCTTGGCCGAGTTCCTGGCCCTCTCCTGGCCTGGTGCAGCCCACCTCTGCACCAGGGAGGGGGATGAATTAGCTCATAGGCCGCCAGGTTTGGGACTTTTGTCTATCAGTAAAATTCTCCCCCAACCCTCAAAAACGGAAAGGCAACCTAGGAGTTGCCAATGTTTGAAAACCATTCAATAACCCCTTTGTCTCCTGCCAATAGGAAGAATGTGATCTCAGAATAAAGGGCAGGATAAACGGAGCTTCACGAACACCTTGGTGTGTTATCCTTGTTTGGTTTATTTTGCCTGGGTCCTGTGGAAATGCGACCCACACTGGCATCATTTGGGACACACAGGGCTGTCCAGTTTCTGACCCTTTATGAGTTGTAGGAAATCCGTGTTGAGGCCAATTTCACTGATGAGGTCTCCTTGTCCGTCTCCCTGACTCACATAAACTTTTGAGGGCTAAATGTGGCATTCTATAATTTTGAGAGCCTCATTTCTGCTAATGACAATTTGTTGCATGAATACAAAAATGTGTGGATACCTGGGTAGAGTGATAAACCATGACCACACTGACCATCATTTTGACTGTAGGTCACGTTGGCTTCAAGAGGTTAAAAGGTTTTAGGGCATTCATTTGCATTCCTTCTTTTATTACCAGTCTACTTCCGTTCTTTATTTTTCTCTTTCAGAAAATGCAACTTCCCACTTTCAACGAGGTCTTCACTACAGAGAAGATGAACTCTCCTATGTCACTTTCAGGAGGCATGGCTCCCTGCTACTAGTCACCTTTTAATCTAGAAATGTTCATGTCTCAGTCACTTTTAATTTGTGTTTCCTCTGTGACATTTATCTAAGTGATGCTTTTGTTCCTCTATCATCTTTGCCCTTTGTGTATTTTCTCTGGATTAAAAATATGCTTTGGATTGTTTTGTTTTGTTTTGCTTTTTTGCCAACATACTTTACAAACGTTACGTATTAATGTTTCAAACATAATTTTTTTTTCTTTCTCTGTTAAGCACACAGTCTTTTGTTAGGCCTTCAAATAGTCTATGGCATGTGTATATACGTAAGAATCAGGCAGAAATTCAACATTTGCATTAAAGTAAACTTAGTCTGGTGATCGACATAAACATTTGATGCCAGAGTTCTAAGAACAGGACTCAAATGCCATGCACAAAACACCACTACGCCCACATTTCAACACATGAACATTTGCCTAATTCCAGTCTTGTCACTGTTACACACATACACACACACACACTACTTCATAGTAAATGATTCAAATATCAAGCTCAGCTGAATAGAGTGAGCTTTGGTTTCTAAATGTGATCTTGATTTCAGGTGCCATAAAAGAAAAATAGCAAAAGATCAAATATTTGGGATTAAAAATCATAAACAAGAATTTTGCAGTGTGTGTGTTTACATTTATTGATTCAAATTTCATTCAAACAGGCTAACCCCACTCCATAGTCTTTGGGCTGGCTAGGGGAACCTCCTTGGGGTCAGAGGGGCTCTAAGGCCTTAACAGCCTCACAAAATATAAGAAAATGCCTCATTTTGGAAACAGACTGGTACTTGTTCCATCTTTGCTCCTTCCTTGATGAACAGTGAGGCAAGCTGGTGCTCACCCCACACTCAGTCCAAGAGCAAGGGTCCTGCAACCCAATCACCCCTCCAAAATCTGGGGGTGGACAGAGGAGAAGGGTATCTGGGGTGCCAGGGAAGACAGTCCAGGCACCACGGTCATGGGACGGTAAGGGACTGACCCTGTGATCCTCTGGCCAGACCCTTCAGTGAGCATGGAAGGGCACTGAGGCCCAGCAGAGCCCAGGCTATGACACAGGGCTGGGGCTCCCTGCCCAGAGATTTCCCCTCTGCACTGCAAGGCATTTGACTCTAGGGTCTGCTGAGGGCATGTGAGCCACAGTGCAATCAGGTCTGGGTCTGACCCAACTGGGGTGAAGGCTGCTCAGAGCTGCCCTGCCAGGAAGAGTGGTGGACAGTAGCCGGGAATAGTTTCTTAACCACATTCCAGGAGCTAATACAACTTCCACAGGGCCATTTTGGAGGTGAGGATGGAGGGTATAGAGGGAGGAAATGTCAGTGCAAAACTTGGTGATGAAAAGAGAAGGGCAGGTGTGAGGGGCACCTGAACCCATCTGGGGATCCTAACCCAGGTGAGTCCAGAATCCTGCTGCAGGATGGGAACTCAGAAAAACACCATTGTTCAGACAATTGTAATCAATATTACTGGCAGCCTCACTCAGTCAGAAACTACCACAAAATCCTTTATTTTAAAAGTCATACTAATGTTTTCTTGGAAGGTTTAGTAAACCTTTAGTAAAGATTTTAGTAAAATCTAACAATAGGTTCATGAAACTTACTCCTTTAAAAGCATTTGATAGAAGGAATGAGGAGAGGGATGAGATGAAAAAATGTCAAATCACCCCAGAGAGATAAATAAAAGATGATGATGGTAGAAAAAGGGACGATAGATACATAGATGACAGATAGATGATGAATGGATAGATAGATGATAGATCGCTACAGATAGCTACAGATAGGTGATTGATGGATAGATAGAGATATATATGATAGATAATAGATAGATGATGGATTGACCGATAAAGAGATAGATAGGGCAATCAATCGATTTCTTATTTCATTGCTCAATACTCAAGAGGCTGTGTGCGTTAACATGACGTGGAAGATTATATTTTCCACAGATGAATGTGACACTATCTTCCCTCCCACACACTGGTCTACAGTGTGACCTTACCACCCTTCCATCAAGAGGTGGGGTCTACATCCTTGCCCTCTGAATCTGGGTGGACTTGTGACTGTTTGGGCCAATAGCATCGGGGAAGAGTGATGCATGTGGCATCTGGTCACTGGGTCACAGGGCCATGTGGTTTCTGCTGGGTCTACTGGTCCACTCTCTTTTGGAGCCTGGAACCACCAGATAAGAAGTCTGGCTCCTCTGAGGCAGCCATGCTGTGAGGAAGCCCAAGCTGCATGGAGAGGCCGTGTGCAGGAGCTGCGGTCAACAGTCCCAGCTGAGCTCCTTGGCGTCTGCTGGTATCAACACCACACAGGGAGCAAAGGCGCCTTCAAGCGGTTCCAGCCCCCAGCTGTCAAATTTTTCCAGAAAGAAGGCCCCAGAGATGGTGAATCAGAAACAGGCATGCCCAGCACACCCTGTCTAGCTTCCTGCCTCACAGGATCATGAGCACACAACAGGGTTGATCTGCACACACAGCAATCACTACTGGGACACATACGGCTTAGTATCTTTCTTTCTCTGGCCTCTCTTTTTAAAGTCCCTCAGAGTTAAAAAAATCTGAAATGCTGTGATTTTCTTGTTGGAAAAGTGGCCATTACTGCAAAACACATACATTTGTTCTCCTCCTCAGAGCTGGCAGGCAGCTCTCAGACTTCCCCAACTCCGATCAGACTCCTTAATTCCACACGGCTTCTGAGCGGGAAATTGCCAGACATACACACACTGGTTGGGCAAAGCCTGATGTTAAGAGGTTATGGAGGAGCCAGAACTGGCCCCAAGGTGGGCAAGAGGCCCAGAGGCCTGGCGTGAAGGTCAGGAGGACCCTAGGAAGGGGAAGAGGGACCCACCAAGCCAGGATCTGTCAGCAGTTATCCGTAGCTGTTAAACTCTGTGCAAACCTATGGGGTGCTCTAAAACTTCTCAAGCTCTGTGCTAAGCGTATGCATGTGGGTCTGTGCGGTGCCAGCTCTTTGCATTTCACTGCTTAACGGTATTCCACGGGGGATGCCATGTTCATTTCTTCGTTCGCATTCCTGGCCATGGGTCGTTTCTGGATTTCCGTGGTCAGACTCTGTTGCAGCTGCCTTCCGAGGCTTGGCTCCTGGTGGGCACATGGGAGTGGCTCAATGCCCATGGTCAGTGATGGAATAGGGGGAGCTGAACTTCTTTTGGTTGCTGTTGTTCAGTTGTTGTTTTTTAACAGCTTTCTTGAGATATAATTTATAGGCCATGCAAGTTACCCATTTAAAATGTACTATTCGACTGGGCGCGGTGGCTCACGCCTGTAATCTCAGCACTTTGGGAGGCAGAGACAGGCGGATCACAAGGTCAGGAGATCGAGACCATCCTGGCTAACACGGTGTGAAACCCCGTCTCTACTAAAAATACAAAAAATTAGCCAGCCCGGTGGCGGGCGCCTGTAGTCCTAGCTACTAGGGAGGCTGAGGCAGGAGAATGGCATGAACCCGGGAGGCAGAGCTTGCAGTGAGCCAAGATCGCGCCACTGCACTCCAGCCTGGGCAACAGGGCGAGAATCCGTTTCAAAAAAAAAAAAAAAGTACAGTTCAATGGTTTGTGATGTTTTCACAGATACGTGCAACCATCACCAGTCAATTTTATAGCATTTTGGTGATCTCTGGAGGAAACTCTATGCCCTTTAGCCATCACCCGCTACCCCCCAGCCCCTCATTCCTGAGAGACCACAGCTCTGTCTCTGCAGATCCCTGTCTTGAATAAGGGATAAATGGGATCGTGGGCTGTGTGGTCTTCTGTGACTGGCTTCTTCTGCTTGGCACCTTTTCAAGTTGTATCCGTGTTGCTGTGTGTATCGGTACTTCATTCCTTTTTAGAAATATTACTCCATTGTGTGGGTGTAGCACAGTTTATGTATTCATTCATCCATTCATGAAGACTTGGGTTGTTTCCACTTTCTGGCTACTACAAATAAGGTTGCTACAGACATTTGTGTACAGGTTTTTGAGTGAATGTAAGTTTTCTTTTTTTTTTTCTTTTTTTAGACGGAGTCTCACTCCATCTCCCAGGCTGGAGTGCCGTGGTGTGATCTCGGCTCACTGCAACCTCCACCTCCCAGGTTCAAGCGATTCTCCTGCCTCAGCCTCCTGAGTAGCTGAGACTACCACGCCCGGCTAATTTTTGTATTTTTAGTAGATACGGAGTTTCACCATGTTGGCCAGGATGGTCTTGATCTCCTGACCTTATGATCCACCCACCTCGGCCTCCCAATGTGCGTGAGTCACCACACCCTACCAAGTGAATGTAAGTTTTCATTCCAGGAGTGGAATCGCTAACTTTATGTTGCATTGTTGGAGCCCCTGCTTCCCACAGCAGCTGCACTATTTTGCATTCCCCAGCAATGTGTAAGAGTTGGATATGTGCTTCTGTAACTTGACAAGATGCCACCAAACTGTTCCCCAAGTTGGTGAGTCATTGTCATCCATCAGCCCCTCTGTCAGGATCTATAAGTCCCTGCTGTGCCAGTCTTCACCAGCAAATGGTATTGTCAGGCTTAAACCTTTGACACTTGGATGGGTATGAGGACACTCGGACGGGTGTGAGGACATTCAGATGGGTATGAGGACACTCAGATGGGTATGAGGACACTGGGATGAGTATGAGGACACTGGGATGAGTATGAGGACACTCGGATGGGTGTGAGGACACTCGGACGGGTGTGAGGACATTCAGATGGGTATGAGGACACTCGGATGGATATGAGGACACTCGGACGGGTGTGAGGACACTCAGATGGTATGAGGACACTCAGATGGGTATGAGGACACTGGGATGAGTATGAGGACACTTGGATGGGTGTGAGGACACTCGATGGGTGTGAGGACACTCGGATGGGTGTGAGGACACTGGGATGAGTATGAGGACACTCGGATGGGTGTGAGGACACTCGGACGGGTATGAGGACACTCGGACGGGTATGAGGACACTCAGATGGGTATGAGGACACTGGGGTGAGTATGAGGACACTCGGACGGGTGTGAGGACACTCGGACGGGTGTGAGGACACTCAGATGGGTATGAGGACACTCAGATGGGTGTGAGGACACTCGGATGGGTATGAGATCATGGCTCACTGTGTTCTAGCTCAGACTTCCCTGAGCTCTAGGATGGAACCGTATGAAAGCACCAGCATTCAACTGTGTTGAGTGGCTGAAAGTGATAATTTTATAAGGTTCGACCTCATAGTAAGATCGAGCTCCTTTCCATGGGATTTCTCTCTTTTTTGCCCATTTTGATGTCTTCCACTGTGAATTTTCTGTTCCTATCTTTTGCCCATTCTTCTGCTTTTTTAAGAGGGTGAGATCTTTTTCTTGTTGATTTATTAAAATTATTTATGCATTTTGGATATTAATCCATTATTGTATACATGTTGAAAATACCTTCTACTGCTCTGTGGCTTGCCTTTTCTTTTTGTGTATGGTATTTCTTGACAATCACAGGTTTTAAATTTCAATAGAAAGGACTTTATGAAACTTTTCATTGTCTCTACATTCTCTTTGTTTCTTGTTAAGAAATCTTTCCCTACACTGGAATCATAAAGGTCATCTCCTTCTGTATTAGTTGGGGTTCTCCAGAGAAACAGAACCCATAGGAAATATACCTATCTATATTCCATATTTATATCAATACCCATATCTATATATGGACACACAGAGAGAGATTATAAAAAATTGACTCACACAATTGTGGAGGTGGAGAAGTCCCACCATCTGCAAGCTGGAGACCCCAGAAAGCTGGTGGTGTCATTCTGGTCAGAGTGCAAAGTCCTGATAATCAGGAATACCAATGGTATCAGCCCCAGCCCAAGGGCTGGAGAAGACCAATGTCCCAGGCTGGCAGAGAAAGTAACTACTTCTTCCTTGGCCTCGTCATTCTACTCAAGCCCTCAATGGATTGGATGGTGCCCACCCATAATGGGGAGAGTGAGCTTTGCTCAGTCCACTGATTCGAAAGTCAATGTCTTCCAGAAACACCCTCACAGACACACCCAGAATCAATGTTTAGTCAAACATCTGGGCACCCTGTGGCCCAGTCAAGTTGACACATTGAAATTAATCACCACACCTTCCTTCTCTTCTAGAAGTGTTAAAATTGTGCTTATCTCACCTAGGCCTTTCATCCACCTGGCATATACCTTTTGTGAGCAATGTGGTGTAGAAACTCAGTGTAGCCAGGCATGGTGGCTCACGCCTGTAATCCCAGCACTTTGGGAGGCCGAGGCGGGTGGATCATGAGGTCAGGAGATCGAGACCATCCTGGTGAACACTATGAAACCCCATCTCTACTAAAAATACAAAAAAATTAGCTGGGCGTGGTGGCGGGCATCTGTATTCCCAGCTACTCAGGAGGCTGAGGCAGGAGAATGGCATGAACCTGGGAGGCAGAGCTTGCAGTGAGTGGAGATCGCGCCACTGCACTCCAGCCTGGGCGACAGAGCGAGACTCTGTCTCAAAAAAAGAAAAAAAAAGAAACCCAGTGTAACTTCTTTTCTATACTGATAACCCATTATCTTGGCCCCATTTCTTCATTTGTGCTTTCCTGCCACAGCCCAGTCCTCTGCCACACCAGTCTCCCTGTACAACTGGGTCTCCTGGGCTTCTGTCCATCTGATCCTTCTGCACCAATCTACATTTTTTTATCTAGCTTTTAAAGACTTGATAGTTTAAGGTACAAGTGACCATACCTCGCCCTTCAAAATTGCCTTGCTAATGTTCCCGCCCTCTCCTTGCTCAAGAATACACCTTGTAGAGTTGGCCGATCAAGTGTCACTAAAAGCAAACACAAATGTATTTGAGATTGTATTGGAATTGTATTGAATGAATAGATTAAGTGAGGACAGATGACATCTTTAGGAAATGGAGTGTTTCTACCCATGAGCTGAGAGTATTAGCTCATTTTTTCTTTCCAGTTGCTTAGGATTTCATTCTGGAGAGGAACCAAACATGACTTTAGCAGGTCCTGACTGACCGAGTATTCAGAGAGAGTGCGGGATTTTCTGTTATAAACAATGCTGCAGTGAACATGGCCATGCAGGAGTCTTGGAATGTGAGTGGGAGGGATGTCAGCAGGGTGAATCCCTACCAGTGGGGCTGCTGGATATGGTGTGAGCACTCTAAGTTTAGGAATGTGTGCCAAATTTCCTTCTGGAAAGAGTATTCCAATTTACATGGCAAGGAATCAGACTTCATGTGTGAGTGGTGGGCTCAGGTTGGTGGGATGGGGTTCATCCTGACTCCTTCACAGGCTGACAAATGTCAAGGTATCCTGCTGTGACTTAAAAGCAGCAAGACCGCCCTGCCCTGGTCCCTCTGCCCCTCTCATGGATGGGGTTCTGAGGACAGTGCTGGGAAGTGCAGCTCCTCCTCCCACTTTCCTCGTAGACCTGGATTAAGAGCCAACCTTAACTCATGACTCCGGAGCTTACCTGCATTCTTCCATAGGGGGCAAATTCTGCAAGGGACAGGGGTTGACCCTTGCCTGGAGCTTGTGCCCAGTAAATACTTGTTAAACTAATTGGGTTAATAACATGTCCAGCTGAAGGATTCACATTCGACAGAGCCTTTCCTATTCCTATTAGCAAGACACACCCTGGTTTGTTTCTCAGTGCACCTTCTCCAACCTTCCGGAGGCACCTGACTGTGAGCCTCCAGCACCCCATGAGCCAGGGAGCCATGTCTCCTCTGTAACCTGGCTGTGGAGCCAGGGACCAAGTCTGGGTGGCTGATGTCCCAGGAAGCCCTCCAGTCTGATCTTCAGCAAGACCTCAGAAGTTCTTAGACCTTGCTTCTGCTGCATTTTATTCGTCAGTGCACTCAGATTCAAGGGGAGGAGCAATAAAATCTACCTCTCAGTAGGGAGGTGGCATCAATGTGCGGGGGGCAGGGAACTGACGGTGCCATCTTTAGATCTAGCCGCCCGAGACATTGGCCATATGTCAACACCAACAATCACAGATGCCACTTGTTAAGGTTTAATCCGTGCCAGGCACTGGGCAAGAGACAATCTTTTCAGCTGTCCTTCTGGGTTCCTTTTCTATTTTTCTTATTTTATGGGTTGGTTCATAAGATTCTGAAAGTTTTCATGTCTTGCCCGAGGCATTATATGCATTAGAGTAAGGCACAGCACCAGGGATCAAACCCACTTCTTTCTTGTTCCAAAGAGGGTGCCCTTTCTGCTACACTACAGATCTCCTTTTATTATTTTCTAGGATATTTTTTCAAGGGCGCTAAACTTGCCTCAGCTCTCCCATATATTTAATTTAAAAAAAAAAATTTTTTTTTTTTTTTTTTGAGATGGAGTCTTTCTCTGTCACCCAGGCTGGAGTGCAGTGGCACAATCTCAGCTCACTGCAGCCTCCACCTCCTGGTTCCAGAAATTCCTCTGCCTCAGTCTCCCAGGTAGCTGGGATTACAGGCACATGCCACCATGCCCGGCTAATTTTTGTATTTTTAGTAGAGACGGGGTTTCGCCATCTTAGCCAGGCTGGTCTCGAACTCCTGACCTCAGGTGATCCACTCACCTCAGCCTCCCAAAGTGTTGGAATTATAGGCATGAGCCACCACACCCAGCCTAAAAATTATTTTAATTGTGAAATACAACATACAAAAGAGTATGTACATTGTTATAAAGCAAGCATCCATGTATCCACCACTCAGGTCAAGAAATAGGCAACAGCCCACACCCAGATGCCCCTGTCTCGGACGTCCTGAGCTCCCCACCGCCTGAGCAGAGCTTCCTCCCCTTCCGGAGATAACCACCACCTTGACTCTCATGGTAAGTGCTTCCTGCTTTTTCTTCTGAGTTTTACTATCTAATTATGCTGCCCTAACAATGTAGTTTCGTCTGTGTTTGAATGTTATATAAATGGAAACATACAGTAAGAACTCTTTCATGTCTGGCCTTTTGTCTCCCTCAATATTACGTTTCTAGGTTGATCCGTGTTGTTCCCTGGGTTCAGTTTATTGGTGTATGTGTGTGCTTGGGGATTTTGTGGGTTTCGAGTTTTTTTGTTGCACAGTGTTTCATTGCATGAATCTACCACGCTTCAACCCTGTTTCTCTGGATGGGCATTTGGGCTCTGGCAAAGCTCCTATGAGCCTCCATCCCTACCTGCAGGTGCACCTGAGCTCGGGTTTCCACAGGAGGGGGGTGTTCCTGGAGTGGAAGCCCTGCCTTATGGGCAGCCACGGCCTTGGCTTTCCCAGGTCAGACCGGACCTTCTGCATGTCCACTCCTCCCAGTGAGGATATGTTTTCCCATGGCTTTGTCTTCTTGCCAACACCTGCTATAGATAAATATTTTCATTTTTATCCAGGGGGTAGGCACCTCATGATGTCTCCATGGGATTTTTATGTTTTGCAGCATCCCCAAGCCAGCCTCCAAGGGCATGAGGCACACACACGACGCGGAACAACCCTCTCCCCCATCTCAGAGTGCAGTCGCAGAGCTCAGACAGCTTCGAGTCTAGCCCTGGGCACATCTGACCCCATGGCCCGTGGTTTCTTCTCTGCTTCCACCTTCAGTAATTTCAGGAGCCAACAAGATGACTGATGCCAGACCACGCACAAACGTGGGCAGAGACGAAGCTGCCCTCCACGTATACCTGGTGGGCAAACGCCCCTGAATTCTCCACTCAGTGGCCAGGTCCTTTGATAAGTGTCTTGGATAAAGCAGCGCTGGAGGCTGCCATTCATTGTCCAAGCCTTCAACTGGCCGCAGGAACCGATTATGGCTGAGAGAATGGAGCTCTGCTAGGCACAGGTACTGTCTTCAGCATTTCCATACATGTGAGCTCATTTTTTTTTTTTTTTTTTTTTGAGACGAAGTCTTGCTCTTGTACCCCAGGCTGGAGTGCAATGGCGTGATCTCGGCTCACTGCAACCTCCGCCTCCCAAGTTCAAGCGATTCTCCTGCCTCAGCCTCCCAAGTATCTGGGATTACAGGTTTCCGCCAACACGCCTGGCTAATTTTTGTATTTTTAGTAGACATGGGTTTTCTCCATGTTGGCCAGGCTGGTCTTGAACTCCTGACCCCAGGTGATCCGCCCACTTTGGCCTCCCAAAGTGCTGGGATTACAGGCGTGAGCCACCGCGCCTGGCCCATATGAGCTCATTTAACCCTTACACACACTTCTAGGTACAGCAGTTTTCCCATTTGACAGCCAAACCACCAAGGCACAGAAATGTTAAGAAAATTAGCCAAGATCACACAGCTAGCAGATGGTGGAGGTGAAGCTGTGTTTGGGGCATTCTGGCCCCAGAGCCTGCACACAGAAGCTCCGTGCTGTGCCTCTCCATGCACCACGTGCTCAGGGCACCCAGAAACAGCTCCAACCTCCCCAGACCCAGGAGGACTCCTGCTGCCCAATTGCAAGACACTATAAAGCCACAGACCACATGATGGCGAAACGATACACACAGATCAATGAAACAGGAGGGAAAGCCTAGAAATCAAGCCACACAAATACACCTGACTACTTAAAAAAAATGCATTGAAAAATTTAAAATGGGCTTCAATTTACGGAAAAATTGCAGACAGTAGGGAGAGTGCCAGTGGACCCTGCGCTGTTTTCCCCATTTTTAACATCTTACTTTCCGATGGTGTGTTGGTTACGGCTGAGAGACCAACAATGGGATGTTATTAACTGAACCGGCCTTGGTGCTATTCACTTCACGCTTTATTCTGAGCTCGCCAGTTTTCCACAATGTCCTTTTCTGTCCCCAGAGAGCCTCCAGGACACCATGTCACCTTCGGTCACCATGTCTCCTTAGCTTCCTCTGAGCTGCAGCAGCGTCTCAGACTTTCCTTCTTTTTGATGAACTTGGCAGTTTGAAGGTGTTTCAGTCAAGTCTGTTGTGGAGTGTCTCCCAGCTGAGATGTGTCTGGTGTCTCTCTCCTGATTACACCAGGGCTATGGGTGTTGGGGATCAAGATCGTGGAACAGAAGCGCCATTGCAGTCCCATCGTGTCAACATCACTTATCACCGTGGAGTTGACCTTGATCGCCTGGCAGGGGTAGCACGTGCCAGTTTCTCCACTGCTGAGTTCTTTCCTTCTCCTTTCCATTCTGTCCTCTCCGGAAAGGCGTCACGAAGTGCAGCCCACACTCCAGGCTGGGTGGGGCAGGAGGCTTAACTACGTAAAGCAGAGCTCTTCTGTGCAGGGGGCCTGTCTCTTCTCCCCATTCACTGACTGACTGAATCATTTATTACGTCACGGCGGAGTCACGGGTGTTTATTTTATAATAATTTGGGTTACACCCCAATACCTCATTATTTATTTCTTGCTCAGATTGTTCCAGACTTGGCCACTGGGAGCTCCTTCAGGCTGGCCCTGTGACATGCCCCATTCTTCTGCTTTGAGTTGTTTGAGTTTGAGTTTGAGTTTATTTATTTATTTTTTTTTTGGTGAGGGGCAGTTTGGGTTTTTTTTTTTTTTTTCCACAGAATCTCGCTCTGTCATCCAAGCTGGAGTGAAGTGGCGAGATCTCAGCTCACTGCAACCTCCACCTCCTGGGTTCAAGTGATTCTCAAGCCTCAGTCTCCCAGGTAGCCGGGATTACAGGCACGCACCACCACGTCTGGCTAATTTTTGTATTTTTAGTACAAAATTTTTGCCATGTTGGCCAGGCTGGTCTCGAACTCCTGACCTCAAGAAATCTGCCCGCCTCCGCCTCCCAAAGTGCTGGGATTACAGGCATGAGCCACCACGCCCGGCCTTGAGCCCATCTTTACTTTCTGGCACTACACAGTGCTCCCATCTTGTGTGTCTACTCCCTCCCCAAGGAGCTCTGGTCCCTTTGATTGGAGGACGGAGTCAGAACCCGAGATCTGGGCTCTGCAGTGTTTGCCGCGGAGGCACCCTTGCTTCAGTCTCGCTCAGCAGACGGGGTTAGGAAGTTTGTGTACAGCCCACGTATCCATGCATAGCTAGATCTCTTTCCATAACCGCCCACCTCTAGCTACAGGACGCTGACGGGTGTTCACAGTGACGTCCCCAGTGCCTGTGGTGGATTCCAGCCTTGCATCCTTGCTCATTCAAAACCTCCCTCGCAAGATCAAGGAGTCCAGCTACTGTTTCGTCCCTGCACACATGCACGGCAGCTTCAGGATCGGCAACCCGCACTCCCGTGAGAAATAACTGCGCCGAGTGCAGTGTTGATGCATGGTTCCCTTTTCCAGTAGTCTTACAGATTCTTATCAAAATTCCATTTCCCAAAGTTGCTTAGGTGAGTGCATCTGCCATGCCTACTGGGGCAGAGGAGTCACACCCCGGGGACCATGCAAAGCAGCTTTCACCTCCCCTACGTGCTCTTGCAAATCCCACAGAGGATTCTTCAACCATCACCCTCACCCCACAAAGCAGCAACCTGTTCCCAGGAAGAAATGAACCCAGAAAAGGCAGAAAACATGCCAGGGACCCAATGGCATATGGCGGCTGAGCACTCCCAGTGTGACGGCCCAGAAGCAACCTGGCTTTGGGATGAGAAAGGGAGGAAGCGTCCACCCTCTGACACACCTACTGTTCCCACACCGAGGCCCCTGCTGTCTCCAGAGCACGTCTGCGAGCCAGTGTCTATCCCACAAAGCCAGCTGCCAGGGCCCCAGCCTCTTCATGATGGTGCGTGCGGCCACGGCCCAGCCTGCTCGCTTCCTGCTGCATTAGAACATCTCCCCCCTGGGGATTCCAGGACCCTGAGCATTCTTGAGCAAATCTGTTTCCTTGCAGAGCACATATCTCAGGCAGACACAGAATGTATAGAAAGAGCCAGGCCATCTGGGCTGCAGTCCACAGACACAGGGCTGATGTCGTTGCAGTGCTGGACACGCTGTTGACCCCATACCCAGCTGAACTGGAAGGCTTTCCCTTGCATCTCCCAGCCACCGCTGACGAGAGGTCCCTGACGAGAGGTCCCTGCCCAAGTCCAGCCCAAGGCACCCCGAGGGTTTAGCAGGAGTGGGGCACAGAGCCCACTGGTAGGGAGAAGGGGCTGTGGGCTCAGGCAGCCCTGGCTTTGAATCTGCTGTGCCCCTCACTCACCATGGAACCTGGAGAGGTGGAAGCTGCCCCTGTGGGTCTCCATCTGCTCATCTAGGAGAAGCAGCAATAAAAGCTGCCTGATTTGGTTTCTTTGGGGGTTGTTTGAGACGGAGTCTTGCTCTGTCACCCAGGCTGGAATGCAGTGGTGCGATCTCCGCACACTGCAACCTTCACCTCCCAGGCTCAGGCCATTCTCCTGTGCCAGCCTCCCAAGTAACTGGGATTATAGGCGCCCACCACCACAACTGGCTGATTTTTATATTTTTAGTAGAGATGGCGTTTCACCATGTTGGCCAGGGTGGTCTCGAAATCCTGACCTCAGGTGAGCTGCCCACCTCGACCTCCCAAAGTGCTGGGATTACAGGCATGACCCACTGTGCCTGGCCGTGCCTGATCTGTTGAATGGACTCAAGAGAGGCAGTGAGAGGTGAGAGCTCAGTAGATGATGCCTGCAGCAGGGCGGTTCTGTGGGTCCCTGCCTCTGGTCCCTGAGACATGCTGGAGCCTCCACCCCAGGCCCTGCACCAGGTACCTGACAGGATGAGGTCACCTACTATTTCAGATGGGTGGGCAGGACCCCCATAGAGCTCAGACACTGCTAGGCTTGCTCCTGAGCCCCACCCCCGACACGGGGCTGGCATGCAGTGGGTGCTCCAGGAAGCCCCCAATCGGTCACAGTCCAATGGCCAACCCCTGACCTTTCCCCGTGAGCCCAAAGCCCTTTGAGGGAGGAGCGTGTCCCAGAGACAGTCCTGCAGGCAGCAGGCAGGTTCGGAGAGAACCCTGCCCTTTACTTTTGGAATTAGAGCCTCCCAATCGGAGCCAACATCCTGGGACCCTCGGCAAGTCCCTACCCTCCTGTGGGTCTCCCGTTCCCATCTGGAAACACATGGGTCGGCTTTCCTCTGCAGTCCCAGCTGGCTCTAAGAGCCCTTCCTTCCAGAACATGGTAAGTAATTTATCAAAGGCTCTCAAAATGCCCTGCCCTCTGCCCAGTCTGTGGTTCAGAGAAAATTCCTGTGCTCTTTCCATGACTTCCTGCAATGCCTTCCCACATGTTTCCATATCACTGGGTCCTGTTCCCTCAGCCGTCCCTGCAGCTGTGCGGTTTTAACAACTGCTGGCCTAGAAGGCAGCATCCACTGAGACGGTGACCACTGAGGAACACGATAGACTCAGAAATGGGGAAACAGCCACCCGGAGAGGGCAAGTGAGCTGCCCGAGGTCACACAGCGTAGGATGGGTGCTGGGATGCTGTGACGCCCTCCACCCACCTCGCTATCCTCAGGGGCCTCCCTGAGATCTCCCAGGCTTCATGTGCCCAGAGCATCCACGAACCCAGGACCTGGCACAGCCACCAGCCACTCTGCACGGCTGGACCCATCATCTGCAGACCACTGAGCCTTTGGGCTTATCTGGATGATTCTAGCCCCACCCCGGCTGGGCCCAGGCTGTCTCCAGGGCCTTGGGGAGAGCGGCTGGCCCAGCATGTGGATGAGCTCAGCCTCCCGCGTCTGGTCCCCAGATGCCCCAACGAGACCTCCTCTGCCTTCTCAGGCGATCTTCCTCTGATCCCCACCCAGCACGCTTGTCCTCAGGAGACAGAGGTCAGCTCGTCCTTGACCCGCAGAGCCCAGGCCATGGAGGACCCAGCCAGGACAGCCAGCGGAGGTCGCCTTGCACGCCTGGGGGTGGGGCCTCCATGGCTGGCTGCAGAGCCGAGCAGGGAGGAGGCCAAGGCCGTGCGTGCAGGGAGGGGCTATGCCATGGCATAGATGGGGGCAAGGCTCACTGTGTGGACCACGATGGAGGTGCCCTTGAGTCGCTGTGGCACTTGTCCACCTTGGGGCTTGTTTGCTGGTGTGGATGGGTAAGGGAGCAAGGGGGCCCTGTCAGTCCAGGGCTCCGCCTGGGCAGTGCTCCACACAGACAGTGCCCAAGGCAGGCGCGGCGTCCACACCGGGGGCGCTTCCTCAGTCCTGCAGAACTGGACACCTCAGCACCCGAGCTGCTGTCACCCAAACCATCTCACCTGAGCCTCCCAGCAGGTGACAAGCGCAGAGCAGGGGGAGTCAGCCCGTCTCTCAGATGAGGCACTGACCCCCAGGGCAAGGTCACAGTCAAGGCAGCCTGGAAGCCAAATCTCTCTCAGGCCCAAGCGACGGGCCCCTGCGGAGCCACCTCCCACCAACCCCAGCGGGCTGTGCCTCTTACACCTACTCTGCGTCCTGGCAGCCTAGACGTCCTGGCACCCTAGACGGCCACCTCCCGGCATTGTCCATCTCTGGCTTTCTGTTTGCTGGGCCTCCAGAGTGCCCTCCATCCACAGGGCATCGGCCCACCTGGGCCCCCTGAAGCGCCTTCCTGTCTCCCCACCTTCCCAGCCCCCTCCCACCGGCTCACTCGGCCAGGCCTGCAGGAATCGCAGGCTCTGTGTCTCCCTCAGACCCATCCAGGCCCCCATGGGCTGACAGCCCCCATCCCCTGCTGGGAAATGAATTCCCCCTCCCCAGCCTTCCTCTTCTTCCCCTTCCCTTTGCTCGGAAAGGCATTCGGCAAGAAAGTGAAAAGAGAGGCTTTCTCTTCTCAGTAACCTGGAGCTGTGTTGGGGGCGGCGCCAGAAACTGCAAAACCATCGCTGTCCTCACGTGTTTCTCTGTGGAGACTGAGGGAACCAGAGCCCTCCAGAGCGGCACAGGAAACCCCATCGGGGATCGGATGGCACCCCTGATGAGCTGGTATTCCCCAGGGAGCACTGAAGAGCTGGAGAACCTGGCGAGGCAGGAAGTAGATCACTCTGACTTTGCTGGGAGTGGCATCTTCACCGTCACAGCCTGGCACCAAGGGGGCACTTGCCGAAAGTCTGAGAGCACGGGGGTGGGCTCTGCCCGGCTTCCTGCCCGGACCTCCCAGGAAGCGGGGAGCCCAAGAGGAGGGGATGGAAAGTGCAGAATGCCAACCTCGGGCCCCTGCTCTCCTCTCCCCAACCTGCCTGTCCCAACAAGGAAGCCTGGTCCACACTCGCACTGGGCCAGCGGGCTATGCCAGGCCTGGCACGTGCTGGGCACTCAAGAAGTGCCCGCTGCATGAAGGTGGGGTGAGCACCATCTCCGAGCAATGCTGTGCCTACAGGCTGCTCAGGGTGGCTCTCTGGACACAGCCCACCGTGACTTCTGCCCCAAATCAAACTGCAGCTGCTGGTGCTGCCGACAGCAGGGAAGCCCTTTGGGACCCAGGAGGAGGCCTGATGGGGACCTGACGTGGCTGAGGCCCAGGCTGAGCTGGAGCCCTAGGTCAGCCCCAGGCACTGCATCACGGGCCACAGCTGGTTGTGGCTCTTCTCTCCACTACCCTGACCCAGCCTCTGGCCCACCCCTTCCACTGCCCAAAAGGGAAAGGCCACAGTCTGGCCCCACAGAGGGGAAGTGCACTTGGTCAGGAGCGTCAGCAAAACCAGAGCCTAAAATGCTGAGCCCCCTGAGCTCCGAACTTAGTGTTCAAAGGCTCACCAAGTCCTGAGGTGTGGCCAGCAGCAGGGAGCCAGCTGGAGGGACCCCGCCCGAGGCAAAGGCCCAGCGCTGTCCTGGGGAGCTACAAGCCAGGGCAAGCATGGCTGAGGGACATGGGCACAGGAGGTCCCAATCCTCACCTTAGCAGGTGCTGGCACTGGGGCCCCAAAGGACTTCCGGGGGAGATGGTGCCCAGGGTGTGGCTGGTGGTTGATCTGGGGTTACTGGTCCCATTTTCAGGTCACTGTAGTGGGGTTACATGGAAGCCCCCCGTTACACTCACCTAGAACCCCCATTCTGTTCCTGGGGGACATGCACATCTGCAGAGGGTTTTCCATGCCTGCCCCACCCAGCTGGCACGCAGGGAGGTAGAAGAAGACAAGGCAGCCTCCCTCCGGTCCCTCAGACTCCGCCGGACCCCAGTGTCAGCAGAGCTGGCCACTGAGTAGTAGCAGTACTAGTACTACATGGGTACGAGGGCGACCCAAAGCCAGGGCAGGGACCCCAGGCCAACCCCACCCCCACGTCCTCTTGTTCAGCTGGACTGGCCAGGTTCTTTCTTCTCCTTGCCATTTCAATCATCTCAGGGCAATTTCCTTTCTCGTCTGAACTCTGATTCCTCCCCAGATGGCTTCCTCCCTCGGTCTCCCTCTAGCAGGTCTGGGCCAAGCCCCGTGGCTAAGGAACATCACAGGCCGTCGCTAGGAAGGGCACCGCGGCGGGTTGGCCGGAAGGCTCTGGCGGCAGCGCGCGTGCTTGGAAAGGGAAGTCCTCCTGCAGAAAGGCCTGGGCTTGGGGCCTGTCCCACCGAACCAGGCTCAGTGGCCACAACTATGCCATGAGCACATTTTTAGACTGTGAGTCAACTGCTAATAGAGTGATTTTTATAATCACCCCAGAAGGAAGGCTGATTTATAGCTCTTCTCGACGGAGCAGAGTCAGCAAGAGGTGGGTCTGAAATAGACTTGGGGTGGGGGGTGGGGGAGGGATCCCTCCTAGACCAGCCACTGGCCAGCATGAAACAAGGCAAAGAAGGCTGCACAAACCTCTCGGCCCCTTGTCCACGGGGAGTCTGGGCTCCCTGAGATGAAGAGCGAGACCAAGTTTGCTGTCCTGTCAATCAGGACACTGAATTAGATCCCCTACAGCTGGCTTATATTACTGTCACTTCAGCATTTAGTTACAAGGGAAAATAAATCAATCACAGAAATCATTTTCTGTGTCTCTATCCTGTGCCAAGCCGTATGGATTTTGTGAGATGAAGAAGACCAACCTTTTGTGCAGGAAGGGGGCCACATGCAGGTAAAAGAAAGTTCCAGATGTAAACAAATAATGGTCCCTGGGTCTCATCTGAGCCTGTCGAGCAGGAACTCAGTGGAGAGCGGTCCCGTCAGACCAGCCTGTTTGTGTGTCAAAGGCTGCAAGGGATGCGTGCACGCCTGGACCGTTCAACCAGCGGCTGACGCAGCGGAGGCTCTGCAGCCTTCGCCCTCTGCCCCCTCCAGGTGGAAGGCCGGCTCCCTCACCTGCGGAGGATGCCAGGTCATGGCAGGGCTTCTGCAGGGCAGCTCCTAGGACCACTGGGGTCTCTACTTGGGAAAAGGGCCATGGGCAGGGAGCCAAGACCCAAGAACTCAGAGACTCAGCCTTTTGCTTCTCCAGGACAGGGGGAGCCACTGCACGGAGGACCCCTTCGATTCCACCCTCACACCCAGTTGACAACCAGCTCTGCCCCGCAGCTGAGGCCCTGGGGAACAGAGCTGCCCCAGCTCTAAACTGAAGGTGGGTGTGATGTCTCCCTCACGGAGGATGTAAAGTGGGGCAGGTGTGAAGAGGCTGAGATATGTAGGTGCTGAAGCACCATCCAGTCCAAGAACAGTAAAGAGCCAGTGTCCACCTGACCCCCTTCCCTCCTGTTCTCATAACACACGTTGCTGGTCAGCCCTCCCTCCTGCCAATTTTTCGCTGCTCCTCGGAGTCCTTCTCAACACAGCCCTCTGGGCCGCCACGTGGAATTGGTGAGGATCGTTTATGAAACAAATTCTCCGTTTCTCTACATTATAAATAAAACTGAAACTCAGAGGGTCAAGGACCTGCCTAAGACCACTCAGAGTTGGGGCAGAGCAGACACGTGGCCGCAGTTGTCCAGAACACCCAGGAGAGGGGGCCGAAGGCAGCGTCTGGGGAGGCGGGGACACCTGAACGACACAGTGCCAGATGGGACAGAGGCCGCAGGGGCATCACTAAGGACACATGTGCTTGTTGAGTGAGTGAAGGATAAACATGAACTCAACGAGACGTGAGGTGGGAGGTGGCACAGGAGCTGAGAAGGTGGAGTGGAAAAACAAATAGAGATGAGAAGCAATGGCCTGCAATGAAGGTTATTGTCATTAGAATGCAAATCTTTTAATGGTGGGAAAAGAATATGCGTTGGCTCAGACACTTGAAATGAATATTCCCATGTAATAACCAGCAAGACCCAAAGGAGGGGATTGGCCGGAAACACCATAGAGGTGTACCTCCGGGAGGCCCCCAGGGAAAGCAAGAGGGTCCCAGGCACAGCCACCACTGCCAGAGAAGACCTTCAGAGAGAGGCCTCCAGCCTCCACCACCCAGCTTCCACCACCCAGCCTTCTCCACCCAGCCTGCAGCTGAAAACAAAACAAGTTGTGCCCTTCAGGAAAGGTGCAGGAGCCCAGTGAAAATGTCACTTTCCCTCAGATGGCTGCCTCGGTGGCTCTGTCTTACTGACCGTGTGTGCCGCATGTTTCCCTTTATTTCAGATGATGTGGGGTGACGGGGCCCTGCCTTCTCCCACAAACCCCCTGCCAGGACTCTGGAGGCAAACTGTCCCCAAAAGAAATGGTATGAGGCACCCTCAGCTCCTCCAGTGACCTGTGCCCTGCTCCCTCCACAACATCCCCACCCCCAGCCTCAGGCTGGCACAGAGGGACAACCACGGCTGGGCAGACTCCCAGACGGATGCTCACGATGTTAGGGGCGGCCTGGCCCTGTGCCCGCCTGAGGGTTCCCGGAATTCCAGCTGCCTGGGAAAGTCGGTGAGAGCCCGAGAAGGTGTTCCGGCACCCTGGATCTCCCAGATCTCCCGCTTCCTGAGGGGCCCAGAGAGAAGAGACTTATGGAAGCATGGATTCTACGGATAGCTGGAGTCAGAGATGGTCTGGGTGCCAGCAACAGAAGGCACTGAAGCTAGAACGGAAACATAACTGGCCACATACGGTAGTCAGGGTGGTTAAGAAGGAGGATTCCTGAGTCGGACATACCTGGGCCCAAACGGCGGCTCTGCCACATCCTAAGTGCGTAGCCTTGGGGAGGGGCCTAACCTACCTCACCTGAGCCTCCTCATCAGGAAAGTGGAGATGACACCTATGAGACGGGGTTGCAGTGAGGGCGAAACACAGTAACACACACGTTTAATCACACACATGCGTATACACACACGCAGGCACGCACACAAGCATGCGCACACTGCTTGGCACAGAAAGTGAGACATACTCAGCGCTGGGCTAGTACATGTTTAAGCTCTGGGGTAAACGAAACACTAGAAAACAGACCCACTTCGTAGCACGCGCCGAGTCGACTTCTCTGGGGCAGATACTCCAAACCCTGGTTCTGCATGTGATGTTCCCGAGCGGGGCTGGGAGGAGGTGAGAGTTACCCGCACGCCACCGGCTGCACTGGTCCCATCACAGGCTGCTCCACCTAGAAGCTGCCGGCCTGACTGGTGACAGAAGGGCCTTTTGACCAGGCTGCCAAGACTCCGGCTTGGAGACAGGCCACTGGAGGGTGAGTGCTATGGTGTGAATGTGTGCGTCCCCCCAGCATTTATATGTTGGAACCTAAGACCCAATGTGATAGTATTAAAGGGCGGGGGCCTTCAGAGGTGATTGAGTTATAAGGGCTGCAGCCCCATGAATGGGATCAGTGTCCTTATAAAAGGGCTCAAGGGACCTAGCTAGACCCCTTTTTGCCTTCCTGCCTTCCGTCACGTGAGGACACAGCAGGTGTCCCCCCCAGAGGATGCAGCATTCAAGGCACTGTCTGGGAGTGAGAAACCAGGCCCTCCCCAGACACCAAACCTTCCTTCGCCTCCTTGATCTTGAACTTCCCAGCCTCCAGTACTGTCAGCAATAATGTCTGCTGCCCCCAGATGACCCAGCCTGAGACGTTTTGTTGCAGTAGCAGACATAGACTGCCAGCCAGGATGGGGCCCCTCTCCGGAACGGCAGACCCCAGTCCCTGACCATCTAATGGCCTCGTGCACCCAGGGGGTAGAATACACCAGTCTAAGAGCCAAGGGAAGGGAGAGGGGAGGTCCCACTCCCCACACTCCCGTGATTGGGTGGGGGAGCTCGTCTTCCTGTCCTCATAACGTCGGGCCCAGTGAGCCCAGGAGTCCAGTTTCTCCGAAGACATTGCTGTCCCCGGAGACACAGGAAGAGTCCCCTCCACTTTCCCTTGACTGCCTCCTGCTCACTGTGGGCTCCTCATGCCAACAGACCAGCAGGGTAAGAAGGAGATGGTTGTCAAAGCGAGAAACTGGCCTCTTAGCGGGAGTCACTGGGCCTGCTCCTCGGGACGGGGTGGGGTGCTGCTGCCACAAAACAGGGGGAGGGAAGAACACAGTTTCAACTCTGCATACACCCCTAAGCATGTGTGAGGGTGAGAGGACAGATGCAATGGCTGGTTGGAGAAGGGCCTGGTGACTGGGGCGCTGACCCGAGGGGCAAGGGTGGGGGTCGCCCAGCTTAAGGCTAGACCAGTAGAGGCGAAAGGCGGGGGTGAAGGGAGTTGAAAACGGGTGGCTGAGGGGAGAAATGACGAGGCTGGCTGCAACGGGGCGAGGGTGGAGGGTGCCGTGGTTTATCCCATAACCTCTTCTGTTACCTTTCCCCAGAAAAACAGATCAGCCAGCGCTCTCACAGGGTAACTGAGTATTCAAGGAAGTGAGGAGGCTGCAGCAGATGCTCTCATGTGCCCAAGATGCCACACTCAAGACCAAGGCTGTCACTCCACGTGGGCCTGGAGCGCTGGCTGCCAACAGATCACAGCAGAGTCTCTGCCAACTGCCCTGCACCCAAGGGAGCTGCACTGTGTGAGGTCACGCCCGCTCCCAGGCCCAGCCACATCGCAGGACCAACCGCATGGGGGTCGGTCCGGAGGCTCAGCCCGCTTACCTCAACGCAGGACAACTCCAAAGGGAATCCCAGCTCCAGAGCCGCCCACGGGATGGGCTGACGCCCGAGTTCACAACCACGTCACCACTCAACTCCTCCCTCCGCCCTGTGCTGCACCCCTCACTCCCTTTTAGGTGTTGGTCCCAAAAGCGTTTCCCCGAAACCACCCATACATAATTCTCTATTTCCAAGGACTCCAGAGAGCCTGTCTTAAGACACTTTGGTTGCAAGACCCCAAACCAACATGAATGGTGCCCCTTCAGGTGTAATGGGAGAGAAGGCCCGTGGTGGAGGCCTGTGGAGGCCAGTTTCCCGCTTCGGCTCCGTCTGTCATAACTGGAAGAAGAGGGTGGTGGCTGCCAGGTGCTTTGCCAGGTCCTGCTTACCACCCTGGGGCATTGGAGGAGTCACCCGTTGCTGCCCATCTCAGCAGACGGGGGCAAGTGACCCCGGAGCATCGCCCCTCGGGGCAGGGCTGTGACTTTTCATTCCACGGAGGCTCAGGCCATTCCCAGCGAGAGGAGGCCATGTCTGCGTGGCACATTCTAACATATGGTGAGTGTGATTGTAATCAGTTGTCCAAAAGCCGTGGGGGTTGACTGTTCATCAACTCCCTTTCAGGGGCTGTTGGAAGAAGTAACTGCACGTCAACTAGCCGCGGAAAAAGGCTGAACTGCTACTCAGCGTGTGTGTGGAATTCTTGACTGGGATTTTCAATATGGTTCAGAGCCAAACTTTTCTTTCTGTCAGAAAACATCTGAGAGTCTGCTGAGAGCCAGTGAGAAAGTAATCCCATGTACACATTCTCGGCAAGCCTCGGGCTGCAACGGCTCTCACATGTGGACTCGGGCCTGCCTGGATGCAGACGGGTTGCAGACGGATCTGCTCAAAGGCGGCTCAGCAGGAGTGAGAAACCCGCCCTTCCTGAGCTTTCTGCAGACCCCCGGGAGCCCACTGAGGAGGCTCAGAGGCTGCTCTGGGATGGGGAGCGGCCAAGGTGGGACGCAGGGCAGTCGGCAGGCTTCCCCGGGCAGCGACCCCAGCACCCCTGCTTCCAGCATCCCCGTCTCAGTCCCCTTCACATGCAGGACTTCCCCCATGTGATTAATGTGACAAAGGGGCCCTGTGGCTAAGGAAACACCAACGCACAGGACAGTCACATAAACGACAGCCACGCTTCGGCAAGGTCCCCATTGGAAATACGGAAGTGAGACGGCGCGTCTGCAGCCACGTGTCCGTCGGGTACCGAACCACCCAGTTCCATGCTGGGACCACATGGATGGGGAGGGGACACCGTGGCCACCTCCCAGGCATTGTTCAGTCATTCTTGTACAGCGTACAATCGTCCGTTTATAGGAAGAATGCTGACCATATATTCTGGTTTTCCATGCACAATACTTCACTAGGAAAGAATGCAGAACTCACCAGAACGAGCACACGCTGCAGTTTTCCCCGTCAACCAAACCTCTTCCCAGTGGTTGGGAAACAGGATGGCGGGGCTCTCCTGCCCTCCCGGAGCCTGGAGAAGGCACAGTTGGCCCTAGCAGGGTCCCAGACAGACAAGGGTCCCAGAGATCGAACCACAGGGTCTTCCTGCCTGAGACAGGGGCATTTGGCAAGGCAGCTGTGAGTCTGGAACCTGTAACCAGGGCACGGCGCCTCGGCACTCCACTCACCCTGCAGAATGAAATCTCAACCCAGGATGGACGGTGGAGGGAGTGCTGCCTCTCACCGGCCAGGGCACAGCCTCACCCAGCCACAAGGCTCCCTGTGTGACACAGGCTGAGCTCTGGGTCACCGGGGGAAGGCACACACACACTTGCAACGTGAGGTTTCCTTGCAACACAAAGTTCAGATTTAGGAGGGGAAAGATGAGTTTCAGATGCTAAAACTAGTCTTTGGGGACTTTTCAAGGAAAAGCGATGGCCTGCCTCTGGGCCGGCCTTTGGGAAAGGTTTTCATTCTCAATTTCCACCCTGACCAATGCTGCGTCGTGCTGTTGATATGTGAAATGTGGCCTGTGATGTCCTGAGGCCTGGAAATCCAGATGTTCCCCAGTTCAGACTTCACAACTCAGGAAAATGAATCTTAGAGAAATACACATTGGAGCTTTTAAGAACTGTTTTTAAGGAAACATGTAACAAAACATGACTCAGTGAACGATCACAAAGTTTGCATCCAGCTGACAGACACCCAGGTGAAGAGGCACAATAGGCCCACCTCCCTGGAGGCCCTCCCACCCTCATTCCTTCCCCCTTCCCCAGAGTGGCCGCCGCCTGCCTGCTCACACTGCCTCCGTCACCAGGATCGTGCCATGGGTGAGTCTGGTGTCCGGCTCCTTTTGCTCCATGTGAGCAGGCTCCCCTCTGTTGCTGGGCCTGGCTCTTCATTCACTCCCATTGCTTATAAGCACATGGATGCTTTTTAAAAGGAGAAAAGAAAATTAGCCTGCTGTTGTTTGAAGGCAACAATCCTGCCTTGTCCAGCTGAGAACATCTGCTAGGAGAGCTTGGGGCTGTGCTGTGCGGGGAACCGTGGGAAGCGGGGTAGGTGGGTGTCTGCCAGGGGAGGGGAACCAGGGATTAGGTCAGACAAGAGGCGGAACAGGGAGACAGGCAGGACCAACACCATCTCAGGGGCTTGGCCAGACCGGCCACTCATCTCTGCCAAGTCAGATGCCTCCAAGGAGCCGAACCCTGGAGAAAGCTGCAGGGCCGGGAGCCTCTGGGACGGGAGGACCCCACCTCCAGGGCAGCCCACTCTGGGGTGGGACAATGGCCTCCTTTGCTGCCCCATGGACGATGAATGGCACCCATGTCTGACTCATGCCACTGGTATTTTCTGGCTGATTCCAGTGAGCCGAAGGAAGGAACCTTAGTTACTAAAGGCTGCTCTCACTGCAAGCCCGCGGCTCCCGGCAGCTGGTGAAAGCGGGCACCGCAGGATAGCGCAGCCCTGCCCCTTGTACTTCTCCGGATTTTACTTTTCTTTTAATACTATGAGGATGAAAGGACGAAAGCTAGTCTAGGATTGAAATCATGGGCCGGGCACAGTGGCTCACACCTGTAATCCCAGCACTTTAGGAGGCCAAGGTGGGCGGATCACCTGAGGTCAGGAGTTTGAAACCAGCCTGGCCAATATGGTGAGACCCCTGTCTCTACTAAAAATACAAAAATTAGCTGGGCATAGTGGCACACGCCTGTAATCCCAGCTATTTGGGAGGCTGAGGCAGGAGAATTGCTTGAACCCAGGAGGTGGAGGTTGCAGTGAGCCGAGATCACACCATTGCACTCTAGCCTGGGTGACAAAGGGAGACCCCGTCTCAAAAAAAAAAAAATGAACAGAAAACATGACACCCCCTCCCGGCACTTCGAACACCCCTACGATATCTGTGTCCCCTGCCCAAGTCCTGTCCTGCACAGACAGGGTGGAGAATCCACATGCGAGGCATGGAGAAGCCACACAGGCTTAGCGAGGAGGGGCAGCCATGCCCACCCCACAGAGGCTACAGGCTCAAAATCCTTCCATGATAAGCAGCTGCTTTCCCACCAAGAAACAAAAGCCTGGAGCATGTGCAAAGGAAGAAGAGAGCTCAGCTGTAAAACGCCAAGAAGTTCAAAATAACTACGGATGTTTAAGAAGAAATGCACAGGCCTACATGAAGAAATGTTAGAAACTCTATTAAGTAACCTAAGACAAAAATGGAAAAAAAGAGGAAATTCCTGGTGCATAGGGGACTCATTAAAGGTAAAACTGGGCCAGGCATGGTGGCTCACACCTGTAATCCCAGCACTTTGGGAGGCCGAGGCAGGCAGATCACTTGAGGTCAGCAGTTCGAAACCAGCCTGGCCAACATGGAAAAACCCCGTCTCTACTAAAAATAAAAATATTAGCCAGGCACGGTGGTGCACACCCGTAGTCCCAGCTACTTGGGAGGCTGAGGCAGGAAGAATCTCTTGAATCCAGGAGGTGGAGGTTGCAGTGAGCCGAGATTGTGCCACTGCATTCCAGCCTGGGCAAAAGAGCGAGACTCTATCTCAAAAAAAAATAAAAAAAAGTAAAACCACCATTTTCTCCTGAAATTATCTACAAGTTCAATTCAATCCTACTAATTAAAATACCTCTAGTAGTATTCTCTGCAGTGCTGGAGGGGGGTACTTAACAGATGATTTTTATTTCAAATAAAATAATTAATTCACAAGGACAGACCAGAAAATTCTGCTCCTGTAATGAAGTTGCCTAAGTAGCCATCTGTGGTATGGAGGCCACCTTGGTACTAGAGCCATTGATGGGACTGAGCAGAGTCCAGAAGTTAGCCCAGAGAGACATGTGGGGTCTTAGATTTTGATAAATTGAAGATAGAAGACAGACTGTCCCATAAAGCGTGGGGAGGCAAATGCCTCATCATTCGGAGAAACAAACCTGAAGGAAGAATTGAATCCTCACCTCTCTCCTTACCCCAAAACAAATTCCAGAAGGAGAGAGTGTAAAACATGAAAAATGACACATAAAAAAGTAGGAAAAGGCCATGTGTGGATTTAAAATACAATCCTGGAGCATGAACGATTCTAGATGGTACCAAAAAAGTGATGTCAAAATGTCTATTGATTGGAGTACATGAAACATGAAGGCTCTGTATAGCACACACACACGTGTATATGCATCTGTATAACACATGTATGCTACATGTATGCATATGTGTATGCATGTATACATACACACACATGTGTAAGCATCTCACATATTATTCAAATACAATGACAACCTGGCCAAAAAGAAAATTTGCTGCAGGATAGACCAAGGCTTCAATTCCATCACATACCAGAGCTTGTGCAAATCAATAGGAAAAACAGACAGTGGACAGGAAGCAGATAATTCAAAGGAAGGGAAAACAACTAGGCTATGTGTATTGAGAGACGCAAACCCAATTGACATGGCTTGGCTGTGTCCCCACCTAAATCTCCCCTCGATATCCCCATGTGTCAAGGTAAAGATAATGCGTCATGGAGGCAGTTTCCCCATACTATTCTTGTAGTAATGAATAAATCTCACAAGATGTGATGGTTTTATAAATGGGAGTTTCCCTGCACAGGCTCTCTCCCTGCCTGCTGCCATGTAAGACATGACTTTGCTCCTCCTTTACCTTCTGCCATGACTGTGAGGCTTCCCCAGCCATGTGGAACTGTGAGTCTATTAAACCTCTTTCCTGTATAAATTACCCAGTCTCGGGCACGTCTTTATTAGCAGTGTGAGAACACACTAATACACCAACTCAAATTATTTTTGACCCATTCTACTGGCAACAGTTAAGAAGTTTTCAATACCTGGCACTGGTGTACAGGAGAAGAGGTGACCCTCATGCTCTGGTGTGATGCCACGGGGGCGCTCGCTGCCAGGCCAGTGTGGTCATAGATTGGTATCTAAACTGCGCATACCGTGCACCCTCAGCATTAGAATCTCTACTGCAGTGGATTTCATCTTTTTACAGAGTCGGCCAAGATGTACCCAGGAGAATGGTCACCACCCCGTTGCTTAAAACATGCGAGGTTGCTCAGACACTTAAGGCTCGAACAGAGAGCAACGCTGCAGGTCCTCTGGGAGCACTAACTTGATCCTCACAGCTGCCTGTGAAGTAGGTACCCTCCTCATCGTCATGACACAGATGAAGAAACAGAGGCACAGAGAGGTTCGATAACTGCCCAAGGTCACACAGCAGTCCCGCCTTCTCGCCAGTCGTGGTGGGGCACAGTGAAGGCGGGGTGTGAGCCTCATGGTACAGGGCCTGGCATGCAGTGGGTGTCCAATCCCTGCCTAGTGCTACTGTCATCACGCTGGACACAGGGTGCTCTGGGTAGTGGTTCATTTCTTTTTTTTTTTTTGAGATGGAGTCTTGCTCTGTCGCCCAGGCTGGAGTGCAGTGGCGCAATCTCGGCTCACTGCAAGCTCCGCCTCCTGGGTTCACGCCATTCTCCTGCCTCAGCCTCTCCGAGTAGCTGGGACTACAGGCGTCCGCCACCACGCCCGGCTAATTTTTTGTATTTTTAGTAGAGACGGGGTTTCACCGTGGTCTCGATCTCCTGACCTCGTGATCCGCCCGCCTCGGCCTCCCAAAGTGCTGGGATTACAAGCGTGAGCCACCGCGCCCGGCCGTGGTTCATTTCTTGAAAGGACTTAGATCTCCCTCCCAAAAAGTTTGAGGTTGATCCTGCTTTGCTAAGCACTCTAACAGCAAATTGTAGGGTGGACCCGACACGGGGTTGCAGTGCTGTAACCACCAGGCGGATCTGATGACTCTGCTGTGTCCTGAGACCGTCGCTGTCCCAGGAGGATGCCACAGGTAGATCCCAGCATCCCGAAAAGGACCATTTATACACGATTGTCCAGTGGCTGTGTGGATTCTGGACGAGAGGCCTTTTCCCCCCCTGCAAAGCCGCAGCCCCTCTGGACCGTTGAGCCTAAGGCTGCGCCAGCCAGGCGGCCTGTGACAAGCGTGACCCTCCTCCCCTGCACGGAACATTGCTCTCCAACGAGGCCACGGGGGCTACAGACTGCACTCGGCCATTTCCAGGAAGTGATTTGAAGCCAGCCGTAAAAGTTGGGAGTGTTCCCCCTCCTCTGGGTTCCGGCTCTGGAACTGGTCCAGACCAGCTCCCCACACCCTGGGTGGAGGCTCAGGGGGATTTTTCCCTCTCGTTGAACCAGAGAATCAATAGGGGGATTGTCCCACAGATGAGAAGGTAGGTCCCAGGGTCGCTGAAACGATGACTCTGGTGCCTCCCCAGGCAGCGTGGAGGTCACTCTGGAGGTCAGGGCCTGGGGAGGTCATGGCCTCAGCCCCCAGCAGCTACAGAGAAGGCAGGAGCAGATGCCTCACACATCCATGGTTTTGGGTTTTCTCACCCAGGAAGTTCCAGGTTCCTTCCTTGGTACAGCCTTGGACCATCCACAGGGCCCTCAAGCGCATGGGAAGGGGCATCTCCAGGGGCCACTCTGGAGGTCTCTGTAGGAGTGTCCAGGCCCAAAGCCTCAGGGCCCTGGAGCTCCGTCTCCTGACAACTGCTTCACCCTTCCTGCTGGTAGGGAAGCACCCGCTGCCAGGTGGGACCCTCCTCTCGGGAGAGACCGACAGCCAACTCCAGCGAGCCAGCAAGTGTGTGTTTGCAGCATGGGGGTGGGAAGGCCGCTCCCTTGATAAGGAAATAATTGTCTGTAGTTTTTCCCGGTGCAGCCAAGACCATCTTGTGCATTGACATTGATCCCCCTCTAGAAACACAACCTCGAGGTCGGTGAGAGATGGCGGGGTAGGAGCATGTCAGCCTTTCAGGGGATGCCTGCACTCGGCCATTCACTCCCCAAGTCACCTTAGAAAGCTCCCTTCCCACCCAGTCCTCAGTTTCCCTAACTGACCAGGTCTCATAGTTCCTTCCAGCTGCACCTTCTGGGCTCCCCCAGGTCTCTTGGGGCATCTCCGTGGGATGTCCAGGTAAGGTGGTCAGAGGACAGCTGGCCACGGCAGGACCATGGGACGACAGTGAAGTTCCCTGTGGGACAGGGAGGAGGTAGGACACGCGAGCAGATGGGCTGGGTAGGGAGGTGGAAGAGGGGGACGTCCATGAAAGGACTGGGAAAGTGTCCGAGGTCGGGGCCTCCCGCGGTCTGGCACACAGTGCTGAAGGGCAGGGGAGGGCACCCAGGCAGCACCCCCCAAGCTGACGCGCCCCCAGGAGAGGTCCCAGAAGAAGCCCAGCACTCCCGGAGGAGGACAGCACACCCCCAGCCCCAGCCTCAGGACCAAGTCCCCAACAACAGTTCCCATCCTTCTCCCTCGGCCACAGCTGGGCAGCAGCTGTTTGTGTCTGAAACCTTCCCCTCTCCCCCCACATCCTTTGCTTAGAGTGCTTTTTGCTCCAGTTGACATTTTGTTCCAAATGGTAAATATTTGATTTCCATCTGCACGCCTCCCATCCAGATGACTTTAACATAATACGGAAAATACCTTTTGCTCCTCTGTTCAGCCCAGGAGTCAAGATGAGCTCTCTGTGCAGCCAGAGGGCACGCTTTTGGCAAAACATCCCGCCTTCATCTGGATCACGATAAGCCCCCAGGGAATGCGCTTCCCCACTCCTGCCCTCCAGGGCCTACTTTTGGGCTTGTGGGATGACATCATTCGGGCAGGGAAGCAGCATCCACATGTGGGTTTTTATTCTAGTCCTGTCTACCCGGTGTTGGCATGCACCTCTGAAACTCCTGAACCAAGTGGAGCACAGTGGACAGGAGTCTGGACAAGGTGGCTGGGCTGCTTTGGGAAAGTCACCTCCCCTCTCTGATCCTCGGTTTTTCCTTCCGTAAACTGGAGGTGAACGCGACAGAGCCCATTCCACAGATTCTTGCAAGGACAGAATAAAATAGTGCTTATGAAATGCTTAGCCCACTGCTAAGGCTGTTACAATAGCAGCCACTATACATACGGAATCTTAGAAATGTACTCCACCCGCTTCAGCTCTGGGGAAGCGGTGCCAAAACCGTGCTGGCTGATTTGCATTTAGCGACTTGGATTACAAATGAAGCAATGGCTGTGGGGCCCGGGAGGGGCCCTGGCACATCAGAGCAACCCCAACACTGCATCAGCACCGCGTGCCCCACATGCATGGAAAGACCAGCCCCTGTGGATGTCCCTGTCCTAGAAGAATGAATCCAGGGACCAAGTGACGGCCTCTCTGTACACCCCAGTGTGGCGCATGCTCACAGCCCTGGTACCCAGAGGCCTTTTGCAGGTTCATTTCCAAATAGAAGGCTCTGCCGAGAGGCGGATTGATGGCAGCAATAGGGTCGGGGAGGGGGCTGCTCCGCACCTCACCCCTGGGCCCACTGGTCCTTTAAGAAAGTTCACACCCGAGAACAGCTGCCTCATAAATTCGGTTTTCATTAATTTCCTGGAAGATGATATTTTAATTTCCACATGGTCAGCCTTGGGAGACCTGCGGAAGGAAGGCTGAGTGCAGAGTGGGTCCTTCGCAGTACCTGGCACCCTTGTTTTTATGGATTCCCACACTTTCTGTTTAATCATCTCCAGCCTACAATTCTGGCACCCAAGGGGACAGGAGCAAACCGATGGAAAAACCCCGATTGCTTTCTCGGAGTGAGAAGCCAGCTTAGAGCAGCTCCAAGAGTCACAAAGGGGGAAGAACTCAGAACCCCACAAAGGACAGCCAGGCCTCTCCAAGGGCTGGACATCGCTTCCCTCCTCTGAACGTCCGTCCCAGGGAGAAGGTCGCTGCAGTCCACGTGGCACAGGGAGGAGAAACCTTCAAATATGCAGCAATAATGCTGTGTTTGGAAGGAGACAGACTCTGCCCAATTCCAAAAGTTCGTAGTTTCTTTTTATTTTTTTCAGGTTTCCACAAAACCTCCAATAAACGATAGGCCAGCAGGGTCATTTTTACTGTGAGGCCCGGGGTGTGGACGGGGATGAGGTCATGCGGCCTGCGCTGCTGGGATCCTGGACACAAAGAGAGCTGCCTGGTGCAGTCCCGCACAAGCAGAGTGCAGAGGCTGCTGCATCTCAGCGGGCATCAGACTGTGGGACCAGCCGGCTGGACAGGGCGACAGAGGTTGAGGGCTCCAAGCTCTTCCTTTACTTTAAGATGTTGCCTCCAGCCAAAGTGCAGGTGGCCCCTAGCTAGCAGCCCAGGGACCTGAGTCTCTCTGGACAGATCGACAGATCATAGGGCCTGGTGGTAAGGTGCACAGACTCCCAGCGAGACCCCAACTGACCGTGTGACCTTGGTGAGGTCACCTATCCTCCCTGCCTCGGTTTCCTCATCTGTAAAGTGAAATTCACAAGACCACTCCCCCTATGGGGTTGCCATACCGATTCAATGAGCTAAACTCTGTAGTGCTCAGAAAGGGTCATGGCATGTGCTAAGTCCTTCCGAGGTGCTGGCAAAATTCAGCAAATGCATCGGAGGCTCAGCCAGGAGGAGAAGAGCGCCCTGGCCCTGTAGGAGACCAGAGCCCCTGCTTATTTCAGACACAAGGAAACTGAGACCCAGGGGCCTTTTGGGCCTGTCCAGTTGCCCAGCTGGTTGGCCTGAGACCTGCTCTATGGACAGGGTGGCCCCCGCTACCCCTGCTCCAGCACGTGCTCTGCTCCTGGAAGATGGGAGTGGGCACAGAGCCCCCAATCAGGGTCCGCCCCTGCCTGGCCCTGCCTGCCCTCCCCGGGCACCCTGATGCTTGGAGCTGTACCGGCCTCTGGGTGCTTTACAGACCCTATGGCCTCCTGGGTCTGCACACCCCAGCTTTGAACCCTGCTCTAAGCAGTGCCTTGACCTGCCCCACCCGGGACAGCCTGGTCCATGTCCCCAGACCCACCCAGCTCTGTAGAGGCCACATTCCAGACTGAGAGGCTGAGCCCTAGCTTCAAGGGCTCGGAGTCAGCTCGTTCAAGCCAGCACCGCCAGCACCCCCTGCTGATCCTGCCCCCGCTGATCCTGGCCCCACCGATTCTGTCCCTGCTGCACCTGTGCCACTCTCATGCTCCAAAATGGCTTGTTTTCTTTGTTCACTTTGGGGTTCTTTGGGGCATTTTTTTAGGTACAAAATATTTCCCAAAAATATAGAGCAGCAGCACTGTCCAGTGGAACTTTCCCAATGATGGGCATGTCCTATATCGGCCCTGTCCAATTCGGTAGCCACTGGCCACTTGAAATGGGGCCATTGTGCCTCTGGACCTGCATTTAAAGTCAATCTTACTTTAATTCACCTCCATTTAAACAGCCAAGTATGGACCGTGGCTTCTACGTTGCACAGCACAGGTTTAGAGAAGGTGACTCAGAATTAACAGATCTCACATTTGTTAAGTTTCTGTGACATTTCCATTTCTCCAGAAGCAGCCCCTGACACAAGGACCCGAGGATGGAGAGAATGCGGGGGTGAGGGGGGCCATCAGGGAGGGGGGTAGCCATCGAGAGGGCACGTGCAGTTCCACAGCCGGGTGTGTGCCTGGAAGAACTGAAGACAGGGACGCCAACAAGTGTGTGTTCACTGAGGTTCCTAGAGCACAATTCACAGAAGCCGAAGGTGGAAGCAGCCCAGATGCCCCTCAGCAGAGGAGGGTCCACACGTGGTGGTCTATCCAGACAACGGGATGTTCCTCAGCCATGCAAGGGGGCAGAGCTCTCACACAGACGACCACACAGCAGAGCCTCAGGAAAGAAGCCAGACCCGAGCCCATATGTCGTGTGATTCATCTCCATGAAATGTCCAGAATGGGCAAATCCTCCGAGACAGAAGGCAGATCTGTGGTCACCAGGGGCTGGGGGCTGAAGGGGGAATAACGGGGATGATGGCAGACCCACGGTCACCAGGGGCTGGGGGCTGGAGGGAGAATAACAGGGATGATGGCAGACCCATGGTCAGCAGGGGCTGGGGGGCTGGAGGGGGAATAACGGGGATGATGGCAGACCCACGGTCACCAGGGGCTGGGGGCTGGAGGGAGAATAACGGGGATGATGGCAGACCCACGGTCACCAGGGGCTGGGGGCTGGAGGGAGAATAACAGGGATGATGGCAGACCCGCGGTCACCAGGGGCTGGGGGCTGGAGGGAGAATAACAGGGATGATGGCAGACCCATGGTCAGCAGGGGCTGGGGGGCTGGAGGGGGAATAACAGGGATGATGGCAGACCCACGGTCACCAGACGCTGGGGGCTGGAGGGAGAATAACGGGGATGATGGCAGACCCGCGGTCACCAGGGGCTGGGGGCTGGAGGGGGAATAACGGGGATGATGGCAGACCCACGGTCACCAGGGGCTGGGGGCTGGAGGGGGAATAACGGGGATGATAGCAGACCCACAGTCACCAGGGGCTGGGGGCTGGAGGGGGAATAACGGAGTGATGGCAGACCCACAGTCACCAGGGGCTGGGGGCTGGAAGGGGATAGCAGGGGTGATAGCAGACCCACGGTCACCAGGGGCAGGGCACTGGAGGGGGAATAACGGGGATGATGGCAGACCTGCGGTCACCAGGGGCAGGGGGCTGGAGAGGGAATAACGGGGGTGATGGCAGACCCGCGGTCACTAGGGTCTGGGGGCTGGAGGGGGATAGCAGGGGTGATGGCAGATCCACAGTCACCAGGGGCTGGGGGCTGGAGGGGGGATGATGGGACATGGTACAAGGTTCTCTTTGGAGTAATGCAAATGTTTTGGAACTGGACAGAGGTGGTGGCTGCCTCACATCATGAATGTACTAAATTCCATTGAACTGCTTACTTTAAAATGGTTATCTTTACATTACGTGAAGCCAGTTCCCAGGGAGGGTGATGGGGAACCCTACGGTGATGCTCTGGAAAAAGGGCCCAGAATTCCCCTCCCTCTCAGGGGTAGGGAGTTGGGGTACGTATTCACCAATGTCCACCTCCAGCCCCATCATGATGGTGAGGTGTGCCAGGGACACAGAGATGCAGCCACTGGGGGCCGGGCTGTTGGAGGTGATCCCTGACGGGGGTGGGTGCAGAAACTGCTACCCCTGTTTCTTAATGCAACAGTGATAATAAAGCTGTCCAGCCCCGAAGACGTGCCTCTGTATGCCTCCCCTATCCCATCTGCCCTCCCCAGAGACCCCCATTCTCCTGGGTGCATGTTTGTCATTCATCTGTGCGGTAGATAGAATGGTGGCCTCTAAAGGTGTCCCAGTTCTTGGAGCTGGGAATATGTCACCTGATTTTGCAGATGTAGTGGAGCAGTGAGTCCGGTGTAATTAATCGGGTCCTTACAACAGGGAGGCAGGGGTGTCAGAGTCAGAGAGAGAAGACATGAGGATGGAGACCGAGGTCGGGGAGAGAAGATGCTGCTGGCCTTGACGACAAAGGGTGGGGCCAAGAGGCAAGGACCGCAGGTGGCCCCTAGGTGCTGGAGGGGACTGCTGTCCAGAGCCCTGCCCACACCTGGATTCTAGACCAGTGAGACCAATGCTGGACTTCCGACTTCTAGAGCCATAAGATAATCAATATGTGTTGTTTTAAACTACATGTTTTAAATTTACAGCGATTTGTTACAGTAGCAGTAGGTATGGCATTTGTGAAGTGTATGAAATTGAATATACATATATATCTTTCCCTGACTTTTCTCCCTCAATTATATTTGATATTCATCCATGGGAAGGTGCGCCTGGGGGCACACGGAGCCATTATCCGTGCATCTAACTGCCGTGTAATATTCTACCGTGTGGATACAGCCCCATTCCTTTGTCCAGCCACCTGTTGATGAGCCTCTGAGCTGTGTCCACTTTCTTGGCTTTATAAGCCGTATTCTTATAAACATTCTCTTCTGTCTTCCTGTTATATAAACAAGGGTTTCTCTGGACTACCATGTTCTGTTATTTGTTTATTCAGCAAATAGTTCTTGTGCATCTGTGCTCTATGCTGAGTGCAAGCTGAGGCTCCACACAGCTGGGATCCACCACCCACACACACCTGGGCACCATCAGGCTCTTTGCGGGTCCCTCAAGTCCCCTTACCTGGCCCTACATGAGCAGGAAGCTCTTCCATCCCCACAAACATGGAGAGGAAGCACCATTTACACGGTCATCACATGAAGCTAAGAATATCCCATTCACAGGTGGGCAGCTGAAGTCACCTGCCCAGGTAAGCCCGAGGTGGGGCTGAGCCACGACCTCATTCTTCCCAGACTGCGGAGCCTTCACTGCTCCTCTGCCAAGCGAGCGTCCTCATCTTCCTGGGGCTGTCCCCAGCACCTAGCTGTCAGTTTGATTCCCTTTTATAGACGAGAGAGCCCTCGGGGAAGCCGGTCTTTTCTCCACTCAGGCCCGAGGCCAGGAGCTCCACGCTTCCAACGTGCTTAGAATATGTGAGCAACTATTGAAACAGTGAGGCCATTCTTTCCCATGTCCGAAATATCCCTACTGACCTCTGCATCCCGCTGGGCATTCGGCCTCGAAGGCACATCCAGCCCAGAGCACACGGGGGCTGGTGGCTGATTTCAACAGGAAATGGGGGACTCGTTCCAGCCCAGATGATTGAGGGACTGCTGATTTACAAAGGGAGTGTTTGCAATACTGTGGGCGAAGGGAGCCCCAGGAGAGTGCAGTCACGGGGCTCTCACGGCAGGCCCGGGGAGGAGGGAGGCAGCACTTCCGATCCCCATGGAGACACACCTTGGGAGAGCTGCCACCTCCATGCAGCTGCACGGCCACCCTGAGACAACCTCACAGGGAGGGCCCTGGGAACGCCCACCCTGCCTTCCCTCCTGTCACCCCGCCCGCCGGCTGAGCCCAACCTGGAATCGGAAGGGAAGGGGGCATTTGGCACTGTCTACCCCGGACCACGTCCGGTTACAGAGCAGAGCCGAGAAAGGTGGAGGGTGGGTATGGAGGGGCCAAACAGACCCACCAGCAAATGCAACATGTTCCATTGGAAACACTGCAGTGGCTCCTCAAAAAGCTAAACATAGAATTACCAGGTAACCCAGCAATGATACTCCCAGACATAGTCCCAATGGAATTGAAAACTGGGACTCGGGTGAATCCACACACACAGGTTCCCGGCAGCCCTATTTCCAATCCCAAAAATGCACCAACCACCCACGTGGCCATCCGACAGGCGAATGGATAAACAAACTGTGGTCTTTCCATACAGTGGAATATTATGTGGTCATAAAAAGGAATAGGGTTCCATATAATGGAATATTATGTGGTCATAAAAAGGAATGGGGTTCTGATTCCTGCTACAACATGTATAAGCTGATGAAAAACATCACACCACACACTGTGTAATTCTATTTCTTTTTTTGCGGAGCAGGGAGCAGGGATGAAGTCTCACTCTGTTGCCCAGGCTGGAGTGCAGTGGTACAATTTCTGCTCAAGGCAACCTCCGCCTCCTGGATTCAAGCCATTCTCATGCCTTAGCCTCCCAAGTAGCAGAGTTACAGGCACACACCACCATGCCCGGCTAATTTTTATATTTTTTAGTAGAGATGGGGTTTCACCATGTTGCCCAGGCTGGTCTCAAACTCCTGACCTCAAGTGATCCGCCTGCCTCAGCCTCCCAAAGTGCTGGGATTACTAGTGTGAGCCACTGCATCCAGCCTATAATTCTATTTCTATGGAATATCTAAAATAGGCAAATTCACAGAGACAGAAAGTAGACTAGAGGTTACCAGGGTTGGAAGAGGGAAGAATGGGGAGTTAACTGCCTAGTGGGTGCAGTTTCTCTTTGGGTTCATGACATTTGGAAAACAGATAGTGGTGGTTACACATTGCCAATGTAATTAATGCCACTGAATTATACACTTAAGATGGTTGAAATGGCAAAGGTTATTTAGGGTTTTTGTTGTTGTTGTTGTTGTTGCTTGAGGTAGGGTCTCACTCCGCCACCCAGGCTGGATACAGTGGTGCAATCGCAGCTCACTGCAGCTTCAATGTCCTGGGCTCCAGCAATCCTCCTGCCTCAGCCTCCCTAGTAGCTGGGAATACAGGCCTGTGCCACCACACCCAGCTAATTTTTTAATTTTTTTGTAGAGACAGGGTCTCACTATGTTGCCCAGGCTGGTCTCAAACTCCTGGAATGCTTAAGCAATCTTCCTGCTTTTGCCTCCAAAAGCATTGGGATAACAGGTGTAAGCCACGGCCCCGGCCACAAATTGTATGTTTTATATATTTTACCACAATTTTAAAAAATAATAACAGACCAAAAAACATTGAATCGTACATTTTAAATGGGTGAGTTGTTTGGTATATAAAATATATTTCAATAAAGCCATTTTAAAAAAAGAAAAAAAAAACACCCAATACATTCCACCCCTTTTGCCCCTCAACATCCATGTACTCCTGTCCTTCATCTGGCTCAAAACTTGCTGTCCTCCACGTGCTACCATGTCATCATGGGTGGTGTCGGGACACGGCTCCTCGTGAGATGTGACAGATCAGCTGCCACCAAGGATCTTTGCATAAGCGGAGTGGAAAGAGCAGAGGCGGGAAGGAAATAACAGCAGCAGAGCTGCCACCATCCTGCTTCCAGAGCTGGCCTCACACCCAGGTCAGCACTCCCGGCTCCTTTCTCCCAACACAGGTTCTGCGTTCCTCTTGTCCTCTGCCATGGCCTCGGCTGGCAGGGTGACCCAAGGCTCCACCGTAACAGACCTGGGTCCTGCCTTGATTCTCTTTCCTTACGAGAAACTTCTTCCAAAAACAGCACATACCTGGGTTTCATATGTTTTTCCAGCCTGTCAATTTCATTCTGTTTTTCCCCTCTGCTGTTTGGCAGTAAACCGTTTTATTTCAGTTTATGTTTAGCCGTTGTCTGCACCATTTTGACATGCATACCTAAGCCTGAAATTGATTTCTCTCTCTTTCTCTTAAACAGTACAAGGAACCCAAGACACTTTAACTGCCACCAAATCCTCTCACCTCCTGTTAGCTGCGGCTGATATTTTAGTTCTTTTTTTTTTAATCTTTCAAACTGGATATTATTTAATGCAGTCAAAGTAGACAAGGCTGATGTGTGGCCAGGCCTCCTCTTTATACCATTTCTTGAGCACCCTCTGGTGTCAGTGGACTTTTGCTTCCAACAGCAGCAATTCTAGGTCTTTGTATTTATTTATATTTTTATTTTTTGCCCTTAGGATATTGCAGCCCATTTTTTCTCATAGGTTGGAAGAATCAGAGGGAACGGTGGCTGCCCTCCACCGACTCCTGACCAGGCCTGAGGGTGGGAATCATAAAGACCCAGCCCCTCCCCAGAGTGGGGTAACAGCCAGGCCGAAGCCCTACTCTTCACTCTTCAGGCTTTGCTGAGAGCCTCCCCCTTGGCCAACTTCCTTTCTGTTCTACTCCCTGCTCCCCTGCTGACTGCCCAAGAGTACTTACTCAGTCGGCCTTGGATGAATGTGTGAGTAAATCTAAACGATTCGTTCTCATGTCACTCCTTCTGGCATCTCATTCTCCCTTCTGGAATCATTTTCTTTCCTCTTGATTTATGTTATTTACAAGTTGTTTTAGAGTGGGTCTGTGAGGAAGATCTAGCTCAGCTTTAGTTTGTCTGAAATTTTCCTTATCCACCATGATTTCAATGACATTTATCTGGTACAGAATTGAAGTTAACAGTTCTTTTGGAGCACTTTGAAGATATTTTCTAATTGTTTGGGGCTTTTTGTTTGGGGCTTTTGTTGTTATTGTTGGAAATTGGCTGGCAGCCTAGATGCTCTCTGATAGGGAATCTGTCTTTTGTATGGTTGCTTACAGGATCTTCTCTTCACTTTTAGCACATATTTACTCTATGTCTAAATGTCACATAGTAAATACCCAGTTTGCCTTGATGGGGCTTCTTGAATCTGAGGATGCATGTCTTTCATCAGTTACAGAAAACTCTCAGCTACCATTGCTTTAATTACTGCTGTATCCATCTTCCCCCTTCTCTCTTTCTGTGGTAGCTGGCCTCCATGATGGTGGGCCCCTCACAACAGAATCAGAGCTGACCTGCATGACCAACACAGTGTGGCAGGAGTGACTGTGTGACATCCAAGACTGGATCTGAAAAGCCCTTGCAGCTTCCCCCACACACAAACACACCCACTTGAATCTCTCACTTTAAGGAAGTTGGGCACCATGCCTCCCTGCCACTCTGAGGACACCCAAGCAGCCCATGGAGAGGCCCAGGTGGAAAGGAATTAAGAGCCCTGGCAAGCAACCTACACCAATTTTCCTGCCATGTGAGTGGATCCTCAGCCCCAGTTGAGCTTTCAGATAATGGCAGCCCCAGCCATCAACTACCTTTGACCTTATGAGACCCCAAGCACAGCCCAACCGAGATTCTCAGTTCCTTACGCACAGAAGGAGTGAGAAATGAGAAGTGATTGCTGTTGTTTTGAACCTTAACTTTGGAGGTAATTTGTTATGCTGCAATAAATAAGACATCTTCTGAAATGTCTCTCAGTCCCTCTTCTATACTTTCTGTGCTGTCTCTCTCCACTATTTTCTGAATAATTTTTGGCTATATCTTCTAGTTCACTAATTCCCCCTCAGTGGTATCTAATCTTCTTTTAAGCCCATCCAATAAGTTTTCAATTGAATGCTTATATTTTCTATTTCTAAAGGCCTATTTGGATTATTTTTGAAAAAATTACTCATGACTGTTGATATTTTCTCATGTTTGATTTCTTTATTTCTTTAAACACACTTATCAGTGTGTTTTATATCTGATACTATCAATATCTGAAATCCATAAGGCTTGAGCACTGCTGTTGTTTTCTCTGCTGACTTGTGCCTGAGGTGGTTTGCCTCCATCCATGGTCTCTAATTTTGGATTGTGAGTTAATTTTTGGCTGGTATTAATCTTGGGGAAAACAGAGGGAACTGTATAGCGTGCATCTGCACTTGTATGCATCTGCAATCATCTTAAACATTTTTAACTTCATCCCCAAGTTAAGAGTTTCATAAACTATATAGTTGGTACAAATTTGAACACTGAACTCATATGAGAGAAGATGTATGATTATGAATTCTCAGAGACAGAGCAAAAAGTTTAAAAAAATAACAAAAAGAGGTCACAGCCAGGTTCTGCAGCCCATTCCTGTAATCCTAGCTTATTGGGTGGCTAAGGTGGGAAAGTCACTTGAGCCCAGGAATTTCAGACCAGCCTGGGCAATACAATAAGACCCTGTCCCAAAAATAAAGTAGATCAGCACAATGACAAAAACTAGAGAGAGAAAAACTGGACTGCATCAAAATTTAAAACTCCATGCTGTAAATAATAATGTCAAGAAATTGAAAAGATAACCCATAAAATAGGAGAAAATCATTGCAAATGACATTCCTGATTAGCGACTTGTATATTCAAAATATATAAAGAACTCTTCAACCACAACAATAAAAAGACAAATAATGTAATTTTTAAAAGGGAAAAAGATCTGAATAGACATTTCTCCAAAGGAGATTTGCAAATGGCCAGCAAGCACATGAAAAGATGCTCAACATCATTCACTGTCAGGGAAATACAAATCAAAACAACAATGAGATACCTCTTCACACCCACTGGGATGGCTGTTATGGAAAAGACAGATGATAACCAGTGTTGGTGAGCGGGTAAAGGAATCAGAACTTGTATAGACTGCTGGAGGGAATGTAAAATAACGCAGCCACTGTGAGAGAACAGTCTGGCAGTTCCTCATATATTAAACATAGAGTTAACACATAATCAAGAAATTCAACTTCTGAAATGAAAACGTCTATTCACACAAAAATTTGCACATGGGTGTTCATGGAAGCATTATTTGTAGCTGCCAAGAAGTGAAAATAACCCCCACATTCACCAATTGATGAATGGATAAATAAAATGTATTACACCCATACAACAGAGTATTAGCCATCAAAAGGCCCAGAGTACTGATTCATGCTACAGCAAGAATGAACCCTGAGAGCATGACACTGAGTGAAAGCAGACAGACACAAAAGGCCACATACTGCCTGATTCCCATTATATGAAATGCCCAGAATTGGCAAATCCATGGAGACCAAAAGTAGATTCGTGACTGCTGAGGGAAGGAGTTGGGAGAATGTGAATGGGGTTTCCTTTCGAAGGGATGAAGATGTTCTAAGATATATTGAGGTGCTGGTTGCACAACCTTGTGAATATGCTAAAAACCACTGACTGAGGACAACACCTTAAGTGGGTGGATTGCCTGGGATGTGAATTGTATCTCAACAAAACTGTCCCAGAAAACAGACCACTCTTTCCCCAGGGGTGTCACCCTTCCAGAGGTCCAACCTCCTCTTTCATCTGAGCCCTGACTCTCCACGCACTACTGGCCCCAGCCCTTGCCCCCGTCTCTAATTCTAGGAGCTGGTTTTGGCAAAGATCCCAAGGAGTCCCGAGGGCTCATGGGTCACGCCGTGCTTGGTTTTCAATGCCTGCTTCCTCACCCTCCCTCTCAGAAAGCTTATTTTCTTCTGTAATCATTTATGACTTTGAGGGGATGTTTGTTGCAATTTGTCCAGACCTTCTAGGTGTTTGGGCGATTTTCACTAGAGCCTCATCATAGGACAAAGGCTTTGACATGGACAGAGGAGGGCTCAAATCCCAGCTCCACCATGCAGCAGTGTGAAGCCATCAGTGAGTTATTCAACCTCTCTGGACATCTCTTCCTTATGCACAGAATGGGGACGCTTCCTCCTAAGATGATTGACGAATGGATAAATAAAATGTATTCCACCCATTTGATGGAGTATTACTCAGCCATGAAGAGGAATGGAGCTCCAATTCATGCTTCAATAAGAATGACATGGAAAACATGATGCCAGGTGAGGAGGCACATGTATCCACTCATCAGTTGCTCCTTCCTCACAAGCTAGATGCCTACGTGAAGCCTCCTGCACTTGCTGGTGGTTCCTCCTATCCCCAAGGGAAGTCCCCAAACCCTGCTCCCAATAAACCTTGGTCTTCTGAGACCTTCTGCAATGCATCTCTGCACACGGCCCTTTCCCCACGGGGCCTGCCCATGGGAGATGCTCCTTTTTTTTTTTTTTTTTTTTTTGAGACGGAGTCTCACACTGTCGCCCAGGCTGGAGTGCAGTGGCGCAATCTCGGCTCACTGCAAGCTCCGCCTCCCGGGTTCACGCCATTCTCCTGCCTCAGCCTCCCAAGTAGCTGGGACTACAGGCACCCGCCACCACACCCGGCTAATTTTTTGTATTTTTAGTAGAGATGGGGTTTCACCGTGTTAGCCAGGATGGTCTCCATCTCCTGACCTCGTGATCTGCCTGCCTCGGCCTCCCAAAGTGCTGGGATTACAGGCAGCTCCAATTCTCAAGCTGGGCTTCCCGGATGTTCTTCCCCTGAGCAGCTCAGCCCCTCCCTCCCAGAGAGCCCAGTAGCCTCCAGCCCTCAACACCCTTCCTGCACACACAGACCTTCCCTGGCTCCAGAAAGCTTCGGGAACCTCTGCTGCTGCCATCTGATGTCCCCTCTCCATCGCCCTGGGCCTTCCACTCAGTGACTCACCTCCTGGCACGGCTGGACATTCCACTCCATTGTCCCAGTTCCACCACCGGACCACCAGGTCTCTCTTCTTAGCTTGTTCCTAGTGCCTGTCTGGGCCATGCGTGGTCCCAAAGCCCCCTTCCCCACGAGGTTGTGTGAAATCTCTTGGAGACGCACTGCCTGAAAACGGACTTCCACCTGGAGGAACTCACATTGCTGTCCCCGTGAAGAGGGACAAGTGTACGGGGGCTCCCCACAGTGGGGGCTCCCTGAGGGTGGGACTGTTTTGGTTTCATCATCAGTGTCGTGTCTCCAGCACAGGGCCTGGCACGTAGCAGCTCAATTTATCTTTTCAGAATGACGGCAAATGGACAGTTTTCTTCTCCCTTTGGCTGCAGGCAGAAGAGGGGGCCACGAGCCACAGCTCCACCCCGCCAGCTGGGAGGACTTGGGCCCGGCCCTCTCTTCTCCTTCCCCCCGCTCTAGTTGGAATTTTCCCCAGCCCAGAGTTGTTTTCTTGTTTTGTTTTGGTTTGGTTTTGCTTTTTTTTAATTATTGCAGAATACACGTAACATAAAATGTACCATTTTAACCACTTTGCTCCGTGCAGTTTGGGGGCATTTAGTAGATTCCCAAGGTTGTGTAACCATCTCCAGGCTCCAGTTCCCAAGCATCTGGCTCAGAGTTTTCCTAGCGTCTTCTCACTTTAATTCTTCACTGTACAGTTTCCCGAGAACCACCTCACATCCTCATGGAGTGAGACAAGATTTCCACCAATGAATCACTGAGTTTAAAGCATTAAAGTTGGGCTCCTTCAAACCTGTGGCACTCCTGAAAATTCACAGTGATACAGGGTGGGTCGAGGGTTCCTAGGGCAGCCTCGACCCCTCGCACTGTCTTTCTGAATTCTGGCAGCCTAGGAACTCCTTCCATAGACACCACCAAACCCTGGAGGCTCCTGTTCTCCGGAGACCCTCAGCGGGGGCGGCATGCCCGAGAGATGCTTCAGCCTACAGATCCTCATTTCCTCGGGCAGCACACAGCTCTGTGCCCGGGGCTCTGCGCCCTGGTTCTGTGGTTACAAACGATGGGTGCTCAGAAGAGCCACCAGGAGCCTGCCTCCCTGGAAAGGTCTCGGGCCAGGGCTGATCCAAAGGAACCCTTGGGGGGCTCCAACGGCAGCTGTCTGAAGGGCAGCAGCTCCCATCTTCCTGCCGTGCCCGGACAGTCGCCTTTCTCCGCTCTTGTCCTCCTCCTGGCGGTGCCTTTGCCAAACCCTGAGTGGAAACATCTGGGCCACTCCGGCTGGCTCTCAGGGCTGGGATTCGAACACGGTGATTTCATCCTCAGCCGCAGTGCAGGCTGCCGCCGGTCAGCACGCTAGACTTGGGCTGCTGTTCTCTGCACCATCCAGCAGTGCTTGGACTCGTGGTGGCTCCCAGGAACAGGAGGAAGAGGAGGTCAGTGAACGGGTGAAATCTCGGTGGCGAAGAGGCACTGCACCCTGCCGCCCACTGGTGCTTTGTTTTAACTGTGACCTGATTGTCAGTGCCCGGGAGGCTGGGCTCCATCAGGCCTAGGGGAGCACACGGCCAAGAGAAAACCCCAGGCCACTGCCTCCCCACCAGACCAGGTCCCCGACCAGGCACAGCATCTCCAGGCCGGGAGGCCACATAGGCCAGAAGACCCTGGGCATTGCCTGTCTACTGCCCAGTGAAGATCCTCGGTCAAGGAAGGGAAAGAGGTCACCGTGTGAACCCCCAGCATGGGGCGGGGCCGGGCTGCACGAGGGCATTGGGCCCTACTGACCCCGTCACACCTAGCAGAGCTGCGGCAGACCGGGCAGCTGGGGTTCTGATCTGACGGCAACTTCGGGCTCCTCAGCTGCAAGCTGGGAACATCGGGTCCCCTCTCTCTGGGATCATGTGAGGTGGGAATGTTTGGCATTTGGGGCTTTCGCAGGTCCAGCAGCCCAGGGAAGTGTCACCAGGCAAGAGGGTTGTTGGCTGGAAGTGGGCATGAGCTCACTGTGCACACTTGGGCCTCCTGAGCCGCACTTGTGGCCTCAAGGGGGGGCGCCGTGGGCAAGGCTGGGCCTGTGCCACTGGTCCTAAGGCAGCAGGAGCCAGGGCGGGTTTGCTGAAGGAACCCACCGGCCTTAGCAATGCCCCTCGCAGGAGGTAATGTGGCCTCAGCAGCAGGACTATGCAGGGAGCACTCTTCTCTGAAAGGCTGACCTGACCCTGAACCAGCCTTTGGGGGTGCCACCCAGGGGAAGAGGGACCCCGCAACAGGACGGGCTGCCAGGCACTGGGTCCACAAAGTCAGCGTCGTGGGGAAATAGAAGATGGGCATGTCCTGGCATAAAGAGATTCCAAGACTGAGCCAGACACACCAGGTGCAATCACGCACTACTTCAAAAATAAGCATAAGGGACCGTTTTGAACAATTAGGAAATTCGCATGTGGACCGGATCCCAGGGGATGGGACGGGATGGTCAGGTGAACAATTAGGAAATTCACTTATGGACTGGATCCCAGGCAATGGGAGGGGATGGGAGGGGATGATCAGGTGTCTCGGGTGCCGATGCTGTGGTTCTGAAGGGAACTGTCCTTATTCTCAGGAGAGGGATGTCTGCCTGTTTGGAGGTCAAGTTTCAGGAGGCCTGCAGCTTCCTTCCAAGTGGTTATTAGACCAGAAAGGAGGCAGGAGGAGGAGGAAGACACGAAAAGAGGAAAAGAAAGGAGGAGAGAGGAGGAGACACAGAGACGTCAGTCACAAAGCCAGTCCGACTGGGAGTCTGGGGACGTGAAGTAGAGGGACAATTTACATACTGTCTGGACAGGGTTAGGGACTCGAGATGAACAGTATGCCCACAGAGCTAGTGGCAGTGGGAGCCATTACTCCCACTCACTGGTCTGAAAAAGGAACGGGGAAGATTCTGGGCTCTGAGAGAGCAGTTCTAGGCAGAGTCCTTTGAGAGGAGCTGCAGCCTCCAGCCGAGGTGCCACATCCCTGGCCGTGCTGCAGAGAGGGAGCCGGGAGGAAACATGAGTGCATTGTTGAATCCAGGTGGTGGCTGTATGGGTAATCATGTTCTATTATTTCATTCTTTGCTTGAAATGTTGAATGCTTGAAAACTTTCATAATAAAAAAAAATGAGGCCGGGCATGGTGGCATGCACCCGTAATCCCAGCTTTTCGGGAGGCTGAGAAGGAAGGATCGTTTGACCCCAGGAGTGAGCTGTGATTGCACCACTGCACTCTAGCCTGGATGTCAGGGCAAGACCTTTTCTCATTAAAACAAAAAATGAGGAAGGGGTGAGGAAGCAGCCCAGAAAGAAAAGAGGTGAAAGCAGATCCCAAAAAGAGCTTCTGGAGCAGTGGCCCCCAGGCAGAGACAGAGAGACAGCCACTCCCCTAGGGAGGATGGCGCAGGCTTCCAGCTCTGGGAGCGCTGTGTACCCCCACATGGGGCCTCCCAGGAGCCTGGGGCCTTTGCAGGCAGGCCAAGGGCTGGCTCCCCCAGGGATCAGAGCTGGCATGTGTCTGGGGCACCCAAAAGTAGGTAAAATATGAATAAAAGGGGCTTCTGGGGAATAAACGGAGACAAAACCAAGCTGTCTTGGACAAGTTGGAGTGTATTTCACAGTTCAGCACTGTCTCACTGGGACTCCATGGGCGTCAGGGGTGCTCCGTGCTTGGCCTCCTAAGCAGCCTCTGCCAGGCCCAGAGACTCAGCAGACGCTGAGCACAGACCCGCTCAGGCACAGTTCCCAGTAGGTCGGAGGCACCAGCCCTGTGGCCGTCACACAAACACAAGGACAAGAAAACCCAGGGCCTAGACAGAGGTGGAGACCTGGTCACTCTAGCGAGGCCCAGCCACGTCAGCCCCTACAGGAAGCCCTGGGGCTCTGGTTCGTGTCTTGGTTGCTCAGCAACCAAGATGTCGTGCCCTCATCGGCACATTGAGGGGACACAGCCCCCGAGCCTGGGGAAGTGGGAGCAGAAAGAAAGAAGGGGCCCGGGGATGAACCAGCGAGAAGCCAGGGCACCCCAGGGCGCCCCCACCTGCGGAGAGCCTCCTTTCTAACAGGGACAAATGGCAGCTCTGCCTCGTGTCTCTTGTAGGAAATTTGGGGGGGACAAGTGTCCATGCAGAGGCACTTGGTGAGCCATCCTCAGAGCAGGGAAGCTCCCGCACCTCACGGGCTCTGGTTTCAGGGGACGGCCCATCCTCCACTCTGATAAAGGAAACCTGGGGGTTGCTGTCTCTGGCCCCACCCCTCCAGCAGGGGCCCCCAGTCTGAGCAGGACATTCTTGGAAGTCCTCTGGCCTCTGGGGTTATAGCAGGTGCTGTTTCTGCATTGGCTGGAAAAACCAAATGCTACCATCCCTGGACTCCTGGCACTGCCCCAACTCCCCTGGCCCCCAGAAGCTAAGAGCCCAGCCCTGAGGAACCCCTACTAGCCCTTAGAGCTGGAGGTTTCCAGCCAAAAGGAGCAGGGAGCCTGGGCCTGGGACAAGGGGGCTAAGGTCCAGCCCCAGCCTGTCCTACCCCCACTGTGGGATCTGGGCAGGTTAGCTCACCTCTCCAGGCCTGGCTCTTCCATATTTAAAATGGTTAAAAAAAAAAAAAAAAAGGACCTGTCTCCACAGTATAATAATATTTTCTATGAGTCCGGACTTTATTTTTTGACACACTGAACCCCCCATCCTCCTTGGGTGGGGCACAGCAAGGGGACGCAAACAAACCACCAGATCAGGGCTAGATGGGTGCTGTGTCCATGCATGGTGGTTGGTGCAGTTTTGCCCGCGTGCCGAGCCATGCTTTGTTGCTGGTGACGGTACTCTGAACAGATCATGACATGACATGCATGCCCTGCAAAGGAGATGGATGACCATTTGTTATGCCCGCCCTGCCTGTCGAACTCACCCAGATCTCTCAAGGAGATTCATGCACCTGTGTGGAGAAAGTTCTTCAAGGATGTTCACCAAAAAGTAGAGAGAAGTTGCCATAGCATATTTGGATGCGAGAGGATTTTCATGTTTTTAAGCTCTACCTTTTAGTATTATGAGAATTTTCCACAATTAGTGTCAACTTTGGACTTCTCCCAAATTTTATCTTCATAAATAAAAAAAGTATCTGATGGCACCCAAGCACCTTTCCATCTCCAGGGTCTGTGTCCCGAGAAAGGAGGGTTTCCTATAAATGACAGACAGTGGATGATGTGGTGTCCAGCACACAGCTCCTTGCAGGGAAAGGGGCACCATATGGGTAGCATGGCTTTCTTCAATGACAAATGAGCAAAGCTGACCACAGACTGAGACAGACCTCACCTAAATCAAGAAGGAAAGAAACATAAGGGGGACATTTTACTCTGTCTGGAGAAAAGAAGGCATATCTCCTTCTCTATTAATAGTTAAAACATGAAAAAGACACTTTCAACAAAGCCAGGCCAGTGGGAAGGCAGAGGCGCGATCACCCGGGCTGGTGGCACGCAGGACGACTTGGCCTCTGAGCACGTTTGTGAGTCTGTCGAGAGCCGAGCAGATGAACGGAGGGCTAGAACGGATCCAATTCAGTGACACCCCTGAGGTCCAGGGAGACACCTTAACAGGCCAACAAAGGCTCAACCTATTCTAAGGAAAAAAATAGTAAGTATTTTTAGTGGGTGGGAAAGCTCTATGTAGAAAGATGTTATTTGCAGTACTCATTAGGACAGGAAAAAATCAAAATACCTAAATGTTCAGCAGTAGGGAATAGTCAGTCTGAAATGTCTGCCCAATGCCATAGCCCACAGATATTTAACATATCTTGACAGACTGTGTCTGCTGTCTGTCATGTATAGGAAAACCAGCCAACTCCCCAAGGGGCTGGCCAATAGAATCATATCGACTAAAGACCAGGACAGCAGACAAATGGTGTGGCCACCATGACCACCACAGTATGACACATGCAGGGAAAATGCCTGGAAGAGGGCAGAACAAATGCACACGGCAGTTATTTTAGGGATAAAAATACACATACGTAAACGAGCACACGGAGCAGCCAGGTGGGTGTGGAAGGGTGATAGGGACACAGAGCCTGGCCATGGTGTCGCTTCCAACCTGACAGGTGAGGTGTGAGAGTCAGTCCAAGACACTGGTCCAGGGCCCAGCACCCTGCCAGAGCCGCCAGCCATTCACGGCATGCCTGCATGCAGCCCTTCTCCCAGAAAGCCCTGAAGACATTTAATGTGGGCACGGGGAGAGGCCACATGTGTGTTCATTCTCCCAGAAAGCCCCGCAGATGTTTAACGTGGGCATAGGGAGAGGCCATGTGTGTGTTTGTTGCCAACCAGAGAACAGGAATGCAATGCATGGGAGGGGGAGGGACGCGTCACTGTCCAGGGAAGGCCCTCAGCCAGCCCACTGGGCCCTGCTGCCCAGTTCCACACCCCCAGGCTGGGCCCTGACTGGCAGGGCTCCCTAGTCCTGACACTCACTCGGGGACAGCGTGCACCATGCAACCTCAGGCTCCCACCCCGTCCTCTCCCAATTCCTCAAGTGTGGTACCCCGGGCAGATCTGTCACCTCATCCTCCTGATGTCTCTTTGTAAGGAGAAGACACGGTGGCTCAGGAACCATTTATGCCCAAAGCTACACAGTATGACGGTGCAGGGGCCCAGGACCCCTTGACCAGACAGGAAGAGCAGGCAAAGGCCGAGAGCATGGTTCTGGGTCAGCCAGACTTGAGTTCAAGTCTCCCCTCTGTGATGTTTCTGAGTGTCCACATCTTATCTCATAGGGTCACTGGGAGGATTAAAGGCACTGATCTGCCTTCATGTACTCACTATGGGATTACTGTGTCAGCTCATAACCTGACTCTATACACTGGTGCCAGGGCAGCCACAGCCAGAGCCCGGCAATGTCATCCTGCTTGGTACAAATGCTCTCCTTCCCTAGGCCTCAGTTTCCTCACCAAGGGCTCTGATGATTTGTCCTTTGTGGGTCTCAGGCCTCTGTGGAAGACACAGCCCAACCCTACCTGCAGCCCTTAGCTGTGTGGACACTCAGAGCCAGACAAGGCCCTGGTCTTCTGCCTTGTCCACAGCCACAGGTGGGCAGCAGTGTATTAGTCCGTTCTCACACTGCTATTAAGAGCTGCCCAAGACTGGGTAATTTATAAAGAAAAGAGGTTTAACTGTCTCACAGTCCTGCATGTCTGGGGAGGCCTCAGGGAACTTACAGTCATGGTAGAAAGGGAAGCAGCCAGTCTTACATGGCAGCAGGAGAGAGAGAAAAACTACCATTTATAAAACCATCAGATCTCGTGAGAATTCATTCACTATCATGAGAATAGCATGGGGGAACCTGCCCTAAGCATCCAGTCACTTCCCTCCCTAGACACGGAGGTATTACAATTCCAGATGAGATTTGGGTAGGGACACAGAGCCAGACCATATCAAGCAGGGAAAGCTGAGCCCTGGGAGAGGTGAGCACCAGTGGCTGGGGAGAAACGGCTTCCCTGTCCAGGCCTGGGGGCCTGGCCTCAGCGGACAGTGCCCAGGCCTGCTGCTTCCGTGGACTCTGCAGTGAGCAACAGCTCAGCAGCACAGCCGCCCACAGGCCAGGCCCAGAGCTCCTTGGCGAAGCACCCTCCTAGAACAGGAGAAGGACCACAGCTCCAGGCCCTGGCCCCAGCTGCGCCCGCCCCTACCAGGTGCAGTTCCTTAGTGAACCACCCCACCCCACATTCCTGCAGCCTGGCCGCCCCCTACTCTGCCTGTTGGGGTCAGGCCGGGATTCTGCGGATGAGGCCATGGTTCTGGGATGAGAGGCAGCAGCCCCACCATGGCCGCAGCAGCCACGGCCGCCTTCTCATTAGCTTGGGGCTCCCAGCTGAGCTGTCACTGGTGGCCCGGCACCAGCGCCCACCAGGCCGAGCTGCAATGACATCATCTTGGCCTGGGAGGCCGCTAAGTGGAAACAGACGGCAGCCTCCTTCCCAGGCCAGGAGGGCTCGGGAGGCACCCCGCGAGCAGCCCACCACTGGGTGGGCCCAAGGGGACAGAGGTGTCAGGACAGCTGCCCCATCACAGTCCCACCCAACCGAGCCATAGCCGCCTTCTGCTTTGCCTCCCCCACTGGCTCGGCCCCACGAGGGTGGGCACGGTGCCCACCTTGCTCGTGTCGTTTCCAGCCCCCAGCGTGGCGCCTGTACATACTTGGGGAAATACCAAATGAAAGGCCACCCCGCTGTCCTCGAAGACTTGGTAGGACTCCGCACCCCCTCCCCAAGAGCCTTTAGGTGGTGCTTCCTGCCTTTCCAGGCTCTCCGAAGTCCCTACCACCCCCAAACGTGAACCACTGCCTCTTGCCTGCTGGATGGGAGTGAGACAAGCCACCAGCAGCTGGTGAGACAAGGGACAAGAAATCTACCCGCATGAGGTCCTGAGGCTCCTTCCGCCTCCCTGACCTCCATGCTCCCTCTGTCCTCGTGGGGCAGGACCTGAGCTGGGTGAAGGCGTGGCAGGACCAGTTGGCTGGGGAGCAGCTGCCGGGGGAGGGTGTCCTCGGGGCACAGGACACCCCTCAGGGCAGGGTTGGCACCAGCCAAGACAGAAAAGCAGAGCCCAAATGGGGCCACCAGCTTTAGGGGGAGCCAGGCTGGGCTAGGGCCCCAAGGAATCTCACCTTGCAGAAGGGGCCACCTGTCAGCCAAGAGTGAGCTGGCCCCACACGGATGAGCCTTGAACGCATTCTGCTGTGTGAAAGCAGCCAGGTGCTGCCTGACTCTGCTTATACAAAGTGTCTGGAGTAGGTGAATCCACTGATACAGAAAATAGACTGGTAGCTGCCGGGTCCGAGGGGAGGGAGAGGAGGCGGGAGGGGAGGCAGGTGGCTGAGGTGTACGGGGTGCTTCTCAGGTAGTAGAAGCATCTGAAATTGATGGTGGAGACGGTTGCCCAGCTGTGAATATTCTCAAAGCCACTGAATTGTACACTTTAAATGGGTGAATTGTATAGTGTCAATTACATCTCAAAAAAGCTATAAAAAAAAAAAAAAAACAGTCACCTGGCTGTCGTGTAGAGAAGGCCCAAGGACTGGGGCAGAGGTACCCGAGGGGCTCTGCTCCGAGGACCCCATTATTTGTAAAGTGCATTAAGACCACCTGGTGGGGGCCAAGCGTGTCTGTATGACCCCTGTCTGCCTTTAAATCGGGCCTTCCCTGCTGCTAGTGGAAACGCACAGAGACCAACAGCTTTGCTGTTATCATCATCATTCTTACAGTTACGGTACTTCTTATGCCTAAAGGGGAGGACCAACCACTTGACTTGGGTCTTATTTACCCCTTTAAGAGCCTTAGACTGGTGGTGTAATCGTCTCATTTACAAATGAGGGAGCTGGGGCACAGAGGACCTCAGCTAGAGCAGGGGTTAGGCAACCTGTCCAAGGGCCCACCGCTGACAGACAGCCATGGGGGGCCTGAGGCCTGTTACCAGACACTGAACCAGGCAAGGACCCACTGGACAGTAAACAGCCGCAGGTTCTGTCACCGTTCTTGGAGGCTGTCAGAGTATAATTTTCAGAGAGTAGGGCTCTTGTACAAATATAAAATGAATACATACCAAAAATTTATTAGCTCATTAACACAGAGACTCGTAAGATGGGAAAGGCCATTCGTGGAGCCGTTTGAGGACTTGGAAGGGCATTCTGCAACACCTTCGCTGAGTCAGAAGTAAAACTGGCTAATGTGCTATAAGGCAATGGCCGTAACCCTTTTCTTTTCTACCAGATACAAATCTACGAGTTAATGTAACTTTACAAAGTCTGAATCCTTAATTAATAGGAAACAGCAAAGTCGAACACAGGCACAGTACATTTCTCTACATAAGTAAATTCTCCTTGCAAGGGCCTGTCATACAATGCCCCGGGATGACTTGGAAAAGATACTTGAAAAAGGATGATTTTTTTTTTTTTTTTTTTTTTGAGATGGAGTCTCGCTCTGTTGCCCAGACTGGAGTGCAGTGGCACAATGTCAGCTCGCCGCAAACTCTGCCCCCCAAGTTCAAGCAATTCTCCTGCCTCAGCCCCCCTAGTGGCTGGGATTACAGGCGCATGCCAAAACACCTGGCTATTTTTTTTATATTTTTGGTAGAGGCAGGGTTTCACCATGTTGGCCAGGCTGGTCTCAAACTCCTGATCTCAAGTGACCCACCCGCCTCAGCCTCCCAAAGTGCTAGGATTACAGGTATGAGCCACTGCGCCAGGCTAGATGATTTTTCTTAACAGGGGAGAGAGTAAACCAAGTCAGATCTGGAAACACATCCCATCCGCTGCCTTCAGCTACCTTCTACCAAAAGTCTGTACGGAAACTGGAGGCTGCTAAGCCCCATCCCTGCCTCCCATGAGCAGCATGCAAAGAGACTTAGTGCCCTCATTTATCCAGCAAGCATGTCTTGAGCAGCTACTGGGTGCAGGCACGGTGTGGGTGCCAAGATGCCTGTGAGCCTCCACTGTACAGGAAGCTGGACAAGCAGGTTCATCAGGGAAGAGGTGCTAGTTTCCCATGGTGAGCCACAGCAGTAAAGAAAGAAGGAGAACGTGGAGGTCAGAAAGGAGCTGACGGGTAGGGCACGAGAGCTGAGAGGGCTCTGGGAGGGCCTCCCTACGAGACGAGATTCAGAAGGGCCTGAAGGATGAGACAGACTCAGTCTTGCAAAGTGCTGGGGGAAGAACCTTCCAGACTACGGGGAAAGGATGAAGATGGGAAAGAGCTTGGCATGGGCGAGCAATGGCATGAAGGCTAAGGCAGCTGGTGAGTGAGCGGTGGGGAAATGGGTCCGGAGGGCTGGACAGAGGTCAAATCACATGAGACTCAGCCGTGGCAAGGGAATTCGGTTTCACCCTGACTGCAGTGGAGACGTGGGAGGGCTTTCCACAGGAAAGGGAGGGCTCTGATTTGTGTTTTCAAAGTCTCTGACTGTTGAGGAGCAAGGGTGGCCCCAGAGAGCAATGAGGAGGCTGCTTCTGAGACCAGGGTAGGATGGAGAGTGGTCATGGGGTGGGACAGATAGTGAGGGCAATGGGACAGGGAGGGCCCTTACCCCAGAGCTCGGCTGACTTGCTGATGATGGGGACGTGCAAAGCATGGAGAGAAGGAACCAAGTCCTTCCCTTAACTTACATTTCTGGTAAAGCACTGGGTTAGGTTAATCAGTGCAATCACTCGCCGAGGAACAAAACTGCTAAAAACAATATTTTTAAAAGCAAAGAGGTGACCAGATAGTAAGGAATCAGCAGATGCCATCTAAAGGGAGGTGGGGCCACGAAAAGGTGAGCAGGGCCTGGCAGCGCCTTTTGTCATGAGCCTATGGCAGAACCAAATGGGCTCAGAGGCCTTATGCAAGGCACAGAGCCAAGCCCAGGGCCCATTCGAGGAGGAGGCCAGTGGGAGGCCTTGCTCACAGAGCTAGGGCACGAGTTGCACGCCCCTCAGATGCAGGTTAGACAGAAACAAACCCACCCATGCCCCACCTCAGGAGACCACCAGAAACGCTGCCCTGGTGCTGAGCTCAGGGTGGGGCTGGGGTGGGCATGTCACTGAAAATGGCAACCACAAGCCAGCCTTGCGGCACAAGCCCCCATCTCCCAGCAAATTAAAGATGCTCCATCAATGAGTTTGGAGCAAGGTAACCCTGGATCTGCGTGGCCCAGAAGAACCAAATGCAAATCCCTTCCAGAAAAATTCACCTTCATCCTAGGCCTCAAAGAACCTCCACATATTACATACTAAAGAACACAGGCAGGTCTCAGTACAAGGACGAAGGGGAACAAAATCCAATGAGTAAGAGCCAAGAGAGAATACAGAGAGCAGAAACAGACACGCAGACTTCAAATACTAAAGAAATCAGGCATGTGTCATAAAACAACCATGCTTTTATTGAGCTTAAAGAAAAGCCAGGTTGAAAATAGTACGCAGGAAGCTAGAAACAGGCAATGGCTTGGTGAAAAAGGAATAGAAAGCTAAGGTAAAAATATAATTAAGATTATGGCTCTAATTTTTATTCTCATAGTATGTTCAATTCAACAGAAGAAGAATTGATAAACTAAAGATAGGTTAGGACTAGGCGCAGTGGCTCACACCTGTAATCCCAGCACTTTGGGAGGCCAAGGCGGGTGGATCATCTGAGGTCAGGAGTTTGAGACCACCCTGGCCAAGGTGAGGAAACCCCGTCTCTACTAAAAAAACAAAAATTAGCCCAGCGTGGTGGCATGCACCTGTAGTCCCAGCTACTCAGGAGGCTGACACAGGAGAATCGCTTGAACCCAGAGGGCAGAGGTTGCAGTGAGAGCCAAGATCGCGCTACTGCACTCCAGCCTGGGCGATAAGAGCGAAGCTCTGTCTCAAAAAAATAAAAATAAAAAATAAATAAAGACAGGTTAGGTTAGAAGAAATTCTAGAGAATGCTACACAGTGAGGCAAGAGGATGGGGAATCTGAGAAGTTTGGAGGCACGAAGAAGAAAGTCAGAAGGTCTCATGTCATCTCATCAGGTTGCAGGAGGTAAGAAGAGGCGATGGGAGCAGCATGATATTTTAAGAGATAATGCCTGGGGATTTCACAGAACTGACGGGACACAGCCGCAGATGTAAAAAAGCGGCCGAGGCGGGGGGATCACGAGATCAGGAGATCGAGACCATCCTGGCTAACACGGTGAAACCCCGTCTCTACTAAAAATACAAAAAAATGAGCCAGGCGTGGTGGCAGGCGCCTGTGGTCCCAGCTACTTGGGAGGCTGAGGCAGGAGATTGGTGTGAACGTTGGAGGCGGAGCTTGCAGTGAGCCAAGATCACGCCACTGCACTCCAGCCTGGGTGAGAGAGCGAGACTCCGTCTCAAAAAAAAAAAAAAAAAAAAAAAAGCCCAGTGGAACCCAGGTGGGATTAATAAAAAGCCATCCACACCTGGACTCATCTTAGTGAAACTGCAGAAACAAAGAGAAACATCTTCAAAGCAGCCAGAGACGGAGACAATGACCTGCCAGAGAGGCGGGCTGACATCTGACTTGTCAAACACAGGAATGAAAACCAGAAGCCCATGAAATGGCATCTTCGATGAGCTGAAAGAGAACCCCACTGAAATGCCAAGAAAGAGGGCAGAATAAAGACATTTTCAGAAAACCAAAACCCGAGAGAGTTCAACAACAGAGTGTCTCTACCAAGAACCTAAAAGGTAAATTCCGGGCCCAAGAAACATGATTCTCGGTGGAAGAACTGAGTGGAGGGGGATAAGGTGGGCATGGGTCCCGGCAGAAGTGGGTCAGTTGAAAGGAGTTCTGGCTGCAAAAATGAATAAAGCCTGTGGGTTACAATAGGTCAAGACAGAATAGAAACACCTAGAAATCAGCAAGGAGTAAATGTGGAGCCTCAGGGTTCCGTGTGGGATTCCTGTGCTGTCGGGGTATTGATTAACTCTGTGTCTTGGTAAGTATAATGCAGTGCATAGGGTCCCCCAAAGTTCATGTCCACCCAGAACCTCAGAATCAGACCTAAATTAGAAATTGGCTCTTTGCAGATGCACATGGTTAAGGATCAAGGTAAGATCATATTGAGTTAGGGTAGGCCCTAAATCCAGTGACTTGAGACTTTACAGGAAGAGAAGAGGACACCGAGAGACACAGAGAAGAGGCCACATGAAGACGGAAGCAGAGGTTGGAGTGATGCAACCACAAGCCAGGGAATGCTTGAAGCCACCAGAAGCTGGAGGAGGCTTCCCTAGACCCTCCAGAGGGAGTGCGGCCCTGCTAACACCTTGGTTTTAGAGTTCCGGCCTCCAGAACTGGGACAGAATAAACTTCTCTGTGTTAGGCCCCACGGTTAGTTGATTTATTATAGCAGCCCTGGAAAACTCATAGAAGCTAAAGATGTATATTGCAACTACTAGATAAACCACAAAAAGACCAGCAATCGTACAGAACTCCTAAACTAATAGAATAGAAAATAGAAATAAAAAAGACTTAAAGCCAAAAGAAGACAATATAGAAGAGAAAAAGAAATATACAACAGCTAAAAATAAAAAAAAAAGTAGTCTATTTGAACCTAAATATAAAGCAATCATATTAAATTTAAATAGACTAAACACTGCAGTAGAAAGACAAAGGCTGACAGACAAGGGGGAGAAATCAAACCTCATGGTGTTTACAGAAAATGCTCAAAACATAAAGATCTGCAGAGGTTGAAAGTAAACAGATAAAGAAGATGCAACGGCAAACCAGAGGAAGCCAGGCAGGGTATCTGCAGACAAAACGCATCACTAGGAATCGTTGCCTTGCTACGATGAAGAGTTCAATTCACTGGGAAAAGAAAACAAACGTAGTCTGCATAGACTTAAAACACAGCCTGAAAATTAAAGGTAAAAATCAAAAGCCTCCAAGAAGAAACCGGCAAACCCACAGTCCCAGTGGGAGACTTTGAGAGGAGTCAGATAGGCAGAGAAGAGGTGAGCAAAGCAATTAGCGACTCGGTTCCATTCGCATGGAACTGTACTCACGAACCCTTCTGAAGCAGACATTTCCTCACCTGAGGAAAGGTGACTATATCCTGAGGCCTACATGGACCTCAAACAACCTCAGAGAATTAAAATAGCCAGCGAATATTTTCTTACCACAGTGCAAGATGATTAGACAATCCTCATATGTTTAAAAACTAATGAACACATTTTTTTTTCTTTTTTTTGAGATGGAGTCTCACTCTGTCCCCCAGGCTGGAGTGCAGTGGCGTGATCTCAGCTCACTGCTAGCTCTGCCTCCCCAGTTCACGTCATTCGCCTGCCTCAGCCTCCCGAGTAGCTGAGACTACAGGCACCCACCACCACACCCAGCTAATTTTTTTTGTATTTTTAGTAGAGACAGGGTTTCACCATGTTAGCCAGGATGGTCTCGATCTCCTGACCTCATGATCCACCCGCCTCGGCCTCCCAAAGTGCTGGGATTACAGGCATGAGCCACCGCACCCAGCCTGAACACTTCTAAATAACCTATTTTCAAAGCAAAATTTAACAAAAATTAGAAAATGCTTTTATTGAATACTAAAAATTCATGAATGTTATGAATACAAAATGCCACATAAAGCAATACATTAAAGACATTTATAGTCATAAGTGATTAGACTAGAGAAAAAGAAAGGTTGACAATTACTCAGCTAAATCCAGATCTCAAGAAGAAAACACAGCAAAATAATTCCAAGAAAGTAGAAGAAAAAATAAAATAATGAATAAGTAATTAAATAAAAAGAACTTAATGAAATAGAAAACTATAAAATAGAATAAAAAATCAGTCAGTTTCTTAAAGATAATAAATAATAAAATTTACTAATTTTGGCAAGACTAATCAAAAGAAAAAATTAGAAAAGTTACAAATTACTCACTAATATTGAGAATGAAGAAGAAAATCACTACACATATTATGATATGGCAATATTATAATAAGAGTATATTATGAAACTTTCACTAATAAATATTAGAATTTGACAAAATGAACATGTTCCTAGAAAAATATCACAAACTCAAGAATAGGACCCCTACGTGGTCCTATCACCACTCAAGAAACTGAATCACTAGTTCAAAATCTTTCCACAAATAAAACCTCAAGCCAAGAAAAATTCATCAGTAAATTCTCATCACTCTGCTGGGTGCGGTGGCTCACGCCTGTAATCCTAGCACTTTGGGAGGCTGAGGCAGGCGAATCACGAGGTCAGGAGTTTGAGATCAGCCTGTCCAACATGGTGAAACCTCATCTCTACTAAAAATACAAAAAATTAGCCAGACATGGTGGCACATGCCTGTAATCACAGGTATTCAGGAGGCGGAGGCAGGAGAATCTCTTGAATGCGTGAGGCAAAGGTTGCAGTGAGCCGAGACTGCACCACAGCACTCCAGCCTGGGCAACGGAGTGAGACTCTGTTTAAAAAAAAAAAAAATTCTCATCACTCACAGATAATAGAAAAGAAGGAATTCTACCCCCAAGCCTGACAAGGACAGCATAGGAAATGACCATCATGGGCCAGCCTCACTCATGAACATAAATGCAAACACAATCTTAGCAAACTAAACCCAACTGCATATGCAGAATCACACACCATGGACAAGTTGAATTTATCTAAGGAACGCAAGGTTAAATGATTGAACATTCAGAAAAATTAATACAACATACTACATTAATAGATTAAAGATTTAAAATTCATAGGCTCATCTCAGTGAAGACGGAAGAAGATGTTTGAATTCAGGATACATTCCGGATTTAAAACTGTTTTTCAGTGAAGGAAATAGAAGGAAACTTCTTTAACCTGATAAATAAATAGTATGTACAAAACAGGGAAATAGAAATAAAAGACAACTTCTTTAACCTGATAAAGAGTGTGTGCAAAACACCTACTGTAAAATCATATTTAATAGTGAAACTTTAAAGCTACCTTTTGAAACAGGGCATAAGACAATATGTCCGGTCTCACCACCTCTATTCCATATTGTACTAGAAGTCCTAGCCAGGACAGGAAGACAAGGGGATAAAAGCTACCAGCATTGAAAAGGAAAAACCAAACAGTTACCATTTGTTGATGATATGATTATGTACATAGAAGAGCCGTATGAATGTGGAGATAAGCCAACAGACAGGAAGTTTGGCAAAGTTGCCAAATACAAAAATTCATGCACAAATTAGAGTTAAATTTCTACATGATAGCAACAAATATTTATAAATGAAGAAAGATACCACTGATAATATAAACAATATGAAGTTCCTATGAATACATCTACCAAAAGATGTTTATGAAGAAAATAATGTATATTTGGAGAATATGATGAGACTCTAAGCCATATTACAGAATATATGAATAAGTGATATAAGACGTTAATAGATTGGAAGACTCAGTATTATAAATATGTCAACTGTCCCTGAAGTGGGCTATAGATTCAAATTCACTGGACTCAGAACCCCAAGAGAATTGTCATCTGTGAACTGGCAAAGTGATTTTAATTGCAAAGGGCCAGTTATAGCCAAGACATTCTTGAAGGAAAGCAAGGTAAAAGAACTGTCCCTTCTTATTGTCAGAATTTCTAATCAGGCTGCAATGATCATGACAGTGTGGAATTGGAACAAGAGCAGATAAATCTCCAGGAAAACAAAATCAAAAGCTCAGAAAGAGACCCAGACACACGGACACTTAGATGGATTCACAGCCGAATTCTACCAGAGGTACAAAGAGGAGCTGGTACCATTCCTTCTGAAACTGTTCCAATCAATAGAAAAACAGGGAATCCTCCCTAACTCATTTTATGAGGCCAGCATCATCCTGATACCAAAGCCTGGCAGAGACACAACTAAAAAAGAGAATTTGGCTGGGCGCGGTGGCTCACACTTGTAATCCCAGGACTTTGGGAGGCCGAGGCGGGCGGATCACGAGGTCAGGAGATTGAGATCATGGTGAAACCCCGTCTCTACCAAAAATATAAAAAATTAGCCGGGCGTGGTGGCGGGTGCCTGTAATCCCAGCTACTCGGAGAGGCTGAGGCAGGAGAATGGCGTGAACCCGGGAGGCGGAGCTTGCAGTGAGCTGAGATCACGCCACTGCACTCCAGCACTCCAGCCTGAGTGACAGAGCGAGAGAATTTTAGACCAATATCCCTGATGAACATCAATGCGAAAATCCTCAGTAAAATATTAGCAAACCAAATCCAGCAGCACATCAAAAACCTTATCCACCATGATCAAGTTGGTTTCATCCCTGGAATGCAAGGCTGGTGCAACATACGCAAATCAATAAACATAATCCATCACATAAACAGAACCAAAGACAAAAACCACATGATTATCTCAATAGATGCAGAAAAGGCCTTCGACAAAATTCAACAGCCCTTCATGCTAAAAACTGTCAATAAACTAGGTATTGATGGGACGTATCTCAAAATAATAAGAGCTATTTATGACAAACCCACAGCCGATGTCATACTGAATGGGCAAAAACTCGAAGCATTCCCTTTGAAAACTGGCACAAAACAGGGATGCCCTCTCTCACCACTCCTATTCAACATAGTGTTGGAAGTTCTGGCCAGGGCAATCAGGCAAGAGAAAGAAATAAAGAGTATTCAATTAGGAAAAGAGGAAGTCAAATTGTCCCTGTTTGCAGAGGACATGATTGTATATTTAGAAAACCCCACTGTCTCAGCCCAAAATCTCCTTAAGCTGATAAGCAACTTTAGCAGAGTCTCAGGATACAAAATCAATGTGCAAAAATCACAAGCATTCCTATACACCAATAACAGACAGAGAGCCAAATCATCAGTGAACTCCCTTTCACAATTGCTACAAAGAGAATAAAATACCTAGGAATCAAACTTATAAGGGATGTGAAGGACCTCAATGAGAACTGCAAACCACTCCCCAAAAAGAGGACACAAACAAATGGAAGAACATTCCATGCTCATGGGTAGGAAGAATCAATACTGTGAAAATGGTCATACTGCCCAAGGTAATTTATAGATTCAATGCCATCCCCATCAAGCTACCAATGACTTTCTTCACAGAATTGGAAAAAAACTACTTTAAAGTTCATATGGAACCAAAAAAAGCCCGCATTGCCAAGACAATCCTAAGCAAAAAGAACAAAGCTGGAGGTATCACGCTACCTGACTTCAAACTATACTACAAGGCTACAGTAACACAGCATGGTACTGGTACCAAAACAGAGATATAGACCCATGGGACAGAACAGAGGCCTCAGAAATAACACCACACATCTACAACCATCTGATCTTTGACAAACCTGACAAAAACAAGAAATGGGGAAAGGATTCCCTATTTAATAAATGGTGCTGGGAAAACTAGCTAGCCATATGTAGAAGCTGAAACTAGATCCCTTCCTTACCTCTTATACAAAAATTAATTCAAGATGGATTAAAGACTTAAATGTTAGACCTAAAACCATAAAAACCCTAGAAGAAAACCTAGGCAATACCATTCAGGACATAGGCATGGGCAAATACTTCATGACTAAAACACCAAAAGCAATGGCAACAAAAGCCAAAATAGACAAATGAGATCTAATTAAACTAAAGAGCTTATGCACAGCAAAAGAAACTACCATCAGAGTGAACAGGCAACCTACAGAATGGGAGAAAATTTTTGCAATCTACTCATCTGACAAAGGGCTAATATCCAGAAACTACAAAGAACTTAAACAAATTTACAAGGAAAAAATCAAACAACCCCATCAAAAAGTAGGTGAAGGATATGAACAGACACTTCTCAAAAAAAGACATTTTTGCAGCCAACAGACACATGAAAAATGCTCACCATCACTGGTCATCAGAGAAATGCAAATCAAAACCACAATGAGATGCCATCTCACACCAGTTAGAATGGCGATCATTAAAATGTCAGGAAACAACAGGTGCTGGAGAGGATGTGGAGAAATAGGAACACTTTTACACTGTTGGTGGGACTGTAAACTAGTTCAACCATTGTGGAAGACAGTGTGGCGATTCCTCAAGGATCTAGAACAGTAAATACCATTTGACCCAGCAATCCCATTACTGGGTATATACCCAAAGGATTATAAATCATTCTACTATAAAGACACATGCACACGTATGTTTACTGTGGCACTATTGACAATAGCAAAGACTTGGAACCAACCCAAATGTCCATCAGTGATAGACTGGATTAAGAAAATATGGCACATATACACCATGGAATACTATGCAGCCATACAAAAGGATGAGTTCATGTCCTTTGTAGGGACATGGATAAAGCTGGAAACCATCATTCTGAGCAAACTATCGCAAGGACAGAAAACCAAACACCGCATGTTCTCACTCATAGATGGGAATTCAACAATGAGAACACTTGGACACAGGGTGGGGAACATCACACACTGGGGCGTGTCACGGGGTGGGGGGAGGGGGGAGGGATAGCATTAGGAGAAATACCTCATGTAAATGACAAGTTAATGGGTGCAGCACACCAACACGACACACGTATGTATATGTAACAAACCTGCACGCTGTGCACACGTACCCTAGAACTTAAAGTATAAAAAAAAAGTGTTCCACAGAGACACCATTTGAGATCAGTGGGGAAGAGATAAATTAATTCAATAAACAATTCGGGAACAACTGAATACCCACCTACATGGGGGGAAAGTGAAATTGATACTTGACCTTACATCGCACACAAAAACCAATTCCAGTGTAGCAAAGACCTAAACATGGCAAACGCAATTCTACAGCTTTAAGAAACTGACTTGGGAAACGATTCCTCAGAGCACAGAAGGATTTCCCAAACGAGGGACCAAGGTCACTAACCATAAACAAAAAGAAGATAAATGTCGCTGTTCAGCAAAAGACATGCTAAAGAAAGAGAAAAGACAAGCCAGGGTGTGGGAAAAAGTTGGAAACCCAGAACTAAGTCAAGGATGCAAATCCAGGATATATAAAGAACTCCTATAAATCAGTATTTTTAAAAGGCAAACATTGCAATACAGAAATAGGCCAAAAAAACTGACTTTCAGATAATGAACCTGCAGTAGCCAGTAAACATGCCAAGGAACTCTAGCACATCCCTATGGAGAAAATTTAAGTTAACCCACAATATACTATTGATTACCCACCAGATTGTCAAAAAATGGAGATACCAACTATTGGTGAGGTTTCAGAGCAATGGGAATGCTCATTAGCTGTAGATGTGGGTGTCCATTTGTAAAAACCCACTCTGGAAAGCAATTTGGAATTGTCTCCCACCTTTGAATGTGTGGAAATCTTACAACTCACCAAATCCTTGCGACGCTCATGGACTCTCAGCAGGAAATTCGTGGAAGCACATCTGTGCCATTTTATTCACAGGATCCCTGAATGGAAGCAATGCAGGTGAATTGTGGAATAGTCAGAGAATGAAACATTACATGACAACGCACAAGAACAAATGACAGTCCCTGCAACATCGCAGGGGACCCACACCCACCCCATCCACACGGCCCGGCCACACAGGGGACCCACACCCACCCCATCCACAAGGCCCGGCCACACAGGGGACCCGCACCCCCTCATCCACATGGCCCAGCTACACAGGGGACCCACACCCACCCCCTCCCCACGGCCCGGCCACACAGGGGACCCGCACTCACCCCATCCACACGGCCTGGCCACACAGGGGACCCGCATCCATCCATCCACACGGCCCGGCCACACAGGAGAACCGCACCCACCCCATCCACATGGCCCGGCCACACAGGGGACCCGCACCCCCTCATCCACACGGCCCAGCTACACAGGGGACCCACACCCACCTTATCCACGCAGCCTGGCCACAGGGGACCCACACCCACTTTATCCACACAGCCTGGCCACACAGGGGACCCACACCCACCTTATCCACACAGCCCAGCCACACAGGGGACCCGCACCCTCCCTATCCACACTGCCCGGCCACAGAGGGGACCCGCACCCTCCCTATCCACACAGCCTGGCCACACAGGGGACCCGCACCCTCCCTATCCACACAGCCCGGCCACACAGGGGACCCGCACCCACCCATCCACACAGCCCGGACACACAGGGGACCTGCGCCCTCCCTATCCACACGGCCCGGACACACAGGGGACCCACGCCCTCCCTATCCACACAGCCCAGCCACACAGGGGACCCGCACCCTCCCTATCCACACAGCCCAGCCACACAGGGGACCCGCGCCCTCCCTATCCACACCCTGGCCACACAGGGGACCCGCACCCTCCCTATCCACACGGCCTGGCCACACAGGGGACCCACGCCCTCCCTATCCACACAGCCCGGACACACAGGGGACCCATGCCCTCCCTATCCACACAGCCCGGACACACAGGGGACCCGCACCCTCCCTATCCACACAGCCCGGCCACACAGGGGACCCACATCCACCCATCCACACGGCCCGGCCACACAGCCCAGCCACACAGGGGACCCGCACCCTCCCTATCCACACTGCCCGGCCACAGAGGGGACCCGCACCCTCCCTATCCACACAGCCTGGCCACACAGGGGACCCGCACCCTCCCTATCCACACAGCCCGGCCACACAGGGGACCCGCACCCTCCCTATCCACACAGCCCGGACACACAGGGGACCCACATACACCCATCCACACAGCCCGGACACATAGGGGACCCGCACCCTCCCTATCCACACAGCCCGGCCACACAGGGGACCCGCACCCACCCATCCACACAGCCCGGACACACAGGGGACCTGCGCCCTCCCTATCCACACGGCCCGGACACACAGGGGACCCGCACCCTCCCTATCCACACAGCCCAGCCACACAGGGGACCCGCGCCCTCCCTATCCACACCCTGGCCACACAGGGGACCCGCACCCTCCCTATCCACACGGCCTGGCCACACAGGGGACCCACGCCCTCCCTATCCACACAGCCCGGACACACAGGGGACCCACGCCCTCCCTATCCACACAGCCCGGACACACAGGGGACCCGCACCCTCCCTATCCACACAGCCCGGCCACACAGGGGACCCACATCCACCCATCCACACGGCCCGGCCACACAGCCCAGCCACATGGGGGACCCACACCCACCTTATCCACACAGCCCGGCCACACAGGGGACCCGCACCCACCCCATCCACACGGCCCGGCCATACAGGGGACCCGCACTCACCCCATCCACACGGCCTGGCCACACAGGGGACCCGCACCCTCCCTATCCACACAGCCCGGACACACAGGGGACCCACATACACCCATCCACACAGCCCGGACACACAGGGGACCCGCACCCTCCCTATCCATACAGCCCGGCCACACAGGGGACCCGCACCCTCCCTATCCACACAGCCCGGACACACAGGGGACCCGCACCCACCCATCCACACAGCCCGGACACACAGGGGACCCGCGCCCTCCCTATCCACACGGCCCGGACACACAGGGGACCCGCACCCTCCCTATCCACACAGCCCAGCCACACAGGGGACCCGCACCCTCCCTATCCACACGGCCCGGCCACACAGGGGACCCGCGCCCTCCCTATCCACACAGCCCGGACACACAGGGGACCCGCACCCTCCCTATCCACACAGCCCGGCCACACAGGGGACCCACATCCACCCATCCACACGGCCCGGCCACACAGCCCAGCCACATGGGGGACCCACACCCACCTTATCCACACAGCCCGGCCACACAGGGGACCCACACCCTCCCTATCCACACAGCCTGGACACACAGGGGACCCGCACCCTCCCTATCCACACAGCCCGGACACACAGGGGACCCGCACCCTCCCTATCCACACAGCCCGGACACACAGGGGACCCGCACCCTCCCTATCCACACAGCCCGGACACACAGGGGACCCGCACCCTCCCTATCCACACAGCCCAGACACACAGGGGACCCGCACCCTCCCTATCCACACAGCCCAGACACACAGGGGACCCACACCCTCCCTATCCACACAGCCCGGACACACAGGGGACCCGCACCCTCCCTATCCACACAGCCTGGACACACAGGGGACCCGCACCCTCCCTATCCACACGGCCCGGACACACAGGGGACCCGCACCCTCCCTATCCACACGGCCCGGACACACAGGGGACCCGCACCCTCCCTATCCACAGGGCCCGGCCACCTATGCCCTCTGAGGGCTCAGAGAGTATCTCACTTGCCAACACAGCATCTTGCGTGAGGCTGCCTCTGGCCAAGGGACCAGCTACAGTGACAGAGGTGGCACAAGGACCGTGACCCAGGACAGAATTTTTTAAAATGCATGATTGCATTTATGTGCATCACAAATTGGAAAAAATGAAATCATTTAGGAATGAAGACCACAACAAAAAACAAAACTGGCTGGGCGTGGTGGCCCATGCCTGTCATCCCAATGCTTTAGGAGGCCAAGGTGGGTGGATCACCTGAGGTCAACAGTTCAAGACCAGCCTGGCCAACATGGCGAAACCCATCTCTACTAAAAATTCAAAAATTAGCCGGGCGTGGTGGTGGGTGCCTGTAATCCCAGCTACTTGAAAGGCTGAGGCAGGAGAATCTCTTGAACTGAGGAGGCGGAGGTTGCAGTGAGCCAAGATCGTGCCACTGCACTCCAGCCTGGGCGACAGGGTGAGACTGTGTCTCCAAAAAAAAAAAAAATACAGTTATCACAAAAAACAAATCAGTGGCAATCTCTGCTGGGAGGGGCAGATAGGATTGCTTCCTGGGGTGGGGGCAGGGGCATGCCTGGAGGGAAGGCAGCATCATCTCTCCAGTCCTGAGTGGCAGTTACAACTTTTCCCTTTCACAAACCCGGAAACAAGGTCCTTTTCACTGGTTGGGGGAACTTGGCCTTCACCTCCCTTCCCTGGTCCTCAGTTTCCTCATGTGTAAATGGAGAAGATGAAGATAATGACCCCATCTCCCTGCAGCTACCTGGAGGCCGCGCGAGTGAGGAACCAGCCATGCCTGATGCACCACGGGCACTCCGGTGCTGGTGGCCAGTGAGTGGCCGATGCTGCTGGATTTTCCCAGCAAGGAGTCAGTGGTATTCCTGCTGTACTGATGTGGGGACAGCAGAGGCAGGATTTGAACCCGAGACTGTCTGACTCCAGAGCCTGTGCTCATTAACCTCTGCCCCCAGTAGGAGGAGCGGGAGAGACCCAGTTCAAGTTTCAGCAGGGAATACAGACAGGGGGCCCGGCTGCCCTTCCTAGTACAGCAGATCAGCTGGGGTGAGGCCTGGGCTGAGGCTCCCAGCAGTTGTGGGCAGGTATAGGAGCCCAGGGCACTGGCTGGTGGTGTCTGGAGAATCGCAACTTCACAGAGTCTAGTGTGAAAGGTGCCTCTCCCCACTTACAGTGATGGGAAACCGAGGCAGGGAAGGCAGTTGAAGGAAGCTGGTTCCTTGGCATGAGCTGGTAGGTCAGATCAGCGCCTGTCTGAAGGCATAGGGGAAAGGGGCCGACAGACGTGTCTGGGTGTGAAAAGGACCAGGATGTGAGGCTGGGCGTTGGCTGCTCAGTGTAGAGGAGTGGGGTGCCAGTAGACCTGAAGGATGAGGGACTCTAAACACCCTGGTCTGGCCCAGTTGCCACAGAGCCCATCAAATCTGGAATGCAGGCTGGGTGCTGGAGCAGAGCGTTCCGGAAGCTGCCTCCAGCTGAGCAGGAAGGAGCACCACTAATTGTGGAGAGGGTGAAGCTCATTGCCTTTTGCCACCATTGCCACCCCAGGCCACCGTGGCTCTCAGCAGGAACAGCGCCAGGTCACACTCCGAAAACTCCAGGCGCTGGTCCCAGGAGCTTCAGGACCCTGGGCCTGTGTCTTAATTTCTGTGAGCCTCAATTTCCCCACGCCAGGCGATTGTATCAAGAGTTCTCCAGCAAATGTTCTCCAGCCATGCAGCCCCCACTAGGGTGACAACCGTCTTGCTTTGCCCAAAACTCTACCGCCCCTAGAGCTGAAAGGCTTGAGTCCTGGGAAGCCCCTCAGCCCCGGGCAAGTGAGCGTGGTGGGCCACCCTAAGACAGGCAGCGTGGGTTGGACATGGGGGTGGCCAGGGCCTCACCCCTCGGTGCCCAGCCTGCGGCCCATGACAGCTTTTCCGCTGCGAGTGCAGCCCCCTTCTGGGCTTCCGCGCCGTGATTTCATCATAGCGCAGGGATAAGCCCAGACTCTCCAGACAGCTGGGCCTGGTCTGCTCAGCTCCCAGCTCCCGATGAGTCAGCCCTGGCCAGGCCTCCCACAGACAAGGCCAGCCAGGGCTGCGGATGCCACGTCCCCACCTCAAGCCTGCCCCTGGGCCCCAGGATGGCCTCCCTGGCTCAGGCCCAGCTGCAGGCAGCAGCAGCAGGATCCAGGCAGAGCTCCCGGCCTGAGCAACAGGGAGGCACCAAGCCGGCCCCCCAGCCATGTGGCCTCACTGTTCACGGTTCTCCTGGCCCGTGCTGGAAGGGGGCTCATCCCTGGACACCCCCACATGAGACAGAGAACGAAGGCAGAGGGCAGGAGGGCGAGGACACGGCCTGGTGGCCTCTCGCTGTACCCACCTCTCGCCCCAAGGCCCCTTCACCAAGCCCTGCGGGCCGCAGCTGGCACGCAGACTCCACCAGGGGCCGGGCCCAGCTGTCACCCACCCCCATCCTTCAGTGAGCGAACAGGACTCAGAGTGGGCCACGTGGCCAGCTGGAGCCACCAGGCCCCCTGTCCCCCACAACCTAAGCTCACCCCTCCGCTGGCCCCACTGCATCTGGGTGCAGAGAGAGGGCCCAAGTCTGCTCCTTGCAGGAGGAAAGAGGGTGCAGAGCCGCCGCTGAGGCAGTGGAGAGGCAGCGGGGAGGCAGGGGGAGGCAGAAAGGGAGAAGCTGGGGTTGGGGGGCTGCTGGCTGTACGTACAGGGAGGAGCTCTGCGCCCAGAGGCCCATGGCGGTTCCCAGCCACATGGCTTGTTCCCCCCACCCCCAGGGTCTTCAAGGACCCCACTCACAAGGGCAGCCCTGCAAAGAGAAGCTAGAGAGAGGGTGTGATGGGAACGGGTGTGACGGGAACGGATGTGACAGAAGTATCGGGACCCCCAGCTTGAGGGTGGAGGGTGGGGCAGCCCTGGGGGCAGGTTGGGGAAGAAGTCACAGACACCCCCACCTCCACCCCACACACAGAGCTGTCCTCCTAAGGAGGTTGCCAGCAGCGGGAGAGAAGCATGGGCAGCCCCCAGCCCCTCCCTTCCTCTCACCTGCCCTCCTCTCCTACCCCAGAGAAACCGGAGGCCAGAACGCAGGAGCAGAGCCGGGGACCTGGGGCCGACATACTCTCCCCTCCTCCCAGCGACTCTGGAGTCTGCAGGACCAAAACCTCCCAGCAGCCCCCTCGCCTCGGCAGGAAGAAGAGGGCTGAAGGCTGAAGCTGCAGAGGGGAAGTTGTGATTTAGATTGGACTAGGCTCCTAGATAACCCCACGAGCCTGCCCTGACACCTCCCAAGTGCCCCCAGGACCCATGGGCCCACCCAAGTTGCCCCACAGGGGTAGGGAGGGAGACTCAGCAGGGGTGAGGGGCGGGTGGGAGAAGAGCCCTTCGCTAGGGACACACTCCCCCAGCTCCAAGCCCTGCACGCAGCCCTGATACACTTAGCCCGACTGTGATTGAAAACCACGCTAAGAGTTCTGGAGCCCATGCCCTGCCTGGCCGCCTGGCCTGGGTGGGCCAGGGGGATCCCCAGAAGGCGTGTTTGAGCTGAGTCGGGACAGAGGAGGATGGGCAGACCAGGGGGGCCAGGGGAGCAGGAAGGTCCCGGGCCAAGAGTGCAGCCAGGGCCCCGAGGCTGAGCATTCGCGCGCACAGGTTTTCCGAGGCTGAGCATTCGCGCGCACAGGTTTCCCGAGGCTGAGCATTCGCGCGCACAGGTTTCCCGAGGCTGAGCATTTTCGCGCGCACAGATTTCCCGAGGCTGAGCATTGGCGCGCACAGGTTTGTCCCTGCATGCGTTGATTCATTCAACTGCTCATGGTGAGAGGGCTCTGGGCTGGCAGGTCCTGGCAGCGGGGCCTCTTCCCGTGGGGCTGACAGTCTAGGGATGGGCACAAGGAGAGAGAAACAAAGGGTCAAAGGGAGGGGCAAGGGCCCAAGGACAAATAAGAGCGAAGGAGGCGCCGTCCCTCTCCTCGCCCCCAGCTGGGGTAACCGCGTGCTTCATCCCTAAAGCTAGGACACCTAGGATTTCTCCTGGCAGGGCACCAGCAATCATTAAATTTATAAAGGCTGGGAATGCATATTTTAGTGACTCGCTGAGTATACGAACACGGTGGGTCCATAAAAGACAGTCGGCCCTTGAACCACGAGGGGGTCAGGGCACCCACCCTTCTTACAATTTAAAATCCATAGAAAGCTTTTTTTTTTTCCCCGATGGATTCTCGCTCTGTCATCCAGGCTGGGGTGCAGTGATGCAATCATCAGCTCACTGCAACCTCCACCTCCTGGGTTCAAGCGATTCTCCTGCCTCAGCCTCCTGAGTAGCTGGGATTACGGGCGCCTACCACCACGCCCGGGTAATTTTTGTGTTTTTAGTAGAGACGGAGTTTCCCAAAACCTTAACTGCTAATAACCTACTGTTGACCAGAAGTCTTACTGATAACAGTCAATTAACACATACTTTGTATATGTATCTGTACTGTATTCTTACAATTAAGGAAGCTAGAGAAAAGAATGTGATTACGAAAATCATGCTGGGGACGGTGGCTCAGGCCTGTAATCCCAACACTTTGGGAGGCCGAGGCAGGCGGATCGCCTGAGGTCGGGAGTTCGAAACCAGCCTGACCAACACGGAGAAACCCCGTCTCTACTAAAAATACAAAAAATTAGCCGGGCGTGGTGGCACATGCCCGTAATCCCAGCTACTCGGGAGGCTGAGCCAGGAGAATCACTTGAATCCGGGAGGCAGAGGTGGTGAGCTGAGTTCACGCCATTGCAGTCCAGCCTGGGAGACAAGAGTGAAACTCCGTCTCAATAAAAAATAAAAAATAAAAAAAGAGAAAATCATAAGGAAGAGAAAGTTTATTTACTATTCATTAAATGGAAGTGGATCCTCATAAAGGTTTTCATCTTCATCGTCTTCATGTTGAGTGGGCTGAGAAGGAGGAGGAGGAGGAAGGGGGGTTGGTCTTGTTGAGTCAGGAGTGGCAGAGGCGGAAGAAAATCCACGTGTAAATGGACCCGTGCAGTTCAAACCCGTGTTGTTCAAGGGTCAACTGTAGTTCTAAACTACTTTCAAAAATACAATGCGGCCAGGCACCATAACTCACGCCTGTAATCCCAGCACTTTGGGAGGCTGAGGCGGATGGATCACCTGAGGTCAGGAGTTTGAGACCAGCCTGGTCAACATAATGAAACCCCATCTCTACTAAAAATACAAAAATTAGCTGGGAGTGGTGGCAGGCACCTGCAATCTCAGCTACTCGGGAGGCTGAAGCAGGAGAATCACTTGAACCTGGGAGGCAGAGCTTGCAGTGGGCTGATATCGTGCCATTGCACTCCAGCCTGGCAAACAAGAGCGAAACTCCATCTCAAAAAATAAATAAATAGGGATATACTTTCTACAAATATGAAAATATATCTGTGTATACTAAAGCAACATAAAATAACATCTTTATACTAATTATTTTTGGTACATAACTATGCATTCCCATCAGTATCTCAGCCACTGGTCTCCAATACTTGTCACTGGTGTTTTTTCAATATGGCATTATATGTTTTTCATGAAATTCCTGACGAATCATTCAATTTATGTTAATTAATTTGAATTTTTTGATGCCCTCCAGAGCCAGTTCTCTGGAGATAAAATAGCATTTTTATTTGAGGAAAATACATTCTCACCAGATGCTGAGCTCAAACCTGACGGACCCAGCCATTTCTGCTGAGTAGGGAATATTGACAACCCTAGGTTGGTCTGTTTGGGAACTTTTGGTTTGTTTCATTTTTGTTTTGTTTTTGTTTTGCTTAAATGTGTAAATATTTCATGCCAAATATTCTCACAGGTGCTGTATTTAGTGTGCCCTTCTTCAACAAATATATTTGTGAAACAAAATTCAAATAGGCCGTCTCTACATAGGATTCTTTTGAATGACCTTCTCAATTTTGTTCTGCTTAGTTTCAGAATATAGATGTATCCACTTAACATGAAAGCACCAACAAAGCATTCTTCCCACAAGTAAAGATTTTCCAGAGCACAGTTATTCAATTTTGAAACTGAACGTTGCACACCCTCTGGGCCTGCAGTTAAATTTGTTCTGCTTCCTCCTTGCTTTCATAGGGAGACGCCTCGTTGTACTCGCCTTTGCAGAAAAAGATGCAAAATCTCAAGTGTTTTGACACTGTCTGTCAAATTGTTTGACTTAAAACCTCCAAATGGTTTTAAATAAAATGCAACCAAATTTAGAGACTCATTTTCTTTTCTTTTCTTTTTCTTTTGAGACAGTCTCGCTCTGTCACCCAGGCTGGAGTGCAGTGGCGTGATCTCAGCTCACTGCAACGCCGCTACACCTGGATAATTTTTGTATTTTTAGTAGACATGGGGTTTCACTATGTTGGCCAGGCTGGTCTGGAACCCCTGTCCTCAAGCAATCCGCCCACCTTGGCCTCTAACACGTAGTGCTGGGATTATAGTCGTGAGCCACTGCACCCGGCCTGGACACTCATTTTCAAAAATGTTCAATACTGTCATGTTGAATTACAAGGTAATTCTTCAATGGCTCAATCAAAAAGAAAGTTCATGCTTCCGTGCGGAAAGGTTTTTCCTGTACGCCTCACTCTGACACAAACCGAACTACAGTTCAGCTACTCTGTGTATATATAAAAATATGTGCACACTTTGACAGCTACTCCCTCTGTTTGTACTGGTTGAATATCAAGCTTGTTTAAATGCAATGAGGAGTTTTGTACACCACAACCCGTTCCCAATAATGGGCTTCTTAACTGAGTCCGAACACAGTATCTTTACCATGGTGCCATGGTCCTCTAAAATTCATCTCCCTGTCACCATCATCAAAACAAATAAAATGCCAATGTTGACATTTTCTTGCTGAATTTGCAGCGGTTTTGACTGTACATCAGATGTTTCATATGTGATAAAACAAACTTCCAGATACTTCACCTAGATTCCTGCAACTGGACAGGAAAAAAACAAAATCAAAGCATTATTGGACCTAATTTAACTGATTTCCTGCTTGACACATCTGATGAGCCAAGCTAAACAGGCATCAATGAATGGTTTGCAAAGTTCTGAGAATCCATGCACAAGAAAATGTGGAATAAAAAGCAAGCAAAATTCATTTAGAGGAGCAGACATTTCATCTGAATAAAGTGGCAGGCTCCACAGAGTCCTGTATTAGGGGTTCCTCAGCCATCCTTGTCCTCAGCCAGTCTCCTTAAAGTGACAGCTTGAAGGACTGACTTGCTCCTCCGGTTCTCGTGTGTCACAGCAGCCCCCATATTGGATGGTTAATGCCAACACTAAGTTTATATATGAGTTCATCATCAACTTCCTCAAGAAAGAGAAATAAAAATTTAATGTTGTTATTAAGCATGACTTTTTTGTTCTGCTTGTTGCTGCTGAATGGGTTTATTGCAAAATTTGAAAAGCATTACCAAACAGTAAAAAAATAGTTGTGGGTTTACACTATTCAATAAATGGCAAACCCACAGGGTAGTTCAGGCGATTGTACGCTCACACTCAGGCAGGCCCTCTGCCTTTATTTTCCACACACATTTCATGTTCTCTTAACATGGCATTTCCACCGCCTCCCACACACTCCGGCCACCCAGTGATTTCGTGCACGTGCCAGGCCATAGCAGCGACCATACGTCGACCCCACTCTCTCGGAGTGGCCCTGAAAGGCGGAGCTGCCAGCAGGACGCCTGACATCCACATTGCATGGAGGGAGACACAGATGGAGATTTGGGTATGCTGTGAGTGGTCAGTGGCCTGGAAGGATGGTCGGGGCCTGGAAGGGCAAGACTGGAAAGTTGGAGACAAGGTGTCCTGGGGGAGAGGTGTGCAGATGGACTGGGAAGCGTGTGAAACTTTGGGGCCTCCTGGTTCATAGGTATGAGTGTAGCCGGGAGGACAGATGCTGGGCCCATGAGTCAGCAGTGAGTCAGCCTGCCTTCCCCGCCACCCAGAGCTGAAGCAGCGAGCACACAGCCCCAGCAGCGTGGATGGCTCACATCCGGGAGGTCCTCTCTCCCAGGCCACCCGCGTCTGCCAATGCCGCGTGCCAGCAGAGCAGAGAGCCACTCGAGCTGTCCAGGGGAGGCTTCAGTTCTCAAGGAGACCAACCAACCTCTTCATGACCGGTGACACGTCAGAACCCAGCTGACCCTGCCACCCTGGAGGCCACTTCCTCGCTGGGTGGACGCACATCCCAGCATGGCTCACCTGCCCTCTCCACGTGGCCTCACCACCTGCACCTTCGAAGGACTCATAGAGCATCTCATTTGCCAACACCGCATCTTGCATGAGGTTGCCTCTGACAAGGGACCAGCTACTGTGAGGGAGGTGGCATAGGGATCGTGACCCAGGAGCACCGTAGCACTCAGAACCTGCCAGCCTGACAGAGTGGGAAAGGCTCCTTGAAGTCCTTAGTAAAGGCTCCGGGCGGGGACGGCCTCTGCGCCGAGATACAGAATGCAGTGGCCCAAAGGTGGGAGCCACCCAAAGGTCCAGCAACGGTGATGCAGAAACAAAACCGGCCCATCTGCACAGTGGAGTGTGATTCAACCACAGGCAGGAGCAAAGCTCGGTTGCACGCTGCAACGGGGACCCGAAAGATATGGGCTCAGGGAAGACGTCAGATCCCAAAGACTCATACTGTACGATCCTATTTGTATGAACTAGAATAGGAAAAAGCAAATCATACAGACAGAAAGGAGACTCGTGGTTGCCAGGGGCTGGGGAGGAACTGTTTAACAGGTAAAGAACGCTCCTTTGAAGTGCAAAAAGGTTTTAAAATGAGAGAGAGGTGGCGGCTGCACCTGGTGAATATACTGATTGCATACTTTAAAGTGGGGGATTGTAGGTTATGTGTATTTCACCTCAATAAAAATAAAATAGAGCCGGGCACGATGGCTCACACCTATAATCCCAGCACCTTGGGAGGCCAAGGTGGACGGATCACTTGAGGTCAGAAGTTCAAGGCCAGCCTGGCCAACATGAAACCCCTTCTCTACAAAAAACACAAAAATTAGCCAGGTGTGGTGGCAGGTGCTGTAATCCCAGCTACTAGGGAGGCTGAGGCAGGAGAATCACTTGAACCCGGGAGGCGGAGGTTGCCGTGTGCTGAAATCATGCCATTGCACTCCAGCCTGGGTGACAGAGCGAGACTCTGTCTCAAAAATAAATAAATAAGAAAAGAAAAAAGGTACATTGCATATATTTTGAAACATCACCCTTAAACAAATAAATTAAATTAAATTAAATTAAATTAAATTAATAAATAAGAAAAGAAAACAGGTACAATGTATATATTTTGAAACATCACGCTTCAGGATATGATGTATGTTTGAACCCACAGATTACACAGTGCTGTGTCCCCAGTAACCAGAAGACATGGGCCAGGAACCAAAGGGTGGAGGCAAGAGGGATGCTTCTCTGTAGGGTGAGAGGTCCTGGTGCCCGGTGTGGGGCCCTTCCTCCAGGGACCGTAGTGAGGACCCCACTGACCTAACGCTGCAACTGCTGGTTGGTCACACAGGAAGCAGAGAAAGCAAGCAAACCCTCCCTTGCCTACCAGGAGGAGCTGTGGTCTCTGCTAAGTCAGGGGGGAGGGACCTGGATTCCAGGCCCCGCTTGGTGCCAGCGGGGTAACAGTAATGGACAAGCCCAGCAGCCGGGCCTGGCCAGGGCAAAGCCAGCCCTCAAAGGAGAGAGGTCTCCATCACTCCACGGCAACAACCTCAGGCCGGAAGTGCTGGTCCAGGAAGAGACACCGGAGCAGGATGGAGTAGGAGGTGGTGAGCTCAGGTGCGATGCTGGAAGGCCTGAGGGCCACGGGGGCTGCAGCAGGACTCACAAGCTCTCCTGATTTCAGAGTTTGAGGAGGAATGCTATTATCCACCACCCTTAAGAATCAAGGACAAACCAGAATGGACATGGCAGGGGCTTCAGGGGATTTGGAAGAAGCCAGGGGTGGACTCCAGCAGCCAGCATCAGTGCCCTGCCCAAACCCCCACCCACCCCCCATCCACCCTGAGACGACTTGCAGGCAGTCCCCGGAGAGTATCCCCACTTCCCTTTTCCTTCCTGGAAGGGTTTCCCTGGCCACAGGGGGCTGCTGAGTCTGTGAATGTGGGGGACTGAAATGGTGGAGTGCCACAGCCCTGAAGGGCCCCAGAACAGTTGGGGATGGGAACGGTAGCTGAGTACTCCAGCGCCATCCACCACCCCAGTGCCATCCACCACCCCAGCGCCATCCACCACCCCAGTGCCATCCACCATCCCAGCGCCATCCACCACCCCAGCGCCATCCACCACCCCAGCGCCATCCACCACCCCAGCGCCATCCACCATCCCAGCGCCATCCACCATCCCAGCACCAACCACCACCCCAGCGCCATCCACCACCCCAGTGCCATCCACCACCCCAGCGCCATCCACCACCCCAGTGCCATTCACCACCCCAGCACCAACCACCACCCCAGCGCCATCCACTATCCCAGCACCAACCACCATCCAAGCACCAACCACCATCCAAGCACCATCCACTATCCCAGCACCAACCACCATCCCAGCACCATCCACCACCCCAGTGCCATTCACCACCCCAGCACCAACCACCACCCCAGCGCCATTCACCACCCCAGCACCAACAACCACCCCAGTGCCATTCACCATCCCAGCGCCAACCACCACCCCAGTGCCATTCACCATCCCAGTGCCAACCACCACCCCAGCGCCATCCACCACCCCAGTGCCATTCACCACCCCAGCGCCATCCACCACCTCAGCAGGACCACTTGGCACATCATGGGCCTCTGTTCTCGGAGGGTCCCCAGCGGGCTGAGTTGCTTTGCAGGCCCCCTGCTTCCCATCCTGCTTCCCCCGGTGCCTCGCAGCAAATCCTAGACTCCCCTCCAGAACAGTCACTTGTGCCCAGACCCTTGTCTCGGGGTCTGCTTTGCAGGGAAGCCACCTGAGACTAAGGACCCTGCAGGCTGTCCTGACAAGGGCAGTGTTAGTCGCGTCTGAAAAAGAGAAGGAACGTGCAGGTGGCTCCGGCTGATGGTTTTCCAGAATGAACCACAGATGCGACCGTGGCAGACACTGCAGGTGCAGCAGCCAAGCCCCACCCAGCCTATCTGAAGGCAGCTACTAACTAGACTTTGTTAAGAAGTGAAAATCCAGGACAAGGCTCAACAAACAGGGTTTGAGCCTGGAAAGAGGCTTCAAAGGGGACTTCGCCAGGCAAAGGCAAGGGCAGCCCCTCCCGGGGCACTGCCAGGACACTGCTCCCTGGGTCCGTTTTCCCCCCGTCACCCTGATCCCAGCACCCAGCGCCTTCTCTCATCCACAGGATGGCTGGAGCCTCTGACCTGGTGGTGCGTGCTCTGTCCTCACCCTGTGGTCAGGGGAGCTTAACCAAGTGGCATCTGGTGACATCCCTGCCCTATCCTCATCCCACCCCACACTCTCCACTCACACTTAGAATCCTGCCATCGTTCCCTAGGGTTTCAATGCGGCTGGGCCGCCAGGACCGTTGGGCCAGGGTTTCAGATATTGAAATACTGCCTTACAGGTCAGGGTCAGTACAGAGTCACTTCCCCACCCCCATCCCCAAACACCGGGGTCTCAAAGGGAATAAAGCGTTAACTCCACAACTGGCTCCAGGACATTACCGCAGCCTGGCTCCCAGCTCTCCTTCTAGGGGAGAGGGGGGTGGTCATTGCCTAAATCTCCTCGGTGCTTCCACCATGCAGCCCTGCCCCCGGCCCCACCTCCTCCCCGCTGTCCTGGGTCACCAACTCCCTGGTCTGTGCAGAGCCCAGGCGCTGGCCCCACTCCCTCCTGCCACAGAGCACAGCCTCTCTCCCTCTCCTCTGTCTCAGAGGCTATGGCCCCAGCTCTCCATCTCACTAACTCCTACTCATCCCTCAAAACCTTGACTCAGATGCCTCTTCCTCCGGGAAGCCCTCTCTGACATCCGAGGCAACTCTGGCCCCCACAGAACTGAGTGCCCGCCTTCTCGGCACTGCCCATGTTACATTCTTGGTTCTCCGGTCACTTGGGTAACACCTCCAGGCTGTTAGCTTGTTGGGGCCAGAGGAGGTTCGGTTGGATTTGTTCTGTTTTGGTTTTTTCCCAGCTGTATCCTCAGCACTGTGCAGGGCACCCAGCCCAGAGCAAGAACCCGGCTAAGGGAATGAATGGACTAGTGAATGGAATGCCATCCTCGCTGGCCCCGCGTTCCCCGCGAGCTCCCCACCCAGGAGGCGTGGGCTCCGCTCTGACTCTGGACTCTCGGGGGTACTTCAGCTGCACGGAGCAATCTGCTCAAAAGCCCAAATGGACTCCTTATCTTAAAGGATTGCACAAAACCCTGGAGCTCGCTTTAATCCCAGCTGTCCATGCAGAGAACACGCAAACCAGCAGTGCTCAGGGCCCCGGGGTGAACTCACTGATCCTTAATCAGCAGCAGATGCTGGGAAGGGCGTGAGCAGGCTTTTCTGAACCATATGGACTGTTTCTTCACGCTCATGTTGAAAATTCTTCAGAGGCAGATAAGGCTTTAGCTGGAGGCCTCCTCTTCTCTGATCCGGCCTGGTGCCTGGGGTAGGGTCCATTCCTCCTCTGACCTCCCAACCTCATGGGTCGAGACATCCAGGGGTAGCCCAGGCAAGGGCCAGGCGAGGGGCACCTCCATCAGCCACCAAGAAAATCCAAGTCCGACATCCCGAGCCCATAGCCCATTTTCCTGTCAGGACTTGGGCAGAATTTCACCCAAGTGAGCAATGGCTTGTCCTCTGACAGTCAGGTGACAAATACTTACCCAGTACCTCCTGCACCGTGGCCGGAGGGCCTGAGAGGCAGGCAGAGGCAGGAAGAAGTGGTGGGGGTACCGGAGGGGTTACAGTGGCCCTGGGGTCAGGCGTGGGTTCAAACCACAGCAAATCATTTTACCACTGACTCCGCAGTCCCCTCATCTATAAAACAGAAAATAAACAAACTCTCCTTTCAGAGAGTCAGCAGACGCGCGGCACCCGGCACCTAGTAGGCCGTCTATACGTGGAAATGACTTTGTGATGTACCCCCGTCCAAATGACTTTGTGATGTACCCCCATCCAAATGACTTTGTGATGTACCCCCGTCCAAAAAGGCTCGGGACGCAATAAAAGCCAGCCCTGGTGATGGCCGCTCCCCGCTGCTGTCCCAGGGGCCAATTTCTGACCACAGACGGATCCTGCTTCTAGCTCAGATTATGACGGTGCCCCTTCTGCGTCCACAGAGAGAACCCAGACCCAGGATTGCGAGCATGCCGACGAGAAAAGAAAGACGGGAGAGTCAGGCACCGAATTCACGGAGCAGGTCATGCCCCAGGAATAGACCAAAGAGGCTGTCGCTATTTCTGCCGTTAACTCTGATAAGAGGAAGCGACGTGGCCCACCTGCTCTCCTGGAAGGTTCCTCCAGTGAGCTCTCAGGTGAGAGGAAGTGGCAGAGCCCCCAACACCCAGAGGCACAGAGCACAAGACAGGACGGCGTGGCACATGCAGAGACACAGTAACAGAATACTCCATCCCCACCTCTCTCTTTTTGTTATTCTTGGGTATCTTTTTTTTTTTTTTCAGAGACAGAGTCCCTCTGTCGCCCAGGCTGGAGTGCAGTGGTGCCATCTCGGCTCACTGTAACCTCCACCTCCCGGGTTTAAGTGATTCTCATGCCTCTGCCTCCCAAGTAGCTGGCATTACAGGCACCTGCCACCACACCGGCTAATTTTTGTATTTTTAGTAGAGACAGGGTTTCACCATGTTGGCCAGGCTGGTCTTGAACTCCTGACCTCAAGTGATCCGCCCGCCTTGGTCTCCCCAAGTGCTGCGATGACAGGCGTGAGCCGCCGCACCCGGCCTATTCTTGGGTATCCTTACTGAGTACTTACCCTGGCCAGATCCCCGGCTAAATGCTCTCCACCCCGTATCTCACAGATTCCTCCCAACAAACCAACTTGATCACGGGATTGTGCACACGGAAGGCTCTGAAGTGCCAATAACTTGCCCAGGATCCCAGGCAGAGCAGTGAAGATTTGGACACAGGCCTGAGGTCTGTCAGGACACTCATGCAGAAGGGAGCCCTCCGTGCTGGAACAGAGGCCCGTCCTACACACACACACGTGGAGCCCAGAATCCTCTGCTGATTCTCAGGAGATTGATTCTCAGGTCCCCACTGCCTGTCTCTTCTAAAGATAGGATGTGATCATGTCAGAGTTGACTTCAGAGTGTCCGCCTCATTGTATACCTGCTACGGTGCAGGCTCAGCCATCTGCAACTTCCACTGTCTCTCTGGAACCCAGAGGGTTCCCCTCCCTCCTGGGGGTATTGGGAATCCATATATGCACCATGCAGACCTCTCCTCCCTGTCACAAACAAGGCACTGAAGCCGCTAGAAGAAATGGCCACCAGTAGTAAGGGGCTGACTCCAGCATCTACCACATGCTGGCGCTTTGCATCATTAACCCTCTTCAACCTTCCCAAACTGTGTGACGTGGTGACATCACCCCAACCACCCTGACTCACAAGGACTCAAGCTCCTTGAGGGGACCTGACCCCGGGCAGTGGAGTTTGGATTTGAACCCAAGTTGGTGGCTCCAGAGGCTGAGCTCTTCTCATCATAAGGCCCTGTGACCCTCCCAGGGGAAGTTCCCCACTCAGCCCCTTTCCTTTGGGGACAGCCACACTGGGGAGGGTGGTTCCTTGCAGCAGGAGCTGGGTCCTTTCTTTACACCTGCATGATCAGCTCATCCAAAGCAGGGCTCTGTACTGGTGTCTTTATCTCCTTCCTGCATCCACCTCAGGGTAAGAAATGAAGCAGGTGTTCCAGTACGACCTGGAATCATCCAGGAGCGAGTGTGGCCCCATGCACAGAGGGAGATGTGCTCCTTCTAGGAGGAATGGAAAACAGGTTTCATCTCTTGGAATGATTGCAGAGCCAGTGTGGTGCCGTGCACAGAGAGAGATGTGCTTCTTCTAGGAGGAATGGTAAATAGGCTTCATCTCGGAAGCCCCCTGCAACCCAGGGCTAGTGCCCCTCCCGGCCAGGTGAGAGGTTGTGTACACAAGTCGGCAACGGCCAGATCGCATATAAAAACAGGACTCTGACCCACAATCCGCAGCAACCCATCCAGGATACAAGGCATTACCCACTGCAATCAGCCCAGGAAGCCGCCTGCCACTCATAAGTCAGCCTTGCAGAGAAGGTGAGACCACTGTCTCTTGCAAACAGTCCAGGAAGCCAAACAGTAACCCCTGTAACAATCTGCCCAAAGCGGCCTGGACTTGATGAATAACTGATACGTTTCCTAAAGTTTTCCTTCCTTCCAACTTAGGACCAACCAGAGAAAACTAAATCCGTATCTCTAGCCCATCGCACAGGACGCTGCTTCTAGTCAACCTCCTCCAGCTTCCCGACGCCAACAGCCTCCAACCAGGGCTCACCTGAAGTCTTCTCTTTGGTCCTCTATGGTATCAGATTTTTCTACTTCTCTGCCTGCCTTTGAGCCTCTGCTAAAACACAAGTGACAGCGGCCGACTCCCGTGCTAGAGTCAGCCTCTGCCTGTTCTCGCTTGGGTGGTCTTCGTTTATTTTCATCAAGGGCACTGTGTAAAGAAGCGGTCTGAGACTCCTTCTGGGCTCAGCGGCCAATTAGCAGTGTCTGCCACGGCACAGACGGTGGGGAGGGGGGTGACCTGGATGCTCAGAATCAGCCCCTCCGAGGGTATTTCCTCCTGCTTCCACCAGAAAGATGCCTCTGTCCAAGCACCCTCCTTCTGCTTCCCTGATCCCGGGGGACTGGGTGAAATGCAGGAGGGGCAGCTGGTAGGGGAGCAAGGGAGCTTGCTCACCCACAGAGCTAACAGAAAGCACAGCTTGGCCCTGGCAGTTTTCCTCTGCCCGTCATCTCACACTGGAATGAAAGATGCAACGTGGAGCTTCCACAGGCAGACAGTAGACGTCCCCAAACTCCGATCGTTTGACCACGAAATCAGCAAAACACTGATGAGATCACAGACGGTTAAAATCCCCCCAGGCAGGGCAACGGGGCAGGATCCCAAGGACAGAGCTCGGCAGAGGTGGCCGCCTGCCCATCAGGCTCCGACTGCCTCCCAGGCACAGTCACTGTGGGAAGCAGCTGCCCGCAGGGACGTTTCCCAGCACCCTCGTCGCTGGGCGGAACCGAGGCACCAGTTCTCAGTGGTGGAAGCTCAGAAGTGATAGAAGCACTTCTGGGTGGGTACATGCGGACACCAGCGCCTCCATGCACTCTCTGTAAAGGGCTCAGAGAAGCCACCAGACAAAGGAAGCCGGGTTTTTAGGCAACTGCTCAGAGAACTGCCTGAGCAGGGGTGGCTGCACTGGGCCCCGCCTGAGTGAGGCTGCATCCTCTGTGTCCGCCGCCACACCGTGCGAGGCCAGGAAGCCAGGTGACCGCCACTCACTGCAGTCGTATTCACATACCTGAAGGCATGAGGCATCCAGCATGAAGGGGCATCCTCTGTCCTGGAGGAGATAAGGTACATGCCTATAATCCCAGCACTTTGGGAGGCCAAGGTGGGTGGATCACTTGAGGTCAGGAGTTCGAGACGAGCCTGGACAACATGGTGAAACCCTGTCTTTACTAAAAATACAAAAATTAGCCAGATGTGGTGGTGCGTGCCTGTAATCCCAGCTACTCAGGAGGCTGAGGCAGGAGAATCGCCTGAACCTGGGAAGCAGAGGTTGTCATGAGCCAAGATCACACCACGGGACTCTAGTCTAGGCAACAGAGCAAGACTCCATGAAAGAAAGAAAGAGAGAGAGAAAGGGAAACAAAGAAAGAGAAAGAGAGAGAGAGAGAGAGAGAGAGAGAAAGAGAGAAAGAAAAGAAAAGAAAAGAAAAGAAAAGAAAAGAAAAGAAAAGAAAAGAAAGAAAGTGAGCAGGTACCCACGTGGAGGGCACGTGGGAATGAACGTCCCTGCCTACTTTTGGTAGAGGTGGGGCTGGGTTGCTTTTGCAGAGGTCATTTGTCAGTCGGCATCAAAATATAAAAAAAAGAATTTGTTCGGAATCTGTAGTCCTGACCTGCGAAGCCAGCCTCGGAAGTAACAAGCCAAGTTCAGAAGGTTCAGGGAGTGTTATCTGTATTAACAAATCAATGGGCATCCCCTAAAAGTCCCTCACCAGCAGACTGGAGGAAAGAGGGTTTGCTGTGCTCACGGCTGTGGGGCACCCATATGGTGCCCTAGAACATGGGGGACTGCCAAGTTCAGCCCTGCCCACCGTCCCTCCTCACTGAGGAAGGGGTCCGCACAGGAGAGATGAGCTCCTGACGGTCAGTGTGCCTGGCTTCTTCCCATCGGGGCTGTGGTTCCATGCCGCCCAACGGGAACTCCAGCAGAGCCGACTGGGCCCTATGATTTGGGGTCAAACCCACATCTGGAGGTTCTCCCTCTCCAGCTAACTCTTGGTACAGAAACTCAGGCATGACCACGCTCTAGGGCACATGGCAGGGAGAAGGGGAGCAAGTGGGCTGGGCCCGTGGGGATGTGGACTCAGCTCACAGCTCTGCCTGCGTGGAGCAGGGGAGGATGAGTGACCCAGCTGGGAGGGTGCTGAGGTCTCTCCACCTGAAGAGCAACAATATCCTCATGACAGCGGTGGCCATTGAAACTGCTGATGGACAAACACACGGATGGTGAGGAGCGTGGGCCACGCAGAGTTCATTCGCCATGGATTTCCAGGCTGGGGCATTTCAGCGGAGCTCTGTCTCTGTCTCTGATTGTCGGATCTGGGGAGATTTTCCCTCCCAAGTGAACCTGGCTCAACTGTTTGAATTGTCCACGATGAGCGCGGATGCCGTTTGTAGAGAAACAAACTATTTGTAATGAGTTGGCAGAGAGGCTATGACGGAAGGAACCTCCTGTAAGGTGGCAGAGGCAGCGTGGCATAGACTCCAGGAGAAAAAAGGCCCCCACACTGGGCAGAGCCTGGTCCTGGCCAGGAAGAGGCACCCTGCGAGGTAGGACAGAGCCACCACGCGGTTCTTCCCAGCGTCCCCACGAACACTCGCCAGCAAGCACCTCCCCCCACTTTGTCCCAAGCCCGCCAGGCACGTGGCAGCCTGGGGCTCCCCCACCCACCATTTCCTGGAGAAGGCCATCTGGCTCTGCCCGTTTTGTGTGTGTGAAAAAGTCCCGGTCTGGGTCCCTGGGTCCCACCACGAGCGGCTTCGAGGCTTGGACACACCCTTCCCTGCCTGGGCCACTCTCCCCCTCCGTCCAACAAGGAGAGGCCACAGAGCCCTCTCCGTGGTCCCACCCAGCCCCAGGAATCCTGTGATTTCATGAGCCCATGGTTATTATCCCTGGATCAACTCTCTAGCCCACAGCATCACAGGCTGAGGAGCCAATTCCAGAACCGAGTGCTGTGTAGGCGTGAGGCGCACACCCGCAGTGCCAGCCCAGCTCTGCCTTCCATGGAAAATCCACATCTGAAGGCCTGGCCAGGGCACCTAGGACTCACCAGCCTCTGGGCGCTGAGTCTGGGTAGAATTTAGGAAAGTCTCAGGCCGGGCGACCTCCTGGAGCAGTGGCACCGCTCCCTGGCTTGTGGGGCAAAGGCGCTGGGCCAGTCTGGGTGCGATCCCTGTTGCCAGGAGACTCGGGCACACCTCATAACCCCTGCCAGGCCCCGCCAGCCTCTGTCAGACCCCACCAGGCTGAGCTTGGGAAATCCAGGGAGGTAGGAGAGCAGGAGGACCCTTGCCCAGGAGCGGCCGGGCCTAGACACAGGCGGGTTCTGCCTCTTCCTGTGTTCACAGCCTGGAGCATGCTGCTTTACCCCCGTTAGCCTCGGTTTCCCATCTGTCCAGTGAAGGGGTTTCAGCAAAGGTCTCAGCAAAGGCAGCCATGGCTGACGCTGCCTGTCCCCTGGCACTCCCTGACCTGCAGCCTCTAATTTAGAGTTTCTCTGGTCTCCCTCCGTGGCGAGGGACAGGAGTGGGGAGAAATGCCCCAGCTTCCTCTCCCTCAGACGGAACACTCAGGGGGGTTCACCACTGTCATCCAGAGGTCCCCTGGGGACTACAGCCCAATTTCTCACAGTGGTGGCCAGCTTGATCACGTACCTCACTTCCGTATCAGAGCTTCTTGGGATCACCCCCCCAAATAATCTACTCACATTCAAGTATCCTCTCAGAGGCTGCTTCCAAGGGACCCTGACCTAAGGCAGCCATGCCAGACACAGAAAGCCTCCTCCTAAAGCACCAGGTAGTCAGTGTTTTAAGCCATATGAGCCACGGGGCAAAATTGAAACTATTATGCAGGCATGTAGGTGCCCAGTGGAAAAGTACACCTTGAAAGATGTAAGAGCTTAGGGCGGCACAAAGCAGGCAGCAGGCCACATGTGGCCTGGGTCACAGTTTGCTGACTCCTGCTGTCACATATGGACCCCAGATCTCAGCGGTTTAAGGAAATAAAGGCCAGGCACAGTGCCTCATGCCTATTATAATCCCAGCACTTTGGGAGGCTGAGGAGGGTGGATCATTTGATCCCAGGAGTTTAAGACCAGCCTGGGCAATGTGGCAAAACCCCATCTCTACAAAAAAAAACAGAAAAATTAGCCAGGCATGATGGAGTATGCCTGTAGTCCTGACTACTCAGCAGACTGAGGCAGGAGGATTACCTGAGCCTGGGGAGGTCGAAGCTGCAGTAAGCTGTGATCCCACCACTGCAATCAAGCCTGGGTGACAAAGTCAGACACTGTCTCAAGAAAGAATAGAAAAGAAGAGAAGAAAAGAAAAGAAAAAAGAGAGAGAAGGAAGGAGAAAAGAAAGAGAGAAAGAAAAAAGAAGAAAGAAAGAAAGAGAGAAAGAAAGAGAAGGAAATAAAAGAAAGAAGGAAAAGGAAGGAAAGAAAAGAAAGAGAGAGAGAGAGAAAAGGAAAATTTGCTTCTTGCTTAGATAAAGTCCAATTGGCAAGGGGCAGGTAGCACAGGATTCTAGGCCAGGTTCAGGAGCCTGAGCTGATAGATGCTCTGCCATCTGCCACACAGGGTTTCCCAAAGTCACTCTGGACATCAGTGTCCACCCAACATCCAGTTAGTGAAGGAAGGACGGAGGGCACGGGGGTGGCACAGGAGGCTTTTATGGGCCAGGGAGCAAAGTGACGTGTGTGCTTCTGCCCACTCCATCTGCCTGACCTGAGCTGCCTGGCTCTGCTCAGCGAGAGAGGGTATTAGGGAACACAGCATTAACCCAGCATCTGGTCCCAGCGATACCCAACAGGCAGCCAGCCACATCCTCCTCAGAGGCAAGGGTGATAGTAGTCAGGACACAGACTGGCAGTGGCACCTTCTCCCCGGAGCCGAGCACCCCACTTGGCTGCGTGGTAACAACTCCCTTGCTTGTCTTCACAGCTTCCTCCTCTTTTTTTTTTTTTTTTTTTTTTTTTTTGAGACAGAGTCTCGCTCTGTCACCCAAGCTGGAGTACGATCTTGGCTCACTGCAACCTCTACCTCCCGGGTTCAAGTGATTCTCCTGCCTCAGCCTCCCTAATAGCTAGGATTACAGGCATGTGCCACCAAACCCGGCTCATTTTTGTATTTTTAGTAGAGACGGGGTTTCACCATGTTGGCCAGCTGGTCTCGAACTCCTGACCTGAGGTGATCCACCCACCTTGGCCTCCCAAAGTGCTAGGATTACAGGCGTGAGCCACCGAGCCCAGCCAGCTTCCTCCTCTCTATGTTCATCCCTAAGAACATGGAGTTTAGGATTGCCTGCTTTGGAACTTTGTATTATTGCATTGTGTTGTTTAGCATTTTCTGCATATTACACCGGCCATTTATCTGTGTGTTTACATATCTAAAGATCACTTACTGTTGATACTGTATCTCCCCATGTGATTTATCTGGCCCAACTGGGGCCCCAGTGTCCCCATGAACACTCGCCAGCATCTCCCTTCACCTCGTCCCAAGCCTGCCAGGCACGTGGCATCCTGAGACTCCCCCACCCACCGTGCCCTGGAGAAGGCCACCTGGCACAGTCCGTTTTGTGTGTATGAAAAAGTCCCGGTCTGGGTCCTACCCCAGCAAATCCAGCCAGGTGGCCTTCAGCAAGAGAGACATCACAATCTCCAATTACCCCAATTTACTTACTCATTTTCCTACCGGGGGCGGCTGGGCGTTTCTGGGCTCTGGCTGTGTCAGCATCAGTGCTGTGAAGGTGTTTGTCCACACCTCCTGGGGCACAGTGTGTTTCCCCAGGAGAAGGGCCACCGTGCCATGGCAGGTCCAGTTTTGACAAATAAGGTACGTGGTACTGAAGGCTATGCTGCTGTCCCTGTCCTTCAGCAGGGCAGGTAGCACAGATGCGACCTGCAGGGACATGGCTCCCACCTTGCAGAGTCCACCCTCACACTTCATGCTCGTTACCGCCAGTGAGGTGCACAGAGTGGGGGTCGTTGTTCCCACCTGACAGATAAGGAAGCGGCGGCTCTGCAGCCAGAAGGGGGACATTGCGGCTGTACCTCAGCGGCAAGTCCTGGCTCGGAAAGGATATGGACTTCCCTGGCCTCTACTCCAATGCACCCAAGGGCAACCCTCAGGGCCCTGGGGACCTCCTTAGTCTTCACCACATGCCACATAGGAGGGTGAGACCTGAGTTCTCTTTGAGCCCAGCATCAGGCCCAGCAGGGCCAGGTCAATCCCATGGGGAGGCAGCCTCAGGGGGAGGCAGGAAGTTCCAAGGACTTCACCACCCTCCTTGGCATGTAAACTTTAATGTTCAGGATGCAAGCTCCACCTCACAAAGATAACGGAATTCCCTGCGGAAGCCGACAGCAGGAGCCTTTCCTCTAGGCCCTGGTGCCTCGCAGGTGACCGGCTCGCAGGGCCACGTGACTGTGCCCACGTCCCCTCCTCCTATGGAACGCCTCTTCCTATTTTACTTCCCACGCGCATCTGGCAGAAATGGTTAGTCATGCGTCCACAGGGCAGTTTCCAAACCCACCACCAAGTGTAACTTTGCCAATTCTCCCCCTGAGCCTCAGTTTCCCTCTCATGGGAGGGTGAGGAGAGGTGAGGGTCTGTTCAGCTCTGGAATCACGCAGCGCATAACTGGGTCCTCGGAACACGTGCAAAGGCCTCAGAGAGCACATGGGGCTCATTGCCTTAAGGAGAGCAGTGTGACGTTAAGAAGACATCTTCCAAGGTTGTGACTTCGCTTTAGCCCCGTCTACATGACCAAAGGGCAAAAACACAGCCTCTGGAATGAGGGAGGGTTGTAGACGTGTTCTTTCTCACTTCAAGGGGTAAAAACTGCAATAAACAAGAGACATTTAGGACATTTAGGGAAACTTCCTCCCAGAATGGCCAGCCCAGGAAGGAGGTGGACCAGTCACCTCCAGCAGTCAGGGCCAGCAGGACACAGACCAGTCAGGGCCAGCAGGACACAGAAAGCTAAATCCCAGGGGTCAAAAGAACAGAGGGCAAGGGCGGGGCTGCCCCAGGTGGACGCCTTTGCCATCACAGCCCCGGAGGCACTAGCGGTGCAAGCATGGTGACCATACCCGGTGGGACTCAGGACCCTGGATGGCAGCCGTCGCCAGAACTCAGCCAGGCGAGGAGTGGGGGACAGCTTCCTGCCATCTTCCCTTTGATCTTCTGCCGTGGCTGTCCATTGGGCAAACCCAACAGGAAGCCCGTGGGCCAGAGAGCCCTAGGAATGCGATCCTTGGAGATCAGCTACCCAGGCCATAGAGCAGGACGCAGAAGAGAAGAGAACCGAGTGGATCCGGGGGACAAAAGGAGAGTAAGCAATTCAGAAGGTGACAGCCTCATCATGGTAGACAGCGCCTAAGATGGCCCCAGTTACCGTGCCCCCCAGAATGCAGGCTCTTTGATAGTCCCCTCCCCTTGAATATGGGTGAGACCCATGAGTTGTTTTTAACCCATGGAGTGTGGTAAAGGTGGAAGGCGTCCCTCCGGCACTGACCACCCGTGAGCTTGTGATGTCTCTCTTGCTGAAGACCGCCTGGCTGGATCTGCTGCCACACGCAGCCATGCTGGGGAGGCCCGTGACACTGGACTGAGGACAGCCTCCAGCTAATACCCAGCTAGGAGCTGAGATGACCTCCGGCCAACAGCCTGCAAGAGATGGAGGCCCTCAGCCCCACAACCACAAGGAAACAGATTCTGCCAATGACCACGAGCACTGGGGAGGGATCCCTCCCAGACAGGTCTGCAGATGAGACCGAAGATGCAGCCGACACCCCTGATGGCTGCCTCTGAGACCCTGAAGATGAAGACCCTGCTAAGCTGTGCCTGACCCTAGAAAACTGCGATAATAAACGTGTGTTGTTTTAAGCCAATCACTTTGCAGTAATGTTGTCATACAGCACTAAGTAGCTAACAGGTAACTTGGTACCTGGAAGTGGGGGCTGCCGTAAGGAATAGGCCTAGAAATGCTGGGGCAGCTTTGGAACTGGACAGGGGCAGAGGGTGATTTGGGAGATTGTGGTAGAGAAAGCCTAATTTGCCTCGAGCAAACTGTTGGTGGAAATCTGAGCTTTCAGATGACTGCCACAGGCCGGGCACAGTGGCTCACAGCTGTAATCCCAGCATTTTGGGAGGCCGAAGTAGGCGAATCACCTGAGGTGGGGAGTTCCAGACTAGCCTGGCCAACATGGTGAGACCCCTACTAAAAATACAAAAATTAGCCAGGCGTGGTGGTGCACACCTGTAATCCCAGCTAATGGGGAGGCTGAGGCAGGAGAATCACTTGAACCCGGGAGGCAGAGGTTGCAGTGAGCTGAGATTACGCCACTGCACTCCAGCCAGAGCAACAGAATGAGACTTCATCTCAAAAATAGTAATAACAATACTTTTTAAAAAGATCGCTGCCAGAGAGGACTCAAAAGGAAGCAAGGACAATGTCACTGAAAACTGGAGGAAGGGAGATGCTTGCAAAGTCGTAAGAGCAAATTCAGCAAAATCGTCATCTGCAGGTATGCAGCAAGGAAGATGGATTGAGGCTGGGCTAGGTTACTGAGCTGAAGAGGCTTCCCTGAAAAGTCTGGGAGGTACCGTTTGGTTTCCTTTTCCTGCTTACAATACAAAGATGGAGGAAAGAGATATATCAAGGACAGAACTGTTAAAAAAAAAAAAAAAAAAAAAAAAGGAACCAGGACTTGATGATTTTGAAAATTCTCAGCCCCTCCCAATGGTAAATGGTGCTAAAATTGAGAAATGCAGAAGCACAGGTGGGGCCACGGGGAGTCTGCTGCACTCCTGGCTCCTTCTGCCAGTGCTCCTGGCTCTGCCGCCGCACATAGCAGCTCCTCCACTCTCCTGGGCTTCCCCCTCTCCTGCTTTCTCATGGGCATGCCCCAGACTGTTCCGGCCCACACTTTTTTCTCTGCTTACATGTTAATGACCAAGGGATGATCTTCAAATTCATACTATCTAATACTGTCAGCTTCAAGTAGCAATATACACCTAAACGAAATCTCATGGTCGCAATCGCTAGGGGTTTATTTTTCTTACCCAGCAGTCATGAGATAAGTGGCTGCTGGTGATGATTCTCACCTCGGTGTCACCGCAGCTGCATGTCTGTGACTCTGGTGGGTCTTTTATCCCTGCTTGTTACCCACACTCACGAGCTGGCTGCTGGGTTCCCAGCCAGGACATCCACATTCAAGGTGGGGAAGAGCAGGGGAGACAAAGAGAAATGTCTTCTGAGCAGCCAGGGAAGTATGGCCTCGTGGAAAAGCCGAGATTGTGACTGCAGAAACTTCTGCTAAAATTCAGAAAAACCCGAAGCTAAAAGTACCAGGTCACACAAACAGTCCTATAAGGAGATAAAGACTGGCCTCATGGATGCTCTCAACGGAACCAGGGAACCTCTAGGGAGCTTAAAGGCATGCTAGGAGATGCACTCCCTCATGGGCTGCGATGAAGACAGTGCCATGAGGGAGAGGCCCACATGGCTGAGAGAGGCCTAGGGGCAGCCTCCAGCCTCTAGCCAGCAAGAAACTGGAGCCCTCGGTGTGGCAGCCCACAAGAACCTGAGACCTCCTGACAGCCACAGCAGCTTGAAAGCAGACTCTTCCCCAGCTGAGCCTCCAGATGAGACCCCCGCTCTGGCCAACACCTTGGCTGCAGCTCTGCAGAGGGCCCAGTCAGGTCATGCCCAGGCTCCTGCCCTACAGAAACTGGGGGATAATAACTGTGTGTTCCTCTCAGTTGCTCAGTTTGGGCCACAGTCATGCAGCACTAGGTACTAGACCCACTGCAGGGTGGCCACACACTTGGTAGCAATAGCGGAGAGATGATTTATATACGGAAGCATTTTAAATAAAATAATTTCTGCAATTTAAAGGACTGCACTGTAAAGTACAAAATACTATTCAAATATTGGAGAGCACTGTGGCTCCCAAGACCCATTAGCAAGAGAGAGGGGCCCAAACCCCAAAACACACTCAGGCCCCCAGATTTCTGAGCCATTTGTGATTTGGGAACCTAACTTGGCTCAAGTGGGATATGTTGCCCCTTTCTTGTTCCAAGTTTCCAGACCACCAAAAGATTCTTAAGCTCAGCTCTCCAATGGCTACAAGTCAATGGGGCCTTTACATTTGCTTAGCCAGAGTCATGAATCAGGAAGCTTTAGCATCGTTCCTGGCTCTCTGAAACCATTTGGTAGAGACCTAGTTCGAGAAGCATTAAGGCATTTGGACCTGTCTTCTTCTGCTCAGGTGCCCATAACAAACACCACAGACTGGAGGGCTTAAGCAACAGACATCTATTCCTGGGAAGTACGAGATCAGGGTGTTGGCCAATTGGTTTCTGATGAGGGTCCTCTCCCTGCCTCATGTCCACACATAGTGGGGAGAGAGAGAAAGAAGAGGGAGCCCTCTCGTCTCTTCCCAGAAGGACACTGATCCTATGGGATCAAGGCCCCATCCTTATGCCGTCATTTAATCCCCTCCAGAAACCCCTCATCTCCAAGCACAGTCACACCAGGACTTCAACATATGAAGGCAGGGGGAGTACACAGCTCAGCCCATAACAGACCCCCTGGCCATCTGCAGAGGAGGTTAGAGGCTTCTCCCCCGGCCAGGGACAAGCATACGGGTCCTGGGCTTTCTCTTATTTCCCTCGACTATAGAGAGAGTGGCCAAAACACTGCCCACGTTTTCCATCACACACGAGCATACACACAAGAGCAATGGATATTTGAGAACAAAGGAGTCCACCAGGAAACAGGTTTGGAGTGACTGGGTCCAAGCAAGAAGGACAGGTCTCCCCAGGGATGGCCAACGTGAGCATCGTGTCCTAGAGGGGCCACTAGACTCAGCCAGGACAGACCTCATTGGACAGACGGGGTGAGGATGGTGCCTCCAGCCCAGACACCACGTGGCCGCTCGTCCTTCTCAGTCCAGCCACTGCACTGCTCGGTCATGCTGTCGCCAAGGTGAGTCAGAGCCTGGCGAGGAGGCCCACCTACCCCGGCAGACAGATCACCCCCATGGGAGCCCCGTGCAGGTCAGCGCGGGTGTCTCCCACCCAGTAGCTCCTCCCGAAATCACATTTTATTGCTGCTTTATACAATGACTAAAAGGTCACTACTCCTGCCAACCCATGAGCAAAAACAAGAAGCTTTTCCTTCCTTCACACGTCTGAAAGGGCATCCAAGGTCTCATCAGCTGTGCCCAGCTCCCTCCAGGTCTCAGCACGCCAAGCAGCCCGGCACATGGGCACACCCGAAGTAGGACCTTACACCCCACCTCACCCTGCCAGGGACAGCAGGACCTCGCAGAGGGGCGGCTCTGCTCATCCATCTGCCCCTCAGCAGCTCATCTGGCAAGCCCTGGCCCCTGGGGGCTTAGGGAATCCCAGCTGGAGTTCCCATGGGTGCAGGAGCCTGTGGAAGGTGCCGGCTGCAAGCGCCAGGTGTTTCCTTGGTGGTGGAGCTGGCAGGAGCGTGGTGAGAATGACCAGGCTGTGCACACATCCAGCGCCCCTCTGGGAAAATCATCAGCCTGGCACACAGTTGGTGCTCAAAATAGAAATGGCTAAGCCATTCCCAGACATGGCTACAGTGGCAAACAAAATAGACATCGCAACCTGCTGCATGGAGCAGCTGCCCACGGGAGGACAGACCAGAAACGGTGCTCCAGCCCCGCCGAGTTCCATCCCCTTCCACCGCATGGCTGCTGGCCGGTCCCTGGAAAAGCCCCTTTCACACCCTCTGACCTCAGTTTCAATACCTGTAAAATGGGAGTGTGGGGCCTGCCTTGCCGAGAGTGATCGGTCCAGCCTCTCCATAGGACCTGCTGTGGTTGGCACAGGGACCACTGCCCTGGTTTCCCTTCAGAAGGGAACTGCCGCCCAGCCCCTGGGAGTGGTTAGCACACAGCATCCAGCTGGCAGCTCCTCCACACCCTCGGTTATGCTCCTTCCCACGCTCCGTGGGTGAGCCACGGCCGTGTGCCGCAGGACACCAACAGGCGGGATGCAGTGAGGCGCAGGACACTTTTCTGGGGGTCCCCAGAGGGCTGGACTAGGACTTATGAGGCCCGCACCACTCTACAGCCGCCTTTTCCACCCAATCCGGCTTCTTCCTTCCCTTCTGTCTTAGTCCGTTTGAGCTACAATGAAAGAAAACTACCCCCAGACTGGGCAATTTACAAAGAACAGAAATTTATTTATCACCATCTGGAGGCTGGGAGGGCTGAGCTCAAGGCACCATGAAGTCCCCTGGCCAGCAGCCTCTAGAACGCCCTTGGTGCCTGGCGAGAACTGCACTCTGCCTCTGGGATGGCGCCGTGGCACTGTGTCCCCACCCGGCAGAGGCCAAGAGGGGCCCAGGGGCGAGTTTCCTCCAGACCTCTCGCGAGGCCCAAATTGTTCATGAGTGTGGCAACTTCATGGCTCAGTAACTCCCCAAAAGGCCCCACCTCTGAATGCCACCACAATGGGGGGAGGTTTCAACAGGAATTTGGGTGGGGACACATTCAGACCCCAGCACCTTCACCGTTTGGACGTGATAATCCCTCACACACACGCAGCTTCCTGAGCTCAGCTCAGCATCTGCTTCCAGAGCTGGGAGCCTGAGACCGTGGGCCCAAGAGGCCCGGGAGGTCCGCCAGGCCTTTGGGAACCACTCACAGCCCCATCGCTGCTGGGATGTGGGGCACAAATGGCCCCCGCGGAAGCTGGGAGTCAAGCAGTGACAGCTTTGGCTGGGGAAGAACTGGAGTGCGTACTCCGGGAGGGACAAGGGCAAATCTGGGTGGGTAAGGGGGCAGGCGGGCAGTGGGCAGCACATCCATGCAGCACAGGAAAGCCAGGAGCCCGAGGGCCTGGAGCAGGAGGCGGGACCCAGGTGCAGGAGGGCCAGGGAGCCTGCAGGGCTGAGGGATCCAGGAGGACCAAACCCAAGACTCAGTGGCCAGAGCGGCCGGACGTCAAAGACGGTCGAGCGTCCCACAAGACGGATCTGGTCAGGAAACCCTGGAGCCACACACGTGGGCTGGAGACGTGTGAAAAGCGTGGCTCACCCGTCCCCTGGGAGGTCGTGGAGCCTGTAGACGTGGCCGCCTGTCGCTGTAAGAGGGGGGACCACCAGGGCCCCCAGTCCCACTGCAGGGGCTTCTCCCGGACAAAGAGCATGTGCCCCGCGGTCCTCGCCTGTAACTAGGGTTAAGTCACAACACAGCCTCAGCAGGGAAAAGGCGACTGCGCCTCAGAGCAGTGGGGAACCCAGGTCGCAGACAGACCAGGAGCAGCCGGGGGCACACGTGGGATTCAGCTCCCAGGTGCTGGAGCAAGGGGCGGGCTCATCAAATCAGACGGGGACCAGTTCCACCTGGCACGCTTGCCCAGAAGCAGAATTTGTCCCCTGGCTAGGAAAACACACAAGAACCAGTGGGAGAGACACAGTGAGGAGACCTCCCCCAAGGTCCCAGGGCCCTCTTCAGGGGAGGGGTGCAGTCCTCCAGGGAGTCAGCCTGGCAAAGACTGCAGACCAGGTTATGGGACCCCAGGCCTCCCCGTCACGGACTCAGGCATTCCCGGCACCAAGCCTTCTCAGATCCCACGTGGGCAGGGCCAGAGGACACGAGCAAATTGCAGGTGCCCGGCCCCCGGCCCCCTCCACTGTGGACAGCACCCACCCTCGGCTCCCTCGTTGGGCCATACAGGGGGTCCCACACCCGTATGGGGACTTTGTGGGGACTCCAGTGGCCTTGGCCCCTCCACTGGTGCCGGTGCCAGCATGAACCCGTGAGCTCCTGCTCTGTGGGCTAGAACCCCAAGCCCCTGGGGGGAGGAGGGAAGGACAGGGCTGTCTTCCAGCCACATCCCGCCACCTCCATGCCCCAGCTTCTCGGGTGTCAACCTGGAGACAACCTGTGCTCTCCAGCCCTGCCATCAGCACTCTAGGTTGAGCTGTGGCCTGGACGCCACCATTCGCCTCCCCCACCAACTGACTCAAATTCGGCACATGAGCCGAATCCCACGTGTGCCGCCGGCTGCTCCTGGTCTGTCTGCGACCTGGGTTCCCCACTGCTCTGAGGCGCAGTCACCTTTTCCCTGATGAGGCTGTGTTGTGACTTAACCCTAGTTACAGGCGGGGACCGCGGGGCACATGCTCTTTGTCCGGGAGAAGCCTCTGCAGTGGGACTGGGGGCCCTGGTGGTCCGCCTCTTACAGCGACGGGCGGCCACGTCTACAGGCTCCACTTGGCACCTTCACGAGCTGGGTGCCAAGTGGGTTGGCTCAGTTCGTGGGTGCAGGTGAAGCTGGACAGCATGCTCACTGCAGCCTCACCGAGGCAGGCCTTGGACCATAGTGGGCAAGACCCTCCCATCCCCTCCACACCCGGAGTCCCGGTGGAAGCTGATCTCACCCCCTCAAATGGCTCCTTCCTTTTAGTAAGAAAAAAAACCTCCCTGACAGCCACATCCTTGGGACCTCCCTTGAATGTTCCTCAAATACTGAGCACACACAGAAAATATATACTTCCATTTCCTTTGAAAGGAGTATCAAAAACTGCATCCGAAAGCATTTAATACATGCTGCAACTGTTGCAAAACCTAAAAGCTAATTTTGTCTACCTGGCTTCTGTATTTCCTAAATAAACCTTCACAAAGACCTAGAACTTTTTCCCATTCCAAAGTGTGCTCGGGCACATTTATAAGGGCGGCCCGAGTGGTCCGTGCCAGGGTGTGGAGGGGAGAGGAAGGGAGGTGGAGAACTCTGGGAGGCAGGAACAGTCCGCGACTCTAATCCCAGTCCACGAGCTTCGCCTGCCCCACGTTCCTGGCTCCAGCCCAGGCTCCATGAGGAGTGGGTCACATCGGTCCTTCCAGACCTGGACTGGGGAAATTAGCTCAGCCCCGCCGTCCCCCACTACAGCAGCCCTTCCCAGCGGTGCCAGGCTCTGTGTGGCCTCTCATCCACCTATTGGTGGGCAGGGAAACAGGCTCAGGCCGACTTGGCCACACTGGAACCCAGACCCTCAGCCGTCCAACACTAAAGCCTGTATCTTAACCCACACAGCTTGTGGATACCCATCTCAGGGCCACCTTGCTCTTCACGAAGATGGGCAAACTGAGGCCTAGAGTGAGAAACTGAGGCTTAGAGTGAGGAACTGGGGCCTAGAGTGAGGATACAACGAGCAAGCCCTGCTGCCAGTCGCGGGTCCGGGGCCTCCAGCTCCGAGCGCAGAATGCGCCAATGCTCAGTGCCAGAGACGCTCTGGGGGCTCTAGGGATTTCCAGGGAACCCTCTTGGAATGTGTCGGGGCTGGAATGGCGGCTGTCCCGGCTGCAGCCCCAAACCCAGGCTCTCCACAAACCCACACAGGCTCTGGGCTTTGGGACGAGCAGATGGGGAGCAGCTTGTGCAGGCTGAAGTTGGAGCCAAGCAGAGAGGCCAGCGGGAGGGGGACCCCACCAGGGCCCCAGCACAGCCCCCGCCCCACCCTGGCTGGGGGCTCACTGAGGAGCAACTGCCAGTCCAGAGCTGCCTTCCCTCCTAAAGCCTGGGGCCCCGCCTCCTGGGACACGGCCCAGAAAAGGAGGAGGAAAAGTTCATTTCCTGAACATGCCTGGAGAAAGAAGTGTGCAGCCTGTCCACGTGGCAGAGTTTGCAGATGCCACTGGCCTCCCACAGGCTCAGGGTGGAGAGACATCCTGCGTGGAGTGCAGCGCCCTCCTCGTCCGGGTCCCTCCTCCTTCCCCGGGGATCTGCTCCTTCCCGGAGCCCCTCCTGCTTCCCCGGGGATCTGCTCCTCATTCTCTCAAGACAGCAGGGCAGCGGGTTCCTGAGGTGCCGATCAGGGTCAGGGGATGCCCACCAGGCCTCTCCAGGCAGCAGGAACCCACCCAGCTCCCTGAGGCCCAGGCAAGGCTTTCCAGCGGCAGCCAAACCCACACCTTGTCAGCTTCCTCCACCTGCTCAGTGAGCCCAGGCCCCAGGGAAACAGCTGAGAACAAAATACATAACGTCTCTGCAAAGGGACATCCCCCAGCACCCGGAGGGAGGATGCAGCGAGCAGAAGCCAGATCAGCGCAGAGCCATGGGTGGGCACCATCCCCTAGAGCCCTCGGAGAAGGCCCCGGCCAGAGGCGGGTGCAAGGGCAAAGCCAAGTGCCACGAGGCCCAGGCAGGTACACCTGGACAGAGGGGCTCCTGGGGTGTGGGAGGGAGTGAGGCAGGGCCTAGGGATGGAGCAGGGGCTGGCCTGGGGCCTCCTCTTATCCCGTTGGTGGCAAGACACGCTCCATGGTGGCTGCTGCAGAGAGAGCAGGCATGCCATCCACTCAGCAAACACACACTGAGCCCCAGCTGTGCGCCTCACCCTGGGGCTGGGGGCTCATCTTCAGCAGGCCCAGGTCTCAGCAGGGGCAAGTATATCAGCCAACAGCCCCCTCCAGGGAGGTTCCGTCGGGGCCAGGGCCTGGAGGGTCACCAAGCTCATTCTTGAAAAGTCTCAGAGTCAGAGTGGCAGACAAGCCCTCTGCCTCCAGGTTCCGCCGTCAGGACACAGGAAGATGCTCATGGCCCAGCATGGCCTTAGATGCCAGCTCTGCACAGCATGGGCATTTTTCTGCCCCGTTTTGGCCTTCATTCAGCAAGTGCCCTCCTCACCCCCAAACGCGAGGCACTCTCTGGGGAAGCCCACCACGATGGAGCACCCAGGAGGCTGCTCTCGGAAGATTCCGGGGCATCTCCCAGAGCCCCCACATCCCGTGGGATGTGCAAGCCTGCACGGTTTGGGCTGCTCCAGCCAGGGGAGGCTGTGGGAATCGAGCCTTTTGGAGGAGTCATGGGACTCCACAGCGGTCAGCAGAGGAGCTGGACTACACCCTAGGAACAGTGGGGGAGGCCTGGTGGCCACGCTCAGGACACACTATCTTACAGGAAGAGGCAAGTCCTCACCCGGCCCTTTCTGCTCTCTGCCCTCCCAGCCCACTCTGCTGCAGCCACTCTGGCCCCCTTGGTGATTGTCCAAAAGAAATACAAAAGTCCAAACAGCTGCGTTGACCGGGACTGGCTCACACTCCCGTGCACCATGTGTGTGACTCACATCAACCCAAAGCGGGGAGATAGCCACCCCTACAAGCCCCCCAAGTCACCAGCTCCAGGGGCCCCCTAGGCACCAGCCCAGGTCAGCCAACAGCAGGGCGAGCCTCCAGCCTCCACACCACACTCCGGCACACAGACTGGGCCACCCTGAGCCTAATGTTTTCAGGATGAACGCAAGTCAGCCAGAGGACCTCAGAGCTTCTCTCCAAAAGCCAGAGAGGTTCCAGCATGCAACGACCTCACCAGAACAGGCATGGAGATGTCGGAGGCTCGGGATGGAGGGCAGTCCAGGCAGGCTTCCTGGAGCAGGTGTGGAACAGGCCTGTGGGCTGGGAAGAGGAGGTGGAAGTGAGAAAGGAAGGGAGGCAGAGCCATCCACATCAGCAGCAGCCCCTCCCAGCCTGCCTTTGCCTCCGAACCTCCAGGCCAGGACTTCTTCCAGCACACGTGAGGCTGCCCATCCAGCGGCTTCTCCCATCAGGGCAGTGGCAGGGGTAGCCCGAGGGCCAGGCCAGGTGAGGGAGCCCACAGCCCTGTGCTAGGGCGGCTCCAAGAAGCCGAAGTGAGTGAGCACGGTCTCTGCAGCCAGCGCCACTGAGGCTCGTCTATGCAGCATTCCCAGAGAACATCATTAAATTCCAGACTTAATTGGCATTAAATTGGACATTCTAGTAGAATAGGTTGAGTTCCAAATCGTCATTATGCAAAACATCTACTGCAGCTGATGTGACTGTATGAACCAACAAAAGTCCATTTGAATAAGAAGACAGCAACTTAGGGCCGGGTATCTTCCAGGAGGGGGACCAGGCCTCCCAGGAGACATGGAAGATGGGACACTGTGCACCTTGGCCGGGGCTGTGGCGCTGTGAGGGGCAGCTTCCTCCCTAGGCCCCCTCTGAACCTCTGGTTGGAAGCTGGAGCCCTAGCTCTGTGTCCCTCCTGCCTGGGGAGGGGTGTACTTATCCCCTTGCCAGCCCCCTGGAGATGGGGGTGAAGTCAAGAGTCCAAGCGGAGTCGCACCGTGCTGTGACCCGGGGTGTAGAGACTCAACACTGGGGCCTCGCCTGGGAGAGGGTGGACCCGCCACCCCCTCCATGCCCAAGGGAGAAGGAGTCAGGAGCCCAGGGCCATGCATACACAGGAGGCACTCAGGGAACGTGGAAGCGGCGCCGTAGTGAGCCCGGCCCTGGCCATGATCAGGTACTGTTCGGACCCTCAAAGGGGGAAGCCCAGGCCTCAGACCACCCAGTCTTTCCTTGGGAAAAACTGACAGTGGAGGGGCCCTGGGAGTGGGCTGGGCCACGGACCCTGGGCTCCAAATTGCCAGCAGGGAACTGGGGCTCCCAGAGGCGCAGAGCGACCTGCCCCGGGCGAGTAGCTCCAAAGGGGCAGGGCCAGGCCACCCCTGCCCCACCAAGGCAGGCACTGAGACTCCGATGGCTCCTCCAAGCCCAAGGCCTGCAACACCACCAAGGAAGGCGTCTCCACCCCAGCCAGCCTCCCGCCTCTGACCGACCTCTGGGGCTGCAGGGGCCAGGTCCCCACCCAGAAAGCCTGTCCTGCCCACTACTGTCAGCAACTCCAGGGCTGGGGCAGCCACCCACAGGGCTCATGCCCAGCCTGGCTCCCACCCCTCAGGGACAGCCAGGCAGGAGGCTAGAGGATTCTGCCAAAGCTCCCTGCAGCCAGCCTGAGGGCCAAGCACAGCCAAGACCTCTGCACTGCCCCACCACTAACGAACAGCGGGTCTGAGCAGTCATCAGGGGTGAGCAAGGCTACAGACCAACAGGCTGTGTCCCCACTGTCCCAAAGAGACCACACTCAGGAGGGGCTGAGCTCAAGAAGACCTGAATCACAGAAGGACAAGTTCAGGAGGACCCAGGCTCAGGAGCACCCCAACTTCAGGAGGACCCAGGCTCAGGAAGTTCCCAGGCTCAGGAAGACCCAGGCTCAGAAGGACCCAGGCTCAGGAGGACCCAGGCTCAGGAGGACCTTGACTCAGAAGGACCCAGGCTCAAGAGGACCCCAGCTCAGGAGGACCATGACTCAGAAGGACTCAGGCTCAGGAAGACCCAGGCTCAGGAGGACCCAGGCTCAGGAGAGCCCCAGCTCAAGAGGATTCCAGGCTCAGGAAGAGCCAAGCTCAGGACTATTCAGGCTCAGGAGGGTCCCAGGCTGAGGAGGACCCTGACTCAGGAGGACCCCAGCTCAGGAGGACTCAGACTCAGAAGGACCCAGGCTCAGGAAGGTCCCAGGCTCAGGAAGACCCAGGCTCAGGAGGACCAAGGCTCAGGAGGACCCAGGCTCAGGAGGACTCTGACTCAGGAGGACCCAGGCTCAGGAAGGTCCCAGGCTCAGGAGGGTCCTGTAGTTGGTTTAATGCTTTGTTGTTGCCCTCTTAAAATTCTCAGTTTTTTCCATCTGGAATGTGGGGCCTCTACTTTCTCTTTGCAGAGGCTCTACACATTCTGTAGCCGATCCAGCTCCCAGCCCCCACACTGGGTGGGTCAGAATCCTCATTTCCTACCCCAGCACTGTGGCTGCCCATCTGTGAAATGGGTTTAGTGCCCACTTCCCAGGGTGGTCTGGGGTGGCAAGAGAAACAGAGACAGAGCTTTGACTTCCTGGAGTGGGTGGTGAGGGGTGGGGGACAGGGAGAGAAGAGACAGGGAGGGCAGGCGGGGCAGGGACAGGCCCCCGCCTCAGTCTAAAGTCTCTCATTCTTTTTCATGTGGCCACCCTCTTCACTCCCTCCCGGCCAGTCCTCAACCCTCCCCAACAAGCCAGGAACACTCGGCATGAATCCCGTGGAAAAGAAGTGGCTGCACATTTTCCGAGATGTTTTAAACATTGTTTTGGCATGATGGCAGCTCCTCCGCGGCCCAAGTCACCCTGACATAAAACAAGCCTGACTGAAGCCAGGGCCCCAGCCCGCCAGCCTCCTCTGGCCAGCCCAGCTCTGGCTGCTATGCACTCATCACCTTCCCAGCCCTGCCCTCCCAGATGCCGGGCACACGGGGCGGGGGAGGCCGGCCTGCCTCTTCAAACGGCCTCTTTTTAAAGCCAAGGAATGCCTCTTGATGAGTTTGTTTCTGCGGTTGCTAACCAGCAGCATCGCACGGTCTGGGAGGCCAGCGGGACACCTGGGTCACTGGTTCCATGCTCTGCACAAACTCCGTGGGCCAAGAAGGGGCTCCAGTCAACTAGCGTAGCCCCTCGTGGTGCAGAGGGAGAAACTGAGGTGGGAGAGGAGGTTGCCAGGGTCCCAGATCAAGTGACCATACTGTGGGTGGGTTCTGGGTCTTGCCTCTGAGAGGCAGGTCCCCATGCTAGCCTGGCGAGGCCACACAGGCATCGGATTCCTGAGGGAGCATGCGTATTGGGGGAAACGCAGGCAGCCTGTCTCCCCCACCTCATTTCTTGCCCTTTTGCATCAACCCTGTGCAGCAAGGGATAACATTGCCTCTACAGACACAAAACTAAAGCTTGGAGAGGTCAGGTGACCTGCTCATCACAGGCTGCCCCAGGTGGAACTGGGATTCCATGGGGTTGGTGCCTGGAGCTAGATCAGGCCCAGCCTCGTAAGCAGTCCCACCCTGCAAATGGACAGGCCTTTGAGGTGGGTGCAGAGGTCCCAGCCTCTGCCTGCAGGGCCCTAGGGTCCTGGGGTAGATGTAGCAGCCTGGCCTCAGATCCTGCTGGGGCACTCAGGGGAAGTCGTGCCATCCCTCAACCCTCAGCTCCCCCACCTGTGAAGGAGGGCACGGGGCCATAAACATTAAGGACCTCATCGCTCCTAAACTACCTGGCCCAGGACCTGATTCAGGAAGAGCAACAAAAGGCAGCAGCCCGTTCTGGAAAGGGCTTGGATGTGGGAATACGGGTCGATCGTGCTGGCCAGGCTGAGACAGGACCCAGGCTGCCTGGTGTGCATGGAGACAGGTCAGCCCAGCCCCACCCGGACATAAGCAGACCTCCCTCCTCTCCGAGTCTCGGGTCCCTTCAAGGAGCCAGGGGCTCCAAGGGCAGTTCCCATGGGGAGAAAGAGCTCTGCCGTCTCCGATGATGCCATTGTGTCCTGCAAATTAAACTGGCAAGAAGCAGATTAGGAAGAGGAAAAAAATGTTTTCATGTAGAAATGTACATGGGAGACCACAGGAAAATGGGATTCAGAGGAGTGGTTAGAATCTGGGGCTTACATATCCTCTTAGGGGTACACAAAAATCAGGGGAGAAGGAGAAGGGCACACACAGGAAAACGAATGGCTTTTTGGAAAGGTAAATGGGCCCTGAGGTGGACAGATGGGGGGTAGGGTGGCTCTGCGACCACGCCCGTCTCCGTGTGCTATGGAGATTTCTCGTCACTGATTATGATGAGTCCAGCTTCCCTGGTTGCTCCAGGGAGGGATATACGGCAATTGTGTTCTTTCCAGTTCTTTTGGGGGGCTCTGCTTTTAGGCAGATAAGGGGTTTCTGAAACTCAAATGCCTTCTGCACAAAATAATTTTATGCCCCAGCAGCGTGTTCTGAAGTCCCTCCCCCTCCCCCTAGACCTTCCATCTGGCAGGTGAGCATCTCTGCTTTGTGCCTAAAGAAACAAGGGCTCAGAAAGATTCAGACCTGCTCAGAGTCCCTGAGGGGGCACCATCAGCCACCCAAAGCCACCTCACCCCAAGGCTGCAAGCCCCAGAGTTTGGGAGCACGGCTGCTTGGTGCTGATAGGACAGCGCCCCAGGGGCCTCCAGGATGACAGAGCCACCTGGGAGCTGTTCAGGGACGCGGTCCTCTGCTGATGCGCCCTGGAGCGTCTGGTTGTCCCAGTGTAACTTCAGGCTGCTGGTACCGGAGTCTTCTCACTTTCCTCCCTCCCTTCTCACAGGTCCCCTCTGGGCTCTCGGCTCATGTCCCTGCATGGAGGTGGGTGTAGCAGGGTGGAGGGGTCCCTGGAATGGGGCTGGGGGAAGTAGAAAATCAAAGCCACCCCGGAGCTCTGCTCTGCTTCCCGCCTCCCCAAGCTGGACACTTCTGCAGGGCCCAGGTCATCGGCACGCTTCAGGGGCCCGGCACCAGGTGACCCCATCTCCCAGTGCAGACCTGGAGTGGACATGGGATCCGAGGCCAGTAGGCCCATTGGAACTGAAGCAAGGGACATGGGCAGTGACACATGTGGCACAGAGTGGGCACTAATGGGGGAGCAGCCGGGTGAGCGGGACAGAGGCGCGTGTGGCACAGAGTGGGCACTAATGGGGGGCGGCCGGGTGAGTGGGACAGAGGTGCGTGTGGCACAGAGTGGGCACTAATGGGGGGCGGCCGGGTGAGCGGGACAGAGGCGCGTGTGGCACAGAGTGGGCACTAATGGGGGGCGGCCGGGTGAGTGGGACAGAGGTGCGTGTGGCACAGAGTGGGCACTAATGGGGTGGGTGGCTGGGTGAGTGGCGCAGAGGTGTGGGGAGGAGCAGAGGCATGACACCGGGGCCTCCAGGAGAGGCAGAGGCTGCCAGTTCTACCCCCAAGAGGGCGGCGGGCCTCCCTTCCTATCCAGGAAGCCCCATGATGTCCCATCAGAGCTCATGACACCGATGTCATCTACAAGACATGGCCAGGACCCCCACAACGCCTCCGCTCCTACTGCGTGTGCCCACCAGCCCTGGCGTCCCCCTGCCCAGAACATCATAAACCATCCTCCGTGTCCTCCGCAGTCTCCTCCACAAAGGACTCAAATTTCCAGCACGGAACAGAAGCTCTGCCTACAGCGGGGTCTCCAGGAGCTGAAGCTGCAAACCCAGAACTAACTGGCCACCTAGGTCCCAGACTGGCTTCCCCAAGGCCCAGGAAGGAGCCCACCTATTGGTGTTGAGTCTGGAATTGGGGCCACAACTGAGGAAACGGGCCTTGTGTATTTTCTGTGGCCATGGGGCTGTCAGCTTGTGTGCTCATGGTGGTTCCTCCTCCCTGGCCCCAACACCACCATCACAATCTCCAAAAATGCATCTAAGCTGTCACCATGGCATCCCCTGATGCCCACTGGACATCGACGCTGGGCCAAGCCCTGGGAACAGGGAGGGGAGGCCGGGGCCCTCAGAGACGTCACAGCCCAGTGAGGAAAGTGGACACCTGCATTGCAGCTCCAAGGGGGCAGGGGGATGGGGGGCGTGCAGAGGGTCCCGCAACCCAGCCAAGGTCTCTAGGGTCTAAGCCCTGCTCTGAGAGATGAGGAAGAGAGGGCCAGGTGGAAGGGAGTCAGGAAAGGTTTGAATTAGAAACTCTGGGGACAAAACACACAAAGGGGAGGCGGCCCTGCTGAGGGGGGCATCCAGGGACAGAGGAGTGGCCCAGCTTGCCCAGGGCTGGAAGGCGGGCTTCAGGCCCCAACTCTGTGCTTCACCTGGAAGGTTTCCAGCCGAGGAGCGACTGAGTCAGATGGGCAACCCGCTGTGGGGCGAAGGGCAGATCTCAGAGCAAACCTGGGAAGAAGTGGGCAGACCAGGGACACTGCAGCAGCTGCAGGCTGCCAGGGCATTGATGGCCTCATAGGAAGGGGGCCGGGGGACAGGCAGGAGGCAGAGGCAGCCCCCCGACCCCACTTCTTCATAGCCAGCAGAGACATCCGAGCACCAGCGCCCTCTAAAGCCGAGGTCAGGGACTAAATGGACCTGAAGTGGGAATCTTCCTTTCTCCTTTGCAAACTTTGTATTCGTTTCTACTTAAAAGGAGCTTTGAGTGACAGGGAATGAAAACCATTTCTGTGGAGACGTTGGGGACAGACTCTAGACCTGCAACCTACACAGATGCGGAATCTTCCGGAGGTGAGGCAGGGCCGGGCAACCAACCCACGAACTGATGCCAGGTGGCCCAGCTGACCAGAGGCCGCCCGTCCCACCACACCAGCAGCCCATTTCACCCACAGTGCAAACCTCCTACCCGTCTGGGCTTTTATGGTTGAGGAGTCGTAAAGGATTATGTTTTCCCTTCTTCCAGCACCATTGTCACCTTTGCTCTTCAAGCTGTCCTCTGTCTTCAGGAAGAAAAAAAAGGCACCAAGGGGCTCTGTAACTGACATGTCCGTAAGAGGAGGAGGCAGGGTTCGGCCCCAACAAAGAGACAGGAAACACACTGGAAACCAACCAACCCACAAGGACTCCCGTGTGCTCCCCAACCACGAAGCCTGGGGCGTGAGGTGCTGGCGGGAGTCCCAGGTGGGGCTGAAGCCCTCGCCCTACCCTGCTACCTCCAAGCTGACGCCACCCCGTGCTCTCCCACCCCCACATCTCTGCACTGGCTTCGCTCCACAGCCAAGCAGATTGTGTGGCCTGAGCCTCATGACAACGGACCCACCTCCCAGATTTTCCTGTCACAGCCACTGACCACAGCCTGCAGTTGGGAGGCGCGTGCCCTCCCCCCCCTCTGTCCTCCCTCTGTGTCCTCTCCAGCTCCTCCCACAGCCAGCACGGCTGGCAGACCTCTCCCATGGTGGGGGTCAGGGCACTGACAGGCCCCACAGCCGGCTGTTGGTGTGGTTATGACAGCCCCCATTGCCATGGCTTCAGCCTCGCCCAGCTGCTGTGTTTCAACCTCCAAGAGAAAGTCCCATCAATATTCTCATTTTGCAGATGAGGAAACCAAGGGCGGGGAGCTTTGTGATGAGCCCGAGGCCACACGGTGGGAATTAGAACGCATGTCCTTCTCACGGTACACTCCTCCCAAGCTACAAAATGGCCCACGCAGGCCCTTCAGAGTTTAATGAGCTCTGTAACCCTGGGTCGAAGGCAAGCTGGGAGGCCTGGGGGCTCAGTTCAACTCAAGCACTAACCAAACTCCTCCTGCAAATCAGCCCCAGGGGTCCCGTTGAGAGGAGCCAGGCATGTGAGAAAATGGGCCATAGGGCAGTGCTGCAAGAGCCATCTTGGAGAAGGGCCACTGTGGGAGCTGGCTGGGCCAGAGCTGACAATCTGAGGGGTCAGGTGACCACCAGAACACTGTGGACATAACAATGCATGACTCTCAAGTCTGGCTCTTTAATGGCATGGCAGCTTCTGCCTTGGCCTGCTGGATCACTTGCACTAGGGGAAGCCAGCCTCCATGTTGAGAGGATGCTCAAGCAGCACTGTGGAGGCAAGCAGCATGCCAGCCTCGTGGTGTGCCATCTTGGAAGCGGCTCCTCCAGCCCTGGCCAACATTCAGATGACGCGGCTCTGGCCAACATCTGGCCCCAGCCTCATGGGAAACCCCAAGGCAGAACCACCCATTGACTAAGCCATTTCCAAAGTCCTGATCCACAGAAACTATGAATGATGACGAATGATTACTGCTGTTTTAAGCCACTACGTTTTGGTGTGGTTTGTTACATAGTAACAGAGAACTAAGAGGCAGACCCTGCACAGCCCTTCTTGGCCTAAAGAAAGAAGGTGGAAGATTTTCACCAGGACCCAAACCTCAGGCATGTGTGGCACCTTTCACTCATGTGTCTTTTCCCATTCAGCCCCCCATGGGCACATGGCAGGAGCCCCCTCCCAATGTGGGGGTCTTGGAGTAAGAATGGGGTCTTGCTGTCCTCTCAGGAACTCTGAGGACCCTGGGACAGGATGATGTACACAAAGGGTGAAGTAGCAGGTCCACAGCCCTCTAGAGAGGTTCAGAGCAGCCAGGTCAGGAGACAGCACCAGTGGAGGGAGGGGGAGAAGGCCCCCAACCCTGGAGCCACAGGCCTTCCTTACCGCCCTGCCCAGCCTGCAGCACCCAGCCTCCCCACAGGGAGAGGGATAGGCAATGAAGTGTGGGCAGACTGTCTCATAAAAGTCACCTACCTGCTGACAGCCACACCCATCCAGGATTAGGCTGAACAGCCCTCCAACGAGCAGGACAGGGCTTCTCTGAGCTCAGGGAGCTGCTCTGTCCAGCAAAGGAGCTCCAGGGCATGTAGTCCCGTCTCCTTCAGCCACCTGTCATGCCCTGGTCACCTACGGTCTCAGCTTCTCCAGGGAGGGCCTGAGGCAGTCATTTGTTTGGCAACAGTGCCTGACACCTTCCAGAAGGAGGCAGAGACCCCAACACAGCTCCCCACATAGGTGACTCCTGCTGGGTAAAGGCTTCCAACAGGCCCCAGGGTGCCCTTCACACTTCCTCTTCAGAGAACCAAAGCCCCACCGAGGTCCCATCGAATTTTAGAATGTAAAAGGGGCATGCCCCTTGGACCCAGCGATGTCGCTTCTGAACTCCATCCAGGAGAGCACCTGCTGAATGCTGGACAGGAGTGTTCATGACAGCACCAGCTGGTGACAGCCCCACAGGGAAAAGAAGCAAAATGCCCCGCAAGGCGGCGTCCAGCGGGGCCCAGGAGCACCATTAGAAGGAACAGCAGCTCCATGTGCAGCCTCCAGGAAGGAGGGCCCGACGCTTGCACGTGAAGGAGAGCCATCGGCAGAAGCGCACACTGGAGTGTCGAAAACCGAGTGTATCGTGGGAGGGGTGGGTGCTTGAACATTCCAGAAGAATGAGCCCCAACAGCAGAAAGGCCAGCTGAGCGAGGGCATCATCAACTTTAACCGAACCCCCCTCCGGAAGTTTCCTTCTCATGCACATGCTTCTCAGTGCAGATACCAAGAACAGAGCTCATCCTGGCTGATAATCAGGGCGCCGGGTTTGAGTCTAGACTCTGCCCCAACCCGCTGCATGACCCTCAGCCGACATCTTCCCTTTTCTGAGCCTCAGTGTCCCATCTGTCACCCAGAAATTCTCTTGGAGACAGGACCCCAGGGGATTCAGCGAGCATCACGCTCCATCCTAGGGAGTGGGTGGTAGAGTCCCTTCCGAGGAACTCACACCTGCATGGAGGCCACACGGGAGGGGCAGAGAGGCATGTGGCATCGGGCCTCCCCGTCCCCAAGGGCCGCAGTTAGGCCACAGCTTCAGACTCAGGCTCGATTTTGGTCACAGGGGCCTAGAGGTCAACATCCTCCAGCATCTGGGAAATGTCCTCCGTGGGTAACGGCAGAGATGCACAGGGGCTGACCCCGAATGACCACCAGGGCCAGTGAAGTGCTGTGAAAGCCCTGCTAGGCCCACGGTGCACACAGGGCAGAGCCTCGAGGGGCGAGGTCACCAGCAATGAGGGCCACAGAGCCAGCAGGAGGGAGGCCCGGCAACGACGGGCCCAAGAGATAAGATTTGTGTTCCCTGAAAGCCTAGAGGACACGGCAGTCAGATGTGGACGATAGGCAGGATCCACAGAGGTAGGAGCTCAGACTGGCAGGGCTGGCTCAGACGGGCTTCCTGGAGGAGGGGTTGGGGTTGGGATGGTCACGAAGCTGCCCCTGTGAGTCCCCAGGTCCCTACTGTAAAGCTCTCTTGGAGAAAACTCACCTTGGGTCCTTCCTAGCTGCACCCATACCCAGCCTTATGACTCATGACCCATGAGGTTGGCCTAGCTGCCATTCTCCCTGACCTCACCCCGCCCCCGCCCCATGCTGCAGGGAGAAGAGGGAAGGGAGGTCCCCAGCTTGGCCACGGACTTCTGCCTTCCCAGTTGACACTGAGCCACGTTTGACCACGGCAGATTCTGCCCCACAGCCCAGGCCCACCTCCAGTGCACGGCCCTGAGCTCCAGAGCCGCCATCCTGGTCTCCCATGGGGAGGGATGAGGCCTTCGAGGGGCTCAGGGCAGGCTTCTGACTGACCTGTTTATGGCCGATGTCGCCCAGTGAAGAACTAGCTGGGGGGTCACACAGGCCAGGTGGGTGCCTCCCCCACCAGCTGTTGGGTCAGAGACCAGGGCGGCCCCTGGAGGAATTTTTCAGGGTGGCTGCTCCTAAATTGAGCAGCACCTGCAAACTCCCAAAAGATCTGCCAATTTCGCCTCGATTTCTGCAGGCCACTCCCTCCATATCCCGCCCCACCTTTCCCTTAAAGAGTTAACAGAGACCTGGAGCCTAAACCGCCTGTCACAGCCCAGTCCTCGCCATTCAGCGTCTAGCCTCACCCAGAGCCCTGACCCTGGCAGAAGGCAAAACTCAGGCTCAGAGGACAGGCACTTGCAGGCTGGGACTGGGTCCAGAGTGTGGCTGTCCGGTCCCTGCCTGGAGCTCTCGGCCCATCCAGGCCAGTGGAAAGTCCAGCACCAGCAAAGAAGTGCCGCAGCCCCCACCAAACCCTCGGCAGGCGGTGGGAGGAGACAGAGAGCTCCCCAGTAAGCAGAGAGCCAGCAGCTACTTTCCATGGAAAAAATGTCTTAAGGTCCCCCCAGAGGCCGGGAGGCCCCAGCCATGACTCAAGTCTCTGCTGCTGAGGAATCGCTCCTGACCAGACAGCCCCTCGGCCCAGGCAGGCTCCACCCCACCCCCAGCTCCCATCACACCAAGGCCCCATTCCAGGCAAGGCCCCGACGTCAAACCCCAGGGCCCCACTGCAGGCTCCGTGGCCCTCTGCATCTCACCCTGGCCATGGTGGGAGCCATCGGGCCTCGACGAGCACAGGCCCTGCTGCTCAGGCCCGTCTGCAGGGGCCTCAGCTGCCCACCTGCAGAGTGGGAAGGGGGTCTGTGGAGGGGGTTCCCCGTGGGCCTTAAAAGTCCATCAGAGGCTTGACCAAGGTGAGTCCAGAGGGAGGGTGCAGGCCTTGGCCCCTGGTAGACTGAGTGCCAGAGGGCAGGGCCTGGGTCTCAGGGCACAGCACCAGTCAGCTGTCAATAAACACCGGTAGATGCGACTCCGAGGCCTCCGGCGGACACGCTCATCCACACCATGGAACTGGGCTTCCCCTTCAGGCTTCATTTCAAGGCGTTTCTGAGACTACACCTGGAGATGACAGGACACTATACCACACACAGTCCAGAGACCCTGTCTGTGACGGCCTCAAGGCAGAAATACTTGGCCAGTGGCAGGCAAACCCTTCCTGCCCTGGGGGTCCCCTGGCCCTAAAAAGCCTCAGGGGTCCGGGGCAGGTCTGTCCTTCACCCAGAGGCCTGGGCTCCGTCAGGGTGCGGCACTGTCCCTGGGAAGCCCTTGGACTCTTGGGCAGAGAAGCAGCAAAGAGAACCACCCCAGCTCCTGAGATTTCAGGGCAGGCAGGACCCAGCTCAGGATGGCCCCAGGGCAGAAGGGACAGAGATAGTGACCAGAAGCTGGGGACACTGTGAGAGACACAGACCCCAGCCCCACCCAACAGGACACAGGGGGACACAGACTCCGGCCCCATGACACAGGACACAGAGGTACTCAGACCCCAGCCATACCCACAGGACACAGAGGGACACAGACCCTGGCCCAACCCCATAGGACACAGAGGGACACAGACCCCAGCCATACCCCACAGGACACAGAGGGACAAAGACAGACCCCCAGCCTCACCCCACAGAACACAGAAGGACTCAGACCCCGGCCCACAGGACACAGGGACTCAGATACCAGCCCCACCCCACAGGACACAAAGGGACACAGACCCTAGCCCACCCCACAGGACACAGAGGGACTCAGACACCCGGGACCACTCCACAGGACACAGAGGGACACAGACCCTGGGCCAACCCCACAGGACACAGAGGTACTCAGACCCCAGCCATACCCCACAGGACACAGAGGGACACAGACAGACCCCCAGCCTCACCCCACAGAACACAGAAGGACTCAGACCCTGGCCCACAGGACACAGGGACTCAGATACCAGCCCCACCCCATAGGACACAGAGGGACACAGACCCCAGCCCACCCCACAGGACACAGAGGGACTCAGACACCCGGGACCACTCCACAGGACACAGAGGCACACAGACCCCGGTCCACCCCACAGGATGCTGGGACGATGAAGACACCCAGCCACATGCTACTGAACACTGGAAACCGCTGATCCTGGGGCCATTGGAAAGCAGGGAGCCCTGAGGGCCTGGCCACGGCCCCCCTGCCAGCCGGGACTCCCATAGCTCTGCCTTGGAGTGGAAGCTTAGCTCTAGGCAAGGCCGGGCCATTTCTATCCAGGAGCCTGTGGGGTCAGATGGGGTAGATGCAGCCTGAGCAGGGGAAGGCACAGCTGGAGCTCGGAGGGTGTCCAAAGTTAGGGACCCCCTCTCCCAGCAACAGCTTCCCTCCTTCTGGGAGAGACCCTGTTGGTGGGCTGTCGGGCTCGAGCATGGCCGGCAGCTGGCCCGAGCCGTGTTTTGTGGGGTGTGTGTCACCACGCAGTCCGCGAGCTTCATAGTTTCCCACTGACGTCACCGCATGGCTTGAATGTGAAGTGACTGCGAACCCTCAGAGGCATAATTGCAGTTGTCTTTGCAAAGCGAAATCAGATGGCTTTTCCAAACCTCCCCCAGCCCTGCCTTCTCCCCGCGGCTCTCCCTTTTTTTTTATTATGTTCCTTGGGCCACATCCAGATGTTTCCTGCAACTACAACCCTCCAAAAGTTACACAAAGAGAGTGAGAGCGTGCAGCTTCCTGCCTGCAGGGTGGAAGTGGCGACGTGGCAGGGTGGGGGCGGCCACGTCTACAGGGTGGGCGGGGGCGACCACGTCAGCAGCTGGGGCAGCAGGCTCCAGGCAGGTCCCAGCCCCCTGCCTCCTTGTGCCTGGGGTCTGGGCGCTGACAGACAAGGCAGGAGGGCCATAGTGCGTGAGGGACAGCCCCTTCCGGCCGCTGCAGCCATGGCCCAGCTGTGGGCCGAGTGGAGACCGTGGCCGGGAAGGAGCAGGGCATTGCGGTCAAGATCAGCCTTTCGGTTCAGGCTGCTCTGGGCGCCACTCCCAGCTGCGCTACTTACACGTGTGGCCTGGGAGCCACGTCTCCACCGGAACCTCTGTTTCCACGGCGATAGGGGTGGTTGCTGGGAGCTTTAATTAAAACCAGTCTCTGTCCACTGCTGGCAGCAGGGAGTGCCTCACCTGGACCCAGGCACCTAGGACAGGTGTGGTCTCGGAAGACACAGCAGAGCCCGACACAGAGTGGCTTACAGGGGAAGGGCCCTGAAGGAGGCCCAGGGTTTCCTGAGGCACAGGCAGGGAAGGGGGGCCGAGGCGAGGAAGCGGCTTTATCAGAGGCCTGGCAGCTGGGCACAAAGGCCGTGGGGGCCCAAAGCATCCCTGAGACAGCCGCATGTGAGGCTCTCTGGAGAAGCAGGTCCACCATTTCCAGGGAAAGGGGGCACCTGTAGGTTTCCCCTGCGGCATCCCTCTGTCCTGTCTGTCTCCCTCACCCAGAGGATTCCCAACCGTAGGGGGCGGACAGGGCTGGCTCACGCCCGACCTCAGTCCACAGCCTGTCCCTCTCTGACCTAGGCCATCCCTGGGTGTAGGCACAGTCCCTGGTGGGCAGAGCTGGGAATGTGGACAGGCGGAGACAGGTGTCTAGGCCAGGCAAAGGCTCAGCAAAATGTCTAGAGGGGGTAAAATGGCCCCCGAACCTCCCAAAGGCTGTTTCAGAAATAGGACTTGAAAGTTTGTAGTCAACCCAGGCTGACACCTCCTCAACACCTGCCTTCAGAACCCATTAATGGAAACGCTGACACTGCAGTTCAGGGTCCCCAAATCACCCTCAGGCTCAGGGAAGTGCTGGACTGGCTCACAGAACTCAGGCAGGCAGTGATACCCGAGGTCAAGGTTTAGCGCCATGAAAGGACACAGAGTCGAACCAGCAAACCGGGCATCTCTAGAGGGCAGGTTTAGGAGGGACCAGACTCCAGCACCCAGGGGTCCCCTCTCAGTAGAGTCGGGCAGACGACACTCAATTCTCCCAGAATGGTGTGCACCAGCCAGGGGGGCCCAGCCACGCCTTGGGGCCCAAGGTTCCTACTGGGGGTCCATCGCAAAGACGTGCCTGACTGCCTGTGTGCTTGGCCTTGGTCTCATCCCCAGGATGATGAGCTGATACAACACAGCCCAAGGTCCCACTGTAAATGACATCATTAGCATGGTCACTAGGGTGGCCCAAGACCCCCAAGCAGACACAGACACTTATCACACAGTATATTTCAAGTGGGTAGAGGTCAGAGGTCACCTCCCAGGAGCTAGGCCAGAGCCAGACATTTCTTTGGAATGTGCAGGGTGTGGACAACTCAGGCCTGCTGAGTTAACCCTTTCCTGCACAGTGACCAGAACCCACCAGCACCCCACTGGGAGGTGATCAGCTTGAATGAGTCCCGACTGAGGCAGGAGAGGGGAGGAGGCGGAGAAAACCACAGACAAAATTACAGTCCAGTGGGAGCCAGGGCAGCTGGCATCACCTCCATTTTACAGATGATGGGATGGAAGCAGGAAGAGGGGTTATGACGTGCCCAGGTCACAGAGCCAGCCTAGGATGGTGCCAGAACCCAACCCTGATCTCACGCAGCTTGCTCCTGTCACCCCTGGCTCCACCTCTTCAGCAGTGGAGGAGCCAAATGGGGCCTGGCCCACACCTTGACGGGGGCCCTAGAACTGGGGGCCTGGTGGTGGCTGCCTCCTGGGAAGTATTGGCGTCTCTCTTGAACTAAGGTGGGGCTTGGGTTTTGAGAGCAAGCGCTCTTTGCAGTGGCCACGTGCCGGGCCCTGCTCAAACCTCTTCGGACTCCCAGGAAGAATGAGGTCGGGCCCTCTCCACCCTGAAATGTGCAGCAAGCATCTGAGAAAGGGGAGGGCAGTGCTAAACCCTCAGGACAGAGCCCCGCGGCTGTGATCCTGGGCAGCAGGGAGGCAGCGTTAGGGGAGGAGGAGGCCTCCTTGCTGCCCCCACCAAATCACATGGGCCATAGGGTGTGGATTCCAGAACAACTCCCTCTTTCCACAAAAGGGAAAGCTGAGGCCTCGAGTGAGCAGAAAGGATGAGCCTGTGGTCACACGGAGCTTGTCCCAGGCTGGCCGTTCCCAGGCCGCTGCTCCCATGCTGCTCATCCAGCTAAGGATGTCCCTGACCTGGGTTCCTTTGGATTCTTCATAGAAACATCTTGGAAGATTCATGTCTAAGGGTTTTAAGGAAAATGGCAGCTTTCCAGGCTGGTCTCGGATAGCAATCGTGAGCAGCCCTGCTGGCCAGCACTCACCTGGGGCCCCAACCACTCGGGAGGGGGAGGGGGCATGTTGAGTCAGCAGCAAGAGAGATTGCAGTTAGACCTAAGAAAGACCACCCAAGTGAGAGCCAGATGGCCGTGCCGGGTTCTAGACAAGTTTCAGGAGCCCCTCCACACCCCCCAGCACTTCTTCCTATAACATGCAGGTACAGGGCCTGGAAGTTCACAGGCACACGCACAGTAGCCTAAAAGCCTCAGTGATCTCAGGAAGTCCTTATAAACAGTGGTTGGACCAGGTGATACCGTCCAATGGTCCGGCCAGCATAGCTCAACGTTTATGGACTCTTCGGCGGGCAGGCACCATTCTGCCCTCCCAGGCCGATAACCAGAAAGGCAGGCCATGATTCTTCCAATTAGCTTAATTGGGAAATTGGTTCCATGTGGTCTCAAGGGCCACCATGTATGGGAGAAGGCAGGTCAGCGGGACAGCAAGTCTCCCAGCACCAACCCACAGAGCCCGCGCCCAGAGGGGGCTCACGGGCTCAGAGCAAGGAGCTTTATTCCACACGTTCTCCTCTGCTTGTACTTCCAACCCCACCATCTGGGGTGGAGCTCTAGCTCATGGTAGATGCTCTGAAAACCATGGCTGTAAGTAGCTGGACCTCCAGGCCCCAGTGTTTTTCACTATAAGATGGGGAAACATCAACACTGGCCCAGGGGGCAGGAATAAGATGATTTGAACTATGGGTCCATAAGGAGCACCTGGTGGGGAGGTCATTAAAGGCCCTTGGTTTCTTCAGGCTGACCTGGACCTTCATGAGCCCTACTTGGGGCACCAGGGAATTGGGAGATTTTCTTTTCCCTATTTTGCACCCGAAGAACTCCTCTTCATCCTTCAGTGCCCCACTCCAGTGCTGCCTCCTCTGGGAAGCCATTCAGCCTCCTCTACCCATGGTTGCTCCTCCTCCGTATTCCCATAGAACCTTGATTATGGCCTCCTCATGGCACAGATCAGCACACATTTGCTGCCCACATGCAACACCATGAGAATATTCTAGACCTGCATCGTCCAATGCACAAGCCACTTGCCACATGTGGTTTCGAAAGCCTGAAATGTGACCTGTACAAATTGAGATGTGCTATAAGGCTAAGATAAACACCAAATCTCAAAGACTTGCCACCAAAATATGAATGTAAAATATCTCAATAATTGTTATATTGATTGCATGTGGAAATTATAATATTGTTTATATATCGGGTTAAATAAAATATTACACTTATTTCACCTGGTTTTAGTGTGGTACTAGGAAATTTTAAATTAATTACATATATGGCTCACATTGGATTTCTGTTGAACAGACTCTGCAAACTGCTCTCTCCTGGAGCCAAGTACAGGACATAATCCATGCAATTTCCAGTCTGTATTTGCTGAATGAATAGGTGGATGGATGAATTATGGGTGGGTGGGTGGATGAGTGGATGGATGGGTGGGTGGATGGATGGATGAATGGATGGGTGGGTTGGCTGGGGGGATAGATAGGTGACTGGGTGAATGGATACGTAGACGGATGGATGACTGGGTGGGTGGGTGGATGGATAGATGGATGGATGGATGGATGGATGGATGGATGGATGGATGGATGGATGACTGGGTGAGTGAATGGGTGGATGGGTGGATGGATGGGTATGTGGATGGATGGATGGATGGATGGATGGATTGGTGGGCGGGTAGGCAGATGAGTGGGTGGATGGATGGGTGGGTATGTAGATGGATGGATGGGTGGGTGTGTAGATAGATGGATGGGTAGATGGATTGGTGGGTGAGTAGATGGATGGGTGGGTGGATGGATGAGTGGATGGATGGATGGATGGATGGATGGATGGATGGATGGATGGATGCATGGATGGATGGATGGATGGATGGATGGATGGATGGATGGATGCATGCATGGATGGATGGATGCATGGATGGATGGATGGATGGATGGATGGATGGATGGATGCATGGATGGATGGATGGATGGATGGATGGATGGATGGATGGATGCATGCATGGATGGATGGATGCATGGATGGATGGATGGATGGATGGATGGATGGATGGATGGATGCATGGATGGATGGATGGATTGGTGGGGTGGGTAGGTGGATGGATGGGTGGATGGGTGAATAGATGGGTAGATGGATGGATGGATAAATAGATGGATGGATGGATGAACTGGTAAGCAGGTAGATGGATGGATGGATGGATGAATGGATTGGTGGGTGGGTAGGTGAATGGGTAGGTGGATGGATGGGTGGATGGGTGAATAGATGGGTAGGTAGATGGGTGGGTGTATGCTCAGGGCTAAACACCATGAGCCTTGCCTTGGAGCCTCTGATTCACCATGGTACACCTGTGCACTTGTGAAATGCAGACAACTTGTGAAATTTACAAAACCACAGTTCCCACCTCTTGGAACTACACCAAATTTATTCATGTGATCGGCCCCAATGGGTGCCTGCCTTGGGGTCTCAGGGGACCTGGTCAAACAGATGGGAAGCTCTAGCCAGCAAGGAGTGAAGAGGTTTGCAAACACACTCCTGACCAAACCTAAAGACTAAATCCAGACTGTGCTCAGGCTGGATTGGGCCTGAGGGAGGGGAAGACTGGGCAGACTGGGAGCTGGCCTTCTTCTCAGGGAGGAGTCTGCAAGGCAGAGGAAGGGATGGAGGGAGAGAGGGAAGGGAAGGAGGGGGCAAAGACACAGGCCAGGCAAGCCTCCTGAGCAGGAGGGAACGTTTGTGAAAGGTGAAAGAGGCATTTGAAGGGGGGTTGAGAAGAAGCACTGGAATTGCTGGATGTCTGGGCGATACATCCAGCAATTCCAGCACATGTCTGCCTGGGCAACATGGAGAACCCTCAGCCCCGATGACCCCCACATCATCACCAGCCTCTCTCCCCATGTGTCTCTGTGTTGTTCTTTGCACACTTCAGTTGTCTCCTGCCTCTGAGCCTTCGTATATGCTGTTCCCCCAGCCTGGGATGCCTTTCCCTGTATTGCTGTGTAGTTGTGCTATAGACAGAATGTCTGTGTCTCAACAAAAGTCATGCGTTGAAATCCTAACCTCCAAGATGATGATGTTGGGAGGTGAGACCTCTGGGAGGCTCTGCCCTCATGAGTGGGATGAGTGCCCTTATAAAAGAGGTCTCTGAGAACTGCCTGGCTCACTTCTGCCATGTGAGGATGCAGAGAGAAGCAGCCATCTCTGAACCAGCAATGGGCCCTTGCCAGATACTAAATCCACAGGTGCCTTGATCTTGGACTTCCAGCCTCCAGGACCATGAGCAATAAGCTGTTGTCTGTGAGCCGCCCAGCCCAAGTGGACTAGGACAGGTCGGCTTCCCATGGAGGCCCCACCTGCCATGCTGTCCAAATCGGCACCCCCACCACCACCTCCCACACTCACTGCCTTCCCCATGCCTTGATTCCTCACATGCTTATCTGGGACCAAGGGCTTCAGCTCCAGATGCAGGCATCCACCAGCCTCAAGGCCAGGCACCACAAGCAGGCTCCAGCCATGCCACTTTCTCCCTTCTGTCTTCCTTTGACCTCAGAAGGCACCCTCCTGAGGCTTCCTGCAGTCTCTGGGGACAACTTAGTTGTGTCCCACTGGGGTTCAAGTCATTAGAATTCATAGTCGCTTTGTAGTTGACAAGGTCTGCTCCAGAAGGACTACCACAAATCTCCCCTGGGACTAATCAGGGCAGATGTCCCAGGCACTACAATTCCATGCTCCTGAACCACAGTGTTCTGCATCCCCTCCCTCCCCTCAGCAGCAGGCAGGGGCAGGATGCTCTCCTCAGCCCATGAGATGGGCAGCAGGCAGGGAGGGGTGCAGGGGCTCTGCCTGGGGAATCGCAGAAGCATCACAGAGTTCTCTGCCTTCAATGCCGGCTCTGAAAGCCCCTTCTCTGTATTTTACTCTTTATTTCCAGAGCAGGATGTGGGAAACACAAGCACTGGAGCAAAAGGAGGACCCTTCAGCTAAGATGAAATCAGGGATGCTCATATGTGGGTCCATCCCTGCTTCTACAGCCCACCACGGTCCATTCTGGGGCAGCATCTTGGCCCCTAAGCATGGGAACAGAGAGCGAAAAGGCAGCATCTGCAATTCAAACTAAGCAGCATGTTCCAGGGCTGGGCAAATGGGAGAGGGAGGAGCTGGGAGGTGGTTGCCAGGGAAACATCAGAGCTTAGCCAGTCAGCAGGGGCCACCAGTTTGGTTGCCGGGTGCACTCTGCGGGGTGACGCTGCCCTCAGGTGGTGGATAGGGATGCTGACAGCCGCGGCACCAGGGACCGCTATGTCCTGAGCCGATGGAGGCATCTTAGGATGTTTTCCCCTCACTCTGGGTATACTAAAGATACCCAGGTAGGGCTGACCCTGCATACAGCTCCCATGGCCTCTCTGGGGGAGCAAGCTGAGGATCTTCCATTGTGATGAGGTTTCATAAGCATCCTGATCTCTGGGGAAGTTGCTTTTGCTACAGTTCCCATCAAGTGTTGCCCTGCATGCCAAGGAAACAGAGCCCCTTGCAGGGAAGACAAAGGGTCCATGAGATGCCTCCTTCCTTGAACATGACAAAATTCAATGCTGTCATCCACAGAATTCAGTGGCAAAGATAGGTTTTACTGAATTTCTTCAATAAGGTATTTTGGTTTTCTAAATCCTAAAACTTGGAATAATTAGAGGGTGCCACCCAGTGGGGACTTAGAAAATTGCAACCCAGCTTTATAAGCTGTTGTAACTCTCCAAACAAAACCAAGGTCTCTGCCTATGTGTCAGGGGTGGGGTGGGGCAGGGTGGGTGTTCAGGGACTGGTGGAGTTTCTAGAGCCCCAAGAGGGGTTGACATGACCAACAGAAAGAAACCACCAAATTCCAAATTCAGGAGGACAGTGGAACAAAGTCTGCTGGCCTTGGACCTTTAAGCTGTCTGCCTTCCCACACCCTCACTTTCCAACTCACCCAATGAAGAACACAGCTGCACAGTGACAGTCCCATCAAGATTGTGTCTGCTGCACCCAGACAAAGCCTCAGAGTCCTTCCCATCACTGTGCTGTGGGCAGCCCCTGCTACCAACTAGAATGGTCAAATGGCTGTATGGCCCCCTCAATCTATGTTCCATTTGCTCCTAGTTCACTAGGGGTTTTTTGGCAAATTGTTTGCTTTTCTCTAAAGTATATTGTTTGTAACTCAAGTAGTTTGTTTGTTGCACCCAAAGTTCACTAGATTTATACTTACTGGAAAATTCCTGGGTCCTGCCCTTCTGACTTATGCCCACCCAGTGCCCCCTGCCACCTCATGCCCTCCAGCGACACTGACACCTTGGCCCTCTATGTCCTGGACAGTCTGCAGTTTGCTGACCCCAGGCCCCTGCAGTCCAGGTGACCCCACCTTCCACTCTCACTACCAGCCCTGTGACATTCTTCCCCACAGCTGGGTTAGACTCCCTGAGCATATGCACCTCCGGTTCTCCCAGGCCCTTCACTGCAGCTGGGTCCTCAGTAGACCCACACACTTGTCATGGCTTCTGTGCAAACCACCCACCTCCCTGGGCACCCGGAGAAAGGGCCTTAGTAGAAAAGGCCAATGAGCCTGCAAAGCCTGGCACCTGGAAGGTCTCTCGCTCTCAGTCTTGCCCAGCTGCCCCTCACTGAGTGTTGGAGTGATGCCAGAGGGGAGCCACTGCAGGTCTTGGCCCAGGCAGCACCACAAGCAAGGTGCTAGGATTAGCCCCATTCCACAGGGGCAGAAACTGAGGCTCTAGGTGAACAAACAGGGAGCTGACGTGTGTGACTGCAGACCCCACACTCGTATCTCTCAGGGGCAGAGTGGAAGAGACTGAGGACTGGATTCCAGGCCAGCACCACCAGCAGGGCCCTTGGCTCCTGGCCACTACCTGAGATACAGAGGGTCTGCAGAGCCCATGTCCTCCTGCTCCCCTCCCCCACCCCATCCAACCCCCAACAAATGAAAAATCTTCCCCAAACCCTGCCTGTCTGTTAGGAAAGCTCCCCACTTCAGTCCTCTGGCCCTGGGGCCACTAACCCGGGTCTTACTGACCAAGAATTTGGGGGATTTTTATGCAAGAGCAACAGTCTGAACCAGAGAGGGGTGGGATACTCCCCAGGTGTCAAGCTGAGGCCCCGGTCCAACCACAACTCCTGGCCTGTACACTGGCACTGGGCCTTGAAGCCAGGCCATGGCTCCTCCAGGTGGGCAGTGTGTGGGAGCTGGGACCCCGCTTCTGCTTCCCCTACCCCAGTGCAAAAAGGCTGCTCCCAAACAGGCTGAGCCTGGGGGACCTTTCGGACTGAAATGCAAGAGCTGAACTGTGGAGGCAGACTTGCCACAAGCAGCCCTGTGATGGTCTCATGCCCATCCCACAGACAGTGGTCACACCAAACAGGGGAAACTGAGTCACGGGCACACGCAACAGTGATCACCAGCTCAGCAGGTCCAGGGCCAGGACCCCAGAGAAACCCCTGCCCACCGCCACCCCACTCAGCCTGGAGGAAGCCCACAGCTGGGCCCAAGCACCCTGGTGCCCCACCATCTGCATCCTCCTCCCTCTGGGTGATAGGGCACTGAGTCTCCGCACCCGACTCCCTCAGGGTGCTGCTCCAGATTTTACATGTTCCTGCTGCTCCCGGGTGAGGGCAGCACTCCTGACCACTGCTGGTCATGCACCAGCCTCAGCTTCCCCAGCTGTGACAGCTGTCAGGGAACAGGCCTGCGGTGACAAATGTGCCATGTGCGCAGGAGGGTGGACATGCTGCTTCCGACAGCTGCACCCCAGCGAGTGCCAGGTGAGAGGAGCCCAGCGAGAAGCTCCCCAAAAGCACCTCCCTCCTTCCAGGACTGGCAGCAGGAGAGCAGGGAAGTGCTGCAGGCCCACCCGGCTGCCCTTTGAAGCCCTTAAGGAAAGCCCCTCTCCGATCTCTCTGTGGGAACGAGGCCACCGCCGACCGGCAGAGACTACCTTCCTGAGAGTCCTGACACTGTTGTGTGGGTTGTGAGACCCGTCCCTCTCCAGCCCTCAGTTTCCTTTGTGAACCTGGGCTTGTCACCCCTGCCCCTCCTCCTTCACGGAGCTGCTGGGAGGACAACATGAAGCCCCTGGGGATGAAGGACGTTGCTGCGCCGGTAAGGGCCAGGCAGATGTGAGAAGGGCGTGAGGGCCGCGTTCAGCAGCCGTGCAGTGGTGCAAAGAAGATGCTGCTGGGCAGGTGAGTTTTGGCCCCTCCCACCTGGGCTACGGTTCTTCCACAGTTACCTGCCATGAGCCAGCACTGTGGGAAGCAGCGTCCCCCTCCACACCTGGGCCAGGATCCTCAAGTGACTCACACTCCAGCCTTAGAAGTGTAGGAGGGGGCAAGGGGGAAGGAGTTGGGGGACAGTCAGCCTCAAAAGTCACTTCCTTGGGCCGGGCATGGTGGCTCACGCCTATAACACCAGCACTTTGGGAGGCCAAGTCTGGCAGATCATTTGAGGTCAGGAGTTCAAGACCAGCCTAACCAACATGGTGAAATCCTGTCTGTATTAAAAATACAAAAAAAAAATTAGCTGGGCATGGTGGCATGCACCTGTAATCCCAGCTACTCAGGAAACTGAGGCAGGAGAACCACTTGAACTCTGGAGGTGGAGGCCAAGATCATGGCACTGCACTTCAGCCTGGGTGACAGAGGAAAACTCTGTTTAAAAAAAAAAAAAAAGTCGCCCCATTGGCCTCCTCCCATCACCAACCCCGTTCCCTTGTTCTGTGTCTCCTCCACTGCACATCTGATTGTGGGGATTAGCAAAGGCATGGAATCCCTCTAGAAAAGCTAGGTCCTTATTTCTAACTGCTGGAATGTCTCATGATAGGTCTTCAGTAAGCAGGTCGGTTTCCATAAGGACTTAGGCAACAGTCTGTGACTTTTTTATTTTTGAGACAGTGTCTTGCTCTGTTGCCCAGGCTGGAGTGCATCAGTGCGATCACGGCTCACTGCTGCCTTGACCTCCCAGGCTCAAGTGATCTTCCTGTCTCATCTGTGAGTAGCTGGGACTACAGGTATGTACCACTGTGCCCAGCTAATTTTTGTGGGTTTTTTGTGGAGATGAGGTTTCTCCACATTGCCCAGGCTGATCTCAAACTTCTGGGCTCAAGCAATCTGCCCACCTTAGCTTCTCAAAGTGCAGGGGTTACAGGCACCTCAGCTAACTTTTTCATATATATACATGCTGCTTTCAGTTTTTAAAATTAGCTTTTTAAATTTTAGAATAGCTTTTAGATGTACTGAAGAGTTGCAAAGATACTACAGTTCCCATATGCCCCACAGCTAGCTCCGCTCACACTAACATCTCACATTAGTCTAGCACCTTTGTTGCAATCATGAGCCTGCACTGACACGCTGTCATCTATGTCCCAACAGGACATTCAGTCATCGTGTCTCCTGAGGCTCCTTTTGGCTGTCACAGTTTCTCAGACTTTCCTTGTCTTTGATGACCTTGACTGTCCTAAGTGCTGATCAGGTGGTGTTTCAGTCCGTTCTCACTCTGCTACAAAGAACAGTCTGAGACTCGGTAATTTATAAAGACAAGAGGTTTAACTGGCTCACGGTTCTGCAGGCTGTCCAGGAGGCATGGCTGGGGAGGCCTCAGGAAACTTAGAATCACGGTGGAAGATGAAGGGAAAGCAGGCACGTCCTACATGGCAGCAGGAGAGAGAGAGAGTGAACAGCCAGATCTCGTGAGAACTCACTCACTATCACGAGAACAGCAAGGGGCATGACCCAGTCCCCTCCCATCAGGCCCCTCCTCCAACACCGAAGATCATAATTCAACATGAGATTTGGGTGGGGACACGGAGCCAAACCATATCATTCCACCCCGGCCCCTCCCAAATCTCATGTCCTTCTCACATTTTTTTTGTGGCTTTTGTTTTTGTTTTGTTTTGTTTTTTTGAGATGGAGTCTCCCTCTATCTCCCAGGCTAGAGTGCAGTGGCAAGATCTTGGCTCACTGCAACCTCTGCTTCCCAGGTTCAAGAGATTCTCGTGCCTCAGCCTCCTGAGTAGCTAGAATTACAGGCACCTGCCACCAGAGGGAAGGAAAGAGGGAGGAAGGAGGGAGGAGAGAGGAAGGAGGGAAGAAGGAGGGAGGGAGGAAGGGGGAAGGAAGGAGGGAGGGGGGAGGAAGGAGGAAGGAAGGAGGGACGTAGGAAAGAAGGAAGGAGAAGGGGGAAGGAAGGAGGGAGGGGGAAGGAGGGAGCAAGGAGGTAGGGAGGAGGGAAGGAAGGAGGTAGGGAGGAAAGAAGGGAGAAGGGGGAAGGAAGGAGGGGGGAAAGGAGGGAGGGAGGAAAGAAGGAGGGAGAAGGGGGGAGGAAGGAGGGAGGGAGGGAGGGGAAAGAGGGATGGAGGGGGAAGGAGGGAGGGATGGGGGAAGGAGGGGAAGGAAGGAGAGAGGAAGAGGGAAAGAGGGAGGGAGGGGAAGGAAGGATGGAGGGTGGAAGGAAGGAGAAAGGAGGGAAGGAGGCGGGGAAGGAAGGAGGAAGGAGGGAAGGAGAGAGGAAGAAGGAGGGAGGGGGAAAGAAGGAGGGAGAGGGAAGGAAGGAGGGAGGGGGAAAGAAGGAGGGAAGGGGAAGGAGGGGGAGGGGAGAAGGAGTGAGAAAGGAGGAAGACCACTGAGTCTCCTCTCTGTGCTTCCCAAATGCCCCCACTGACCCACACAGGGGCCTCTGCCCTGCCCTTGGACCTCAAGGGCTCCATTGCTCACCTTGGAGGGCACCATGGTACCTGACCTTCCCTATCCCCCATAATGGGCAAAAGCCATGATGCCACCTCCTGGATCCCAGGCCCTGGAACCTGTGCCTACAGTCCTGTGCTTGTCCAGAGGTGGACGCCGGGTCAAATCTCCAAGGGTTCCTGCTCCCCACCCTTTGCTCAGGGAGCAAAGTCGGCCTGGCCTTCTCCACCCATGCCCTGCATTAGAGCCTCTTCACACCAAAAGAAAGGAGGAAGTGGCTGCTTCCTCCTAAAGTATTTTCTGGGTGACCAAGGCCCTGGTCACAACAGCCCTGGAAAGTGGGGAGTTTGTCCTCACTTTGGAGGTGGGGAGATGGGGAAACTGAGGCTCAGAGCGGGCAGGACCCGCCCCCCTCCCTCCCTGGCACGCTGTCCTCACCTTCCCTGCCCCTGCTCCTGCTGCAGGCCAAGCCCACCTGGCACCCAGTAGGGCTGTGTGCCCAGCTTCCCGAACAGCTGACTGCTGCGGCATCTTGGTGAAACTGGGATGAAGCCGGCTCCTGACTGCACCGCTTGCTGCAGTGAGCAGGGGTATGGCTGGGCGGTGGAGCGCCCAGGTGATTCTGACTCACAGTAATCAACTCCACTGCCGGAAGCCACTGTGGCCCCCACGGGGCCTGGAGGAACAAGAAGGGACTGGAGGACCCGCGCTGTCCCAGCGTCACCAGCAGGGGGCAGGGCTGCCTCACGCCGTGGGCGCCGCAGCGGGCGCCGGGGCATCTGTCCTTGGGGACCCTTGGGTTCCTAATTAGCTCCTTCATAACCAAGGCGGTGGGATGGGACCTGATCCTGCCTCGGCCTCCCTTTGGGCAAACTCCTTCCTCGCAGGCCGTCTGTGAGCTGTGGGGACACGGCTCGGCAGAGGCTGCGGGTTCCCTCGGGGCATCTTTGCAGAGGGGGCTCGCTGCGGAAAGGCAGGTAGAAAATGCCAGACTCAATGGCCTGCCCGCCTGGATGCTGAGTCCCTGCTGGGGGGCAGCTGTGCCCATCTGAAAATCAGGGGACTGGGCTGCAGGCTCTATGTGGCCCTTCCTGATGTCTCCACACCCCAGCCCCTTCCTCCTGAGGCCCCCAAGACTTCCCTGGCCTCCTCTGGTCACCCAGGTGCGGCTGTCCTTGGGCACAGCGATGACCCCTCCTCCGCCCTGAGTGCACTGCCCACACACAGTGCAGGGGCTGCCCCCTTCTCTCAGGATGTGCTCTCAGGATGTGCCCCATTCCCCACGCGTGCCCTTCCTCCCATCACGCTGTCTGCTGGCTGATGGCAGGGACAGCAGCACAGGGACCTCAGCGGTGCCCATCCAGGAGCCATGTGTCCCTGCCCCCACCGCAGGTGCCTGAGCCCCTGCCCCTCCCTTGCCTCTCAGTTCACAAACCTCCAGCCCAGGCTGGCTCGCTGTCCCTGCCTGAGAGTGATGGTGAAGAACTTATCAAGCCCAGCATCTCTGGTCCAGAGGGACTGCCCTGGGCAGGAGTCACCGTGGCAACCAAATGCCAAAGGGAGGCCCAAAGCTGGGTTGTCCTGCGATGCCACGCCAGCCGGCAGCCTGGAGTTCCTGCCTGGCTGGTGGGAGCACGGGGCGGTGTTCATGTCCCTGGAGGGGCACCAAACTCCCCCCACGCTCACCCCAGGAAGTCCCGTAGTAACGCCCTACCCCATTATTAAAACAAGCACCAAGGCCCTGGGAACCCGTGGGAAGCTCCCCCTTCCTGGGCTTCTCCCAGAGCTCCAAGGGGTCCGTGTCCTGCACCCAGAGACCTCAGCTTTCCCCTTTTGTCCCTGCGCCCTGGCCTGAGAACTCTGAGGGCTCACTCTCACCCCAAGGACGGGTGTCCGTGGAGGCTGTGCCCAGAGTCCAGGGGGCCACCAGGGCACAGAGCCAGCTTCCAACCGCTGGTGTCTCACACAGCAGCACTCAGCCATGTGTACACATGTGCAGCAGGACGGGAGGCCTCTCAACAGGGAGGCCACATCCCAGCTCCCAAAGCCCCCGGGCCGACCCCTTTTCCAGACCACGTAAGGGGCCCACATGCTTCACGTGTGCAAGATTATATGCAGAGAACATGGGTGGGCCAGACCCAGCAAGCCAGGTCAGCAGAGGGCTGTGCTGACACAGAGGAAGCGGGTGGGCACTTCGAGGACTCTGCCCTCCCTTGGGGTCCATTCACACTTGGACCCGTCTGGAGAAACCCAGGTTGGTCTTGGTGGGCAGAGCCGAGGCCCGGGCAGGGGAGGGTGTGAAGCCCAGGGAGGATCCTTCGGAACTGCAGCTGGGACCCAGGGCGGCTCCTAAGATGGCAAAGTGAGTCGAGACTCCTGTGGCACCCACCATTCAGCCACGGTTGGGGGCCCAGGGAATGGCCCAGAGTTTCAGGGCACAGCCACTGCTCCCAGGAAGAGGGAGAATGTTGGTGTGGGGTCCTGACTCCACCAAGGAAGGCTGGCTCAGCACCGCCCCCATGACCCCCACTGTTCTGTCGATCCTTCCAGGGCTGAGTGCAAGTGTGTGTGTTCATGAGTGTGAGTCTGTGTGTGTGCACGGGAGCATGTATGGGTGTGTGTGCATGGGAATATGGATGTATGTGCATATGAAAGCGTGTATGGGTGTGTGCAACTGAGCGTGTATGGGTGTGTGCATGGGAGCACGTATGGGTGTGTGTGCATGGGAGCATGTATGTGTGTGTGTGCATGGGAGCATGTATGGGTGTGTGTGCATGGGAGCATGTATGGGTGTGTGTGCATGAGAGCATGTATGGGTGTGTGCAAGGGCAGGTATGGATGTGTGCATGGGAGTTGTGCATGGGTGTGCATGCAAAAGCATGTGTGTGAGCACGTGATGTGTGCATGCGTATGAATGGGTGCGAAGGTCCATGTGAGCCTGTCTGTGCCTGTGTTTGAGTACGCAAGTGTGTGAATGTGTGTGTGCTCATGAGGGGAGTGCCATCAGGGAGCCCCTGCCCTTCAGGTGGCAGGCCGCTCCATTTTAAGTCTCACCCGGGAGCCACCCTTGCTCTGGGCACAGGCCACACTGCCCTCTGCCCACCACCACAGGGCAGGACCTGGACCTTCAGAGCCCCACTCCCCATCTTCAGTGTGTCGGGTGCCTGGCTGGACACAGGTGCATGAGAGGGCTCCGGGCACCACCACCAAACTTCAGGCCGGGAGCAGACCAGCCCCAGACAGCATGGAGACAGAGGGCATTTATCACAGGAGACAGTGCAGATGGGGCATCATTAACTTGTTATTGGGGCAGCTGGATGACATCGTGTTCCCTGGCCCTCTGGGTGCACCTCCTGCCCACCCAGGCCAGCGTGGCTGCAGAGGCGTGATGCTTAGGCGGCCTGGGGAAGGACAGGTGTGAACACTCGTGCTCTGCAGGCACCCACAGGCCCAGTGCGCACGGCTGCTGAGAGGCGCCCTCGTGGAGGCCCCAGCCCCCTGCCCCTTGGAGGAGCAGCAGAGCCCAGTGGACAGGGAGAGAACTCTCAGAGTGTGACCCACAGAGGATGCCAGCCTCGCCGCACAGGACCGGCGGGTGGGGTGCGGCGGAGGGCGGGCTGGTGGAGGCTGATCGCGGGCCCTCCCACTCCAAACAAAAAAAGTCCCCACACAGAACAAACGAACTGAATGGCGATGTATTTTAAACGCTCGTATTTTGTTTCTCCTCTCACATTTCTCCCTTTGCGTGTTTCCTTTCCACAATTCTAATGCCACTGTCCATCAAACCCTGGCACCTGCGGCCACGATGTTTCCGAGACAATCGTACGGGGAAGCCACTTCACAGCCAGTCACAGGAAGGCCGGCCGGCAACAGGACACAACAGAGCAAAGTTTTAAAAATTACTCGAAAGGGGAAGAAAAGCCTTGAAAGCCTCAGGCCCACCCTCCTGCCCCGAAGGAAGACACCCCCATTGCGGCGGTTTCCTCCCAAGCCTCGCCGCCATCACAGGAGCCCTCTCCTTTGCCATCCTCTGTCCTGGCGTTTCTCGGACGAAGCTTTCACCTCAATCTCTAGAAGCAGAAACAAAAACAGTCCCAGCCCTCCCCCCGCCATATCCAAGTATACATGAGGGATAAAATTACATTTGTACAAAAATAGATTTTTTTTTTTTTTTACCTTTCCAGATGCTTTAGACATTTTCTCTTATCTTTACTCTCTTTATGGATCTCTCATCCTCTCTAAAGTATTAGCTATGCGTCCCAGCTAAGGCATTGCTAAGGATTGGGAACGGCTAAAGCTGTCTGCTCCAAAGCATCTTAAAATAGATGCATCTCCTGCCTTGAGATATTCATTCGAACCCGGATTTCACCAAAGGAGGGTCCTTATGTACTTGCTTACACGAAGCAAATTTATAGGAAAACAGGGGAAACGTCTTGATTAAAAATAAACACAAAACACTGGTAACCGCTCCGCCTCTCCCACGTGGCGCTGGTGTGCGGCTCCCTCCACACGCGTCTCTCTGTACAGCACATACGTTTACACCACACACCTGCGTGGACGGGCACCAGGTCACGCACCCCAACTCCACGACAGGGACACCAGCCGACTACCCACAGGCTGCACATTCCAGCAGGGCCCTCCTGGGTGCCCCACGGGGAGGGGCTCGGGGTCATCTCCAGCACTGCCACCAGGCTGCCAGCCCAGAATTCTTGGGGACACCGTGCTTGGAAAACCGAAGGCCAGGGCTGTCTTTCCAGAAGCTGTGTGCTTCCAGGGTGCGGAGGGCCGGCGGCTGACACAGGCCCCAGGGTGGAAGGTCCTGGCAGGCCAGCTTCCAAGCATGCCTGACGCAGCCTAGGGGATCCCGGCTCTGTGGCATCTTCACTCCTGAGCCTCAGGAGCCCCATCTGAACGGCAAAGCCGGGAGGTGACCAGCTGAGGAGCGTGCCTGAAGGTGCTGGGGTGCCCCGGGGCCCCAGGAAGCAGCCGCTGGGAAGGGGGTGGCCCTGCAGGGAAGCCACTTCCTCCAGCCGGGCCAAGGCGGGGACAGGCACAGGTGGCTAATGAGCTGATGTTAGTGCTATCTTTAGAAAATTAAAGATTGTCCCACCAAAATAATAATAATTACAAAAAATCACCTTAATTGAACCAGATTGGTAATACTACTACAGGTGTGGTTAAATAGAAACTCTACCTCTCTACTCAGCGATGAGCCACACTCCTCACTCGCCACCTTTTCAAACCAACAGCACTGTACAACCACAAGGCCGATGAGAAAGGGACGGGAAGGCTGCAGGAAGTGGCCAGGACACGTGGAGCGGTGGGTAAGGCTGCTGGGGCCAGGGAGGCCGGGTTCTGCTTTCAGGGGTTGGCGGCCCGGGGGGCTTCAGTGCTTTACAGCCAGCCAGCCAGCCAGCGCCGGAAACGACAAAGTTCCCAAGAAGAAGCTGACCCCCCACAACGGAGGCCCCGTCCCTGGGCTTTTTCCTCTGGAGCCGCGGGCATTCCCAAGGGTCCTGGCATGGATGGGCGGGCGCTGGCTGCAGAAGGCACCAGATGTTGGCGTTGGGTCTTTCACGCTCCCACCGCTGGGGCCCCAAGAGTGCCTGCACCCTCCTGCCGTTTCCACCACACACCCCAGGGGCAGCTGGGGCTTCCTGGCAGTGCCTGGGAGGGGCCCAGTTGGCCAGGGACCTGGTACAGGTGTGAGGCTCAACACTGCCTCAGGACGGTTGATTGGGCAGGGGGCCACCTCTGGGGATCCACAACGCTGAAAGGCAGGGGTGGAGGGGGGCGGGAAGGAGAGGCTTCTGGAATCTCTGACAGCCTGTCTCGGGCACAGACTCAGCTGCAGGCTCCACCCGGGTGCCTAAGCTCAGCTCTGGCTGGGAGCTCCAGGAAGGCAAAGAATGGACACTTTCTTCCCCACCAAGGCTGGAAAGCTGCCTCTGCAAGCCACTGCCTCCCGGTCCAACCTGTATGCAGCTTCCCTCCCCACTGAGGAAGCCCCTGCTCCAGGTGGGGAAAGACTATGGAGAAGGCGCCCACTCCCCCACATCATTCCTAGACTGCGTCTGGGAAGACAAGACCGTCCCTCCTGCATCCCCCCAACCATCCTCTGTTCAGGCACCTGCCACTGACAAAGGCTGGGTCCACGGGACTGAGGCGTGAACAGGAAAAGTACTCAGGCCAAAGGGAGGGCCTTCCAGTGCAAAAGAGGCGAGTTCAACCTGAGAGGGCCCCGCACCACCGGAGCCCGGGGGCAGAGCCTGCGGGAGGAGCGCCGGGCCGCACTGGGCTGAGCCGGGGAGGCCCCAAGCCCCCCCTCCACCTTCAACCAGAGCAGGCGTTCAGTGAGGCTCCCAAGTAAGGCTCTGGGTGAACACTGTCCGTGGACAATACCAGGCTGGGTGGTCCCACCAGGGCCGGTGTGTGGCCCAGGCCCGAGGGCGCTGCAACTCAGGGTTCTCAGATTCCAAGAGTCTTTTAGACACAACTGGCAGCCAGAGAGAGGGCCTGAGCAGGGGTCCCACCGATGCCCCCCGCAGAGCCACTCCAGGCCGCAGAGCATCTGCCCCACCCATGAGGCTCCCAGTTCCTGAGCCCCTCTCTCTCCAGGCCGCCTGCCCCCTCTGAGGGAAACCAACAAGCCACCCTCTTCCCCTCCCATCCCCGCGGGCCTCACAGATGGCTGCAGGTCAGCAGAGCCCCATGCCTCCAGCAAGGCCAGTGAGGTGGGGACGCCCCACCCTGCCCGAGCAGGGGCCAGCCCTGCAGGAACCAAGGACAAGCCTCAGCCCACCCTGCAGAGCAAGGAGAAGACTCAGGCTGGGGAGGGGCCGGGGCACTCTGGTCTGAACAGGGAGCAGGGAGTCTGAAACCAGGACACCAAGGCAGACAGAAAACCAAGGGGGGTGAGTGACCCCTGTCCCTGCAGCCTGGAGGTGGCCCCAAAACCTTGCACAGAGGGCAGCTCATGTTCTCATTGGCTCGAGGGCAAAACTGTGAGTTATCTTTGGAAAAAGGGGCTACTTTCCCCCTCACTCAGAGCACAAGGCAGCCTGCTGGCCCCACGAGTCCCCTCTCATCCCCGAGGCGGCTGAGGTCTTTGCTGACGACACACCAGCTTGCGCCCCCAGCTGTCCCCTCCTCCTGATTAGGGGGAAGCTGTCACAGGCTGGCTGGGCACCAGTATTCAGAGCAGGTGAAGATGTCACTCCAGACAGGAGGGCCACACAGGAATTCTGAAAACCAGCATCGATAAACAGCAACGGAAACAAAAGCCCCGTTCCCAACTCCTGCAGCTCCAGGGCTGGGGCCCGAAGACCCTGTAGTCGCCCAAGCCCCGTGGGGTGTGGCGGGGCGTCCTGAGAGCCCAGTGGGGAGGCGCCTGGCTGGGCTCATGCTAGTTCTTGCCACAAAGGCTGCTGCCTCAGGAAAGCCACTGCCCTGGGCCACAGACAAGTAGTAACAGAAATAAGGAGGGTGACAACATCTCTTAGGCAGAGCAGTGACAGGCTGTGCCCCAAAGTCCAAACAGGCCAGGCAGAGAAGGGCAGGGACAGGGCTCAGGCTGAGAAGAACAGCTGGCGTCCAGGCAGGGTGGCCAGAACGGGTGGGCGCAAAGGATGGGCCCGCAGGCCTAAGTCATTTGGTGCGGCGCCTCCAGCATCTCCATGAGGAAGGTGTCAATGGGCGTGTCCCCGATGAGCTTGAAGAAGAAGAGATGTTCCAGGCACTTGAGCCCGATGGAGCGCAGAGCCGGCAGGCGGAGCAAGAGCTTGGCGAACCTGCAGGGAACGGGTCTGGTGAGGGCCGGGCAAGGGGCATGGGCAGTTCTGCCCTGGCACCTGGAGGCCTCCCTGGGGATGGGGCTGTGTCTGATAGCCCAACCCCTCCGAGGCTGGTCTGTAGCCCCGGATCTGCCTGTGCCAAGCCTCCAGAAGGAAGGAGGGGAGGCTAGAAGGAAACAGGGGCAGTGGCATCCAGAGCCAGGAGAGAGTGAAGGGAGATCCCTGGGGCTGAGGACGGAGATGAAGGGCCAGGGGCCAGACAGCAGCTGGCTAGGGCAGACTGAATAGCTCTTTGTGAAGAAGTTAAAAATTGTGGGCAGCTGGGCATGATGGCTCACACTTGTAATCTCAGCACTTTGAGAGGCCGAGGTGGGAGGATGGCTTGAGGCCAGGAGTTCGAGACCAGCCTGGGCAACGCAGTGAGACCCTGTCTCTGCAAAAGAAAAAGAGAAAAACAGCAGCAAGGCGTGGTGGTGCCTGCCTGCAGGGAGGACCGCTTGAGCCCAGGAGGTTGAGGCTGCAGTGAGCTACGATCACAGCACTGCACTCCAGCCTGGGCGACACAGCGAGACTCTGTCTCTTAAAAAAATGAAAAAATCTGGGCCATGACAGCCAGAAGCGGGTGTGAGTATCAGCAATGCAACCGGCTGCAGCAGCCATCGCAGCAAGAGACTGCGGGGCCTGTAAGGAAAAGGGCTGCTGAGCACGTTGGTGAGTCACAGGGAACCGGCCCGGCACGTGGTGAGCAAGCGAGAAGTCAAAGGGCGTCAGGCGGGGGAGGGGGAGTCAGGCTGCACCCCCACTGCAGGTGGAGCCAGGCCTGACTTGGGAGCTGTGTACCGGGGTAGGACCCTTTCCATAAAGCGTCAGCACCCCAGGAGTGCCTCCCATGGCATCTTGTGCAGGGCTCTGGGCCCCAGACCAGGGCCACCCCTTCCTCAGAAATAGCTCTGCTGGAGTTGGGCACAGCATGGTCAGAAAAGGCTGGCCGGGGAGCGAGGGATCATGGGTTGGTCCTCAGGGCCTGGCCCACCCCTGGGGAGTTTCCTGGGGCAGGGACCAGTGACGGGGGCAGGAGGGAGGGGGAAGTCTGGGGCTCTGGGAAGAAGGATGACAGGGCCAGGCATGAGGGCAGCAGCTGCCGCTGAGGACAGGGTGCTACGGGGATGGGACCAGGTGTCCCTTCCGGCTGGCCGTGTCTGCCCCAGGGCCCCTGTGCACGGCCTGAGTCTCTCCACACGGCCCCTCCAGGGGCTGCAGGACCTCATTAATTATTAACGAAGTCTTTCTTTCAGGGAAAAGCTCTGTGGTTGGCTGCCTCACAGGCCTTGTTTTAAAGGCAAAAACAGCGCAGAGGCTGGAGTTGGGCCAGAGAACAAGCTGTTTTCTGCTGAGCTGGCGAGATGGGCCAGGGCAGAAAGCCAGGAAAAACAAGCTGCCTGCCACCCCCTCCTGTCCTCGTCCTCCGGGAAGTTTCACTTTAAACCAAGCCAGATGAGGGCTGGGCAGGCAGCGGGGACACGGTTAACTGTGTATGTGCTGGTGGCGGGAGGGCCTGGGTGTCCTATGAGGTCTGCTGGGCCCCATCTCCCCCGACCCCCTACCTACAGTCTGAGGATCAAGAGGCCAAGAGATGCCCCTTTAGAGAGAAGCAGCAGAATCTGGAGCGCTGACTTTGAATCCCAGGCAGGGATCCACAAATGTTTCTCTTCCTGGATACCTACTGTGCACCCAGCACTGTGGACTCAGAAACGAGAGAACCCCAGCCCTTCCAGGGCCCACAGCCGGGCAGGGGAGAAAGATGAGCTCTGCGCTCAGGCCATGGCCGCCTATTCTGTACACACCTGTAGAGAGCGTTTAGTGCATGTGGGCATCTGGCTATCCATTCTACACATGCTTGTGAAGTACCTACTACGTGCTGGTGTCGCCTGGCCTCTGGTGGTTCTGCTTGGCAGGGGAGCGCAGTGGGGGTTGAAGCACAGCCTTCATCTATCTAATCAACAAAGACAAGCACCTACTACGCGCCAGGTGTGAGGTAATCCTTCCGGTGGGGATACGGCGTGAGCCCGCCATAGCCCACTGGCCTGGAGGACCTCCTGCTGCCTGCTCAGGACCTGCTGGCATGGGCTGGGCCTGAGGAGGGTGCCACCTTCTCATTCACAGAAAACGGCCTTGCAGGGGGTGGGGGATCTGGAGACAAGAGCCCGGGTCTGGGGTGTGTGTGGGACGGGGCGGGACCCACCTTCCTGGCTGCTCTGGGTACTTGTGCTTGCAGTACGCCTCCAGGGAGGCGTAGACCTTCTCCCGCAGCGCCTCCACCTCGGCCGGGTTCGAGAGCCCCTTGGAGTCTGAAAGGAAAAGAGGCCACAGGTCAGAACCCTCAGCTGGGGCGTGTCTCGGGCACCTGCCCCCCGGACCCAGGCCTGTGTGGGGTCTCCCAGGCTGCCCCACCATGGGCAGAGCAGGTGGTGTGAGGGATGCCACTGGACACGCCCCCGCCCGCTCCCCCAGAGCCTGGTGGCAGGGGGACGACTGTGGAACCCACGGCCAGGCCAGGCTGCTCTGGGTCCAGGCTCGGCTCTGCCACTTGCCAGCCATGTGACCTTGGGTCAATTATTTGACCTCCAGAGACTCAGTTTCCCCATCGATAAAGTGTCAGGGATCTGCTGCTTTCCAGCCGCCCTGGGAACTGGGAGAGGCAATGGATGCCGCTGCTGCCCTTGGGTCCCAGGCCCATAACATGGATGGGAGCTACCGCTGCTGCCCCCAGGAGCACCCAGACCCTGCGGAAAGCCATCCTCGGCGTGCTTGCGGAGTACTGAGCTCAGGACCCAGGCTCAACAGCCTAGAGTGGACAGAGAGGCTGAGATTGCAGCCACCAACACCTCCAAGGCCCAGGGACCCCCTGTGAATGCCACCTTGGCCCATGTCCTGGGGCTCCTTGGCAACGTGTCTGGCTCCCCCAGCCGCCTCAGCTCCAGCCAGTCTCCTTGCCCTCCCTGCATGCCTGTGCCCTGGTCTCTTCGCCTTCCCTGCAAGCCTGTGCCTGGACCCTGCTTGTGCCAGACAATCTCACCCTCCCTGCAAGCCCGTGCCCAGGTCCCGCTGGTGCCCCAGCTCTAGCAACCAGACCACACAGGACCTGAATGGGGATTCCTCGGGCCGGGCCGGGCTGAGCCGTGGCGTGACTCAGCCTCCGAGCTGGCAGGATTACGGCCCAGATGCACAGCCTGGGTGACAACATGTCCCTGGAAACAAGCTCTCCCCACAAGAAGATGCCCATCTCCATCCTAGCCCGGTCCCTCAGAGCCAGGTCTGACAAAGGGCAAGGTCAGAAGGTCAGGAGCCGAGAGGGCTCCACCCCCTCCAAGGTCAGGGCCAGGACCCGAGAGGGCTCCACTCCTTCCATCACGGCCCAGGTGAGCTCCCCACGGCAGCCCCAAATCCCTCCCTCCGCACCCTAGCCGTCCGCCCCTATCACTCAATGAGCTGAGTTTCCAAACACAGAAGCCCACAGCTCCCTCCCGGCTGGAACCCCGCAGGACTTGGCTCCCTGTGGCCCCAAGAGAAAACCCAGACGCAGCAAGAGTTTCAAGGCCCTGCCTCCACCAGCCCACCCCACCTCCGTGCCTCCCACTCCCCTGGCCCCCAACTTGCAGCTCCTGGAGGAAGTGGCCCACACCCTCGACCCTCGACCAACCGTGCTCCTGCCCTCATGTGCCAGGGGTGCCTGCTGGCGGGTGTGACCCTCTAAACCCCAAGCTCTAGGCAGGCAAGCCCTACCCAGCAGCTTGAAGGGGCCCTCCCATACCAGCAGGGCGCCGAGCAAACAGGCACGTGTCAGCACTTGTTGGGCGAAGGAGTAGCACCTAGGAGGCTTTTCAAGCTGAGAACCCAGAGGCTGGAGAAGAGCCACACTGTCGGCCAGGAACTGTCGACCAGGAGGCCTGTGCCCAGCCCCAGCCCCACAGCCCCAAGCTCTGCTCTCCTCAACCACAGGGGCCCAGCCCCAGAAACACCCTGGACCCAAGGCTTGGGGATGAGGTTGGTCCCCTCTGAAACACCCGGCAGGCCTGACCCATCCCCACCCCATCCCCAGCCTGCAGGGCTCAGGGCTCCTGAACTTCAGCACCGGAAGTTCACAACCATAGCCGGCCACTTTCGGAGTCTGGGGATTCGGAGTCTTGTGCATTCCGATGCACAATGGTGAACGCTGCGAACTGCGGAACCCAGAGGGCACCACCAAGCCCCTCATGACAAGTGCCTTGCTGGGTCCCCCTGCGCCCAGGGGCCACGCCCCCTTGGCTGGCCCTCAAGGTGAGCAGAAGGCAGCATGGCCACACTTTCACTGGGAGGGGAGCACGCTGAGCTCAAGGAGGGCGGGAGTTGGCCCCACGTGCAGCCAGAGCCAAGAAGTATAGCCGGGAGGAGGCCCAGGTGCCTCTGCCCCACCAGAGAACAGGGCCAGGAGCCTCAAGGCAGGAAGGCCATACCAGGGTTGAAGAGGACGATGGCGCGCAGGCAGCCCAGCTCCGTCTTGTCCATCTGCATGTCCCGCATCTTGGACACGAGCTCCGTCAGCACCCTGCAGAGGAGGAGGGCAGACACCCCATCCCAGTTAGGCCGAGGCACTCACCAGGGCCACACCCCAGATACCCAAGGCCTCTGGGGAGCCCGGCGTGGCCCGACGGCAGCTGAGACGGGCCAAGCCAAGGCAAGGACTCCCAGACAGCCCGAGAGGGAGTGGGCTGGAACCCGGGCCCAGGTGCCGCCCCTGCCAGGCCTGCCCAGCCCTGCCCGCAGGTGGGTTCCTCTCCTCTCCCTCTAGGGTCTGCCTGTGGGGCTTTATTCTGGCAACCTAGGTGCTAAGGAGGGGCCTCATGACAGCTAAGCTGAGGTGAGCCGGAGCTGCACGTGGGGCACAGAGTCCACCCCTCCTGAACCCAGTGAGACACACCACTGTGCCTCCTCAGCTGTGGACCCAGCACTACCTGAGGCAACGCCCCTGCCCGTGCCACAGCCCCAGCCGCTCCCTTCAGTCCAGGAAGAGACCTTTCCCCAGCACCTGGTCTCCCTGGGTGCGGGCTGCCAGAGGGGGGCATGTCCACTTCTTGTCACCAGAGAAAAAAACCCGCCAGCTCCCTCCATGGAGACGCTGGGGGCGTTCTTGGATTCAGACTCAGCTGCCCCACCCCTGCAGCTGGATTCTGAATCACACCGGCCTCTGCAGTGTCCTGGGCCCCCTAGCCTCAGCAGCCTGCCCACCAACCCCAAAGCTCAACTGCTGTGTCCAGGAAGTGAGGGTGGGCCACAGCGGGGGAAAGGAGGTGACCAGGTAGGGATGGTTGCCTAAGGAGCCTGGGCTCTCCCCTGTGGGCCAAGGGGGGCCCTGAGGGTCTGCAGAATGGGGAGTGCCCTGGTTGATTCCTGGGAGAACACCTGAAGGAGGCTGGAGGACAGGGTGGGACAGAACAGGAGCTGGGAGGGACCCCTGAGGCAGGGGCACACAGCTGCAGAGGGATGGGGCAGCAAGCATAGAAAAGGCCTGGGCCACTGAGGGCAAAGACTTTGCATTCCACTCGCAAAAAAGGCGAGGAAACGCCGGGGCCTCTGTAGTCACTGCTGTGGGACCCCAGAGAATGTAACCCTGAGACCTCTGTCATCACCATCTCTCTACCAGCCAGACAAAGAATCTGTCAGCTGGGCAAGTGGCTGGAGCTTCGCTTCCCAAAGCCGTATCCCCAGTACCCTTCTAAAGAAGCTTCTGTGGGCAATACACACTGCATTCTGCAGCCCCCGTGGAGACCCTTCTGTACAATAACTTCTTAAAGGCCCTGACAAGTCCTGCAGCAAAGACCCTCGAGGACACCATTTGCACTAGCATTTGCCCACCATCTGTGGCCACGAACCCTTTTGCACTTGGCATATCCCATGGAGGTCAAGTTCCAGGATCACCCTTGGGACTCTGGGACCTGAACCACCCCCGGGGCATTGCTGCTGAGGCATTAATCCCCCTGTAAGTGCCAGTGCATGGCCTCTACTCACCTCTAACGTTAGGGCTCTCATGTTTAGGGGCCACCTTCTCCAGGTGACCTGCTCCTCCCCACCCACTGCTCCTGTGCTGCAGACCCCTGCCCAAAGGACCCCGCAGTGCCCCTCCCCAGCCCTCCTGCTCCAGCTGAAGCTGACATCCGGTCCCCAGAAGGCCGAGTCTGGTGTGTGTGGGCTCTCAGGACTCGTGGAGAAAGACTGTGCAGAGAGGCCGGGCGCGGTGGCTCACGCCTGTAATCCCAGCACTTTGGGAGGCCGAGGCGGGCAGATCACAAGGTCAGGAGATCAAGACCATCCTGGCTAACACGGTGAAACCCCATCTCTACTAAAAATACAAAAAAAATAGCCGGGTGTGGTGGTGGGTGCCTGTAGTCCCAGCTACTCGGGAGGCTGAGGCAGGAGAATGGTGTGAACCTGGGAGGCGGAGCTTGCAGTGAGCCAAGATTGCGCCAGTGCAATCTAGCCTGGGCAACAGAGCGAGACTCCATCTCAAAAAAAAAAAAAAAAAGGCTGTGCAGAGACAGGGACAAGGAAGCTACTGTCTGCCTCAACTGGCAGAGAGGAGTTGGCCAGCACTCCAGGAGGGCAACATGAATGGACAGGACCACCCAGGCCCAGACGAGGGTGGGCCCTCCAGCCAGTGCTGCCCCTCCAGTGTGTCCCCTGAGAAGCAGCTGAGCTGCAGCCCGTGCTCCGCTGGGAGGCGTGAAGCACTGCGGTCCCGACACCCCTGCCTGCACGGGGACAGGCGTTAGGCCGCACCACGCCCCGGGCTGCCACGGCATTACCGTGCCAGCCTCAAACAGCCTGCGACGTGCCAACTGGAATTGACACTTTTACAAAACTGCATCCACGGTATAATCACTTTAAAAAGAAACGAAGCTTTCTTTCCCACAGATAAATACATGGGATCGTGAAACAAGAAAAGCTGGAGGGAGATAGGCCAAGTGTTCCCCGTGGTTACAGATGCCCCAGAGGCAGGGCTGGCACAGGGCTCTGAGCCTCCTCCTCGTGCTTTTCTCTGTTTTCCACGTGTGCACCCTTCATGCACTGAAATAATACTAGGCAGGACGTGCACAGGGGCCGAGGTGGCTGAACTCAGCTGGCCTGGCGGTGGAGGTGACGGAAGCGCCCTCGCCCCTCCCGGGACCACCCCCACCTGTCAAAGATGGCGCCCACCCCTGCGCTGTGGGCGCTGTTCCGGTGGACGTGCAGCCCGGTGGCCAGGAGGATCCCGTCCTTCACGGCGATGGAGCGGTGGGAGAAGGAGGCGATGAGCAGCTCATTCCAGCCTGGGGAGGAGGCACACGGTCACTCGGCTGTCTCCAGGCCCCATAGGGCTCACCCCTTCCCCAGCCCCTGGTGGGACCCCACAGAGGCAGCGTGTCACAGACCCATCCTGACAGGCTCTGGAACCCCAATCCCATGAAGGGTTCCACAGCAAAGAGGTTCCTGAGAATGCCTCTTCTACAGTACACACCGGCACACGAAAGGCCCTGAGAAGTCCCACACGAAGTCCCTTGAGCTTTGTAGAACCCAGGAGCTCACAAACTCATGTGCCCCAGAAGCTTCCTCCTGCATGTGCAGGACACTCCTGCCACGGAGCACGCGGGAGAGCACCCAGGATGTTCCCAGGGTGGCCCCAGAACCACTGCTGCCAGCAGGGCCCCAGGAACAAACTCTCGGAGATCTGTGTGCCCTTCGTGGAAAGCCACCAAACAGCAGGTTATTCAACTGAAGGCAGGTGCGTGAGAGCCGCAGCCTCTTTCAGGGGGGTTCCCAGGGGGGAAGGTTAGAAAACAGCAGCCCCTCAACATAGTGGGGGTTCCCTGGGGGGCGGGCGGTTAGGTAACAGCAGCCCCTCAACATCGGGGGTTCCCTGGGGGGCGGGCGGTTAGGTAACAGCAGCCCCTCAACATGAGGTTCCAGTGCAGATGAGGCAGAGCAGGCATCGGGGAGGAAGAAACGGGGACCCTCGTGTGCACACGCATTACTGTTTTAACGGCTCCTGGAGACCGGGTGACGTGGAATCACCTGCAGTCACACAGTCAGGGACCCTCGCGTGCACACGCATTACTGTTTTAACGGCTCCTGGAGACCGGGTGACGTGGAATCACCTGCAGTCACACAGTCAGGGACCCTCGCGTGCACACGCATTACTGTTTTAACGGCTCCTGGAGACCGGGTGACGTGGAATCACCTGCAGTCACACAGTCAGGGACCCTCGCGTGCACACGCATTACTGTTTTAACGGCTCCTGGAGACCGGGTGACGTGGAATCACCTGCAGTCACACAGTCGCCTTCAGCACCTTCCACACTCCCCGAGCGCTCTAGAGGCTCCAGCCTCTATGGCCGACACTGTCATTAATTTCCCACTTAATCCCAACTGTAATCCTGGAAAACTGCCATTAATCTTGTTTTACAGAGGGGGAAACTGAGGCATGAGGTGCTAAGTGATCAGCAAGAAGTTGGTGGGGACCACCGTGCCAGCTCCAGCTCAGCCCTCCACACCCTCCCAGCACATACCCACTCCGTCACGGGGACCCCGGGGGCAGATGTCACCATCCCCATTCTCCCCATTTCACAACTGAGTAATCCCAGGGCCCCAGGAGGGAGTTCCCACCCCCGAGGCCTCCCCGCCCAGGTGTGCTGACAGACCAGGCAGGGATGGCACCCAACTGGCCCCAGGCTGTGCAACCAGAATGAGGGTGGAACCGTGGGGTCTGTGCCCCATCACCGTGGGAGCACGCAGACAGCACCACGGGTGGTCTGATGGAAAAGCCAGGGCTGGAAATACCATCACAGACGCGGGACTGGCACCTCCCCAGCTGTCACGCATCCCCTCTCCCTGCCAGGTGGCAGCAGGCAGCCGGTTGCAATGGGGAGTAAGAAGAGTGGGGTCCCTTGGGGCGGGGGTTTACGAAACACACCCGCCCTCTGCACCAAGGCCACAGCACGCAGTGGCGTCCCAGGGCTCAGCAGAGCCAGCCACGAAAACAGCTTCCACGCTGCCCAGCCAGATTTTCTTTGACCACAGAACCCTTTTTTTTTTTTTTGGCCCATGAAACATCTGTAGCATCACATTTGGGAGAACTCTGATCCAGCAGATCCCCCTCAATCTGACATGTGGGTAATCTGTGGCCCAAGGAGGGGAAGGGTTTGCCCCAAATCACACAGAGACTCACAGGAGCCCCGGGCTCCTGCCCCTCCTACGGCCACTCCTGCCCCTCCTACGGCTCAGCCCGTCAGGTTTTCCCAAGCTGAGAGGTACTGGGTCTGACATCCAGTGAGAGTAAATGCTCTCCTAGGAAAGGGCTCTCCCTCCCTTCCCACACCAGGCCCAGTGTGGACAGACTTCCTGTGGCCAAGGGCAGGGACCCAGGAGGCTGAGGACAAGAGCTGGGCTGGGGTACAACTGGCCCCAAACCCACCATCCCTGGCCAGTCCTGGCCTCTCGGGCCTGCCTCTCTCCCTCACATCCTGCAGGCCTGGGGGTTTACCTGAGCGGTGGCCACCTCCCCTCCCACTGCCCCGAGAGCCCCTGAGGCCACCCAGCAGGTACCAGGGTAGACTCGCCTCTGAAACTCTGGTGTGCCCAGCAGAGGGGCCTGGTGCACGGCTGGGGTGAGAAGGTGCTGCTGAGCCGCAGTGCGGCCCTCAGCACGGGATACAGGTCAGGACCCCAGACACACGGACAGAACAGCGTGAAGTCTCTCTCTGCACCCTCCAGCACGCCGGCTGCATCTCAGCTCCCCTGTCCCCCGTCCCTCCACCCCGATGTCCTCACTCGGTTATTTCTCCTCTCCTGCCCCACACGCCTTTGTAAGCTGCCCTCCTCCTTCTCGGATGTAAGAGAAAAATGGGAGAGGAACCCATTTTACAGTAACCTTTGGGGTGTCTTCACCTTCCTAAGTGCTCCATCACTGCAGGAAGGAGGGCTCCTGGCCCTGCGATGTGGGGGCCCGGCACGGCCACAGCTTTTAATGGCTCAGGGTGCGCTGGCCTTTCAGAAGGAGGACCTCAGTGATGCGGGGGATACCAGGTCTTACTCCAGGCTCCAAGCGCAGGACAGAGAGTCTTGTCTGGGGCTGCTCCCTTGGCCACTGTGTCCTCCAACTCAAAGAGGCTGGCCCTTCCCGAGGAACTTACTCCTGCAGCTCCCTCGCGGCCCTGCCCAAATGCTCAGGGCCTCTGCTGGGGTTGCAGGACCCCTGGACAGCGCTTCCGGAAGGAACAGCACAGAATCAAGGGTCAAGAGGGGAAGCTGGGGCCTCAGCCTCCAACCTGGCTCAGCCGCGTTCCTGTCTCACCTCTGAGCCACCACTTCCTCAGCACAAGGGACAGTGAGAACACCTACTCCTGGTGGTCTGGAGAGTTAAATGAATCCACACTCACGAGGCAGGGCAGGGCCCCCCAGAGTCATGGCTGCTGTCCCCATGGGGCTTGTGATGGGGATCCCGTCCCAGGGCGGCGGTGACAAGAGCCCAGCCTGGCTTACCCTGTGTCCTGGGGCCGGAGATGTGGGCAGGATTAACAAGACCAGGGGAGTAAAGTGGTGTGCTGTCCCCACAGGGGGACCTCGGGCCTGCTACCTAAGCCTGGCCCCTCCCTCCCTCACAGCCCAGCAAGGCCCGCCCACTTCCCCCATCCCCCCGCCCCCCTGCCGTGCAGGAGGTGCCTGTGCAACCCAGGCCCTCAGACGACCCCGCTGGAGCAGCTATGGCGGCCTCGGAATGCAACAGCCTGGGATGAGGGGGCAGGTGGGAAGGAGGTTGGACAGAGGAACCTGAAAGCTGTGAGCGACCCAGCCCTGTCTCAGTTTACCCATCTGACAAACACAAGGGTCAGGGTGTGACTCAGAGCTTCCATGGAACAAGCCAAAACTATTCATTTTAATGCTTTATTTCTGAAGGCCTCCTGGATGGGTGGGGCAGGAGCCCACCCCAAGGAAGGGGCCCTACCCCCCAGGAGCAGACACGTGTGACATCAGCCTCCCACAGCCCAGCTGGAATCCTCCACCAGTTTCTGGGCCCCTGCAGGGCTGTGGCCACTGCAGCCCCGCTCAGTGTCACCGAGAGCCACAGGTGGACACTCCCCAGGGTGGGCAGAGACCTTAGGCCTTGAACCTGCATGGCCAGTGGTTCTCACCATGGTGGGAATCGCAGGTCTGGGCACCCATTCCCATCGCTGCTGCCGCCCAGCGGAAGTGACCTCCCCCACCAGCGCTGGGAACACAGTGGGAGGGCCTAGCACAGGGACATAATGGGGGAGCACTCAGTGCCCCCAGCACCTGCCGGGGCTGGGTGGGGCCTCACCTCCGCCACTGCGTCCTGCCAGAAGAAAACCCAGCAGGATCACCCCTGGTCCCCAGTCAGGCTACAGCCACGGACCCTGACCTGAGCCCCCTGGAGGGGGAGAGTCCTCCAGCCAACACCAGCCAGACACAGTGTATCCTTGGGGTTAACCCAGGTCCTCTCCAGCCACCCAGCCAGTGCAGGCTTCGAACTCGTGTTCCACATCTGAACTGGACATGTGCCTCAGTGGACCTTACAGGGTCTTGGGGAGGCCACCTGATGGGTGAGCTGCCGGCCCCGGCAGACAGAACACACAAGGACACCGAGGCACAGAGAGTAAGTGACTCGGCCAAGGTCAGCCGCTCGTGGGCAGTGGGGCCGGGACTCATACCGGAAGTGCAGCTTCAGACCTCACCATGTGGCCCTCGAAGCTGGCAGCAGGCATGAGCAGGGCCCATTGGAGATAGGTCAGCAAGGACCTCAGTGGGGGCCCAGGGGGAGGCCAGGCTGGGGGTCCCACCCAGAGACAAGCAGCAGCAAAGATCTCCCAGAAAGAGCCGCTGGGCCGAAGCAGAGGCCGCCCTCGCAAAGATGCCACGGGATGGCTTTCCAGGCATCCTAGAAGGGACTGGGGACTCACGGCACCAGGGCTCTGGGCTGAGGGAAGGGCCTCGCGGGGAGTCCCCACCCGACAGCTGCAGGGAGACCACAGGCAGGCACCCACCTAAGAGGGACAGCCACGGAAGCCCTCTAACCTCAGCACCGCACTCCGCCACAACCACCCCACGCAGGCCCTCAGCACCGCACTCCGCCACGACCACCCCACGCAGGCCCTCAGCACCGCACTCCGCCACGACCACCCCACGCAGGCCCTCAGCACCGCACTCTGCCACGACCACCCCACGCAGGCCCTCAGCACCGCACTCCGCCACGACCACCCCACGCAGGCCCTCAGCACCGCACTCCGCCACGACCACCCCACACAGGCTGAGGCTGGAGCCAGAAGCTGCCAGAACATGGGACCGCAGGGCCAGGCACCACACAGATATGGCAACAGACACAGCCATCCAACCCGACTCGGACCTCCGCCCGGCCCTCAGCGCACAACCATCTGGAGATCCCCCAGAAAAAGAGCTGCGTGCGGCCAGCTGTTCTCTGGATCGGCCTGGTGGGTTGGGGCGGGGTGGGGGCACCATCCTCTCTCACAAAAGCCTTGGCTGTCTCTCCAAACACCACTGGGGGCCAGGCAGGCCTGCAGCTGGCAAAGCCAGGGGCTCTGAACCGAGGTGACCCTGCATGGCACACCTCCTTATGAGGGATGGAGGGAAACTGAGGCCCCAGGCCCTTCCCTGAACAGTCCCAGATAGTCCATAGGAGGTCCCAGGGTGGGTGGTGTCCAGGAATGGGGGACTGTCCCGGGAGGTGGGGGAGTGTCCCAGGAGGTAGCAGTGTGTCCTGGGATGGGGGAGTGTCCGGGGAGGTAGTAGTGTGTCCTGGGACAGGGGAGGGGGAGTGTTACGGGAGGGAGGAGTGTCCCGGGACTTGGGAGGTAGGAGTGTCCCAGAGGTGGGAGTGTTCCGAGAGGGGGGAGTGTCCCGGAGGTGGGAGTATTCCGGGAGGGGGGAGTGTCCCAGGCATGGGGAGTGTCCTGGGAGGGGGGAGTATCCCGGGAGGTGGGACTGTGTCCCGGGAGAGGGGAGTGTCTCCCAGGAGGTGGGAGTGTGTCCCGGGAGAGGGAAGTGTGTCCCGGGAGGGGGGAGTGTCGTGGGAGGGGGGAGTGTCCCGGGAGGGGGGAGTATCATGGGAAGGGGGAGTGTCCCGGGAGGTAGGAATGTGTCCCAGGAGGGGAGAGTGTATCCCAGGAGGTGGGAGTGTGTCCCAGGAGAGGGGAGTGTGTCCCAGGAGGTGGGAGTGTGTCCCAAGAGTGGGGAGCATCCGGGGAGGGGGGAGCATACCAGGAGGGGGTAGCATCCCAGGAGTGGGGAGTGTGTCCTACGAGGCGGGAGTGTCCCGCAAAGGGGGAGTGTCCCGGGAGGGGGAAGTGTCCCGGGGGTGGGGAGTGTCCCAGGAGAGGGGAGTGTCCCAGGAGTGGGGAGCGTCCAGGGAGGGGGGAGCGTACTAGGAGTGGGGAACATCCCGGGAATGGGGAGTGTGTCCAGCAAGGGGGGAGTGTCCTGGGAGGGGGGAGTGTCCCAGGAGGGGGGAGCATCCCGGGAGGGGGGAGCGTCCCGGGAGGGGGGAGCGTCCCGGGAGGGGGGAGCGTCCCGGGAGGGGGGAGCATCCCGGAATGGGGGAGCGTCCCGGGAGTGGGGAGTGTGCCCAGCGAGGGGGGAGTGTCCCAGGAGAGGGGAGTGTCTGGGGAGAGGGGAGTGTCCCTGAAGGGGAGAGTGTCCCAGGAGAGGGGAGTGTCCTGGGAGGGGAGAGTGTCCCGGGAATGGGGAGTGTCCCAGGAGGGGGGAGTGTCCCAGGAGTGGGGAGTGTCCCGGGAGAGGGGAGCGTCCCGGGAGTGGGGAGTGTGTCCAGCAAGGGGGGAGTGTCCTGGGAGGGGGGAGTGTCCCGGGAGGGGGGAGTGTCCCGGGAGGGGGGAGTGTCCCGGGAGAGGGGAGTGTCCCAGGAGCGGGGAGTGTCTGGGGAGAGGAGAGTGTCCCGGGAGAGGGGAGTGTCCCGGGAGTGGGGAATGTCCCGGGAGAGGGGAGTGTCCCGGGAGTGGGGAATGTCCCGGGAGAGGGAAGTGTCCCGGGAGTGGGGAGTGTCCTGGGAGAGGGGAGCGTCCCAGGAGTGGGGAGTGTGTCCAGCAAGGGGGCAGTGTCCCGGGAGAGGGGAGTGTCCAGGGAGAGGGGAGTGTCCCGGGACTGGGGAGTGTCTCGGGAGAGGGGAGTGTCCCGGGAATGGGGAGTGTCCCGGGAGTGGGGAGCGTCCCGGGAGAGGGGAGCGTCCCAGGAGAGGGGAGCACCTGGGAGTGGGGAGTATGTCCAGCGAGCGGGGTGTGTCCCGGGAGGTGGGAGTGTCCCGGGAGGGGGGAGTGTCCCAGGAGGGGAGTGTCTCCGGAGGGGGGAATGTCCCAGGACGGGGGAGTGTCCTGGGAGGGGGTAGTGTCCCAGGAGGGGGTAGTGTCCGGGGAGGTGGGAGTGTGTCCCGGGAGGGGGGAGTGTGTCCCGGGAGGTGGGAGTGTGTCAGGGAGTAGGGAGCATCCCGGGAGGGGGGAGCATACCGGGAGAGGGGAGCATCCCGGGAGTGGGGAGTGTGTCCTGGGAGTGGGGAGTATGTCCTGGGAGGGGGAGTGTGTCCCAGGAGTGGGGAGTGTCCCGGGAGGTGGGAGTATCCCGGGACGGGGGAGTGTCCTGGTATGTGTCCCGTCTGCATGGCGTCCCCATCCCCACCTAGGCCTCGCCACTCACCTGCCCGCAGCAGGATGACCTGGTCGTCCAGGGGCAGCTCTGAGAAGTGTGGGATCCGCTTGGCCCACTCCACCAGGGTGAAGAGCTGCTTGTCGGCTGCTTGGCAAATGTTGGTGACAGGGTCGTTCGGCTGCAGTGGAGGAAGAAGAGCAGGACATTCAGTCCCAGAAGCCAGTGTACTGACTGAACACAGCCCAGACCAGGCCCTGCCCCACACGCTGGGCCCATGCAGCATGCTGAATACAGCCCCCAAAGATGCCCAGGGCCCAATCCCTGGAACCTAGGACTATGTGACCTTGCATGGCACATGGGGCTTGGCAGAGGTGATTAGGTGTGGCCTGAAATTGGGAGGTGGGCCTGCAACACCGGGGGGACCCAGGGTCATTGCAAGGGGCCTATGAGAGGGAGGCAGGAGGGTCAGAGGAAGAGATGAGATCACAGACGCTGGGGCCCGAGGGGAGAGAGACGCTGCTGGGTTTGAAGGTGGAGGAAGAGGCCACAGGCCAAGGAATGTGGCAGCCCCAGAAGCAGAGGCCGGGGCAGACTCCCCAGCAGAGCCTCCAGGAGCTAGCCGGCAGGCACCTTGACGTCAGCCCGGCAAGACTGCTTTTGGCTCTCTGGACACAGAACAGTCAGATAATAAAATGTGTATTGTTTCCAGCCACTGGGTTACAGCAGGACACATAAGTCTCTCCCACAGCTCTGGAAGGCAGGTGGGGCGAGCTGACGAAACTGGATATGGGGCAGCATTGGAGCTGGGTGGGACTGACCGCCTTCATCTTTGATGGCCACGGTGGCCCACGCTGGGGACAGGGCTGGCCCCTCACGTTCCATCAGGCATGGATGTGGGAGCTCAGGAGGGCAGGGGCCTCGGCTGAGACACCAGGCCCCAGGCACAGAGAGAGGGCGGCATTCACGGCTCCTTTGGAAAGTCCTAGCCGGAAGGGCGCCATTCAGTCTCACAGATGAGGGGACCTAGGCGGCCTTGAAGCAGGGCAAGAGGAGAGGCCCCTCCTCAGCTCCTGGCAGGTGGGGCTTGGGTCATGGACCTTCTGTGTCCTGAGCAATGGGAACTCAGATGACGGCCCCCTCAGTGGTGCCGCTGCAGGAATAACGACTGAATAGGATTCGGGGATCCCTCACTTCAGGGCATCCGCCAAGGAGAAAAATGCCTCCCTTTGAAGAGCTTCCACCAACAGAAACCATCTGCTCCTCAGAGACGTGCAGCCTAAACGCAGTGCCCGGCGGGAAAGGCCTCTGAGGGCAGAGTGAGAAGGCCCCCGAGGAATGGCACAGAGACTCGCCAGGACCCTCGGAAGAGGGCAGGGCAGCCCTTGGGGGCCCGAGCCAGAAGGGGTATATAGAGGGATGGGATCCCTCGGCTGAGAGGGGTTGACCACAGTCTACACAGGTCTCTGACTCACTCATTCCTCCACACACCTTCCATGAGCAGCATCCACAGCCTCCAGCACTCACAGGGCTCCCGGCTCTGTGCCCAGCGCCCCCCAGGCCCGCCACAGCCAGGCTGGCTTCTCAGCCTCAGCCTCTCCTTCTGTCACGCTGGGGGCTGAAAGGGGCCCATCCTTCTCGCCTGCCCATCTGCCACAGGGCATCCCTGAGAAAGGATGAAGCAGGCCTGGCAGGGGCGGGGGGATGTGGGGAACCAGACCTGAGCACCATGTCTGCAGCAGGTGGCTCTGCTGAGGATCCTTGTACCCAGGAACTTCCCAGCCACTGGCTGGCCACTCTCGGAAGCCAACACGGGGCCCAGAGCAGGCCCAGGTGACAGGCTGGTGCCATGGGTAGGAAGGAGAGCCTCAAGCCCTCCTGGGCTGGCTGGGACCTCTGCAGGAGTGGGCACACAGGTCACCATCTGTCATGTGCCTGTCCAGCACACGTGCAGATGCACATGTGCAGTGTGCACAGCTGGGACAAGGAGCAGAATGTGGCAGGCTGGAGAGCCAGGAGAGACGGAGGCACACTCCCGGCAGGTGTGAGGCTCTGGCTCCAGTACCAGCAGGGCTAGGCCTGCAGGGGGTCCCCTAGGTAGGGAGGGACAGTGCAGGATCCTGGCTCTACCTGGCTCCACCTCCCTGTGTGGCCTCGGGAAAGGATTAACCTCTGTGAGCCTCCCATTCTCGCCTGGAGATCCAACATGCCTCATGTAACAGAAGGCGTGTGATGGGCTCTACTCCTGCCTGGAAGTGTCCACGGGACCTGCCCGGGACCTGCCCAGGCCCTGCCCCACGCTGGGGAGAAACCAGGCACCAGGACCGTGATGCTGGGCAGGCCGCCCCCTCTCTGGACCTCAGTTTGCCCATCTGAGGGAAGGGGCCCAGTGAGTGGTTCTGGAAGTCGGACTCAGGCCAGTCCACAGAGGAGTGTTCAGTGTGAGATGAGACACAGCAGGGAGTGAGCGGGCACACACAGAGACCCCATCCCCGTGGAAGATGTGTCCTTGATCCCCGGTGAGTCCTGCCTGCCTTTGTGGTTCTAAACTCCCTGAACTTTGCTGCAGCGATGGAGAGAGCAGATGGCAGCTTTCCCCCCCAGATAATGTCCTTCACGAAATAAAAACTTGGCAGCCCTTTGTGCAACTGCCAAACTTGCTTTTGGATTTTCTGCTGGATCATGAAACCCTCACAGCCACCATCCCTCCCCTGCCCTCCGCAGGGCTGGTGAGGCGGGCACAGGGCAGGGCAGGTGTGCAGACCAGCCAGGGCTGGGGGTGGGTCTGTGCCTGTCACTCACGGGGAGGGTTTCTCCGGAAAGAATGGTGCCTGCTGTCAGGGTCCCGTGCACCTTCCCCGCAGCTGGGCAGCCCCAGCCCCCGGCCAGAGTAGAGGTCTGAGCAGAGCCGGGGACGTGGGGGCACCAGGTTGTCCTATCCAGAAAGGGCAGGGAAGCAGGGCGGCCCTAACCCAGCCATGGGGCCTCAGACAAGAGCAGACCCCCACACTCAGGCAGAGGCAGTGGGGGTGCCGGCCCTGTGTGAGTGCCAATGAGCAGGGTGGGGTCGCTGTCCTTGACCGAAGCTGGCGGTGAGGAGCAGCACAGCCATCACCAGCAGCCTCGTGGGGGCAGAAATTAACCCACCACACACCTTATCCTGTGAACACACCTCACCCTGTGGTGGCCAGTGCCAGGGGCCACAGAGAAAAGAGCAGATGCTCTCAGCCCACGTCACAGGGGCAGTCCCCACCCTGGCAGGGGCACAGATGAAGACCGGAGGTACCTCAGCTGAGACCAAAGCCTGGGGAAGAGCCAGGGGGCCCAGCTCCAGGCCACGGGAGCTGCAAGCACGAAGGCCCTGGTGGGTGGGGAGACAGTGACCTGCAGGGCGCACCCAGCACGGAGGGTAGGCTGGTGTGCCTGGGCCCACAGAGGGACAGAGGTCGGGGTGACCTCATGGTCAGCCTGTACAAGGTCAGCGGCCACAGGGCTCTGGTCCCAGCCCCAAACCCACACGGAGACACAGATGAAGACTGGACACCATGGTGACCACAGCGAAAAACGCACGGGCCCTGAGGGCCAGCTGGACCCAGGTCCCCGGCCGCAGGAAGCTTAGTGCACAGTCTTGAACCTTCACTCGGGCAGCCAGGAGCTCACCTGCCCAACCCCGGGCACAGCTGGAGCCACCCCCTCAGTGGGGCCTGGGACACGTGGGGTCTCCCAGCCAGACAAGCTCACCAGGGGGCAGTGGTTCCCGAGCAGCGCAGGTTCCTAGGCCTTAGGGTAGGAGGGGCTCAGAACGCCCCTGTGTGGCCCTCCCTGGCAAGGCCACAGCCAGAAGCAAAGATGCCATAGGGAGGGAGCCAGTAACAGGGAGGGTCCAAGGAGAGGAGGGCGAGGCCAGGGGGTCTTGAATCCAGCACCTCCAGGGCCAGCTGGAGCCAGCCCAGGAGAAGAGCCTGGGACCAGGGCTGCAGCCCACCTAATCCTCCTCCCCTTGAGGCTGTTGGGGTGGGAGGGGGCAGGAGGGTCAGCATGGGGGTGACCAGCTGGGGGGCTGCTTCCTGCGTCAACAACAGCCACTGCGACTGCTGGGCACCCGCCCAGGGCCACATGGCTGCTGGCAGAGCCAGCTCTGGAACCAACCTGCAGAGCCTCTTGCTGGGGGCTTGGCCTCCTCCCACACCTTTTCCAAGTGGCACTGGGGAGCAGGGACAGCCTCTGCACCGAGACAGGCCAAACTCCGAGGGGACACGGCGGCTGAGGTCCCAGCAGAGATGGCCAAGGAGGATGATGTGGCTGCAGGGCCCCTGGCCCCTGCCCCGTGGGCCACCTGTGCATGGGCCAGGAGAGGAGAGTGCCGCCCAGCTGGGGCGAGGGGCCCACGGCGTCACCTCGGGTAAGAGGCCGAGCTGAGGCAGCCACGGGGCCCAGGGCAGCCCCCCAGGACCTCTCTGGCTCATCAGCTGCTCAGGTGGGAGGGTGAGTGAGGGAAACTGAGGCATGTGAGGCTGCCCACTCCTGCACAGGCTGCAACTCACCGAGCTGGGGTTCAGCCCCATGTTTGCCTCCACGTAGGTCTCGGTCTTGGGCTCCACGGCCAGCTCGGCCTCCAGGATTCTCTCCACCGGCATGTCCTCATTGGCGCTGCTGGTCGACTCCACCTCATTCTCGTTCCGGTCCTTGCCACGCTGCCGCTCCTCCTGCACGGCTACAACCCGGGAGGCGCAGGTTAGCCCCACACTCAGCACGGCCAGTGGCTCCCAGGGAAGGCTGTCCTGGCCGGGTGGTGCCAGCTCCCAGCCAATGCACCCACAACACCAGCATCCCCACCAGCACTGGGTGATGGAGACCCCATCTCTGCCCCAGGCCTGGCCTCCGTGTGGCTGTGTGCTCTGAGAACAGAGACCAACTCTCATTAATTCCAATTAATGTTCACACCAGGAGCCTGCCTGGGGCCAGGCAGGAGACAGTGCAGCAGGGACCCCAACATGGGGCGAGAAAGGTCCTGATGGTCTATGGACTCAGGGAGAACCAGGAAGCCTTCCTGGAAGAGGTGTCGATGTGACTGGAAGAGGAAGTTGCAGAGGAATCATGGCTCAGGCTGGAGACACGGTCCCTGCAAAGGTCCAGAAGCAGAGCAGAGCACACTCATGAGGCAGCACAGGGGCACCCATGCTGGCTGAGGGCCTGGGCAAGGGGAACATTCGTGGGGGAACAGGCTCAGAGACACCTGGGCAAGCAGGAAACCATGCACCTGCAGACCCCACGCCTCTCCCAAGGACACTGGGCCCTGCCAGAAATGGAGGGCAGGCACCCAGCCCCACCCTGGCCACACAGAGACGGCCCACCCAGCTCCACCGACCATGCCCCAAGCAGGGCACTGAGATGCCTTTCAATCTGCCCCCAGGAAGCAGCCACTTGGGGGAAACCAGAGGCTCAGCATTAAGACAAAATAGAGTGATGCTTGCAGGCAGCAGGATCTGCATCAGGCATGGGCTCCGGTCAGCTGACTCTCATCAACCCTGGGGGTGGGCGCTCAGCGAAGGGGCCTGAGGCATGAGCCCCGGCTTCCCAGGCGTATGAGGCTCCTCCTGCCCCCCGCTTCCCTCCACCTGGATTTGCCTTCCTCGACTGTCCACTTTGAACACTGAGGAAGCCACCTCAGCCCCTCTGTCAGCCTATCTGCGGATCCCAAGTGCCGGGCGGCAGGCTAGGACCCAGATGGAATTTGGACAGAAGCGTCCACTTGGCTTATGGGCGGTTCCCCCGAGACACGTCCCCTTCCCTGAAAGTCCTGAGCTGGGGCTCTGGTCCCCAACCCCACCACCTCCTTCTTCTGTTCCATCCACCAGCAACAACACTGCCCCACGGGGCGGGCACTCACATTACCCCATTGTACCAGTGAGAAAACTACGGCTGAGAGAGAAAATGACTGGTCCAAGTGAGTAAACCGCAGAGCCAGAAAAGCAACAGGGACCATATGGGGTCCTGCGGCCACCTCTGTCCAGCACAGCTCCACGCCCCTACTCCAGTCAAGGCCTCTCCACTCTCGCCCTGGAAATGCCCCTCCCGCCGTATCTCCTCCGAGCTCAGACACTGGGGCCAGTTCCTCCCTCCCTTGTGCCCTCCTGCCAGTGTGCTCGGCTGGGTAGTCCCTGACCCAGGCCCCTTCTCCTCCTGGTCTGAGGCCTAGGATGGTGCCCTCCTAAGGGCCCAAGGGTATGACCTGGCGGAGGGGTTCCTGGAGGTGCCACCTCTCTGGGCCTGTGGCGGGGCTCATCCCAGCTCCTCCAGGATGTCTCGATGGTGGGCGGAACACCTGGGGTACTCGCAGGCACCAGCCACCCATGGACTGACCATGTCCCATCCCACCCTCCCACCCTCTAGCTTCCAGATGGGTTTGGCAAATGGTGGGAGAACGTATCTGCGCCTCTGGCGCCCTCCCTGCCCCTACCCGCCACGGTGTCAGCCGCCACTTTCTCCTGAAGCTACAGCTCCCACTGAGCAGCCGTCTCAGGGCTCTGCAAGCCTCTCCCTTCACACCCCCAGGCTCCCAGGCCCAGGGTCCCCAGCCCTGCCTGGTTCCCTTCACGCCAGCCACAGCTCTGTAACAGCCCCACGTGGATGCCTCTCAGCCACCCCATGTCAACAGTTTCCTGCATGGCCCCCTGGCTTGAGTGAGGGACTTCCGCCCACACAGGCAGACTCAGGCCGGGAGGCCCATCCCCAGCTTCAGGATACACAAACCAGGCCGAGGAGCCAGCCATGGACCCCGCAGTCGGCATGTACAGGCCTGGCCCTACTAGAAACCTTATGGTGGCTTGGGGCAGGATGGGGAGCAGGGCTGGTGGGCAAATGGCAAGGGTCTGGCAGGGGCTGCAGAAGGCTCCAGTCAGCCCCCACCTGGGACTTCCATGAGCCCTCCAGAGGGCGTCGCTCATCCGGGGCAGGGTCACTACTGACACAACCCTCTGTACAGGGTCCTGAGCCTATAGAGCTGACCCCACCCACGCTGAGCAGCCCCCGGGGCAGGAAGCACCCGCACAGGCAGATCTCAGCCAGCATCTGAGCTGAGGGGTACTGGCACCTCCACTGGCCCAGGTCCCTGAGACCCTAAGGATGGGCAGCAAGGGCAGAATTCTAAAGTCTCCATGCCAAGACATAGCTGGCACTGCTGTCTTCCCAGTGGGGAAGCTGAGGCTCTGAAAGCCGAAGGTGCAGGGCTGAGCGCTTAAGACAGTGAGCAGCCTAAAGCTGCAGGTCCTGGGATCCGACAGCCCCAGCCCCACGGAGCCTGCTAGCCTGCCACAGCCCAAGCAGCCGTGTGGCCCCGGCCAAGTCCCCTGACCTCTCTGTGCCTCAGCTCCCTCATCTGTAAGATGAAAATGACAGCGCCCACCCCCAGGATGGCTCCAAGAGGAAGCACCAGCACATGGGGGGCCTGGAGGTGCTCAGAGCTGTCACCGGAGCCTCCCACCCCACGTGCCATCCCGGCCCAGTGCCAGGGATATTCTCCTGCTCAGAGGTAGCCCCAGGGCACGGGGAGCCCCAGAAAAGGGTGGCCCTGAGCGAGAGGCCTTGCTGCCAGTTCTCCCCAGGTGCCTGGAGCTGGGCTCCTTGGCACCTGCCTCCTCCGCCAGGGCAGCCGAGAATTAATTAGCGAGTGTTTTGTGAAGCACTTTGAAGCTGTGAAGGGCCTGGCAGCTCTGCCCAGCATCATTATAAATATGATCGCTTTATTTATAGGCTGGGGGGCAGGAGGGGCCGGGATTTATGCTTTGCCAGCACAATCACCTTCTAGACGAAGTCATGCTTGACTCATGTTCCGCTGGCGCCGGAGGCCGGGCGGGAGGCGTCTGTAAACACAGAGCCTCTTTACCCTCCAGCCCAGAGCGCGGCAGCTGCAGGAGGCGGAGTGGAGGCACGGAGGAGGCTGCTCGGAGGCGGAGGAGGCTCACACGCCGCGGCCCAGTCCTCCCAGGAAGACCTGAGACTCCTGCCCAGGCAGACCCTCCCCAGCACCACTGGGATCCCGGGCCCCCAGAGACAAGCTGGCCTAGGACTCCGGGTGCAGCAGCCCCTCAGAAGCAAGGGACATCTCTGACCTGCCACAGCCCCTCAGAGTCGAGCAGGAGGGAGGGGGCCTGGGGAAGGGCAGACAGCTCCAAGGCAGGCGTGTCGGAGCCCAAGGGCGTCCCCAGCCCCACTGGCTCCTCTGGCTTGAGTAGTAGCAATGGCTGAGTCCTTCCTCCGTCCCTTGTGCAGCCCAGGGCTGGGCCCCAGACAGGCAGGACTGAACTCCACCAAACCATTCTGGCCTCCTCTAAAGAGTGGGGAGACAGAGACCCAGAGAGCGGCGCCAGAGGCCACACAGCAAGCTAGTGTCTCCAAAGGGAGTGGTTTACCTTCCCTCCAGGGCTTCAACCTAGAGCAAGGCATCAGAACACGAGAACTGTGCACACACACGTGCACACAAACCATGCACACATACACACACACACACACACACCACACCACACATACCACACCACACATACCACACACACACAACCACATACACAACACACTCACACCCATACACCACACAGACACACCACACCCACACCCACACGTGACCACTGCTCTCCAACCCCACCACCAGCCACGCGCAGCGCTCTCATCCACCCCCAAGCTCGCAGGGGTCTTCCTGATGCCCCCAGCCCATCACAGACGAGGAACCTGCGGACTGGGCGAGGCAAGGTCACTTGCCCAGTGTCACAGGCCAGAAGGCAAGAGGGCCACACTTGAGCCCAGCCGGGGCTCCCTTCCCACAGCAGAGACCTGTGGGGTCAGCCACATCCCTGCAGCGCACGCACACGCACACACATGTGCACACATAGGTGCACACACGCCAGACACTGCTGTTTCCACACCCAGTCCTTCAGAGCTGGAGGGTGGGCACAGGAAGCAAAGGCAGGCAGGAAGGAAACGGGGAGCAGCCTTCCTGAGGGAGGAGGAGGAAGCAGAATGGGGGACAGCCACTGCCCCCTCTAGACCAATGTCTCCCCCCACCACCACCCTGGGTGGAAGCTAGGTCTTTTCCATCGGACTGGGAACCCCCAAGGGTGAGGCCTGTCTTCCCCATCAGAGCACGTGTCCCTGCGGGACCCCCAAGCCCTGCCACCCCCAGCTTCAGCAAACAGGCCCAGGCTCAGCTTGGCAGAGGGCCAACACCCACCACTGCACGTTCCCCCCACCTCTGCCTACCCCTGGTCCCGGGAATGCTGCGGAACAAGTCCCTCCTGGTGGCTGCCTGCGCGTGCAGGCCCCATTGCCCAACCTGAGATGCTATCAGCCTGTGGTATCCTACCGCATAGGGGTGGGAACCCATCTGCCCCAGAGCCAGAGTGGGCCCTTGCCGGGGGCAGAGTCACTGCATGGGGGCACCTGAGCCATCCTGCCTTCAGCCAGCCCTGGGACCAACCCCAGGCGACTCCCTCACAGCACTGCACTGGGATGCGACGCCTCAGCTCCAGCCTCAGTTTCCAGGGGTCTGATCACAAACCGGGCAGAGGGCCACGTGGCATCAAGGCCAGCGGGCGGAGCTGCCCGCCAGGGGCCTGACACTTAGGAGGGCTCAGACCCCAGAGCCGACAGCTCCCATCCTGCATGGTCTGGGCCACAGGCACCTAGCGTTGACCAACTTGGCCCCATAGCTTTCTCCAGGGCTGCTGCAATGCCTCACCCAGGCAGCCAACAGCACTGCCCTCCGCTGTCAGGGAGCCTTCCTCGCAGTGGTTTGCCCCAAGAGGAGAGAGGGAGGTGCTCTGCATTTCAGGACCTATCTGGAGCCAAGGGGTCTTGCCCAGCACCCAGACGCAGGCAGGGGAGGAGGGTGCCTGCCAAGCCCTCCCAGCCACTGTTCCCGCGGGGGGTCCCTGCAGGGCAAGTGCCTAGGCTGCACCAGGGGCCCCGTTACTGCCCAAGAGTGAGGAGCTCCACAGGCCTGGCTGTGCAGCCCACACAGCCAGGGTGGGGGAGGCAAGAGACTCCCCCTGTGCACAAGGAGAGGCACTGGCAGCAGGGCACGTTTGGCACGGGGGCCTCACCGCCTCCTCGCTGCCCACGCAGAGGTGCCCTCCACGCCGAGGCTGAGTTCTGCAGCTGTGTTTGGGGCGAGAGCGCTCGGCAGCATTCTGACTGCAAGTTCACACCTCAGAATCCTGCTGGAGGCAAAGGGGAGGGAGTCCCTTGACAGCAGCAGCAGTTTCTCTCACGGCCCTAAGTCCGGTCTCCAGGGCTGTGCACTGCCAAGAGGAAGGACCGGAAGCAGGAAGGACCCGCAAGAAACGGGGTCCACGCCTGGTGCTGGCCCTTAGACCTCCCCACGGCTCGCCTCTCTGCACCCCATTTCTCTGTCTCACAGGTATGGGGCGAGTGAGACCATGCATGGGGATCAGGAAGGGGGTGTCCAGGGTGGTCCCCCACATGGGCTGCTCCTAATAGGACCCAGTCACCGATGGGCACCAGGGGAGGGGTCTGACCAGGTGACTCCAGGTCCCCCCAGCCCCAACACTGCACGGTTCCACTGTGATGGGATGGGGTGTCGTCCCCAGGCTTTGGGGGGCCCAGGCAGCTGGAGTCTGATGACCGCAGGCACATGGATCATTGGGCTGCAGGGCCTTAGGAAGGAGTCAGTGCAGCCTGGAGGGTCCAGGACGGGGCTCAGGCCATCACCGACTTCTGAGGGCCAGGTGTGATGACAGCCTCAGACTTCACAGACACTGCTCCCTGCAGCCAGGCGTGTGGTGCCGACACCTTTTCATTCCTCAGGCGTCAATGGCCCTCCTGCCTGCCTGCGTCTCACCGGGTGCCCGAGGCAGGGTCAGGTGCCTCCTCTGGGCTCCCACAGTGCCTGAGCTTCCCCTAAGCCTGCACTGGCTGCACCCTGGGGCCCCCCTGGTTATCTGATGATCACTTTCAAAGGACAGCGAGCTCACTGCTGTAGGCCCAGGCCGGGCATCAGCCATGCACAGCACTCCCATCCGCCCCCAAGCTTGCAGGGGTCTTCCTGAAGCCCCCAGCATCTGAGAGTGGTCTCGGCTAAACCAAGCTCTCTGTGCTGTGGCATCCTCTCAGAGACTGCCAGGCTCAGGCTGCACACGAGGCCATCCCCCCTGGCTCTGGCCACGCCTTGGGCCTCCACCCCAGAACAGGCCAGTCTCCACGCCTGGGCACAGGGGCCCCAGCCACTGCCTACCATGCCTGCCCCTGTCCCAGTTTCCATCTTCCAGGGACAAAGCTGCACCTGCCACCACAGCAAGCCTCCCTGCCCACACCAGGCACCCAGAAGAACCGGACTGGGCCCACACCTCTCCAGGCTGGGCACACACCTCTCCAGGCTGGGTCCACACCTCTCCAGGCTGGGCACACACCTCTCTGGGCTGGACACATGCTCCTCTGCCCTCTGGTGAAAGCAACAAGGTCTGGATGGGAGCCAGAGCCCAGCATGTGACCCTGAGCAAGGCTTGAACCCTCTGGCCTCAGTTTCCCAACCTGCACAGCAAAGGGTGGGCCTGAGCAAACGCCAGCACTCCGTGAAACATGCATCCCCATCAGAAAGGCCTGACTGGCAACACTGGGCATGGCCACACCAGCTCTGGAAGGCAGCTCTGCTATGCGGGCACAAGGACCCCACACCAGCCTGTATGCCACACTCAGCCTCGCGGCCCAAGGAGGACACCCTCCAGGAGCACGGAGCCTGGCAGAGGCTCTGATTTCTCAACAGGACCATTAAGGCTGAGAAGACACACACAAGAGAGATGATGAAATGAAATTGCAGCACCAAGGCCACCACTCAGGACATCCCTGACGGTGACACAGTGGCTTGGGTCCTGCTTGGGGACCCCACCAGGGACTGGTGGGGAGGAAGTAAGACACACCAGCCACACAGGTGTGGGGCCTCAGGAGCAGCACGGCAGAGGACAGAGGAAGGGTGTCCTGCAGAGCTGGGGGGACGGGGACAGACCAGCAGATCTTCACTCCAGACAGCACCTCCCACCCCCACAAGGCCCAGGGCACAGGACCCGATGGGAGGAATTGAGGCACACCCCCAAACGTGTGTGCAAACCATGACCCAGGGACCCACTCGGAGTCCAGGAATCGCCAAACCTGAGAGGGAAAGGGGATGTGACAGATGGGGAAACTGAGGACCACAGCCAGCCGGGACTGGGAAGTCACAGTGCCTGTGGGGCCCGGGACTCCAACCCAGGTCTGGCTGGATGACTTGACAATTTCGGTGACATCGGGGGAGGGACCTTCCCTACAAACTGCCCAACACAGATTTGTTAATAAGAAGGGCACAAAAATGCAAGGAAAGGAGGAACTGCTCCAAGAGACTGGGGGCCATCCGGCGGCCCTGCAGGGGTGCAGCAGAGTTGGCCTTGGGAGGAAGCTGGCCCGGGACCACCCCGGTATCCAACAGCTCAGAAGATGCCCCCGCTCCACTTCTCCAACCTAAGCTGCGCCACCTGAGGGTCTCCTGGACCATCCCCTCGCCAGACAGCCAACGCCAGCCAGAACATGCTGCCCAGGACCCACGGGCACCCGCGCTCCGGACCCCGCCCCCACTCCCACCTTGGCCTTGCCATGCTTCTGTCTGGGCCACTCACTCCCTGTTGTCCATCTTGGGCGTCCACGCACAAGGCCGGGCCCCACTGTTTGTCCAACACCTGCCCGCGCCCCCACCCGACGCCGTGGCCTACCTTCCCGCTTCATGCCCATGGCCAGGCACTTCTGGTAGCGGCAGTACTGGCACCGGTTCCGCTGCCGCTTGTCAATCAGGCAGTCCTTGTTGTCGCGGCAGGTGTAGGTCAGGTCCTTGCGCACCGTCCGCTTGAAGAAGCCCTTGCACCCCTCGCAGCTGTACACCCCGTAGTGCTTGCCTGCGGGACAGGGCAGAGCAGGGCTGGGGAGCAGCCACTGCACCGGCAGGGAGCCCACCCTGCATCCGACGCCGCCACTGCCAGCTGGCGGGCCAGGCCTCAGGAAGGGACCTGCTGGTCTCCAGACCCCTGCCTGGGCTCAGACTGGGCCCCAGCCTCGCTCTCTCTGCTCCTCCGAGGACAGCTTGGGAGTGGCGCAGGGACAAATCCCAGCCCACCAGGGACCAGGCAGGACCCCAGGCAAGTCACCTGCTCTGTGTCTGCACTGTGCAGCCCATTCTTCCCTCTCAGGCTGTTGGGGGTCAGTGGCACAACACAGGCCCCTTGCCCAGACCCAGCCAAGGGAGGAGGCGCAGCACTGGCTGCCCCCTTGCTGATCTTGCCATCAGCAGCCACCTCCTCTCCGGAAGCCTCAGGCTGCCCTGTGCCCCACCCCACCCAACACTCACTGTCCCACAGACGTGAGAACCCTGGAATGGCCTCGTGGAGCCCTGGGAGTGGGTCATGGCCCAGGCACCTGCCCCCCTGCACCCTGGCCTTGGGTCCTGCTTGGCCCACAGGAGGGTGATTTGGGGAGACCTCCAGACCCTGCAGTGGCCTGACAACCTGTCCCACCGGCCCCTGGCCCCCACGGCAACAGTACCTGAGGAGCGGTCCCCGCAGATGGCGCAGATGTGCTTGGTAAAGGAAGCCATGTTTCCTGAGGGGTGGGCGGGGACCTTGAGGACGCCATTGAGGCCCAGGGGGGGCTTGATGTCCTCGCTGCTGCTGACGGGGTTCATGGGTGAGCTGAGCTGGGGGGGCAACCACAGCAGTCAGCGGGGTGCACACCAGGTTTGTCCCTATGTCCCCCACAGCCTGCAGCAAGGATGGTGCAGCTGTACCCCCAACTTCACACACAGACACCGAGGCTAGAGAGGGCCATGCCCCCCACCCGCCGCTCCAGAGCAGCGGGGCCACTGTGTTCGCTCAGCAAGGCCAGCAGAGGCTGTGGCAACCTCAGGACTCGCCCACAGCAGACCCCAGGCCTCTGTGGAAAAGGACCCTCGGCACCCCCCCCAACACATGGGCGGTCCCTGCTTGCACCCCCTGCCCACTGCCCACCTAAATGAGAGCTGCCTCTCATTACTGAGCCCCTGGCAGTGCCCAGCCCTGCTGGGTGCCCCCAGACACTCCATGAGGCAGGCACTCGGGGGGCTCCCAACCCACAGACGAGGATGCCGAGGCCCAGTCCCCAGGACGGAGGAGGGCTGGGGACCCCCCCAGAACCACACATATACCCCACAACACCGCAGGGCAAGGGCCCTGGTCACGTGACACAGGAGAGGGGAGTGGACACCCCCGGGCATCGGGTGGCGTGACACCACTGGCCTCTCCGCACACCCCTCCGCCCCACCCGCCGGCCCGCATGCTGCCGCCCGGGCAAGCGTGGGAAACTCACCCGGTCACCCTGGCAACAGCTGCAGCGTGCAGTGACACAGCAGTTTTGGTTCCGCTGCCTCCACCCAGCTCTGCAGTCAGCGCAGAGGACCCACAGGCACTTCCCGCTGCATCCTGCCAGCCAGCCCGGCTGCGCAGGGCGGTAAGCGCTTGGCCAGGCAGCCCCCAGCCTCCACTTCTGCAAACCCCTACCGCCGCTTGTGCGCAGGAAGCTCCCCTCCTTCCTTCCTCAGGCCTCCAAATCCCATCCCCCCTTCTCACGGGACAGGAAGAGTTTGAGGCTCAATGCAAGCAAAGCAGAAACCACCGCAAAGCCTCCTTTCACAGGGGCCTCGGTGCCTGGAATGAGTCTTCCAGCCCCAGCTTGTTCTGGCTTCTAGGTTCTTGCTTGGTCTGCCCAGGTGGGCTGTGAGGCTTTACGAGGATGCTTGGTCCCTGCAGGACTCAGATGGGCTGCAAGAGGCCAGGAGGTCCCCCCGTGACAACTCAGCACAGTGGGGGTGCCATGAAGCTCCCACTGGAGAACCGGGTGGCCACTGTGTGACTCGCCAAATGCCCAGTGTTCATGTCCACAGGCACCAGGTGCGCTTCTCAGAGAAGGGAGGGAACTGAAGGGGCAAGAGAAAGCCCCAGATGTCTGCTGAGGGGTGCAGTGCCTGGGCTTTGCACCCACACTTGACACTCCCTGCATGGGAAACCCTGGGGGTTCCAGATGCAGAGGCTGCGGCTCAGGGAGGTCAGGGGCTGGCCAAGGTCACACATGATCCCCCACGCTGCAGAAGGCGAAAGTGAAGCCCCTGGAGGGACAGAGCTCGTCCAAACTAAGTGCCCAGCTGGCCCTGCCCCGTGCTGGGCTCCGGGAGGCACCAGGGGACAAGGCCCTGCCCAGCCCTCCAGGGCTCACTGGTCTAGTCGCTGTCTCGCTTGGAGGCACTGGAGGCCCCAGAGGCAGATCCCAGGCTCCGGATTCTGCCTGCCTCCTACGTTCTCATGTGATATTCGGAAAATTATTTAATCACTGTGAGCCTGAGTTTCCTCATCTGCAAAACTGGAACAATGTCATGTCAGTGCCTACTTCTTTTCTTTTTTTTTTTTTTTTTTTTCCCCAAAACAGGGTCTCACTCTGTTGCCCAGGCTGAAGTACAGTGGTACAATCATAGTCACTGCAGCCTCAAACTTCCAGGCCCAATTGATCCTCCTGCTTCAGCCTCCTGAGTAGCTGGGATTACAAGTGCATGCCACTGCTCTCAGCTATTTTTTTTTTTTGTAGTGACGGGGTCTCAACTATGTTGCCCAGGCTTGTCTCCAACTCCTAGGTTCAAGCAATCCTCCCGCCTCGGCCTCCCAAAGTGCTGGGATTACAGGCGTTGAGCCACCGCGCCCAGCCAGTGCCTCTGAGAGCTGATGTGAGCGTAACTGAGTCGCTCCACGTGCCAGGGCTCAGAGAAGAGCTCGCAGATAACTCACTGTCTTACAGGGAGGCCGGCGGCTGCAGTGAGCACTCAAGCCTCCTGGAGGAGATGGGCCAGGGCCTAGGAGGAAGAAAGGGGTATCCCAGGCAGAGGGGCCCCCAAGCCAGTGTTGAGAGGTGGGGAAGCAAAAGGCTTGTTTGAAGAAAGGAAAGAAGTAGGTACAGCCAGGGCGGGGATCAGGTCACAGCAGAGGCAGCAAAGGCATCCACAAGCAGGAAGTGTCGGGCACCCTCGCTTTATGCCCTAGCACTGGGGAGGCACCGAGGCGTGTGAGCAGGAGGACCTTGGGCCAGAGGCTGGGGGAGCACAGGCCATGACTTTGCAGGTCCAGGATGCTCGGAAGCACAAAGGAAAGGAACTCACACACTTCCTCTTTCTAGGCTATCCCAAACCACCTCGGGTGGGTAGGGATCCACCTGCTGCCTCCCAGCCCCTGATGTGCAGTCCCTTGGGTCTAGCACCTGCCCTGGGTAAACTGAGGGAACACCAGAGCAGCCCTAGCCAGGAAAGGGACTCCAGGCAGGACGGAATGGCAGACGGTCACCCTCCCTCTCAGTGTTAGGGCCAAGCCAGCTACTGTGCTGAACTCGGGGTGCATCCCTGGCTCCCCCAGACCTCAGTGAGATCAGAGGCTCTGGTTAGCCCATTGAGCCCAGGGCTCGGTGAGCCTCTGCACATCTGAGAAGAGTGGAGCTCAGGCTGAGGTGCCCATCCTGGCTGCAGGCCCTGGGGCCACCCACCTTGCTTCTCTGGACTCACCTGGAGGACGGTCCAGGCTGCAGAAGCGAGGCTGTGCCAGGACAGAGAGGCCAGGAGGGCATTCTTCTGCCCTTCCAGCCCCAGGCTGCTGGGCCTCAGGTTGGCTCACAGCCCCCGGAGCACAGTACAGGGCCGCCCCCGGGGTCTGCCTTGCTCTGTCCCTCCCCCAGTGGGCTCCACACTCCTCCAACACTCCCTGCTCCAGCTCCCGGGAGAGCCAGGCTGCCATTGTTGCTTTGCTGGAGCCTCAGGACTCCATGCGTGGCCAGGGTGGGGGCCATCCCATTTCCCCTTTCAGATCCTTGGCACTTATTTCAGTTCCCGCCGCCTCGATGCCCCACCCAGGTCTCCTGCCCCTCTCTTGGCTCTCTCCTCACACTCACCACGCCCTTCCTTCCTGAGCCCCTGAAGGGTCTCTCCACCAGCCCCGACTTGGGAAAGGCCCACTCTGCGCCAGGAGCGGGCCCCTGGGCCTTGCTGGGCCTCATCTGTCCATCAAGGCAGGAGCAAACCAGCTCCTCTGCACACTCCCCTCCGACCTCAGTCCCTGGCGGGCAGGTGCCAGTGCTGCCCTGCTTCCCACTCCGTGAAGCCCGCTCAGCCTCGCATCCACACTCCCTGTGCACACATCACAGCCCCATGGGCCCTGGGCAGGCCCTCCCGCCAGGAGGCTTTGCTGGAGCTCAGAGGCCTTGACACCAAGTCCAGCTCCACGCCGGGCACTCCGAAGTGCTCTGTGTGGAAGCTGGCGCCAACTCACTCCATCAATACCTGCAACATGCCCAGGTGAGCCGCTGCAGCCAGGAAGGCTCTGGGACACTGTGGGGAATGTACCCCGGGCCTGCTCTGGAGGTACAGCCTCCAGACCAGGGAAGAGATTTGGGACAGCTCAGGGGCCAGGCAGCTGCGGTCTGGCCTGGGTCTACCCAAGTCCACCAGACTCCTATTCCCCCGCCAGGAGGGGTCAAGTGGCCTGGACGCAGCCACATGGAAGGCCCTTCCCGGCCATGGACTTGCTCAGGCAGAAGGCAGCACTTGGCAGAGTGCCTGGCCCTCTGCAGCAGCAGCAGAAGTCAGAGAATCTCTCTGGCTCCAGCAACTCTGACTTTGTGGTTGTGGTTTTGGGGCTAGGAGTGGGGGCCTATCCCTCCCGAAACCCTGCTCACACTCCCATGAGTGTGAGGAACCCCAGGGTTCCAAGACAAACTGCTGAGGCCTCGAAGCTGGACTCAACCCCCAGGGAAGGAGCTATGGGTTCTGGGGAACCGGGGCCAAGTCAAGCATGGGCCTCAGACCACGGCAAACTAACTGCGGGTGAGACCCACAGCCCAACGGCAGACCGACGCCAACAGCGGCCAGGCAGGGAAGGTCTGGGGCAACCCTCGTCTGCTCCTCACCCACACCCACCCCAGGGCCCTCGCCAGTGTCAAGGGGACCTGCACCACTCACTCTCAAGCAACTTGGCTTCAACAAGTCCCTACTTTGTGCCAGGAGCCTGGCTGCACAGGAAGCGACAGAGAATGGCCCAGAAGCAGCCCTGAAAAGCCTCCTCCCCTCGTGCTGCCCATCCCCTCCCCGAGAAGGGTTCAACAGTGCCGAGGACACCAGGCACCCCTGAGGATTCTGGGAGCACCACTGCCACCTGCAGGGGGTAACCTACTGTGCACTAGACCCCTGGGTGTCCAGGGCAGGCGGCAGACCTGGGAGGATCCAGCAAGGGGCATCCTGGGGCCCTGGGACCCAGCAGGTGCCAGCCAGTGAGCCAAGCGACAGGCGGAAGCCGAGTCTTCATCACCCTCTCACCACAGGGCACCGTGCCACCAGCAAGAGCAGGGGCAGGGCTGGTGTGCTAAAAATAACACGACCAGGCCTCCCTCGTGCCAACACCTTGGGCCTGCTGCCTGCTTTTGGAAGGCCAGGTGATATGAGAGGGACACGGAGCAGAGGCCCCAGTTCTTCTGCACACATCCCCCAGAGCAGAGGGGCTTTGATGGGGTTGGCCCAGAAAGCCAGCAAGATTCTCCAGGGAAAAGCAGCTCGGGAGGTCAAGGCCAGCTCTAAACAGGCCCAGGTGGATGGGCAGTAGGCCGGCTCCAGACCCCAGCCACAGCCCAGTCCTAGGTCAGGAGCAGTCCTGGGTTACCCGGGAGATGGCATGGGGGCTTGGGACTAGGTGTCCACCTGCTGCCTCCTGGCCCCCTCACGTGCAATCCCTTGGGCCTACTGCCTGCCCTAGGTAAACTGAGGCAGAGCAGCAGGGGGCTTGGGAGTCCACAGGACACATCTGGCGCTGTCAGCTGTGTGTGGGCAGAGGAGCTGCGAGGGCGAGTCCCACCCTGGTGGGCTGTCCTGAGATGGCACCAAAACTCTGCCATAGAGCCTTCAGCTACTAGGGACAAAGGGTGAAATCCAAACACAGAAATTCAGAGCGGAAGGAGCACCCTTGCTCACCTGGGGAGCCCCTGCAGAGGGAGGGCCTAGTGAGAGTCTGGGAGGTTCCAGCCGGCCAGGTGGAAATCTGCAAGCAACCACCGGGAGCCAGGGGAGGAGGCCCAGCCTCGCCCTCCACCCTCACAGACCGGACACCCCAGGGCTGGGGACAGCTCCACGGGACACACTCGGGGTGCCTTCTCCAAGGAAGAAGGGGAGCATGGACCAGGTCCCCAAGTTCCCCATGACAAGACCTGGACTGTGCCAGGCTCTGCCAGGCACCAGCCCTTCCTGATCCAGAAATAGCCCAAAGGGCCAGGCTGAGCTGGAGAAGCGACTGAGCAAACCTCAACAGTGGAAAAGGTCCCCATACCCCACAGACGGCCAGGCGCCCACAGAGCCATGGGGGAGCCGAGACCACAGAGCACCACTGCCACACCCGGCCACTGCAGGTCCCAGGGCCGGCATCCCTGAGAGGGGACGTGGGTGCCCTGAACCCGAACACGCCTTCCCTGGGGGCCCTTTGGCCTGGGTGTGAGCAGAGACTTCAGGCGATGACCCAGGCTGTGTGGCCACAGGCTTTTGGGGAAGCAGGCTTAGGCCTGAGGGAGACCACAGCCTCTCTCTGCTGAGCCCCCCAGTCATGGGAACAGGGAGTCCCCAGCCCTCCAGCATAGGAAGGGGCCACGTGGGCAGATAACCAGCTGCAAGGCCCCTCGGCTGATGATCCGGAGACCCAGGCTCAGCAGTCAGCCCGACCTGGGCTCAAACTCCCACGGCATGCGGCCCCCGAGGCTCTGCATACTCTGTGTCAAGCGGGGAGACCACAGCACCTACCTCCCAGAGGCCTCACGATGAGGTGGTCGTCCTGCAGTTGAAGCCACAGCCCCACCACAGGCCCCACCCCTCCCCTTGCCCCAGCCCGGCACTCACCTGGGGGCTGCCAGTGCTGAAGCCCAGGGTGGGCGTGGTGGGCACCGACATGGAGTGGGGGCCCATGGGGGAGCTGATGACCGAGAAAGGCGGGCCCATGCCATTGATGGGGGAGCTCAGGGTGCTGATGGGAGAGTGCAGCTGCCCCGGGGAGCCGATGCCAGGCCCCAGGGACGGGTGCAGCGAGGGGGCAGCCATGGAGCCTCGCCCCGTCGGGGAGGTGAGGGAGGAGTTCACCTGGGTGGAGAAATCTGCAAGACAAGAAGCCGCAGGAGAGTGGTCAGCGCAGGTGACGCCGGGCCCCACCAAATGCCTGCTCCCCCCAGCTACAGACGCACCCGCGGGAAGACCCCGGCACCCTCAAGGTGGCCCCGTGGGTCTCAACAGCTCTCTGACACAAATTCACACTCACTAGGGGCCAGGTGTGCCCAGAGCTCCCCTCCAAGGCACTGTTCTGCGCCTGACCCCGGCTTGAGGCTGGGCCTGCGGCAGACGCAGGAAGAACCCGCTGTGAGTGAGCCCCAGGATGCCCGCCTGGGTCGCTCCAACCCTCAGCACTCCAGGCCCGTCCACCCGGGAAAGCAGTCGGAGGAGCGGCTGGTGGCCGGGACTAGTCAGCCCCTCTGCCCATCTCCACAGGGACTCAAGGTGAAGGTCTGGGAATAATCATGAAAGGCCTAAAGGCTGGTGTCTCCGAGCACCTGCCGTGTACCAGGACCTGGTCAGTTCTGAGCGTGGGTGAATTCGTGGATTTGGGGGGTCTGCAGTGAGCACTGTGATTCTCCCATTTTACAGATGCAGGAGGCCAGGCCCTGAGTACTCAGAGCCGCCTGTGGCCAAGCCAGGACTGGCAGCACCTGCTGACCCATTGCCATGTCTGTGGCTCTAACCAGCAGGCCACACTGCCTGGACCTGCTCAGGTGCCACAGCAGTGGTCACCCGGGCACTGGACGCTCAGGCCCCTGGCTCCATGCTCTGAGGTCTGTTTGAGGGGACCAGAGGGGTAGAATGGGGCATTTCCCGTGTGGGCAGTGGGCTGGACGCTGCTGGGTGGCTTTGTGCCAGGCCTGGGTGTGTGCCAGGAGCAAGAGGGCAGCCCACAGAGGCCATAGGATAGGCTGGGACCTCCCACACTCCCGCCTTTGAAATCAGAGATTTCAAAGCCCCAACCACGCTTCAGGAGGCGCCCCCCGCCCCGCACCCTGGAGGCTGGCACGGCGGAAGGGAGGCTCCCAGGTGGCGAATCCACTGCCCCATGGGCCTGAGCAGACCACTGGGAAATGTCGGAGCCCACCCAAGGCAGCACAGACGGCAGCACGTGCCGGGAGCTGGAGGCACTGCCTGCCTGCCCCCACCCTGCCCCCAACGGGCTGGGCACACGGGGCAAGCCACTCTCCCTCTCCAGGCCTCAGCCTTCCCATCTGCAGAACGGGCTCTCAGGCCCTCCGTGCCTTGACCTGTGGCAATCACAGGCACTTCTGGGGAGTCGAGCAGGACCATGAACACATAGAGTGGCTGTGACTGAGCCCATATGCCCCAGGTCAGGGGACACCCCTGGCTGCACCCCTCCACAGCCCCGGGAAGAGTTCACCTCCCCGAACCTCAGGGCAGCCGTGTCCAGGGCACTGGCTCACTCGCTGGGTGCCAGGCTAGAGTGGGTGGAAGCCCTGGGCCAGGCCTCTCATGGCCATCTGCCTCCTGTGCACCCTGTGTCTCAGGGAGACATGGTATGAGCTTTAGGATGCCACCACCAGTCCTGACCCCATCCAAAGCCAGCACTCTTCTTATCTCACACAGCTCTGCTGCCCCCAGCAGCTGTCCAAGGCCAGCTCAGAGGCAGCAGAAACACAGAGGCTCTGCCACCCTGTGCCCACCTCTGCTCAGGAGCATTTGCCCATTCCTGTCCAGCAGCCTCAGGCCTGCTCCACATACCCCCCTCTCGCTTCCCCTCCCAGGCAGGAAGGTGCAGAAAGGAAGCCTGGACGCCAGCACTGCCCTGATTCAGCCAGCACTGCCCAGATTCAGCCAGCACTGCAGAGGCCTGGCTGCCACTAGTGCCCCATCGCAGTCGGGGTACAAACCCCACCAGCAAACGAGCCTTGTCTGACCCACTGGAAACCTTCATCATTCACAATATTGGGAATAAGCCATTTTATTGAACTAAGGAATTCCAGAACCAGATGTTGGTGGCACCTACTGGCTAAGATGGGTACTGCAAACCAGCCCTATTAGTCATTAAACTCCTGGGAGGAAGACAGGCAGGACCCACATGTAGATGTCAAACACATGCAGCCCAGAGGTCTCCACATCCAGAATCCCCAGGTGCAGAAGGCCAGGGAGAGAACAGCTAGGGGCTGACAAGAGAAAGCAGGCAAAAAAGAGTGTGTCCAAGACAGACAAACACAAAATCAGGCTGCTCACATGAGTCTATGAAATATCTGCATAACCTGATGTTACTGATTCCTGCAACTCTTAGAGAAGCTACCACCACCAGCCTGTGACAGACAGGGAAACTGAGGCATAGAGAAGGTGTGTGATGAGAACTGCCCCAAAGGCACACTCCCAGAAACCTGAAGCTGCCCCTAGGCCAGGCAACCATGCCCACCAGGGCACTGCGGGGACCCTGGGAATGCCACACGGCTGCCTCATCACAGCCCCACCTCACCCACCTTCAGCTGACCCCTGCTGGAGGAAACCTGAGTCAGCTTCTCCCTTTACCGAGCCTCAGTTTCCTCATCTGTGAAATGCAGACAGGCACGCCTACTCAGCAACAAGTTCTGCTCAGTCCCAAATCCACACAGGCTGAGCCTGGACCAGGGCTGGGCCCTCCTTCTCGAGGTCAATCCAGGGAAGCACTGTGCTGACTTCAAGGCAGAAAGGACAAGAAACCGCAACTGTGCACAAATCAGCTTTGCAGGCATCTCCACCAGGCAGCCCTGGGAGCACCTGGGAGGAGGCCAGGCCATGCAAGGAGCCCAAACCTCAGCACTGCGTTCAGAAGCTGGGCCTTGGAGTGGCCTGACCTGAGGCCCCAGGCACCCCTGGGAAGGCTGCCCACCTTTCTTCCTGACCTCTGGGAAGAAGATGGGAATTTTAAGGCCATGGGAGAAGTCACTCCTGGATTCTTTCAGCTTCTCCACCCACCCCCTGCTCCAGATGTAATCTGGGAAGACTGGGGAGTCAGGGGGACTCTGAGTTAGAGGAGGGGACTGAAAGGTTTCTGGGACAGCCTTCCAGGCCACCTCAGGAGCTGAATTATTTAAGCCAGCTGCCCCTGGGCCCTGCTCCCAGCCCTTCCTGTTTACACAGACTCCGTCCACAGCAGACACCTTCCCAGAGCCTGGGTGACAATAGGCTGGGTGTGTTTTCTAGAATCCTCTGGAGAGAGATGCTTTTTGGCCAGGAAGAGAATACTAAAAAAGAAGAGGCAAAAAAATGCCTCGACATCCTCTACTCACAGCAAAGGGCCCTGTCCACGTGCATGCGGGCTCTGTCTCTTCCAGGCCATTTATCTGTCCCCACCCCTGATAAGTGGTGGCTCCCACAGGCATTATTCTTAAAACATCCTACTTTGGGGCCGGGCGGGGTGGCTCACACCTGTAATCCCACCACTTTGGGAGGCTGAGATGGATGGATCACCTGAAGTCAGGAGTTCAAGACCAGCCTGGTCAACATGGCAAAACCCCGTCTCTACTAAAAACACAAAAATTAGCTGGGCATGGTGGTGCACGCCTGTAATTACGGCTACTTGGGAGGCTGAGACAGGATAATCGCTTGAACCTGGGAGGCGGAGGTTGCAGTGAGCAGAGATCGTGCCATCACGCACTCCAGCCTAGGCAACGAAAGCGAAACTCTGTCTCAAAAAAAAAAAAAATCCTACTTTGGACTTGCAGGAGCACTTGTTACCAGCTGGTCTCCACTGGCTTCTGTGGCCCTCCAGGCTCACCCCCAAACCACAGGGACAGCCTCAGACACAGACAGACCCAACCCAGGAGCCAGCAGACACACAGCCCTCCCCACACAAGGGAGCGGCAGAGGGGCCTGAGTGGCAAAACTGAATGGCAGGATCTGGGAACCTCAGAACCTGAGCCGCACAGGGCCCCACAATCCCAGAGCCTCACACCCCTTACACCCACTGTGCCCACTTAGGGACCACAGGCAATCAGTGTGACTCCGAACCCCAGGCGAGGAGGAGCTCAGGAAGCCCTCAGGGACCTCCAGGGCTAAATGGAAGAGCAGAAAGCAGGCCCTGATCCCGGCAGGGGCAGTGCCCAGCAGCCCTACATGGGCCAAGGCGCCTCACACAGCTACTAGATTTCTATCCAGGAAGACTGCACAGAAGAAGTGATGGAGTGATTGCTCCCTTGGCACAAAACTGACTCTAAAGTGCAGATACCTGGAGGCCGGGAGCAAAAGCCTTGTACCAGAGATGAATGCCCCGGAATGCCCAGCACCCAGGGCATGCACAGAGCAGCTCCCTGGGCCCCCAAATGGCAGATCCTGAGTGTCCGGGGCTAAGCGGCAGGTTTAGTAACATTGAACTAAGGAATGTTCTTGTCCTGACTGCTGCCCAGTGATGGCACAGGCTGCTCCCCAAGACGGTGAATTCCCACCACAGGTGTATGCAGGCACCACTCAGGACCCCAGGGACACTCACATCCCAGAGGGTCTGCTGGAAGAGGGAAGGGACACCCTGTTGACCAAAGTTCCTGAGCTGCACAGTTCCCTCCAGAACACTCACCAGCGCCAGGATGCTTCTGCTGCCTGGACCCCAGAGCAAGAAGCCTGGGGAACCCCCACCAACTCCCTTCCGGCCTCTGCCTGGCAGGCGGGGGAGGCAGAGGTGGTGGCAGGAAATGCCAGTCTGACTGTGGTTGGGGCGGGGGCGAGCCCTCAGGACTCCAGCCCCCTCCTGGGCAGCCAGGGAACCCCCGGCTCTTGGAGAGGGGAACTCAAAGTCCCCACATCCCTTTGGAATCTGCAGGGCCAATTGCGGCAGGGTCTGAGCAGGCCACAGGCTGGGGCCGAGGGATCAGGTCACCTGTCTAGATGAACAACAGAGGACACCCGGACCATCCAATCTGGGGCCCCAGGAAGCCCAGCGGAGGGAAGGACGGCGTTCCAAATGGGGGAGCGTGGGGTAGGGTCCCGTGGGCTCCATTGTGGGGAATCCAGGACGGTGCAGAGGAAGGGCAGAGTGCCCGGGAGCGGGGAGGAGCTCGGCCTGCGGTGAGGAAGCCCACTGGGTCAACCAGCACCCAGATGAGAGCTGGTCCTGAGCCTGCCTGCTCCCGGTCCCTGCAACGTCCCTGCAACCCTGTGCCACCTGCCTGGGGACCCCCCCGGAACTGAAACCCCATTGCAAGCAGCTAGCGGGCCCTCAGAGCTTCCTGGATCGCCCACCTCCAGCCCCCACCTCCGGAAGTACTGCTTCCCCTGGCCTCCCAGGGGAGGGAGAAGGGCAGCACGGGCGGGGACTGGGATGAGGACGTGGCAGGGACCACGGCGCGTCAAGGTTTGGGGGAAGCTGAAGGTGGTTAGTGTAGGAGGAAGAGGAAGGAAGTGTCCGCAAGCCCCAGAGGGTGAGGGGCCCTGAGGAACCAGGGTGGGGCGGGCAGCCGTGCCCAACATAGGAGGTGCCGGCCATGGTGAGAATGGGCTTCTGCTCACCCTCGGGCCCACAAGACCCACCACTCCCTGATGGAGAGACCCTAGGCAACCCCTTAACCTAGATGAGCCTCAGTTTCCCCTTCTGTAAAATGGGCATGCCAACAGAAGAGGTTGTTGAAGATGGGCCCTATGGGCCCTCGGTGGGGTGGGCTCTCCATACCTGCTGCGCGTCTGTTTCCCGCCTCCCCGCAGGGGCAGGCAAAGACTCGGGCCTGTCACCTCCAGCCCTAGGAGCATGGCCCGCTAGCGGCCTCCAGGCCAGGTGTCAGCTTACAGCTCAGGTGGCCCAGGCTGGAATTTCAGCTCTTCTGAGGTTACCCTGCCCTTTCCCCAACCAACACCCGGGCCCCAAATCTCAGCCCCATCTGAGGACAGGCCAGATTGGCCCTCCTGAATAGTCAGGAGAGACCCAGGCCTGCCTCCACAGGAGCCTGCGGGCCCCAAAGCAGGGTCTGATGGGGGAGCTCCCTGAAGGCAATGCCAAGGGGCCCCACGGGGAGGTCCGGCCCCCCACCTCGGCCAGGCCTATGAAGTCACCCACCTGTGGGGACCTGGACACTCAGGCCCCTGCTCTGAGCCAGGGGTTCTCCAGAACCACCCAGACTCTGGAGGAGAAAGGAGGATGGGGCCTGCACACCAAGGTGTCCATCTCCTTCACTGCGGCCCGCACCTGCTCACAAGACCCCCAGGAAGTGGCCCTAAGGACTGCCGGCCCCACGCAGACCCCTGACCAGCCTGCTCCCTAGCCCTGCGCTACCCAACCTGCCGTGACACACACAGAGATGCCCCAAGGGCCCAGTGAGACGGGCCCTTCCATGATCAGCCCCCCATGGCTGGCCAGTGCACCAGGAGGGAAGGGGTGAGAAGGAAGCAGCGGTGGACACAGGAAGCCTCGGTGAGGCCAGGCGGGACACCGCCAAGGGAGGGACAGAGATCTGGGTCTGCACCAGACACAACGCCACAGTCCTGCCAGCCCCGTGGACATGTGGGAGTTGGGAGGGACCGAGGTTGCAGAGCCAGCACAGACAGGCTCCTGCCAGGACTGAGGGGGGACGGATGCTTCCCTGAGAGCCCACAGCATCCCAGCCTCAGGACAGAGCCCAGCCAGGCCAGGTCGGTCAGGCTCTGGACCCCTGTCCGGCCTCTGCCTCTGTGAGATTGGTCCTCCAGGTTCCACGTGACCAAGAGACCCTCAACCCACCTTTATGATCACCAAACCTGCACAAATGGTGGTGGTTTGAACGCCAAACCCACCTTTATGATCACCAACCCCTGCACAAATGCAGAGAAAGCAGGATCTTGACTCCCTATCCCCTCACCCAGGAAGAGCCAAACACTGGCCTCTCCCTCCTTGAGCTCCATGGAGCCCCTTGACATTGCCTCCCACCCTTCTGCCCTCCCAGCCCAAGAGGCCACCATGGTGGGGACCCTGTCCAGTTTCCCCAGTGCAAGATCAGGGGCCGGTACAAGGGGAGACTGGGAGACGCAGGGTAGTGAGGGGGAGTGATGTCAAGATGAGGGGCCCAGGAGTGCTGCCTGAGGCCTCTGGCCCCTGACGCATGTAGCATGCAAGTGCAGCTGGCCAGGCAGCTCAGTCCTCAGCAGAGACGGATCCAAAGGCAGGGGCAGATCTGCAACCCAGACCTATAAGACCCTGTGAGGGCCCTCCCCCAGAGACCTCCACGAGCTACCAGGGCATGAGAATGAGGAAGAGTGACCCACACACCTTGACCTTCTCCAAGCCTCAGTCAGGAGACACCAACCTAACATCCTTCAGTCTTGACTGACCTCAAATTCCCAGGGCACAGGCAGTGGCCCCTCATGGAGACAGGCTCCATCAAGGCCCAAAGGGCCTCGGCAGGAAAACCACTCTTGATTATAAAACTCAGCTTAAAGCAATGTCTGTGAAGGCATCCAGTGAGTGTGCAATGACACTTCTGCACGGTCACTGCCATCAACATCACCATCATCATCACCACCGTTATCACCACCACCATCACTATGATCACCATCACCATCATTAACATCACCATCATCAGCATCATCACCACCATCATCACCACCATCACTACCATCATCAACTTTAACATCACCATCATCACCAGGATCAACATCAACACCATCATCATCATCACCATCAACATCACTGTCATCAACATCACCACCATTACCACCACCACCACTATCACTACGATTACCATCACCATCATCATTAACATCACCATCATCACCATCATCACCATCATCATCACTACCATCACTACCATCACCACTACCATCATCACCAACATTAACAACACCATCATCACCAGCATCAACATCAACACCATCAACATCACTGTCAACAACACTACCATTACCATCACCACCATCACTACGATCACCATCATCACCATCATCACCACCATCATCACTACCATCACCAACACTAACATCACCATCATCATCACTACCATCACTACCATCACCACTACCATCACCACCAACATTAACAACACCATTATCACCAGCATCAACGTCAACACCATCAACATCACTGTCATCATCACTACCATTACCATCACCACCATCACCACGATCACCATCATCACCATCATCACCACCATCATCACCATCATCACCATCATCACTACCATCACCAACACTAACATCACCATCATCACTACCATCACTATCATCACCACTACCATCATCACCAACATTAACAACACCATTATCACCAGCATCAATGTCAACACCATCAACATCACTGTCATCAACATCACTACCATTACCATCACCACCATCACTACGATCACCATCATCACCACCATCACTGCCACCACCATCATCACCACTAGGATCACCATAATCACCACCAACATCAACACTATCACCACCATCACCAACATTAATATCACCACCGTCACCACCACCATATACATCACCACCATCACCACTACCATCAACACCATGATCACCATCAACATTAACATCACCATCATCACAACCAGCATCACCATCATCACTGCCATGACTACCACCATCAACATCAACATCACCACCACCATCACCACCACCATCACCAACATCATCAACACCATCATTACATCATCATCACCACCACCATCACCATCACTACTAGCTGAGCAAACCCTTGCCCTGCTCCACTGTGCAGATGGCAGGTTGAAGCCCAGACAGGTTGACAAGTTTTGTCACAAACAGCAAGGGGATGGTGTTTTAGGTCCTCTTGGCCATACTGAGCAAGTTGAGGACTGTCCAGGGGCAGAAGGAAGAACAGGAAGTGGTGCCCAGGCTGATGGCCACCCTTGCACAGCCCACTCATACAGCCCAGGGGCGCTGGGGTTAGATCCAGTGGTGGCAGGTACAGCTGCAGCCCAGCCACAGTGAGGGAAGTGGGAAGCACACACAGGAGGAAGAGGGTGGTCAGGAGGGGGCTCCCCATGAGCAGTCAGCAACTGCATCCAGGAAGCATTCCAGAGAGAGCTGAGAGGTGAAGATACCCATTAACTGGGGCATGAGGGCTAGGTTCTTTGCAGGAACCCCACCCTGCCATGCTTACTCCCCCAAGAAGCCCACCATGGGAGTTGCGGCCACAGGCCTCACACCAGGCCCAGCTATATTCAACCAGATATGCACGCACCACCTTCCCCAAGTCTTGCAGCCATTGCTGTGATCACCCACCAGGCTGGTGGGGCTGCCAGATGCCCATGGTGGCCACTGTCCAGGGATGCCCCAGGTGCTAAGGGGCACACTTAACCTGGGACCAGGCTGCCTGAACCACCATGGTTCAGAAGAGGAAACAGCCCCAGAGCAGCATCCACTCCCAAATTCTTCACAGCTTAGAGGCAGATGGGGACGGCGGGGGCACACCTCGGCCAGGCAGCTGGGAGGTGCAGGCCAAAGTCTTGCCAGACCCCTGGTCCTCTGTGACCCAGCCTCCTGATTGTGTCATGCCCCCTTCACCACCCTGTGTGTGCCCCAGTGCTACAGGGAGAAGAGCGCCCAGGTCGCTCATGGCTTTAGGCTGACGGCAGAGCCGGCTGCACCCCTCCCTGCCCGGCTCACACTGTATTTGGTCCAATGCCCCAGACGCTGGCTCAGGAAATGCCAGTTCCCTACTGTCATTTCCCGCTTCCCCATGATTCCAGGGTTTCCCAGGGCAGGATGGGCTTTTTTTTTTTTTTTTAAGGAGAAGCCAAGTGACCACCTGCAGAACTGGCCCCTAACAGGGACCAGCAGGCAAGGTCTGTCCCTAGAGGGCTGAGGGTCTGGCAATGACTGGCCACTGGCTGTGGGACTCAGAGCCCCATCCCGGAGTGCCTGCCCAGGGACGGGTTCCCAGTGCAGCTGCTACTCCTCCACCCCTACGACTGGCACAAACCTCAAGGGACGCCCATCCCCAAGGTGCAGCCTACACGGCCAGAATGAAGTCCTGAACCCAGGGGCCAGGACCAGGGACCCCAAATCTGATGCTGGCCCTTTTAGGAGAACTACAGGGCATCTGATTTTACCAGGAAGCACCCACATCCCCCCAGCCTAAAGATGGCTGGGGTAAGCGAGAATTCAGGTAGCCTCATGGACGGAGTCACCCACCCATCCCAGGGACCCAGAAGTCAGGAGGGCTTGGCCCAGCCAGTGCCAAGGAGGAAGCCAGAGGAGTGCCGTGATGGAAATCGCCCAGCTTTGGGGCCAGGCCTGTCCAGCCACGCTCGCTCCACTGGTTCCCAAAACGGAGCTCCTGCCATGGGGGTACAGGGAGGAGGTGGGCTCAGGGCCACCCACCTAGAAAGATGCCAAGGGGCCCCAGAGAGTCCTGAGAGCTGCTTTCCAGCCACAAGGCCGGAGACACTCAGCAAGCTGACCTGTGCCCCTGTTCGGCCATTCCCCCCCGGGGCATGGTGAGCAGACCACCCAACTGCTGCCCGGGGCAGAGGCTAGGAGGGAGGGAGGGCGGGAGTCAAGCCCCAGTCCTGGCAGAGTCCCCATGGAAAGAAGCGGAGTCACGGAAAGGGCATGACCAAAGGCATGGGGCCACCAGGAAGCCGGGAGCCCCAATCGCCTGCACGTGACGTCCTTCCCACCCTCCCCCTCTGCAAAATAGAGGCTCTGACACGGGGGCCTGCCCTGCACACTGCACCAAGCCAGGTGACTGTCACGGCCCCCTGCAAACACACAGACTCCATCATGTGGTGGAAGAGCTGCTGTAGGCCGCAGCTACCACAGCTCAAACACCTACTGCAGGTGCACGCCAGGCCAACATTTCATTCCATGAGCTCACAGAAGTGTGGTGACAAGGGGGAGCCGCTCCTCCTGCCCCCGTCCTGCAGGGGAGGAACCAGGGCTCAAGGAGGCGAGACGCTTCCAAGCCCGGAACAAGAGCTGCCGGGCCAACGCCTGGAGCCCTGGCTTTCTGAAGCCTCGGTCCACCCCTTGTCCACCCCTCGACCACCAGGGTGGCCGGACACAGCAGACGCCCATGAGCCCTGAGAGTTCCAGCAATGACGCCCACCTTGGAGGATGGGCACCAGCCCAGGGACTCGGCAGGACGCTCACCTCTCCAGGGCCAGGCAGGGGCTCCTGGGCACTGCAGCCTCCCTTCCAGGCCGTACCCCTGAACTGTGTCTAGCACCACCACAGGGCCAGACCTTCGAGGAGGGTGAGTGGGAAGCAGGGGAATTCCTGGAGAAACCCCGCCTGCCCCACAGCCCGCCTGTGCGGCGAGGGGGCCCCCACCCTGTGGGCTCCTGGGGGTAGTTTCCCTTCTACAGGAAAAGAAATGATTCTTGTTTCATTCTGAGCCATGTTGCTCTTGGTGGCTCAGAGGCCCTGCCACCGCTGCCAGCAGCTCTGTCGTGGAACAGCTGGGCTTTCCACCCTCAGGGCGGCTCTTCTCTCCACCTTCATGTGCACGGCCACCTGGCTCAGGAACACCCCTGCAGATCCTCAGGTCCCACCTGTGGTGCAGCGTGTCCAGCTCCACACCAGAGGCCGACACGATGGTTCAGTCGGGGACTCGAATGATCAGGGCAGAGGATGCTCCCCTGGGCAGGTCCTGGGGCCTGGCGTGGGGCCGGCCTCTCTGGGGGACGTCCCCGGTCTTCCCACGGCCCGCTGAGCAGCACCATTTGCAGATGGGGACACAGGTGCTTAGAATAGGCAGGGCACAGCCACCGGGGCCACGCGGTGGACAGAGTCCAGGCAGGGAGTCCCTGAAGGACAGAGCACCTGCTCAGCACCCAAGGCTGGCAGTGGGGACCCTCTCCAGCTGGTGCCAGCTTTCCAAGAACCCCTCCACACTTGTGCCATAAGCCCAGGCTCACCCTAGCGTGCAGCACCCTCCCCACAGTAGAGGTTCACCACCCACGCACCTGAGCCGGGTGCCTGTCATGTGCAGGGGCCTGACCGGTGGGGCATCTGCAGACGGGGACAGGGCCTCACCCATGAGACAGACCGAGAACGGGATGCCAGCCCACTGAGCAGGACTTCCCCCATCACAACCCCGACATGGGCGCCCTCCCTGCCTCTGCCACTCCCGGGGCCAGGGCTGTGGCGGAGTTCACCCACACCATCCCAGAGGCTCAACTGCACCCAGGGTTGCCTCTTCCAAGCTCAGCCTCAGCACGTCCCTCCTGCCCCGCAGAAACTTGCTGAGGGCCGGGGTCAGGCTCATCACCACTCTGAGCGAGAAAAACCACCCCGTGGCCACAGGCGCCACAGGCCCCACAGGCTAAGCCTCAGAAACCTCCCTCCTGGCTGCTGTGCCTGCTGTGTAGGGCCTGGTCCCCCACCCACTGTCCCAGGCTGGGGGCTTTGGACTTCGGGAGTGTAATGGGGAGCCCTGGGAACTTCTGGCAGCGACAGAGTGGACCTCCTGCCAAGTGACCAGTGGAGGGGACGGCAATGGAGAGAAGGGTGTGCTGAGCTGGCTTTAGCCTGGCCTGGGCTAGGTCTGAACTTGGCCACTTCTAGGGGCCCGGGCCCCTACCCACTGTGGGTCAGACTCCCCCTCCCCTTCCCTTAAGCCCAGGGAGAGGGGAGTGGACTCTACCCTGCACCAAGGAGATGCCGACCCAGGAGGCCGAGAGAAAAATCCTGCCAGGGAATCCAGGCAAGCGCAGGCTCCGGCCTGCTGCCCCCAGGACGGCCACCCCCATCCTCATCAAGGCTCTGACCCAAGGCCTCGCTGTGTCCCCTCCCAATCCCACCAATCGGCACATATCAGGGTACTGTGGCAGCAGGAGGGGACGAGCCGCTGGCCTGCAGACGCGAGGGTGAACAGGTGGCAGGCAGCATCTCTGCTCCTCAGTGCCCGGCCCCAAGAACCCAAAGACTGGGCTGCAGCTAGCACGCACGGCAACTCCCAGCCTAGCCGGCAGCCCCCAGGGGCCTCGGAAGGAAGGGGAGGGATGGACAGGCCGGCAGCAGCTATGGAGTCTCTCTCCAGACTCTGGGTGACCCCATCCACAGAGTGCCTCCCGCAGGAATGTCTGCCAGCACCCCCTGTAAAGGCAGAGCCAGATGTGGCCAAGTCCAGACCTCGCCCAGGCCAGGCTAAGGCCAGCTCAGCACACCCTCTCCACCACTGTCCCCTCCACTGGTCACTTGGCAGAATGTCCACTCTGTCACCACCAGAACTTCCCAGGGCTCCCTATTACACCCCCAAAATCCAAAGCCCCAGGCCTAGGATAGAGATGCCCAAGCCCTGGCCCCCTAGCCCTCTGGGGCTAGCCCTCTGCTGTCCCAGGGCTCCCCATTATACCCCCGAAGTCCAAAGCCCCCGGCCCGAGACAGAGGTGCCCAAGCCCTGGCCCTCTAACCCCCTGGGGCCAGGCCTCTGCTGTCCCTGTCCAGCACCCTTCCCAGCCTGCTTGGCCTCACCAACATCCACTTTTCTGGATCCCACAAGCAGCCCCCCGGGGGTGACCAAAGCCAGTGCCCACGTGTGCAAGGAACCCAGCAAAACTGCATTTCCACCATTCTCTCTCCTCCTGACAAATCCGGGAAAACGGGTTCCGTGAAATGGCCAACAACGTGCAATCTGTGACATCCAGAGGGGCAGGGGACAGGAGCGAGCTGAGGGCGTCGACAGGACCGGCCAGATGGCAGACGTGACTCTCTCCGAGGAGGACCCAGGAGACCAAACCCCTCCTTGGAGGACCAGAGCTTGGCAGGAAGATGAGTGGGCACAGGCCTGAGGCCACCCTAGAGGAGGCAGGTCACCGGGTCTCAGCCCTCTGGGGCATCCAGCAGGAAGGAAAGGAGCCAGAAATGTGTCTTCCACGGCTTCTGTCCCACACGCAGCCCGTCAAGCAGCAGCCCCCGCCAAGCAGGGAGGGGGCTCCGTCCCTCCAGAGAACTCACAGACACAGGCATCTGCCCCGGGGCACCCGGCTGTCACCTGGCTCATGAGGAGGAGGGGGCAGAGGAAGGACAGCAAAGGATGACTCCCCTCCCCATCCAGGTGCAGGAAGACCAGGGAAAGGGGCCGGGAGAGCCTGATGAGCCCAGAATGGCGGCCACCATCTCCAGAAGCTGAAACCTCCACGCGCCTGACTCACAGGAGAGGCTCTTGCTCAGGGCCTTTGACTCAGCTTCACACACGACACTAACCTGATGCTTCAGATGACTCCCCAGAGGACAAGCAGTCAGACAGAGGTAACCGCGGGAGAAAGGACCAACACCAGGAGGCCATGGGGAAAGGTGAACAAATCAAAGTCCAGCAGCCAAAAACACAACAGACCCTGGGCCCCACTCCTGGGCGCGAGCGTAACAACATCCCAAGTCATCCCCAGAAGAGACAGTACGTGTGCTTCAGGAGACGCTTAGAGTGCCTGGCCCAGCCACCAGATGCCCATAGTGACCCCAACACCTGTGCCTGTGCACGCAAATACACGCGCGCACACACACACACACACACACACTGCTTCTAGCTGAGAACACCAAAGACATCCCCCAACCCTGACTGAAGAGCACAGTCTAACAGCCTAGGACCCCTGACTAAAGGGCACAGTCTAACAGCCTAGGACCCCTGACTAAAGGGCACAGTCTAACAGCCTAGGACCCCTGACTAACGGGCACAGTCTAACAGCCTAGGATGTTTTCTGCATAAAAGTAACTTAATACAAATTCAAACCTCCTGTCACATCAAGAAAGCTGACCTGGAAAATTCTTTCTGCGCCCACTTTACAGATGAGTAAACCAAAGCCAAGAGCTGAAGAGGCCTCTCTGTGGTCACCACGAGGTGCAGAGATAAGAGCCCTATAAACGCTTCCTGCCCTCCAGGAAGAGCTGCCGAAGGGATCTGAATTCAAACCCCCTGATGTCACCTCTGAAACAGAAATCAGAGTTCTTTGCTGCAAGAGGCTTTCAAAAAACCTTGGGCTCACAGAGTCAGGCTGGGAACGGGCCTTCACGACCACGCCAGACAGCCCAAGTGAGGCAGGGGCTTGGGGAAAAGGGGAGAAGCTGAGCCCAGAGATGCCCAGGACAGCTCATGGTCACCGGCAAATCAGGACTGGTGCCGGGACGAGTGTGCGGGGCAGGCACGCCACACACCCGCTGCTTACTGACAGCGCAAGATGAGGGAAATGCTCATGGACCACTCTGTAAGGCAGGTGGCCCTGGTCAAGGACTGTGTGGTCCCCAGGTGCACTGTGTTCTATTTCAGGTGTCAGCTCCAAAACCAAGTGGCTCCCAGAGACTGCCCGGCACAGCCGTGCCTGGCATCCATCAATGCCCACGCAGTGCTGAGGAAGGCTGGGCTAAATATTTACAGATTGCGAAAGGACTTTTAAAAGGCCTTGGAAAATCAAGATGGTCCAGGCTTGCACCCTGGCCAGACGGATCTGGTTTGGGTCCCTCCCTGAGGCCCCCCGTGGTCTTGGGAAAGTTACTTCACGGCACTGAGCCTGTCTTCCTGTTCCGTGGGCACCGAGAGCGCATCCTTCTAGGGACGTCTGTGAAGACACATGAGCACTCCACACGGGCCCTGGCACTCTGTGCATACCAATTAACAGACATCCTTGCCATGAAAAAGAAACAGGACATGAGCCAGGGCCAGGCAGGGCTGAGCGGCCGGGAGCTGGCTCTGGCCTCCACCAGCAGGATGGGTGTGGGGACCCTCCGACTCAGCCCCCTCACTCCCTGCAGAGAAGGGCTGCCGCTATGTCTCCCCTCTCACCCACCCCACACCGCAGCCACAGCAGCGGCCCAGGGCAGGCGGAGGCTGACCCGTCTGGCCGCTCAAGCCCCCTGCTGCTGTCTGGCACAGGGTCCCAACACTGGGCCCAGGAGGAGGGGGTCAGGTCCACTGCACCCCTCCGGCTACACAAGTCCCTGCCACCACCCAGCCTCAGTTTCCTCATCTTTAAAATGGGAGTGGGGCAGACCCCAAGGGGTCCTCCATAGAGCCTCAAGGGAAGGAGAGGGAGGAGAACCACCCACGCTTCCACCCTTGCCCAGAGCCCAGAGCCCAGGTCTTTCCTCTGGAACAAAGTGGCCTGAAAGGAGCCCTCAGGCCCAGACACCCGGGGGACACCAGAGACCCCAGTGGTTCTGGCCTCGGGCTGCAGGGTCTGGCAGACCCAGGGCCAGCCTCAATTTGCTGTTGCTGACAGTGGCAGCCTGGGAGAATCAGAATGCTCCCAAGACACCCTCAGCATGGCCACGTACGGAGCAGCTGTGACCAGGCCACAGGCATGCTCCACGGAGCGGGGTGTCCCAGACCTGGCCCCCATACCTCCCCAGCCTCTCCCCACCTGGGGTCCCCAGATCCTCTCCCCCACAGCCCCAGCAGACCTGCCATGAGTCCCACACCCCATAGGCTCACAGGCACCCACCCAGGCCACACGGAGTGGCCACCAAACCTGGCCCTCACCTGCCAGCCACCTGCGGTCCCCCGCCCGCCAGGCCAGGCCACCGCCCGACAGAGAGGTGAAGAGGTGCAGCCTCATGGTGAGGGCAGGTGAGAGGTCCCACCATAGGGGTGGCCCCATCGGCCGCTGGCCGGAGGGCTCAGGGTCCCACAGCCTCAGGCGATGCAGCGCGGCGGCTGAGCGGGCAGGAAGGAGCCTCAGGGAGGTGGCTGAGCAGAGCTGGAGTCTCTTCCAGGCAGCCTGGAGCTGGTCTCGAGCAAGTGGTGCTCATGCTGGCCAGGCGGCCCAGTTCCCCTTTCCCAGAGCCGCCCGGTCCCCCACCCTCAACCAGACACCTGTGACCACAGGCAGCTGCCATTGGCCAAAGCCAAGAGCTTCTTGGAAGAGGACAAGGACCCCGGCCTCATTTCCTCAATCCGAGACACGACTGTCACGCCCGCAGCTGGTGCAGCAGATGGTCTACCACCCAGCAGGGGCCTGGGCAGAGGACAAGGGCAAGGCCCGGACGTTGGGCAGACCCAAGTTCAAATCCGGCTCCACCACAGCCAGCTGCCCACTGTAGGCAGATCAGGTGACCTGGCTGGGCCCATTCCCCATCTGCGTGCTGGAGGGCGATGGCAACAGCCACCCCAACATGGTGCCAGCCGGCACGCAGGAGTGCTGGATAACCAGACGCAGGGTGCCTGTCCTTGTCCTGGCCTGGAGTGGTGGCCTGGAAGAAGCCCAGGCATTGTTCGGGGGCCACCACCGCTAGCCCAGGCCCTCAAATCCCCACCGTGCCATCCCCAGCTGCTCCCAGCAAGGGCCACACCGAGCGGGGAGCCCTGGAGAGGCCAGCATTAGGGATCCTGGGGGGGCGTCCTGTGGGGGGCGTGGTGGACGCAGAGGCCTGAGTCGAGGAAACAAGCAGGGAGTCACCAGGCCTGGCAAGGCAGGGGCCGGAATGGAGCAGAGCCTCTGATACTGGTGAGGCAGGGCCTGAGCAGCTCTGGATGGAACCCGCCTCGGGAGGCTTGAGGAAGCACGCGGGGGAAGGGGGCCTTCATGGCTCCCAGCCTCCCTCCAGCCACACAACGAGGGCTTTCTTCCAAGGCACAGAATGGCTTTTGTGGCCCATCAGCCAATGACCAAGCCCAGGGCCGGTAGTGAGTGTGGGGGTGTGGACGTGCAGCTTTCAGCCCTGCCAGCCCCTGGCATGCTAGTGGGGGTCCTAAGTCCCTACCCACCCAGGAGGCCTGAGACCCAACCAGCTCTGTCCACAACAGGCTGCCCTGCCCTGCCCTGCCCAGGCTGCAGAGGCCAAGGCCCGGGAACTAGGCCTCAAGGAAGGCTGCGCAGGGGTAGCTCTGAGCAGCAGCGACTCACGGCCCACACCCTGTCTGTGCCCATCCCAGGCCAGGAGCTTCCTGCCTGCCCCACCAGTGCTGGGGACAGGCCGCCAAGATGTCATGCAGGGCTGGAGGGGAACCAGAAGTCTCCCGTGATGGCACCCCCACACACTCACACCCGTCTGAAAACCCTTCTGCAGGCGGTGCTCAGGGCTAGAGGCCAGGCTGGCCCTGAACCACAGGAGGACACTGCCCCGCCTGAGCACAGGGAAACCCACTGCCCACAAAAGCCCAGGGCACCAACGTCAAGGCGGCAGGTGGGACACGGAGGGCTCCTTTCCTCCTGGAAGACAGAAAAGGGCCAGAGAACCCTTGCCCCCAGGCTGATCGGGTGACGGCCAAGTACAGCCCCACCTCGGCCTCTTCCTCCAGCTCTGGCCCCTGCCCCCCAGCACGCCCTATACGGGTCCACATGGCTGCTCACTCCGCACCCACAGCTCCGCCGGCTGAGGGGTCCAGGGCAGGTCCCTTCCCTCCTGGGTCTCACCCACCACAAAAGCCCACGCTCTGCAGAACCCACTAAATTCCCAAGTCTCCCCCAGCTTCGGGCTGTCCCTAGCTTGCTGGTGTCTCCACTGCTGCCACATCCCGACTCCATCCTCAGTCGCTGGGGACCCCAGCATGGTTCGCTTTTCTCTGCACCACCGGCCCAGCCACGTGGAGCAGGTAACCATGAATGTCTGCCCAGTTTGGGGTTCAAAGATAATGAGTGAGGTCCCCGGGGTGACAGTGTGGAGAGTCCGGGACTCCCCACCTGAGTGACAATGTGGAGGGTCCGGGACTCCCCCCCAGGGTGACAGTGTGGAGGGTCCGGGGCTCCCAGCTCTAGTGAGGAGAAGACAGGCTTTTGTTGAGCTGGGGTCTGCACCACAGGCGCATGCTAGTCTCATAACAACAACACAAACAACCCCCGAGGCCTGGTTTCATCAAGACCCGGGCCAGACGGTCCCTTGGCCTCCTGGGTGTTGGCCGGGATCCCTTGTTCCCTCCTCTGAACTTTCCAGCTCCCTGCTCATCTGGTTCAGGGCCTGGAACCACACCTGGATAAACTCATCGTATGGACAAGGGCATGGGACAGTTCGGCCTGGAGTGAGGATCACAGCCCACCTACCTGTCCTCATGCAGCCCAGGTCGAAGCTTTATTCCCGAGAGGCACACCATGCCAACTGCCAACTCAGCTGTGGCTGGTGGTCAGCTGTGACCCCCAGATCCTCGCCAGCTGCCTGAGGGCCTGGTTCCCAGAGTGGGGCGGGTAGTGGGGGCTGCGAAGCCCCTGTGGGTTCTTCCGGCCCTCACCCCATCACTGCGCTTCATTTATGCCCAACAAGCCTCACTGACAGCTAAGTGGTGCGGTCTCATGAGACTCGGAATGAGGGTCTGTGTCCCCGTCCCACCCGTGCCCCAGGGTTGACCTCAGCCCCAGAGCGGACAGGCAAGGTCCGAGACTGCAGGGCGCCCCACAGAGCCAGCACAGACTGACCTCCCACCTCAGCAGGTCTGGTGCTGGCCCCTGGACACATCCTGACCTGCAACAGGGTCCCAGCCCACCACACCCGCTCAGGCCACACAAGACAGACCCACCTCCATCCTGCCTCACTCCGACGTGGCTCATCAGTGAGACAAAGACCCCCAGAGCAAGTCCAGCTGACCAGCTGCTCGGCCCTCCGGGGTGAGGCGGCCTGGGCTCTCGGCCCCTCACAGCCCACCTGTGTGTGCTGACACTGGGGAAGCCTCTGGCAGGACATGGCTTAGATGGGCCCACCCTGTCTGTCCCCGCTGTGTGCACACACACAGCCACATCTGCCCAGTCACCCAAAGCATGAGACCCCAGCAGCCCAGGGCCTGCCCCTGGGGCATGGCCAGGTGGCTCCGGTCCTACTGCAGCCCCTTCTGGGCCCTTCAGCCAGGGTCTCGCTAACCAGGCCCCGTCCAGACAGCCCAAAGCTACGCCTGCATTCGGCACGCTCCAGGAACTCAACAGGTGCTGCGCCCGGCACTGGGGCAGAGTCCACACTCGCTGAACGCTGCTCTCAGGTGGGCGGGGCCTCCCCAGCCGAAGCCAGAGGCCACCCCGGACCAGCTCTCAGGCACATGTCTTCCCAGCTCAGAGACGGCAACACCACAGACCAGGGCCTCCCAGAGAGCCGGCTGTTACACAGTTACCAGCCCACCCTCACACTGCCCACTCAGGCCTCAGCACCCCAACCCGGGTAATTGGAGGGGCTGATTTGTAACCCAAAAGGCTCCTCCCTCGTGAATCCACACCCCAGCCCCCCATGAATCCCACACACACCTACTGCTCCATCAATGCACAGGGGCCCATGGCGCCCAGTCCCCAGCCTCTGGTGCTGGACCCTGCCAGTCCAGCGAAGCCAAGACAGCACCCAGGAGCTTTCTCGCAGGACCGGCTGCAAGGGCAGGACTTCCTACCAGCTGCCCCGGCCCCACCCCAGCCCCCAGCTCTGGTCTCCTCAGAACCCAGCTCCTGGCCCCCACCGTCTCCCCAGGCCTCACTCCTCCCAGCCAAGGTGCTGAAGGCCAGAGCTTGGGTCCCAACCAGAGCCCTCCGAGCCCAGTCAAAAGCACACACACACACACACACACACACACACACACACACACCACCCAAACCTCTTCCTTCCTCCCAACACATGGCCCCAGGCAGGGGCAGCAGCAGGCGGGGAGGCAGACGCCAGCCCAGGGGGTGGGTAACCTTATCTCCCAGCAGCTACACCTTGGCTCAGCCCACTGCCCTGCCCCCCACATCCTGGCAGGGCATGTGTGCATCTTGGTGCGGGTCGGGGGGGGGTCCTCATTACAGAGACCAAAGTGCCCAGCTTGCCCACTGGCCTCTCCCAAACTCCTGGGTCCAGGGACAGAGGGAGAGGAGGGGATGTGGGGAGGGCGTGCTGACTGCTACACCGAGGGAGCGGTGGCTTCACCTGCCCACAGGTACAGTTTTCATCACCACCTGAGCAGCCCCCACCGGGAGGCTGCATGCAACTCATCCTGTGGGCCCCACACACCAAAGGCACCTGTGGCCACTTCACAACGGAGCACCTAAGGTGCAGTGCACCCCTGCTGGGCACCCCGGGGAGGTCGGGGCTAATTTGCAGTGAAGCCCCTTCAAAGCCCTAACCAGGGCAGCTGAAGAAAATAGGCAGAGGCAGGAGGCCCCACCCCCAAATCCACCTGAGGGGCTCTGTCATTCACTTGCCTACCTGCCGGCCAGATCCCTCAAGGCCAGCATCACCCTCTCTACCAGAGGGGCCTTGCGGCCATGGAGGAGGGAGAAGGGCGGGCACCACATAGACCATGGTGTCCTGCCCCTCCCAGATCCCACCGTCTCCCACCAGCCCCTCTCAGCCCCGGGTCTGGCCCTTACAGCACACACGGTCATTCCCTCTGCATCTTCCTGCCAGGGACACCTCCTCCAGGAAGCCTTCCCTCTCCCGCTCAGACAGTTAGAAGATCCAACAGGGCCCAGCCCTGAGTGACAGCCCTGAGAGAGCCTCTCAGCACTCTGCCCCAGCGCTGTCAGCGCTAGCTAAGGTCTGAGCTCAACTCCTCCGGACAGGGCTCTACCAACAGGTGAGGCCAGCCGCATCCCTGGACCCAGCCCCCAGCCCAGGCCAGGCACCCTGGCCGGCACTCCCACACCCCTGCCTCTTCAAAGCCTCTGCAGCTCCAAGATCTCCCTCCCCAGGGTTCCCCTCTCCAGGGCCTCCCCCAACCCTCCCAGCCCATGTCTGTCCTTCCTCAAATCAGTGCCCACCGCAGGCTCTGACAGCAGCAACGGGGGCTTAGAGAAGGAAAACTCCTTGTCCGGGTCACAGAGCTGGCCTGAGGCCCCACCAGGTTCACGCTCAGTCTCTGACTGGGCCCTGCACCTCCTGCCCCCTGGGGCCACATTTCCCCGGTATAATGAGGGGCACCCCCTGAACCCTCAGCTGCTGGGAGGGGTTCCCGAGGGCTCTGTTGTCTCTACTGCAGATTGACAGTGGGGAATCTGGCCATGGGTGGAAGGTGCCATCTGCCTGCAGCTCAAAGCCCCTTACCTCAGGACAGGCAGCCCTGGATTCTGGAGGAGGCCTTTCCTCTGGCCTCAGACCTCGGCCAGACCCGGGTGCCGGGGAACGGCAAAGGTGCTCCAGGAGGCTCGGTGGCCAGCTTCACTCCCCACCTGGCCCAGGAGCTGGGACAAGCCACAGCCAGGTGTTGTGGGGCTGCCACAGGAGGGCCAAGGCCTGGCCACAGAGAGCAGGGATCCCACGGCACTAGGTCACCAAACTTTTCCAAGTCCAGTCCCTGGACACCCCAACCATCACACCGAGGGGCCCGTCCTGTCTACCTCCCAGCCTGCAGCCTCCTCCCAGGGGGTCTGCCCACCTGCGAGGCGGCATCTGCTCCTTGCAACCACTGGCTCGTGGGAGGCTCCTCACTTCTCATGGCCACCCCAGCCCCTATTCAACCCCACACAAAGTCCCCAGCCCTGATCTGGCCCCTGGCTCCTGACCCAGGTTCTCCAGGAGAACCCGGGCAGGACCCCACCCCACCCCTGCCCCCAGGCCAAGCCATGGGCAGGCCAGCCTCAGCACGCCAGCTCACAGTGCCCCGGCCACCCCCACTCCCATCCTGGATCGGCGTGACTCACAGGGCCGGCACGCCACCTCCAACACACGCACCTGCCCTGACTTGCCGCTGGTGGACGGTGGCAGTGCCAAGGCCACACTTGGCCCTCAGGCGGCACGACCGACCACAACAACAGAGGGGCTGCAGGGGAGAGGGCAGGAAGGTTGTGCTCAGGCAGGGGACACAGAAAAGGGAGCCCCTGCTGGGCTGGAGTCCCTAATCCTGAAGCTCCGACAGCCCCAAGGGCTTCCGCCCCGCCAAGGGAAGCAGGCTGGGAGGCCACAGTCTCGGACCCAGAGACCAGCATGCCTCTAGGCTCTGCCATACTGGAGAGGGGGCTGCAGCCGCCAAGGCCAGATCCCAGGGCCACTGCCCCTCCCACACAAGGCCCTAGGGTTGGAGCTGGGGAAGGCTGAGCTCCATCCTTAGGGGCAGCTGGGCCCAGGTCCCTACAGACTACAGGCACAGAGGGGCTGAGCTGGACCCACGAACCCACCCAGGCTGGGCCTAAGGTCTTCCATCTGTATAATGGGGCTGTCCTGCTACCTCCCAGGACCTCAGGGTGGGGTCAGAGAGGGGCTGGAGCAGGAAGGTGAGACCCTGCGGCTGTCAGGGAGCACAGGAGCATCGTCTAAGGCCTGGAGCAAGCCCCTGATGAGGGAGAGCCACCAAGACCCTGGGCCACAGCCACTGGCAGTGCCCGCCACAGACGGTCAGTGATGGGCAGCGACTCAGTCCTGGGGGCCCTCCTCGACTTCCCGGACACAGACACAGATGCCTGGATGGCCAGGAAGTGAAGGGAGGCCCCATCTCAGGGTGCCCCAGAAGCAGCTCACCACAGGACAGCCAGCCTCCCCTCCCACGGTCTGTCACGGAGCCCCCGGGCCTCCTTCATCTCCATCCCATGCACAGGGCATCTGTGCCCTCGGCAACAGCTGTTGCTGATGGGGCAGGCCCGAGCCCCGCCCTCAGGGAGCCCACAGGGATCAGAAAGGCCCAGCTAAGCACGGACAAGCAGGTCCAACCGAGAACAGCATAATTCCTGGTCCTGCTGTGCAGAGGAGGTGTGGTGGGGAGGAGCTATATGGCTGGAGGAGCCGGGTGGGCCCCAAAGGCTGGGCTGCATCCCAGGAGCTCAGCTGGCAGGCAAGTGACCCAGCAGGAGCCGTGTTTGCTGACTGACAAATGGGTGGTGGCTGAGGTCCACCCCCACCCTCAAGGAGGGAAGGCAAGAGATGTGTGTCCCCACCCGAGGACAGCAGCAGGACGTCTCTTCCGGGCACAGGATGAAGCAGGACAATCTGACTTGAGGAAACAAAACAAAGTCACAGCCAAGGATGGCCTGGCTCCTGCCCTCCAGGCTCCAGAGGCCGCTCCTGAGGCTGCCTGGACTCCCTGCAGGCAGCCCTGCAAGGCTGGGGTGCTTCACAGCCTGGGGTCTGCGGGGGCAGCCTCCCTCGGCAAACCCCAACTCCAGGCTGCCTTTGGGAGCAAGCGGATGGCACGCGCTACCTAGGATCAGAGCTCCCTACCCACCCCTCCTGCGACTCTGAGCAGCCGACCCAGCCTCACGGCCACAGTCCTGAGGCTGGTAGGGGCATGGAGGGCCACCACTTCGGTACCTGTCCCAGGCACTGCTCCTTGGGGACAGGTGACAAGGGCCACAGCCTGTTCCCTCAGCACCCAGGAGCCTGCCTCTAAGCAAATAAACCAACAAGCATTCACATTTGCCTCCAGGCCACAGGACCCTTTGGGACCAGGCCAGCCCTGTTCACCATCTGCGTTCTGGAGGCAGATGGCCACAGCCCTCTTGGGTGGCAAGGGTTAAACCACACAGTGGTAAGGACCCCACACACAGGCGCTGGCCGGTACACACACCTTCAGGTGGCAGCAGCAAGGCAGCAACACCAGCACCAGCCTGGCTCCCCAACGCCGACCCAGCAGACAGAGAACTCGCCTCTCTGCCTAGGATGACAGCATCCAGCCAGGAACTCATCTCCCAGGAAACAGCCAGAGTGGCCTGGCACCCCCAGAGCTCTGTGCCTTGCCTGTGCCCTCTGCCCCAGCCCTGCCCAGAACCCTGGGTGGCTGCCAGCTTCCTGCCAAGCTAGCTCCTCGTCCCCAGCCACAGTCGTCGTGAAACCTGCTCACCAGCCAGGGTACCACTGTCTGCCCCCACAGCCACCACTCCAGGAGGGCGGCACAAGGGCCAGGCCTGGGTTTGGCCGAAGCTGAACTGCACATCACCTGCCCCAGCTCGGCCCTTCCACGCACACCTGGATTCTCACAGCCCCTCCAAGGGTGGCAGAGCAGGAGGGTCCCCGCTCAGCACCCCATCAGCTCACGCAACATCCCCCATACCGGTTCTGATGGAAGTGGGTGGGGAGGGGGGCAGCGAGATGGCTTCCTGGGGACAGAAGCTAGTCTGCAGAGCAGGAGGGTGTGACAGATCAAAACGCACACACAGACGGTGAAAATCGGGCAGAAGCTGGAGGCCAGAATAAAAATGTTAAATCTCTGCAAGAGTAGAGTGCTCCTTCCTGACCCCCACATCCAAACTGACCTCTGTTTTCACAAAGGCCAAGAAGAGACAGAAGTGGTCCCAGAGAGGGAAGGTGGGAAAACGGTCATCTCCGAGGGGTGGCGGGAGATGGGGGTGTGGATGTGCTGGCTGCAGGGCACACACACACACAGAGACTTCACCCAGCTGTGCAGGAAGGACACGCGAGCCTTCCCTAGTGGTGATGCCAGCACACGCAGGGCTGAGTTCTAAGGAGGGCCCAGCCCCACAACTGTGCTGGACACTGGGGGCCCCTCTCATGCTCCAGGCCTCCCATGCTCCGGGCCTCCCATGCTCTGGGCCACCTGCCCTTCCTTGGTCAGGCAGTGATGGGGACAATGCCATCACCTTCCATGTGGGACAGCATGTGGCCCAGGGAGGGCAGCCAGCTCGCCATCAAGGACCCAACACCCCTGGGGCTGGCTGAGATCAGTAACCCCAACACTGACAGAGGCCCCCAGAAATGAAGGCAGAGCATGGAGAGGGTGAAAATGGGTGCTGTCAGTGCCCAGCACGGATGCAGTGAGCTTTGGGCTCCGTCCCCAAAGGCTGAGCAAGACTGGCCAGGTCCCCACTCCCAGTGCCAGCCCCTCAGGGGGCCAGCCCCTAGGCCAGCAGTCATAGGGCTGCCAGGAAAACCCAGCTGACGGGTCAGGGACACTGGGCGTGGCGCGGGGCCAGGGCACACAATCGCACACTCAGCTGGTGAACACATGGCCCAGAGGTCAGCCCGCCCACTGCCTGCCACAGGTAAGGAAATGCTTCCTGCACCCCCTCAGAGACTTGACGCCCAAGGTGCCCTCACCATACCCCTTCCCTCCCTCCTGAGACCCTGCAGCCCACAGGCCCAGCGAGGTCCCTAGGGCTGCTCCCCTGGCTGGTCTCAGCTGCAAGGGGCCAGGAGGTCCCTCTCTACCATGCTTTCATTTCCATGCCCAGTGCCCAGCTTCCCCCGTGAGCACAGCCAGGGAGGGTGCTGCCTGTGCGCTGAGCAGCCGAGATGCACCAGCTAGCACAGGTCTCACTGGTTCTCTGAGAGCTCCCTAAGCATCACCTTCTATAGACAGAGGACACGGCAAGGCTCCAACACACAAAGGTCGCCCTGGCCGAGGCCACGCAGCTGGCCGGGCTGTCGAGTCATGAGCCCAGGGCTGCCTGAGCAGAGTGTGGCAGGCGGCAGGGGAGGAGAGAGAAGAGAGGGTGGGACAGGGCAGCAGTGGGGGCTGTGATTGGGACACTGGAGGGACCTCTGCCCCCGCGGAGAAATGGCGACAGCACAGACGGGAGCAGTGTGGATGGGGCACACAGGCACGCGCACAGGTCAGAGCACAAGGCACATACACATGCACACACACGCACCCTGCCAGGCACCGAAGCTCCTAGACTCCCACAACCCTGGGCACCGCGAGGTGCGACAGCTGGCACAGGCAGGCCCCGCGGCTGAGGGTACCCCTCTGGGCCTCCACGAGAAGGCCTGGCTGCGCTCGCAGAGGGGCCGCCTTCTTCCACCCCAACCAGCGGGGCCGGTGGGAGGGTGCCTTCCTTCCTAAGGAAGATCCCAACTTTGATAGGAAACAGAAATCTGAATTCCATTTTTGTTTTAAAAAATTAATACATAGCAAGGCTTGCCATGATCTGCCCGCATGGGGAGAAGGGAGGCCAGCAGGCTGTGCGGGGGGCAGGGAGGGAGGGAGGGAGGGAGGGCAGGCGGGCGGCAGCTTGTTTTCTCTAGTGGCCTCTGCCATCGAGTTGCAGGGTGCACGGTGTTTGTTGTTTGTTTTGGGGAGTGTTTTACAGAATCTCAGCAACCCCCCAGCCACTAACACAAACTCTCACACCGAGAATGCTCTCCCGCCAGAAGCCGGCCCTCCTGCTCCGCACCAGGGAGTGGCTGCCTCCAAATCGCCCCCGCCCCAGCCCTCAGGCTTCTCCTCCAGCCCTGACAACCCACACAGGGCCCAGAGCTGCCGGCCCCGGGCCCACCTGCTGGCCACCCCAGGCTGCCCGCTGGCCCTGGCCCGTGTTCCCAGCTGGAAAACCAGACGGCCGACCCAGCGTCACTCCCAGCTCTCCCGCCAGGCCGATCATCCACACACGGTCTCCGGGCTGACCCTCAGATGAACCAGGGTTTATTCCGGGCCAGGACCTGCCTGGAATCCCCTGCCCACTGCCTGGAGCAACTGTTCACAGTGTCCACAGCCCACCCGGGAGCCCTCGGCCGCCCTCCATGAAGAGCGCCCCCCTCCCAGACCCCAGAAGCCACTGTGATTCTGGAGGCAGGAAGGTTTCCTGGGTGCCCAGCCAGCCACAGCCATCGGCACCAGGCCAGGAAGAGAGCAGGCAGCTCCCACCTCCCCATAGTGGCCTGCGCTCTGGCCCGGCCTGCTCTCCACCCCCAGCCTTGGGCCATTCCAGGAACATGTCAGGCTCTCTCGCCTCTAGCCTTGAACATGCTGTTCTTTGGGCCTGAAACTCCTCCACCTGTTTCCTGGCTCACTCCAGCCTGGCTCCGTTTTACATAATACCTCCTCCAGGAAGCCTTCCCAGAGTCTCTCAGTTGGGGTAGGGGTGTCATCTCCCACATACCCCCTCCAGAGCACTCCCTGCAGTGCAGGGCACAGTCAGCCCCTCACCCTGGGTGCCAAGGCTGAGGGCTACTGAGGACAGGGCCATGGCCACTCCATTGTGACACCCTGGGCCCTGGCCAGTGCCTGGCACATAGCAGGTGCCAAGTACAGACCTACAGGATAGCGGGACCAGGTCGGCACCGGCTGCAGGAGTCTCCACAGTCCTTAAGAACTAGCCAGGCAGGTGCCAAGTTCCAAGGAGATCCAAGCAGTAACACAAGGCACTGCCAAGCTGTGCTTCCCCAAGCAGGTTAGACAATCTCTCTGAGCCTCTATCCCCTCTTCTGTAGAAATGAAACTGAAGAAGGAAGTCGCCAGGAGGCAAAAGGTCTAAATTTTACCACCCACTTGCTGTGCCTCCCCAGGCAGCCGCTGGCCTGGCCGTTCTCTGGGTAGGCAGAGGGAACGGCATTTTCTCGGGGCTCAACATGTGGAGGTTGTGGGGGTTTGGTCTGGGAGGAAAACCGGAGGCAGGGGGTGCCCTGGGGGCCTCCCTCCAGCCAGAGCCTGTGGAAAGAGTGGCCCTGGGCCTGGGCTGAGGGCCGGGATCCCTGTGACCAGCGACCAGTGACCAGCGCAGCCCACACCAGGAGGGTGGCCTGCGATTCACCCCCTCACCCCTCAGGACAGCTGGGGACCAGAGCCACCCTCAGGCTGGGCGCACCCCACACTGGGGAAGTGGCAGTGACCACCAGGCTGGCCTTTCCTCATCCATCCCACAGGTGGTGAGTGCGAACCACCGCCCAGGCTCAAGCTTCACTGGGGCACAGCGGCCACCGCCCGCAGATCTGGGTTTGAGTCCTGGCTGTATCGCTTATGGCTGGGCAGGGCCTTGGGCATCTGACTCAACCTCACTGGGTCTAAATGTCCTTGTCCTCAGAAAGGGGATGGCGCCCTCGCCTTTAACTCCCGGAAGCCGTGAGGATTGACCGACACCACAGACAGCTGCCTGGACAGCCACCTTCATGCACCACTCAGAGAGCACTTGCCCATCAGGCGCCTGCTTCCTCCGTCGAACCCGGGGCTAGGAAAGGCAGAGAAAAGCCAGGCTGGGAGGCCAGGTGAGGTGGCGCACTCCTGAAGTCCCCACTACCCGAGAGGCCGGGGCGGGAGGATCACTTGAGCCCAGGAGTTCACGTCTGGCCTGGGCAACAAAGCAAGACCGTGTCTCTAATTTTTAAAATTTTAATTAAAATAAATTAGAAAACAAAGGTGGGCCCTGCCCAGGGGCACCCAGTCCAGAGTCAGAAAGACAGCCTTTTCCAGGAGCCTGGCTATTGGCTGGTAATGTGGCAAGGCAGAGGAGACATCAAGGGGGGCTTCCTGTGGGAGGTGCCACTCACCTCCCTCCAGCTACAACCCAGTAGGCTCCGACACCTCCCCATGCCAACCCTGGGCCTCTCTGTGGATAGCGGGGGGATGGGACAGACATGCACACATGTCTACCATGAGGAAGGTCGGTCTAGGGAGGATGACAGACAGACGATGGGGACCCCTGGCACCAGAAGACAGGAAGATCTAGGTCAAAAAAAAGCCCCACCACCTCCTGGCCAAGGACCGCAGCACACAATGCTGCTTCTCTGCGCCGCAGTATTCTCATCTGGAAAATGGGCCAACGGCCTGGGAACATGCAGGGTTGGAGACCACACACAAGAAGGGCTGAGCGCAGGGCCCGGCACACAGTAGCGGGCACACAGCTGTTAAAGACAGTCGGGTGTGGACCACAGTTCCTGGCAGGAGGCAGGTGCCCATAACTGAGCGCATCTTGGTGGCCATGCCCTTCCTGTTACTGTCATTCCTAGCCCAAGGAACAGCACCAAAGGCTGCTCTCTGGGACCCGAGTCCTTCATCCCACCCTGGCCCCAGACACTTCCGCCTTACCAGAAAGCATGGCTCCTGATCGCCCCTAGCTCTGTGGACACTTGGCTGTGTAGCCCAGCCCAGCTCCTCACCCTCTCTGGGCGCCCGCTTCCTCATCCATAACGGACTGGTCTCCAGGGCCCCTCCCCTGCTGACGAACCCGGGGCAGACGCCACAGCCCAGGCCAGGCTTGGCCACAGGTTCCTGGAATGCCAGGCCCCACCCAGCAGGCAGGAGGGTCTGGCCTACGGTAGCTCTGCAACCAGGAAGGCTGGGTCTCAGCCCCTCTCCTGCTGCCCCTTCACCAGAGTGCCAGATTCCAGATCTCAAGCAGCTCCCCGCCCAGTCCAGACCAGAGAGCCTGAGCTACTGCCTGGGGTCACACAGCCTACAAGGGCAGAGCCAGAACTCGCCTGCCCCACAGGAGCACACGCCCTGCCGGGCCCTCTGCTGCCACCCTCTGAGGCGGTAGAATACCGGGAAGAGCAGGGCCTCACAGTCCAGCACCTGGACACAGTTCCTCTGCCTGCTGGGGGCCCCCAGGTGGGTCAGTGGGCCTCTCTGATCCTCCGTCTCCTCCTCTAAACTAAGCCTAATAACACCCACCCCGTAAGATGATGGGGAGGCCTCCGTGATGCCCTCTAAGGTGACGGGGAGGCCTCCGTGATGCCCTCTAAGCCGTGTGCCTGGAACCCAGTGAGAACGAATCAATTCTGCAATGGGTCCAACCACTGTCTCCCCTCACGGGACAGTCCTAGGGCCAGGCCTCCTCCAGCCAAAGGAAGAGGGACACTCGCCTGAGGCACCCACTCCACACCATCTCCCATACTCAGCCCAGGATGGCCCCACGCTCCAGCCCCAAGCAGCAAAGCCAGCATCCAGGCGGCCCTCGGCTGGGGCCCTGGCTGCGGCCCTCCACCTCCCCAGTGGGCGCGTGTCCTGCCACGCCGCCAGGCGCCTTCAGCCTACCTGGCTCTCCCTCTCCCTCCCCACGCCCTTCTGCCTCTACAAGCAGCACCAAGACTGGATGGCCTGGCGTCAAGCCCCATCCTCACCCCTCCCCACACCTCAGTTTCCCCTCCATAAAATGGGGAAGTAGCAAGGATCCCGTGGGTCCAGACTAATGTCACCCCGTCTTGACGTCACTCCCTCGAGGTGGCCTCTCCTCCCCTCCCCAGGGAGGGAAGTGGGGCCCGAGCACCCCACAAGGGAGGCCCAGGCTGGGCCTGGCACCCAGTCCTGCACCAGGCTGGCAGGATGTTGGGAAATGCACAGGCACTTATTTCAACACCGCTGGCCACGTCACAGACGGGTTTCAACACGCAGCAGCGCCCAGGAAGGGCTGCAGCCATCTTGGCCCAGCCACCTGCCACGCCGCCCGGGGGAGACAGGCCCGGCCCTGCACTCGTGCACCCGTGGCTGCCCCACGGCCCCGACTCAGTTGATGACCCTCATCCTCAGGACAGGCAGAGACAAGGGCAGACCACTTCAAGGGAGCGCACGCCACCCCCAGGCCCATCCTCCATACCCCAAGGGCCAGGCCACAGGCCCAGTGAACCAGAGGCACCGGCCCAAGAGCTGGCCGCCAGGCCCTGCCCCAAGCCACCAGTGCCACGGCCATGAAATGGGGCGAGAGTTCTCTGCCAGCTTGTCAGGGGCGAGGCCTAGGGGTGATTATGTTATGGAAAGAGAAGATGCCCCCAGAAGTCTGGCCCCCATCAGCATTTGAGGAGAAGCTCAGCCCAGCCGGCTCTCGCTGGACACACGGCAGCCCCGCCAAGCCCCATACCCACCTGGGCTCATAGCCAGGGCTGCCCTGGCCCTGCCTGAATGTGAAGCAAAAACACCAGGGGGGCCAGAGACAGTGGCGGCTGCCCAAGAGCACCCTGGCTCTAGACGACAGGTCCCCTGAGCCCTCATGGCAGAGGACAGAGGCCTGGGGGGTCAAGGGACTTTTCCAAAGCCACACGTCAGACGAGACAGGCAGCAAGGACCCCACTCAGCCCCGAGCCCCAGCAGCCCCCACTGGGCCGGTGGGAGGGAAGACTTTTGTAACTGGGTGGGAATGTGATGGGAAGCAGGATCAGCTTCGGATGCAAACCCCTCTCCAGGGCGCTCTCTTGAGCGCGTCCCAGAGCGAGGGTGACCCACCTGTCAGCCCAGGGCCCCGCACACTGTCTTCAGCACTCAGCCCTCAAGTGAGGTTGATGCAGCCTCTTCCCCAGGCCCTCCAGCTCCTGCCACTCCCTCAGGTGGAGCCCAGTGGAAGACGGGACACTGTGCCCTCTGCTGACCACCCACCTTCCGCGACGGCCCCTCAGCAGCTACCCGCCGGGCCAGCCACCCTTCTCTTGGCGGCATTCTCTCCAGGAGTGAGGGCACTCATCGTGTCCATGCCGCCTCCAACCCCAGACCCTCTGTGGTCTGAGCTCAGCTGTGCACAAGGACCACCGGGCGCCACCACACAGTGAGCTGCATGGGGTGGACGCTTCTGTCCAGATCTCCCTGGCCCCAGCCTGCAGCCCAGGGCCCAGCCAGCACACGGGGAAGGCTTGCGGGTAGCAAGGAAGGACAAGGAAGGACAACCAGGGAGGTCACATCGGAGGCAGCACTCTGAAACCCTGAAAGGCCCCGGCATGTCCAGGCTGCCCCAACAGAGCTACAGAATTCCAAATGAGGAGGTCACCATGAGCCCTTCGTCTACTGGGCAAAGGCCTGGCGTTTGTCCTGTAGAAGTGATGCCCCACGGGGAGAGACACAGTAAACCAGCGCACAAATAAGAAATCTGGGCTCCCAAGGTGAGGGGCCTCGTCTGCACACAGGGACCAGAAAGGCCTTGGAGCCAGCTGGGCAGGGAGGCCTGACATGCTCCCAGCAGTGGACACAGCAAGGGCAGAGAGCCCTGCCAAGCTCAGTGCAGCACTGCCCGAGGTCACACTGCCAAGCGGCGGTGGAGCCAGTGCTCAAGCTCAGAGCGTGTGCTCCCCCACGGCCCATGCGGAGGGACACCACCCCACAGGGCCTCCGGGGCTCCTGAAAGGCATAGCCATGGGACAGTCATCCTTCCGACCCGGGACATCAGAAGACCAGGACCAGATCCCAGCTGGGTCCCAGGGAGTCAGGCAGTGGGCCCCCGTTCCCACCTGTCTGGGAGCCCCCAGCACCCCACTGTGACTTCCAATCCAGCAAAGGAAACGGGCTGCGCTTTCCTCGGTGCACTGGGGCTCTGAGCACACCCCGCTCATCCCACTGGGTGGGAGGCAGAGTCCACGGCGAGCTCCCACGCGTGCGAACACAGTACACATGCTGGGCTCATGCACCCGCACACACGGGACTGTGTAAATGGAGTCTGTAAGTTTCAGGTTACAATGAGCCTTGAGCTAGGAGGAGGGGACCTCTGGACTCAGCCTCTCCTCCCGCACCTCTGCCTCCGAATGTGAGGCTGTGGGAGGGTGCACCAAGGCAGCTCTGGGACAGGATCCCCGAGAGGCCTCAACACACCAAGGCCACAGAGCAGGTCACACCTCGAACCCAGGCCCATGACTCCCAAGCCCACAGGGAGGAGGCCCTGGGTGGGGCTGGAGGGAACACAAAGGTGGGGGTGTGGAGAGCTCACAGGGAATGGGTGACAGTATCCAAGAGGCCCCTGGAGGCGCAACAGCTGCGATCTCCAACACATATAACCACCCCCACACACACACACACACATGCACACAACCCCCGCACTCACACACACACAAAACCCCCGCACTCACACACACACAAAACCCCCGCACTCACACACATATAACCCCCCCACACACACACACCCTGCACTCACACATAACCCCCCACACACACACACGTAACCCCCCACACACACACATAACCCCCCCCACACACACATAACCCCCCACACACACACACATAACCCCCCCACACACACATAACCCCCCCACACACACACATAACCCCCCACACACACACACGTAACCCCCACACACACACATAACCCCCCACACACACAACCCCCCACACACACACACATAACCCCCCCACACACACAACCCCCCCCACACACACATAACCCCCCCACACACACAACCCCCCCACACACACACATAACCCCCCCACACACACAACCCCCCCCACACACACACATAACCCCCCCACACACACAACCCCCCACACACACACATAACCCCCCACACACACACAACCCCCCCCACATATAACCCCCCACACAAACCCCCGCACTCACACACACAACCCCCACACACATAACCCCTGCACTCACACACACATAACCCCCCACACAAACCCCCCATACACACAACCACCCCCCACACACACATAACCCCACACACACAACCCCTGAACTCACAACCCCCCACACACACACATAACCACCCCACACACACAACCCCCCACACACATAACCCCCCACACACATAACCCCCATACAACCCCCCCACACAAATCCCACACACACATACAACCCCCGCACTCACACATAACCCCCCCCACACACACACACAAACCTCCCACACAAACCCCCACACACACAACCCCACACACACACACACATAACCCCTGCACTCACACACTTTCACACACACATGCAGTCACACATATGCACAGCACACACACATCTACTCACATGCACAGTCACACGCACACATCCAAACACATTCACAGTCACACACACATCCACACTCACCCAGTCACATCCACACATAGCATGAAGTCACACATACGTCCACACACATTCACATATACTCACACATACATCCTCAGTCACACACACACACCCTCACACACACCACACAGCTGCACACATATACATCCACATGCATGCACACTCACAGTCACCTACAGTCACACATACCTATACACACAAAATACATACACAGTCACACACACACACTCATACACACACACACTCATACACACACACCCTAACAGAACGGCACACCTGACTTTTTACTCAAAGCCAGCCAGCTCTCTGCAGCCTTCTGCTGCCTGAGCCTCTCATCCTGCAGGGCGCATCTCCAGAATGCCACAGCATGGGAAGGCCCCGGTGGCCACCTACTTCCCAAGGGGGCCTCAAGCCCACTGGACAGAACAGCACCTCGCAGGCACCTGGCTGCGCCTGTCAAGGCCAGCTGACCATCAGCAGAGCCCTGGGGACACGGGGCACTGTGGGAGCCAGACCCAGGCACTGACCATCCATCGGGAAGCAGCCTGGCCTCCCTCCCCCACAGAGGGCTCTCCAGGGACACAGGTGCATGGCAGAGAGTCCCAAGGGGGGTTGAGGAGACCCTAGCCCCAGGCCCGCTGCCGCAGGCTCCTGGCCCTGCAAGCTGGCACCTCCAGAGCGGACGGCATGCGTGAGCTGTGGTGTTTAATAACAAATTACTCCAAGCAGGCAGAGAGCGGCTTATCGGCCGAGCATCTCCGGCAAGGCCGATACCATCAGCTGCTGTCAGGCAGCTCTGGGAACTATTAGCTTAATTAGCAGTTCCTGCAGGGTCAGCACAAAACTGCTGGCTGAGTCGGGGCCCAGGAACCAGTTTCGGCTGCCAGAGACAGGCTGGGCGGGCCCTCAGGTGCGGGAGAGGAACCCCAAGGACCCAGAAGGGGCCACAAGACAGCCCGGCAGCCCCCACCCGAGGGGCAGCTGCAGGTGCTAAGGAGGCTCTGTGCCCCTTGGGGGCCCATGGTGCCCCACACACCCCCTGCACAGGCAGGCAAGTTGAGGCCCCCACAAAGGGAAGCCCACCCCACCCTCCCCAGCCGGCCAGGGTCACCACACTGCACCGACAGCTTGGCCGATGGGCCAGGAGCCGGGGGTTTCATATCCTGTCTCCAAGTGCTGGCTCCTCGACCACGAACCTGTTTCCCATCTGTAAAGTGGGATCACCAGGGTAAGGGCACACAGCGGGCCCTGGCACGTCATCCCTGCACATGGGGACGCAGGAGAAACCCAAGGCAGACTCAGTGTCCTTCTCTTCCCACAGAGAGTGGAAGGGTGGGCTCCGGGGAGCAAGGCTGGGTCTTCCTGGACAGGGTCACCGCCCTCCCCCGACTGCCGACTCAGTCCCTGCCCAGCGCAGCACCTAAACTGCTCTGAAGATCAAGGGAGATCACAAACGCGGGACCAGGCAGATCCACGGAGGAGGCAGGCAGAGGAGTGACTGGGGGGGTTCAGGAGGGGCACTGCGGCGGCTCCAGCAGGCACGGGGCTTCTTTCCGGGGGGTTGGTGGAAATGCTTCGAAATTCTAAAGCTGGCTGTGGTGGTGGCTGTGCAAGTGTGTGGATGAAAATCCACCAAACTGCACACCTTAAAAAGATGACTGTTAAGGGAGGTGACCCGTATCTCAACCAATTAGCCAATCGGATAATAAGCCTGGTGCTGGGCAAAGGCTGAGAGTGGCATGGAGGGCAGGGGTGGGGACACGCAGGCCCGGGAACCACCAGCCCCTTCTCCCAGCAGGAGCCTGAGGGGCATCTCCGACTCAGCCTGCCTGGCGCCTTTCCACCACGTTCCGACTGGGACGTGTCCCCGACTCCTGTGTGTCTGCTCACACTAACCCTTGTCCCCACGCATCTGTGGACCTTAGGGTGGCCTACGTGGAGCACCGGGGGTGCCATGCTTCCTTTTCCGTGGACAGTCTACAGCCTTTCTGACCGACACCGTCTCCCGGGTTCAGCTTCTGAGGCAGGAAGACCAGGCTGGCAGGAGCTCATTTCTCCGGCCCCACCCAGCTCCTCACGAGGAGGCCAAAGCCCACTGGTGGAGGGGCCCTTCCTCCCTGCCCTAGCCCTGGCTGGGCCCTGTGGTGCTGCCCCTAGGCCAGCCTAGTCCTGCTCCCGGGGGACCTGGAGGCCCATGGCACGGTGTGGCTGCTGGGGAGGGGGCCCCTTCCACTCCCGCTGGGAGCTCGCCGTGGCCAGGCCACTGCCACCGACACTGCAGTGTAATGAGTTGCAGATGCGCTGGTGTAAGAGACTGGGGCAGCCCCGCCCTGCGGAGGAAGCTGGGAACCAAGATCACGTGCAATTGTGGAGCCTGTGCCAAGGCCTGCTGGACCTGGTGGCGGGGCAGGCATGGGGGGTGGGCAGAGGGAGAGGCCGTGCCGCTCCTCCTGGGCACACATGGGAGACCACCCAGCAGGAACCTGTGCTGAAGACACCCTCCCTGGCCCCACACACAGCCCAGAACATGCCACACGGAGGTGGCAGTGGGGCCCTGGTGCCTCTGAGTCTTAGCTTCTCATCTGTACCCAGGGACAGCACCTCTCCCAGGTTGTTACTGAGGCATGAGAGATGCTGAAGATGCCAAGCCCCACCTCCCAAAAAGGGAGGGGTGGAGGCAGGGGTGGAGGCAGCCGCCAGATGATCCCCAAGGCTCCTGCAAAGACAAGCGGCTCCTAGGGGTCGCTTAGCCGGATGCCTGACCAGAGGCGGCCACAACTGTGCTGAGCGTCTGTGTGCACCCCCCAACGGCCAATCCCAGCCCAGGACCCCTCCCCAAGACAGGCCTGAGCCTGGCAGCAGGAATGGTGGGGTGGGCCACCAGAGGGTAATGGGAGGGTCCTTCTGGGCTGGCCCTCCCTTCCCCTGGGGCACCTCACCCACCGACAGCTGGCCCCACCGAGACTCTGCCAGGCCCCTCAGGGCTACATCCGGCCTAGAGTTAACAGCCACCAAGAACAGACCTGAAACTCATCCCCACTGTCCCCGCCCAGTCCCAGGCCTGCTGAGGGACAGCCCAGGACCCCAGAGAAGCCACAGAAGCCACTGAACAGGCAGATCCAGTGCCCCTGCCACCCAGGCCCCAGTGCAGCCCCAGCCTGGTCCACACAGCCATGGCCACAGCCGGTGAGAGGAGGCGGGGGTAGCGGCCTGGTCCACCCCATGAGCAAACCCACACATCAGCCAAGAACACTGAGTCTCACACCAGGACACACCACAAGCGTTACCCACCAAATCCCACCTGGGCCAGGCAAGGTGGGCCCCGCTCCCTGAGCTCACCCGAGACCCAAGGCCACCTTGTCACTCACCCAGGGACGCGCTGCCCCATCATGATGGGCAAGGGCTTTCAGCTCGAGCACCTGCAGGCTGGGGCTGTGACCCTCAACCTCTATCTCCTCATCCGTAAGACAGGGGCCCTCAAGAGAACTCTGGGAGATGGCCCACGAGGGGCTTTCCCAGGCCCAGCGTGCCATCAGCCCTCCAGCAACAGCCGCCTCTGTGGCGACCCCAGAGCCACTGGCTCACCCTGCCTCCTCCTGCCAGCACCAGACCCCACCTTGGGAAACACTCTCCCCAGAAGCTGTGGGCCTGCCCCGCCCCCCAGCTGGGCAACCTGGACAGGGCACACCCCTCTCCGGCGTCAGCCTCCTCATAGGTAAGAGGGCAGGTACGCAGAAAGGGAGGGACCCACATGAGGCCTCATCTATGTAACATTCAAAGCCAGGGCCACGAGCTAGGGGCCCAGAGGCCAACCCCAGCCTGGGATGCCAGAGTCCACGCTCCTGGCTCCTCTCCCCCAGCCACCGACACTAGGGACCCAGCTGAGTCCCAGGCAGCCCTAACATCAGCAGGGGCAGGCTAAGCAAAGCGTGGCCCCCAGGGCATCTCCAATCTCCCAGAACACCCCAAGGTTACCGCCCCAGCCCTGCCCGAAACAGCCCAGCTTAGGGGGTGTGGGGAGCTGGGAGCCACAGAGCACCCAGGGCTGCTCCGCCGTATCCACACCCCTGGCAGGAAGTGGCCCAGAGGGTCTGCAGGGGCCAAGGCCAGAAGGGAAGGTGAGGCCCCACCAGAACCGTGCCCCCGGCCTGTCTGGGCCTCAGTTCCCCACAGATGCAAGCTGCCCTCTGGTGGCTGCTGGGAGCATCCGAACACAGAGCCCACGACAGCCGGACCCCCACACAGAGGCTGCTGTTGACATTGTTCCCAAAGACACCGACCCCAGGCCCTTCCTGGGGTCAGTGTCTGAGGGTCAGCTGCCCATCGATGCTGGAGTGGAGGCCATTTAATATGCCAGGGCTTGGAGCCCCCTGAAGCCACCAGCACCCTGGTGCCCACACAGTGGGCGTTTGCCAGACCTCCCTCCCGCCCCAGCACAAGCTCCCACCGCACGGCTTTCGCACCTTGTCCCTGATGCCTGGACCTGACACGTGATGCTGTGGACCTCACCCCACTGAGTGGGAAGTGTTTTCATTCGGCTGGAGATTTGGGGGGAAAGAGATGAGCAACATCACGGTTGTGCAGGAGTCTGGAAACATGGGCTGAAGGAGGGGCAGCTGGCAGAGGAGAAACTCGGCGCGGACCCGGTATGCCCACCACGAGACTCTTGGCACAACCCTTTCTCTTCTTCTTTTTTCTGGCTGTATAGTTCTTAGGGGAGGCTATTCCCCCAAAAATGCTAAACCCGGGGCAGATGGTGACATGTCTGGAGCTGAGGTCAGGATGAGGAGGCCCACGTCACACCTCCGGCCCCGGGATCCCCGTGCTCAGGTCGCACCTCCAGCCCTGGGGTCCCCATGCTCAGGGCGGCCTGGGCCTCCCACAAGGCTGTCCCAAGGACTGGGAGATGAACTGGCCAGCACAGGCAGTGCTCAGGCAGACAGCAGCTGAACCGTGCCAGCTACACCTGGTGCAGCACAGGTGTGGCACAGTGCCCGTCCTGCCCAAAGCTGCCGTTGCCAACCCTGCCCACCTGCACCCCTTGGGGCCTCCCTGGAGGGCAGTGTAGGCCCATCCCAGAAACAGGACAGAAGCAAACTGCCCCACAGACACGCTGCCCTGCAGAGGAGGGGCACGATGCCCAGCAGCCTGGGCTCGGGGTGCCCCACCAGGCCAATGAGGCCTGGGCCTTAGGTGAGAAACCAGAGAGGTATGAAATTAGCTGACTCCCTAAATGGATGCCTTCCCACCTCCCACTGCTCAGGAAAACAGGGTAGGTGGACAGGGCCCACCGCCAGGCTCCCTGAGGGGACACCTCTGAGGCCCGACAGCCCTGCCACATGCTGGGCTGGGAGGGGAAAGAGTAAGGAGGCACCCACCCCCTTACCCGTGGCCATGACTTGGGTTACCTCCATCACTAATGACAACAACTCCCAAAAGGGCCCCATGGGGTGAACATGGCATCCAACAGGCACAGGGCACACGGCACAGGGAGAACATGGCACCCAACAGCCCCCGGGGAAGGTGAACTCACTGAACTTGGCGCCCTCAGCTCACTTCCTAGCTTCCGTCTAGGAGAAGGGGCAAGAGAAAGGGGTCCTGTTTTGCAACCGTCCACACTCTCCCCAAATTAACAAAGAGCAAGGATTTGCCCAGACCCAGAGCGCAGGTCTCCAAATGGAGCCAAGGTGGCTGCTGACAGCGGGCACATCAGGCTGGGAATAATGCTGTGGGAGTGAGGCTCATGCAGACCCGGGCATGGGGGCACACACAGGCAGGATCCCCATCCAGGCAGGCCCCCTCCTCTGAGCGCCACCAGCCAAGTGTTCACTCCAGCCAGGAGCGGACCAGGACCACATGAGGGGCCAGCAGAAAGTGGGGCAGGCAGAGCTGGGTACACTCATGGGGGCCTTGCTAAGGCGGCAGCGTGTGTCTGCAGGTGTGAAGGAATCCACGACTTAACTGTCAGCCCCGTGCCCAGCCCATGCCCAGCTCCCAGGAGGAGGCTCTGCTCCCTGGAACACCATCATTTATTCACTCCATGAAACCCATGAAGGCCTGTGCCATGCCAGCACCGTGCTGTGACCACAAGGCAGACTCGGCTCCTGCCTCCTTGAAGCTCACGGTCTGGCGAGGGCTGGGGTAGCCAAACCTTGGACAAGCCGCTGGAAACAGTTTGTGGCATGAACAGAGAAACGCGGGCTGCGGAGTGTCTGCAGGGGCACCCAGCCAGATGGGCCTAAGAGATGCCCCTGCCACCCCAGGGAGAGATGGGACTTGGCGGATGAGCAAGGGTCTTCGAAGGAGGGGCGACCAGGCAGGGAGGGGGCCCAGGGTCAAGGCTTGGTGGGAGCTACCCCAGGGGCACAGGGGAGCCACCGAGGGCTCTAGGCAGAGGCTGCCATGAGCAGCAGCCACGCACTGGGACCGGGACAAGTGCTGCTCACTCCTCTGAGCCCGTCCCCTCCCAACCCACACAGAAGGCCCAGGGCAGGCAGAGCCAGCAGGCAGTCCAGGGAGAGCACAGAGGCACAGAGGGCAGTGCCAAGCCAGGGGGCAGCTCCAGGCTGGGAGACAGTCAGACTGGGGCTCCTCCCACCAGTGGCAGCCCTGCCAAGCCCAGCAGGAGGGGAGGACCGGAGCCCGGAGGCATCAGAAACCCAGCGCGGCAGGAGCTGTGTGCACACCCTGGCCCCCCAGGGCATGAACACACTGCTGTCCCCATTCTACAGACGGGGACCCTGAGGACAGGCACTGAAACCCCTACCTGGGTCAGACCAGAAGGAGGCCCACAGTGCTCAGGCCCTGAGCCCCTGTTCCGGAACATTCTGCCTCCCCCAGTCACATGGGCAGGTGGCAGGCAGTCCTGGAAGCCACAGGCCTGCTCCCAAACACGGAAGCTCAGAGTCCCTCCGATGTTAATCAGAACCATTAGGTGCTTGTTCGGCAATTAGGAGACACAAATTACAGTATGAAAAAGCTCATTACCAGCAAATGACGGGCGACGGCCACTGACGGTGCGGAAGGCCCTGATGAATCACGCACGTTGGAGGCATTTAGTCTCGGGAGATGCAACACCTCAGTGCCCATGGCCTAATTTGTCACCTGCACCTTCCCGCCACCACCATCCCTGTCCCAGCCATCCAGCCGGGAGACATAGAGAAACGACTGAGTCGGCACCAGGCAGACAAGGCGGACCCTTGGAAGGGGCCTCCCCACAGGAGATGCCCAGGGAGCCGGGCACACAGCAGGCCCTCAGTATGGAACACCTCGGGGGCTCAGGGGAGGGCGCGGGAGGAGGCAGGGCGGGCAAGGCTGTGCTTCCCGGGAGGCCTCAGTTTGCCCCTCAGTGAAACGACAACATTGAAAAGGATCTCCAGGTTCCCTCCCAGCTCCGAGACCCAGTGTCCAACCGGAAAAGGTTCCACAATCAGTTAGCTGAAGGAATTAGCAAAATGATCACGGCATTAATTGGATGAGTCAGATGGCAGGGCACGTGGGCCAGTCCAGTCTGACAGCAAAGGGCCAGCTCCTGCCCGTCAGATAAGATCCCTGGCAGGGCCGGGGTGAGGCAGCACTCGCCACATCCAGGCTCTGAGGTGGGCAGCACACCAGAAGCTCTCCAGGCCTCCTGGGTTACTGAACCCCAGGCCAGGGGAAAAGACGGGAGTCTCCCGGAGTTCTGAGGGCCACCGGAACCCTCGCCCTGCATCGGGCTCAGGGCCCCTGCAGGGAGCCCAGGGCTCTAGCCTTCCCCCAGCAGGCTTCCCCACTACCCACTGGCAGGCCTCGGGGTCCCCAGCTTCGGCCTGCCTGGGGGCAGCCCCGCAATCCAACGAGCCCCGGGAATTGGAAGGGGGCTCTTTATTCCAGGAGATTCTAGCCAGAACTCCTCTCTCCGTGGTCCCAGGTCCTGGATTTACCCCCAACACACGAAGGCCCTGTGGCCACCGTGTCCCTCAGGCAACGCCAGGCCGAGCAGCCAAACGGCGCCACTTTCAAAACAGCCTCCCGCAGACCAGCGAGCCGCGGGTAACCGCAAGTGACCTGCACACAAGTGCGCCGGAAGAGGCGCTGGCACGGCGGGCACTGGCTGCCCACAGTCTCCTGATACCAGTCCTTCAGAAAGGGAAACTGAGGCTGCAGGCGGTGGGACCAGGGGAAGGATGGGCCTCGCCTGCAGCCACAACGGAGCCAGAGCTCGAACCCAGAACTCCAGGCATCGGCAAGCCCGGGCCTGTGCACAGCAGGCTCCCGTGACCAGTGGGGTGGAAACAGAGAAGGAACCAGCGCTTCCTGCTCACTCTGCCCTGCCGCCTGACAGGCCAGTCCGCAGCCTGTCACCGGCTCAGGCAGTGCAGCCTCCAGGGAAGGCAGACACCCAGCCCAGGGCCCCCACCAAGGCTACTGAGGACAGCTGGCAGCTTCCGGGCCCTGCCCAGGGATCCTGGCCCACCCCAGGCAGGACAGAGCAATCGTGGGGGCCTTAAATAAAGCCCTGGGGCCCCTCAGCGGCCTCGAAAGCATGGTGGCATCTGTGCCGGGTGGGCCCACTGGGCGCACCACACCTCCACCCTCCGGTTACTGCTCCATTCCCCGCCCGGTCCCACATACCCCTAGCCCAGGGATCCCCGCAGCTCCAGAAGCTTCCCTGTTCCTAGGTGGGGCAAGGAAAGGCCTCTGCTGCCAGGGCCCCAACCCCTCACAGGCCAGGCCTACCCAGAGCCACCAGGCTGCCCAGCATGGCAGGACAATCTCGGGAGCAAAGCCCTTGGGGGAGACGGGCTGGGACCAGGGCCCAGAGCCTACCCAGGACCTTCCAGGACAGACAGGCCACATCCTTGCTGGGAGGGGCGGGGTTGGGTGTCACCTCCCCACCCCACCGGGGCCATACGTGGCTCATCCGGACTCCAGGGCCACGCTTCCCTTGCCCTCAGCCTGTGTGTGCTATTTATCCAGCAGAGGGAGAGGGGGAGGGAAAACAATACAGGTGGCTGATCCACAGGGGGTGGGTCACACCCCTCCCCGGAGGTCAAGGTAGCCCCTCCAGCCCTCCCCAGGCGGGTACCCTCACCCTCCAAGCAGGCAAAGCCACAGTGCCCCAGGAACAATGCGATGACTTATGGAATTGATGTTCACACCGAGGTGAGGGTGCGCCCGGTGGAGAGGATGAGGAAGGGTGGGAGGCACAGGGCAGAATGGAGCCTGGGAAACGAGGAGAGGTGGGCCGGGGCACACCTGCAGCCATTAATTAGCTCGTTATTGCCAGATAATTATCTCTGGGGCCTTCAAAGCTTTTGAAGCCCACTTCAGAGCCACTGGCGGCAGCAGCACACCCATCTCACAGCCAACGCCTGAGGACCCCAAAGGCAGGTGGCCCTGGCTCTGCCTCAGCTTCCCCAGCTATTCAGTGGAATGAGTGTTCTTTACATCTCACTCTCCATGCCCTCAGATGTGAGCAGGGGACCCTGGAAGCAGGAAGAACACCTCTGCCTTCCTCAATTTTATAGACAGCGGGTCTGGAAGCTTCCTCCGCCCCTGGCTACACCCTGGCCTTCCTCTCAGCCTCTCCCACAGGGCAGCCCCCAGCAACTGTTCCATGAATGCTCCCTGGACCCTGTTGAGCCTTCCAGAACTGGGCATGGGGTAGGAGTGGGGCACAAGGCTTAATGAAAATCCCCTGCCACGTGGGGCTGTTGGCCCCAGGGCTCCGCCTGCCCTTCCCCTGAGCCTAGCAGCAGGCCCCGGGGGCTCCTGGCCCTCTGCCCGCAGCCCTCACCACCCACGTGAGCAAGCAGCACACACATAGGCCAGGCTCAGACCTGCCAACCTTCCCAAAGCCAGCACACCCCATAGAGACCCCAGCCAGGGCCCAGGCCTGCCCTGGAAACTGCTTGTCTCGGGCAGGGTCCAGGGGCTCTGCCCAGTCCTGCAGACGACCAGGGAGGGGCAGGGAGGGGAGGGCAGGGCCTAGGGCAGTGCTGCTGTGCTGGAACAGCATCCAAACAGGAGCCTGGAAAGCAGGTCCCAGACCTCTGGGGAAGTCTCTGGAACAAGACCTTGTCAGTTCCTGGGCGGCACCCACAGGGCCAAGTCCAGACCCCGCACAAGGCCTCTGAGGACTGCACAGGCTCAGCTACTGACCTCCCCATACAGGCCCCGGAACTCTCCCAGCTCGGGGCCTTTGCATACGCTGTTCCCCATATGTTCCCTGTCACCTCCCCCACGAAGCCCTCCCTCCAGCTCCACCCCACCCAGGCTGAGGGAGGCCTGTTGGCCCTGCGCTGTGGTTCCTGCCTGCCTGCCTGCTGCCGGAGGAAAGTGGCTGGTGGCGGCCCAACAGGCCTGGTGCCCATCTCCTGGCTTGTGAGCCAGAGCCCTCCAGCGACGGCCCAAGCACCATGCAGGCGAACTCGGTGTTTCCGCTCTGTCCTGCACGGGCTCACGCCTGGTTCCGTCCTCGGCAGGTGGCCGGGGCCTGGGAGGCGCGCCGGGCAGCAGCCCTCTTGGAAGCGGCCCACGGCCTCCTGTGGAGATGGTGCTGCAGGAGCCAGCCCTCGGGCGATGTTGGGGAACACAGTGGGTACGCCTCTCATCCCATCCCTGACCCATGTCCCCGTGTTCTGTGGGGGCACCCCAGGCCCCAGGGGGACACTGCCCTCCTCCTCCTCCTCCTCTTCCTCCTCCTCCTCTGCTGTGGCTCCTCCCCCTGCCCACGGGGTCCGCTGAAAACTGCCCCCATGGTCTCACTCTAGGATCAGACAGTGTGAAGGTTGCCAGGGAAAAACCAATAAACAAACTTATGAAGAAACCGTGATTTACACATAATTTTCTAAGAACACGTAATTTCCCGGGTGCTCTGCCCCGAGGGTGGCCAATTCTGCTTACCTCTGGTGCATGTTTGTGTTCTGGAAGGTTCTGGGTAACATATCTGACTGGTTAAGCAGGGCATTCCCTAGCAAAGACCTCACCTTTCTGCTTGGGACTGCACAAACCACAGCCGAACCCTTGGCCTCGAACCCAGGGCCACGGCTCTCTGAGGGGCTGACTCAGGTCTGGGGGGTCTCCCACCCTCCACCCACGATTCCCCCACTGTGCTCGTGGTGTGGACAGTCCTCGTGGACATACGGACCTCACCGACTCCACGTCCCCCAACCCCCTGCACAGATGAGAAATCTGAGGCCCACAAAGCGCCTGACTTCATGGGCTACAGCAGAGGGGCCGAGGCGCGAATCAGCTCCGTGCAATCCCCTGCCCCTGGCCCTGAATGTCCTCTTTTCCCAGGAGCCTGCAGGGAGCCCAGGCGAGGATGCGGGAGGCTGCAGCCCGCTTAGCAGCGAACTCTGGCCAGGTTTCTGCTCCGGGTTCTGGAGAAGCGCCCTCCACCCGGGGCAGGAACCAAACCTGTCCGACCGCCCTAGACGCCTCAGTGCCGGGCAACTATCTGTTCCATCGAATTTCTCAACCCACTCAGAGCAGGCAATTGCAACAGGCTGCGGAGACACAGATAAGGAGATTCAGGGTGTGGGCTGGGTGGGTTTGGGGGTGGATTTTTTTCTTTTGTTCTGCTTCCGCCCTGGCTATGCCTTCACGCCTCCCCGGCTCTGCTTGGGGGCCTCTGAACTTCCTGGGGGTGCCCAGCACAGGGCATGGGCACGGGCCTTGGGCCACCTCCGGGGTGGCTGAGGCTGGGAGAAAGGCAGGGTGTGGAGGTGTCGGGAGACACTTTCTATCAGGGCCATCGAGGGTGGTGGCTGAGCAAGGCCTCAGGCAGGGTGAGGCTGGGCGGGTCAGGGGCCCCCACCTGGGAAAACCACCCTTTCCCAACACTTTGAGGGCACAGGTGCCACCAGAGAAGCTTGTCACCTTCCCCTCCATAGCAGGACAATGGTAAGAACACTCGTCCTTCCCTGCAGGCGGCCAAGGATGGCTAATCGAAGAGCCACTAAGCAGGACGGCCACCGCAGTGCTAGCATACGGTAGGTGCTCAGTGCACCGGACCATCTCTCGGTGATAAGACACATTTTGGGGCAAGGCACGGACCTTCTCCAGCCACGGACCTTCCCCAGCCTCCTGTGTCAGCAGGAAGGGCCTCCATCTCGCAGACCGTGCTGCCCTATATACCCGAAAGCCCTGGTGGGCACTGCAGAAGCACAGGCGGCAACTCCTGGCTCCCCAGCCCGGCCGGCATGCAATCCCCAGCCCAAGGCCATCCCAGGTGTGTTCCCGGTGGGAGCTAAACAATGGCTCCCCCTTACCAAAATCCAAGGTAGAAACTCTTCCCCGCTTTTTACCAATGAGCAGAGCAAGGCTGAGGTTGGTGAGGTGACCTACCCAAGGCCCCAGAGCTCCCCCAGGCAGAGTCACCTACGAGAGCCTGACACAGTTCCCCTCCCTCACAGGGCTGGGGCAAGGAAGCCAGGTGAGGGTGGGGTAGCTTCCCCAGAAGGCCCTACCCTGCTCCACCTGGCAGGGGCAGAAGGGAAGGACATGCCAGCAGGGTCCATGCTTTTCCAGGTCACCAGGGAAAGGAGGCCTGGCCTGAGACAGGCCCGAGCCAGATCCCACAGTGAGGGCACCATGGAAGCACCTCCCTGCCGCTACTCTGTGGCAGTCTGGGCCCAGCGGCCATCCCGAGGGCACGGAGCTGCCCCCCACCCCCTCAGCTGCCCTCCCCCCCAGGGCTTGTCTGACACCTGGGCGCAGACCCTGGCCTCCTCAAAGCCTCTGACCCACTGAGAGGGCACCTGCGGAGCTTTCCAAAAAATGCGGACTCCAGGGCAGGGTGAGCCCAGGGCCCTGGGAGGAATTCTGCACAGCTGCAGGTTGCACAACGGGCCAGGTCCCTACCTGCCTCCAACGTGTGGCAAGGCTGCGTTCCAAGCTGAACACTCCAGTGGAGCAGGCCCAGGACGTCCCCCACCCAGCGGGGGTGCACACAGCTCCCCAGCCTCTGGGTCCTCAGCCTGGCTGCAGAGGGCAGCTTTGAAAACCTGTCTGTGGACAGCGGTGCCCCTACCTGCCGGATTCTACTGCCCCACCCCTCCACCGTAATTCTGGGCCACTGCCTCTCCCTCCCAACCCACCCTGAGAAGTGAAGCCGAGGCAAGGAAAAATTAACCAGAAATAACAACTAGCAGTTTCTGGTGCTGACTGAGCTGCAGGTAAGCTCTGTCGGCTTCATCTCTGTTCACCCTCCCAGCTTTTCAGAGACCAGCATATCAGGAAACTGAAGCTAGGAAGGAGTCGGGGGACCTGTCCAAGGGTCAGGCTGCTTTTTACTGTTTGCTGTTCAGTTAACAGTGCCTGGCCCGGCTGGCGAGCTCAAAGAGACGCAGAGATACCCATGCCGGGCCCAGGCACACTAGGCACTGCTCATACACCTGGGACCCACAGCACAGCTTCTGACAACTGGGCCTGCGTTTCCCACAGGTGACGACAAATGCCAGGGGAGAGAGAGGGATGCAGATACACAAGCACCCACAGCCAAGGTCCTCCCCTAGCACGCCCAGGGGTGGTGCCCACAAGGGGTGAGGCAGAAGAGAGCTGGACACAGGAAAACGCTCAGGGATGCCAGGTTCCTGCCTGCAGAGATGGGGTGGCCCAGCCCCAGCCCCGCCTTGAACCCCAAAAGCCAACGTGGGCAGAGTTGGAGCTGAGCCACCCCATCCCTGCAGGAGATGGGATGAATACACCTCCTGGGGTCATGGTCCTGACCACTTCTAGACCAGAGGCCCTGCTCATGCAGTCTCCTGGAGCCCCTCTGCTCCAGACACCCCAGAACTCCAGGACAGGCTCCCTGACTCCCAACCACAGCTTCCCAGTGGCGTCTCAGCCCCTCCATCCCTCAGCCAGCTCCACTCGCTCTTAGGGGACTGGGAGTGCACAGGCCTATGGGAAGGGGAGAGGCGAATCCAGGCCGAGGACCATTGCAGCCTGGGAAGCCTGGAGGGCCCAAGACAGCGGAGGCAGGTTTGGCCCAGATCTGAGACTTCAAGCAACAACAGGGCCTCTGAAGATTTCAGTCTTACAGCGAAGGCCAGTGCACAACAGATGCCAGCAGAGCTGCAGGAGGAAACCTTGGAAAGCCCAGCCCAGGCCATCTCCACCAGCGGGGCTCACCCTGGGGCACAACAGAATCACCAGGGGGCCCTGGTGCCCAGGCACCACCCCCACGGCTGCCAATGTGATTGGTCTGGGGTGTGGCCTGGGTACCAGGAACCTTAAAAGCTCCTCATCTTCAAAAGTTCCTGATGGGCAGCCCAGGTGAGACTCATTGAGCCATGGCAGCGTGAGGCTGGCTCCAACCCAGGTGAGTTCATTCATTCCACCACCACACACGCACCAACCACCTCCTCATGCCAACACTGTCCAAGGAGGGGGACCCAGAAGAGCCAGCAGTATGGGCAGAAAATTCTGAAGAAGTCACAGTAAAAACACACACAGCTGCGGTACTAAGCTCCTGGTAGAAGGGTGACAGATTAGCCGCAGAGACCGCAGGCCAGGATGGGAGCACTCGGCACGCAGCAGTGCCCCACAGCCCTCCTTGCAGACATCACCAATCTACCAACCCACCTTCCCTGCTGGGCCCCAGGCACCCCATCCGATCCGTCAGAAGAGACACACAGGCTGGAATGCACCTCTAGGCTTTCCCAGGCATGGACCCAAGTGTTATTTTATGGAGGCAACAGGGAAGTCTAGGCTCTGTCTTTGCCTCTGCCCCCTTTCCCCAGGAGCTTGTGGCCCCCTCCATCCCCAATGAACAGCCACCAGGCACCCTTAGCCGAGCTCTCATCCACCCACAGCCCCATCCCCACCAGCCTTGGGGACACATTCCCCGAATGCAGCCAGGCTGTCCGAGCTCATTGCCAGCAGGGCTAGTGGATGAGTACGGCTGCTGGAGTCCCACCAGATTCCCAGCCTCAGGTCAGGTACACACCCCACAGGCACGGCCCCAACAGGGCATCCCGGGCCTGGAGGCCAACCAGGCCCATGGGCAGCATGAGGAGACAGCAGTTCCCTCTCCTGCCTGCCAGGGCCTGGCATCCCCACATCGAGGGCACCTCTGCCCTGCCACCCTGGAGAAAGCGGGAGGAGGCAGAAAAGCTGCCAACGTCCTCCCCCCTAGCTGTGGGGAGAAGCGGTGTTGGATGTACAGGGGCTCGTGGACTCGTGGGGCCGTGGAAGCTGCTGGGGCACCACTGGGCAATGAACACGCCTTTGAAAGTAAGTGAGGGTTTGCTCAAAGTGAAGGATGTCTGTGGCCGGGCCACATGAAGGGACACCGGCCTAATGTGTACATACATGCGGTGTACATGCATGGGGCCGTGCACACACATGCACACATGTGCACTCACAGCCCAGACCACCTGCATGACCGTTCTCCAGTACGCTGGCCCGAGGCCTCCTACAACCATGGGCCATCAGAGATCCCACCTCTGGGCACCAGGGATACCCCTGAGAAGGACTCCAGGAAATCCACTGAAGAAAACAAGCCCACCTCCTCCACAGCCGGGAGAGCTCAGTTTGCTGTTTGCTCTTGCTTCAAAAGTAAAAGTTGGGATCCTTCCTCAAGCCCCAGAACCTCCCAGTTATGGGCCTGCCCCTCCCAGCCACGCCAGCAGCCCCAGCCCCTCCTCCCCCTTCCAGAAGGGGAACCTGTACCTGGGGCGGCTCATCCCCACAGCCTGCACCCCCAGAGGCCAGCCCAGAGAGCACAGGTGGTGGGAGGGTGTCAACAAACATCACAGCTCCCAGCTGGCTTTCCATGTGGGCACCAGAAGGCAGGGCCAAGCATCCCCAAGGAGAGAAGAGCAGGCTGAGGACGTACTTCCTCACACCAAGGAAGCAGGAGAGAACTCCCATGTCTCCAGGGCTCCTGACTCCCTGCCAGAGAGAGACCCAAGAGCCCTGGATGTCCCCAAAGGGAGACTGCTCCAACCTCAAGCGAGACCCGACACGGCCCAGACAGGCACGGGAGCCGTTGGCTGTGGAGCCCGCCCCATGCTGGCCCCCACACTGCCCAAGCCAGACAGTCGCAGGCAAGCCCTGACCTTGTTTCCCTGGGGCAGCCGACCCCGTGTCAAGCCAGCACCCCGGGAGCTGCAGGGCTCAGCCAGGGTGCACCTTCAGCCCCACCAAAGGAAAACAGAGCCAGCAGGAGGCCCGGTGGTCCGGACAGACGCTGATTCCCACACAGTCTGCACACTGCCGGGTGACCACTGCTGCCCACTGCTGGGCAGGGGCGAGGCAGGGAGGGCAGGACAGCCCCACCAGGCCCTGTGCTGCCCACCTGGGGCCTAGAGCAGGGCCCCTGCTCAGCAGCAGGGAAGGACTATGGCCCCTCAGACTTCCTCATGCCCCGGACTCATCCAGGGTCCCCGAGGCAGCCCTTTCCCGTACTCACCCTTCAGACACCTGAGGTGACGGCCAGACACCATCTCCCTGCTCCCCTCCCCTCGCCTCCCACGCACCTCCTCAGGGTTTTCCAGGCACCCCGGGAGGCACCGAGTCAGTCTGCCCCTTTCCTCATCTCACCAGGCACCATCAAACCCACAGGGGCTCCTGGGCCGCGCTGTCATCCTCATCCCATGCCCAGAACCCTCCCCTTGCTACACCCCAGCCCGACTCCGCCTTCGACAGCTTCTGACTCCCGCAGCCTGTGCAGCCTCGCTCCCTCCCCGGGGTGCCCGGAGGGCCCTCTGGCTCCAGCACCATGACCCATGCAGACAAACTCGGTAGGACTCTCAACCTCAGCCCCCAGACCCTTCTGGTCCCAACACACACATGCCACATGCACACACACGTGCACACAGAACAGGGCACCCACCTGTTCTGGCACACACACTGGCACACCCCACACCCCGCCAGAGCCGCAGCTGCTGCTCGGCCTCCATAAATCTCTCCGAGGCCCCGCACGCCCCCTCTGATCAACCCAACTCCATGTCATTCACCTCGCGTTCTGATGGTTAAAAACGCGTTCACAGCAGCGGATTGGTTATTACATCTCGGCCTTAATTAAAGAGGGCCGCAGAACGGCATTTTAACCAGCAATGTCATTTTCTAATTGACGCAGCTCCATTATCAAGAAAAATACTCAAACCGGCCTGAAACGGAGCCGGCCCCCCTCCTCCACCCTCCCGGAGGAGCAGGGATGGTTCAGCTTCAATTTTTAATCTGCTGATGAAATATTCACAGGCCAGGGAAAGGATTGTGTTCCCTGAGGTGAAGAATCCCTGCCCTGTTGGGGCTCCCCACATGGGAAGACGCAGAGTTTGGGGTACCGGGGTCAGGGCCGTCTGGAGGAACACAGCAATGCAGGCGGGGGCTGGAGACCAGCCTGCCTCACAACCAGCCTGCCGGGCCCGGGACCACCACTTTGCCCTCCCCTCTGCCCGCTGCTGGCACAGGGCCCCTCACGAGTGACCCTCCCAACTGCTCCTTCTCTGAGGAGGACGCTGCGGCCCAGAGGGCCAGGCACTGGCCCAAGGCCTCCCGAGATTTCCTGCTGGGCCTCCTAGCCCCAGACCTGCCACCTCTTCAGTTTCTGCCGGCCCCAAGCCTGGCCTGTGCAGGAGAGGGGGCCCCAACGTTCTGATTTCCTAAGCAAAGCATTCAGAGGGCTCAGCCCCCTGAGGCCAGCGTTTCCTCACAATGGAGGCCACATGCACTTCCCGTGAAGTCTCAGGCTGGTGCTCCATGTTATAGAAAGGGACACTTAGGCAGGTGAGGGACGCTCGGTCCCCCCTCGCTGAGTCACAGGGCCTCCTGTGGGTGCAGGACAGGTGGCCTCCGTGCCATCACACGGCCGAGGCGCTGATGTTGGCCCTGGGTACAGATGAGGACAAGGCAGCAGGGGAGGCACCACCCAGGCCAGGCTGGACCCCAGGCTCAGCCGCTCAGCCCCTCGAATGCATCTCCTTGTGCAGTGGGGACAGGCGGGGAGGAGAGCGGAGCCACTGGCCCAACCCCCACCCCCACCCACCTCGGCAGAAGGCATGAAAATGCCCCAGATGGAGCTGCTTCTGGGGCGAGGCTGGCTTCTCCGTGGGGAAGGGCAAGGTGGAATTGGGCCAGGGAGGCCCCATTGGGCGGTGCCTCAGGCTCCCCATGTGGGTGAGCACAGCCAGGGTACAGCACAGGGGCCCACACAGTCCTCATGTAGCATCGTCTGGGGCCTGCTGTGCCCGAAGGAAGACACTAGCCGGAAACCACAGGCCTCCAAATGGAGCTGACCGCCCACGGGCAGCCCCTGGGGACCCCAGCCACCAACACGCCACCCATGTGGCTACCGCGCAGCATGTCCAGTTCTGAGCCACCACCCAGGGGGTGAGGACGACCATCCCCCCTTACAGAAAAGGAAACTGAGGCTTGGAGGGGCAAAGGGCCTTCCAAGGCTGCAGCTGGCGAGGCGGGGGCCAGGGAGTGATGCCAGCACTGTGTTCAGGCCACTCTGCAGCCCCAGCGCCACCGGCTCTCTGGGGCCAGTTCCTCCCTCCCCCGGTGGTTTCCATACATCCTGCCCTGGGAGCCTGACACTGACCAGCTGCCCACTCAGCCCCAGACAGGCTGTTTAATCAAAGCGTGCGATCGGCATGACATCTCCTGGTATCTCTGGGCAGCTGCACCCCCACCTTCCACCCCCCCACACACACACACAGCCATCTGGCGGGTCTGCTCTTCCTGACCATAGGCCAGCAAGTGCTCTGGAAAGAGGCATGAATCAGGGGTCCTGGGCTTGGGGAAGGGGTCCCAGCAGTGCCTGGGGACCTCCAGACACCAGCTGCAGCCAGGAGCTGACCCAAACAGGAGAAGAAGAAGGTGTCACAGGCAGGACGAGATCGTGCAAACTGTCCACACACTCCTACCACAGGAGAGCCTGCGGCACCCGCCCGCCCACCCGAGCCAGCCCAGCTCTGCGCCTCCTCCAAGCAGCCTTCCTGGGTGGACACCGCCAGGCCGGCCCAGCCCTGGGGAATCCTGTGCACAGCCCTGCGCCTCCAGGGAGACAGGCATTCAGATGGAACTAAAGTCCCCTAAACCTCATGAGACAAGTCAGCAGGCACACAGGTAACCTCGCCCGACGCAGGGTCTCCCGATGTCACCCACGCATGGGGTCCCTGTCCAGCACACTCCTGCCTGCCACGAGCTTCAGGGCTGAGCCACCCCCGCAGCACCACTGCCAGGTGTGGCAGCTGAAGACCCCAGCCCACCTGAGCTAGCCTCTTCTCTTCCCCCACCCACCAGCCCGTCCCTCTCCTCCCTCCTGCTCCCCGCGGAGAGGCCTTCCCTCCCTGCCACCAAGCTCGGCCACGCCCTCCACCAGGCCAAGGCGCTCCTGCCCAACAGGGCCACCAACGACACCCAGCTGTCCAGGTGCAGAGCAGAGGTCAGCGGGGCTCCCTGTGGGCCCAGCATGAGGAAGTGGGAGCTCAGGGCCAGGCTGGGGCAGGGAGTTGGAGTCTGCAGGCCCAGCCAGACCCCTCTTCTACAAGACCCTCTGTGCAGGCCCCCATGAGGCAGGGCAGTGTTCGGGACCCCTCCTGGCCCTCGGTGAGTTCAGGGACAGCACAGGTCCCCTCCTGGGAAGCGGCATACCCACCACGCATCACCAGCCTTCTCAGCGGGGACCAGCCCTTCACTGCAAGTGACAGAACTGGGTCTCGGATATGCCAGCCCCTCCCGAGTCTCAAGGCCCAGCTGACGCAATGCCACGGTTGGCACCCAGGTGGTACAGAGCTGGTGTCCAAAGTAAGGTCCTGCCAAGGTCTGGGGGTCCTGGGTGTTTCAAAGCCACACACCCAAATTCGGCTCTACCTCAGGGACTGCAACCCCAGGGCCAGTTTCACCCACCTCGACGTCCAGCGTCCGGGGGAGGCACATGAAGTCTTCTGACCACCGGATCCTGCGTTGGGCCTGAGGCAGCACACGGCAGACACGTGATGCCTTTGACAGCGGGTGGATGGGCAGGTGCCATGCAGCCTAGGACCCCGAGGACAGGACGTACGTAGGCCGGGAAGCACTGGGCAGGAGCCAGCCCCCCATCGCAGTCCCACAGCAGGGTGGCTGCTCGAGCCTGGATGAACTCAGCCAAGACTCAACCCACGTGTTGGCCACCTGCGTCCCCCAGGATCAGATCAACATTCTGCCCGTGACTGGCCTCCATCTGCAGCAGGGGACAAGCAGCCACATGGGCCCTGGGGGACCTTGGGACAAAACTGGGCTGCAGGGACCCTCCCAGCCAGCCTGAGCTCAGGGGAGCTGCACCTGGCTCTCGCTGCCCTGCATCCTGAAGACCATTGCATCACGATGCCCGCTGCACCGGCAAATGCTGCTCTGTCCTCCCTCTCAAAACCCTGGCTGGCCCTGCCGCCAAAATGTTCCAAGCTCCAACCACAGACCCTGGGGTTTCGCCTCCTGGGAGGCTTCCAGGTCTCCCCCAGAGCTCTGGCATTCAATGCACACTGCTTGTAACCTGCAAGGGGTCCTGCATGACCTCAATCGCAACTGCCGCGCCTGGCACCCTCAACTCCCCTCGGTGCCTCATGTCCCTAGAAACAGCACCACTGTGCAGGCCCAACCCACATGGTCACCCCAAGCCCCCGCTCCAGGCCTGTTGGCCATGGCTCTAACTGCAACCAGACCCACCGGCTCCTCCATCCCCACAGCCATGGCCACGGCCGCCTCTGCTTCCACCTCCTAAGTGGCCACGGACTCCCCTCCTGCCCCTGGGGTCCGTCCTCACCGGCATCCAGGACGCTCACTCAGCACTCACGGCCTCTGAAGGATGCTCACTACTGTCAGGACAGGCCCAGCACCTCTGGCCATGTCCTGCCTGGCTCTGTCACCCACCAGCCCCCTCCTGGCCACCAGACCTCAATGTCCAGCTCTGAACTGACCGTCCCACCCCCTGCCAGTGAGCCCCACGCCAGGGCCTTTGCACACACTGTTCCCCTGGCCTGAGAGGTCTTCCTCCACCTCCCCACCGGCTGCTCCTTCCCATGCACAAGCCCACCCGCAGCATCCCCCTGGGCCTTCCCTAACCACGCTGGCCAGTGACCCTCCGCATACCTGGAACCTGCCCATCAGCGCAGGCCCCTGGCCGTCCTCCCCCAGCCCTGTGCTCCTCCGGAGAGGAGTGTGGGGTCACAGCAGGGGCTGGCTCTGACCGCCCAGGCCCCCCTCCTGCTCGGCAGAAGCCCGGACACTGCGGCCCCCATCAGGGTGGACGGCACGGTGTCTGCCTCCCAGGCAGATGGAGGAGCTGGGCTGCGCTCGGGGCGCAGAGACAAAGGCAGGCTGACCACGAGCACCCGCAATTAATCTCGGTCAACACCGCAGCAGGGCGCGTCATCCGCCCAGCAATTTACATTTTTATTAAATTACACAGGAAAATTAGAAACATTATTACTTCCCTCGGCCCTTTAACCCTTTCTCTACCTGCTCGCCTTACGGCTGCCCCATCCTGCCCACAGATGACCGTGAGGTCCCCACCCCAACCCCACCTGTCTGCCACCCCCATAGTGATGGCAAGGAGTCCATCCCACCCTCACCCGTCACCTCCACAGTGACAGAGAGGCCACCACCCCACTCCCACCCGCCTGTCACCTCCACAGTGATGGAAAGGCCACCACCCTACTCCCACCTGCCTGCCACCTCCACGGTGACAGCTGGGCCCTCCCCGCAAGAGCCAGGTCCAGGATGTGGTGCCTGGAGGCAGTGCCTCTCAAGCTGCCCCCCACCAGCCTTGCCCTCCCCCTCCATAAGATGGGAGCAGTGAAGCGCTGGTGGGGTCCCAGCCAGTCTCACCTGTGACTCTTCCAACCCACACTGTCCCGACTCAGGCTCCTGAAGCCCCTGGGCCTCCAGAAGGACCCTCCCTCAAAGGCAGCTCCTTGTCCCAACCTGGGCTTCAGACTCCAGCAGCTCACAAGTGCAAGCAGACAGTGGGGTGAAGGTGCATCACATCCCCAAAATGGGGGCTCCACCCTTGGGGGCATCCACCCACGGCACCCAGACGCATGCTTCTTTACCCCGCTAATGTGAAGCTGGGCAGTGCCAGGATCTGGGGCAGGTCCTGCAGTCCCTGGGCACCTCTAGTCCCCAGAGCCCAGATCCTGGTCAAGAAGATTAACAAGAGCCCCCAACACGCCCAGGAACGGCCAGCCACTGGCAGGACCTGCCGAGTGCTCAGAAGGAACAAGCAGAACCGGCTGCAGGGACCAGTGGGGGTGAGGCCACAGCAGCCAGGGTTCTGGGGAGGCCCCTGGATGAGCCGACAGCCGAGGGAGACCTGAAGGGACAACGGCAGAAGGGTATTTGGGGGAGAGGACAGCAAGTGCAAAGCTGTGACACTTGAAGACATCACATCAGTCAGCACAGCTGGTCCCCAGCAAGCTGGGGAAGGGCAGAGAGGGCAGGACAAGGATGAACGCCAGGTCCCGGGCTGGGACTCCATCCCTAGGACCACAGCGGAACAAAAGGAACTAAAGAGGAGGGCGGCATGGTCCTGATCAGGCGCTTAGAATGGGCCAGCAGACGTAGAGCCGAGGGACCCTGTATGGCCCCCAATACCACAACACTCTGGGCTGTTGGCCATACCCCCCTGGACCCCAACCCCCAAAAGTGGCCTAGGCTGCTGCCCCGACTCTCAACTGTCCCTATATGGACACCACAGGACGCACATGTATCAGCAAACACAGGTATAGGAGAGGACCTTCTGAATGGGGAAATCAAGGAGGGCTTCCTGGAGGAGGGGACATCTGGACACAGCAGTAGCCACAGTCCCACCCAGGGGCACCCATTCCATGTTCATCTGTGCCAGGAACTGACACGTATTTAGTCATGAATGAACCGGGCCAAAGAGTCAAGACTTTGATTATTTTCACCTTCCCCATCATGCATTTTGCACTGACAGTGGCAGGGCTGGGGCTGGGGAGATGTAGCAGCAGTTAATTTCAACTTCAATTGCTCTCTCCTACCTTGGCTCTTTTTCGGTTCCAGGTTTCACAAGTTCCTATGGAGGATGGAGGCAGGCAGCTGGTGGGACAGTCTGCCGAGGCTGCCAGCAGCTCCTGGATGAACACCTGGTGGGTGCAGCCAGGCCAGACATGCGATGTCGGCTCCCGCCAGAGCCCCCATCCTGCCTGTGGCCTTGGTCTCTACTTGATGGAGGCCACCAAGGCCAGGGCTGAGGCTTCTCCAACCCCAAACTCCAGATCCCTCCACGAGGATCCATGCCAGTCCCAAGGTGGGGCCTGAAGTGCAATGAACCAACCAGGCACCCCCACTGCTGACCACCCAAGGGCACACAAAAAACCATCAGGCTATGGCCCAAATTTCCATCTCCTTCCCAGCAGCTACACTTCATGAGCACCTGACAACTGGCCCTCCACAGAGCCGGCACAGCCGTGGGCTGTGCAAATATCAGCTAAAGGGGGATACATTATCCTCACTCACCCGGTGGGGACACTGAAGCCCATAACCGCCAGGGCACGTCCACTTTCATTTTCTCGGCCACTGGCAGTGGTCCCAGCAGACCAGGGGCTGCCACGCTCGCTGAGCGGGAGAGAGCTGGAGCCTGGGGTAGAGAAGCCACCCGTCCACACTGCAGCTCGAGCACTGGGCCTTGTGATTCTGGCCGACTGTCCCCAGGCACACGGCCCAGGGGTGCAGGAGGCAGAGCCCACTCTGAATGGTTGTCACTGCTCCCCTCCCCAACTCCACATCCGCTGCCCAACTCTGCTGGGTCCACACCAGGCACGGCGCCCGCACAGAAGCTGCGTCCCATCACTACCACCAGTGTGTTGGGACAGGAAGCCCAGTGCCCACAGAGCATTGAGGGAACCTAAGCTCAGAAAGTCTCCTGCGGAAGGCAGCACACAGACAGACACCGGGCAGAGTGGGAGGCTGGTTGCTAAGGGGTATGGTGGTGGGGCCTGCCTGGCTCCTGAGGATGGAGGGGCGTCCGTGGCCAGGCAGCAGTGAGAACTCCACCCTGGGGAGCCACAGAGGGCGCTACACAGCAGAGAAGCACTGTCCTCGGAGGCCCGGGAGATGGAGGGGAGAGGGCTCCAGGGCCCAGGGCCTGGGATCCAGCTCCGTCCCAACCTCCTGTGGGGAGCCCCCAGAGAAAGGAACCGAGGACTCCGCTTCCACCTTCATAAGAGGAATCTAAGCCTTGGGCGGGTGCCCAGGGTTGGGGGTTTTGTCAAGAAACTTAGTCTCCCCCACCCTGCAGCTGCTGAGTCAGGAGCAAAGGGGCAGGACCCCAATCTCAGCCCCTTCCGGCGGCAAGGGCAGGAAGCTGCACCCCACAAGTCTCTCCAGATACCAGGCTAGACAGACTCCAAGCTGCAGAGCCAGCCCCCTACCCACTCCTCCACCCAGGGAGGAGACACACCACAGCCTCCACACGTCGGTGCCAGAGGAGGCTGGGAAAAGGGAGGCCCAGGGCAGGGTGGGGACAGACCTGTCCACGTTTGTACTGCATGGGCCCCGGCCTGCTGGGTCCCTGGGGCCAGCTTCAAGCACAGGGGACACTGGGCTCAGGCCTACAAGGATGGAAAAAGAAGGGCAGAGCAGGTACACATGCCAGGCGGAGGGAATGGCTTGAGAGATGGCACAGAGGTGGGGCCACACGGGGCACGGCCCCCGGGGACCTCAGCAGGACCAGGCCCCATGAGGAAGGGCTGCATCCTGTGGGGAGGGCCTATGGGGAGATGCCCACCCCACTGTGGTAGGGCCATGAGGGCCAACGACCGGCCAGAAGGTGAGAAGGCGCCAGAGGAGCCCATGTGCTGACCCAGCCAGCCGGCCCCGCCTCCCAGGAGGAAACACTCTTTCCCACAGTGGCAGAAGATCCCCTGCTTGCAGGAAGAACGCAGGCTCCCTCAGCTCCGTGCCGCGCCCGGCTGGGGACGGGCAGATGGAGGGCTGGTCCCAAGGCCCCCAGGCCCGTGACAGTCCGCCAAGTGCACACCCGTCTCTCGTCTGGCTACCGAGAAAGATGGGGATAGGGCAGGGGACGTGACCCCTCAAGCCTATGTCAAGGTTGCCCCCAAAAACTGGTCTCGCTTCCTCACCCTGAGCAATTTCTAGGTCCTAGGATGGTTCCAGAACTAGCTGCCCCTACAACCACTCCTCCCAAGAAAATGCTTCTTCCCATGAGATACAACACCCATGCCCTCCTCACGTTCCTTTGCCCTACACTGAGCGGCCCCTATTCCAGGGGCTGCAGGATGCTGATGGGCAATCCTGCATGAGCCCCCAGAACCCAGAAGAAGAAACTCCTCTTCCCAGCCCTCAGACAAAGACACTGAGGTTCAGAGGGGACCCCAGCCAGGGCCTTCCCTGCTTCCAGGCAAAAACTGAAGGACAGGCCTTACTTCAGTCAACCCTCACAACCACCTGGGCAGCAAGTGCCCTCACCCCACTTTGCAGATGAGAAAATCGAGACTCAGAGACAGAGACTTGCTGCTCCAGGTCATAGGCATGTAAAAGGTTCTCGTGGAGCCCTGAACTAGAGGCTGCAGACAGCTTCCCTGCCTCCAGGGCAGTAACCCCCTCCCGATCTCCCAAGGCCAAATGCTCTGGGCCCAAGACGCCTCCCAGGGCGGGGCAGGTGGAAATCCCACCATCTGCTGGGGCATCTCTAGAAGGAGGTCCCCCACCACCGCCTGGGCCTCGGGATTGGGTTTCCTGGCCTCTAATCAAAGGATTACCCGACAATCCCCGGCACCCACACCTGCCTGCATCCACAGTCATGCCACCCACATCACTCACATACAAAGGGAAGGTCACTGCAGCGGTGGCAGGGCCACAGCCACTACCTGCACTCAACCTGCTAAGCCAGCCAGAGCAGGAAGGGCCAGGAAGGCAGGTAGGCAGCCTCCTCCGCTGTGCTGTCCACTCTCCTATGGGGCCGGGTTCCCCCAAACCCACCGGGTCAGGGCGGCCCACACCAGCCATCTCAGCCCTGGAGACCACACATGGCCCTGTGGGAACCACAGGGGCCTCCTCCCGCAGCCCCGCAGCCCCACCACCTGCCTGGGCTCACAGCAGCTCCAAAGCAGTCCCTTGCCCCCAGCTTGCTGTTACCACTCTGCCTGCACCAACCCACTGCCCCCCGCTGACAGCAGGAAGAGGCCGCACAGCACGCCGTCCCAAGTGCAGGCCTCTGGGGCCTGACCACCTGGGGGACCCCTGCTCTCTGTGCCTCAGTTTCCTGGCAGGGAAAGGGCAAGGATCGGCCCCTCCCTGCCCACAAGCTGTGTGGCCTTGAAGATCGGCTCAGCCTGTCTGAGCCCAGGCCCCCTCTGTAAATGAGGGCAACTCCCTCCCCCAGGGTTCTGGGAGGGCAATGGGCTTGGCACAAGCTGGTATCAGGGCACCTGGTGCACTGTGGCTTGCTACTCCTCGACCCAGACCCCTGCCCCTGCCGTCACTCTGGCCTAGGATCCACAGTGGGTCCGGGGCTTTCTCCAGCCTGATCTCACAGTTCAGAACCCACTACCCACCAAATGCCAGCATGAGAGCCCCCAGCCCAGGCCCAGCAGAGTGCCTTCAGGGAGACGCCTACCCATGAGGGGTCTTCATGTCCCCCAGCCAGCAACACCCACCATAGGCACGCTCCAGCTGGACGGATGCTCTCACAGCCCCTACCCCCAGGGTTGGGCTTCACAGACCCTGGAGCACAGCGGACCCTCAGCAGGTGGGGCCAGGCCAGCAGTGGGCAGAGCCTCAACAAACCCAAGCCCAGCCCTGCCCAGCCAGGCCCCAGGCAGTGACGCTGCCAGTCATGCACCCAGCTCCAAGACCATACCGCCCAGTGCCTCTACCTCCCAAACTCCAACCTCCGGCCAAGACCCAGAGGAGGGGTGGCAACAAACAGTCACACACCAAGATGTTCCCCTGCCACCATGCATGCCCCAGGGTGCTCCCCGAGGACAGGAAGAGGCCAGCTGCCCTGGAGCTCCCAGAAAGAGAGGAGCTCTGCCACCAGGTGTGTGCCAGCCAAGCTGTGAGCCGGCCCAACCCTGGGCCACCCACGCCCATGCCTCCTCCAAGGTCCTGGCCTGGGCCAGGAAGCCGGGTGGAGACTGGAGGGCGGGGGCCTATCTCACCCAGAGTTGCTAAAAAGAGCCAACGGGGAAGTAAAAATAGGAAATAAAAATAAAATGGCTCCAGCCAGGCCTGGTTGTTTGTGTAGGAAGCAAGGCCCCTCCCCAGCCAGCAGGGAGGGCTCGGCTCCAGGTCCCTCCCAGAGGAGGAATGTCCCCCGACCCTAGCAGCCCCCAGGACTGCACCCCATGCCAGAACCCCAGGCTGGAAGTGGCTCAAAGAAGAGACCCAAGAATCTGGGTTCGAATCCCGACTCTGCCGTTAACTGGCCACATGGTATCGGGCAAGGAGCTGAGCCCCTCTCTGTAGCTCGGCCTCCTCATCAGCGCTGGGGTACAGGGAAGGAGGGAGGGTGCCATGCTGTGCTGGGCACACGCTCCAGGTACCACCGCCCACGGCAGGGCCTGCGGTCACAGCTCCGGCCACCCACCTCTCCCTGTCCCCACCAGGGCCCTCCCATCTGCGCCCTCACTCCACCCCAAGGTGGGCCATCAAGAGGTGAGGGCACGAGGCCAGGGTCAGGAGACAGCCTGGCTGTCAGCTCGCCCCGCTTACCAGCCGTGCCGCTCTCAGACCTCAATTTCCTCATCCACACAATTAGAGGAAGCCTTCCTTCCTCTCCTTTCCTGCAAGGCCTTTCCAGGGTTCACATGAGGCTCATTCGCACTAAAGTGTGCTTGACTGACCCCGGCTTCAGGATCGGCTCAGCTCATTCTCCCAGGGCACATAATTCCGCAGAAGACAGGCTCCTTGCTCCGGGAACTGAGACACCCCAGCTAGAGGGCCAGGGAGGACCGCTTGGGCCACAGCTCATACATCCAATCCACCTGCCCAGCCTGGACGGCATGCGGCTTAGGCACTGCTGGCATCGCTCAGTAAGGCAGCTGTGGGCCAAGGCGTGCATCGAGGCTCATGCACCGAGACTGTCTGCTTAGGTGCCTGCGGAAAGGGATCTGAGGGCTTCGGGTGGTAGGTGACACCTGCCACGCTGCAGGCCAGAGGGCAGGCAATGAGCTGGTGCCACGTGAGCCCCACTGGACCAAAACATAACTGCTTCAGAGTGCTCCCTGGCACTTCCTAAAGCCCCTTGGCCCTCGCTCCTGGCTTAACAATTACCATCCCTGTGCCACTTCCTGGGAACTGGCTAAAAGGTCAGGGGGTGACATCACTGGTCTGCCCCAAACCACCATCCCCATGATGGTCAAAGTCTTTCTAGAACATATATCTGCCTGTAGCCCTCCACAGCCCCCTACAGCTTCTCATTCTCCTGTCCTGGACCCTCAGCACTCAGGACCCTTAGCTAAGGAGGGAGCCAGACAGCACGGGCAGTGGCCAATCTCAAACCTGGACTTGCAGGCGCAAGGTGTGGGGCACAAGACACACAGAAGCACACACAGGCACACATGCCGACACAGCACGGGCACAGGGAGACACGAGGACACAAGTGCACACGGATACGCGCTCACACAGGGACAGGGACAGAGGGACACAGACATGGGTGCACACAGATACAGGCTCAGACATGGATACAGATGTGCACAGAGGAACACACACGGACGGGTGCACACAGACAGGTTCACACAAGGGCACAGGCGTGCACACTCACATACATACACAGGTTCACACACAGACACACACAGGCTCACACAAAGGCACGGGTGTTCACAGACACACACACATGGGCTCACACACACACAGACTCACATACACACACAGGATCACACACACACAAGGGTGTGGGCATGCACACCCACACACAGGCTCACACACAGGCACACACTCACACAGGCATGGCACCCACACACTGTCACACACAGGCTCACGGGCTCACACGCAGACAGAGGCTCACGCGCACAAACCCTGGCTGGAACCCCAGCCACACACGTAAGCCTGTCTGTCCCTTCGCTCCATGCTGTTCTGGCTCCAGGTGCCCAGAGGAGGGTCTGGGGAGGACCACACGCCCCTGAAGACCAGGCAGGGAGGAAGGAACAGCGCAGAGGGTGCCATGCCAGCCACCTCAGTCCTGGCCTTTCTGCCAAGAGCCCTCCAGGCTGGCCAGAGGGCATGAGAGGGTCCCCACAGACAGGGCACAGGGAGGCAGGGCCCTGAGCCTATGGGGCCAACCCCAGGGGGGTGACCACCAGCCCTGCCCCGACACCAGGCACATGGGCGGCGACCTAGGTCCGGCTCTGAGTCCCCAGGTCCCTGCCGGTATGGGCACTGCCAGCGCCAAGCAAGGCATCCACAGCAGGAGGCAGACAGCAGTGGTGACAACAATCGGCTCCTTGTTCTCAGAAAGGCGGCCAGGCAGACCTGAGGGAGGGCAGAGGGGTCAGCAGGGAGGGCAGCACGGGGGCTGTCTCCAGAGTCCTGGAGGGAGGATCTCTGGGCTCTGGGGGACCCTGGAGACTCCCAAGTCCCAACAGAGGCCTGCTCGCTCCCCCGGCCTCACCCGCAGGGGTGGGCAGAGTACAGGGGTCTGGCCCCAGGGCAAGGCTGGGGTGCCGGCTGCAGGGAGAGGGGCACCAGCTGCCCCCTCCGATAACGAGTTCGCAGCTTATCAGCCACATCCAGGCTGTGTGGGCTCGGGTAGCCAGCCCCTCCCCTGTCCCCACCAGCAGCCGGCTAGCATCACTGCTTCCTAGGCAGGAGGCCTAACTATCCACACACAGGCAGGTCCTGGCCACTGACTGCGGCCAGATGCACGTGGGGACACGCCTTTCCCAGCCAGCAAGAGTGGCAGTGACCTCCCCTGTGACCCCATGGCCTGGGGGATGCCAGCCCAGGTCAGAGGGACCCAGGCGCCACTTGGGCTGGAGGCCCGTCAATCTGGGACCAGAAGTGGCCTGTGTCCTGTAGCCAGGGGGACCCTGACATGAGGAGGCCCTTTCAGTGCCACAGCTGGCATTTGTTCTTTAGAAACCATGTCCAACAGCAGCCACGGGGAGCCAGGAATGAGCCAGCAGGGGTCGAATGCCTGGCGATGGCCATGCCCCACACACCTGCCCGTGCTGCCAGCCAGAGGGAGGCCCAGGGACAGTGCAGCAGAACCACGCACCTGTCTTCTGTCAGGGCTCCTGACACCTCTGTCCCTCCCTGTGGTCACTGCCCAGCATTTCCCTCCATGCCCTTGCTGAGCCCTAGGTCATCTGTGGCTGCTGCTGACCGTCCACCTCCCCCGCTGGCCTGGCAGCCCACGAGGGCAAGGACCTGCCTGTCACATCCTCAGAGCGGCTCTGGACGGAGGGGCCCTCCGTGAGCACTGGTGGCACACTGACCCATCTCTCCCCCGCCACCTCTCAGGGCTGGCACGCGGCCACCTGAACCGAACGAAACCCGCCTGTCTCGTTTCTTTTTGGAGAGGTTTAAGTTTTGCATTCTACATCTGCTCCAAGGACATCCAAGAATCTCTGGGCGACCCCCCGGGGGGAGGCGCACTGCGGTCTGATGCAAGGGAAGGCAGAATCACGAGCTCTGCCCTGGAAGCCTTCGATGACGCAAAGACACAGGTGTGAGGACGAGACACTGGCTTTTCCCAGGCCAACTCCTACGCATCCTTCATGACCCAATTCAAAAGCCCCAACTCTCTGCATGCCAGGTGGAGCCGCTAATGCCTCCTCCGTGTCCCTTCTGTCTCCAGTACCTCCTCCCACCACCACGCTCACACACCATCTCCACCCCAGACGGAGGTCAGGGATACCTTACAGATAAGACAACTAAAACCCAAAGAGGGGTAAAACTTCTGGTCCAAGGTCATACACCATCAAGTGGCAGCACTGGGGTCCATCCCAGGCCATCTGACCCCAGGGACCACTACCGCCCGCTTGAGGGCTGAGCCTGGCTCTACTGGGCCTCCCTGGTGGCCAGCAGGAGCCCGATGGACGTGGATGGACGGACGGACAGATGAATGGACGGACAGACAGCAGACAGGTGGGAGGCATGCTACTTCCCTCGTGGCTGGCCTTGACCCCCACGCTGCTACAAGTTTCAACAAGACGTGCTTACCAGCAGAGGAAGGAGCCAGGTCCCCAACAAGGGCAGGCATTTGGGACTGAGCACCCCTCCCTCTCTCAATCTGGGAATCTGAGTTCAAGGACTCTCAGGCTCTGTCCAGCAGCCGGCAACAGACACATCTCAAACACGCTGAGCACTGGTGGGGCCTCGCCACAGGCAGGGGCACCCCCCAGCTTAAGCCTCAGCCTCAGCTTCCACCCAGGGCCCCCAGGGATTGCAGCTGGCCCAAGGAGTCCTCAAGGACAGTCCCAGACCCTCCCATCTACTCCCACTCCCAGAAACCGACACCAAGCTAGACACACAGCAGGACTTCCCTTCCCTGGAAACTCCAGCGGCCTCCAGAAGGAGGGGGATTCAAGTCATGGTCATGATTTGAGAAATCCACTTTGCAAGGAAGGGGCTCACCCGTCACATTTCTGAACCTGAGGGGCGGAGGGGATCAGTCGGCTGACCACATGAATTCGTGCCACAAACTTCGTGAGGCTTATACGGCACCTGGCACTGTGGGCTCAGCAGCTGCAAAGATCTAAAGCCAGCTCCGAGCCATGAGAGGGGGTGCCTGGAGCCAGCCCTGTGTTGAAAAAGACTCTGAGGTCTGAGGGCCCCATGGGAAGAGGAGCAGGGCCCATTCAGTGACGTCCACAGAGGCTCCAGCCGGCCACAGGCGCACAGCAGCACACTTCCCGCCGTGGACTCTGCCTGGCATCCTTCCTTCTATTTTCCAAATGAGGAAATCAAGACGAAGAGGGAGGAAGGGACACGCACCAAGTCACAAAGTCCATGTGGCAGAGAAGACCCGGGCTGTGAGTATGCCATTGCCCGGGCCCACTGTCTGCAGGGGCCTGGAGGCCAGCTCTGCGTTGCTGCTAAGGGGTGACGGCCCCTGTGGTCCCAGCCTCGGGAGAAGGTGGGTCACACAGGACAGAGGGATGGATAGCTCTGACCTTGTGCCCAGGAGACTGAGGGGAGGGAAGAGGAAGGCCCCGCTGCCCTTCCAGTCCTCACCCCTCCACTGGGCCCGGGACGGTGCGGGTGGTGCTGCCTGCCAGGCCCGCCTCGCCACTGTCTGTGCCCAGAGTGACCTGGCACCCCTGACGAAGGCCCCGCCTCCCTGCCCTACACCTCGACCTTGATCCTGGGCAGAAAGTCCGAGAAGGGGTGGGGTAGGGGCAGCTCCACCACCTCCCGTGGACTCTGCTCACAGTCAGAGCTGTTTTCCTCCCTCCAGGTCGGGAGAGGGGCGAGAAGCCATCCAATAGCCTGGCACTCACACAGGGGGCTCCCGGGTAAATGGCGCCTAAGCTGCCCACAGGGAGAGGCAGGGACCAAGGCAGGACCACAGGGCACTACAGGGGCAGACCAAGGAACATAGGAATAGGCGGTGGAGAAGGGCCCCAGCCGCTCCTCCCAGTAGTGAATACACCCTGGGAGCCGGAGCCCCAAGGTGGGGTACCACACATGGGCGCCAGCAGGAGTCACATTCCAGACCTGGGCAGGAAGGAGAGGGGACATCAGGCCAGCTGGGGGCGGCCAGGCTGCAACGAGGCCCACCCCCAGCCTGGCTCCTCACAGGGTTAATTACTCCCAGGCCAGCTGACCATAACCCCATGTTCACAGGGGTCCCCACCAGCACAGACCTGGAAGCCAGCCAGCAAGGGGCAGGCCAGAGGATCCTGGTCACACAGTCAGATCCTTCAGAAACCCTCCAGGAAAGCCCCCCACTTATGCCCGCAAGGGCATCCCTTCCCCATACCCTTGGCTGGAACCAGATCCCCCTGGAGAGAATCCACCCATTCTCTCTGCCTTGATTCCTTCCCCACTTCCCACCCAACAAACTCCTACTCATCCCTCAAAACCCAACTACATCACCTCCTCTGTGAAGCTTCCCTGACCTCCCCCAGGCAGTTTACGGGTGAGACAACTGAGGCCTAGCGAGGTGAATTTGCTAGCCCAGGGCCATACAGCCTGTGACTCAGAGGGGCGCTCACTCATCGCATGGGGCAGCCTACCTCACCAGTTAGTTTTAGATATGAGAAAATCAGTGAGAGGTGCCTAATGAGGTGGGAGAGGCTACAGAGCCACGTGACCCTAGGTGGAGGCCTGGCCTCCATGCTGGGGACGATGGGGTGCCATAGAAGGTTCCAGGCAAGGAAGGTCAGTACCCAAAGAGAGAAGGACTAGCCTGGCCTTGAGTGATAACCGTCACGGGGACTGACCCCACTCATCTGTGGCCCCTACTGCCTCTGCTCTGCCATGCCCCCAGGCTACCACTTCCCCATTATAAGCTGCACATCCCAAAAGTGCTTCACCACAACATGCCCAGTCCACATCCAGACCCACCCTGGCTAGCTCAGAGCCCATGGCTTCCTGGACCCCAGCAATCCAGGCCCTACTCCAGCCCAGGTCCTGTCCCCTCAGCTGGGGAGGGCATAGAGCCATTTCCCAGGGAGCTAGTCCCCAGAGTGCCACCCTGACCAATGGCCAACAGCGTATCAGAACAAAGCCAGGGAGCCGGGAAGGCCAGGCAGAGGCTTTGACAGCCAGAGAGCCCCAGGGAAACTGAAGCCCAGAGAGGGGAAGGGACCTGCCCAGGGCTACACAGCAGCCTGATCAGAGAGCAACCCCACCATGTAGAGAGCTGAGTTCGAGGGACGGCTCAGCACACACTGCCACCGCCACGGCCCATGCTATCACTGCGGCAGTCAATGACACTGCTGCCCAATGCCCAGTCCTATTTCTGAGGAGCAAACGGTCACCAAGGTGGTCCTCTGGACACCAGGCCTCAGTTGACAGGAAACCAGGAGCTGGAGGCAGCCTGCCAGCCTCTCTCCAAGGCACCAGGTACATCCTCCCCAAGCACAGGCACTGAAGCCACTGCTGACAGGCAGGAGAGATGCTTTCGATCCCACTCTCTAAGTCAAGCGAGCCCTTCCTGCACACCTGTACTGGGTGCTGCAGGGATGCCCTCGCCTCAGAAGGGCCCTGCCCTCAGGAAGCCTGGGAAAAAAGAGGCTGAATGGGTGGCTGGCACGTGGAGAGCTCCCACCCACCAGGCACCTGCACCAGCAGCGGCCTCAAAGCCAAACACAGGCGTGGGATCACCCCACGGCCCTCGGGCGGGAGGAAACTGGGCAACAGTCAGGCACAGACCCAGCAGGCTTGCCAGCGGGAGCTGAATGCAGGCTCTGGGCACCAAGACCAAAGCTGCAGCCCCACCCCAAGCCCTGTACCGTGCACACTAAGGGGACTGCTGGGCACCAAGGACGGCAGGTGGGCTCTGGCTGGGGAGGAAGGCTGAGCCTGCATAGGTGGAGAGGGCAGAGCAGGCAGAGGGAGTCCCGGCAGAGGCACAGGGCGGCCCAGGCCCGAGGGCGCCCGATTCAGAGGGGCTCGGTCACAGCAGCTGTTGGGAGCCCACCCCAGCGACTCCAGCCACCTGTGCTGTCACTGCCTGACCTCTGCCCAGGGCCAGTATGGACACTTAAGCTAAATTGGTCAATTACAGGATACTTAGATCCCTCCCCGGGGCTTCCCAGCCTCACTGCATTCTGGGCTGCAGCACCAGGAAGCCTGTTGAATCAGTAACCTCATTACAGCCGGCGGCCGCACCCAGGGTTGTCTTTGAACTCCGAGGGTTTATCCATGGCGGCTGGAGGATTTACACACGGCCTGGCCCAGGCCCAACTCACTCTCCCCTCCCCTCAGTGCCAGAGGCTCCAGACCCCGCACGCACGGCAGCAGTCTGCACCGACACCCATCACCCCCAGCCCTGGCCCCAGGTACAGCTGGGGAAACTGAGGCCCAGCTGGAAACTACTGTGGCCTAGACGGCCAACAGAGGTGCAGGGAGGCCAGGCACGGCCTCTGGGTCACCCCAGAGATAGGTCTGTGACCAGGGACTTCCTGGCGTCCCTCATGCCAGCAGTCAGTGCCTGGAAGAGGCGCTGGGGTTGAAGCCAACCATCAAAGACAGATGTGGGCTGTGCAGGGCAGACCCCGTGGCAACTTCTCACACAGAGACCCTGAGAGCCTCTGATCCCCTCAAGGACCCCTCAATGTCCCACTCCCCAGCCCCGAAGTCTGGTCCCCTCCATGGTCTCAGCATCCCTGACCCAGCCTCAAGAGGCCCAGCTGCTCTGCTCCCCCTGGACAGCCTGCCCCCCACTTCATCCAGTGCCCGGGGAGTGCAGGAGGAGCCAGGGCCAGGGAAAAGGTGCCTCACCCATACCCATGCCCGGGAAAGACGACCCCCAGGCCAGCCCAGGGACCTGGCCTAAGTCCCCAGGAAGACGCTAGGAATCCTCCACCCCCTTCCCAGGCTGCCATGCTGAGGAGCCCAGCCAGGGCAAAGGTGCAAAGCCATTCATAGGGGCCCCAAGGCCCACCTGAAACCCGTGAGCCACCTGGCAAGAGTCACTTCCGCCTTCCAGGCCTTGCCAGGCTGCCTCCAAGCCACCCTCTGCACAGCACTGGTGGCCTCATTCCAGCCATGGGCACCATGCTGGGATCCCCCAGTCTCTGGGTAGCCATGCACCTGCGCCCAGCACACAGGCCCTACCCAGCCTCACCTCACACGTGAACCCCCTCCTGGTTCCAGCCCTGCAAGCCCACCCTTGCATCCTCACCCCTTTCATCCCCTCCAGGCCAGACCTTGCTGTCCCTACCTCTGGGCACCCCTCCCCTACCCCTCCTCCACAAGTAGCAGGACCAGGCCAGCACCCAGCGGGCGCTCCCTAAGCCACGTGTGGACAAGCCCACCAGCAATCCCCACCTCCCCAGCCAGGGTTGTCAAGGCTCTGCCAGGTCACCCTGGGAAGGCTGCGGCCGACGCCTGCATGCATGGGGTGGGCCGCGTGTGCTGGGTTAGGACCTCAGAAAGAACTGTGCCCCTGCCCTGCCCTGCCCTGCCCTGGGACCTAGGGGGTCCAACCTCACTCCGTCCACTCCCCCAGGTACCTCAGGAATTTGCTGCAGACAGTGCTGCCCTGGTGGCGTGAGGAGGTGGGCAAGCCACAGTTCCAGGCTGGGCCTCTGCTGCTCACCCAACTACAGCTTTCCACCTGGGAGTGGGGACTTCTCCTAGCCACCACCCCAAGCCAAGGACAACCCTGGAGTGAGGATCAAGGGGTCGCCACTCCTTAGAGGGCCTTCAACCAGCACAAGAGGCCGAGATGCCCAGTCCCAGGGCACAGAGCTGGCATGGTGAGACCTCAGCCCTCCACCAGTGTCCCCACAGAACAAAAACCTCATTCACTCGGGCCAAGACCAGCAATGGGGCTCCCGGGAACCAGCATGGGGCACAGACCCAGCCTGGTCGGTGAACAGCCTCTGAGGATGCTGAGAGGCAGGAGGACCTGGGGCAGCACAGCCCCCACCCTGGGGACAGGTCCTCCCAGCTGGAGCTCAAGGCGGCCCCTGCTAGTCAAATGCCTGAGAAAAAGCAGGCCCCATAGCGGGACACAGAGTCTGGCCCACAGACCTCACCCAGGGTTCAGTGTCCCCATCCGCTAAGTGGGCTTGTCTCTGTGACACCTCCAGAAGGTCCCAAAAATAAAGTCCCTGGCACGCCGCAGGCACCCGCTGCAGCCATCGGCACCTTCATGGGGTCAGGGTGAGTCCTGGACAAGTTGGGGAGATTTAGAAAAAAAGGAGGCCAACCAACACAGCAGGGAGCACCGTGCTCCTTGGGGGACCCCATGAGGCCAGGCTCACTCACAGGCACGCCAGGACACAGGCCAGCGGCCAGCAGCGCCAGGTGAGAGCCTGTGACTCCATGTGTGTGTGTGCAACGGTGAGCGTGCACACACCCAAGTCCTGCACGCGGTCCGCACCCGCTCTCCCCACTGCGGCCGGGCCAATTTTCCTTAGCTGCTTTCTGCTCCATTTCACGCTCATTCAGCTGCTGAGCTAGACAATTGCTTTGTAACTCTAGGGTGCAATTTCCCTGTCTGTGAGGCGCTGGGGCACAACTGCTCAGAATATCTCACACCAGGCTCGGGTGGGTGTGCAAACCGCAGTCCCTCGCCCCACCTGCTTTCTTGGGACTCTGAGGAGGGTCCCTGGAGCGGCATAGGGGCTGGTCCCAAGGACCTAGCAGCAGTGAGCGCTCTCCTAGGGCGGGCCTATATCCACAGAAAGGGCTACCTCGGTGTCCCCGACGTCCTCTATTCCTGAGTCTGTTCCTCCACACCTGACAGCCCCCAGCAACCATCATGGCCTGTTCTGGTCCAGTGCTGGAAACCTGGCCCCACCTGACCCAAGCAGAAGGCACAGAAAGGACCTAGCCGCAGGCTAGGGGAAACACCCCACAGACTCCCCGAACTCCCAGCCAGCCTACGACACGCCAGGCTGCCTTCTCCAGCATTTGGAAGAGCCAATGAGTGTGTCCATTTTCCAGATGGACAGCCAAAGCCCCAAGAGGCCAAAGAGCAGACCAAGCAGGCAGCGAGGACAGAAGGCCCAACCCCAGGTGGCCTGACCACCGGCCCAGCAATGGGACACCCCCTGTCAGAACCTCTTCCTGGGAAGGTGCTGATCCCTGCAAAACCACCACTACCTCCATCCTGCAGGTAACAAAGGCCCTGAATGGGAGGGGGCAGAGAAGAGGAAGGAAGGATGAAAGACGGAGCTGCACCCTATAAAATGGAAACCTACAGGCAGGTGGGCAAGGTGCAGGGGGAGGAGGGTGACCCCTCTACCCACACCATAGCACCCTGAAACTGATCAGCTTAAGAATCTCAGGACAAAGGTCTGGAAGGTGACCGCCAAATGGACACCAGCTCCCAATAGCCACGGGCCAGCCCCCCGGGCCCCTGTGGCCCTAGACCACAGCCTCATCCCTAGCCCAGCAAATGGCCAAGTCCCATGAAAACACACCAGTTAACGGGCCAACCCAAGGCCCTGGCCACCAAAGCCAGCTAAAAAATACAAACTCAAGCCTGGCAGAGAAGGGAAGGAGGGGCAGGTCTTGGCTTGCAAAGCCCGGGTCCCAGGGACAGTGTCCCAGCCCTGAGCCAGCTGGGGGTTGGGGAGGGCCTCTGCCCTGTGTCTGCTGGGACAGCTGTGCCCTCTTCTCCAGAGGACAGGCATTGCTCACCACTCGAGGTCCCAGCCCTGAAACATTTGACCCATGGCAAAAGCAAACGGTCACCCAAGAAATGAAACTCCCCAGGCAGCCTCCACTGGCACCGGGTGGACATGTAAGGCTTTCACCCCACCCCCACACCACCTTCCATGCAGCTGAGGTCTGTCCCACCCTCTCCTGATGCCAGAGCCCCCTGCCACATGCACAACCAGCCCCCAGGGGCAGAGGGGCACACCCCTGAGTACCCCCTGTTCCCACAGTAACTCCACAGCAAACCCTGCAGGCACCCTTTCCCAGGGGAGGAAACAAGACCACTGATGGTGACCTCCCGCACAGCCATGGGGCAGATGGGGCAGGGGCCAAGAGAGGGCAGTCAGAGGGGCCTCCTGGTGGAGGCGAGCCCCCCACAGGCCCTGAAGGACAGGCACAGCTGGAAGAACCACCAGGTGCTGGCAGAGCCGGGAGCCAGTCACAGCAGCTGCCTGTGTGACCAGGGCTGCCGGCTCAACCTGCACCCCACACCCCAAGGGACTCAGAGCACCCGCCCCCCACCAGCCCTTCCTAGGGGCCCAGCTCGTCCCACCCACATCTGGGCAGAGGGTCACAGTTGCAAACTCGGGTCCAGGCCCAGCAGCCAGCCCTAGGCAAGGCCGGAGGCTAGCAAGCCAGGGCCACCATTGGACTGGGCCATTTTTCTCCCCCTGACACCTCCCCAGTCAACAAACGGGGCCCCTCCAGAGTTTACCAAAACAAACATCCTGCCGTCGGGCAGCGCCCGCGCTAAAAGACGCCCTCGTCAGGCCCGAGCGGGACTCCAAGCCCAGCCTCCTGAGAGTCACATGACCCTGTTATTTCGGGAGGCCCCGGAATGTGCTCTATTTTGGGTCCCAAGGGCTCTGATGTTACCAGAAGCCCCTCACCCAGGCTGCAAGCTCACCCCGGCCCCTGAGTGCCCCAACTCCAAGAGTGGTCAGTGGGCCTACAGCTTTGCCACCAGGTCTCTCCACAGGCGCATGGGGTCTGGTGTGGTCTGAGACCTTTGGACTCTGTGGACTCCGCCTGAGTCCCACCATTCAGGATAAGGCCAGCCGGGGCCTTCTCCCCGGCAGGCGTGGGAGCGTGGCCAGCCCCGGGCAGCAGGGCCAGGAAGCTGGGGCTGCCTCTGGCGAGTCCCTCGGCCTTGCTTTCCTTCCAGATCTGGACGCTGGACTCATCCCTGCCCTCACTGAGCGGCTCGGTGGGCACCGACTGGGATCCTCCCCTGGCCCACGAAGCCCAACGGCAGTGAATGCTGGGAGGAGGAAGCCCTCTCTACCCCAGACCCCAAAAGCGGCTGGGCAGCTGTAAGGGGTGGCCGAGTCTCCTCGGCAGCTCCAGGTCTGACCGGTCGGCCAGCCGGGCCAAGACAAGCCAGGCCCTCCACCACTCACCCCGAGGAGGGATTAGGCTGTGTTGACAAAAGGGCTTAGACAAGTAGCCGCTTAAATGGACCTTCGACTGCTCTGGACTTCAGAGTTGGTCACAAGCTTAGAAAAAAATAAAATGTAATCAGAGCCCAGGACTCTCTGCTCAGCCCTGGGGCGTGGGCTGCCTGGGAGGCCATGGGCCGGTTGGGAGAGCTGCTGCTTGAGAACGGATGACTCCCAGCTTCCTTGTGGCAGGGGAGTGCCCAGGGAGATCCCTGGGGCAGTGGCTCAGAGGCACGACCTCTCCTCCTCACAGGGACTCCAGCAAGCCACCATGGGGACTGGGCACCCTTGCTCCCTCGCCCTACATACACCAACTCCGTGGACAATCCCTGTCCCACCCAGAGCATTAGAAACAGGGACCTGTTCGGTTCTCAGTACTCAGCCGAGGTGCAACCAGCCAGGCCCCTGCCACGTCCAGGGGCCAGACACTGAGCTGAGCATTCTTGTTCCAGAGGAATCGTCTGGGAGAGCCTAGCTCTGTGTGTGTGGATGTGTGTGCACATGTGTGAGTGCAAAGCTTTAATAGGGAAAGGCGGCCCCAGCCCACTCCACATTGCACTCGGTCACAGACACCACAGCATTCCCTCCTGCCTCACACTCAGCAGTACCACGCGAGCTGGGGGTGCTAATCCCAAGTCTACCACTTTGTATCCTGGGGGCTCAGCCTCTCCCAGCCACTTTTCTCATCTGCAAAATGGGCATGAGCGCCCACCCCTGGAGGCTGAGCCCTGGAGCTCATTCAAGGCCTCGAGCCCACCACTCCATCATGACAGAGGCAGGGACTAAGCGTTAGGTCTGACAAACCCGGAACCCACCGCCTGCCCCGGTCATGGGGCAGCACACCTGCCTGTGAGTAGCAGAGGTACTCAGACTCTCACCCTCACATCCAGGAGGGGCTAGGTCCATGCTGGCTCCCCTTGATGCCCCATCTCACTAAACATCCCTGCAGCTACACTGGCTTCTGAGCACCTCCTGGGGTGGCCAAGCTGCACCCCAGGCTGCAGGGAGGGTGGGCAGGAGGGGCTACGGATGGCGGGGGCTTCATTCATAATCAGCTGTTTCAATTTCCATTCAGCACAAATCCTTCACCCGGCCTGACAGCCTGGCTGCCGTCCCACCACCAAATTAATATCCTTCCCGGAGCTCATTTATAAAGTCTCCCCCTTCTCACTAGCTTCCAAACCCTTCGGAGGGCAATGGGTGGGGGCCCCAGCCATGCCCTCTCCCCGTCCTCGGTAGGTCTGGGCCTGGAGTTGGCGGGCAGTCTGGGATAGGAAGCTACGGGGCGGGATGGCAGGAGGAGGAGGGAAACTGACCCTCCGCGCCTCTGCGCTGTCCTGCTCACAAATGGAGAGCTAGCCTGGGAGAACACCCGGGGGTGCCAGAGTGAGGGGCCCCATTTCTGGGATGGGGCCTTCCCAGCTCTGACGTTCTGTTCATACAGCCCCCGGGGGACCCTGCCCACCCGGGCGTGGGCTGCTTTGGGGATAACAGGGTCCCAGTCTGTCTCCCGGGCGGACACACACTCAAGGGCCAGCGGCCTGCTGGAAGCCGCAGCCCGACGGGCGGGCGGCGCAGAGGCCGCTCGGGGCCCAGCGCGCCGTCCCGGTCCCCAGGCCAGGGAGGCCGGAGCCGCGGAGCGCAGAAGTTGCTCCTCCCGCTCCGGCCGGGTTTCTGTGCGGCGCGGCTGCAGCTAGGCGCCGGGGTGCAGGCGGCCGCCGGTGACCGGGAGACCACTGCTCGTCCCGGGCGAACCTGCCACCCGCCCCCCGGCCCCTCCGCCCGCCCGCTGCCCAGCCCCGCCCGGGCCCCGCGAAAAGTTGCCCGGGGTCGACCCCCTCCTGGCCCGGCGCCCGAACTCACGCGAAGGTCGGCGAGGGGTCCGAACGGGGCCCGGGCCGGCGACCCCCGCGCGCGCCGACAACGCGCTCCCGGCCCCCTCCCGCCCGCCGGCCCCCGGCCCCGTCCCCGCCCGGCCCGGCGAGCACTCACCGAGTGGCAGGAAATGTTTGGTGTCCATGTCTGCGACTAACTCATGCCCGGCCGGCGGCGCAGGCAGCGGGCGGCGGGCGCGGCGGCCCCCGGCGCGGCCGGCCCGGGCCCGGGCGGCGGGGAGCCGGCGGCGGCGGTGGCGGCGGCGGCGCGCGGAGGCCGCGGCGCGGCGAGTTGTTGCAAAAGTCGCCCAACAATGTAAACTACTTGTGTCTGCGCGCCGCCGCCGCGCGCGCCCTGCCCGCGCCCCCGCCGCCGCGCGCCCGCGCCCCGCTCCGACCGCGGCGCTGCGGCGCCGGCGGGGGGGTGGCGGGGGGCCCGCGACGGGCGCTGACTCGGCGCAGCGCCGCCGCCACCGCTCGGCCCGCGCCCCGCCCGCCCGCCCGGCCCCGCCCGGAGCGCGCCCCCCTCCGCCGCCGCCGCCCCGCGATCGCCGCCCGCCCGGCCGCCGAGTTGCGAGCGCCGTGCAAACTTGCGAGTTCGCCTCCGCCAGGGGTTCCCGGGAGCCGCGAGCAGGCGGCGTGGGAGGGGGCGGGGCGCAGAGGGAGCGGGGCGGGGGCGGGGGCGGGAGCAGAACTCCCTCCCCGGGCCCGCCACACACTCGCGCACACACTCGCGCACACACACACTCGCACGCAAGGGCCCGGAGGAGGCGGAGAGCCGGGCCGGGAGCCCAGCGGCCGGGCCATTGTCTGCGCGGCCACACAAAGCGGCCGGGCGGTGGCCGCGAGGGGACCCCGGCCCGGGCCCGGCAAGCGCAGAGCGGGGCGGGATGGCCACGGCACCCATACCTCGCACCCCGCCGCGGCGGACACGTGGGGAAACTGAGGCCCGGGAGTGGCGATGAGCCCCAACGCCAGAGGACGAGCTCCTCGTCCGGGGAAGGTTTCGTCTTCCGGACGCTACCCCCGGTCCACCCCACACTTTCACGCCCTACCCCCACGGAGAGACCCACGAGCCCACCGGGAACGAGGAGGGGCGCGCGCTTCGCCTCCTCATCGACCTGCACTCCTGGGACCCCTCTTCAAAGGCGCCAGGCTGGGCAGGCGCTGCCCGGAGTTGGACATAGACTTTGTGGCCGGTGGCTATTTTTATACCCTGGGTAGTTCTCTGCCTGACTTTTAAATTCACGATTTGTTTGAAAACGAAAGGAAGCACTCGGGCCCGGGACAGCTCGGGCCTCCTCCGCGCCGCGCGCCGCCCGCCGTCTCGGGCGGCTGGAATTCAGATTTGGGTGTGAGCTACCTGTGCGCCGCCAAGCCCAGCCTTCCTGAGCAGGCGCGGAGGCGCCCCGGCGCGCCCTCCCTACGCACCCCCACCGCGAGCTTGCTGCCCGCCTAGACCTAAGGGCCCGGGCTGCGAGGCACAGGGGCTGACCAGTCACACAGGCTGCGCGTGGTGGCCCGGGTCAGGGGACCCTAATGGGGAGGGAGGTGAGGAGGTGATGACCGCGTGTGGACAGCCATGACACGGCCCAGAGATAACAGCCGGAGACCAGAGAGGTGTCCTGCTGCCGGGGTGCCCCTCAAGTCGGGCCACCTGGAGCTGGGTTCCACGAGGGCTCCGGTGGCCTGTTCCGGTGGGAGGTCTTGGTTCCACTTGGGACAGAAGTGCCCTGGTTGGGCAGCCCATCCCCAGCACAGCCAGAGGCCAAGGCAGCCCTCTCCCCCTCCCCCTCTTCACTGATCCCTGGGCCCCTACCAAAGGCCACCCTGCCCCCCTATTCACACACCCTGTCCAACAGGCAGCCTGCCCCACTCCCTCCGGGATGAGGGCCACTGTTGACACCTGGTCCTCACCCACTGTGGTCATAGCTACAACAGACCCACTTCCCCACTGCACATGGCATGCCGGCCCAACCCACTGCCCTTCTAAAACTGAGTTCCTCCTGCCAGGGAGGGGGACGGCAAACACAGGATAGGACTGAGAAAGAGCCCCCGTAAGCGCCAACATACACTGCACAAGTGCCATGTGCCCGCCCGGTTCCAGGCCTGTCTCTGTCACTGCTTGGGCCCATCCTGACTGTACTCAGGTGGGGGGTTTGGGGGGGGGGGGGTTCCCAGATGGACAAGGCCTGGGCCTGATTGCAGGTCCACCTCCTATCAACCATGTGGCCTGGCTGGGTCAGTTCCCTCCTTGTATCTCAGTTTCCTCATCTGTAAAGTGGGGAACAACCACTCCCACCTCACTGAGTCACTGAGATGACTAAATGAGATAATATGGAGAGTTGGCCCTCAGGGGGAGGAGCTCGGTGTGACAGTTACTGTGATGATGATGATGATGATGAAATGACGCTGAATTAGGCAGGCCCTTCGCGTATGCTCAGTGCTGGGAGAGCAAGGCTCTGTCCAGCCAAAGGGCTCAGGCAGCTTCTGGAATCACTGGCTCTCGAGTCAGGTTTTGGAGCAGGGAGGTTCCGTCAGGCAGTGGCCGCCCAGACAGCAGGGCCAGCTGAGCAGCGGCCTGCAGAGAGAAGGAGCAGCAGGCTGCGGACGGCAGGTCAGGACACGCCAGGCAATGGTGGGAAGGCTGGGCTGAAGTGTCTGAGGTCACCTCCCAACAGTGGGCGGTGTGGCACGCTGGACTCTCCACCCCACCCCCATCTCACTCCTTGTCCCTGAAAACTCGAGACTCAGGAGCTGTTGATGCTTGGAGTCGAGGAGGCACATGCAGATAGATTTCCACGTGGGTTCCTCTTGGGAAGGCTGAAGGTTCCAGAAGGGCCCTCTGTTCCTAAGAAACACCGGAAGGCGTCATCCCCTGCTCTAGAGACCACGTGGAGAGCGCACGGAGTCCGGAGTCCTGCAGATCTGGGCTCACATCCAGCCTCTGTGCCCACAGACGGTGAATGGCTCTCAGCCCCGCCTTTCTCTTCCATGGGGCAGGGGCCTGGGTGCTCGGCTGCCGAAAACACACCAGGTCCTTGATGGAAAATGACGGTGCCGCTTGTTATTTCTGTGGCCACTATTTTTTATCCTCCCCCTCAGTTTGGAGCTTTTTGGTGCAAATGATTCTACACGAAACCTCCCAGGATAGTGGCTGCCCCATATGAAATGGCCAGGTCTGAGCCAGCCATGGAAAAAAACACCCCAGCCTTCCCACCATGTGCTGCTACAGCCAAAAATATTTTTATAGTAATATCCATTTATTCACAACCTGCGATCTAAGAAGGTTTTGTTTTTTTGTGTTTTTGTTTGGGTCTTTTTTTTTTTAATTTCCCTGAGGGATGCTTTTTAAGGTACTTTGGCCTATTTCATATGCCTGTCTCGGCTCAGTCTTGTAAACAGTCCCGGGAATTGCTTGTTGAATAATATTTTTAAAGGCCGGTGTCTGTGCTGGCTGAGCATGAGGAAGCTGGCGTCTGGGTGGACTGCTCCCAGAAGTTCCCAGGACACCAACGGGGCGCTAAGCTGCTTCCAGAGACTCCCTGTGGTCCTGAGCTGATCACTAGCAGGACCTCACAGGGGTTTGGGGAGCTCGGCCTCCAACAAGGCAGGCCAAAGGCTTGGGCACTGCTGGGCAAGGTGGCCCAATCTGTCCCCAAGCACCTCGGCCTAAGGGGGCTCTGTCTCACATCCACTGTGGCTCCTTTGGGGACAACACCTTTTGTCTGTGGTGACCGATGATGACTCGAGCTGGGAAGTAGAGCCGAAAGCTCAGAGAGGCAAGGGGCCACCCGGCAGGGCCACATGGAACTGGGACTAGGCCCAGGGGTCCCAGCCCGAACCCCCTTTCTCAGTCATAGCTTGTCTCTCCATCAGTCTAGAGGGAAACACACAAGCCACTTGTCCACACCTGGGCTCCTGTCTGTTCTGCTGAGTGGAGAGGAAGAGAAAGGATAGGAGGGAGGGGACAGGAGAGGACAGGAGGGGTGGAGGAGGAAGAGAAGAGGACTCCTCTGCTCCTGGGTCTGGCCCTTAGGTAAAATGTTTGCAGGCCTGCAGGGCAGTCATTGACAGCGCCTGCCCTGGTAGCAGTCAGCTCGCTGGCCCTGCACACCCCAAACCCAAACCAGCGCAGGGGAAGAGAAAGGTGAGGTCCTCCGAAGGCTTGCCGCTGCCTCCGTCATCAGCTGGGGTCTTGCTTCCAGAACTCTGGGGAGCTGAATGGTGGCTTGAGCCAAAGAGTTCAGGTGAGTGAGGCTTAAGGGGACAAGAGCTGGTTTGTAAAGAAGAACCAGGATTTCAGGGAAGCTCCAGGCAAGAGACAGTGGGTTCCCTCCAGAGGCCACCAAAAAGCCCCACCGAATCCCAGCGCCAGCTGCGAGGGGCCACAGATGCTCAAAGAAGGGCAGGAGCAGTTCTGAGACTCCGGAGAGGAGGAACCTGAGGTTTCCGAGCTGCCTCCGAGGTGCCAGTCTGCTGCACACTGCCAGGCACCATCCCCTCTAACCCCACCCCGGCTGACCAAGACTCCGGTTTCCCCGTTTCCCAGATGGAAACACTGAGGCCAAGAGCAGCAGTGACTGACTCCAAACCACGTGGTGACTCCAGCACTGCAGTCCCCAGACCCAGGGCTGAGGACAGTGGTCCGAACCCCCAGGAAAGCCCCCAGACAACCACCGACCTCCGCCCCCAGCCTCCAATGAGCCACCCCACCTCCCCGCTTCGCACAGCACAGGTCGGCCGGCCAGAGCAGCCGGTGCCAGGTGAGACCAAAGTCCAGGGAGAAGGGACATAGGTAACAGACTTGGAAAACAAGGTGCTGGGGAAGATACCAGGAGGAGGAGGCCATAGCCTGGCTCTGCCACCAACTCTTACGTGGCCCTTGGACAAAGGTGCTCTCTGGACATCAGTCTCTTCTTCTATAAAATAGAGAAAAGAACCAGCTAATCACAGAAACAAGAATATGACTATGGGGAAATAGAATGACAGGCTGTCTCACAGGAGCTAAGGAGACACGCTGAGGCCGACTCCCAGCCTAGGGCCAAGCCCAGCCTCCCTGGCTCTGAAGGTGGCACGTCCCTCCCTGACGCTTCTCCACCGTGCACCCCCAGACGCCTATCAGGCGAGGAGATTATGTGTTTTATCGGGGGCATTTATTATCGACACTTTCTACATACATCTCCCATTGCACATATGTGTACATACGAGGCGGATGGATGTGCAAGGGAAGGCCCCGAGCCCGGTCCCCCGATGTAGTCAAGCAGCCCCCATAAAGATAACAGGAAATGATTCATAATATTTATTTGACAGACATGATATGAACCGTAATAGTCTGTTGGGATTAAAAATATCCGTACGTCTCTGTCATCCACCAATGTGGTTTAAATATGATCTATGTGGCCTCTGCAGCGGCGAGGAGATGGCAGCGGTTATTGACGGGCCGTGAAGAAGAGTCGTTTTGCATTGAAGGATGGGGAACCGAGCTCAGGAGTTTGCCTAACGCCCCTCGGTGCTTGCATCAAAAGAAACTGTACTTTAAAATGCGGCTGCCTCCACCCCCACACTGCCAGCAAGTGGGGTTGCAGACGCAGCCCGGCACACATTGTTCCGCTCATTGGCTTGTGGAGGGCCTGGCGTGGCTCCAGGCTGCAGCTCAGGGTCCGATGAGGCTGCCATCCTCCCCGAGGAGGCCTCAGGACAGCCACGTGTGGCTAGGTCCCCGAAGGCCCGGGCCCCACCCGCTCTCCGTCAGCCTGTTCCCAACCTCGCCTGGCCTAAGCAGGCAGCACCCCCTGCCCCCAACCCTGACACTCTCAGCTCAAAAACTCTTTCATGCTGCCCACTGCCCTTGGGATAAAGTCCAAACTCCTGAGCGAAACTCACCAGGCCCTCCCTCCCTCCCTTCCCTTCGTCATCTCCCTCCTGCCCGCACGGAGCTCTTCCCACAAGAGCCCCCCAGGCTAGCACAGGAGAGACTGCTGCTGCAGGCCATCCGCACCTGGCCACTCCGCATTCCTTGCTGCCTAAGCTCCAATGTGGCCCTCAGCAGTTCGCCCATCTCCACCCCAGTCCCCAACACACACACACACACACACACACATACACGCACACATGCACGCATGCACACACTGCCTGGGCTGGCTTCTCTGCACCCCACAGCAACCTGCATGTGCCTCTAGCCCTGGGCTGGCTGTGTCTTCCCACGGTCGGAGCTTGCCGAGGGCAGGAACTGGGAGCTCCAGTCTCCGCCTTCCCCACTGGGCACAGCCATGGGATCAGAATGCTCACAGACGCTGTTTTCAAGGGGCCCAGCTCGGCCACTGGGTCAGCGGCTTCTCTCCAAGCCCTGGTGGGCAACCAGGATGCTTGTTTACATCTCATTCCTTCTATACTTAGAAAAAATTATCTTCTCTCCCAGGGCCTTGAGTTACCTATCAGTAAATGAATCCTCAGCCCCAGGGATGAAGGCCCCTTGAAGGCTCAGGGGCATCTACCTACAAGGGAGCCTGGTAGGGTTTGCTGTGGGAAGCACCAAAGACAACACAGAAAAATCTCTGCTGGACGGAGGGTGGGGGGGCAGCACTTTTAAAACATTTTTTCTTTCCCCCGAAGATTAGAATGGGGGGACGCTTTTCACCCCAGCCATATCACCTCCCCACCAGATCCTGCACTGCCAGCCCCCAGCTCCGAGCCCCCAGCAGACAACCACCACGCTCCCTGAGGGGGAGCCCAGGCCGGAGGCTGATGAATCACCAGCTCCTGGTGACAACTGGCCTTTGTTTCTCCCACTAACGAGGGTCCCCAAGGAAGGAGCCGCTTGAGCTGAGATGCAGGGAGGGGAGGGGCTGCCCTGGAAATGAGATCACCCAGGAGGAGGCCGGGCCAGCTGCCTGCGGCCCTCCAAGGCCAGGGGTCTGCAGCCTGGCCCCAGCGCCACTCCTCGGGGCGGAGGCACAACCGTCGTAGGCAGGTCGTTGGCTGGACCAAAAGAGCATCTCTGAGGAGCCAAGAGAGGCATCCGTGCCTGCTTTCTAAGCTGCAGGCCTGGCCCCATCCTCTTGGGTCCCTGCCCGCCCTGTTCCCAGCCTCCTGCTTCATCTGCAGGGCTGGCCACTGGAGCACCTATGTGTGGGGCTCTCACCAGGCCCTCCGCCTCCTACCCAAGACTCCAGGGCCTTGCTGTCCCCCTGCTGGGGTCTCCCTTGGGCAGCAGATCCCTGGGTTTCAGGCTCCCCCGCTTCCCCCGCAGAGCCTGCCGGACCCCTGCATGCAGTAGGCGCTATCAGAGTGGGCTGGCTGACCTCACCCTGTCCTCACCTCCTTCCCATCATCACTGTCTCCTCCTGCCCAGGAGTGACAGAGACCTAGGAAAGGCAAAGGGAGATAGGACCAGGAGGCCTCGGGTCCCACGCCCTAGACAACTGCCCAGGACCAGTGGGCTTTAAAAGGGTTTAATTACCAGGCCCTTTCCCAAAATCCCCTGAACATGGAAAGGGGGTATCAGATGGGGGTGCCATGCCCTGCTTGAAGCCACTTGGGGGCCCCAGAGCCTGCCCACTGGGCCCCCGCCCTGAGGCACCCACTAGATTCCGCAGAGTCACAGACCACCCAACCCTGGAAGTAACCCCAGGGCCCCAACCCCATGTGTCTGCCCTGCGATGCTGAAGCTCAGGGCTGTAGGAACAGCTGAGGGCTGTACACACTCAGGAAAGGAAGCCAGCATCCCCCAGGTTCCCCCTGCCCTGCCAGCAGACAAGGGAGGGACTGGACTCTGTCTGATTTCCACACCCCAGGGGTCAGCTGACTTCATTTGCTTCTGTGGCACGGTTGCTGTTTGAAGTTCTGCTGTTGTGATGGGGGATATTTAGTGTTTGAGGAAAAAAATGTGTTTTCCAGGTTAATCGTACCTGTGTATCCATGGTAGACCCTGGCCAGGTGGTGGGAGAGGGCATCCTGGACTTTGAGGGGCACAGGGGTGGGAGCTATCTGATCCCGAGTCCCTCCCTGGGCGAGACCCCAGGCCTCAGTTTCTCCCTCTGCAGCACCCTCGTGTGACTTGAATGAGATGTCTACACAGCCACCAGCCCAGGCCAGCCCTGTGAGGGCACTCAATCAACAGCCTAGTGAATGGGATCATCAGACTGGCCAGGGCGAGGCTCTCCAAGACATGTTCCATCAGGGAACATCTCAGCCCCATGGCCTGTGGTCATGCTCGGCAGGGAGTCCAGTAGTTGTGCGAAAGGCAAGCTTGCCTGTGGCCAGGCCCCAGCCTTAACTAACTTAAGCATGGCTAAAAACTTCCAGATTGTCCTGGTATTGATAGACTTGTCCCTGATCTTCTGGGTGGGTCCAGGGCCGTTTTAGCCAAGTCCATCCATGGATGGGATGATGGGTCGCTATCCTGAGCCCATGGGCATGGAGCTGCCTGAAGGGTTCCTCCCCATGAGCTGCACTGGCTGTGTTGGCCCCCTGGATTAAGAAGTTCTACACTCAGAAAGGCAGGAGGGGAACAGAAGTGCCACCCAGCATGGCCCCAGGGCTGTTCTGAGCTGGCTGGGGGGGTGGGTATGGATTCCTGCTGTGAGCTGGCTGCGGGGGGGTATGGATTCCTGCTGTGAGCTGGCTGGGGGGGGTATGGATTCCTGCTGTGAACTGGCTGGGGTGGGTATGGATTCCTGCTGTGAGCTGGCTGGAGGGGGGGTACGGATTCCTGCTGTGAACTGGCTGGGGTGGGTATGGATTCCTGCTGTGAGCTGGCTGGAGGGGGGATACGGATTCCTGCTGTGAACTGGCTGGGGGGGTATGGATTCCAGCTGTGAGCTGGCTGGGGGGGTATGGATTCCTGCTGTGAGCTGGCTGGGGGGGTTTGGATTCCTGCTGTGAGCTGGCTGGGGGGGTATGGATTCCTGCTGTCATGGAGTGGCCACATGGACACTGGAAGAGAGGGGAGCTCTCATTTTGCCAAGCCCACACCTTGTCACAACTTGGCAGAGAGGAAGAGCCAAGAGACCCCGGGGGAAGCGGGCTGTCCTTCACAAGGTGGTTAGCCCCTGCAACTGGCAGTGCCAAGGAGCTGGCCACCAGGCTGGCCTCAAGAGCCCCCCAACACACAGCAGCCCAGCCACGGGTCCTCTTTGCTCTCTGGGTTCAGAGAAACATTAGCCAAGCAGGCACGCTGTTACTCTGACACCCTGGGCGGGGTCACTTCGTGGGCTTCCGAGCCAGCGAGGTGCCTGGATCTGTGCAGCCTGTCTGTGGGCTGACCATGGTGCAGGCTGTCTACTCCCCCAAAATGGGTGCTCAAAATAATACATTGCTTAGTGAAAACAAAAGGCAGTTAACATTGCACACAAAAGGGTACCAGTTATAAATGTATACACAGAAATCTGAAGGAAAACACCTCCCACCGCCCCCCCACCCCGCTGGTGAATATTAATGGAGCAACGGGGGCTTCACACTCTCCTTTATATTTTGCCTCCTTCTCTACAAGGAGTCTTTATTACTTTTATAATCAGAAAAAAAGTAGAGTTAGCAAGAAAGTCCCATCTGAAATCCATCTGGAACCTAACTCCTGGAGCCTGCAGCCAACCCCAGCTGGCCCTATCGCCCTATCTCAGAAGCCCCCCTGCAGAAACCCCCTGCCACGTCACCCCATGTGACATCCTGGAAGCCAGCAACCGTGTCTCTGGAGCCCTTTCGTCTCCTCCCTAAGCAAGCCCTGTGCCCATGCCCTCCTCATCACCGGGGGTTCCCAGCCACCCCTCCCCCAGGCAGGCTGCACTCCATCAGTGTCATTCTGGAAACACCCCGTGTCAGCTCTGCACCGATAAGAAGATGCTCGCCCTTCCCCACCCCACTGCAAGGACCCTCGTCCGATCTGTCCACTCTTTCACTGGGCTGGATGAGATTAATAATACACCTAATTTCAGAAGCACAGAAGGTTGCATCTAAATGGCCAAAATATTTGGACCACAGCATGACAAGTGAGCTCGTTTCGGTGGTTTTAAAAGCTGACGCAGAAGCCGCTTGGCTCTTGTTCAGGCCCGTCTCTTGCCAACACAGCCGACTGGCTGGGCTCCTCCAGACCCCAGCACCCCGCCAACGCCACACAGGCTTTGCAGCACCTCCTGTGGGCGAGGGGTGGAGGGCAGAGCGGGGGAACACGGGCCAGGTGCTTCCCCTGCCTGGGAAGCACCAGGTGACGCACCGGTGTCCAACACAGATTCTGGGTGCCAACCTATGGCTGCCACAGTGACCAGACACTCACAGAGCAGAGAGGGGACAGGACACAAGGGCCTGAAGCACAAGGCCAAGGAGAGAAGGAGATGAGAGACCAGAGCCGCCTTCTGTCCAGGTGTCAGGGCGGCAGGTCCACGCGGAGAAGGGCGGGCATGGGGCTGGGTGGGTGGGGGGAGGACACCGGCAGGGTGTGGGGTCACAGGTGCTTTGGGTGCTCAGTGGGGAGCCTCTCCGAGGTGGGGGTGGCCCAGGTTTGGAAGGGCCTTGACCGCCAGGCTGAGGGGCTGCTGAAAGGGGGTTCTGAGCCCAGAGGGACCTACACTTGGGTGGCACATCCCAGTGTGGCCACCCAGGCGCTTCATTCTCCAACAGAGATGGTGCAATTATTGGCTCTGTTTTACTGAGGGGGAGATGACTGGCTTCCCGATGCTGTGCCACTGGGGCCTGGGAAGCTGCCGGGGCTGGCTCCAAGAGGGCAAAGCTGCCCTGACCTCCTCAGGGGAGGAGCTGGGGAGCTGCCACACACGCCCACCCCAGCACCCTCCAGGCCAGTTCAGCTGCTGGGGCCATGGTGCCCTGCACCCCAAGAAGAGCCAGGGGTCTCACTCTGTCCCGACTGCCTTCCAGAGGACCGAGAGCAATGCAGAGCCCTTGCCCTGGGCAAGACTCGGTTGCCCAAGACCACCCTAACTGCCTTGGAGGTCTTCTCTTCCCCCACCCCGCCCCTCCCCCCAATTTTGCTCATGGGAACTCTGAGTCCCCAGAAGAAGGGAGGAGCTTGCCCATGCCACCCCATGTGCTGGGCCTCGCAGCCCTTCCAAGCCTCAGAAGCTTCCAGCAGTCTCTGGAGCCCAGGGAGGCTGCCGCCCAGCCCTCGACTCTGCTTTGGAGAAGGGATTAGTGCCTGTGGGGGGTCCGCACTGCTTGCCTCAAGCCTGCTGTCCTCAGGAAGCCCTGGAGCTGCTTTGTCAGGGAGCCACTCAACGGGAGCCCTGGGGAGCAAAGGACTAACAGGATTTCCCAGCCCTGCCACGCCTGCGATTACCCCCTTCGGCATCTGAAGAGGAATTAGCATGCTTCCCCTCCCCGGGCCTGGACCACCAGCCTGAGCTGCTCTGAATGGCTTTTCCTTTTACAGTCAGCCTTGCTCCTAGCTAAGCTGGATTTCAGTCCAGCAGGCAAAGGTGCTGGACAGACAGCCCAGCCAGACAGCCAGCTCTCGGAGCCAGGCAGCCCTCCCCACACTGCTGGGGGCTGTGCAGAACCAGTGGCGCCTGCTAAGCACTTCGGGTTAAATCCACGTCCATGAGGCCCAAAGTGAGCACTGTGGTGGTACCCGCCTTCCTTCCACTCCAGATCCGGTAGCAGGGCCTTCCGTGAAGGCTGCTGTCGGTGTCGGGAGGCAGGTCAGGTGTCCCGTGTACCTGCCGAACATCCTTGCTATGTTGGGTGAACGAAGCCCTCAGAGGATGCTGCTGACTTGGAACAAGCCCGATATCCCTTTCAGGTGGACACTTTCATTGATGCACTGGGTCTGCTGGGTCCTGGCAGGTGGTGCCCACAGCGCTGGGACCGCCCCCCAGCGTGTTCTCAGGCCTTTGTCTGGAGCTGCTAGTGTGTCCTGGGGAGAGATCCACGCTGTGGCTACCTCCAAGGGGACTGAGACTGGTCCCCACCGGCCTCAGGTAACTTTTGGCTTCTCCCCTCTGAAATAGAACTCAGAGGGCAAGGCCTCCATGCCTCAGTTACCAGCACTCTCCAGAGTATGCCAAGACAGGCTGGAGCCCCATGGAGGCCTCAGTTACCAGCACTCTCCAGGGTATGCCAAGACGGGTTGGAGCCCCATGTGTTGAGGGAATTGTGGTTTGGCCCGTGGGAGTGGGCAGATCTGGGCTCCACCACCTCCTGGCTGTGTCCTGGGACAAGTCGCAGCCCTGAGCCTCAGCTTCCTCACCTGTAAAATGGGCACCAGTAATGGCACCTCCTGGGGAGTTGTGGGGCCAAAAGGCAGGGCACAGTGCACATCTACGGCAAATCATGTACTTTTGCTTTAAGAAAATTAGAATTTGACTGTGGGAAGAAGAGAGGAGGACTCCCAGACATGCCCCAGATTTCATCTGTGTGGCAGAGGAAGGAGGCCGACTGTTCTCCTTCAAGGCATGTGTCCCAGACCTCTGAGCCAGCCTCCCCGGCCTGTGCCTTTGCCAGGTCCTCTTTAGGAGAAGGCACTTCTTCTGACAGCAGAGGGCCCAGCCCTGCGCCCAGCCAGCAGCTCCAGCGAGAACAAGCCGACACCAGCACCACTTCCACGTTAGCCTCGGGCCAGCTTTCTAGATGCTTACCAAGAGCTGCCCCGGCCGCCGGGAAGCCACAGCTCTTGGCAGCAGTGAGACCTGTCCTGCACTTTCCATGCTTCTGTAGATGAATCATGTGCCCATGAGCCTGGGCAGGGCTCTCAGCACCTTCAAACCCCCTTTCCTCATCTGTATAATGGGGCAATAAAGTCTCTGCAAGGACCAGAGTGAGGAGGAGACCAACGCACTGTGGGTTGTGCTACCACTGTGATTACCAAGTGCCAGCCTAGAGGAGGAGGGGACAAAGATTCCCAAGTAAGGAGAAGGACAGGACTCATGTCAGCCGTGAGGACCAAGACTGCTAGTTCACGCAGGAAGAGACGGAGGTCCAGAGAGAGGAATGGACTCTGGCACCATGTGGGTTGGACCAGTGGCCTGGAGCAATGGCACAATGGGTGTGACAAGAAAAGGCTAGCTAGTCATGCCACAGCAGCAGAGAATGAATGGACAGAGAGGGTCAGGCTGCAAGCAGGCTTGGGGCAGGCAGTGTAGATCCCCTACAGGCACTAATCCCTGCTCCAAAGAGGAGTCAGGAGCTGTTGGAAGCTTCTGAGGCTGGGAAGGGCTGCTGAGAGGAGGCTGGTGAGGTCTGAGATGTTGGGGTGGAAGGAGCCCAAGGGAAATGGGGCTTGTACAGGAATCTGTGGTATTACCCAGCGCTCCCATAGCAGGCCAGCACTGCAAGAATTCACCCAATCATGGGTCTATTTCTGCCCTAGTGCCTGGAAATGGTATCACGTATGTGGCCTCTGGATCCAGCCTGCCCTCTCCAAAAATAGGGAATAAAATTGCAATTGAAAAAATGACCCTGCATGTCAACATGTGTGGGATGCAGCTAAAGCAGTGTTTAGAGGGAACTTTATAGCATTAAATGGTTATATTAGAAAAGAAGAAAGATCTAAAATCAATGACCTAAGGTTTCACCTTAAGGTGACTTTAAAAAAAAAAAAAAAAAAAGAGGCTGGGTGAAGTGGCTCATTCCTACAATCTTAACACTTTGGGAGGCAGAGGAAGGAAAATCACTTGAGCCCAGGATTTTGAGACCAGCCTGGGTAACATAGTGAGACCCTGTCTCTAGGAAACTTTTTAAAAGTTAACCAGGCATGGTAGTATGTGCCTCAACTCCCAGCTACTTGGGAGGCTGAGGAGGGAGGATCATTTGAGCTCAGGAGTTAAAGCTTGCAGTGAGCCATCATCGTGCCACTGCACTCCAGCCTGGGTGACAGAGTGAAACCCTGTCTCAAACAACAACAACAACAAAAAAAAAAACAAAGGAGTAAACTAAGTCAGAAGTAAGTAGAAGAAGGGAATGATAAAGATAAGAGCAAAAAATCAATGGTCAAGTAGACCATTGAGAAAGTTGACAAAGGCAAAAACTGGTTCTTTGGAAATAACAAAATTGATTAACCCTTAGTTAGAATGGTCAAGGAAAAAAGAAAGAGTACAAAAATCATCATTTTCAGGAATGAGAAAGTGATTGTCATCACAGACCCTATAAACATCAATAAGATATATGGGAATACAAAAAACAACTTGTGCCAAAAATATGTCAACATAGAGGAAATTGTATTATTTCTTGAAAAAGACAACTTACCAAAATCAACACAAAAGGGAACAGAAGATATGATCAGCCCTACAGTGATTAAAGAAATTGAATTTGTTATCAGAAACCTTTCCAGAAGAAAATTCCAGGCCCAGATGGTTTCACTGGTGAATTCTATCAGCATTTGAGTCTTTTATTAAATATTTAAGAAAAATAAATTTTAAAAATGTAATAAGATCTTTATCAAAATGTTAACAAATTAAATCCAACGTTAAGTTAAAAAGGTGATACCTCATGACCAATGGAATGCAATGTTGATTTAACATTCAAAAAACAGTCAATAGACTTCGCCATATTGATGGATGAAAGGAGAAAAATTATATGAAAATACGATTATTTTAAAAGATTCAGAAACACCACGGACAAAATTCCACATCCACTTATACTAAACACATTTAGAAAACTAAACATAGTAGGAAACTTCCTCAAACTGACAAAAAGAATCTACAAAATAAAAGGAGAACAACCTTACAGCAAACATCATATTTAATGGTAAAAAAACTGACCGTTTTTTCCCCGAGATTGGGAACGAGCAAGGATGTTCTCTTGCCACTCCTATTCGACATTGTACCAGGGATCCTAGACATTGCTATAAGCCAAGAAAATGAAATAAAATACATAGAGCCCAGAAGAGAAGTAAAACTGTCTCTATTTGCAGATGATATAATTAGTTATTTATGTAGAACAACCCACGGAATGCACAAGACAACAATCAAAACCAGTAAATGAATTTAGCAAGATCACAAGACACAAGGTTAATATTTTTAAAATCTATTTTATTTCTATCTGTTAGGAGTAAACAATTGGAAAATAAAATCTTAAAAATTCCACTTAAATAGCACAAAAAAAGTAAAATGCTTAGGTGCAAATCTAACAAAGATTTATATATTTATATCTACTATATAAATTTATATATTTATATAGAATATATAAAGAACTTTTAAAGCACAATTGTAGGAAGACCAACCAATTTGTCCAGGAATGCTATACTGAAAAGAACAAGACAGTACTGAGAAAAGGGTCAAGAAGCACAAGTAAACATAGACATACCATATTCATGGAGCAAAGGGCTGAATATCGGATAAAATGACAATTTCCCCAATTTGATTCAATACAATCCCAATCAAAACCCCAACAGGATTTTTCATAGAAATTGACAGTCTAATTCAAAAATTTATATGAAAATGCAAATAATCTAGAATAGTCAAAGCAAATTTTTCAGAGAACAAAGTTTGGAGGATTAATCCTGCCTGATTTTAAGACTTTCTATAAAATCACATTAATCAAGACAGTTTGCTATTGGCTATATATATATACACACACATATGTCTACATACACACATATACATATGTATGTATAGAATATATAGAATAGGAATAGAATATATTACAGCCTAAAAACAGACCCACATATATTCAATCAATTATTCACACAGGTGCCAAGGCAATTTGATAGAAAATTTGTTGAAAGCAAAGCTTTCAACAAATGGCGTTGTGTCAACTAAATATCCACGTAAAAATTAAATATCCACCCTTACATGAAACACAGAAATTAACCTGCAGTGGACCATAGAACTAAATGTACACCTAAAATTATAAAATCTCTAGAGGAAAATATAGAAGGAGAGCTTGACAATCTCTAGTAAAGGACTGTAAGCTAGGATACAAAAATCATGACACTTTTTTAAAAGGTAAATTATACTTCATCAATATTAAAAACTTTTTTCTTTTTTTTTTTTGTTTGAGACAGAGTCTCACTCTTTCGCCCAGGCCGAACTGCAGTGGCACTATCTTGGCTCACTGCAAGCTCCGCCTCCTGGGTTCACGCCATTCTCCTGCCTCAGCCTCCCAAGTAGCTGGGACTACAGGCACCCGCCACCGCGCCCAGCTAATTTTTTGTAGTTTTAGTAGAGACAGGGTTTCACCGTGTTAGCCAGGATGGTCTAGATCTCCTGACCTCATGATCCGCCCGACTCGGCCTCCCAAAGTGCTGGGATTACAGGCGTGAACCACCGCACCCAGCCTTAAAAACTGTTTTCTACAAAATATACCAGTGAAAATAAAAACACAAGGCACATATTGAGAGGAAATACTTGCCAGACATATATCACACTGAGGAGTTTTGTTTTTTTGTTGTTGTTGTTGTTGTTGTTGTTGTTTTGGTTTTTTTTTTTTTTTTGAGACAGAGTCTCACTCTGTCACCCAGGCTGGAGTGCAGCGGCACTATCTCAGCTCACTGCAACCTCCACCTCCTGGGTTCCAGCAATTCTTGTGCCTCAGCCTCCCAAGTAGCTGGAATTACAGGTGCCTGCCACCACACCCAGCTGATTTCAGTATTTTTAGTAGAGACAGGGTTTCACCATGCTGACCAGGTCCTGTCTTGAACTCCCGATCTCAAGTGATCCGCCTGCCTTGGCCTCCCGAAGTGCTGGGATTACAGGCATGAGCCACTGCATCCGGCCCCACACCAAAGACTTTTATCTAGACTATATAAAGAACTTTTAAAGCACAATTGTAGGAAGACCAACCAATTTTTAAACAGTCAGGAGATTTGAACATACATTTCACAGAGGAAGATATATGAACGGCCGATAAGCACACAGAAAACACTCCACATTATTACTCATTATGGAAATGCAAATTAAAACCACCATGAGATATCACCACCCACCCACTGAAATGGCTAAAATCGAAGGCTGACTATTCCACGTGGTGGGAAGGATATAGAGCAACTGGAACTCTTCTACATTGGTCATAAGACTAGACAATGGTATCATCACTCTGGGGAAAAAATGGTATTTTTTTAAAGTTAAATACCATCTCCTATATGACCCAACCATCCACTGCTAGGACATGTGTTCTCAGAAAGACTTGCATGTGAGTATTCACAGCAGGTGCCCTCAGAGCGGAGCTTTCCTCCCCTATTCCTGCAATATGTCACCAACGGAAGCAAGACGGGAGGCTCTGTGGGCCCTGGAGATTCCAGCTTTAGTTTTGCTACTTGTTAGCTGTGTGTCTTCCCCTCTCCAATTCTTAACTTCCTTGGCTGTAAAATGGGGAGGATATAAGAGCCCATCTGGTCGGATTTGATGTATCATAGAGGGAGATCAATGGCTCAGTGAGCATCAGCTCCCAAGACTGGGAGCGGGGAGCCACATTGGACACCACTGGTGTGGGCGCTTATGGTCTCTGCTCCCATGGTGTCTGCTCTCGTGGCGTGGGCTCCCGTGGTGTCTGCTCCTGTGGCGTGGGCTCCTGTGGTGTCTGCTCCCGTGGCGTGGGCTCCCGTGGTGTCTGCTCCCGTGGCGTGGGCTCCCGTGGTGTCTGCTCCCGTGGCGTGGGCTCCTGTGGTGTCTGCTCCTGTGGTGTGGGCTCCCGTGGTGTCTGTTCTATGGTGTGGGCTCCCGTGGTGTCTGCTCCTGTGGTGTCTGCTCCTGTGGCATGTGTCCCTGTGGTGCAGGTGCCAGGTGAAGGCAGGAAGAGAGTGCATTAGCAGAGCAAAGGAGCAGGGCAACCATACAGACTTGGACAGCTTTGGGGTGCCTAAGAAGAGAGTCTATGGTCCGGGAGGCTGTGTTGTCCAGGGCTCAGAACCAGAACCCTGGAGGGAATTCTGGTAGAAGCTAGAGCTGTCAGTGCTAGGTACAGCTGGAGTGAGAGGCAAGAGCACCCATACCTAATAGTATGTGAGTTGGGGGACTGGGGGCAGTCAAAAATCAAAATCACTGGGATCCCAGGTCCCAGCATCGACGTACCCTCCACTGTCCTCACCTGCTCAAGGTCTGGCTCTGTATCCGGGCCACAAGCAGCTCCTGTAAGTCTTTAAAAAATGTTCCTATCCCCCAAGAAACAGCAAGCAGTGGGCTGTACTGGGCTCCCTGGCCCCGCATCTAAGCCTTCCTGCATTTGGCTGCATTTTCTTTCCAAGACCACTCCCCCTGCCACCCCAACACCTAAAATACAATTAGTTATTTGTACTGGGTGTGTCTGGTCAGAGAAGACTTTGAACATCACCCGATGTGGGTGGGGGAGTTAATCACTGAAAGGAGCGGGATTCAGCTCAAGATCAATGGGCTGTGCTCCACGCCATAACCAAACTGAGCCCTTGGAGGAGGACAAGAGCTTCGGAAAGCACGCTGCCTTGTAACCATAAACCCCTCCGTTTCTTATGGGGTGATCTTGGGAAGAGGCAGGGGGCACGGGCTTGCGGATCAGGCAGACCTAGGTTCAAGTTCCGGCCCCAGGAGTGTGACTTCAGTCCAGTCCCCAAAGCTCCAAACCCCCAAATTCTCATCTGTAAATGAAATGTGTGGGAGAGGAAGTCCTCCTCCCCCAGGCCGGGTCTGGGGCAGGCAGGCTGCCCTGTTCCCACTCCGACCCCTCTCCACTGCCTATGCCCCTTTTCCTCTCAGGGCAGCCCTGGGCAGCCAGGGCCCTGTGGTGACTCCCCATTGGCAGGCCTGGCAGGAGAAAGTCCCCAGCTGTGGGTAGCATGGGGACTCCTGAGGCTGCTGGGTGGCACTCTCCAGCCTGCCTCATCTTCCAGGGCTGCCCTGCTCTGGAGTGACCATACCCCACCAGGGCCCCGGGGCAGCTCTTGGCTCACTTTGTGCTGGGGCCACACATGGCCTTCACGGCCTTTCTTCTATGGCTTGGTACAGCTCTGATAGTGCCAGCCTTACAACACGCCTGCCTCTCCCATGCTGAGAAGTTAGAGGTCTGGATGGCTCTTTGTTTAAAGAAACAACCGCAGTTTCCAGCGGACCCCATAGCAGGACAAGGCCCACGTCGGAGTTCAAGCCTGTAACGCTCAGCCAGGCGGCCACGGTACTTGTCCAGGAGGTGGCTGAGGCCAGAACCATCAGACCCACTGTTCTGGTGCCGACTGTCATGGAGCACATTGCTCCCAAATTTAGTAACTCCTGGCAGCCATTTCATTACATTTCACAATTGCGTAGGTCAGGAATCCCATGGGGTCCACCCAGCTGCTTCTGCTTCATGAGGTGTAAACGAGGCTCACTGGGTGGTGTTTGCTGGCAGCCAGCTGGTCTGGAGGCTCTAACAGGGTTGTCTGCACAAGTCTGGCTCCTTGGCAGCATGACTGGAAGGCTGGGCTCAGCTGGGACTGTCACCCAGAATTCCTGCACATGGCCTCTCCAGCGTGGTGTTCTCGGAGTAAGCCTTCTATGTCACAGTTCAGGGTGCCCAGAATGTTCCAGAGTCTCAGAGGGGGAGCTGCAGGGCTTCTTCTGGCCAGGCTTAAAAATCATGTAACATCATTTCCACTGTATCCTATTGGTTAAGCAGGCTGCAGAGCCAGCCCAGATTCACAGGGAGAGGAATTAGATCCCACCTCTCAATAGGAGAGGGATTGCTCTGGAAGAGCTCTCTGACAAGTCTATTTCCTTGGCTGGCTGTACAGTGAACCCATGAGAAAGGGGTTTTATCATCATCATAAACATTATCATCATCACCACCATCAACATCCTTACCACCATCATCATCACCACCATTAACATCATCACCATCAACATCATCATCACCACCATCAGCTTCTTTACCATCATCATCATTACCAACAATCACCATGATCACCACCATCAACATCATTACCACCATCATCACCACCATCAGCATCATTATCACCATCATCAGCATCATCACTACCATCAACATCATCACCACCATCATCATCACCCCCACCACCATCAACATCATTACCACCACCATCACCGTCATCACTACCATCAATCATCACCACCACCATGACCATCACCACCACCATCATCACCATCATCACTACCATCAGCATCATTATCACCATCATCACCACCACCACCAACATCATTACCACCATCATCACCATCATCACCACCATCAGCATCATTATCACCATCATCACCACCACCATCAACATCATTACCACCATCATCACCACCATCAGCATCATTACTACCATCAACATCATTACCACCATCATCATCATCACCATCACCATCATCACTACCATCAATCATCACCACAACCATCATCACATCACCACCATCATTACCACCATCATCACCATCATCACTACCATCAGCATCATTATCACCATCATCACCATCACTACCATCAACATCATTACCACCATCATCACTACCATCAACATCATTACCACCATCATCATCACCACCAGCATCATCACCATCACCACCACCACCACCATAATTACCATCGTCACCATCATCATCACCACCAGCATCATCACCATCACCACCACCACCATCATTACCACCATCGTCACCATCATCATCACCACCACCATCACCATCACCACCACCATCAACATCATTACCACCATCATCACCATCATCACCACCATCAGCATCATTATCATCATCACCACCACCATCAACATCATTACCACCATCATCACCATCATCACTACCATCAACATCATCACCACCATTATCACCATCAACATCATCATCACTACCAACGTGGTGATCACCACCATCAACATCATTACCACCATCTTCCTTACCAGCACCATCATCACCACCATGGTCATCATCACCATCATCATCACCCTCATGGCAATCACCCTCACTGTGGGGCACCAACCCTGTGCCTATGCATCTCTGAGGCCAGTGCTGTTAGAATCCCTCTGGAACCAATGAAGAAACCGGGTCACAATGTGGCTTGCCCAAGCTGACCCTGAGAGAAGCACTGGGCCCTGAGTATAAATTGGCCTATACCACACCACTGGCCAAGTGGTTACCATTAAAGCACTTGCTCCTCTTGTCTCCCAAAGGCTGCGCTGAGGCTAGCCCATGAATCCTCACCATAGACTGTGAGGAAGGCTTTATTATCCCCAAACGAGAAATGGAGAAATCAGGGCCCAGAGAGGGTGAGCCAGGGTGTGCCTAGAGGCCCAGGCTCTAGAGTCCAGTACTCAGGTCCTGCACAGCTGTCTGAGCTCAGGAGATGGACAGGATGGGCTGTGCAGAGCAGCGGCTGGCAGTGCTATCTACACTAATCAAGCTAATTGGATAATTGCCACTTCATGGTGTTTGGTGTTGTCACAACCTTGAGCTGGGCTTTCTAACAGAAGCTTTTATCCGAACCTCTCCAGGAGGCTCCTCTGGCTGGTGAACAGGGCCTCCTGCTCGCCCAGCCAGGGGCACCAGGGTCTCCTTTTCTAGCTGGGGGTGGGGAGACACAGCAGAGGAGAGAGGCCAAACGACCGTCGGAGGTCACAAAGCGACCCGTGGATGAGGTGACAAGAGCAGCCCTCATCTGCCCACTGCCTCCGGCTCTGACAACTAAATCACCCCAAAGAGACGTGTGTGATTTCATTTCTACTCCATTGCAGGAGGGGGAAAAAATCAATGTTTGCTAAATGAAAAGGAAAGAGATCGGCAGGAGGAAAATGTATTTTCAACTTTTAATAGGGTATTATCGACAATGAGGAGTCAGAAGTGAAGCAGCAGGGCCTGCCTGACCGTGGGGCTCAGCTACAATGGGGGGCGTGATCTTGGGGGCCGGGGGTCAGGGACAGTAGGGGACAGCGAGGAGAGGGCACACACTGAGGACAACAGACGCCCCTTCTGCCAAGCCCGGGGTGGCCGGGGGCCCGAGTGAGTCCCAGCTCAGTGCCCCCAAGTAGGCAGAGACAGGGGTCTGGCTGGGAGACCAGGGGAACAGGAAGAAGAAGCCAGACAGGGGCTTTTCCAAGACCCCACGCCCTGCTCGGGATACGAAGTGCAGGCAGAGGAGGGCTGGGTGAATTGGAGATAGGGCATCCGTAGCAAGAGGCACATGGCCTTCCAGGCATCCTGCAGGTTAGGAGACTTGCACAAGGCATCAAGTCCTTGTTTGGGCCACGTGGATTGGGAAGGGTCTGGTTTTACCCATTCCTTTGCCCTGCTGTCTATTTAGGAAAAATGTGGAGCATCCCTCACATGCCAGGGGTAGTGCCAGACGCAGAGGACACAATAGTGACTGAGGCAGCGGCTGCCCCTGCCCTGGGGCTGACGCTTTGACAATTACAGGGCTAGGTGGTGAATGTTAGGCTGGGGGAAGAGGCGTGACGGCAGAGGGGATGCCTAATTCAGGCTGGGAAGGGAGGAGGCCTTCTGAAGAAGGGGTGTGGCGTAAGTGTCAGAGCAGCCAAGCAAAAAGAAGGGAAGCATGTTTCCAGCTGAAGGAGCCACGTGGTTGAAGGCCCAGATCCAGAAGGGGAGAGGAATGGACCAGGCTCTAGGAGGTCCTGCCATGGGGAGGGGGGCCAAGGACGGAGGTGAGCAGGGGCAGGGGTGCTGGTGGAGACAGTATCCAGGACCTTCCTCACCTAAGCCAGGGATTCTGCCCCAGGAGCTCGGATGTGTTTATGTCAGGGCAGGTCTAGATTTGTGAGAGGCAGAAAGCGCATTCAATCTGCAGGCCTCTTTAAGAAAATGAATACTGGCCAGGCACGGTGGCTCACGCCTGTAATCCCAACAGTTTGGGAGGCCGAGGCAGGCAGATCCCCTGAGGTCAGGAATTCAAGAACAGCCTGGCTAACATGGCGAAATCTCGTTTCTACTAAAAATACAAAAATTAGCCGGGCGTGGTGGCAGACACCTGCAATCCCATCTACTCAGGAGGCTGAGGCAAGAGAATGACTCGAACCCGGTGGTGGAGGTTGCAGTGAGCCGAGATCTTGCCACTGGACTCCAGTCTGGGCGACAAGAGTAAAACTCTGTCTCAAAGAAAAAAAAGGCCGGTGCAGTGGCTCACGCCCGTAATCCCAGCACTTTGGGAGGCTGAGGCGGGTGGATCACAAGGTCAGGAGATGGAGACCATCCTGGCTAACATGGTGAAACTCCGTCTCTACTAAAAATACAAAAAAATTAGCTGGGTGTGGTGGCATGCGCCTGTAGTCCCAGCTATTCAGGAGGCTGAGGCAGGAGAATGGCGTGAACCCAGGAGGCGGAGCTTCCAGTGAGCCAAGATCGCACCACTGCACTCCAGCCTGGGCGACAGAGTGAGACTCCGTCTCAACAAAAAAGAATAGTAACTTAGGAATCTAAAATTAGGTCTACAGCCTTGCAGGAAGGCCCTGCGACGAGTGAGGTTGGAGAAGTTCCAGCTGTGCCACCTTCACAGCAAACCCCCATCCGTCCACACACCTTCATTTCCTGCCATCTCCCTTAAAGCCATTCTTCATTTATGGTCCATGCGGTCACCCTCTTGACCATGCTTACAGGGCTTTGTCTGCCCAGAGCTAACCTCAGGCTGTCCCATCCATCCCTCGCGGTCCAGCCCTGCTTCCTTAGTTTTGATTCAGCTCTTGGTCACCTGTCACCGCGTCTCTGGAGCCTCTGCCAGAGTCTTTCCTTGGGACTCTGCAGGGCAAGGCATTGGTAAACCGTAGCATACAGGGCACAGGTGCAAGAGGTATTACCTTCATCACGTTAGGTCATCTGTCTGAAGTGGGCCTTTCTATGTGTGTTGTCTCAGGAGGCATGAATTTTAAAGTCCTTTCCTCTTTAAATGAAAAAAGAAATTCATTTAAGAAAGCTTAGGAATTTTTTTAAAGTAAAGGATAAGAAACACACACACAAAAATAAATAAATAAAGTATACGAGACAAAAGAAAAATACCAATGATCTCACCATGAAGAAATAACCATTATTTGTGCTTTGTTTCATTTCCTGTTAGCCTTTTTCCTCGTGAATAAATTCATAAATTTTTTTACATAATTCAGATCATACTATGTTTACCACTTTCTACCCTGTTTTTCAATTAAATTATTCATTTAATTTGATTATTTAATTATTAATTACGATTGTACATTTTCCATCAAATTATTAACTTAATAAGTATTTTTCAATTAATTTTCAATTAGGCACATTTTATTGTCTCATTAAATACCCGTAAGCTCTCATTGGTAATGGTTGCAACGGGGTCTGGCAGACAGATTTATAGCAATTAACCCGGCTCTTCCCTAAGATAACTCCTCTGACGAATACCCTTGTCCATATGTCTCTGTGGGTTCTGGGCTGTTTTCTCAGCATGACTGCCCAGCCAGGGAACTGTAGGTCGGAGGGGTGTTCACTGCGTCCCTGCAGCCTGGTGAGCTCAGGAAGGGCCTGGCTGCCACCTTTATGGTATTCTCGAGAGCTAGTTGTTGGTGTTTTCTTGAGGACTCGTTTTCAGTTCTTTTATGACTCAGGCCTGTGAACCTTTTTTCATACTCTCACCATCCACAAAACCGATCAGAACCAGGCATCCCCCTGCAGAGAGACAGAATTTATCTGAGCAGGGTCCATTTGTCAACTGCCCCGTGACAATTTTCCCCGTGAGATGCATGTCGGTCGGGGTCTCCAACATCCGGCACCCTCACAGAGAGGAACTGGAGGCGTGCTGGTGAAGGGAGCGCTGGTGATGGGTGTGGGTAAACTGCAAGACCGGAGCCCTGCCCAAGGCTATGATAGAAAAGAGGGACTGTTCCCTGCAGGCTTGCCGGGGGAGTGGGAGGAGGCAGTGACCTGAGCCCAGAGATACAGGGCAGGGAGGGGACACTGGCAGGGTGTATGACGCAGCTCGCCCAAGGTGACCTCTCAGAGAGGGAGCTGGAGAAATCAATACCCTGACCATACCTGACACGCCTCTCCGAGGCTGGAAGGCTGAGCTGTTCCTTCAGTCCCTAAGGGTCAGCTTCCAAGGCCACACAGCCACACGGAGGTCAGGGAGGAGGCTCCCAAGAGGCCAAGGATGACCTGTGGCTCAGTGAGCTTCTCTTTTTCATTTCGTTCTCTTTCTCTCTCTCTCTCTCTTTCCTTCCTTTTCTCTCTTTCTCTCTCTTTCCTTTTCTCTCTTTCTCTCTCTTTCCTTCCTTTCTCCCCTCCCTTCCCTTCCCCTCCTCTCCCTTTCTCCCTCCCTCCCTTCCTTCCTTCCCTCCCTCTCTCCCTCCCTCTCTCTCTCTTTCTCTCTTTTTTTCCTTCCTTCCTTTCCCTCCCTCTCTCCCTCCCTCTCTCTCTTTCTCTCTTTTTTTCCTTCCTTCCTTTCCCTCCCTCCCTCTCTTCTTTCTTTCTTTCTCTCTCTCTCTCTCCTTTCTTCCTTTCTCTCCTCCCTTCCCCTCCCTCTCCTCCCTTTCTCCCTCCCTCCCTTCTTCCTACCTTCCTTCTTTTTCTCTCTTTCTCTCTCCTTCCTTCCTTCCTTTCCCCCCTCCCTACCCCTCCCCTCCCATCCCTCTTCTCCCTTTCTCCCTCCCTCCCTCCCTTCTTCCTTCCTTCCTTCCTTTCCTTCCTTCTTTCTTTTCTTCCTTTCTTCCTCTCTTCCTTTCTTTCTTTTGGTCTCTGTTGCCCAGGTTGGAGGGCAGTGATGCCATCACAGCTCACTGCAACTTGGACCTCCTGGGCTCAGGGGATCCTCCAGCGTCAGCCTCCCAAGTAGCTGAAACTACAGGTACACACCACCACGTCTGGCTAATTTGTTGTAGAGACAGGTCCTCATGTTGTTACCCAGGCTGGTCTTGAACTCCTGACCTCAAGCTGTCCTCCCACTTCAGCCTCCCAGAGCACTGGGATTCTAGGTGTGAGCCACTGCACCTGGCCTTTCTTATTGATTTATGAGCACTTTGATTATGATGGCATTGACCATCCCGCGAGCACCAGTGCCACAATCTGCTTCCATCTTTATTGTCCTGTGTAAGCCGTTGTGGGCGGGACAGGATGTGCGTAGGGACATTTTTGCCTTCAGTGCGCAGGTTTGTCAGCTTCCCCGCCTGCTAAAGAGACAGTGTTAGGCAGTTTTTAAAATACCACCTTGGGCAGACAGATGCCCACAAGATTTGGTGCAGTGTGGGCAATCACAGGGAATTATCATCAATTTATTTGGAAGGACTAAAAACAGCAACAGCACAGGCTTGAGAGGTTGCACTCACCAACTCCAGAAAGAGTTTGGCTTTAAATGTAAACTTAATAAATTCATGCTTGTAGTAGGCAGATGCCGAGATGGCCCCCAGTGATCCCCACCTCCTGGTGTTCGTGCCCTTGGATGGCCCCGCAGCCTGTGTAACCAATAGCACATTGTGGAAATGCCTTGTGTGTTCTGTGAAGCTAGGTCATAAAAGACCTCATGGCTTCTGCCTTGCCCTCTCTCAGGTCATGTGATCTGGGGGAAGCTGGCTGCCATGTGAGGACACTCAAGCAGCTCTGCGGAGAGGTCCACATGGGGAGGAACTGGTGACTCCTGCCAACAGCCAGCACCAGGCTGCCAGAGATGCGGGTGAGCCCCTTGAAAATGGATCTTCCTGTTCCATCAAGCCAATATGTTGACTGCAGCCTCTCGAGAAACTCCAGGCTAGACCTGCCCAGCTAAGCTGCTCCCAAATTCCTGACCTATAGAAACTGTGGAAGATTACAAATGGTTATTGTTGGTTTTATTATAGCTGCTACGTGTTGGGGGATAACTTCTTATTCATCAATCGATAACTTGTATATACTCGAATGCAAACCTATGGTACATTTGAGATCAAGGATTGGAATCCACATTCTAGGTATTCAGATGAACCTGTAGAACACCCATCAACACAGCTTCTACCACAATCTTTGGGAAAAGAGCTCAGGACTGAGGGGTGGGAATTCAAAACTCTCCATGGAGCCACCATCCCTTTCCAGGCCTCAGTCTTCCATCTGTAAAATTAAGGAGTTGAACTCAGAAGGCCTGTTCCAGCTGTGAGCTTCTGAGATTCCAAGGCCATCATCCAAGAGTCCTGCCCCGCTCCTGACATGAGCTCCCTTCCAGGGGCTGAGCCAGGGCTGCACCTGCACCCCATTTTCAAAAGCATCAGAGAACAGAATGTTACCCTGGCTGACCATAGCTCCCCTGTATTAGTCAGGGTTCTCCGGAGGAAAAAAAAAAAATGAACAGGGTAGAGTTATAGAGATGTAGAAAGAGGTTTATGATGGGACTTGGCTCGCACTATTACGGAAGCTGAGAAGTCGCGTGATCAGCCGTCTGTAAACTGGAGGTTCCAGAAGCTGGTGGTGTAGTCCCAGTCTCAGCCCAAATTTCAGAGAACCAGAAACGCCAATGGTGTAGGACCCAGTCTGAGTCCAAAGGCCCAAGAACCAGGAGATCTGATGTCTGAGGGTAGGAGGAGATGGATGTCCCAGCTCGAGACCAGAAAAAAAGAACCCACCTTTCCTCCACCCTCTGGTTCTATTCAGGTCCTCAGTGGATTGGACGATGCCACACTGGTGAGGGTGGATTTCCTTTCCTCAGTTTACTGATTCAAACACTAATCTCTTCCAGAAGCACCCTCACAGACATGCCCAGAAATCATATTTTGCCAGCTGGGCATCCCTTAGCCTCGTCGAGTTGGCACAAAATTAACCATCACATCCCCCTTAGGGCTTTCTAAAAAACATTGAGATATAATTTCCATACCATAAAATCCACCATTTTAAAGTGATCAAGCAGGTGGCTTTTAGAGTGTAGTCAGAGAGTTGTGCAGCCACCACCACTATCAAACTCCAGAAAGTTTTCATCATCCATCCCCCCAAAAAATTCCATGGCGCTGGCCTGGCATGGTGGCTCACACCTGTAATCCCAGCACTTTGGGAGCCTGAGGCAGGTAGATCACCTAAGGTCGGGAGTCTGAGACCAGCCTGACCAACATGGTGTGAAACCTCGTTTCTACTAAAAATACAAAAATTAGCCAGACGTGGTGACAGGCACCTGTAATCCCAGCTACTTGGGAAGCTGAGACAGGAGAATCGCTTGAACCCGGAAGGTGGAGGTTGCAGTGAGCCAAGATCGCACCATTGTACTCCAGCCTGGGGGACAAGAGCGAGACTTCGTCTCAAAAAAAAAAGAATAAAAGAAAAAGAAAAAGAAATTCCATACCCTTAGCCTTCTCCCCCATCTCTAGTCCCTGGCAACCGTTCATCTCCTTTCTGTCTTCATAGATTTGCCTGTTCTGAACACTTCATATTAATAGGGTCATATAGTATGCTGGCTGTTGTGCCTGGCATCTCTTACGGAGCAGTTTACAGAGTCCATCCACGTGATAGCTTTTCATGGCTGGGTAATATTCCACTTGCCACGCATCCTTGAGCCATTCATTGGTGGTGGACATTGGGGCTGCTCCCGACTTTTAGCTCCTGTGAGCAGAGCTACCCCCACATGCCAGGAAGGGAAAACTGTCTGCAGACGCTGAGAAACAGCTCTCTTGTTAAGGGAAATATCAGTCCCTGCATTTCCATTTGGATTCGGTTTCATGTGTGACTTGACCCCTTTGTGGACAGCCGTTTGGATTTTCAAAAGTAGTTTCTTTCCGGGAGCAAGAGGCAGGGTCGGCCAGGAAACGTGAGCCGCCATTTCAAGCCCCATTTTCCTGATACTCAAAGGTGTGGTGGGTGGGTCCCTGGTCCTTCCCAGCCTCAGCCTCCCCATGAGGGGTGGGGTTACATGACACTGCCAAAGACTCCAAGAAGCCAAGGGTCAGGGAGGCCCACTTGCCCCTAGCACTGCACAGCAGAGGCCCTCGGGCCTGGGAGGCTGAAGGCCCTGGACTTCAAGAGTGCGGCAAATCCTCCTTGCTGCCCCTCTGAGGGATTGGGGGCTGGGATGCTGCCTCGGCCTTTCACCGGCTGCTCAATCCCTGCTCCTCAGTTTCTTTATCTGTGAAATGGGGATAATGACATCTCTGTCATTAACATAGATGTGAATAATTGAGTTGATGGGGAAGGAACAAGAGGAGTGGATGAGGAGCCCATTACAGCTTAAATAAGGGATACGTGCATCCTAAAAAGAACAGACTCATCTGGGTGTGCTGCGTGTCAGTCCACCTCTCAGCCAGGGAAAACAGTGGGCTTGGGGATCCCCTCTGCGACTCTCACACTAAGGCTGGGCATGGGGCCAGACTCCCTAGCCCCATATATGGCCTTCTTGACTGCTGGGGGGCCCTACTGGGGCAGGCAGGAGCAGAGGGCAGTTTGGAATTAGGGTCCAGCACCCCAGGAAGCCACAGAGCAGGTCCTCAAGGAGACCCCAGGGCAGGGAGCGGGCGCCCTGCCTCCAGCCCCCGCATGCCCCTCCCCCTGCTGGCTTTGTCCGTCCTGGCTCCAGGCACACAGTGCCAGGCTCAGGGGCCAGGGGTGGGAGGGGACAGGCGCCGCCCATCCCAGTGCGGGGCCATCCATCTTGGTCGACCCTATTAAAATACATTATAAAAGGAAGAAAAGGGTGGGCCAGAGGGTGAACGGAGAGAAAAATGATACCGCCAACGCCTTTGTTTGTCCTTTTTCCCCGAGCCCTGGAACAGGGAAGATGAAAGGGACCTGGGGGCTGTGGCTCCTGGGCCGGGGAAGGCGGAGCTCAGTGGGGGGACTGTGGGAAGAAGATGCACCGCATCTCCCCTGGGCCTGCCCCCGCTGCCACCAGCCTTTGCACCCTCAAATACCACAGCAGCCTCAGCACCAGAGGAGTGCCTGCCTCTCAGCTCCCTACAGAGGCGGTGTCCAGAGCCAAGCCAGGTGGGCTGCAGACCCAGGACAGGGCTGCAGGCTCCAGCTGCACCTCGGGGGAGGGGTGCAAGGCACCGTCCTGCTGGTTTTGCAAAGATGGAGCGTTGGAGATGGGCCCCAGCAGCCGGTCGGGAGTGGCTCGTGGGCAGGCGGGGTCTGCATCCTGGTGCTGGGGAAAGGGCAAAGCTGCCTCGAGGTGGGTGCTCCCCAGGAGTCTCCCAGTGCCACCCCCAGGAGACGAAGCCACGTGGCCCATCAAGAAGCGGAACCACATGGTGGCTCCCCTCCCAGGTCTAGAACCAGGTCAGGGCAATGCTTTTGTGAACATTTGCACTTGCACCCTCAAAACTAGCTGTTATGGGGGTGCCTTTGCTCCCTGGCAAAAGATACGTTGCAGCCACTACCCCCAGCACCTCAGACTGTGCTCTTATTTGGGAATAGGGTCGTGGCAGATGTGATTCATTAAAATAAGGTCATGCTGGTGTTGGGGGGGCGCCTAATTTGACATGACCCGTGTCCTTATAAGTGGATGTGATGTGTCAGGGGCAACAAGAGTTCCGAGCAAGGCCCCTACCAGGCCTGGGAGGTCAGAAGCGGTAACAGCCTAAAGGATGACTGGGGTCAGGGGAGCAGGGAGGGTATCCCAGGCAGAGGGAATGGCCGGTGCAAAGGCCGGAGAGGACGCTGCCCATCGCTGCCCACCCTAAGCAGCAGGTGGCTTTGTCTGGCTGGTGGGCAGAGTTGGAGTGGGTGCAGGAGGGGCACGGTCGAATCCCACAGGGTCTGGTCAGTCACATTGAGTCTGGGTTTTATCTAAGGCACTGTGGAGCCACGGAAGGACTGGGAGGCAGGCCATGGTCGGGTGTGAAGAAGCCCTGGAGGCCGGTGGAGATAGAGGGGAGCTGGAGGCCGGTGGAGATAGAGGGGAGCTGGAGGCCGGTGGAGTCCTGGGTGTGGGCACTCGGACTGGGCAGTGGTGGGGGCGTGGCGAGAAGGGGAGCAGAGCAGAGAGGACACCTGACTGTGTCTGCCAGACCCGTTCCCCAGAGGACGCTGCCCTCCCGAGGAACCTCCCTCCTCTCTCCACCCACGGGGGCAAGCGCATTCCTGGCTGGCACCTCTGGGGATTTAGGATTTCTGCCTAACGCACTCTCAGCCAGTCACCTGGGCTGTGTGTGAGTTCACGTCTTCAGGAGCTGGGGACTATGAGGCGTCACAAAAGTGGCCACGAGAGGCAGGTAAAGGCCCCCAAAGTCTTCACCATCGTCCGCCTCAGAAAATCACTTGTCTGATGTTAAGGGATGGGACGTGGGGCGACGTCGGCATCGGTAAGGGCCTCGGGCGGGGAGAGGGTTTGTGTCATCCAATCGCAAAGCTAAGTGTGTTGCTTCACTTTAGGCATCAACCAGCCTGTCCAGGCCACACAGTGCACAGATACTGGGTCAGATATTACCCCGGTTGTTTCTTCAAGGTGTTTTTGGAAGACACTGACATTTCAGTCGGCAGAATAAAGCAGATTGCCTTCCCTAATGTGGACCACCGGCCTGGGCACGGGGCAAGGCCCTGCCCCCCTCCACCCCCACCTGCAGGAGAGCCTCATCTGTGTGCTCCATGTTTGGGGCTGCCTGAAAGATTCCCTGGGAGAATCCCTCTCCGCTTGGAACCGCTGACTTGGAGAGTGGTCTCAGTTACCTCTGGGCACACCAAGGCCAGGGAGCGAGCCCGTCTCATACCGGGTGACCACCCCCTCCTAACGGTGGAAACCAGCCCTCTCCACCCGGGGCGCCCGCCTCCACCTGGAGGGGTCAGGTCCTCAGGGATCAGATGTCTGTGAAAACAATCCCGAGAGTCATCCGGAAGCTCCATTTCCAACCAGGGTTAGGGTTCCAGAGGTCGCCCTGAGCGTGTTATGCACACGACCTATCAAATACACTCCTTTCCTCGAGGCACCCCCAGGAGGTCGGGGTGTTTGCTGGGCTTCACCCGTGCCCTCAGCTCGTTCTCACTGTGGTCCGATCAGCTCAGGCTGGGAAAACAAGCTGAGGGCAGAGGCGGAGCCCAGCAAACACCCCGACCCCCTGGAGGTGCCACAAGGAAAGGAGTGTCTTCAGAGAGCTTCCGGGCGGGCCAGTCCTATGAAGCCCTCCACGTTCACCAGGAGTTCATCGCAGCTGCGGCCAGGCTGGGAAGGAGAAGTGGCCGCAGGCAGGCAGCTGTCTGTTCCGGATGCAAACCGCAGCCCCAGCCCCGCCCCCTGGAGCCCTCTCTGGTGCTGGGTGGACAAAGCTGCCGTGCGCAGGCCAGGGAAGGCCGAGGAGCCGCCCAGGTGAGGCCCGAGCTGCCTGGCGGCATCTGTGTGGACCCCAGGCCACGGAACTGCCTCAGCACACCAGACCTCCAACTCACATTCCTCACAGGGGGCCCGGGCAAGGGGTCCACCCACTCGGCAGGAGCTCCCTGAGCCAGCTCAGTGGATGGAGCAAATTGACTTGGAAATCAAAGTGATGCCCAGACGAAGCGAGAGACAGCCCCGGACCCGCCCCCGGGCCACACCCGCGCCAGCCAGGACCAGGCCCCGCGGAGGCTCGCGGGGAAGCTGGCGCTGTGTTGTTCCCCCGCCAGCTGCTTGCTTCCTCCCGGGCTCACTGGAGTGCAAACTGCTTTCGCTTGTTTGAAATGGAAATTTTTTCCTCTCTTTATACTTATTGTCACTTCGTATTTTTCTCCCCAGAAATGGGGATTTGGACGTGAAGGCGGCTCGTGTGTGCGTTTCCGTGTGCGTGAACAGACACATCTGTTTCCACTTTGGGTTGGGGGGGTTGGTGCAGGGCGAGGGCTGCAGTGTGAGCCAACAGAGTCTACAGAAGCAGAGACAGAAGCCTGTGGAGGGGGCAGGGCGTGGGCGGAAGCAGCCCCTGCGGGTGGGGCTAAGGCCAGGGTTCCTCTCCACCAGCCCCTTACGGCTGCGTCAGGTGTGGGGGTCCCGGGGACCTCTGCTCCTTCCCATGGCTTTGGAACCTGCCAGGGCCTGCCCCAGCCACACCCCGGGTCCTGGCTCTCACTGAGCCCCCTATCTCCCTGCCTTTGCACCCAGGTTCCCCCAACCCCTTTATCTGTGTCCCTAGGAACCCCCCTTATCCTTCCAGGCCCAGCTCCAGCGGGCTTCACCCCTCCAGAAGCCACCCTGCCAGTCTTTGCTCTAGCTTGGGTGCCTCGGGGTTTGCTGCAGACCTGGCCATGTGTTTGGGGTGAGCACAGACTTCAGAGTCCAGCAGCGTCAGGCCGCTTCGTGCCCTGCCCTTCTCCCCGCGTGCTACCTCCCAGGCCTGGCTCACACAGGTGCTTTGTGGGGGGGAGTGGAGATGAAGACAAAGGTAACCACAAGGATAGTCCCCCCTCCAGGAGCCCCAGCCTGCACTGCAAGGACAAAGCGGTGGAACGACCTGCAGCAGAGACCAGGGCCCGGGACTGCCGGGGTGGTGAGGGTGTGCTTCCCGGAGGCGGCCGGGCCTGAGCCGCAGGGGTGAGTGGTGACCGCATGGAGACCAGGAGCTGGTGCTCTGCTGAAGGTGAAGGTCAGGCTCCAGAGGGAACTGAGAGGCAGCACAGGAGAGCCAAGCTCCAGACTCAGACATGCCCATTAATCCTTCCTTCCTTCATTCATTCATTTAGCCAGTTTTCCGCAGACATCTACAGTGGCTGGGGACTCACAGTGAACCACACGGACGGGATCCCTGCCATTGTAACCTACAGGGAGTAGGCAAGAGAGAGGCACCCAGATTTTGACAAGGACAGGGGCTGAAATGGAGAGGGGCCACAGGGACCAGGGAGGGCGGGGGTGCTGAGGGGCTGAGGCCTGTACTGTCAGAAAGGCCCTGTCCCAGATGCTGGCCTCAGGCTTAGGCACCTGGAGCCAGAACCCTCAACCATCTGGGCATCCCTGGGTCCCACAGGGACGGGCCTGGGTCCTGCAGGGGAGGGCAGGGTACGGAGCACACACCACAGCCAAGCTCCACCACGCCGTGGCCACAGACGTCTCTTCCAGGCCTCAACGGCAGGGGCGGGGAAACCAAGGTGCCAAGAGGTAACAAGCTGCCCGAAACCCCCATCGGGGACGGGGTGTCCAGCAAAGCTCCATCCATAGCGTGAGCTTGGAGCTCAGCATCACAGGAAGGGAGGGAGGCACCCCATCGGATGCCGCCTTGCCCGGAGGAATCCAGGCGGTCCACACTGGCTGGTCCACACTCGGAAGGCAAGGACAGGCCCGTGAGTTTGGCCACACTCCACCTGCACGTGTGTCCTGGGCAATGTTGCATTTCAGCAACGGTCCACGGTGGGTGTGGGGAGGGGCACTCCAGATGTAACTACTGGAGTCCTGGTGGCCAGAATGAGGCAGCCTACAGATGGAGACGTGGAGCCTGGGTCCCGAGGACAACAGCAGCTGGCCTGTCACAGGTGACCGGTGAGCCTGAGCTCACGCATTCACGCAACGTGCAGTTGTCCACCGCGCATTTGTCTGGTGGCCGCGCCGTCTGGCTGACTCCTCCCCAGCCCTGGCGGAGGAACTCCAGGCCGAGTAGAAGGGACTCCCAGGCTGCCCTCTTGCCCCTTCTCCAGGAGCAGCTTGGAGGCACCCAAGCCCCAGCAGCCTCAGCCTGGGCCGCTCATACAGAGCACACGCCATGGCCAAGCTCCGCCACGCCGTGGACACGGATGCCCGTCCTCGGGCCTCCAAGGCAGGGGTGGGGAAACTGAGGCACCAAGAGGTGAAGCAAGCTGCCCAAAGCCCCCAACCTGGATTTCAGCACAGCCCTGTCTGATGCTGGGGGCTCCAAAAGGCTGCTGCTGCCTCTGCCGTCCCTCAGAAAAGAACTAGAACAGCCGCGTGCAGGCCTCGGCCCAGTGGGGTGATGGCTGTCTCTGGTCTCTCTGTGAGGGAGGAGAGGCTTGGGTGCCGGCCCCACCCCGTGGCTGCGGCACTGGCTGGGAGGAGCTCCAGGTGCAGGCTCTTGGCCTCTGATGAGACTGAGCGTCCTTGTACACCAGGGACAAATTTAGCACCATGGGCGGGAAGTAAACACGTTGGTGCCATCCCGGCAGGGCCTTTATTAACTCCTCCATGAAGGGCAGTGGTGGGTGGAGGAGGCCACCGTGGGCTGCCTGCCCTCCCTTGAGGGCTAGGGTAGGGCTCCAAGGCCCCAGGACACCCCGATTCTATTCATGTCTGTACTCACTCTGTGATGAGTTCTCAGGCAGAGAGGGCACTTCCCTGGTGGCCCCTTGGCCATCCCAAAGTTCATCACACCCCTTACCCCAGCTGAGCCTTCCTATCTGAGGCTGAGATCCCCATCCCCAGTGGCACCTTGAGGCCCAGCAAGACCCCAGTGGAGGCCAGGACCTCAATGTCCACACAGTGTCTTCTGCACAGAGAAGTCTGGGCCACTGCTGAACCTTCTGGGGCTGAGAGAGAAGGACCCACATCAATGGCCGGTGGTCCCTAGAGAGGCTATACTGGGCCCTCACAAACATGCCTGTGTGCACACACCGCTGCATGCACGGGTGTGGTGTACAAGCACAGAAGTGTGCAAACACCACCCAGAGCAGTACTCATGAGCACGTGCACACTCCTGGTCACACTGCAGCACAGACAGGTATGCACACATGTGTAGAACTGCACATAGTAGGACATGCATCCATCTCCAGGAAACTTGAGGAGCTCTCACACACCTATACACACACACCCAAGCCCACACAAGCAGGGACAAGTGGCCACATGTTTGTGTCCCAACCCACCTGGGGTGGTTAATTTTATGTATCAACTTGACTGGACCATGGGGTGCCCAGATGTTTGGTTGAAGTGATTTCTGGGTATGTCCATGCCGGCGTTTCTGGAGATGAGCATTTGAATCCTGGACCGAGGAAAGCAGGTGTCCCCCAGTGTGGGCGGGCTCACCTGACTTGCCAAAGACCTGAACAGAATGCAGAGGCCGAGGAGAGGAGAATGGGCTTTCTCGTCCTGCCTACTTGAGCTGGGACATGGGTCATCTCCTGCCCGGGGACTTAGACTTACACCACTGGTGGTCCTGGCTCTCGGCCCATCAGGATCTGATCGAATGCCACCAGCAGCGTTCCTGGGTCTCCAGCGTGCAGACAGCAGAGCGGGGCCTTGTCAGCCTCCATCATTGTGTGAGCCGGTTCCTTACAATAAGCCTCGCCACATCCTATTGCTTCGTTTCTGCGAAGAGCCCTGAGTAATGTGCCGCCCCAGCACACGCTCCTAAGCAAAGCCACGGTGGATGAAGCTGAACGAGGGTCATGCTCCATGCACTGATGACGGTGCCTGTGAGCCTACGCACTGGGCTGGACTCTGCACAGGTCCTCACAGAAGGCGAAGGCGACACTGACAGCAGCTCTGCCGTGTCCACTGTCTTCAGGTGAGAGGCTGTGTGTGACAGACCTAGGGTTCCCTGTCCAGCTTAGTTGTGCCCCAAACTCCCTCAAGTCCATGGCCCTTGTGCAAATCCTCGAGCACACATGTCAAGTATGTTTCTGGGCACACATTTGCACAGGCCTGTGGGTGGCCTCAGACGCACCGGGGCACATAACACACCGGTGACGAGGACTCAAAGTGCACCCCACAGGCTGTGTACACCCCCATATTCCCTCACATCTGCAGACCCGTGTGCACCCACAAACACACACGTGCCTCACACATGCTCACACAAATCATGCTTCATCCCGTCCCCACCCCACTCTCTTCTAGAGGCTGTCCACCCCTTACTGGGAACTGGGTGGGAGACGGAGGCCCACCCTGCCCCCTCCCTGTCCCCAAAGCAATAACATCATTCTCCTCCCTGCCATTAGCAGCTGGGCTGTTGGATCACCTTTCAGATGACGCAGCAGGGGTCCACCAGTCTGTGAAAGAGTGTTCATACTGCCAGGCTGCCCCACGTCCAGAAGACAGACCGACGTGGCCCCCTCAGGACCCTTGGGAGGACAGTGCGGGGGGACGCCCAACCCAGACCCCATGGCCAAGAGCTGAGAGGCAGAGTACCTGGACAGTCCCCCCTGTGATGAACTCCCGAACTCCGCATTCTCTAATGGGGGGCAAAAGAGTCCCAGAGCACCCCCACCGCAAGAAGGGGCCCTCAGAGGGTCAGGGGAGTCCCTGGGGCCATGGGCACCCGGGCGTCTTCAATCCATGCCCTGGGCCCTGCATGAGAACCCTGTTCTCCCTCCCCAATATGCACCCCTTTCCACACAGATTCCCTGTGCTGCCTAGTACAGCAAAGGTATCTATAGTTTGATGAATGAACCATCATTGTATAAATGACAACAATTCTAATACTGTCTGCGCTGAGGGCGCTTGCATTTAGCCAGATACAAAAGGCAAGACAGCTGCCCCCAAGAGCAGACATCTGGGCTTGACGCACTGGGCCCGAATCCTGGCTCTGCCTCTTAGCCACTGTGTGGCCCTGGGGAGGCGACACCACCAGCCTGTGCCTGTTTCCACCTTAGTAAAGTGGGCCCAGATGTCAGACCGACCTGTCAGGGCCCTCACAAGGCCTCAGCAAGTTAATTTTGTAACTCACCCAGGGCCGTGCCCAGCTTGGATGAGGGCGCTCCATGGCTCACCACAGAACTGAAAACGCATCTCATGTAGCCCCTAGCCAGACCTGGAGGCTCACGGTCTTCGCCCCATCCTCCAGATGAGGAGACCAAGACCCAGGAGGGCCTCCCCAGCCCAGGGCCTCACCACTCATGAAGGACCCAGACGAGGTGCTCTGCAAAGACCTCTGGTGAACTCACATTCCAGGAGGCGAATTCCCCGCTGCTGGACAAAGTGGCCGCAGGAGTGCTATGGGAACTCCAGAATATTGAATTTCACTGGGTCTGCGGTCAAAATGTCTAAAATCAAAGCCATTTCCAAAAAATCCATAGATACGTCTGTCCTCAAAAAGAGGTGGCTATTAGCAGGATTTTGCTTTCTGGACATGGCATGTTCATAGTTGGGGCTTCCAGAAGGCCCAGCTGGCTCTCTCCAACCCTTCCAGAGCCAGCTCAGCCCCTTTCCTGTCCTGCCCCATTCTGGGGTGCCACAAAGCCATGCAAGTCCCCATCCTGGACCTGGAACATCACACCATCCATCCAAGATGGCCAACAGCTATGTGCTGATGACCGGGTCGCCCGTGGTGGCCTCTCTCTCTGGAGTCTGGCCCCGGCCTGCTTGCCCTACCTGGGTTTACTTGGGCAGGACTGGCCACACCCCCTGGGCCATCCCACCCCCACCATCATCTCTGCCAAGACCCTGTAATTCCAGTCCTCCTGCAGGAACAGCCCCCTTGGTGGCTCCCCTGCCCCAGCAGAAGGGGAGGGTTGCAGCTCACGGCTTCCTCTGGGGCAGGGGCAGGGGAGGATTCCGCTTCATTAATCCCCTGGGCCCAAGGCCTCCCTACCCTGCGGCAGCCTGGCCCCAGCTCCCGACAGCCAGGGCCTCAAGCCCAGGTGCATGACTGTCACCAAGATAAAAGAGACGTAATTAAATTCCAATCAGCCGAGTGATTTGCTATCATAATGTAATATTTCCCTCCAGCCCCTTAATCCCACAGATCTGTCTCCGTCAGCCTGCCCCGATGGGGGTCCCTGCCTGCCCCGGCTTCAGGCCTTCCTGCCACCCTGGGCCCAGCTGCAGGAGGAGTGATGGGAGGGGACGTCCACCCCACCTGCCCCTCTTGGCCACACACATCCCTCCCCCAACACTAGGCCGCTGAAGGTGATAATGAAGTCATTTTTCTAAGGAATGTTCACCTGGAAGACAGCCATGTCCGCAGGCCGGCTGATCGGGCCGCAAAGGCAGGCCCAGGGGAGAAGTGGAGGGCGGGGGCGGGCAGGAAGGTGGGGGTGAGGTGCGGCGGGCCCTGAAGGCCTGCTGCTGGGAGCCTGCTGCCACGTAGGGGTGATTTATACGGGAGCTCCTCGGAGCCGAGGCCCGGCCTCTGCCCCAGTTGGATGCAGCAACCGGCTGCCGGTGCAGCAGGAGGGACAAAACCTGGGGACCTGGCCTCGGTGAGTATGGGCGCCGGGGTGGGGTCGGGGGGGCAGTGATGGTGAGCTCCAGCGAGGCAGCAGAAGACACGTTTTCAGTTCCAGAAGAAGCCACGGCGTGCCCTCGCCTGACCTGGGCACAGCTCTGGGTGCTTTTCAGCAGAACTGATAGGGTCCTCCTGAGGGCCCGGCCAGGTAGGTCTGATGACCGGCCCCACCTTACTAATGTGGAAACTGAGGCACAAGCGACACTGAGCTGCTCCCTGTGGTCTCACATATCTGAAACTCACCCTGGCATCTCCTGCCATCCCAGGATGCATGAGGGACTCTGAAACACTCCAGCCCGAGCCACGGCCTGGTTCTGGGGCCCCAGGACCTTCTCAGGAGACCCAGATGTCTCCTCTCGCTCATCTTCTCTCCCAAGGGTTTCCTCCCACTGTGGCTACAAGCCCCACAGGTAGCTGGGCTCAGGGTACCAGGGCTCACACAGAGCCACAGCTCCCTGGCTGTTCCCTGTCCCCTGCCACGGGGCCACTGTGCAATTGTCCTGGCGCTTCAGTTTCCTCATCTGTGAGATGAGCATCTTCATTAAGACCCAGTTCATAAGTTGTCCTGAGAATACAGAGGCCTGGGGCATGGCCCTGGTTCGGAGGAAGGGCTGGGTGCTTTTATCAGGACTGTGTGTAAAAGCGAATGCAGAAAAGGACAGTCCAGAGGGTGGCGGAGCTGGGGCAGAGCAGGGAGCGGGCAGTTTGTTGACATCTTTCTGCTTTTCTGTGGCTTCCACGTTTGCTAAAATAGGTCTGTTGACTTTCGGGGGGAGCCAAGGGCTGTGTGTGGCGGGCTTGGCAGGCAGAGGCGGCCTGCGGGCAGCCACAGCGGACAGCACAGCGGCCCCCACCTGGGAGGCGGCTCCCAGGACAGAATGCCTCACTTGCCCGAGGCTGCAGGAAGCCTGGGGGGCAGCCGTTCTGCCAGGCCAAGCCCCAAGTGCAAGCTTCACTGACAGCACTGTTTGGGGGACTGAAGGCACTGTTTGGGGGACGGACGGCACCGTCTGGGGTACAGATGGCACCGTCTGGGGGACTGACGGCACTGTCTGGGCACTGTCTGGGGGACGGACAGCACTGTTTGGGGGTGAGGGATGGGTGCAGGGGCCGAGTGATGCTGAGGAGAAATAATGAAAAGCCCCGTGTGTTTGGTTATATTTCAATATGATATTTTTAAAACAATAAACAAAAGGTATATCCCAGTGTTTTGGGGGGCCAAGGTAGGAGGAGTTCAAGACCAGCCTGGACAACATAGTAAGATCCCCCCCACCCACCACCTACAAAAGAAAAATAAGAATTAGCCAGGCATGGTGCCACGTGCCTGTAGTCTCAGCTGCTCAGTAGACGAGGAAGGAGGATGGCTTGAGCCCAAGAGGTCGGGGCTACAATGAGCTATGATCACACCACTGCACCCCAGCCTGGGCGGCAGAGCTAGACCCTGTCACTAAAGAAAAGTTAAAAATAAATAAATAAAAGGTATAAAATGAAAACAATGATGGGGCTGAATTATCAGTGGTTAATAATTGGGGTAGACCAGAATTTTTTTTTTCAGATTTTTTTTTTTTTTTTTTGAGGCAGAGTTTTGCTCTTGTTGCCCAGGCTGGAGTGCAGTGGCGTGATCTCAGCTCACAGCAACCTCTGCCTCCCGGGTTCAAGTGATTCTCCTGCCTCAGGCCTCGGGAGTAGCCAGGATTACAGGTGCCCGCCACCATGCCTGGCTAATTTTTTGTACTTTTAGTAGAGACGGGATTTCATCATATTGGCCAGGTTGGTCTCAAACTCCTGACCTCAGGTGATCTGCCCGCCTTGGCCTCCCAAAGTGCAGGGATTACAGGCATGAGCCACTGAGCCCAGCTGACTTCAGAATTTTAAAATATGCATACCTGGGTTCTACCTTGTGAGGGTTCTGAGATGGGTCACAACACTTCACACACACACACACCACAGACACACACACACACACGCAACACACACAGACACACACCACACACAGACACACCACACACACACATACACACCACACAGACACACACCACACACTCCACACACTCACCATACACGCACACAAACACACAGACACACACACACATCACATACACACACAGACACACACAGAGACACAGGTCCAGTGAGGTTCACAGAGCCCACAGTGGGCAGAGTGTCGGGCAGGTGCGGCTCATCCAGGGGAACGGACACAGCCCCGGGCCCAGCAGCAGTGCCTGTTCCCTCCCCAGGAACACACCTTGAGAAGCACTTGGTGGGGGATCTTTGCAGGAGTCTGAGGTCCGTGAAGCTCAAGCTATGACTCTGTAGTAGGACACGCCCACCCCAGGCTGGAGGGTCCTGGGGACGCGCAGAGGCAAGGGGAGCTTTCCGGGGGGCACGTCCATGGCCGGCTCGCTCCTCCAGGAGTTGGCACCTTCCATGGGGGGAGAGCAGCACCTTGTCCTGGGGCCTCAGGGAGCAGACCACCCAGGGCTGTGCTTTTGTGGGGGTGGTCCCCAGAGCCCCTGCCCCTGCTGGTGAAAAATGCAGGTTTCCAGGCCCTGCCCCAGACCCACCGGCACAAACACACGGGGACCAAAGCACCCCTGCTGGTGCCCAGAGGCCCCACAATGCCCTCACATGGCTGGGCGGTGCCCAGAGCTCCCCCACAATGCCCTCGCATGGTCGGACAGTGCACAGAGCCCCCCCAACAATGCCCTCGCGTGGTCGGACAGTGCACAGAGCCCCCCAACAATGCCCTCGCGTGGTCAGACAGTGCACAGAGCCCCCCAACAATGCCCTCGCGTGGTCAGACAGTGCACAGAGCCCCCCAACAATGCCCTCGCGTGGTCAGACAGTGCACAGAGCCCCCCAACAATGTCCTCGCGTGGTTGGACAGTGCACAGAGCCCCCCAACAATGCCCTCGCGTGGTCAGACAGTGCACAGAGCCCCCCAACAATGCCCTCGCGTGGTCGGACAGTGCACAGAGCCCCCCAACAATGCCCTCGCGTGGTCGGACAGTGCACAGAGCCCCCCAACAATGTCCTCGCATGGTCGGACAGTGCAGAGCCCCCCAACAATGCCCTCGCATGGTCAGAAAGTGCACAGAGCCCCCCAACAATGCCCTCGCGTGGTCAGACAGTGCACAGAGCCCCCCCAACAATGCCCTCACATGGTCGGACAGTGCACAGAGCTCCCCAACAATGCCCTCGTGTAGCTGGGCCCCTACCTGTGGCCCTGGACCTTTTAGGGTGAACACTGACTCCCTGTCTTTGTGAAAAGTGAAGTAAAGGAGACAGGGAGGGTGGGGGGCAACGAGAGAATGAATTTGGGCCCCACCCCTCCAGAGCCTCTTGTGCGCTCTCCAGGCTGGTGGCACCAGGCACACTTGCGTTTCAGCCCCTGGGTTTTCGGTAGAAACTCGGAGGTGGGGTGGCGGAGCTCAGCCTCTGCCGCCTGGGTCCAGAACTGCACTGGAGCTACTCCCTCTGGTCTCACATGTCCGAAACTCACCCTGGCATCTCCTGCCCTCCCAGGACACATGAGGGACTCCGAGGGACTCCGAGGGACTCAGCGTGCCAGGGAGGGCTGGGAGCCAGGCTCAGCGGGAGGGCGAGCCCTGGGTGATCCGTTGTGTCTGCCACAGTATAGGAGGGGGCCTGGCTGCCATTAGGGAGGCCTGGGCTTGCCACGTCCAGTTGAGGGCTGAGATTCCATCACCAAGAAGCCCTCCAACCTGCCAGAGCGTGGGGTCCAGGTGGGCGCTCCCCTCCTGGCAGACGCGGCCTCTCAGGGCATCTGTGGCACTTTCCAAGGCTTCTATGGCACATCCTACCACCTCTCAGCCTATCCTCTCACCGCCCATCCATTGGTCCACCCACCCATCTGTCCACCCATCCACCTATCTGCCCATCCGACTAGCTCTTGCCAAGGTTGGGGGCGGTGGGAGGCAGAGGCGCTGGAGTGGGAGCCATGGGTTTCCCAACATGGCTCCTCACAGTGCTGCCCTGTAGCCCACCATGGAGCTCAGGTCCTCACCCACATAGACCGCCCTGGAGCAGGCGTGATGGGTGGCTCACAGGAGGCATCTCCAGATGACCCAGCCAGGGGGCTCACTGCCAGCCCCGGGAAGGAGTTTAGGATGGGAGTGGGGGGAGGCTCAGGCTGGCATGGAGGACCCCTGTGTTTCCTGGGGGACCTGCCTCCTAGGACAGGGAAGCAAGGGGACTGGGGTGAACCCAGGGCAGTGCGCACAAGGACAGGTGGGTGTAGACGGGGCTCCCAGGGACAGGGTCTTGGCACTGAGCCTGGCCTCTGCTGAGACTGGCCTGAGTCAAGTCTGGCTGCTCCTAACTCCTCTGTGTCATTGCTGAACCTCTCAGAGCCTCAGTGTCCTCATGTGTGAAATGGGGACGCTGGCTCTCGCCTCACTGAACCAATGTGCATGTAAAGCAATGGGCGCCGTGCTGGGCACACTCACCCGCCAACGAAGCAGGAGCCCCACGCTCCCAGGAGGGGCTCATCCGCAGCAAGAGGCGGAGACTGAGGCCTCCTGGTCGGCCGCCAACTTCTCCTGGGAGGCGTCCCGCCAGCTCCTGGCTGCGTAAGAGAATGAACGTGTCAGGGAAAGTGCCCAAACCCTTGCGAGAGGGAGAGAACGTGAGCAGGAGGGGAAAGAAGCAGCTTGTGCCAAGATGGTTAAAACAACACTATTCATACAGCAAAGAACTGGAAACCTCCCAGGTGCCCAACAATGGGGCTCAGGGAAACCAGCGGCCGGGAAGGCAGCTGTACGGGCCCGGTCGGCACACGGCGCTGGGAGGGTTGGCAGCAGAGGCGGGGAGGGGCAGGATGGCGGCACGGGCGCGCCAGCCACAGCAACACAGCCGCTCATGCTTAGTGGGCCAGAGGGCAAGGCGGGGGGGGCACACATGGGAACAGTGGCTTGGGGTCTTCTGTGTCCTAGTCCCCAGCTCTGCGGGGAGCCCCACGTCTTGCCGCCCGCCTGACGGCACAGCAAAGGGGCTTTGGAGTCAGACAGTTGGGGCCTGAACCCAGACCTGTCATTACCAATGGTGCCATTGCCGGCCAGTGGTTCCACGTTGCTGGGCCTCAGTTTCCCCACCTCCAAATGGGGAAGGCGTAGTTCCATTAGGCAGAGAACAGGGGTCCATTAGGCTGGGGCACGGGCAGCCTTCCTCACTGGACAGTGGGATTGCCAGTGGAGGGGGTTCTGGGGACCCTGGAAATGCAGACTGGCTCCCACCTCCAGCTCTTCCAGAATTGGAGCCCCCGTACTGTCCCTACCTTCACAGTGAGCCGCCCCTCGATGTGAGCTGATCTCCTGAGCCTGTCAGGCAATAGCTGCCCACAGACCTCTGGCTTCTGCAGAGGGGAGCCCGGAGGAGCAGAGGGGATGGGCAGGTGTAGGAAGGAGGCCCCAACTGTGTCTCCACCCCAGCCCAGGCCAGAGCTCAGGCGGTGGTGGCGCAGCCAGTGGGGAGAACCCAGAGTCTGGGGGTTGGAGAAGAGACCGGAGCCCTCAGTGTCGGCGTGACCAGGGCCGGGGCCAGAAGCTGTTTCTGTGGATCCCTCCGATTCCTGCACTCAGGGCCCTGCTGGCGGCAGCCTCAAGGCAGGAGCCCTAGGCAGGGTGAGGGCAGAACCTGCTGGCTCAGGGTGGCCTTGAGCAATCGGGAGGCACTCAGGAGCACGCAGAGAGCCAGGCCCCGGCTAAGCCAAGCCACAGCTCATATGTGGGACTCTCCCAGGATCCTTCGAGATGCCTCCTGCCACGTCCCTCTGAGACCGGCATGTTAGAAAGCCCTTTCTTGGTCATCCCTTTATTGGGTTCACAGCCATCAGCACCATTTTACAAATGTTTTTACAGACAAGAAAACCAAGTCTTGGCAGGTCCTCGAAGATGACAGTGGCAGAACCAGTATTCAAACTCAGGTCTTGAGTGAGCCCTTGTCTTCTTTCTGCTGAACCACACTGCCTCCCCGCAATGGCCTCACAAGGGATGGGGTGGTACCACCTGCGGCTTCTGCATCTGGGCCCACTCGCTGCCTGGCCGCCAGATAGATTGCAGCATCCACCTGCCCTTGTCCCCCATGTCCCCCACCCCCAGGACCATGCCAGCTCTTCCCTTCCTCCTCTGAGTGGACGGCACTGGGCCCAGGCTCTGCCGGACCTGGGGGTGGCTCTGCCGGAACCCGCGAGAAGAGCTGAGCACGTACAAGCCATTTTCTCGGATGAGTTATAATTTTCCTTCATTTCCCTTCAAAACACACTAATTAAACGGACATTGTTGAGGCGGTCAATTGAAATGCAAAAAAGCATCCTCTTTCTAAAGAACAGCCCCATTTCTTTGGAGGCAATTGTGTGCATTGTGTAAACTGGGCAGGGACACGAAGCACACACACGTGGACACATGCACACACAAGCAGACATGTGCACACACACACACACGCATGGCTGCCTATGTGCATCCATAAGCACAAACGTGCATGCATGTGCGCGTCCACACACACGAACCCGGCGGAGACACTCAGTCTCACCTGAGCGCGCTTCTGTGCCCAGCACCAGGACTGTTCCCATGTCAGCCACGGTCACCAGGGCACCAATAGACTCAGGGAGTTCTTTTCTCCCGCAGCTGCCAGGGCACTGTCTCAGGAGCCTCCGGTGGAGGCCCCGTCCCACCATTCCAGGGGTCTCCGCCCTGGCCGGCCACTCCCACAGAGCGTAGTCTCTTCTGTGCCCCCGTCTCCATCCTCACCTCCGTCCTCACCTCTGCCCCCACCGAGGTTTCTGGACTCAGCCTGGAGACGGGGGAGGCAGGTAGCCTTGACAGACCTGGCCAGACCTGGACCCCTGTCTTAGGGCAGAGAGGATGGCACCAGCTTGGAACCCAAACACCGGGGAGGCTGCTGGGAATGCAGGTCACCAAAGGCTTGCTTGGGGCACCACCCTCCTTTTTTTTTTTTTTTTTTTTTTTTTTTGAGACGGAGTCTTTCTCTGTTCCCCAGGCTGGAGTGCACTGGCACGATCTCGGCTCACTGCAAGCTCCACCTCTCGGGTTCACGCCATTCTCCTGCCTCAGCCTCCTGAGTAGCTGGGATTACAGGCGCCCGCCACCACGCCCAGCTAATTTTTTGTATTTTTAGTAGAGACGGGGTTTCACCGTGTTAGCCAGGATGGTCTCGATCTCCTGACCTCGTGATCCGCCCGCCTCGGCCTCCCAAAGTGCTGGGATTACAGGCTTGAGCCACCGCGCCCGGCCACCACCCTCCTTTTGAAGTGTAACCCTTTATTTTTTTATCAAGATATGGAAAACACACAGGGAAGTGTACAGAGAATAAGTAAATTGTCACAAAGCCATGGTCTGTGTAAGCACCACTCAGGCAAGGGGCAGGCACTCCCACCCCCTGCAAGGCCCGAAGTCCCCCGGGCCCTTCCCGATCACACCCGCACACCCCTCTTCTGACTCCCAATATCTGAGGCTGCCTTTGCCTGTGTCCAGCTTTAGACAAACAAGCTCGTTTCTTATTCTGTGTCTGGCTTCCTTCACCCAGCTCTGTGTGAGGCTCCGTGCTGTGTGTAGGTAGCCACGTGCTCGTGTGTCTGCCTGGCCGACGGCGGAGGGACACCTCGGACCCTCCGCTCCCCTCCCTTGCTCCTGCTGCCCAAAGATCCTGCCAGCCCCACCCTTGCCAGGGCGAGATACGTTGATGCAGGTGGAGGGCTAGGGGCCTCCGTGGGGAGGAGAGGGGCCTGCGGGCCCCCTGACAGTCCACCGTCCTGAGGCCACCATACGGCCAGAGGTCCCCCAGGACATGGGTCATGGGACTGTCCTTCTGCAACCCACCCCTAGCCATGGAACCCTTGGGCCGTGGCTGCCCCTGTGACTGCTGATGGTGGCAAAGTGCAGCTTGGCCTAAAGACATTCTAGTTCCATTTATTTGTCACCTGTGTCTGGATCTCGGTGGGGACAAATCTTCTAGATTGTGTCTGTACCTAGGGAGAAAGGAGGAGTCAGATGCATTGGTGGGGGGCACAGGGAACTGGCGGGGAGCAGAGACGCTGAGGATAAACACACAGGAGCAGCCCCTGGGCCTGCATGAGGCCCAGAACACCGGAGTCTGGGAGATCCCTTCCAAAGGAGACCACTCCCCACTCCTGGGGGCTGCTGGGGCCCAAGCCATCCTCCCAGCAATGCTCTGTGGTGAACAGTGATTCACCCACGTTGAGGGGCTCCTGCTATGTCCCGGGCGTGGGCTCTTGTCACTATGAAGGGAAGGCATGGGTGTCTGCTGAGATGCAGGATGTACGTGCAGGGTGTGGGGGCTGCTGCCAGGGAAGGCTTCCAGGAGGAGGTGACCAGCCAAGCTCAGGTGAAGGAGCAGGACCAGGGAGGACGCCTGGCAGAGGAAGGGTGGCCACAAAGACCAGGAGGAGGGGTGAGCCCGGGTGTTCCGGGAGCCAAGAGCTCAGCCTGGCTGGAGCTGGGTTGAGTGTGTGAGGATGTAGGGGGAATATGAGGAGTGTGAGTGTGTGAATCAGTGTGTGTGAGTGTGTGAATCTGACAGTGTGAGAGTGGGTGAGGATGGAGTGTGTGAATGAGCGTGTGTGTGGGTGTGTGATGTGAGTGTGTGAGGATGCGGCAGTGTGTCAATGAGCGTGTGTGTGAGTGTGAGTGTGTGAGGATGTGGCAGTGTGTGAATGAGCGTCTGTGAGTGTGAGTGTGTGTCAGTGTGTGATGTGAGTGGGTGAGGATGCGGCAGTGTGTGAATGAGCATGTGTGTGTGGCTATGCGTGTGTGTGGGTGTGTGAGCAAGGTCTGATGTGCAAGCCGCAGGTCGCAGAGCCTTGTGGACCACACTAAGATGCCAGGGGCCAGGACTGGATCCTGTGGTGCCAGGGAGCCACAGAGTGTGGTAGGGTGAGATTGACGCTGTCAGCAGGTCCCTAGGTGCTGGTGGAGGCTGGACTGGAGGCAGGCCGCGGCCAAGGTCCAGCTGGGGGCACCATGGTGTTGAAGGACAAAGTGAAGCCATCCTGGTCGGGGCAATAAGAGAGGCATTTGGCAAATACATGTATCTGGTCTTGGTGTCTGCCCAGAAACCTTCAAATCCAGAGACAGATTTTGAAGGTTCGTCCAAAGGCCTGGTGAGCTGGGCAGGCTTCTACCTGGAACGGGGAATTGCAGGTTGAGCGATAGCTGAGAGGCGGGACTGCCTGAGCTTGACTCTCAGTCTGCCACTTGAGAACTTGGTGACCTTGGCAGAGTGACTTGGCCTCTTTGAGCCTGTTTCTTCATTGGTGGCATTGGATGATGATAATAGTACCCACGTGTATTAGTCAGTTTTTGCTGCATAACAAAACACCCCAAAACTAAGTGGCTTGTGAGAGCAAATGGTGGTTTCCTTGCTTGTGGGCCTGTGGGTGGGCAGTGGCCCTGGCAGGCTCAGCTGTGCTCGGCTGGACCCCCCACCCAGTCCGCAGGTTGGGTTCAGGTCTGCTCACTGTATTTCCTCATTATCCTTGGACCAGTGGCTCCATGGAACATGCTCAGCTGGGACAGCTCAGCAGGGCATAAAAGAGTGAGATGCTGCAGAAGCGTGCACAGGTCGGCCTCACCACTCACCCAACTGGCTGTCCCCGAGCCCAGGCTAGGTGGGGAAGTTCCTCACCCACAGTGGGAGGCAGGGAGTGGCCTATTAGAAGAGTGAGGACCTGGGCACCATACCCAAGGCCCTGCCTTCATCATGAGGCACCGGGGAGCAGTGAGCAGAGCTGTGTTCGGGACACATGAGCCCTCACTGCTCAGTAGAGGAGCAGACCAAGTCCCCTGCCCTGCCACAGCGAAGGACCAAGCCGGCTCTCCTAACAGCCTTGGGAGCTGCAAGGGGTCAGGATGTCTTCCAGGGGTCTCCCCGAAACCTGCCCCTGCTCGACCTTTGTGCAGGAGCCTCTGAGACTCCACCATGCCTGGAGGAGACCCTGTACTCAGCCTGCCTCTGCACCCACCGGCCACTCAACACCAAGGAAACCGGGTTGGCACCTGGCACTATTACATCTCTATCATCTGGGGTCCATGTGGCCCCCTAGTGCCACCTGCCCCATCCAGGCGCACAGTCGCCTCTGGCTGCAGGGGCATGGCATTGAACACAGCTTGCCTCAGGGAGGAGGCGGCCCCTGACTCCGCCCTGGGGTCTGCCCAGCAACCTCTGTCACCAGTGAACCCAAGTGCTCCAGACCCGGCCACCAGGTATCGTAGTCCACATTGGAGGCTGGGCTGAGAAGACAGCCCAGGAAGCTTCTAGGGCAAGGGGGGCCATGGGAAGTGCCAGAGTGATTGGCATTGAATTGTCTGATGAATGAACAAGGGGAGAAGACAGGGGCATGGCAACTGCCTAGGAGAGCCCAGCAGAGGCTCTGAGACCCAGAACAAACCCCAGTAAGTCTGGCTCCGCCTCACCCTGGCACAGAAGCCCTGCCTCTTGCCTCCATGCCAGAGGTTGTTTGACTTTGCTTACATGCCTCTGGAGACAGGCGTCTCACTTCCACTGAGGCAGCAGTTAGAAGGCTCTTCCTTATTTGACCTGAGCAGTGCCCCAAGGTCCCACTTGTGCTCCCACAAGGCAGATCTTCAGCAGGCCAAGGCACAACCAGAGTGTGCATGTGTTGAGCACCTGCTGAATGCAGCATCCTACCGGTGGCACATAACAGCAGGGGCACCACTCCCTGGGCCTGGGAGGCTCGAGGAGCGCAGACACTGCAGGGCAGCCTGCTGAGAGGTCAGAGCCCTGCCCGGCTCCAGCCAAGATTGCCACCGCCCTCTCGCCCCATCCCCTACAGGCCCCCAGCCACGGCACCCGGAGCCCAAGGCATTCAGAGACCTGGATGCCGGCAGCTGCCTGCGCCTCCCCAGCCCCAGCAAAGACAGACTCAGAGAGAGAGAAAGGGAAGTGGAGGAAGGGAAAGAGGAGAGAGAGAAAGGGGAGGGAGCGAGGGAGGGAGGGACAGAGGCAGAGGGAGCACTTGCGGCCACCAAGCCATTGTTGTCCTTCTTAGCACCACTTAGCCCAACTGTTAAAAAGATTCTGAGGCAATTAGACTCAGGGGAAGCCATAAATCTCAATAGCCATCAGCCTAAGTTTTCTTCCCTCCTTGAAAGAGCAGCGATAATGTCACTGGTTGTGGGCCCCAGACTCCCAGAGGGCTTTCTGATAAAAAGCCACTTCTTCAAAACATCAAACCCAAGTTCCTCTCTTCTTTCAAGTAGCCCAAGGGTCAGGTTTCCCAAAAGGGGATGGGAGGGGACGAGGCCTGGGTCTGGGGCCGGCAGGGGTGGACGGCCAGGAGGGCCTCCTCAGGCATCCACTGGGCAGTGGGGCCTTCGGGCGGGCGTGAGGTCAATGCCGAGGCTGCGGATTCCAAGGTCACCTTGTGGCCTTGAATCTGACATAAGACCTCTGAGAGATGCTTCTCTAACCACTGCTTGGTTATCACTAGCAGCGGGAGGCTCACTTTCTCCCACAGCCAGTGGGCACCTCCTGGGGTGACTATTCTGGAGGAAAATGCTTCGGATACCCACTTCCAATCTGCCTTCTAAAATACCTGCAGGGTCCCAGCAGCATCCTCAGTGAGACTGGGAGTGGGTATCGTGACCCCTGGAAGCTTGGGCCGCCCGGGGTGTGGAGCAGGGACCCTCGGCAGCAGGGTGGGTGGGGAGGGGAGGCCCAAGCGCTGCACTATTGATTTCATCCTGGATGTGCCTATTCTTAGATATGAAGGGGCATAAGGAAATCTGCCCTGAGACGTGGGGGGCTGGGAATGCCCTGAGGCCCCCCCCCCAGTCTGGCTCACTCACTCCAAGCAGGGTTCTCTTTACCCCTGGGGACGCGGGGGGGCTTCTCCTCTCCCCCCACCCTCAAGGCGCCTCCCTCTCTTGGTCCTGCCTGCCGGTCACTGCACTGATGAGGCAGCCCTTCCCCTCCCCGTCTTTTCTGCCTCCGCCTCACAGGGAGGAGCTGGAAAGGAGGGCCTCGGGTGTCCGCTTCTATCTGTCCCCATCCTGCCGCAGGAGTGAGAGCTGAGCCATAGTTAGGCGCCTCCTGGGTGCCCGGCCCTTGGTCCTGCTTTTCAGGCCTGACCTCACTGACTCCTTGCAATAGCCTGTGTTTGGGGAGTGGGGACTCTATGCTGTCCCCACTCTACAGAGGGGCACACCGCATGGCGCCCTCTTCAGGGAACCTCCTCGACTTGTCCCCCAAGCTGGAAGCGGGGCTACACCTCAAAACCTGGGCTCCTCCCCTGTGGGGAGGGAGGGATGGGACTCAGCTCACAGTTCATTAGGTCTCTGATGAGCTAATATTCTTGCCGTTTTCCCCCTGCCAGACGGGGAGCTCACTGAAGGCAGACCCTGAGCAGGGTAGGAGTTCTCTCTTCTCCTCAAACCCTGGGTACCCTCTTTCCTCCTCAGAAGATCCCTCCATAAAATGGGGGTTACTGTGAAGATCCAGTGTGGAAATGTGGGGGGAGGCTAGCCATCCTCATTTCCTGGGACCTTCTCTAATTCCTCTGTGCATTGCTGCACTGGGCGCCCAGAGGTCTCTATAGCTTGGTCCCGAACATGCAAACAGCAAACATGCAAACAGCTGTGTCTCCTCAGAGGCCACCAGGCCACCTTCCCTGCATCTTCTGCTCCGTGCTGGCTTGGGGCAGGCTTGGCTTATTTTCATGATGAGTAAGTTTGCTCCTCGCTAGCACGGAGCCAGGTCCAGACCCCAGCCACCCAGTCCAACCCAGGACCCTGCAAAAAGAATCCAGTGATGTCTGGAATGAGGGTGCCAAGGTGGCCCCTGAGGGATGGAGAAGCCAGTCTGCCACACCCCCTGCAGAGGGGCCTGGTCTTCCTCAACTTCCGGGGTCCCTCTTGCTCTTTCAAGGAGTCTCGGGCTGTTGTCGTGAGAGGCTGCAGCAGCCAGAAAAAAGCACAGCTGCTCTCTGACATGGAAACCTTTGACCAGGCCCTTACACCCATCATGCCTCCTCCCCTCAGGCACAGTCAGAAATAAACAGGCTCAGAGAAGTTCAGCCACCTGCCCCAAGTCACACAGCAAGAACGAAGCTGAGGTAGGATTTGAACCCAGGTCCACCTGGGTCTTGAGTCTGGATTTGTGGCTCACACAGGACAACCTTCCTCTAAGGAAGTCGAGAAAGCTTAGGGAGCCCTCACTTCACAGATGGAGAGACCGAGGCCCTACAGGGACATGCCCAAGGCCACACAGTGAGCTGGAACCTTCCAGACTCCAGTCCTGGGCTGAGCTCCACAGCCCTCCCTGGGACATGTGTCAGGAGGTCCCTGGTGAGAACCTTGAGGGACACCTGGCCTGTGGAAACGCCCCCCAACCCTGTCCCTGAAGTGCCATCTGGACCCCACAGGTGCAGACAGCCTGGCCTTCAGGATGGGCACCAGCGATGTCCCCAAACTCGTGCCATCTGTGACGGGGACCAGGGACCCAGTGAGACAAGCAGGAGGCCGCACACTCTACTTGGTCAACTGTGAGTACCCTCGCCCTCCCCGGCAGGCCCTTGGGCATCACCCTGTTCCTCCGAGTAGCCTTCTTCCCTCCCTAGCTCATGGGCCTCAGGTGCGTCCCTAGCTCATGGGCCTCAGGTGCGTCCCTAGCTCATGGGCCCCTTCTGGCCCACGGCATCCAAAAGGAAGCTCTTGTCCACTCCTGGGCAGCTTTTTTCATTCCCTCATTCATTCATTTTCCCTTGAGTATTTGGTGAGGGCCTGCACTGGGCTCAAGGGAAACAGTGGTGACTGATTGGGTCCTGGCCCCTGAGGACTTTGGTCCTGGGGGCCTTGGGGAAAGGCGGGTCAACCAATAGGTAGCTTTGATGTGTGGCTGGGCCTGGGCTGGGCCAAGCTCAGAGTGCACATGTTGAGGGCCAGGTGCCCTGCTCAGGGTCTCACGGGGCGGAAATCGCAGTGGCAGTTCAAATAGGCCTGCACCCCTTTCCATGGTCCCTCAAGGGGTTGGCAGAACACGTTTCCTTGGGGCTGTAGAATTCATAGACGCTTCCATCTTCAAAGCAGCAAGGAGGTCGGGGAGGGAATCTACTCCCGCAAACCTCTGCCTCTGGGCTCACTTCTAAGGCGCTCCCCTGATTAGGCCAGGCCCACCCAGCATCATCTCCCTTCTGATTAACTTAAATCCTGCAGAGTAGGGGGTTTATCTGCACAATCCCTTCACCTCTGCCATTTTCTACTAGCTGGAAGCAAGTCACAGGGTTCACTCACACCTAGGGGAGAGGGTCACACAGGATGGGGGTCACTTCAGAATTCTGTCCTCATCAAGCACCTATGGAGTGCCAGCCTGTGTGCTGGCACCTGATGTGCTCATAGAATTTCATTCCATTTTTTTCTGAGACCGAGTCTTTCTGTGTTGCCCAGGCTGGAGTGCAGTGGTGCAATCACAGCTCACAGCAGCCTCAACCTCCCAGGCGCAGGTGTTTCTCTCACTTCAGCCTCTCAAGTAGTTGGGACTACAGGGGCGCTCCACCACGCCTGGCTGATTTTTTAAATTATTTTTTGTAAAGATGGGGTCTCACCATATTGCCCAGGCTGGTCTCAAACTCCTGGGCTCAAGCGACCTGCCTGTCTTGCCCTCCCAAAGTGCTGAGATTATAGGCGTAAGCCACCATGGCTGGCCCTTAATTCAGTTCTTTCAAGATAAAGCTGGTGGGTATTCCCTCCCCCACTCACTGTTGGCCCTGAGGGTCCTGCATGGCTGTTTCTGCCAGTCCCTGGAGGCTCCCATCCCCTCCCCTGCCCCCAGCTCACCCCTTTCAGCCACACTTGACCTTCCCTCTGTTCCTCAGATGCACACGGCTCTCCCTGCCTTGGGGCCTTTGCACAGGCTGTTCGGTGCTCTCATCACTTGGAACACTCCCTTCCTTCACCCCCACTCCAGCACCTTCCCATCCTCCAGGACTCAGTTTCAATGTTACTCTTAGCTGGGCATGGTGGCTCATGCCTGTAATCCGAGCACTTTGGGAGGCCGAGGCGGGTGGATCACTTGAGGTCAGGAGTTGGAGACAAGCCTGGCCAACATGGTGAAACCCCGTCTCTACTGAAAAATACAAAAACTAGCTGGGCATGGTGGTGCGTCCCTGTAACCCCAGCTACTCAGGAGGTTGAGGCAGGAGAATTGCTTGAACCTTGGAGGCGGAGGTTGAAGTGAGCCAAGATCACGCCACTGCACTCCAGCCTGGGCGACAGAGCGAGACTCCATCTCAAAAAAAAAAAAAAGTTATTCTCCCAGAGATGCTGACCCTGACCATGCTGCATCATCCTCTCTCAGGACCTCTGCTCTTCACCTTCACAGCCACTTAGGCTTAGGCCTCATAGAATCTCATTCGTGCATACCTCTGTTTGTCTCTACAACTGGACAGTGAGATCTTGGTGACCAGGAACTTGCTGTTTGGTCACCATGTGAACAAACAAGGTTGGTGCCCGCGGTGGTGGGCAGGATTCTAGATGCCAGCAGGACTCCCTCAAGTGTGGGAGGAACAAGTGACTGTGATAGGAAGGACTCCATGAAGACACTCCATGAACGGTAAAGGGTGAAGACACTCCGTGAAGGGTGAAGGGTGAAGGGTGAAGACAGTCCATGAAGGGTAAAGAGTGAAGGGTGAAGACACTCCATGAAGGGTGAAGGGTGAAGACACTCCATGAAGGGTGAAGGGTGAAGGCACTCTGTGAAGGTGAAGGCTGAAGGGTGAAGGCACTCCATGAAGGGTGAAGGGTGAAGGGTGAAGACACTCCGTGAAGGGTGAAGGCACTCCATGAAGGGTGAAGGGTGAAGGCACTCCATGAAGGGTGAAGGGTGAAGGCACTCCGTGAAGGGTGAAGGGTGAAGGCACTCTATGAGGGGTGAAGGGTAAAGGGTGAAGGCACTCTGTGAAGGGTGAAGGGTGAAGGCACTCCATGAAGGGTGAAGGGTGAAGACACTCCATGAAGGGTGAAGGGTGAAGGCACTCCGTGAAGGGTGAAAGGTGAAGACACTCTATGAAGGTGAAGGGTGAAGGCACTCCCTGAAGGGTGAAGGGTGAAGGGTGAAAAGCGAAGGCACTCCGTGAAGGGTGAAGGGTGAAGACACTCCGTGAAGGGTGAAGGGTGAAGGCACTCCATGAAGGGTGAAGGGTGAAGGCACCCCATGAGGGGTGAAGGGTGAAGAGTGAAGTCACTCCATGAAGGGTGAAGGGTGAAGGGTGAAGGCACTCTGCGAAGGGTGAAGGGTGAAGGCACTCCATGAAGGGTGAAGGGTGAAGGCACTCTGTGAAGAGTGAAGGCACTCCATGAAGGGCGAAGGGTGAAGGGTGAAGAGTGAAGACACTCCGTGAAGGGTGAAGGGTGAAGGCACTCCGTGAAGGGTGAAGGGTGAAGGCACTCTATGAGGGGTGAAGGGTGAAGGGTGAAGGCACTCCATGAAGGGTGAAGGGTGAAGGCACTCCGTGAAGGGTGAAGGGTGAAGGGGGAAGGCACTCTATGAGGGGTGAAGGGTAAAGGGTGAAGGCACTCCGTGAAGGGTGAAGGGTGAAGGCACTCTATGAGGGGTGAAGGGTAAAGGGTGAAGGCACTCCGTGAAGGGTGAAGGGTGAAGGGTGAAGGCACTCTGTGAAGGGTGAAGGGTGAAGAGTGAAGGCACTCCATGAAGGGTAAAGGGTGAAGGGTGAAGGCACTCCATGAAGGGTGAAGGGTGAAGGCACTCCGTGAAGGGTGAAAGGTGAAGACACTCCATGAAGGGTGAAGGGTGAAGGCACTCCATGAAGGGTGAAGGTTGAAGGGTGAAAAGCGAAGGCACTCCGTGAAGGGTGAAGGGTGAAGACACTCCGTGAAGGGTGAAGGGTGAAGGCACTCTGTGAAGGGTGAAGGGTGAAGGGTGAAGGCACTCCTTGAAGGGTAAAGGGTGAAGGGTGAAGGCACTCCGTGAAGGGTGAAGGGTGAAGGGTGAAGACACTCCATGAAGGGTAAAGGGTGAAGGGTGAAGACACTCCGTGAAGGGTGAAGGGTGAAGGCACTCCATGAAGGGTGAAGGGTGAAGGGTGAAGGCACCCCATGAGGGGTGAAGGGTGAAGAGTGAAGTCACTCCATGAAGGGTGAAGGGTGAAGGGTGAAGGCACTCCGTGAAGGGTGAAGGGTGAAGGCACTCCATGAAGGTGAAGGGTGAAGGCACTCTGTGAAGGGTGAAGGCACTCCATGAAGGGCAAAGGGTGAAGGGTGAAGAGTGAAGGCACTCCGTAAAGGGTGAAGGGTGAAGACACTCTGTGAAGAGTGAAGGGTGAAGGGTGAAGGGTGAAGGCACTCTATGAGGGGTGAAGGGTGAAGGGTGAAGACACTCCATGAAGGGTGAAGGGTGAAGGCACTCTGTGAAGGGTGAAGGCACTCCATGAAGGGTGAAGGGTGAAGGGTGAAGGGTGAAGGGTGAAGGCACTCTGTGAAGGGTGAAGGGTGAAGGCACTCCGTGAAGGATGAAGACACTTCATGAAGGGTGAAAGATGAAGGCACTCCGTGAAGGGTGTGAAGGGTGAAGGGTGGAGGCAATCCATGAAGACACTCCATGAATGGTGCTTCCCCTCACACTCACTTGTGCCTCCCACACTTGAGGGATTTTGCAGATGTAATTAGGCTTCTAATCGGAATTTTGAGATAATCAAAGGGGAGATGAGCCCTTTAAATCTGGGTGTGGAGGTCAGAGGCAAAGGATGTCAGAGTGCCTTAGACAATGGCAGACCTCTCCTGCTGGCCTCAGCGAGCAAAATGCCCTGTTTTGGAGAGGACCATAGGCAAGGAGCTGGGGGTGCTGGAGTTGCTGGGAGCAGTCCTCAGCAGACAGCCAGCGAACAAAGAGACCTCAGATATGCAGATGCAAGGAAACAACTCTGCCAGCCCTATAGGGCAGCCTGAACTCAACTCTTCCCCAGTCAGGACTCCAGGTGAGAACACAGCCCAGGACACACCTTTATTTTAGCCTGCGAGACCCTGAGCAGAGTATCCAGACAAAATGTGCCAGACTGCGACCCACGGGGCCGTGCTCAGCCATGAGCTGCTGGAAGCCCTAAGCTGGTGGGAATTTGTTTTGCAGTGATGGCAGCCCAGTACACCACCCACACCCTTTCCACCCACCATTGCCTTGTGGCTGGCCTAACCACCAGCCCCCAGGACCCTGCCTGAGGACACTCGCTGGACATGAGCCAGTACTGCCTGCACAGGGCAGGCCAGAACTGTAGGGGTTGCCTGCCACTCACAGGGCAAGGGTGGACACTCATCCCAGCTCTCATCCCTCATTGGGTAACGCTGTGATGCAAATTCTGCACTGGTTCACATGGTCCCAGGTGGCCTTGAGCTCTGGTAGCCCACAGTGGTGACCTAAACACACACACACACACACACACACACACACACACACACACACACACAGTCTTGAATCCTGCTCTCGGGGTCTGTCCCAGGCACTGTCCCCTGCCCCCGGCCTGGCAACTGCATTATAAATTCCCAATTCACGTAGAAGGAGAGATGTTGGTAACCCACCTAGGGTCACACAGCTTGTGAACGGGGAAGCTGAGATTCCCACCAGGACCGCCTCCTCACTGTTCAGCTCCACCATTCAGGTCACAGCCCACATGGCAAGCGAACGTGACTGCTGTGGCCCTGGGTCCTCACTTCAGCCTCTCCCACAGTGAACAAGGAAGCAGTCAGCAGACCATCCTCCCATAACCCGGCCCCTTGCTTGTCAACACAACATAAAACCTCATCTAGAAATAGATGAATTTACTAGGGGGAACCGGAGCTTTAACAAAGAAAATTGAGATGCCCGAAGGGGGATGTCTAATTTTTATCCCATTTCACAATTGAATTGTAAATCGTGTTGGAGCTAAGCTCCCAGGCCCAGGTCTGACTGCACTGAGACGTGACTCGGAGGAGGGGTCGAGGGCTGCAGCCACTTCCCCATCCCCCTGGGCTTTCCCTTCCTGCCCCGCCAGCTCCCAGACCAACACAAACCACAGAGGATGCAGGTGACCTTGGGCCCTCCGGCTGCAGCTGAGCTCCTGAGACCAGCCCATGGGGCGCTCCTCAGGTTCACTTGTGGTGAGCAACACCAGGGGCTTGGTGTTGGCAGCTCATTGCAGACTCAAACGGCAGGATGTTTGTGAGGTTTAGACACTGTAAGAAGCGAGGTTAGCTTTGGAGATCGGGTTTCCATTTATTTACAAACAGTCTGATGGCCGCCTCCGTGTCCTGGGCCCTTCTCATTCACGGGCGCCCACAGCACTCTCTCCTGGATCCTTCCATGACCTGCAGAAGGAAGCTCCACTGTCCAGCGTCCAGGAGAGGACGCAGAAGCATGACCCAGTCCAAGACTCAGAGCTGGGCTGTGGCAGAGACAGACTGCCCACCAGGATCTTCTTGGTGGGGACCCTGGTGCCTTTCACAATGACAGGCCCCTCCTCATGTGCTCCTGCGCTGGCTCCCGATAAGAGTGACACTTGGAGAGCAGCAGTCCCATGAGGCAGACATGCGTGACAATCGGTTGCCAAGGTCAGGGTAAGGGGGTGACCTTAGCCCTCACCTGGTGAGGTGCCTGTGCCTGTAGCGTGCTGCTGGCTGCAGCTCCAGCCCTGCACCCTCCATCCTGACCCCAGTCCTGGGGTGTGGGAGGCCTCACCGGCTGGACAGCAACAAACATGGGAGCTAGACCCAGAGCAGTGAGAGCCTTTGCTCCCTGCCCTTCTGACCTCCTCCCCGCTCATTCCAGAAACTGTTCCCATTTTAGGCCATAGTCACTTCTATGCCACCTAGGAAGACAGCTGGGGCCCCACTAACAAGCACACCACCCTGTTCTTCCAAAGCAACCAAAGTCTCACCTTCCTGGCCACTCTGCAGCCCCCTCAGCAACCCCAGGCCTCGCCTGCTGACACCATGTCCAGCCAACAGATGTGGACGTGAGCCCGAATTTGGCCACAGCCTGGCACATGTGTGAGAGGGCAGAACCAGGGGTTCTGAAGACAGCCGATGAGGAGGAGCAAACCCCCGGTGCTGGGCGGGGATTCTTCTGTGAAGACGGAGCCCTGCGCCCCTCCAGCCACGCCGGCCCACGCACCTGCTGGCTCCTTCTTCTGGCTGCAAGCTCTTCTCCTTCTGGGAGGCAAGCTTGGGGCTGGGGTCTCCACTTCCTGAAGGCTGCCCTGTCCTGATTCTCCAGAAGGTTCCACTGACAAGAGCATGGATGCTTCTCTAAGTACTGATGGGCAGGTACTCAGGGAACCCCCAGGTCCTGAAGGCTTGGGGATTACAATCCCATTCGCCAAGCCTCTTGGCGGACTGTGGTGGGTGGGGAGTGTGTCTGGGGAGTTCACCTTCTGCTGAATTACTCCGGGGAGGAGAACCTCACCCCCAAGAGCCCACCTCCACCTGATTTCAGCAACTGCACCCCAAGGAGAGGGCTCCACTTCCACTGTGAAGGGGACCGGGGGACCTGCAAACGTCACCCTCCTCAGTAGGTGGAGACCCAGCCTCAGTGGGGCTGCGTTTAAGGTCAAGAGAACGTTTGCTAACAAACCAAGCAGTCCATTTCCACTCCACAGAGGGGGCTTAAGCAGTAGGTTTTTACAGCTATCTGTGGAAGCCTGCAGTTTCTGATCTAGACTGAAATGGTGGATGAAAGGGATCCATCCATTCATCCATCCATCCATCCATTTATGTATCTACCCTACCATCCATCCACCCATTTATATATTTACCCTACCAACCATCCATCCACTCATCTATCCAGCCATCTACCCTACCATTCATCCATCAACCCACCCATCTATCTACCTACCCATCCATCTATCCATCTACTTTTCTATCCACCCTCCATCCATCCTATCACCCACCCATTTATATATCTACCTACCATTCATACATCAACCCACTCATCCATCCATCTACGTGTTCATCCGTTCCATCCATCTATCCATCCATCCATCCATCCATCCAACCATCCTAACACCCACTCACCCAGGTATCCATTTATCTACCCTTCCATTCATCCATCTATCCATCCATCCATCCATCCATCCAATTATCCTAACACCCACCCACCCAGGTATCTATTTATCTACCCTTCCATTCATCTATCCATCCATCTATTCATCCATTTGCCTATTCAGAATTCACTCAGCACCTATCATGTGTCTTACTGTTTAGTCCCAGAGGGTCCAGATGCACCAACCTGGTGTCTGCCCTTAAGACAGACACAGACACATAAACAGATGCTTGTGAAACATAGGGTACAGGCATTCTGCATGGATGGCACTTAGCCAACAGGACTGTGTGCTGAGGTTGTGCAGTGCACTGTCCCTGCACCGTCTCATGAAGGGCTTCCTGCTGAGCTCCTTGCCAGCCTTCCCTGCTGCTTCCTATCCCCTTACTTTTGCATGTTCTAGAAGTAACATCCTTCCCTCCAGTCTAAATATCCAAATCCCACCCATCTTCAAGGTGCAGCCCAAAGCTAATGCTTCCTGTGTGTCCCTGAGAAGCACTTAACACACTGTACCTCAACAGCCTTCTTTGTCTGTTTCCTCTAGACTGGGGGCTCCCTGGAGGGGCAGGGGGCCTGTCCTGTCCTGTTCACATCAGCATCCCCACACAGACCCAGTGCAAGAGCTGATGCTTTTCAGACCCTGTTTGCAGAAGGAAGAAATGAAGGTAGGGAGGGAAGGAGGGAGAATGCTCAGAGCGCTCCCTTTCGTGACCCACCCACCAGGGATTCCGGGCCACGGCCGTCTGTCCTTCTGGCCTGGTGAGCTGCCTTCCCTCTCTTCTGTGGACCCGCATGCGATACCTGGCACCTTCTTTGAGGATGAATCCTAGCCCATGGTGAAGGTGCCTTCTTGCTGTCCCCAGCCCCAGGCCACAGGATCCCCACATCTGGATGGGGACTGACCTACCCCTTCCTGGGTAGGAGACTTGCCAGACTCAGCTGTAGGAAACTGACAAGTCTTTGGAAAGCCCCTGGCCCTGCCCTGCACAACCGGCGCCCACCCCAGCAATTCTCATCCCAGTGGGGGCATTTGGGAGTTTCTTCAAGGGACTGGCTCATCTCTGGGGGGCACCCGGGGAGGTAGAGCTCCTGGTTCATCACTTTTCATTAACGGCCACTTAGAAAACCTGTCTGTTAAAGAACCTCTAAACGAAGACCAAGGGCCACAACCTTGACCCTTGGCCCTGGGCACGAGACCACATTTCCAAGCACACGCCATTTAATGTTTAATCTCCTGTGAGGCTTCCAACTGCTAATGACACGACATTAACTTGAACAAATAAGACCATTCAGAGGAGCCGACCTGGAATCTGTGACGTGTCAGCCAAGCTGTCACAGTACCTCTGGCCACAAGGGTCTCGGTTTGCCCAGTCCAGGGGCAGGGGGTAAAAAACCATCCTGGTTCCCCAGCTATCTCGGGGTGGGAATGCAGTGGGGACCGCAGGAGCTCGGAGCCTCACCTAACTCCCTCCTCCACCCACCATTTCCAGTTTCTCAGAAGGGACCTCTGCCAAGAAGTCTGCCCACAGTGCTGACGGCCCACTCTGCCTGCACCCACCGGAGCCCGCACTCGTGGGGCTGGGCCCTGCTCACTGTCCTGTCTCCTCCGCTCTCTGAGGGTCAGGGTGATGAACCAGCAACCACCTTTCCTAACCAGGCTTCCCCTGAAAGCAGCCCCCGGGACAAGGGTGCGGGTGCAGGTGGAGACCCCCAGAAGTGCCGTGAGGAGCAGCTGGGGAGGGACAGGGACAGGAACGGGCCTTCATGGGCAGGGGGGGTGGGTTCTGCTGCAGGCAAGGGGCCCTCTGTGAGACTGCAGAGCACACCCTGGAATTGTCCCCGGGAGGGACACCTGCCCATCATCTCCCTGGCTGGAGGGCCATTCAGGGGCATCAACTCCCAGCACCTCTAGCTGACCCCTCCTGTGGTCAGAGAAATGCAGAAAGCCAAGGGGGGGAGCAGTGACCCCCACTGCCATTCTGCAGATCCCACGAGCCAGGGGCTTTGTGGGTGAACCTTTGCTGTCACTGCCTTCAGCTCCTGGGTTAGCTCTGCTCACTTGGAAAACTGCCAGGAACACTCCACCATCCCCATTTCAGAGATGAGACTGAGGCCCAGCCTGGCCATGTGGCCTCCCCAGGTGGTGGTGGAGCTGGGTGTGGGCTTTGAATTTTTGGGCCGTCTCCCTGAGTCTCCAGCTACCAGCTGTGTCTGCAGGACTCTGAGCTCAGGGGCAGGGAGAGACCCGCAGAGGCTGCCCCTCTCCTGAGTCCAAGGAGGCCACCGTGGGGGACAGGAGGGCAGGATGGGAGACGGGAGCCCCAGGGCCTCCGGCCCCAGCTGACACGGAAACCCTCCCTCTTTTCATCCAGAAGTGGAGGGAAAGGGGCCGCTGAACGCAATCACGGCCACATGAAACTCAGAGAACACTCGAGCAAAGACCTGGTCCCTCGGCCATTCCTGGGCCCCAGCCAGGCAGGCAGACCAGGGTCTCTGGAGCATCTTCATCAAGAAGGAACTTCAGTGCTTTCCTCATGGAAACACTCCCGCTGATTAGGTGGAAGAAACACTCCAAATAATTGACAGCAAAACCACGAGCCCCGAACCCCCCTTGCAGACCACAGACCTCCTTCTCTCCTTCCCGCTCTCTTCCCCTCCCCGCCAGCGTCAAGTTTCCTGGCTTGGCCCCGATACAGCCCTGGAAAGAAAGTCCTCCCCAGAGCGGACCTTGTTCACCCCTTTGCTGAGCAGATCAGGGTAGGGGAGGGGCCCAAATGTGCCAAGAGTGAAAATAAGCCCTTTCCTTCCCCCCCCAGCTCATGGCCTAGGCCCAAGGTCCCATCCTCCCATCTCCCAACCCCTCCAGGTGGCCTGGTCCTGAGCTTCTGAAGGTCTCTGGGAATAGGTCGGCCAGCAGCTGAGAGGAGAGGCTGTGGAAGGGGCCGTGGGTGGAGCTGGCCTTTAATTCAGAGCTGTGAGCCTGGGGGTGGGAGGGCAGCTGGGGTGGTACAGGGGTGCCGGTGGGTGCAGCTCATGCAGGAACTTGACTGCAGCCCACAGAGCTTGACTGAGCTCTTTTGGTGTCAGCCGAACCAGAGGGGGACTCTCGGAGGAAAAGATGCCACACACTGCTCTGCATTCCCTCATGGCCTGGGAGAGGCGCCGACACAGACACAGACCCCCACGCCCAATTCCAGCGAGGGTCTCTGAGATCACCCTCTGACCCTGTGTGGGAAGGGTGCCCTGAGCACCCCCTGGGGCTGGGGCCACCATAGGCCACTGCATTATCTTCCAGACTCTGCTCAGTTAAAAGGGACAGAGGAGGGCCACTGTCCACACAGAGGTAGCTGTGTGTCCTCAATGGGTCCAAGCACCCCAAGCCACACTCCCCAGCCTGGCCGCTCCACCACTGCCCCCCAGAACTGCACGCCAAGCCCATGTCATGGCAGACAATGCCCAGGGTGTGTGTGTGTGTGTGTGTGTGTGTGTGTGTAAGTGTGCACATGTTGCGGGGTGTCAGAATAAACAATCCAGGTGCTGGTGAGATACACAGAAAAGACACCTAAATGACCTGAGAGGAGGGGGGACTGCCTAGAGGAGGCAAGCCAAACCCCAGGACCAATTTAGCCAGAGGAGCAGTGCTTTAGGCGGGGGCACAGCATGTCCTGGCCGAGGAAGACAGGAGCTGATGGGCTCAGGCCATGCTAGAAGCAGTGGCCGCAGCGTGGGGGTGGGACACGTGGCAGGTGGGGTGTCTGGAGAGAGTCTGGAGAGGAGAGTGGGGCTAGGCCAGGGCCTTGGGGTGCCTCGTGCCCTGTCGGGGCATCCACCTCCTCTCCACCGCCTGACCCTGCCGTTTCCTGACTCAGGGAGACATCAGCCCTGCCTGGACCCTCAAAGCCTGGGAGGCACAGCTTCTGCGTCCTCCGGCCCCTTTGTCTCGGGATCCAGACCCACTGAATTGTTTCAGTCGCCCAAATGCACCCAGCTGTCTCATGACCCTGCCACAGATCCTGCCTTCCCTGAGCTGGAAGCTCTTATGCCCAACCCGGCCTCCTCTTTCAGGTGTCAACTCACCCGTCACTTCTTCTGGGAGAAGCTTCCTGGTCATGTCCCAGGAAAGGGGGCCCCACTGCATGTCCCTCTAGCTCCGTGCACTGCCTCTGCCCCCAAGGCCTCAGCCTGCTCACTTCCCTCCCTGCATCTAGCTGTGGGCTCGGTGGAAGAGGGCCCTCCTGTTTGTATTGTCCCTCTGCCCCCAGTGCCAGCAGAGGGCCTGGCACACAGGAGGGGCCTCTAAACGTTGGACGAAACCACAAAGGGACAGGAGCCTCCAGGAGGCAGATCTTTGCTGGCCCTAAGGGAAGCTTTCTGATTTTGCTGGTGGTGAGTTCCCCATCATGGAAGGTATCTGAGCAGAATCTGAGCGGCATTTTGCCAGGGATGGAAAGAGGCAATCCATGTCTCAGTGGCAGGAAGGAGCTCTACTTCATGTGGCCCCTGCCCTCATCTCCCACGGGGGTCTGCAGCCCCAGGCAGGGGAGTTGGAGCCCCTTTGCAAGAACGGGGGCCTGGATTCGGGTGAAAGGAGGCCCGAGTTCTTTTGCATCTGTGCTGGACTCGGCTCTGGAGAAGCAAGCCCTGCTTGGACACCCTCAGCGCCCTGGGCAAGCAGGATCACTGTGAAACCACGGCCCTGCTCGGGCCTGGCTGAACCTCTGCCACATCTCTGAAACGCCCCCACCCCTGCTCAGGCCTCGTCTCCGGCAATATACAGACAGTCACTTGTCGGGTTCCTGTCTCCTTCCCAAAAAGGTCAGGCAGCAACATGCATCAGGAGCAGGAGGGTGAACGCATGACCCCTGCAGCCCTTCGGGGCACCCTGAGCAGGACCCGGATGGGGTGGCGCCGGGCACTGCTGGTCTTGTAGACCACCAGCGGTGGCTCCTGTATGGTGGCAGGGTCGAGGGCAGTGTCTCCGTGGAGTGTGATGAGGGGGGTCCAGGCCTGAGCTCCGTTGAAGCCCCTGGAACAGGGAGTTGTGCCATGAAGTACGAGCTGCTCTGGGGCAGGGTCTGTCCCTAGCAGGGGCTGGTTCTAGGCTCCGAGCAGGCAGGCAGTGGGAGGCGGGTGGGAATGTGTGTGATGGGAATGGCCCCCAGTGCCCTCGCCAGCACGGAGGGCAGAAAATAGGGCTGCTTTTTTTTTTTTTTTTTGAGACGGAGTCTGGCTGTGTCGCCCCAGCTGGACTGCAAGCTCTGCCTCCCGGGTTCACACCATTCTCCTGCCTCAGCCTCCCGAGTAGCTGGGACAGCAGGCACCCACCACTATGCCAGGCTAATTTTTTGTATTTTTAGTGAGACAGGGTTTCACCGTGTTAGCCAGGATGGTCTTAATCTCCTGACCTCGTGATCCATGCACCTCGGCCTCCCAAAGTGCTAGGATTACAGGCATGAGCCACGGCGCCTGGCCAAGGGCTGCTTTTGTTTTGTTTTGTTTTGTTTTGTTTTGTTTTGTTTTGTTTTGTTTTGTTTTGTTTTGTTTGAGGTGGAGTTTTGCTCTTGTCTCCCAGGCTGGAGTGCAGTGGCACAATCTTAGCTCCCTGCAACCTCTGCCTCCCGGGTTCAAGTGATTCTCAGCCTCCCAAGTAGCTGGGATTACAAGTGCCTGCCACCACGCCTGGCTAATGTTTTTGTATTTTTAGTAGAGACAGGGTTCCAACATGTTGGTCAGGCTGGACTCGAACTTCTGGCATCAGGTGATCCGCCCATCTCACCCTCCCAAAGTGCTGGGATTACAGGTGTGAGCCGCCTCGCCTGGTCGGGGCTGGAGTTTCTTAACCTCGAGGTATCACTGGGGGTCACAGGACAGACCCCTGCTTATCCTCCCAGCGCTCCAGAATCTTCTTCTGGGTGTGGGTTTCCTGTCTACCATGGCTGATCAGCATCACTCAAAGGAAGGACCCCGGGTCTGTCCCCACTGTTGGCAGTTATTCACCTCTGTCTCTGCAGCCACCCTGAGCAGGCCCCGGATGGGCAGAGCCCGGCACAGCAGTTTCAGCAGTTTCTGCCTCTGTTGATTGGGACCCTGGGAAGAGGGTGAAGCAGAAAATGCCAGGAAGAGGATAAACCCAGGCTCAGTCCCAAAGCCCAGGACAAGCCCAGAAGGCCGGGAAGTGACGGCCTTCGCTCTTGGGGGTGTTCAAGTTGTGTTTCCTGTATTAATGGAAGCTCTGTCCTGGTCTGTGTCTGTGTGGCGGGCACGGCGCTCAGTGGGGTCTTTGCTGGGCCTGGCGGAGCTGCTGCCCGTCGCCTGGGCCTGCCAGTGTGACACGGGCCCCGAGGGCTGCCCCGCCTCGCCCATCCCTGCTGGCTGCTGTCCTTGCTCTGTCCTTTCTAGACTTGGAGGCAGAACAGTACTGTCCTGACGAGTTTGGATTCCAGAATCAGAATGATGGGAATTAAAATCCTGACCCTAATACTTTACTGCACCTGTGCCCCAGGACAGGCGGCTCAGCCTCTCTGAGCCTCAGTTTTTTCATCTGAAAAATGGAGACACTGACAATCCGAATTGGTCCTGAGACCCGCCTCAGTGGGAGGTAGGCAGTGTGCTCGGGGCCATGCCTGGCGTTAGCGCGCAGGTCAAAGTGAGTGGGGAGCCCCTTCCCTATTTCTGTTTTCCTTGTGCATCTCCTCAGCAGCTCAGCAGCCCACAGGGTTCCTGGAGCCGAGACTTGGGGCCTTTGGAAACACCCTCATGGTTTTGGCCATTGTGTTCCCAGAAGGGCAGGTGGCAGTTTGAGGACAGTAAATAAACTGACAGGAGGGGAGCGAGGTGACCCCTTCACCTTGGGTCCCATCAGCCGGGCCTTATCTCCCCTATCTCGGGCCTGGCCTCAGTCTGTTTGCCCACATCGGGGCAGATGGACAGTGGGTAAACACAGCCCAGAGGGCTAGCGGGGCAAGGGGCAAGGGGCAGCCCCCACTGGGAGAAGCCAGGGGCAGGGGTGGGGGATGAGGGCCAGGGGCCTGGGCCTGTGGCAAGCACTGGCCAGATGCAGCCAGGGCCAGAGTGGGCACCAGGTCTTGAAGGAGAGGCCCTCCCCAGGGCTGCCCCCTTCCCAGGGACCATGGCCCCCATCCCCCATCCCACAGCAGGAACACCAGGGCCCAGAGACAAGGCCTGGCACCACACGGGCACCCATCAGAAGCAGAGCCAAGGCTGCACGCCAGCTTCCTGCCTGCTCGGTCCTCTAGTACGTGGACAGGGAGCCCCGAGGCATGGGGGCCTGGGGGCTGGGGATCGGGGGGCCAGGGGAGGTGCGGTGCCCTGCTCTCTGCTGCACCCCCAGCCCATCTCACCCAGAGCTCACAACCTAGGCTGTTGTCCAAACAACTTCAGGGAGAGAACTGGTTCAACTCTTCGGTGTTTTCGCTTTGAATCTTTTCCCCACCAGGCACTGGCCTTCCAGAAACTTCTGAGAAAACCAAGACCCAGGCCAGTCCCTCTGGCCACCATGGTGTCAGGGGGCTGGGGGTTCAGGGACTCACTAATGGTTCTCACTGAGGGAAACAGATGTGGTTTGTGGTAGAAGGACAAACACAGTGCCCTAGAGGGCATGCCTCCCCTCGACCCGGCCATGCCAGGAGCAGCTGACCCACGGCCCATCCCGCTCTGCCATCTGCCCAGATGGCTGTGGAATGGGCATTGTGAGCCCTAGCAATGGGGCAGCGGGGAGGACGCTTGGACAGCAAAATGGCCAGAGAGTGTACCCCGTGCCCAGACCTAGGCATGGTGCAGCCCAGTCTGGGGGTGGCCACCAAGCACCCCTACACTTACCTGTCCAGCAGGAGCCCCAGGCAGCCTCAAGCCTACCTGGGACTCTGGACCCAGCTCTCATTTCTTTCCCAGTCCCCACCCCAGCAGCACCCCAGTGGGCTCTGCCTCGTTCCCTCACCCCATGATTCCTCCTGCCTCCAAGGGATGACCCAGATCCTAATGCCATTCATTCATTGTCCTGGGGGAGGAGGGACAATGGTTAACCCAGCACCTGGTACTCGTGGCCACCAACCAAGCTGGTTCCAAGGATCTAGTGGGGAGTGAGGTGGGCTGTGCCCTGTGCCCTGTGGCCCACTCTGCTCTAAGTCCACATGGGACCCCATTGCCGGGAAGCCACGGTGTCCGCTCAGCTACCACCACACCTCGAGGGAACACCTTATCAAATCAGGCCCTGCGCCTACGGAGGACTCGGAAAAAAGCCCCTGAGGCACGGACTCTTCCTCTTTTATGAGGATACATCTGATCATCAACTCTGGACTTCCACACCAGGACAATTCCTCCTCTAGGGGATCTTGAGTGCATCTTCTTATTGGCAAAAACTGCAAAGCCCATTGTGCTTTCCTTTCTTGCTCTGGCTACTAGGAAGCTCAGACTCACACTAAGTGACCAATAACAGCAGTAGCTCCTCTTTGGCTCCTGAGGTAATTCTCTTTCCCCTTCCCACTAGACTATTCCTGAACTTTCTCTTCAATGTTCATGTTTCAGTTCTATGTTTCAGTATATACTGTTTTTCAGATTTCCAACTTATACACAGAAAGTGGCTACTCAGCCACCTAACATTGTCTAGGAAAAATTTCCAATTGTGTCCAAAATGCCCACGTGTGTGGGCTCACACATGGACACACACACACACACACACACACAATCTTCGGAGCCTCCCCTGAAAAATAACACCTTCCCTACCTGCCTCTTGAATATTAACTTGTTATTCTCACAGATCCCCCCCAAGCTCCAACACCATTTTCAGCAATGCTGCATCCCCCGGTGCACAGTGCTGGGGGCATCAGGGCACACAGAGCTGCAGCTCTCAATCCCGCTCTGCCTCAGCCTCCCGAGTAGCTGGGACTACAGGCGCCTGCAACCACGCCCAGCTAATTTTTTGTATTTTTAGTAGAGACGGGGGTTTCACCGCGTTAGCCAGGATGGTCTCGATCTCCTGACCTCATGATCCTCCTGCCTCAGCCTCCCAAAGTGCTGGGATTACAGGCATGAACCACTGCACCTGGGCCTCTTGGGGAGGCCCACCCAGCTCTCCACTGTGCACCTGGAAAACGGGAGTTAGTGATTATGCGTCTCAGTGGGGACAGCGGAGGCCCCAAGGCCTGAAATCTGGGCACCCCTTTTTCACCCTGGGCTCCCCACTCTGTAGACTCTGACAAAAATCCCAGACACTCCCAGCAGAGAGAGCCCCACAAAGAGCAGGTGGGAGCCAGGGTGCCAGGCAGGAACCGTGTGACCACTTCCTGCGCAGTACTGCCCTCCCTGGCTGCCCACTCCAGCCTCGGGGCTCCCTGGAGACAGGGCCTTCCTATGGCATCACTCACATCGCCTCATAGGCAGAAGCCAACCCTAGGAGCTCGCAGGCCCCAGGGAAATGTCCCAAACCCCTCTTCCCCCTTTGCCGCACCTGGATCCTAAGCCCCCAAGGTCATGGGCTCCCCTCATCCCACAGGGCTCAAAAAGTCATGCAGCCGGTGAGCCCACTCATTTGAGGACAGTGATGAGGAAGCCAGGTCTTGGAAAAGTTGAACTGAAGGCAGAGGAAGTATCAGGCTGCACAGGTCCCCTGGGTCCACCTTCCTGCCCAGCACCAGGCTCCCGGCTGCACTGCAGAGCCGCTTCTGCTAATCCTTGAAAATAATTCATCCCCCAGCTGCAGAGTGCAGTAAGGAGAGGACCATCAGTATTAATATTAGTTATTGTTATTGATTTCAGCTTTACAGGATCGATTTTCAGTCCAGGCCCCTTTTATGAGGCTCTTTGCCAAAGACGCATGGATGCCACCCGCCTCCCCTTGAAGCTGGTCCCCTCAACCAGGCCGGGCCTGCAAAACTCACCCCAAAGAGGAGTGAGAGTCTTGGGTGGATGGACCCTGGGGGTGCAGACAGGTGAACTAATCTTCTCTCTCTCTGTCCTCAATAAAGAGCTAACTCCAAGGCCTGGGCCAACCGGCATTCACTTGAGCCACGCGTTCCTAAAATGTCCCCACTGCTCTTTCTCTGCCTCCCCGACTCCACCTGCGGGATCATCCTGTGCATTTGCTGAGGCCCCACAAGGCCCTGCCCGACAGGCCACTCCAGACAGACCCCCTGCTGAGCTCTCCCCTCCCCCAGCCAGCAACCCTCACGCCCCGCCCCCCCCCCCACCACCACCACCGGGCCCCCTTCCTTCTGGAATCCCCTGGGCTCCAAGGCTCCACTCTGGACTTCTGCCACAGCCCAGCCTCAGCCACACACTGGCGGCTGGCAGGGGAGGGTGTCAAAGCTTGGTCCTCATGCTCCTTGCCTGCAGGGACCAGCTCTGAGCCTGCCTCGGGCCTGCACAGCCTTGTGGAAAGAATAGTGACTGCCAGCATTTCTGAGTCCCTACTGCGTGCTCATCCACAGGACCCTAGAGTGCCAGGGGGCAACCAAGACAAATGATGCTGATTTTTTTTCAGAGAGGAAGTTAGTGTGTTTATGTAGAAAGACCAGCAAAGGTGAGCCTGCCACCTTCACTTATTAATCTGTGGTCATGGGCAACTCCTGTGACTTCAGGAGCTGTCATGTCCTCCGAGGCGAAATGACAGTGCCAACCTCGTACGGATGTTCAGGAAAAGAAATGATATAACCTATCTAAAATGCTGCCCAGGTGTGGTGGTTCATGCCTGTAATCCCAGCACTTTGGGAGGCTGAGGCGGGAGGATCACGAGGTCAGGAGATCGAGACCATCCTGGCTAACGCGGTGAAACCCCCGTCTCTACTAAAAATACAAAAAATTAGCTGGGCGTGGTTGCAGGCACCTGTAGTCCCAGCTACTCGGGAGGCTGAGGCAGGAGAATGGCCTGAACCCGGGAGGCGGAGCTTGCAGTGAGCAGAGATCGCGCCATTGCACTCCAGCCTGGGCAACAGAGCGAGACTCCATCTCAAAAAAAAGAAAAAAAAAGAAAGAAATGATATAACCTATCTAAAATGATGCCCAGGTGCGGGGGCTCACGCCTGTAATCCCAGCACTTTGGGAGGCTGAGGCTGGTGGATCACCTGAGGTCAGGAGTTCCAGACTAGCCTGGCCAACATGGTGAAACCCCGTCTCTACCAAAAATACAAACTTAGCCGGGCATGGTGCCTGTAATCCCAGCTACTCAGGAGGCTGAGGCAGGAGAATCACTTGAACCTGGGAGGCAGAGGTTGCAGTGAGCCAAGATCATGCCACTGCACTTCAGCCTGGGCAACAAGAGAAAAACCCCATGTCAAGAAAAAATAAAATAAAATGCTTAACGTATTTCCTGGCCCTTAGCAAGGTATATAGTAGAAGATAACAGATATTTTCTTTTTTTCTAAGTCTAGATTTTCATTATTCTGATTTTCCTCCAGTTGAGATTCACCTGCACAAGAATGGTGGTAGAGAACATAACCGCTGCTGTCTTGTACATACAACTCGGCATGCGAGGACCCACGTGCAAATGCAATACCTTTAAAAGCCCCTTGTCATTGCTTTTTTTTCTTTTTTAATTTCAATAGTTTTCGGGGTACAGGAGGGTTTTGGTTACATGGATAAGTTCTTCAGTGGTGATTTCTGAGACTTTGGTGTACCCATCACCTGAGCAGTGGACACTGTACCCAATGTGTAGCCTTTATCCCTCACCCCCCTCCAAACCCCCTCCAAGTCCCCAAAGCCCATTATATCACTCAGATGCCTTTGCATCCTCTTAGCTCCATCCCACTTATAAGTGAGAACATTCGCTGTTTGGTTTTCCATTCCTGAGTTGCTTCACTGAGAATAGCGGCCACCAGCTCCATCCCAGCTGCTGCGAAAGACATTATTTCATTCCTTTGTATGGCTGAGTAGGATTCCACAGCGTATACACACCACATTTTCATGGTCAATGGGCACTTAGCAACCTAGACAATTCAGAGACAAGTAAGACATGATCTCACCCACCCCGTTGAACAGAAGGGGAAACTGAGGCTCAGGAAAGGAAGTGACTTTCCCAAAGGTGGACCACACTGTCCCACCAAGGGCAGGGGAGGAAGGGGACAGTGCCCCGGTTTTCACACAGAATCTTCTCACCTCCAGGCAAAAGCCTTGCCCTCTGGCCCACAGCACCCACTATCCTACCAGGCTGGCCTCCTGGGGGAGGAAGATGGCATCCTTCCCCTCACCTTCCTTTCCTCCTCCTCCTCCCTCCCTCCTTCCCCCAACTCCCTCCCTTCCCCTCCCCCTCCCCCACCTCCCTCCTCCCCCTCCTCCTCCTCTCCCTTCCTCTCCTCCTTCTCCTCCTCCCCTTCACCTTCCTCCTCCTCCTCCACTTCTGTCTTGCTCTCTCTCTCCTTCTCTCTTTCTCTCTCTCTTTCTCTCTCTCTTACCCTCTCCTCTCTCTCTTTCTCTCTCCTCTCTTTCTCCCTCTTTCTCTTTCTCTCTTTCTCTCTCCTTCTTTCTCTATCTCTCTCTTTCTCTCTCCTCTCTCTCTTTCTCCCTCTTTCTCTTTCTCTTTTTCTCCTTCTTTCTCTATCTCTCTTTCTCTTTATCTCTCTCTCTCCTATCTCTCTCTTTCTCCCTTTCTCTCTCCTATCTCTCTCTCTTTCTCGCTCTTTCTCTCTTTCTCTTTCTCTCTCTCTCTCTTATCTCTCTCTCCTATCTTTCTCTTTCTATCTCTCTTTCTCTCTCACTCTCTCTCTCCTCTCTATCTCTCCTTTCTCTTTCCTCTCTCTCTTTCTCTCTCTTTCTCTCTCCCTCCTATCTCTCTCTCCCTTTCTCTCTCTTTCTCTCTCTTTCTCTCTCCCTCCTATCTCTCTCTCCCTTTCTCTCTCTTTCTCTCTTTCTCTCTCTTTCTCTCTTTCTTTCTCTGTCTTTCTCTCTTTGTCTCTCTCTCTTTCTCTTCCTGTCTTTCTCTCTGTTTCTCTTTCTCTCTCTCTTTTGTTCTCTTTCTCTCTCTCTCTCCTCTCTCTCTCTTTCTCTTTCTCTATATCTCTCTCTGTCTTTCTCTCTCTCTCTCTTTCTGTCTTTCTCTCTCCTGTCTCTCTCTCTTTCTCTCTCTCTCTTTCTCTCTCATCCTTCCTCTCTCTCTCTCTTTCTCTCTCTCTCTTTCTCTTGTTCTCTTTCTCTTTCTCTCTCTCTCTCGTTCTTTCTCTCTTTCTCCTCTCTCTCTTTCTCTGTCTTTCTCTCTTTGTTTCTCTACATCTCTCTCTCTTTCTTTCTCTCTTTCTTTCTCTCCTTCTGTCTCTCTCTCTTTCTCTCTCTCTTCCTCTCTCTCTTTCTCTCTCTCTGTCTCTGTCTTTCTCTCTCTCCCTCCAGCATCCACTGCTTGTAGCGACTCTGAGACTGAGTCATGGACACAGTCAAGGAAGGCCAAACACTCAGCTTCCGGCTTATCCCCAACAAGAATTTCTTCCCAATGAGGCAATGCCAGGATTTATTAATTCATCCCTTTAACCATTCATGTACTTTTTGAAACACTTACCAAGCAGAGACCCTAGGAATATCAAAGGCCAAAACAATACAGGAGGCAAAGCGTTTTATAATGATTTTTTTTTTTTTTTTTTTTCTGAGACAGGGTCTCACTCTGTCACGCAGGCTGGAGTGTAGTGGTGAAATCCCGGCTCACTGCAGCCTCCACCCCCCAGGTTCAGCCAATTTTTGTGCTTCAGCCTCTCAAGTAGCTGGGATTACAGGCACCTGCCACCATGCCCGGCTAATTTTTGTATTTTTAGTAGAGACAGGGTTTTACCATGTAGGCCAGGCTGGTCTCAAACTCCTGACCTCAGGCGATCCGCCTATGTCGGCCTCCCAAAGTGCTGGGATTACAGGTGTGAGGCGCCGCGCCCAGCCTATAACGACTTTCAAAGAATAACAACGCAGCCCTCAAGAAGCAGCCAGCAGGACAGGGAGCCCTTATTCTCCAGAAGATGTCACTCTGAACTCTGTGACCCCTGTATTTGCTGCCATGGAGGAACACACGTCCACGCAGGTTCAGACTCCAGGAACCACTTTAGGGTGGGGCCCCACACGTCCCCACCCTCAGTTAACTGCCTGGGGGCTGCCAGACTCCCCAGCCCACCCCAACCCGGCCTCTCGGCACAAGAGGATGCCCTGACATCCTTCATCAGGGAGCAAACCATTAAACCCCTCAGGAGCCCGGGCGGTAGCAGGGAGGCAGGGATTCAAAGACGCTGCTGCCCCAAGGCCCTTCGGGGTTCCTGTGCAGCACGTTAGAGCCACACTGTTGTCACCCCCAGCCCAGTGCACAGGGTGCCTGAGGTTTCCAAGGTCACCCTGCCAGTAAAAAAGCAAATCTGGCACCCAGTCTTGGCTCTGCTGTGCCCCGAAGCTCACATCCTTCCTGAGGGGGGCCAGCTGTGGCTGTGGGCCACCTCCCCTGGGCAGTCCCCAGGCCCGGGCATTGGAGGGATGTTCCCCGGATCCAACCCAGGAGTCACCGGACGCTCTGGAAGCAGCTGTCACTGAGGTCCCGCTTTCCTCCTCCCAGCGGTATCCCCATGACACCCCCTCCTGCCAGGGCCACCTCCGACCTGCCCACTTGTCCTGGTTCCCAAGCCCATTCCTTGACCTCTGTGTGTGCTTCAGGGTCACACCCTCTGGGAGGGAAGATAAAGCCTGTGAGTGTTGCCAGGCTGCCCGGGGTTTTGTGCAAGTGTGCGTGCATTTCTCTTCTGGCCACTGCTGTTTCTGGCCACGAATGAGCCACAAAAAGTCTCCCGGGACAGGTGGGCTCACCCTCCACGCCCACCCCCAATGCACCTGTCCCTTCCCCCAGACTTAGGGGGTCGGCACAATGTCTTCTCCTGCAACACCAGCCTCAGAGTCCACAACCTTTCAAGCGGCCAATAAATTCTGCTCTTACTGGTTAATGAGGGGCCAGCGCCCCAGGCCTCCATCTCTTGGGTGCTCACTTTGACTGGGCTGTGCGTCATCACTGCCAAATGAGGGCAGCAGGTGCACGGGTCCAGGATGGGAAGGGCGGGGCTGAAGTAGCTCAGGAACCACGCCAAGGGATCAAATTGGGTCTTTAAGTAATTATCTCAACCCCTCCTTAAAAGCTACATAGGGTAAAGTGACTTTAAATATTGTTTTAGCCTATTACCAGCCTATAAATTAATCGCTCGCTGCACACAGAGGCGTCGTAACTGTGGCCAGGGGAGAGCAGTGCAGTAATTATGCACAAGGCGGGAGACTCCTGCAGAAGCTGCATATTTTACACTTAAATTATAATTAAACTTAGAGGAATCTCTTCCACCCAGTGCACAGATATAATCTGCACCAACCTCCCGAGAGCTGTGACTCTCGTCCATTTATGTATTTGCTGTTGGAAGATGCTGAGCCTGAAGTCATCGCTGTCTATCCGTGCCTGGGTTGCAGACACAGGAAGGCCCCAAATGCAGCCTCTGCAGCAGCCCCATCGTGCACAGATCTGTGGTTATCAAACCTAAAAATCCAGAATCTACCCAGCAGCCTGCACAGAAGAGAAGCACAGTGAGCCTCCAGGGGCCCCGGGGCCGGGAGCCAGGGGCCAGGCACTTGGGAGGCTCCTGGAGTCAGGACCTGAGCAGAGGAGGAGCAGAGGCCCTGCGGCCGGGCACGAGCGATGAGGGCTCACTGGAGGCCCCTGGGCAGGCCGGACTCAGTCTGGGAAGGCCTGGAGACAGTGCCCAGTGGAGTCGGGAGACCGGACACCCTGCCAGGACGGAGTACTCGCTCTTGTACCCCCGCCCCCCCGCCATGGAATCTTCCTGGTTTTTTAATTGCTAAGCCTAATTAAAAAGTGACAATGCCATAAGTGGCCTCTTTTAGAAACTTGGAGAGGGAGGATGGGTCTGCCCTGTGCCTTGCCATGCTCCTAGGGACAGTTTTTGTTTTTTGTTTTTGAGACAGAGTCTCACTCTGTCGCCCAGGCTGGAGTGCAATGGTGCGATCTCAGCTCACTGCAACATCCACCTCCTGGGTTCAAGCGATTCTCCTGCCTCAGCCTCCTGAGTAGCTGGGACTACAGGTGCCCACCACCACACCCAGCTGATTTTTGTATTTTTAGTAGAGATGGGGTTTTACCAGGTTGGCCAGGATGGTCTCGATCTCTTGACCTCAGGTGATCCACCCGCCTCGGCCTCCCAAAGTGCTAGGATGACAGGCGTGAGCCACCACGCCAGGCCTAATTTTTAAGTTTTTTGTAAACACAGGGTCTCCCTGTGCGGCCCTGGCTGGTCTTTCATTCCTAGGCTCAAGCAACTCACCTGCCTTGGCCTTTCAAAGTGTTGGGATTGCAGGTGCGAGCCACTGCTCCTCGCCAAGAAAAGGTTATTATTTGAAAAGTTGGTACTTATTTACCTTGACCCAGATCTTTACCTGTTCCGTGGCTCTTCACTGCTTCCTGCGTATCCACGTCTCTATCTGGGATGATTTATCTTCTGCCTGGAGAACCCCTTTAGTATTTCTTGTAGTTTAGGTCTGTTGGAAATTGATTATCTTGGTTTTTATTTTTTCTGGAAAAGTATTTATTTTGCTTTCACTTTTGTTTTGGTGGTCATCTAGGGCTAAAGGTCTTAACATGGCCAATCACTAGTATTTATTGAGCAACTAAAAACTTCACATGTTATTGTTCATCAGCTCCTATGAGACAGATGAGATGAGTGTTACTCTTGTCCCCGTTTGTCCATGTGGAACCTGAGCCTCAGCGTGATTCAGTAACTTGCCCAGCGTCACACAGTGTATTAGTGAGTATTCTCCGCAGACACAGGGCAAATAGGAGACATACGCTCCCATCACTTTCTATGTATATTCCTACCAATCTATAAAATAAGGAATTGTGCACGTGACCATGGAGGCTGACAAGTCTCAACATCTGCAGCAGGCAAAGTGGAGACCCAGGAGTGCTAATGGTGTAAGTGTCAGTTCAAGGGCAAGGGAAGACCGATGTCCCAGCTCCACAGCCAGGCAGGGCAACTCTTTCTTACTCAGGACTGGATGAGGCCCACTCACACTGGGAGGAAAATTGGCTTCACACTGCCCACCAATCAAATGTTAATCTCACCCAGAATGATGTTCGACCAAATGCCTGGGCACCCCATAACCCATTCAGGTTGTCACATAAGTTTTTTTTTTTTTTTTTTTTGAGATGGAGTCCCACTCTGTTGTCCAGGCTGGAGTGCGGCGGCATGATCTCAGCCCACTGCAACCTCCACCTCCTAGGTTCAAGCGATTCTTCTGCCTCAGCCTCCCGAGTAGCTGGGACTACAGGCGTGTGCCACCACACCTGGCTAATTTTTGTATCTTTAGTAGAGATGGGGTTTCACCATATTGGTCAAGCTGGTCTCAAACTCCTGACCTCAGGTGATCCACCCACCTCAGCCTCCCAAAGTGCTGGGATTACAAGCACGAGCCGCCGCGCCTGGTTGACACGTAAGATTAATCATTGCTCACAGTTACTAAGCGGCAGAGCTGGGGTTCGAAGCTGGCAGTTCAGGCACTGTGCCCCACACTCAGCTTCATGGCTCGCCAGCCTGCCAGGTGGACACCCCCAGTCTCGCTCTTCCTGTCTCCACCCACTGTGTGTGTGCACCTGCCATGTGCCAGGGGGCACATGTGTTTCCATTGCCTAGATTTCCCCAGCTCCTGGTGGAGATGGACACATCCAAAGCTCGATCTGAGATGAGTGTCCTTCGTATCTGAAGGATGTCCTTCCTCTCTGGGTCTAGAACTCTGGAGCGACAGCGCTTTTCTTCCAGCACCATAAACACGTTACTCCCTTGTCTTCTGGAGCCCGTCATTTCTGCTGAAAAATAATCTTATTATCCCCTTGAAGGTAATTTGTCTATTTGTCTTTACCTCTAGCTACTTTTAAGATTTCTGTATTTGGTTTACAGCAGTTTTACCATAATATGCCTAGAGGGCTTCACCCTGGACCTAGTCTGTTTGGCATGTGGAGAGCTTCCATCTGGGGTTTGTTTTCTTTCATCGATTTTGGAAAATCCTCAGCCATTCTATCTTCAAACATTGCCTTTTCCCTATCCTCTCTCTCTCTTTCTCTTTCTCTCTCTCTCCCTCCTATAATTCCTGTTACCTGCATGATGGAGCTGCTCCTCAGGCCCCATGCGTATGGCGTGCTCTGTCTGTTTCTCATCCTTTTCTGCTCACTCTGTTCCATCCTAGTTTTTTTCCTGACTTATCATTTCACTTTATTAAAACTCTATTTCCTAGCCTACTGTTAAGCCTGTCTATTAAGTTTCTAATTTTAATCATTGCATTTTTCTAGAATTTCCACTTTGTAATAGATTCCAGTTGTCTAGCAAAATTCTCTGTTTTGTCATCCATTTGCTTGAGTAATAATTTGAAAGCCCATCTGTGATGCTACCAGTAGCTGAGCAGTCTGCGGGGCTGTTGCTGTCATCATTGTTTTTCTCGGGGTCCTGTTTCTTGGTATTCCTTGACATTTGTGAAGGCTTGGCTATACCTCTGGTTCCCTTTCATAGTGATTAAGCTTCCAGGCATCCCGGCTGAGAGCCAGGAGTGTCTTCTAGAGCTTCTCCTCCTTGGCAAGTCCTAAGCTCTCATTCTGGGCTCCCTGGTACTCTAGAACTTCTGACACCTCAGTAGCTTTCTTCTGGGCTTCTTAGCTTCTTGCTCTGCACACATTCATCCACCAAACGGCTAGAAGGGAAACCTCTGAGCATCAAACTCACTTATTTTCACCTCCTTTCTCCCCAGGATCTTCAGATCATCACTCAATTTTTGGCCACCTTGACAGGTCCACACTACAGTGCCAGCCCTGTGAAACTCCGCTGCCTTCCCTGCCTCTTCACGGGCATTTAGGGCCTCTTGTCTTGCAGCAGGAGTTGGGAAATCCCCTGAATGAAAAGCGAGCAACAGCGTTGGCTCATCTCTCCACAGTTCCCCTTTTGCTGAGATCTCAGCCCTTTGAGTCCCGATTGGCTCAACTGCTCACCAGTGTCTTCAAAAAGAGCATTCGTATTTTACCCAGCTTTTCTACGTATTGGTCTATGCCGGCTACTTCATAACAGCCAGAAGTAATAGTCATTAAGTGGTAGTTTAATTAACTATATTAGTATTTTATATATATATATACACACACACACACACACACACACACACACACGTACACTATGTTCAGCACTACAGAGTCCAAATACAAGACACTTTTGCCCATTATTTTATTTGTAAAGGCATCCCAAAGGTAAGATGTCAACACGCAAGATTGGAGTGTGGAGGTGACGCTCATCCAACTCTTCTTTATTTGTATTTTTTTTTTTTTTTTTAGACAGAGTCTCACTCTGTCACCGAGGCTGGAGTGCTGTGGCATGATCTTGGCTTACTGCAACCTCCACCTCGCGAGTTCCAGTGATTCTCCTGCCTCGGCCTCCTGAGTAGCTGGGATAACAGGCACATACCGCCACCATGCCTGGGTAATTTTTTGTATTTTTAGTAGAGATGGGGTTTCACCATGTTGGCCAGGCTGGTCTCAAACTCCTGGCCTCAAGTGATCTGCCCGCCTCAGCCTCCCAAAGTGCTAGGATTACAGGCATGAGCCACCGTGCCCAGCCTATATTTCTGATTATAAAAAAATTGCAGCAATGGTCGCCATGGTCCACGCATCAGCCAGCCCCTGCTGGGGCACTGCACGGCTCTCCTCTCTCCCTCACAGCAAGTCCAGGAGGAGGGTCTAGGAGGCCCTGTTGGGAAGTGACACTCAGGATTTGAGCTCTGGCATATGCCTGAATCCCTGAGCCACTGCGTCCTCCTGGCTCCCTGCAGGAAGGTTTCTCCCATGCTGTTTATTTTCAGGATAGTCCCTGACATGTAAGGGACCCGACAGCCACCACGGTGAGGAAGGCGCAGAAGGGGCAGCACGGAGCCCTGAGCCACGGAGATGCTGAAGTCTGGACCAGCCGTGATCAGACAGGCGTGTGCCATCAGCGATCGACATGTGAAAGCACAGAGCCAGGTCCTTCTCAAGACCCCACTATGAACCCGATTGCTTCAGCCTGGCTGCCTTCCTCCAAAGGGGTGCAGGCAGGGCCCACGGGACCCCAGTTTCTCTAGTCTCACCTGACCATGGCTCCTGATGTTGCTCTGATCTCTGGGCAGAGCTGACTCAAGAGCCATTGAAGAGACCTTTGCCTGGGGTCCTAGACTGGGCTTCAAGGAGTCTTTGAATCTCTCGAGATTGTGCACTAAGTATTTACCTGCACGCATTTTTCCAGGAAGAGGGCCTGTGGCTCGCACCACACCCCCCCGTGGTCTGTGACCAAGAAAGTAGTCAGCATCTTTAGGCTAGAGGAGGCAGCATCCCCGGATTCCAATCGCGGTTCTCCCTGGCTGTGTGAGCTTGATTTGTCCTTTCTCTCTTTGAGCCCTGATTCTGCCGCTTTTCTGCGAGGACTTTGATCGCTGGGGGCGCCAGGGCTCTGTCTGCTGAACCCCAGATCCCTCTGCATTTTCCCTGCTCTACTCAGTAGCGTGGGGCACTGGCCCAGCAAAGTTCGTTTTTGGGTTCTGGCTGTGTTCTGACCCTGAGGGGCTCTGGCCGGGACTGGGAGGGTAGGAGGGTGGGAGGCCCAGGTGTCTGCCCACATCTCTGCTTCAGGCACCACCTCTGGCAGGGGCGGCCTCTGTGGTTCACTTCCTGCTGGTGGCCCCTTCCCTCTGCGTATTAAACTCGCTATGGAGCCACCTGACATGGGCTCTGGAACCTGAGCCCTGGCTGATAACCAGGTGATTGCTAAGTACCTTGAACACCAATATTCCTACCCAGGGTTGCCCAGTGACTTCACAGCAGGGCAGCGTTCCCCCTGTGCTTGCCCTGGAACCCCTTTTTGGTTGACAAATTGTATGTTTTCAGAATGGTTTGAGATTTACAGCAAAACAGAGAAGACAGCCCAGAAAGCGCCCACATCCCCTCGCCCTGCTGCCCCTCATCCTCATCCGCATTGGCGTGGGCGTGTCACAGCCATCTACACGCTCGTGACCGAAATCCACTTTAGCCAGATTTCCTTCATTACCTCGTGTCCCTTTTCTGTCCAGGACCCCATCCCAGACACCACATGATGTCTCCTCCCCTTGGATTCCTCCTGGCTGTGACGGTTTCTCAGCCTTTCCTCGTCTTGGTTATTTTTTTTGAGACGGAGTCTCGCTCTGTCGCCCAGGCTGGAGTGCAGTGGCGCGATCTCGGCTCACCGCAAGCTCCGCCTCCCAGGTTCACACCATTCTCCTGCCTCGGCCTCCTGAGTAGCTGGGACTACAGGCGCCCGCCACCAGGCCTGGCTAATTTTTTGTATTTTTAGTAGAGACGGGGTTTCACCATGTTAGCCAGGATGGTCTCCATCTCCTGACCTCGTGATCCGCCCACCTCAGCCTCCTAAAGTGCTAAGGATTACACGGCGCCCAGCCTCTTTTTTTTTTTTTTTTTTTTTTCTGAGATGAAGTCTTGCTCTGTCACTCAGGCCAGAGTGAAGTAGCATGATCTCAGCTCACTGCAACCTCTGCCTCCTGTGTTCAAGCAATTCTCATGCCTCAGCCCCCTAAGTATCTGGGACTACAGGCACGCACCACCCACCACGCCTAGGTAATTTTTTTTTTTTTTTTTTTTTTTGTATTTTTAGTAGAGACGACGTTTCACTCTGTTGGCCAAGCTGGTCTCAAACTCCTGACCTCAGGTGATCGCCTTGGCCTCCCGATTTCCTTGTCTTCGATACTGGGCAGTTTTGAGCAGCGCTGCTCAGGTGTTTGTAGGGCATCCCTGGGTGAGATCCGTCTGCTGCATGCCTCACGGTTGGGCTGGGCGATGGGTGGTGAGTTTGGGAGGAAGAGCATGGGGGCAATGCACCCTCTCCCCACACACATCAGGGACACACCATCAGCAGGGCACAACACGGTTGGTGCTGGCCTTGAGTGAAAGGCTGAGGTGCACCCATCAGGCCTCTCCATGGTAAAGCCACTTCCTCCTTCTCACCCTGTCTCCTCGGGAAGCCTGGACCCCTTGTTGTGGAACCGCTTCTGGACCAGTGCGCCTGGGAAATGCTGAGCCAGTTCCAGCCTAGCACACAGTAGGTGCCTAATTAACCCTCCCTGAACTGGATGGAGCGTGGGAAATCAACCCACGGCTGTGGCCTCATTAGGAAGGAAGTTTTCCCTCCACTCAACTCCCTCTTGGCTTGTGGTCTAATTCAGCTCTGCTGCTCCCTCGGGCCTGGGCTCGTTTGCACGGCTCACTCCTGACTTGAGGAGTTCCCACCAGGCCCTGCTGGCTCCAGCTTCTGCCCACCCAGAAGGAGCATGCCGGGGAGCTGAGGGCCCCCGCAAGGGCTCCCAGCCAGAAAGGCATCTGGCTCCCCTACCAGCACCCTTTCTAACCAGCACATAAGCATCAAAAGCACACAGCATAGACAAGCCCACAAACAGATGAGCAGAGGGTCCCGCTCTCCCTGCCTCCTCCCCCGGCCACACCCGGCTTTTCTAGTAGACTTTTCCAAAAGGCTCTGAGCCCTTCAGAAGCACAGATGGGCCCCTGCGCTCCTCAGACTCCGGAAGGGAGTTGCTTGAGCCTGGTACACCTGGAGGCCCAGGCGGAAGGCCGTGGGTGCAGGGGCCAAGGCCTGGGCCACCAGTCTCGAGGGGGAGACAGGGAAATCAATGCCGAGGGTGAGGAGGTCTCTCCCAGGTGGGAAGGCAGGGGAACCGTGGCTGCCCCAGGAGGAGTAACAGCCTGCCCCAGGCAGGGCTCTGACCTCCACACACTGGCCGCCCCTCACCCCACAGAGAGGATTTCTCTCAGTTTTACAGGGAAGAAATGGAGGCGAGGGAGCGAGGACACGTCCCCAGGCTGTACAGCCAGGAAGGGGTGAGTGGGCTGCCCACTCCAGAGGCCGGGCACCCTGGAGCCCTTCCCATGGCTCTGCCTCAGGCTGCCTCGGAAGCAGGAAGGCCCCCGGGGACTTTGATTTCCCTACCTGAGCCTGGTGTGTGAGCCCTCAAGGGGCAGACAAGGCCACCTGGAGCCTCGAGCCGCAACCAACCATGCCAAACTCACTCTACGGAGGAGCCTCTGGCACTCCGAGACGGGACATGGCCTGGCTCAGGCCAGCTGGGCAGACTGGAGACGCCCACCCAAAGCACACGCTCCTCAGGGAATGGAGCAGCAGTGGGAACACAGGCAGGATGGAGACTGAACATGCCCCTCTCTGGGATCCTGGGGCAGGTCGGGGGGAGCAGGGGCTGGACGTGCCCCGTCGCAAGGCCGGCAGGGAGGAGGTGAGGGCCCAGCCCAGGCTCTCCCCGCCAGTGCCACCGCACCCCTGCTCTTCCAGGCCAAGAGGGGCTCCCACTGGGGGCAGGGTGTGGGGGATCTTCCTAAACTCTACTCTTATTTCACAAGCCCCAGGGGCTCTTTGAGGCCACGGGGTACATTTGTTTGCACGGCAGCAGCCAGCCTCACCCAGGAGTGGCAAGGAGAGGCAGGGCAGGGGTGAAGGAGGGGCCCAGTCAGCAGAAGGGGACAGCAGGTGGTCCCCACAAATACCTCAGTAATGCCACTCCCATGTTACTCTCCCGAGGCTACCCATCGCCCTGGGAGAGAGTCTAGATTCTTTTTTTTTTTTTTTTTTTAGAGCAGGATCTAGCTTCATCATCCAGGCTGGAATGTCGTGGCACAAACACAGCTCACTGCAGCCTCCAACTCCTGGGCTCAAGTGATTCTCCCGCCTTGGCCTCCCAAAGCATTGGGACTATGGGTGTAAGCCACTGTGCCCAGCTAATTTTTTTATGTCTTGTAGAGATGGGGATCTGGCTGTGTTGCCCAGGTTGGTCTGGAATTCCTGGGCTCAAGTAATCCTCCCTCACCCAGCCAAGAGACCAGATTCTTAGCTGGGCACAGTGGCTCATGCCTGTAATCCCAGCACTTTGGGAGGCCAAGGCGGGTGGATCACCTGAGGTCAGGAGTTCGAGACCAGCCTGGCCAACATGGCAAAACCCCATCTCTACTAAAAACACAAAAATTATCAGGGCATGGTAGCGCGTGCCTGTGGTCCCAGCTACTCCAGAGGCTGAGGCAGGAGAATTGCTTGAACCCAGGAGGTGGAGGTTGCAGTGAGCCAAGATCACATCACTGTACTCCAGCCTGGGTGACAGAGCTAGACTCCATCTCAAAAAAAAGAGACCAGATTCTTCAATGTGGCCCAGGACTCGCCAGCTGGCCCATTCCCCTTGCCCTGTCCCCATCTCCCCACTGCCTTCTGCCAGGGTGGGACTGGGAGGCTGGGCAGTCCTGATTCCTGCCTGGGTCACCCCAAACACTCTATCACTTTGATGACGATGCCTACTGCAATCTTTTTGAAAATTAGCTCCCTCCAGAACAGGGACTGTGGCTTGTTTCTGTCTGTTTCACCATTCCCTGGCTCAAGGCCAGCTCCAGTGGGCACTTACTAAATGGTGACTTCATTTAACTGGTGCCTGCTGGACCTGCCCTGTGCTGGGCTAAAAGACAAGAATCAGGAGCCAGGAAGTGGAGTGCTCCCCTTGGCCTCTGCTTCCCAGCCTGAGAAATAGGCCCATCAGGCACGCGCACCATTCTGGCTAAGAAGAAGTGCCCCATCTCCTTCCAAACCCCATCTCACTTGGTCGCCACCTCAGCCCCAGGGTGCAGCTCGAGCTGTTACCCCACAAAGGAAACTGATGCTGGGAGGTGACCCCCACTAGTCAGTTGTCCGGGTTTGTCTGGCTCAGCTCCAGGCTCGTGGCGACCACTGGGGTGAGGAAATGGTCCCTTCAGGATGCAGGAGGGACCAGGGACCAGGAACTAGGAGCCTCCAGGAATGCCCAGAACCGCAGGCCTCCCTGTCCTTGAGACGATTTCACACGTGGTCTCTGGGGCTGTGGGTTTGACCTGAGAGTGGTCAGTAGCACAAGCCTTGTCCAAGGGGGGGCCTGACAGGCAGCCCTCGCGTGCTCACCCCAGGAGTGGCCGAGTTGTTCAGGGCAGGGGCCCCCTGCAACAGAATGGCAGAGACGGGCAGATGTCAGGGAGAAGGCGAGTGCCCGACCTGATTGAGTGGGGCTCCTCCAGCGGCGGTGCTCCCATCAGACCCCACAGTCAGCCCTTGCCACCCCCACCATGGAGCAGGGCTATTCCTCCAGGGCCCAAGTCACACTCCAATCCCTTTCCCCCTCCTGGGGCCCCTAAATTCCAGACAGCGTTCCACTGGCCGCTGTCAATCAGGGAACCTGGACTGGACGGGATCAGAGGGGTCGAAACCAGGGAGGGCCCAAGGCAGCCACTCATGAAGGCCACACCCACCCCACCACAGCAGGGTACCCCAGGCAGGCCCCTTAGCCCTCTCAGGAAGGAGGCAGCAGCCAATCAACGGTGGTCTCCCCCCGTGAGCCCCACTCAGGGGACCCCGGCTCTCTGAAAGATTACCCAACACACAGACACACTCATGGCTGGGCTGCTACCCACTTATTCTACAGCATCAGAGACCGGAGTGCCAGCGCTGGGCAGCTGCTGTGTGGACGCCAGCCCTCAAGGCCCATGGCAGAATGGACACCGCCCCTGCCACTCACTAGCCCTGATGCTGTGGGCAGAGGCCTCTGGGCCTCTGGGACATGGGGGTCTTGACGATGCCCACTGCCCCCCTACAGAGCAGCCCCGGTGCCTGGCGCCTGTTGCCCCGCCCTTGCCCTGCAGGGTTGGGGAGGCAAGAGGGGCCTGGACTCAGCACCTCCTCCCTGGAAGCCCTTCCGGGGGACTCACAGAGGGAACGGCCTCCCTCCCACCATGGTGACGCCCTCCTGCTCCCCACACAGGGTGGTCCCAACTCCCTCCCTCCAGGAGCACCCCCACTCCTTTTCCTGAACAGAACTCTTCAGAAACAAGAGTGTGTTTTTGGTGAAGCCAATCTCTGTGCCTGTGTGTGAGTCACTGTGCCTCGGTTTCCCCACCTGAGTCACTGTGCCTCGGTTTTCCCATCTGTGACATGCAGATAAGATTCGTTTTCCCTTCCCTACTCCACTCTCTGTGGAGGCCCACAAGGTCCCACCCTCACCGGGCACAGCTGGGGCCACCCGGCCAGAGAGGTGGATAGGAGACCCAGGCCCAGGCCAACAAAGACAGACACGCGGCAGGCACCATCTCCCCGGGGATGGTCTGGGTTTGGGCCAAGGAGGGGTCAAAGGAGGCCATTCAGCAAGCACCACCAGGTGCATTCAATGACCCCCTCCTATAGCTGAGGCCCCAGAGTGGCAGCACAAAGCCTGGGATCCTGGTCCCCATCCTGCCCCCAACCTGCCCCCAACCTGCCCTCCACTGGGTCGCTGGGGTACAGAGAGGTCTTGCATCCAATCCGGAGGCCACTTGAACCCAGAGGTCAGCTTCAAGGCAGATGGCCAAAGCCTGCCTGGTCGCTTAGTTTTCTTCCAGCAAAATTCACAGCTTCCTGTTTCTCAGATAAAAGGCCAGGGAGACCCATCAGAACTGGGCAGAGCCCACACAGAAGAAGGAGTTCTGTGCGAACAAATCAGAAACGGGCGAGGACACACCCCGGCAATCTCTACTGGTTAGGAACATTCATGGGAAGTATGTTTCTAGCTCCCCCACAAAGCTCCCCAGGGCCCCAGCATATCCTGGGGATGCCACAGCTCCTGGGCAGAGCCTGCAGGGAGTGGGCAGCTGAGTTGGCCCAAGCACCTTTGGCCCAAGCACCGCTGCATGAATCATTCTAGAGGCATCCCAGGAGCCCACGGCCTGAAGCCAAAATCGGGGGGCTGCAACTGGGACCCCTCTCCCGTGAGCTGCCCCTGCCAGCCCTTCTTGGCCTCACTTTATCTGCCTGTCCAGTGGGCACAACCACCTTGCTGGGACAGGCGCGTCTGCCCCACCAGCAGGTCCGTCCTAACAGCCTCTGACTCCTGTCAACTCACCACAAACTGGTTCCCTCCACCTCAATGACTCTGTGATTTGGAAACCAAATAAATGTGAAACCGCCTCTGTTGGCATTGCACAGAGCGCTGCCCCCCACCCCCTCTGGGCACCCCACCCTTACACCTCCTCCTGCACCCGCCGGACAGTGCCAAGGCCGGCTGGAGATCACATTGCTCCCCAGCCCAGGCCCAGACGGCCACGCTGCTTTCAAGCCAGGCCCACTGGTCCAGGGCCAGGCACAGACTTGGCTGGGCCGGGGGGGAGTCCAGAGCACCAGGCGGGGTCGGGACAGAGGAGGGGCAGTGGGGAGGGGTGAGGCTTCACTGGGTGGGGGTTGCGGGGAGAACAAGGCTGCAGTTCCAGGGCATTGTGTAGCCAGGAAAAGGGAGGCAGGGAAGCACCAGGCATGACTGTGTGGATTCTCCACAGCGCCCCATCTTTTGGGGCTCATGGGCATCCCAGACCCACAGCCCAGGCCTGGGCACAGTGGAGGGCAGCAGGGCAGCGGGATGAGAGGCTGCAAAGAGGAAAATTACAGCCTAGGAGCAGGAGCCCTGACTCCCAGGGCACTGCCATGGAAACGGAAATAGACATTCGCAGGGGTTGTGGGGGTGAAGTCCTCTGAGATGGGCCATGCGTGACCCCAGACACTGGGAAGGTGGGTGCCCGCCCTGGCCATGGCAGTGCCAGCCACAAGAGACTGGCACTGAGGGCCCAGCAGCCTGACAGCCCCTGCCTGGCCCAGGACACCCTGGGCTAAGGCTTGGGTCCTCAGGGGCTCTCAGTTCGCGGTGGGTGGAGTCAAAGCACAGTCCCACAGTGCCTCTGGGACTCCAGTCACTACTGGCAGGGGGAGGGCCTGCCCCTGTGTCAGGGAGGGACCCCAAGAGGCTTCCAGAGGGAGGCAACATCAGAGCTGCACTTGGAGAAGGCGGGCGTGCTGGGCAGGAAGGGGAGGAGGGGCACCAGCAGCAGACAGGGGTGTGTATGCCAAGGTGCAGAGGAATGGGCGGCAGGGCCAAGGGTATGGCGGGAGGAGGGACGACGTGGGGTCTCCCGGGGACTCATTCTCTGGATGGCCATGCAGAGGCATGGGAGGCTACGCCATCCTAAGGGCATGATCAGATTTTTGTTCTAGAAAGATCCTTCTGGCTGCCATGTAGGGAAGGGCAGGAGGAGAGGAAGCCAGAGGCGAGAGGGTGCCAGGAGTTGACCTGTCGTCCAAGGAGAGCCGAGGAGGACAGGGAGGTGAGGACAGGGAGGTGAGGACAGGAAGGTGACACCAGGCCTAAGGAAAAGTCAGTGCTTCCTCCTAATGCATCCTCCCCAGCTGGGCCAGAAGGGACAGACCAAGCCCCTCTCCAGTAGCCTGCAGCAGCCCCGGCTCTGGAAGGGCGCCCACTCCACTCCTTGAGAAGTGTGTGGCGGAGGTGAGGGCTCCTGCTTTTCAGATTTGCTCCAGGCCCCAAAGGAATCGATGAGCTTGCTCCGGACCTCAGCCTCCCAGCCAGGGCCTCCTGCCAGCGTCTGACAGTCACCTGCAAGCCACTGGGCAGACCTCCGTTCCATTTCCAGTGGGGAAGCCCAGGCACGGGGCCAGTCACCTGTCCAGGCCTGCACAGGCACTGACTCAAAGCTGTGGGCTCAGCCGTGTTGAGCACTGCTGCATCCCACAGCCACCCGCCCCAGGAGGCTGCAGCCCGGGGAAAGGGGACCTGGCCTGTGCACGCCACCGAGGGCTCTGTTCCCAACAGACTCTGCTGATGCTGTGCCTTTGGCCCCCTGTGGGTGTTCTGCCTGAAGCATCCACCCTGAGGTCCACACAATTGGGCCCTGGAGGAGGGCAGGGCAGCCCCTGCTCTCAGGACAGGTGGGGAGCCCGGCCACACTCTCCAGGAGGTGGCAGGAGGGCTGAGGCCTGTGTGTGGGTGTCTGGTTGTGAATGGACAGGGCAGACCCAATTCCTGGGCACAGTGGAAGTCCCAGACGCCTTGCAGGGCCATGGGTCAGGCCAGCCTGGCTGCAGCTGGGGGGCTGGAAGCTTGGCCCAGCCCAGACCCTGGCTCATATCTGGGGGCAAAGAGAGGGACTTGGGGTGTTCTGGAGCCACCTTCACCTGCTTGGGTCACAGCCGCCGCACCTTGCCCACAGGGGCTTTCTAGAAGAGAAAACGCACAGGAGGCAGCGAAAGGAAAGGCTCCTGATGGGTGGTGGCAGGCTGCAGAAATGGGATCTTTCGAAACTATTAAGGCTGGAAGTGCCAGGAGAAAGGGAGGACTCACACAGCTCTGCCTCAGAGGAGGGTCTGGAGGCCCTAGAGACACAGCGATCCCATCCTGCTGAGGAATGGGCTGCACCGGAGTGGGGGCCGCAGAGGTGGGTGGAGAGCCAGGGCAGCTGCCAGGGTGGGCTTCTGGTGGCACCCTGTAGGGGTGAGGATGGTGGGCCTGGGGCCCTCCCCGCTTCCAGGAACCGCTTCTCTGGTATTCTGGTGTCTGGGCCCTGTGTCTCCCAGTGTCACAGCCTGGGCTGAAGGAGGTTAACAAGATGCTGATGCCCGGGCCGGTTACTTTCTACTTAAGCAACTCTGGAAAAGCGAAGTCGGCCTCCAGCCCGAGGCGGAGTGGCAGGACGTGAGAGGTGGCCGTGGCCGTGGGCAGGGGCAGGAAGCCACAAGAACAGGCAGTGCCCTGCTTCCTGGGCACAAACCAGCAGGGAGCAGGGCCAGAGTCGGCATGGGTTGCCCGTCCTATTTCACAGTGTGGGTCAGGGGTGAGAGACCCAGGAGCCCAGAAGGGGCGGAACCCACCCAAGTCCTCACAGTGGTCAGGTGGCCAGGCGGGGCCCAAAGCTAGTCTGCCAACTGCCTTCCCAGCTCTCATCTCATAGGGAGGTCCAGGGGTCCTTGAGTAGCCCCTGGGGGACTACAGCTAAGTGACCACTGTGAATCAGCTCACACACGCAGGGGCTCAGCACACACAGGCTCTGTGGCTTCAGGGACCCTCAACCCCACAGAGCCTCCTCCCCTGCTGATGGCAAATCCTCACACCTTGAACCCTCAAGTGAGAGCAGCCCCACTCACAATTGCTCTAAGCAAGAGCCCCAGGAGGAAGCTGGCCTGCATCTCCCTCTTACTACATGCTCTTCCAGGCCTGGAGTTAGGGATCCTCTGACCAATAATATCATAAAAGACTTCTCTCATGAACAGAGAGAGCCCCTCTCCAGTCACATTTCCCTTTTTGCCCTGGCTGCCAGGAAGCTCAGCATTGCACTCAAGTCCAACCACATGGTCACACTGCTTGTTTCCTCACCTAATCCTGCCCTCTGGGGTTGGCTCTGCTTTTCCATCTCCTATGTGTCTTCCTGGGATATGTGTGTTTCCCTGGCAAACCTCCTCAGACTTTGGAGGACCGTGGTGAATTCAATATTCATTTCCTTAATATCGACTGCGGTGGAGCTGCAGCCACAAAGCTGGTGTCCAAATGGGCCATGAGCTCAGGAGGCAGCAGGGCCCGGGGGAGCAGGAGGGAGTGAAGGGAAAGGTCTGGGGCTCTCAATGGCGTTGCTGGTGGGCAGCACCGGAGGTCAAGACAGGCCATTGTCAAGGCCGGAAACTGGAGGGAGGTGGGGGATCGCTGGGCAGGGGAAGGGGCTCCAGGATGATGCCACATGAGACAGCCAAGATAAAGGTCACTTCTCCAACTTACCAACGGTCCCAGGGGAGGGCAGGAGGGGAACTGGGTCTCAGGCAGGCAGCCCCTCCCCACCCAGCGGCTCTGCCTTCCCGGAGAAGCCGGGACCCCCAGCACGCAGGGTCAGGCAGCCAGGCACAGCCCCTTGAGATGGTCCCTCCACCACCTCCACTGAGGCCCTGCTGCAGGACAGACCTTGTACTGGCCCTGGGGACAGGGGGGTCAGCTGGCCCTTGCCAAAGCGGAGGTCAGCTGGGGAGCAGCCGGGGTTCGCCTCATGAGCCCCGTGTGCAGGGGCCGCTCACGCAGCCCAGGTCTTCAGCAGATGGGAACAGTAAAGAAGTCCCCACTGCCCCCATAACCCCGGCCCTGCTTCAGGGAGCGGCCAAGCGGAGGGTGCCCGGGCAGGGCAATCTTGCCAAATTGAGGTTACAAGATAGTAACTCGAGGCTGTGCTCTCTGCAATCCCCTCAGCATTCTGCCGGGGTGAAAGGCAGCCTGTCCAGTCACCCCGGTGCTGGTTCCCAGCCTCCAACCCTTTAACGCTTCATTTCACCGGGAGCCCAGTGTCAGCGGCGGGCAGTCCCTGAGGGTGGCAAGAGACCAGCCTGTTGACCTCTGTCCAAGCCCCCACTGCCCCCTCTGAGGTGAGCCCAGCTGGCCCTTTAAGAAGCTGGGGCCACTGCTGGCGCCGCTTGGAGATGGGCACGTTCCTGATCCTTCTGGAAGGAAGGCTAAGTTGGAGTGGAGACAAAATGTTCTTGCACAGCTCGGTAAACAAGCAGAAAGTGTTTTGAAAGCTTCTGCCGATACAGGGGACTGTAAAATAAATGCGAGAGTTGCAAAAGGAGGCTCCCAGCTGCCAGGGTGGGTGGCGGCAGGAGGGGGCACGCAGGCTGCCCACAGCCCCACCGGCAGGTGTGCCCCATGCCATGGCCTCCATGGGCAGATGTGGTGTCTGCGGGCGCACGTGTGTGCACGCTGTGGAGGGCCCCCAAGTCCGCCTGTGTCTGCAGGTTGTCTGCACAGACGCAGGGCTCCTGACTGTGGATGCAGCCCCTCCCTCCTCACACTGAATCTTCCTGGAACCAGCCAGGAGGAAACCCTGATTCACGTCATTCTCAGCCGGTGCTGCCGAGCACCCTCAAGGATGGGAAGAAGCTGGGAGCCCAGCTCCGCAGAGAGCTGCCGAAGGGTCAGTGGAGAATGGGACCCTCATCTACACAGCTGCACCGAGCCTGGCGAGCAGCACGCTTTGAGGGCAGAACCTCGTCACAGGGCGGTCCTTAGCTCCTCTAGGACCGCTCCACGCCGTAATGATGGTGCTGAGGGCACACGGAGCTCCCTTGGGGATCAGCCAGGCGCTAGGGAGGCGTGGCCTCCGTGCAGCACAGATGCCAAGGCCAGCCTTAGTGACAGGGACCAGTCCCAAGACCAGATCAGCCCCGGCACCTTCTGTCGATCTGGCAGGTGGCTCTACCCTCCAAAGCCCAGTGTCGCCAGCTGTTGGGTGGCCTCCCCTCCCAGCGTCTGTGCAGGCAGGCAAGGTGCCTGGTGCTGCCCACATCTATGGTGTCAGCAGGGGCGTCAGGTTCACCCTGCCAACCTCCTGGAGTCCCCCTGGCCCTGAGCCCACCATCATTCACCCAGCAACACCCATGAGCCTCGGAGGCAGCACCCCCCGTGGACACAGCCCTCACCCAGGGACAGGCAGACCAGGACCTGCCTGGACACGTGGGAGGTGTCGAGCTGCGGGGAGAAACACACGCATGACCAGGGAGCCACAGCAGGACATCGGGCCCGACTCAGGGTGGGGAGGACAGGAAGGCTCCCCAGAGGGAGAAGCATGGCAGGAGGAAAAGTGAGAGGTGGAGCGGGAACTGGACCAACCAGAACTGGGACTGGAGCTGCACCAAGCACACAGTAGGTGCCCAGTTAATGCCTGGTGAGTGACCGGATGGACCCCATGAGGCAGGAGAAGACCGAAACCCAGAGAGAGGGTGTCCCTCCAAGGTGGCAGGTGGGAAGCCGCAGAGCAGGATGCCCCCATTTTTGCCTGTCCTGACCTGGGCCCTGCCCTGCCTTCGTGGCTGGGAAGAGGTGGATCTAGCTGGGAAGGGCAGAGCCCTGACTCCCAATGCCCGCCACTCCCTACATGGGGTAGGCGCCTCCCCACATCTGAGCTTATAACCAGGAGTGGGCTCTGGCCTTGGGGCTGCCGCGAGCCAGAGGGCACTGGAACAGCCAACCCCAGGACCCCAGCCGAACCGTCGGGGACAGCCCCTGGGGGCAGAGGAGCATCCTCCCGCCTGGCTGCAGCGGGACACAGCCCGGTCAGAGGCCCAGCTGGGAGCTGGGTGTCGAGCCAGAGCCAGCCAGCGTTAGGATTGCCAGGCTGTCCACCCCTCTGGCTCCCAGCCACTGGCGGGGGACTCCACAGGCAGGCTGAGCTCTGGGCACCTGTGAGCCAAAACCGCTCAGAAACCACAAGGCCAATAAATCCACTTTCTAAAGTGGCCAGTGAGAGAGGGAGGCACTGCGGTTTGGGTTCTAGCAGCCCCAGCCCACTTAAAGCACCAAAAGGCCTGGGGTTGGGGGATGTTCCCTGATCTGTCCCCAAGTCCTAAGCCTTGGGTGGACTGCAGGTGACAGGAATGCAGTAAGGACCCTTTCATGTGTCCAGCACTGTCCTGGCCCTGAGAGGCCTAACACCTGGGCACCTCTCTTCCCAAAAGGCAATGAGAGCTTTGTTCCAGCCGGTGGGGGGTGGGCTAAGGCCACAAGGTGAGAAAGTGGCACAGCCATGCCAACCAGACAGCAGTAGGACCCAACCCCTGGCCCACACCGTCTTCCTCCCACAGCCCAGGGGTTCGCGGGACAGGACTGGCTGTCCCTCCCTCCCTCAGCCCACAGTGCTTGCACAGCACCCTAGACCTACCGTCGCTGGGTGCCACAGACCCCATCACCCGGGAGCTGGGCCCCACGACACCAGGCGAGGTCACCTAAACTCATCCAAGCTCACACAGTCAGTAAAGGGACAGGGCTTTGAATCCAGGGTCCCAAGAGCTAAATCTCAGGGACAAAGACTCAGCTAAGCTCCTCCCCCAAAAGGGGAGAAAGGAGAAAGGGGGACAGTGACCCAGTGTGGAGTGGCAGGGAGAGGGGAGGTGGGTTCGGCCAGAGAGCCAGGGGTGTGCTTGGGCGTGCACAGGAGGCAGGGTGGGCATTGGCCAGGCCCGGCCAGCACCTGAGCTCCTCCCCCTGCACCTGTGAGAGGGGTTCCTTCTGCCTCAGGGCCCAGCCCCAGGTCCTGCCCCACACATCCTCAGAAGGCCCCGGCGGGGTGGTCAACTCCTCAGCAATTACACTGGACATGAAGGACTTTGTGAGGCTGGCGTCCGTCCCCAAGGCCATGCATTCGCCCTGCAGAGGGAGGAGAAGGTGCTCCCTTTGGGGAGGGGGCCCCAGCATCCTGGGGTGGGACTCCAGCAACCCCCACCCCTTGCCTCAAATACCCACCAGAGCCCTTGCCTTATAAAATGCGGGCCTTGCTCAGGCGGTGGACCTGCGGGGAGAAGGGTAGGGCGCTCAGGCGGTGGACCTGCAGGGAGATGCCAGGGCCTATGAGAATTAACACTGAGGGGCGGATGGATCTCTGGGGAAATTTCTCTAGGCAAAGACCCCCAGGGGGCTGCTGAGGGAGAGAGAGGAGAATGAGAGCACTGAGCCAGAGGGGTGAGGTGGGAGGCGAAAACAGAACGGCCCTCCCAGGACCCAGTGGCATCCCAAAGACAGAGCAGCCAAGGGCAGGGGGTGGGGGTGACCCGGGCCATCAAGGAAAGAGGCCACCAGAGAGGCCACCAGACCCGGGGGCGGGAGTGGGAAGTACATGTTTGAGGTAAGGCTGCAAAGGGCCAGGCTGGGGAGAGGCTGCAGTCGCCTGGATGGGGGAACCTCTGTGTGCCTCAGTGTCCTGCTCTGTACAGCCCCCACCCTTGCAGCACGGACCTTGAAGGCTGCTGTGAGGCTCAGGCAGGCTGTGCAGTCTGGGTGCTGAGCCTGGGAGCGCTGGACAGCGGGACTTTCCCTCCCAGCCCCCATCCAGACAGCCAGGGCCTCCCTTGCTCTCCCCCAGGAGGTGAAGGCAGGCATAAGCTAACCCCACCCAAAAGGGGTCCCTGCCCAAGTGGTAGAGTGGCACAAGTCCTGGAGTGGCAAAATTTTGAAGAACAAGGCATATCGAGCAGGCTTGGCGGGTGGCCCGGCAGGTGCAAAGTAAAGGCTCAGGAAGCCTCTCAGTAAAGATGGGGTTGGACCTGAACTAGGATTCCTGAGACCTCGGACCCCAGGGCCCTTCCCTCGGGAAGCTCTGACAGCTCCCTCCGCAGGGCTGGTGCTCCAGGAGCAGCTTCCGACGCTCTGGGCAACCGAACGCCTTCCACTGCTGCAGAGTGTGGTGCTTCAGGGTGCCCCTGGGCTTCAGGTTTGATGTGGCTGCACGAGGGCAGGGCCTCTTAGCCATCAAACAGCCACCCAGCTAAAAGGCAGAGAGCAGCCTCCACAGGTGACCCAGAGGAGACGCCACTCCCCAGAGGCCAAGGAAGACTCCAAGTCTTTTTTCACAGGGTGAATGGTCATCTAAGTGCTCAGGCCCTGTGCCCAACTCTCCTACCCCAGTTCATCACAGACTTCTAAAAGACTGGGGCTAGCCCACGACCCCTTGCCTGACAACCTTCCTGGGCCCCCAGTTAACCCAGTGAAGGTTTTGAGGCATCTCAGCTCACTCACCATCCACAGGCTCCACCACCCAGCACTGACCCTTTCCCAACTCAGCTCCCAAAACAGATGTCACAGCTCCTCCTCCCAGGGCCCCTTCCCAAAGACCTCCAAGACATTCAGCTTTACCACAAGGTAGCTCCCAGTCTGCGCCTGCCCCTCCAATGACTCACCCCCCCCAGCACCACCCCCCTGCCCGCTGCAGCTACATCCAAGGTGGTCTGGGTGCATTTTCCCTGGTCACACATCAGTATGCATATGGGGCTCCTAGAAGTCACCCCGTAGCTGAAGGCATGGAGTTTCGGGCCAAGGAAGGCTTCTGGACTTTGGGTCAGCCGAGTGAACCTCCACTGCCCAACTCGCCATGTCACCTCCAAGCTCCCCCACTCTCCCCTCCCTTCTCAGAACCAAGGCCTTCAGGGGGACAGTGGCCCCACCGGCCCCTCAGAGAGTTGGTGGCAGGACTAGTTTGAGATCCCTGGGGTCTGGACAGCGGGGAAGTCTCTGCTCCCCTCCCCCGTGAGGGGCTAAGATGGGGGAGCTGAGCAACCTCTGACCCCCAGAAGCGTCCCTGGGTCGTGGGACTCCAACAGTTGTCTGGCGAGGGTGGAGAGGGGTCTGGGAGTGGATCCCAAGGTTCTATCACCAGGCAGGCGGGAGGTCACTGTCCTGCAAAGCAGGCTAATTGGGGTCTGGCAGGGTGCACTCTCAGACAGCAGGCCTGGCTGTGTAGCCCTGCACGCTGAACCCCCCCACGACACACCCCAAAATCCAAATCGACCCAGCCCCATCCCACCTGGGCTGCCCCAGGAGGCCTCTGAGCCCGGCCCTTTCCCAGCCAGGAGGCACCAGGGTGTCTGGGAGCTTCCCACCCAGGGATGTCACAACAGGCAGGGGGCTGGGCGGCCAGGAGACACGCACGCTCCAGGGGCTTAGGAGGAGATGGGGGCTGGCCACATAAACAGTGACAGTGAGCCGTGGCTGCGCTTATCCAAACAGTGGATGTCAAAGCCCAGCTCCCAGCAGACAACGTCTCCCCCACAGGAATTGCCTAACGGGTCTGTCGCAACGGTTTCAAATTCCCGCGCCACCGGCCCTCCAGATGCTGCTGGGGCCAGGCCTCCCAGCGGAACCGACTCCCCAGCCCCCTGCCTCCCAGCCACCCAGGAGCGCCCAAGGTTTGGGAGACTACGGCCGCAGAGCAGGGGCTGAAATGTCAGGTTCCTCGGGGCCATAGGGCAGAAGGGAGCGTTGGACTCGGGGCTGGACAATTTCTCGTTCCCAGAAGGGTCCGAGGAATGTCATCTGCTTGACCCCAGGAAGCGGAAAAGACTCCTGGGTGGCTTGGGGCCTGGCAGCCCTCCCACAGGGTCCTGCCATGAGCAGGGACCCCCATCTTCCTCACATCTTGGTGGGCCCTTGGGGAGCAGGACGGGTCTTAAACCTGCCCCCACCAATGCAGCTCCAGCCTCAGGAAGCCCCCAAGCTCATGATTCTGCTCCGGTCTCAAACACCCTAGCTTCTCCTCCGGGTCACAGTGCAGACAGGCCAGCATTAAACACCACTTCCCCCACTTTCCTTTCTCGAACAAAGGGCAAACCCAACCCCACTCCTCTCTCTGTCACTTACCAATCTTTCCTTTTGTCTACAGAATCTATTTTTCTCTAGTCTTCCCACCATGACTGAGCACTTTATAAAGTACCATTGGATATGACCTCATCTCATCTCCAGGAACCCACCATGAAACAAGTGTCATCACCACATCTTACAGGTAAGGAAACTGAGGCTGGGGGAGGTGACAGGACATGGCCAGGACCACAGCCCAGAGCCGCAGCGTTTGCTCCTGTGAGCACCCATCTGCCTTGCTCTGAGGGAGAGCCAAGCTCTGCCCCTGCCCACCTCCCACTGCCCAGCAGAGCAGCATCTCCTGCCTCAGACTCCTTCTGACTGGCCAGCCTACATCGCCTGGTTCCAGTGGGCAGTGGACCTGGCACAGGCAAACAACCCCTGGGGGCAGAGCACCCCATCAGACAGACTCGCTGTGGCCTGAGCCTCCCTGGGCCTCTTCAAAAGGGGGAGGTGCTTGAGCAGGTGTGGTTCTGCAGGGAGAGGCACTTCTGCAGGTGTAGTTCTGCAGGGGGAGATGCTTCTGCAGGTGTGGTTCTGCAGGGGAGGCACTTCTGCAGGTGTGATTCTGCAGGGGGAGGCACTTCTGCAGGTGTGGTTCTGCAGGGGGAAGCACTTGTGCAGATATGGTTCTGCAGGGGGAGGCACTTCTGCAGGTGTGATTCTGCAGGGGGAGGCGCTTCTGCAGGTGTGGTTCTGCAAGGGCTCAGGACAGCTGTCTAGGGAGGGCTGCTTCCCTGTAACAGTCCTTTGGCTGCAGGGCCAAACTCAGAGGAGGCCCCCACCCCTAAGGGACCCCCAGTTCCTCACTCATTGCCCTGGTGAGGGGTCCGCCATCCAGGGGCTTCCCCTGGGCCTTCCACCTCAGAATCAGATTTTCCTGGGCCCCGCTCAGTGTCAGGCTCACCAAGGCCCCCACCTCACATGGGGAGGCAGGAACACCCCAGACTGGTGCCCAGGGGTGGGTCAGGCTCACGGTTCATCAGTCAGGTGCCCTGGACAGCCAGAGCCCTCCCTGGGCCTCAGTGCCTTGTAAACAAGAGAGGGACCTAAGAAGCTGGTGTGTGACTGGGTTCTCAGTGCACTGATGGTGACAGCACTGTCCTCTCGGGAGGGCTCAGGTCCCCATGCTCACTCGGGCCTCAGCCCGGCTGCTGGGCTCCCTGCCGGGTTCTGGGCGGGCAATGCCGGTGTCTGGGCCCGCACCTCCTACTCAATTCATGTCATGACCGTGGGACCCCAAGCAGAAGCCAGAACCTTCCAGAAGTTCAAAGGTGAGCCACCCCATCAGAGAGCCCTGCTGTCCAGCTCCGCCAAGTTCAGGGGCCTGTCCAGGATGCCCGTCCACCTTAGGGCTCGCGTTCTGCACGGAGCACCAAGGCAAGTTAAAAGTTTTATTGATTGAACACAATTGAGTGTAAGTAGTAAAAGTTCTCCTGATGTAACCCACTTTTTCTTAATGGGTAATCTCAGACATTCCAGTTTGTATGGTAAAGGAGGTTTAGGACAATTTAATAGCTCATAAAATTTTATAGTCCCAGTTGAAATCAGAGTGCTAACTCCGGCCTGCTCAGCTATAGAGCTGTCGTTTGCTAAATGCCTCTCATCTATTTTTTTCCCCCCATTTATTGGAAAGTTAACATCTGCTCTGCTATGGTCGGGGAGAGGGGGGTCGGGAAGAAGGAAAAAACATGATCTATTTCTTCCAGAAGAAAGGTAAGCGATTCGGGCTCTCCCGGCAGCATCCTCTCCCAAGCACACGATTTTCCTTTAAGTCAGAAAGAGGTTCAGTAAACTGGGGCTGACCCAGAGTTCACCGAACTCCACAGCAGGCGCCGGTCCCCCATGGTGGCTGCTGAGAGATTTGAGTCTATCCAGACCAAGGCCACGTCCGGGGATCAGCCAGAATCTGGTAGAGTCCATTAACAGTCATGCCCTGGTAATTTATGAAGCACCTACTGTGTGCATGGTCGGGGGTGGGAAGGGGTGCAAAGAAATAGGACACAAGCTCACCAGCTCCCGAGGAACTTACCCTCGGAAGCTAAAACTTCAGAAGCAAAGGGGACGAGGGCTCCGGGAAGGGGCCGGGGCCCCAGGGGTGTGTAAAATGCAGGCGGATGGAAGTAACAGAGCCTGGGGTTCTGCCTGCCATGCTCACCAGCAAGTCCCTGACCTTGGAGAGCCTCGGCATCCTTGTCTTTCAAATGAGAACCACACTGGCGCCTACATCGTAGGGTCAGCGTGAGGATAAAATAAAGTATGGAAAACAGCCGGTAGCTGGAACTTGAGACATGTTACCAAAAAGAGAGAGATTGAGAAAAACAGTTTGGCAATTCCTGAAAAAGTTAGACATAGAATCAGCCTAGCGCCCAGCGTGCCACCCCTAGGGTTACAGTATGCCCAGGAAAATTGAAAACTGGCACCCAGGCAGCTTCACATACACACAGGTTCACAGCAGCGCCATTCACCGCCACCAAGAGATGGAAACATCCAGAGGCCCTTCCCCGGATGAAGGATAAACAGAATGTGGCCCATCCTCATCCCTGCAGTGGAATGCGATTCAGCCATGGAAGGAGCAAGGCACTGACACAGGCCACGACGTGGATGAATCCTGGAAACACCATGCTCAGTGAAAGAAACCAGACATGAAAGGCCAGTGTGGTGTGATTCCATTTACACGAAATAACCAGAACAAGTAAATCCCTGGAAATAGAAAGCAGGCCAGGTGATGTGTGGCTCATGGCTGTAATCCCAGCACTTTGGGAGGCCGAGGCAAGCAGATCACTTGAGCTCAGGAATTTGAGACTAGCCTGGGCAACATGGCAAAATCCATCTCCACAAACACAAAAGAATTAGCCATGCATGGTGGCGTGTGTCTGTGGTCCCAGCTACTCAAGAGGCTGAGGTGGGAGGATCGCTGGAGCCCAGGAGGTTGAGGCTGCAGTGAGCCAAGATTGCACCACTGTATTCCAGCCTGGGTGACAGAGTGAGACCCTGTCAGGAAAGGAAATGAAAGGAAAGGAGAGGAGAGGAGAGGAGAGGAGAGGAGAGGAGAGGAGAGGAGAGGAGAGGGGAGAGGAGAGGAGAGGGGAGGGGAGGGAAGGAAAGGGAGGGGAAGGGAGGGGAGGTAGGGGAGGGGAGGGGAAGAGAGGAGAGGGGAGGGAAGGGGAAGGGGGGAGGGGAGGAGGGGAGGGGAGGTGGGAAGGGGAGGGGAGGTGGGGAGGGGAGGGGAGGTGGGGAGGGGAGGTGGGGAGGGGAGGTGGGGAGGGGAGGGGAGGTGGGGAGGGGAGGTGGGGAGGGGAGGTGGGGAGGGGAGGGGAGGTGGGGAGGGGAGGGGAGGGGAAGGGAGGAGAGGGGAGGGGAGGGGAGGGGAGGGGAGGAGAGGGGAAGGGGCAGATTGGTGGTGTCGGGGGATGAGGAGTGGACAGTGAGGAGTTGACTGCTCATGGGTATAGGTCTCCTTTTGGGGGGTGGTGACAATGTTTTGGAACTAGATAGAAGTACTGGTTGTACAACATTGTGAATGAACTAAATGCCACTGAATTGTACACTTTAAAATAGTTAATTTTATGCTGTGTTAATTTCACTTCAATAAAAACAAATGCTTTAATGAAGGAAATTCAGACACACAAGCATGACACACGGAATGCCCGCTGGGCCAGCCCCAGACACTGTGCCTCCTTTAACCCTCCAGGCTGTGCCAGGAGCCATCGGCTCTCTCTCCAGCTGACAGTGGCAGCGCAGAGGCTGGCAGGCCAGTGCCCGGTGGTCATGGCCGGCGGGAGGATGGTGGATCAGGTTGGAGCATCTATGAAGTGCAGTGGCGAAGCCTGCCTCCTGGGGCTGAGGGAAGAGCTAAATTAAGCTGGAGATCATTGATGGGGGGATGTGTTATAAACGGGTAAGGGTGGCTCGAACAAGCTCTCAGGTACGCTGGCCGTGGATGCCAGACAGTGACTGCCACGGGATCCAACCTGCAGGGGCTGGGGCAGAGCCGCCACCTGCCCAGGCATGCAGGAGGCCTGCTCCTCTCCCCATTGTCCTCCGGCTATGCTGTCCCCTCCTGACTTCTCTAGATCCCTCCCAAACTTCCCACTCCAAATTTCCGCCGGTGAGTCAGTGCTGCACAGTACATAGCAACTTGCCCAGAGAGAAGGTCTGCCACGGCCCAGGGCCACAGAGGAGGGTCCCAGACACACATGACCACCAGTAAGGTGGATCTCAGGATCCCTCTCAGCCATTGGAATCCCTGCTGACCAGCTGCACCCCGTCCCGGCCTCCTGGGCTTTTGCCCACCTCGGTAACAGGATAAAAAGGTGTTAGCTGAGTGCAGTGGATCACGCCCGTAATCCCAACACTTTGGGAGGCCAAGGTGGGCGGATCACCTAAGGTCAGGAGTTCAAAACAAGCCTGGCCAACATGGTGAAATCCCATCTCTACTAAAACTACAAAAATTAGCTGAGCGTGGTGGTGGGCGCCTATAATCCCAGCTACTCGAGAGGCTGAGGCAGGGGAATCGCTGGAACCCAGGAGGCAGAGGTGGCAGTGAGCCGAGATCACACCATTGCACTCCAGCCTGGGCAACAGAGTGAGACTCTGTCTCAAAAAAAAAAAAAAAAACAGATGCTGAGACCTTTGCCTCCTGCCACATGGCAGCATCCATGCATGGTGAGGCAACACTGTCAACAGACCTCAGGTGCCAGAGCACAGGTGGAGGGAAGCCGGGAGAGAGGCACAGTGGGACCCGTATCGCCGCTCATTGGCTGCCGGGGCCATGGGGGTTCCAAGGCTCCAGGAGCTGCGCTGAGACGGACTCACCACGTTTGTCTCGGACCAGGTGGAAGGAAGCCTCCAGTTCTGGGAACCTTGCTTGACTGGCAGGAAAGAGGCCTGCCATGGAACCTGCACACCTTCCAAATGCACACATACCCTTTGGGGTGTACTTATGCCCTGGAAAAGCAGAGAAATATCCCAGAAAAGCCTATGCATTTCTTTCCTACCCATGATGATGCCTCATGAGCAGAACAATAGAGATTTCCAGAGCACTGGCCTTTTCTCAGGGCGGGCTCACCACTTTCTCCAAGGGGCCAGTTAGGGGGGTGGGGTTTTGTGGTTTTTTTTTTTTTTTTTTCTATTTTTTAAGAACTGTTTAGGTTTACAGCAAAAGTGGGAGAAAGGTACAGAATTCCCATATACTGCAAAGGGCAGGTCTTATGGGTCCCTGGCACCCAAGTCTCTGGAGAGGGTCTAACCACTGAAGGGCAGGGCTGGACGGTGGCCAGCGGCAAACTGACCAACAGCAGGCACCCGCATCCTATGCTCATCTGTAGCTAGAACAAGGGGCAAATTTCCCCACATCATGAGCCCACGTGGAAACTTCACAAACCGTCGAGACAGCAGCAGGTGTCTGCGGCCCTGCCTTCCCCCGGAGCCCTCTGCTGCCCACCCTGCGTATCAAACCCCATCGCCGTTGACATATCCCCTTGGGGCCCCTTCCCAAAGCCCTCAGTGGTGTTGAAGTTATCCTGGGACTTTGCCTGGCCCCCCACGCATAGCGCCCTGGAACTCACGTGATCACTGTTTGTTGAATGACGACTGAATATTGAAAGGGAAAACACTGTGTTCCAGACACCTGAGTTAGAAGCCTCGCCCTGCCCCTCGGTTGTTCTGTAACCTGGTGCGTGTTACTCAATCTCTCGGAACGAGGAGAACACCGCCAGGGTACACAGACTGGCACTGTGTCCCCAACACTCCTGCTCACCCACGAACCTGAGGGATAAAATGACTTTGTAGGGGGTCTCCATACCCACGCCACTCCCAAAGAGAGAGGGCGCAGACAAGGCCTGTTTATTTCACTTGTGTGCGCCCTCAGGAGAGGCCCAGGGATGTTGGCACAGGTGCATTGTGGGCCCCGAAATAATCAAATTGCAGAAGGAGAGAGAGGGGGAGAGAGTGGGAAGGGTAATTGAATATCAGAGCGGAAGCTATTCTCAAGTCAGCCATTTCATGGTTCTTTCTCCTGTTTATGTTTTCTAAGAGATCTCCAAAATAAAATAGTTCTATTATTTTATGACTCATAGATATACGTTATAGTGATAACATATTACAGCTACAGCAACGATGCTTATGGAATGGCCGCTCCGTGCTGCGCCGGAGAACTCTGCAAGGTGAATTTCTCTCACGCGCGCCTCACAGCTGGGGAAGCCTCGGCTCTGAGAGGCCAGGCTCCGGCCACGCCATCCAGACCACGGGGCCACGGGGCCAGCTGAGCCCTCAGTCACTCTCCTCCTCTGCTCCTCCGCCTCTAAAAGGTCCTTTTCAGACGCTCAGGCACTCGCAGGCGCCCCTCTTTCATCATGGTTAGGCGCCACACGCTTTTCATCTCCAAGTCTGGCTACTGCAGATGCAGAATGAAAAACGAGCCAATAACAGCAAACCCGAGCAACTCGGCACGAAAGGCAATAACCATGGTGAGGGGCCAGGCGGCGATTCCAGCCAGACAGATGAGCGGGCGTCACGGGCTCCGGGTGACGTAGAAAGGGCACAGAAAGGTCTCACCCTGAAGGGAGAGAACATGGGGCAGGGGCTGCAGCGAGTGTGGAGACCCGGGTTCCAGCTCCCTCTCTCCTCGTCCTGCCGGGGACTGGGCCAGGTAGACTTGGGCCCTCTGCCCCTCGGCTTCCAGGTCTGTCAAATGGGGCAATAGGAGAGTGCTGACAGCCCAGGGCTCCCCTGAGAGCTTTAAGAACACACCTGGAAAGTTCTAGCACCAGGTGAAGACTCTAAGAACGTTAGTAGCCACCCCGTTTGTGAACTAGGCACGGTCCTGTAGATCTCAAATGACCACCTTTCAAGTGAGGACAACACGGGTGGTGACGGTGCTGGGAAAAAAGAACTCATGCCTCGGCCATGAGGCCTCTCTGAGAAAGGGACAGGAGGCAGTGGCACTGCCCATGCAGAAGCATGGCCACCCAAACTCAGGCAGGCGGGTCAGGTGGGTCCCAAGGACTCTCAGTCCTTGCTGAATGGTACAGTCACCTGGGGAGAGACTCTAAAACATTCCTGCCCAGACACCACCCCCAGAGACTGGGATTTCACTGGCCTGAGTGTGGCCCGGGTAGAGGATGCTTAGAACCAACCCCAGGTGGGCCGGGTGCGGTGGCTCACGCCTGTAATCCCAGCACTGTGGGAGGCCGAGGCGGGTGGATCATGAGGTCAGGAGATCGAGACGATCCCGGCTAACACGGTGAAAGCCCATCCCTACTAAAAATACAACAAATTAGCCAGGTGTGGTGGCAGGCGCCTGTAGTCCCAGCTACTCGGGAGGCTGAGGCAGGAGAACGGCGTGAACCCAGGAGGCAGAGCTTGCAGTGAGCGGAAATCACACCACTGCACTCCAGCCTGGGCGACAGAGTGAGACTCTGTCTCAAAAAAAAAAAAGAACCAGCCCCATGTGTCCGGCTGGGCTGAGAACTGCCAGCCCAGACTGCCTGACGCCTGTGCCCCACAGGGCACCCTCCAGTGGCTCCCACCTCTGTGCCCGCCTGAAGGGGCCTCAAGGCTGCCAACCACCCCAAGTGGGTCAGCCACACCCAGCCTAGCACAGCCACCTTGTGAGGGTTCTGCCCAAGCCCCACAGCCCTGCAGCCATCTGTGGGGAGCTACTGACCACCCAGATGTGATCTTGCAGATGCACAGAAGACCAGGTTTCCACCACCCTGAGCCAAGGAGGCCTCTGCCATAGAGAGAGGCCATCATAGACCAGTGTCCGGCAGCGCCCTGCCTGGCCCCGGAGCCTGGGGCAAAAGGGAATGTCAGGACCACCGACCCTTTTCCTCTAAAACTTCAGTATTTCCTTCCTCATAGATATCTTGCATTCGTTTTGCATTAACTTTATTTAAAACATTGCATTAAAACATCATTTCTGCCTCTCTCCTCGCACTGGTCCCACCCTGGCCTCTCTGCGGGATGTTCCTCCCACCCTGACCCCTCTCCAGCCCTCCAGACACTGATGGCTGCAAGCTTTACACGGGTGGCCCACCAGGCCCTGCAGCAAGTGACCCTCCCTGCAAGCTCCTCCTGTCCCCAGAGTGTCTATTGTCATCAGGACACCAAAATGGCTGAACACTAGGTGGCTCCACTCCCAAGGGGCATTTTGGAAATTCAGGAAAGGCTGTTTTGAGTTGTCACAATGACCTTCAGTAAATACACAGGCCAGCCCTGCAGGTAACTCTGTCCCTGGTCTTACCAGACGTTCAGGTAAGCAGAGAGGCTGCTTATAATTACCTGAGCTAGAATCTTAGAAAATATGTCTTGGGGATCTTTGCTGCACATTTAATCCTCGCTGACTTTTCTAGGAAAGCATCTCCTGTGTCCATTGAAGGGAGGGCACGTTGCTGCATTTGGAACTTGACCACCTGGGAAAGTCACATCACAGCTGCTGGAGGCCGGAACGCCAGGCCTGGCCTGTCCGCATCGGCCGTGGGGGCTGGCGCAGGGATGTGATGACCCAGGCATGCCTCGGGGGGGGGCTTCTGGGCTCCCCCTGGAGACAGAGTCAGGCCTTTACATATTGAAAAACACATGATTTTATCATACAATTTCCCTTTAATTCCTCCTCCATATAACAGGGCATTATATTGACTCTTGCAAAATTGTGTGTGAGGTGAGTTATCTCAGCTATGATTTTTTTTTCAGATGGTACAGGGAGTGCCCCTGGCCTGAGGAGGGTGAGGATGAGGGGTTGTCAGTGGCCCAGGATGCCATTACAAAATGCTGGTGGCCAGGCTGCACCCCAGGATACTGATATACGTGGTCCGGGAGCAGCCTGGGTTGGCCTGGGGGCATTCTCCAGAGCAGCTGAGGTTAAGAGTCCCTGGGCCAGATGCATTCAGTCCCATCAAGGAGGTTATCTGGGCGCTCTCAGCCTCCGTTTTCTCATCAGCGAAATGGGAATGATGAGATGGCCCGAAGCCATCCACAGACACTGGGAATGGCTGCCTTCATTCCTTCATTCTCCTTCCAGTTCTCCTGACCTGAAGGTCATAGGAGCTGAGAGCCTGCGCCTCCTCGGGACAGCCTACCTGGGGCTCCCCATTCCTCCATTGTCAGGAAAAGTAGCTCAGTTACAAGTGGCCAATCTAATGTGGCCGATAGGATAATAGGGCCCCAGCGTACGTAGTAGCTGCGTGTTACTAGGGCCACGGCAAAGGCCGGAGATTCTCAGGGAGGAGAGGACCCATAGAGGCTGTTTTACCTGCAGGTAATTCCCGCAGAGGGCTGTGGGGGGCCCAGGGGGAGAGGCTGGGAGCCAGTCTGCAGGAAAGGAGGGAGCCGGCCCTTCTCCAGAGCAGTCCTGGAATCTCTGTTGCTGCCATGCAGGAGGAAATTGGAGTCCCAATGCTTCCTTAGCCAACGACCTTTGAAGGCATCTGGCTGGAACGAGAGAGAAGCCGAGGGGCTGAGCGGCTCTGAGGTGCCACTCCTCGACCTCTGTTCCCCCTCCCCCACATGGCTTAACCTTTTTGGTGTTGGCTTGTTTGTGAGTTTGGTGACACTTCCCCAGCTGTTATGTCAATAGAAGCAGGGCTGCTCCTAACAGAGTCCTGCCTTTCAGCCCAAGGACACCTCCCAGTCCCCCCTCGAGGCCCGCCCCGCTGGCCACTCTCCCCTAGGCCAGGCAAGTGCTGGGGAGGGCTCCACTGTTGTCCACAGGCAGCCAGGCCTGTGAGAGAAGACCCCCATCCCGAGAGCCCTTCCTGGGCTCCAGGTCCAGCGACGGACGAAGGGACAGACGGCGTGAGGTCCTCTCCCGGCTGTCACGGTGAGCATGGAGCCTCCTCTGCTTTCTCAGCAGAGCCCAGCTGGGCCCGTTCCAGGCTGCCGTCTGTGTCGCGTGCAAAGAAAGAGCCCTTTCCAGTGTTTTATTTACATACAGCACATTACATAGAGGAAAACGCCGCTTTTTCATCCACAGCTCTGGGAGTTTTGACCAATGCATGTGGTCATGTCACTGTGACCATAATCAAGATATAGCACCCTCCATCCCCACAAGGAGCCCCACGGCCCTGGCAACGGCAGCCCGAGCTCTGTGCCGACAGCAGAACCCGACCTGCACAGCCTTGCGGGGCAGCTCCTGCGATGCGCGCCTTTTTGTCACCGAGTAGTATTCCATTGCAGGGGCGGGCCACAGCCTGTTTATCCAGCCCCAGCTGAGGGACATCTGGGTTGTTTCCTGTTTTTGCTTAGTCAGGTTCTAAAAACTGGTTTCTCATCCCACAGCCACCAGCTCGGGAACAAAGCTCTTTACAAATGAGCCGCTGTGTGCTGACATCCGGGCGATCATGGAGCTCCCCTGGCGGTGAGGCTCAGGGACCCCCAGGGACCCGCACGTTCTCAACCCCAGGCCATCTGGCTCCAAGCTCCTGCGCAAAGTTGGCAGGCTGGGGGCTGCTATGAGGCCCAGCTGCACCCAACTCCCTAGAACCCTGGGCCGTTTATAAGGGAGTGACAGAGGCCTGAGGTCTTGAGGATGCCCGAGGAGGGCTGCTGCCCCTCTGAGCCCCTGAGCCATTGAGCCCCCTCGCCTCCCCACGTGGGTGGCATGTTAGGGCTGCTCCTGCCTTCCCCCAGCCCCTCCAGGGGAAAAAGAATGGAATGACAGGGTGCCAGCTAGTGATGAGCTGAGCCCAACCCCAGCACAGGGCCTGGGTGGGACTCAGGGAGACGATCACGGGCAGCATGCAGCTGTTTCTCAGCCCTGTCGGCCATGGCCCACGACTCCCTTTGTTCCCAAGGCAGGGGATGGCTGGGCTCAGGGGTGGCCTCGTGGGTGGGGGCTCCTGGCCTACTGGCTGCCCTTGCGTCTCTGCTGCCCGCCAGCGAGGAGATCACTCAGGCCCTGATACGATCGCTGCGGGACAGGCGGAAATTGGAATGTCCCGGGTGCTTGATCGAGGCAGCTTTTGAGCTGCGGCCGCAGGGACATTAGAAGCCAATGTAATGGCCTCATTCAGCTCCCCTCGCAGCCCCATGACCTTGGACAGCCTGAGAGCCTGTGTGCTGTTTTGATGAAAAATCAGGAGTTAGGGAAGTGAGGGAGGCTGGCACGAGGGCAGGGTGGCTGGGCAGGAGCTCTGGTGTGCTGCTATCCGTCTGTCTGTCCTCACTGGCTGCAGGCCACCTGCCCCCTACCACGGGCCATCCGTCCATGCTGGCTCCCTGACAACAGAGCCTGAGGACCCCAAAGGGACAAAGAAATCCTCACCCCAGGGGACCCTGGGTACAACCTGTGATGAGGAGGCTGGGGCCTCAGCTGTGGAGGGGAGGGGCTCTCACAGGATAAAGGGACCCCCCCACCTGAGCTCCCACTGGGGCCTCAGTCTCCCCATCTCCAGTAGCTCAGCCGCCTCTGCCTCCGCCTCCCCTAGTGGCATCTGAGGGTGTCAATGGAGCGCTGCTGTGTGTCCCCTGTCCACACGGCCCCTGCTGCTGGGCGATCACACAGCCCCTTTTCCGATGGAAACCAAAGTGACTCGCCCCAGGCCACACTGCACAGGATGGGACAGCCCCTGGCGGGCCTCCCCTCTGCTACTCAAGCCCCAGGCTCTTGTGTAAAGACGGCCAGGCCAGGACCCTTCTCCCACTTGTCCCAAGTTCAAAGTCAAGAAACCTTTTCCACCCCAAACTGCTGCTCAGCTCCTGGGGCTGGCACTTCTCGGCCAGCACCTGCCCAGGCAGAGCCCATGAGGCCAGCCCTCCCCTCACTGTCTGCAGCTGCCTCCAAACCCGTTTGACAAATCGGCTCTGATGAATAGTGCCTGAGCCGTGTCGGAGCATCTGGGGGCTCACAGCCCTCCTGCCCTCCAGGGCCCTGGCAGAAAGGCCAGCAGGGTCTGCAGCCATGTGAAAGGCCCGCAGAGGGGCCACCCCCTCACAGACACACACAAAGGCATTGCGACCTCAGGCTGACCCCAGCCTTGAACCAAGAGCTGATGGATGTGGGGTGGGGCTGGGGGCTGCCCATCACTCTCCCAAGTTGGGAGAGGAGTCTTCCTGTACCACCCCACCCCTCCCCAGAGGTGCAGGCAGCATTGCCCAGCAGACCTAGGAGATGCGGGTGGGGAGAATTCAGATAGGATGGCCCTGTCACTGCTTCCCCTCCCCCAGGCCTAGGATTCTGTCCCAGGGCTGAGTCTTCTCCCAGCCTGAGCCCCTTCTGTTGGGCTCCTCCTGCCCACACAGTCCAGAACCAGTGGATGGAGCCAGCTGGAAACCAGGTGGGCTCCCTGCGGGAAACTGCCTGGGAACCTTGGCTCTCTCTTGGCTCTGCTCTGTTCTCCACTGGCCCCTCCTTGACCTCCCCTGGGATTCTGGAAGGACGGGCCCCTCCCCAGGTGGATCAGACCCTCTTGTCCCAGTCTTGGGGAACCTCCGGGCCAACCTTCCACTCCCTGAGCCGAGTGTCCCCGATCAGCATCCTGGGCAGGCAGGAGCAGGCAGCCCCACTCTGAGGTCAGAACAGGCAGCCCCACTCTGAGGTCAGGATGAGGGAAAACAAAATGCACACTGGTAATAGCCAGTGGGCACAATGCTCTTCCCAGAGGACAAGCTTTTCTTTTTTTTTTTTTTTTTTTTTTTGAGACAGAGTCTCGCTCTGTCGCCCAGGCTGGAGTGCAGTGGCGCGATCTCGGCTCACTGCAAGCTCCGCCTCCCAGGTTCACGCCATTCTCCTGCCTCAGCCTCCTGAGTAGCTGGGACTACAGGCGCCCGCCACTGCGCCCGGCTAATTTTTTGTATTTTTAGTAGAGACAGGGTTTCACCGTGGTCTCGATCTCCTGACCTCGTGATCCGCCCGCCTCGGCCTCCCAAAGTGCTGGGATTACAGGCTTGAGCCACCGCGCCCGGCCGACAAGCTTTTCAATGTTGTAATACTCACAGCAACCCCACTCAGCAGGGTCCATGTGGACAGAGGACACACAGCAGCACTCCGTTGACACCCTCAGATGCCACTAGGGGAGGTGGAGGCAGCCGAGCTACTGTCTGACCTGAAGTCAGACAGGTCCCACCTTCCACTTTCTGGTTTTCCTACTACTTCCTGCTCCTTTTTAGAAAGTGATGAAAGGTCCCTTTTCCATGATGGAAATATTGAGGCATGAAGGGTTAAATTGGCACCCCACCTGGCCCTGTCTACCACTAATCACATCCCATGTCCCTCCTTATCCCCTCAGGGGCCCCTCACTCAGTACCACAGACATGCTCACTTCTACAAGAAGGCTTGGATGGTTCAATCCCTGCTCCCAAAGACGGTGAGCCCTAGAACTCTTATCTGTGTATCCTCCTCGTTCTTGTTCCCAGCATGTTGCACACAAACTGCATGCAGTAGATAGTGAAAAATGCTGACCCACCAGGCCACTCCTGGAGTTGCATAGGGACCACCCTGTAGTTGAGCCAGAGACCAGGTTCTCACGTGCTCCACTGGCCCAAGAAGGGAGGAAATGGGGGCCAGGAGGTGAAGGGAATTCCCTTTACCACATGCTCCCCAGGGCCTGGCTGAGCCGGCTGCTCTGTCTACACCTCCCCTCATAACTCCTACTGGTGAGTCAGATGGTCTCCCTTGGTTAGGAAAATGAGGCCCAAACAGGTGAAATTACTTGAGTTTGATAACTTGGGAGCTAGAGGCAGCCCTGGAGTTTGAACCCCAAGTCTTGACACCACCCCACACTGGCTCTCGTGATACCTGACACATAGTAGGTGCTCAACAAAGGATATAGGACAGAAAGCCCCTGAAGACTATTCCAGCTGCAAACACTGCCCCTCGCCCACCCCAGAGGGCACATCCTCAGCCAATCTGCAAGGGCACCAGCTGCCCTTGCCCTACGTACTCATGGTTGTTCAAAGCCCTGTGGGGTTTTTAATGGTCCCCCACATGCACACAGGCGTGATTCATAAAGTGGGTCTTAAACCCCACTGCCTCCAATCAGCAGATGAATGCAGGGTCTTGGCAGCATACACTGGGCTGTGCATTTGGTCCTGAATAAGTCACCCTTGACAGTTCCTGCCATGGTGCCAACAGCAACAATAGAGATATGTCATCCCCTTTGCAGGGGTTAGGGGCAGTCACACCCTTGCCAGGCCAGAGGGCAGTGGGATTGTGGCTTCTAAGGGTCCTGGAAGGACAATGTTATTGCTGCCCACAGTGGCCATGCCATGTGGCCTCCTCCACAACCCCAGCCAGGTGGACTTGGGGTATGAAGCCAGTGAGGGCAGGAGTGCAAGGCTTGGGTGAAGCTCTTGGGGGTAGGAGAGGGGGAAGAGCAAGCCCCAGGTGCGGGGGGCAGGGAAGGTGGGAGAGACTTACACCCTCCCCGTTCTGACCTCAACCCTCCTTTCCACTCCAGGGTGCCTCCAATGGCAGCCCCATCTCCCAGCCCTGAGTCACCGTCACTCCTCTCTTGGGGCCTCCCCTGTGGGCTACCCTCTGCCTTCTGTCTCCACAGCAGCTAAAAGGCCAGGGAGGAGGCGTTAGATCTGGAGGCCAGACTCTGCTGATGAGCAGCTCATAAGTGATGGCATCTCTGGGCCTCAGTTTCCCCATCTGTAAAATGGTGCCTATGCTACGAGGATGTGGTTATGTTTTCAGTGAGGCACAATAAGTAAGGCAGTGGCACGGAGCTCAGGGAATGCCCCAGCACCCCACCTCTCGGCACAAGCCACCAGAGCTCTCCTCCTGAGGAGAAGGGTGAGCCCCTGGCTCCCGGCTCCACAGCCCGGACTTCTCTCCAGCCACCAACCCGAGTCTCAGCCCCCCACCCCCTGCAGCCTTGGAGGCCGCTGGGCAGCGGCTCTGGCTCACTTCTGCTAATCGACAGGGCCCCATGGGCCTAGCCCTGCCAAGTTCAGGCAGCTCCAGCCCCAGCACCCCCAGCGAGGGAGGCCTCCGTGGAGCCGAGGCCTAGTTGGCCACACACCGTCCACGTGGTTGGATTGGTTTGTGGCAGAAAGGCTGATGGGCTAGAACTCAGGGGGGGGACTGGAAATCTCCAACCAGCAGGATGAACTGACTCCGACGTGGCCAGAAGAGGTCCCGCGGGGGCCCCTCTAGTGCGTAGAGACCCTGCCACACTGGTGTGGGAGGTCCAGGGCCCGAGTAACACACCCAGTTGCTGCGGACCTGGGAGCGGAGGTTCCGAGCTCTTTGCCCTGCTTGTCCCCCAGTGTGTGCCAAGACTTCCCTTGCCAAATAATTTCCCAAACAGGTTTTTAGAAGAGAGTTGGCAGAGAGCGTTCTGGCTGTGTCTAAAGGAGACAAAGGAAAGCGGAGAGTCAGCATTTGCTGGGGCTGCTTTGACCCCAGTAGAGCATTTTGGCCCCATGAATGATGATTGCAATGTGTTCATGGGTGACACGATGAAGAAACTGGGAGGGCACTGAGACTCGGTTTCCAAATCCACTGGGGATGCTCATTCCAGCTGCTGGGGAGCCTCTGCGGCGGAGGCTGCAACTGGGGCGACCTGGGGGCTGTGGCCCATCAGCACCAGGGCCATGGTCACAGCAGACAGCCTGGGACCCCAGCCACCAGCCTCCATTCCCGGGGCCTCTCGGAGATGAGGTTTGTACCAGGGACTCACAAGCCCCCTCCCCAGCCTGGGCTCTGTTGATGACAAGGTCTTCCCCCACTGATGCTCAAACAATAAGTTTGATGGGCAGTTCTGCACCCTGAGTCCACGCAGCTGCCCCTTTCTGAGCGTGTAAATGTCCTTTATTTTCTGCAGTGCTGGCGATTGCAGTCAGCATCTGGAGATGTGGTTGGTTTCCTTGAGTGCCTCTAAGAATTAGCCATTCTGTTAGTCCTCAGATGGCTCCCTGGGCTTGGGCTGGACTTGGGCTGGACTTGCTGTAGAGTTAGGGTTAGGGTTAGGGTTAGAGTTAGGACACGTGTTCACTGGAACTTGCTCAAGGGCAGGAGAGCCTGGAAATGCCTCATGAAGAAAGGCTGGGGTGGGGGCCATCCACCGTCTCCACTGCTGGCAGCTCAGGGGCACCAGGAAATGGCCACCATTTTGTCCATGGGAACCCGGGATCTTCGTCACCTAGGCCCATCAGTGTGCACCCTGGCACACATCGAGTGGGGGTCTTCCCTGCCTCTGTGCCGCGCCCCCACCTCTCTGACTACTGCTTAAAGCACTCAGTGGCAGCAGGCTCCAGGCAGCATTTGAAGTAGGACCCTACTCCAGAGCTCAGGGAGGCCAGGTCGCTGGCCAGGGGCACAGTCACCAGGGGACAGGAACTGATCGGTGCACCCCCCCCGCAAACAATCCTCAGCCCCAAGCGCCCTGCTGTACCGGGCCGTGAGCCCTGACACCTTGGGCCTGAAGCCCAGAGTCAGATTCGTTTTTCTCAAAACCCACACCGGGAGGCCCGATCCTGGAGGGGGACCGGTAGAAATTCTCTGCAGCCATCATGCATGCTTGGCTGAGCCCCCAGCCCCAGAAGCCAGCCCTGCCACTCCTCCTGCAGGCAGCGTGCGGGGCAGCCAGTCTCCCTGAGCTCCCAGGCAACTGGGCCTCAGCTTAGGGACAGGGACAGGGATGTTTCCCCTGGAGGCTTCCAGGGCCCAGGACCCACCCCTTGTGGTGCATCCTTCACATTCCCAGCTCAGAAAGCTCTTTCCCAGGGAATGCCCGCCCAGCCCAGCCTCAGGAGCTCTTGCCTACGCCTCGGCTCTGCATCACTCTTCCTGCAGGCTGAGAGCACAGGATCCGTGGATGCAGAGGCCACTCCTCACGCCCTGCACCATCCTCCTTTCCTGTGCCAGTGACAGCGCCACCCCCTGACCCACCAACTCTCAGGTAAGTCACTGAGTCACTAAGCCCTCGAACCATCTCACCAAAGCTGGGGACAAAGAGTCTTTGTCCTGCTTCAGGAGACAATGTCCCAACACGTTGCTGTCCCCCAAATGTCCCCAAGCCACGCTGGGTGTCTCACCTGTGTCCACCAGCTCCAGTTTCTTACTCATTCAACAACTCACCTTGAACCTAGACGTGAACACTATGGAGCACCATCTTGTGCGTCATGCAGCCTGTGGTGTATTGGGAAGACAGGTTGGGAGGACGGCAGTGGGGGTGGGGAGGGGCTGCTCCCGGAAGGGACGAGGAGAAGGCAGTACAGTGCCCCTCGAGAATGGAGTGGGTTTGGCAACACAGAGGTCACTGGAGCCCTTGGTGAGACCTCTTTTGATGCTCAATACTCCACTGGTTTAGTGGAGCTTCCAATTCCAGGAAGAGAAACTGACAACTCATTAGTGAACATGAATATAGTTTCTACATAGCAAATCAAACAAGTAAGGGACTGGGAACAGTGGGGAGCAGGTGTGGGGGAGGGCAGGACCCTGAGGAGGGGACACATGAGCTGAGGCTGAATACAGTGAGGGTGGGGACCCCGAGAATACCTCGGTGCGGGGCAGGCATTACAGGTGTGGGGAATGGCGAGTACAAAGGCCCTGGGGTGGGAATGAGCTACACGCTGGACCCAGGGAACCTGGCAGAACACAGTGTGGCAGGGTGCCCAGGAGGGTGTCACGGGGTTGGCAGAGCCAGATGGAGAATGGGGGCTATTTAAGGAATGGGAAGACAGGGGAGGTCAGGTTTCCAGCGTGGATGTGCTGCTGTGAGCTGTTGGCAATTGTCCGATTCAGCCTGTAAGCTGTTGAGATGCTGAGGTGTTGAGTGGGGGGACAAACATCTGGATCACAGGGTGGAGGTCAGAGGACCGCAGGGTGGAGATCAGAGAGGTCAGAGCTGGGTAGATGCATGTGGGGCTATCACCATAGGAATGGCATTTAAAGGGACTGGACTGTCGGCCGGTCATGGTGGCTCATGCCTGTAATCCCAGCACTTCAGGAAGCCAAGGCGGGCGGTTCACCTGAGGTCAGGAGTTTGAGACCAGCCTGGCCAACATGGTGAAACCTCATCTCTACTAAAAATACAAAAATTAGCTCAGCATGGTGGCACGCATCTGTAATCCCAGCTTCTCGGGAGGCTGAGGCAGGAGAATCACTTGAACCCGTGAGGCGAGGCGGAGGTTGCAGTGAGCTGAGATTGCAACATTGCACTCCAGTCTGGGCAACAGAGTGAGACTTTGTCTCAAAAAAATAAAAATAAATAAATAAATAAAATAAAGGCACTGGACTGGGAGGATCCTGGGGAGGGGTGTACATGGGGCTTAACCCAGGCCCTCCTGGGTGGGGAAAAGGCAAAAGAGCCATGGAGAGAAACTGAGAAGGTGTGGCCCATTATGTAGTGGGAGGACTGGTGGGGAGGACAGGTGGGGAGGACAGGTGGGGAGGAGGGAAGGGGGACGGGTGGAGAGGACAGGTGGGGAGGATAGGTGGGGAAGACTGATGGGACGGGGGCTCCCAGAAGGCACCAGGAGAAGGCAGTACTGGGCTGCTGGAGAATAGAGTGTGTTTGGCAACACAGAGGTCGCTGGAGACCTTGGCGAGACTTCTTTTATGTCAGATTCGTTTCTACGGGGACTGAGGAAGAGGAGTCTATAAAGAGAAATAGCTGTGGGGTGTCGTGGGGTTGGCGGGCCAGCTTGGCTGGGGGTGGCCGGGAATGAGCCCGCACACAGGGAAGTTGACAGGGCGGATGAGAGCTGTTCTGAAGCCATCCTGACCCCAAACTTAGATTTCCCCCCGGCTGCATTTTGATTCTTATCCCCACCCCCAACCCCTCTTCATGCTGCAGCCAGAGGAGGCTGGGGTTCAGGGAAGACCGAGCTGCAGCTCCCCAGCAAATCCCGAGTCCCTCTCCGGCTCAGGAGGCCCAAGCTCCAGCCATGCCCCTTCTCAAGCCCCTGTAGGAAGCGCTGCCTCAGCCTCAGGCACTGGGTAGACCTTCTCCATGTGCCCCTGGTGAGCCTCACTCCTCATGGTCCCAAACTCTCAGAGGCCTCAGCTGTGTGTCCAGCCTGGCTCAGGGTGGGCACTTAGACACAAACACAGAGCCCTAACCTTCGACCTCCCACCCTCCCCTTCCTTTCTGCTCTAGTCATCCAGCTTCTTCTGGAATGTCTCCCATGATGGGGTGCTCAGCGTCACTCAAGCCAGCTGTGTCCCTGCTTTGGTTTTTCCCCTGGTATGAGTTCAGGGCAAGAGCAGGGAGCCGGGGCCCATCATAGTGCAGGGGTGCGGGCTCTCCCCAGCTGGGGGGGGCATCCCAGGTCTCCTGGGAGACCTGGGCACCTGTGCAGCTGCTGTGCACAGGCAGAAAGACGGCGGCCTCCACTGACCAATCTTTCAGACGACTCATCGGCTGTGACACACGCCTTTTCATTTGGACCCATTAGGGTAACCTGGTGGAAATAAAGCATCTATCACACCCCAGGAAAGTGTCACACAGGTATTCCCAAATTCTCTTTCTCCACAGCCCTCAGAGGTCTGACGGCCATTCATACCCATCAACCGGGAGAAAAATAATGTCGTTTCCATAATGCACACCCTCTCCGCGGAGGCGCTATAAATATGTAGAGATGACATCGCCGCAGCGCGGCTTGTGTGAGTGATGTCATCTTGGGGGGTTGCCTAGCAACCCCGACAACGTTTGGGAGGCTCTAATTCTTGAGTGGGATAAAGTCACATTTATGCTGTTCAGTTAATCAGCTTCCTGGCAACTCTGCCAAGATGATCTCATTTTATTCATGATTATTTTATGTGAAATGCACTTTTAGCTCTAAGAGAACACAAAGATTTAATTCAAAACTCGCTATTGCTTTGTGTTTCCAGGGTGTCGTTAACATGGCGTCCATGCAAATAACCATGGTAACACACGGATAATTAGTATATATGGCACACGGTATTAATACAGAGCCAGGGCCGGCTCCCAATCAGCGCCGATTACGGCGTGTTATTACTGGAGTAATTACCTGCAGTAACACACAAATTGAACTAAATGGTCAATTGAAGTAAAGTGAATGGCTTTTTATTCTAGTCCCTAAATAATGTGTCTGCTTGGCTGAGTAAATAAAAGGTAAATAAAAGTCTTAAATTGATGGCCTCTCCCCACCACCCCTCCCTGGGTGGAGAATTGGGCTTCGTGGGTCTTGCAGTCTGGTAACCAGACAGTTACTCCTGGAAGCATCTGCCTCTCCTCCAGCCTCCCCACCTCAAAAACGAGCACCCCCATCAAGCATCCCTGCAGAGCTCTGGCCCTTATTAAAAATTCCCAAGCCCTGTGTGCCGTCTTACTCATCCCCCCAGAGAAGAGGGCACGGAACTTTCCAGATAGAAGATGAAGAGCAAAAGGCAGCAGCCTTCCTCCCAGGGATGTTTTCTTGCCCCTCTGGTAGGTGGGGCAGAAAGGAATCACTGGCTTCCTGTTACAGGATGGAAGCGGGGAGGGGAGGTCAAAGATCACCTCTGCCTTATTAGCAGAGCGTTTCTAAAATTCCATAAACTTAGAAGATCTTCAAACAGGAAGTCACACTGGACCTCTCAAAGAGACAGGGCACATTCCGAATTTGAGCTGCTTCGCTCCCTTCAGAGAGGGACAGGAAGAAGGGAATGCATGCAGGCGATCCTCGGATTGGGCGCAGAGGAGACCAGATGCCCAGCGGTGGGGACAGGGGATAGAGTCAGTCTTATTCTGGTCCTCTCTCTGTGACAGGAGCAGTGTTGGGACGGAAGCAGGCCTGGGGAGGTGGGAAAGAAACGTCAAGTCCTTCGTTTGGCTGCAGGGTGGTTCCGACCTCCACTGTCTGGGATGATGGGCCAGGGTGCCCACATGGGCATCGAACGCCTAGAAGGCAAAGACAGAGTGCAGAGGAGTATAAAGAAGGCCTGGCTTCTCAGGGCTTTTCTGAGGGAGCCGTGTTTAAGCTGAAACTGGAAGGGTGAGGGAGGTTGCAGGGAAGGAGGTTGCAGGGAAGGAGGTTGCAGGGAAGGAGGCTGCAGGGAAGGAGGGCAGAGGAGGACAGTAGCAGTCAGGGAAGGGCCAGCAAAAAGCCCTGTGCCTGAGAGAGGCCACTCCACTGCACCACCATCTTGAAATGCCACGTGTGTGGAAATGCGTAAGTACAGAAATCTAGGAGGAGGAAAGAAAAACATGGCTTGAAAACCCACAGCCATGTCTGCATTCCAGGGTGGCAGGGGCAGAATTCATTACAGGGCAAGCTGCTCTGTTACTCAGAAAACTCTCTTAAAGGACTTTCCTTGTCAAGGTGAGGCCACCTGTCTACTCTGGATTGGAGAATCTGAGACCAACCAAGAGAGCAGATTGCATTTCAAAACAAAGGGATTTCTGATCAAAACACTTGCAGGTGCACAGCTGCTCACACCCACTGCCCCAGCACAAGGCAGCCATCAATGCAATATAAACAAGGGGCCCAGAACATATGCCTGGGCTGAAAACAAGACAAGCCTCTCACAAATCAGAAACAGAAAGAGCACAGTGAGCACCAGAGCCCACAGGGCTCCAGGTTGGGAGTGGCAGGATCTGGACACTCAGCACTCCCAAAGGGCAGTAGGGACTGGAGTCCAGTTCAGGCCAGGATACAGGCTTGCAAAAGAGGGCAAGAAAACAGCTCAGCAGCCTTGGTGCTGAAGTTATAGTTTAGGGACACTGCAGTCTATGGAGGAGGCAGGTGGTGGGGGTGGCAGGGAAGGGCTGACGCCACAACCTCAAAATGAGAAGCCTCACCAAGATGCCTTCTGCCTCCAGGACCATATCTGCTTTGTGCTCCATGTCACAGCACTGCAGAAACACCACCTTAAGACCTGATTCTAGACTAGTCAGGGAGAGAAAGGGAGCAAACGATATAAAACCAGATGAAGCAAAACCTCAACTCCTCCCAATCGAAATGAGCAAACTAACATTTTAAAACACAAGAAGAAATGGTAGGAAGAAGAAACTGATTCTGTACGGCAATCTGACAAAGACTTCAAAATAACATTGTGTTCCATAATGACATAAATTAAAGGCTCACATCTATTGAAAAATGAATAATATTATCAATATATCCAAAAATTGTATGAAACTGGACAAAATGGGCAAATCTTAAGAACAAATACATAACTCATTGAAACAAGCTCAAGAAGAAATAGAAAACTAATAGAAATAGGAAAACTAAGTAGTCCTATAACCATTCCATGAATTTAATCAGTAATTTTAAAAGAAAAAAACTTCCTAAGTAGAGAACCTCAGGTCTAGATGACTTCACCGGTACCAAGTGTTTAAGTACAAGTTACAGTAATTCCAATCCTGCATAAACTTTACCAGAAAATAAACAGGATATACTCCTCAATTATTTTGCAAGGATAGCATAAATTTAAAATCAAACCTCACCAAAACTATGAGAAAACTAAGACCTAAATAAATGGGCAGCATATATCGTGTTCATAATTTAGAAAACTCAACATTATGAAGATGTTAATTCTCCCAAATTCTTGTTTTAAAGTCAGTTTTATTGAGGTATAATTATCTAGAGCATAACTTACCTTTTTTTAGCGTATAGTTCTGTACGTTTTAACAAACTGAAATAGTCATGTGACCACCACCGTAATCAAGCTATAGAACACTTCCATTGCTCCCCAAAATTCCCCAGGCCCTTTTGTAGTAAATTCACTCCCCCAGCCCAGTAAGTTTATTCCCTCAGCCGTTGATCTGTTGTCTGTTCCATAGTTTTGCCTATTCTAGAAAGTAATTTAAGTGGAATTATAACTATGCAGCCTTTTTGAGTCTGGCTTCTTTTTTGAAAAATCATTTATTTTTATTAAAATACAGACAGGGTCTCGCTATGTTGCCCAGGCTGGTCTCAAACTCCTGGGCTCAAGCAATCCTCGTGCCTTGACCTCTCAAAGTGCTAGGATTACAGGAGTGAGCCACCACACCTGGCCTGGCTTCTTTTACTTAGCATAATTCACTTGAAATTCACTCATGTTCTTGCATTTATCTATAGCTCATTCATTTTTCTTGCTGAGTAGTATTTTATTATATGGATATACCATGGTTTAAAGAATATTTGAATTGTTTTTCCAGTTTGGGACAATTACAAATCATGCTGCTATAAACATTCATCCACAGATTTTCATGTGATTTATCTTGAATAAATATCTAGGAGTGGGATTGCTGGGTTATATCATAAGTATATGTTTAACTTTATGAGAAACTGCCAAACTGTTTCCATAGTAGCCATGCCATTTTGTGTTTGCATCAATAATGTACAAGAGTTGCAGTCGCTCTGCATTCTCACTAACACTTATTGTCAGGTTTTAAAAAAGCCATTGTAACAGCTGTATAGTGATATCTCATCTCAGCATTACATAATGACTAATTACATTGAGCATATTTTTATGTCCTTATTTGGTGTCCATAAATATTCTTTTGATGAACTGTCCATATCTTTTGTCCACTTTTTATTTTGGTTGCTTACTTATTATTGAGTTTTGAGAGTGTTTCATATATCTGGCTACAAACTCTTTGTCAGAATTGTGTTTTGGAAATGTTTTCACCAAATCTGTGAATTGCCTTTTCATTAACTTTTTTAATTTTGATAAAGTCTAATTTATCAAATTTTAAGCAGGTTGTGTTTTAGTTGTCAGATATAAGAAATCTTTGCCAAGACCAAAACCACAAATTTTTTTCCTTTGTTTTCTTATAAAAGTTTTATAGTTTCAGATTTAAAAGTTAGTTTACGTTCTGTTTTTTGTTTGTTTGTTTGTTTTTTGAGACAGAGTCTTGCTCTGTCGCCCAGGTTGGAGTGCAGTGGCACGATATTGGCTCACTGCAACCTCCGCTTCCTGGGTTCAAGCAATTCTGCTGCCTCAGCCTCCCAAGTAGCTGAGACTACAGGCGTGGGCCACCATGCCCAGCTAATTTTTATATTTTTAGTAGAAACAAGGTTTCTCCATGTTGGCCAGGCTAGTCTCGAACTCCTGACCTCAGGTGATCCTCCCAAAGTGCTGGGATTACAGGCGGGAGCCACTGTGCCTGGCCTAGGTTGTGTTTTGAGTTCATTTTTGTATATGGTGCAATGTGTGAGTCAAATTTCTTTTTTTTTTGCATATAAATGTCCAATTGTTCCAGAATCATTTGTTTAAAAGATGGTCCTTCTATACTGAGTTATTGTAACTTTGATGAAAATAAATTAAGTATATATACATGGGGGTGTATTTTGGTTCCACTGATCCATTTGTATACCTTTTGCCAACACTGCACTGCTTTGATTATCATAGCTTTAAAGTAAGTCTTCAAATCAGACAGTGAGAACCCTCCAAGGTTTGTTCTTTTTTAAAAGATATTTTGGCTCTTCTAGTCCATTGCCTTTCCATATACATTTTAGAATCAGCTTGTTGATTTCTACAAACACTCCTGCTGAGATTTTGATCGAGATTGTATTAAATCCCAAATTTCAGAATAATTGACAATTTAACCATATTGAGTCTTTCAATTCATGAACATAGTATATCTCTCCATTCCGGTCTTCTTTGATTTCTTTCATTAGTGTTTTTCAGTTTCAACATAATGATATTGTACATGTTTTGTTAAATTTATACCTAAGCATTTTACAGGTTTTGATGCTATGGTAAATGGTATTGTTTCTTTTCTAATTTCAATTTCAAAGGATTCATTTCTGGTCCACAAAATTATAATTACTTCTTTGTATATTGACCTTGTATCTTATGACATTGCTACACTTGGTTTTTTGGGTTTTTTTAGAGATGGGGTCACTGTTGCCCAGGCTGGAGTACAGTGGTGCAATGATAGCTCACTGCAGCCTCAAACTCCTGGAGTTCCCACCTCAGTCTCCCAAGTAGCTGGTATTACAGGCATGAGCCACTGCACTTGACAAAATGAGCTCTAAGAAAGCTGAGTCTGGAGCAACAGACCCAGAGTAAGCCAGTCTCAAAGGTGACCAGAAATAGTGTGCTACTTTTATTATTATTATTAGAGAAAGGGTCTTACTTTGTTGCCCAGACTGGTCTCAAACACCTGAGCTCAAATGATCTTCCCACGCCAGCCTGCTGAGTAGCTGAGACTACAGGTGCACACCACCATGCCTGGCACACTAATATTAGTTCTAATAACTTTTTCATAGATTTTTTGAGATTTTCTATATAGATAATCACATTGAATGGAAATAGAAGCTGTTTCATTTCTTCCTCTCCAATTTGTATATCTTTTATTTCTTTTTCTTGCCTTATTCCACTGGCTAGGCTTTCCAGTACAATAATGACACTGCATACCTTTGCTTTCTTTCTGATCTTGGAAAATATTTAGTATTTCATTATTAATTAGATATTAGCTGCAGGTTTTTTGTAGATGCCTTTTATGAGGTTGAAGAAACTCCTTCCTCTTACTGGTTTGCTGAGAGGTTTTTTTCATGAGTAGATGTTGAATTTTGTCAATGCTTTTTTTAATATCTATTAAGATGATCATATGGTTTTTCTTTTTTAATCTGTTGGTATCATGAATTACATTAATTCCTTTTTTTTTTTTTTTTTTTTTTTTGAGACAGGGTCTCTCTCTGTCACCCAGTCTGGAGTGCAATAGCACAAACACAGCTCACTGCAGCCTCAACCTCCTGAGCTCACGCAATCCTCCTGCTTCAGCCTCCCATATAGCCGGGACCACAGGCATGCTCCCCCAACCAGCTAATTTTTTAAATTTTTTGTAGAGATGGGGTTCTCACTTTGTTGCCCAGGCTGGTCTCCAAGTCCCGGGCTCAAGTGATCCTCCCACCTTAACCCCCAAAAGTGCTGGGGTTATAGCCACCATACCTGGTCTGATTATTGTGATGATGACGATGATTATTATTATTGAGACAGGGTCTCGTTCTGTCGCCCAGGCTAGAGTGCAGTGGCATGGTTGTGGCTCACTATGGCCTCAACCTCCTTGGGCTCAGATGATCCGCCCACCTCCCGAGTAACTGGGATTACGAGTGTGCATCACCACGCCCAGCTAATTTTTTTTATTTGCCATGTTGCCCAGGCTGGTCTCCAACTCCTGGGTTCAAGTGATCCACCCACCTCGGCCTCCCAGTGCTGGGATTACAGATGCAAGCCACTGCACCCAGCCCTGATTGTTTTTTGAATGTTGAACCAGACTTGCATCCTTGCATAAACCTCATTGGTCAGATGTGTTATCCTTTTCATAGATTGCTGGATTTGATTTGCTGGTATTTTATTGAGGATTTATGTGTCTTTGCTCATGGGGAATATTGCTCTATAGCTTTCTTTTTTTTTTTTTTCAATCTCTGGTTTTGATATCAAGGTAATGTTGGCCTCATAAAAAGGGTTGGTAATTGTTCCCTCCTCTTCTATTTTCTGGAAGAGATAATGTAGAGTTGGCATTAATTCTTTCTTAAGTATTGGTAGAATTCACAAGGAAAGTCATCTAGGCCCAGAGTTTGTTATTGTTGTTGTTAGGTTTTTAACAACAAATTTAATTTCTTTAATTTATATGGTACCATCTATTTTTTCTTGAGTGAGCTTTGGTAACTGTCTTTCAAGGAATTTGTCCATTTTTTCTAAGTCGTAAAATGTGGGAACATAAAATTGTTTGTAACATTCTTTTTGTTTATTTCCTTAGAGACAAGGTCTCTCTCTGTCATCCAGGCTGGAGTGCAGTGGTACAATCATAGCTCACTGCAGACTCTAACTCCTGGGCTTAAGCAATCCTCCCACCTCAGCCTACCAAGTGGCTGGGACTACAGGCCCACACAACCATGCCCAGCTATTTGTTTGTTTGGTTGGTTTTTGTAGGAAATCCTCTTGCAGTGTTCTCTATCTCATCATCTACCTAATTACAGAAACCAGAAACCTCAAACCCTCACCCCCAAATCTAGTCTGTCCCTACATTAGTTGATGGGATCACTTTACACTGTTTATCCCATCGACTTTCCTCCAGCAGCTGCCAACACCACCAGCACCAGCATCAGCACCAGCTCCTTAACCCACATCATTGTCTACATGATTAAGGTGGCTTCTAACTACTCTGCCCACCTCGCTCCAGCAACTCTCCTATCTACTCTATGAAGGGGAGCTGGAATGAACCTTCCAAAGGTCACAAACCTGACTGCATTATCCCCCTGCTTAAAACTCTCCAAATATTTTCTATTGTTTTATTGTTTTAATACCAATTTTCTTTTTTTTTTCTTTTTCTTTGAGACAGGGTCTTGCTCTGTCACCCAGGCTGGAGTACACTGGTGCGATCACAGCTCACTGTAGCCTCTAACTCCCAGGATCAAGTAATCCTCCTGCCTTAGCTTCCTGAGTAGCTGGGATGACAGGCACATCCACCAAGCCCAGCTAATTTAAATTTTTTTTTTTTTTTTTTTTTTTTTTTTTGTAGAGACAGGGTCTTGCTATGTTGCCAGGCTGGTCTCAAACTTCTGGCCTCAAGTGATCCTCCTGCTTTGTCCTCTCAGGGCACTGGGATTACAGGTATGAGTCACCATGCCCAGCCTATAACGTTCTGTATTAACCTTTTAATATCTGTAGGACCTGTAATGATATCTCCTCTTTCATTTCTGATATTGGTAATTTGTGTCTCTTTTTTTCTTGATCAGTCTGATCAGAGACTTGTCAATTATATTAATCTTTTCATAGAAGCAACTTTGGTTTCCTTGATTATGTTTTCCTATTGCTTTTCCGTTTTCTATTTCATGGACTTCTGCTCTTGTCTTTAGTATTTCCTTCCACCTGTTTCCTTTAAGGTTGTTTTTTGTTTTTTATTTTTGAGACGAAGTCTCACTCTGTCGCCTAGGCTGGAGTGCAATGGCACAATCTCGGTTCACAGCAACCTCCGCTTCCCAGGTTCAAGCAATTCTCCTACCTCAGCCGCCCGAGTAGCTGGGATCACAGGCGTGCACCACCACCACAACCAGCTAAATTTTGTATTAGTAGAGACAGGGTTTCACCATGTTGGCAAGGCTGGTCTCGAGTCTCGAACTCCTGACCTCAAGTGATCTGCCCGCCTGGGCTTCCCAAAGTGCTGGGATTACAGGAGTCAGCCACCATGCCCAGCCTGCTTTAAGTTTAATTTGTTTCTTTTTCTAGTTTCTAAAGGTGGAAGCATAGATCATTGATTTCCTTTTATTAATATAAGCATTTAATGCTATAAATTTTCCCTTAAACATTGCTTTAGCTATATCACACGAAGTCAATATGTTCTGTTCAGACATGTTATAAGAAGTCAGTATAGTTTATTTTGGTGCAAAAAACTTTGAAATTCCTATGTAGCTTATTCATAATAGGCATTTTTCATGAAGTTGTCGAAGACCCCCAGAATCCCACTTTACAATCCCAGTTTAATTTTTTAGTCATCTATTGATCCATTAGACAAACATTGTGATGCTTACTATATATAAAGCACTATGCTAGTCTGGTCAGAGAGATGGCTATTAATCAAACTATCACATAAATAAATATACGATGCTGTGAGGCAGAGGTTAAGGAGGATGCAGCATGGGTCAGCTTCTGGAGGCTGAGGGAGAGCTAGTGCAGTACAGAGCACCAGCACAGCAGTGGGACTGGTAAGCGTAGAGCCCTTGACAGAAGCGGGACCTTCAAGGGGTTGCACGAGAAAGAGGAGGGGCCTTCTGGCCTGTGGTGAAGCTGGAGGGGTCAGCAGTGGCCAACCTATGCAAGTCTCTGCAAGTCAGGTAGGAAAAGTTAATACCTGCCAGGTGCGGTGGCTCACACCTGTAATCCTAGCACTTTGGGAGGCCAAGGCAGGAGGATCACTTGGGGCCAGGAGTTAGAGACCAGCCTGGGCAACATAGCAAGACCCCATCTCTACTGAGAAATACAAAAAATAGCCAGGTGTGGTGACACACACCTGTGGTCCTGGCTACTCAGGAGGCTAAGGCAGGAGGATCACTGGAGCCCTGGAGCTCGAGGCAGCGGTGAGATGTGATTGTGCCACTGCACTCCAGCTTGAGTGACAGAGCAAGACCCTATCTCAAAAGAAAAAAAATGATAAGGATAAAAAAGAAAGTTGGTATTAATACAAAAAACAATAGGCAATATTTGAAGAGTTTTAAGCAAAGGGATGAGGCAATGGCGTTTGTATTTTAGAAAGATCACTCTAGCTTCCCTCCATAGAGGCAGAGGTGCCAGAGCACATGTGGGCAAAGTAGTTAGAAGTCACTGTATTTTTTTTTTTTTGAGATAGAGTCTTACTCTGTTGCCCAGGCTGGAGTGCAATGTCGTGATCTCAGCTCACTGCAACCTCCACCTCCTGGGTTCAAGCAGTTCTCCCCGCCTCAGCCTCCTGAGTAACTGGGATTACAGGTGCCCACCACCACGCCCAGCTAATTTTTGTCATTGTTGGGTTTTTGTTTTTTGTTTTTTGTTTTTGAGATGGAGTTTTTGCTCTTCACCCAGGTTGGAGTGCAGTGGTGCAATCTCGGCTCACTACAACCTCTGCCTCCTGGGTTCAAGCAATTCTACTGCTTCAGCCTCCCTAGTAGCTGGGATTATAGGTGCCCACCACCAGGCCCAGCTAATTTTTTTTTTCTATTTTTAGTAGAGACAGTGTTTCACCATGTTAGCCAGGATGGTCTTGATCTCCTGACCTCGTGATCCACCCACCTCGGCCTCCCAAAGTGCTGGGATTACAGGTGTGAGCCACCGCACCTGGCCTAATTTTGTATTTTTTTTTTTTTTTTTGAGACGGAGTCTCACTGTCACCCAGGCTGGAGTGCAGTGTCACGGTCTTGGCATAGAGATGGGGTTTCGCCATGTTGGCCAGGCTGGTCTCAAACTCCTGACCTCAGGCAATCCACCCACTTCAGCCTCCCAAAGTGCTGGGATTACAGGTGTGAGCCATTGCACCCACTGTTTTTTTAAGAGACAGGGTCTCACTATGTGGCCCAGGATGAGTTCCTGGTCTCAACTCATCCTCCTGCCTCGGCCTCCCAAAGTGCTAGGATGGGATTACAGGCATGAGCCACTGTGGGATTACAGGTGTGAGCCACCGCGCCCAGCCAGAAGCCACTTTAATCTTGTAAGCAATGATGTGGATTAAGAGGCTGGCACTGGTGTTGGTGGTGACGGCAGCTGCTCTAGGAAAGTCGATGGAAAAACCAGCGTAAAGTGGTCACATCAACTGTCATAGGGGCAGACTAGATTTGGGGGCGAGGGCTGAGGAACATTAGATTTCTGGTTTGTGTAATCAAGTAGATGATGAGATAAGAACACTGCAAGAGGACTTCCTTTTTCCTGTGGTTGTGTGTGTGCAGATTTTTTTGGTTGTTGTTAAGGCAGTGAAGATGTGCAAACAGGAAGAATCTCATTTTTTTTACCTAATGCCTTCATTCGAGTTATTTATATGTGTATTTCCTCAACTAGCTTATGAGCTCTTTCAGTCCAGGAAACACTTTTTATTTTCAAATACAACCCCAGAGCTTAGCTCATAGGTTTGTTTGTTTGTTTGTTTGTTTAATAGCATGGCTTTCCTTAAATTAAAAAACAGAGAAAAAACGTTTTAAATAAAATTAAGCACAGCAACATAAAAAACACTTTCAATATCAGTAAAACACAGGACAAGATTCAAGGAAATCCCTGTAGAGGCATTATTAGTATTTTTGCTAACTTGGACTATCAAAGCTTAATCCGATCTTGACCTTATTTTTCAACTATATAATAAAGCCTTAAAAATATTCAGAATCTCTATTCTAAAGTCAGAACTAATTTTGAGGATTTGAAAAAAAAAAAAAAACTGGGGCCAGGCACAGTGGCTCATGCCTGTAATCCCAACACTTTGGAAGGCCGAGGTGGCATCACGAGGTCAGGAGTTCGAGACCAGCCTGGCCAATGTAGTGAAACCTCATCTCTACTAAAAATACAAAAAATTAGCTGGGCGTGGTGGTGGGCACCTGTAATCCCAGCTACTCGGGAGGCTGAGGCAGGAGAATTGCTTGAACCTGGGAGGCAGACATTGCAGTGAGCCAAGATGGCGCCATTACATTCCAGCCTGGGCAACAGTGTGAGACTCCATCTCAAAACAAAAAAAAAGAAAAAAAGTTTATATGGTGCGTTTTTTGCTTGTTGTTTTGTTATTACTACTATTATTATTATTATTAGACAGAGTCTTGCTCTTGCTGCCCAGGCTGGAGTGCAATGGCGCGATCTCGGCTCACTGCAACCTCCACCTCCTGGGTTCACGCAATTCTCCTGCCTCAGCCTCCCAAGTACCTGGGATTACAGGCATGTGCCACCATGCCCAGCTGTTTTTCTATTTTTAGTAGAGATGGGGTTTTACCATGTTGGTCAGGCTGGTCTCAAACTCCTGACCTCAAAGGCTCCACCCACCTCGGCCTCCCAAAGTGCTGGTATTACAGGTGTGAGCCACTGCACCCACTGTTTTTTTAAGAGACAGGGTCTCACTATGTTGCCCAGGATGAGTTCCTGGCCTCAACTCATCCTCCTGCCTCAGCCTCCCAAAGTGCTAGGATGGGATTACAGGCATGAGCCACTGTGTCCAGCCAATATGTTGTGTTTTAATTTTCATTCAATTCTAATATGTTGTAATTTCCGTTGCCGTTAACCATTCCCCTGTGGCCCTGGGCAGACAAGATACGCAGGGGCTGGGGGACACATAGGCGGGGACTCTGGGATTCTGTACTGCCCCAGGCCAACCCCCAGAGAGCGCCTCGAAGGAGAGAGGCTGCATCAGAGTTCCCAGGCCTTCCTGAATGCCTTCCCAGCACAGACTCTCTCAGGCCATCCTGCCTGGGGTGGCATTAGGGCTGCAGCCTTCCTGATGCTGGGCCCCTCTTAGCACCCAGGGCCCACTTCACCCATGCTCCGAGGGGGACGGGTCCTTCCCTGGGTAGCTCTGTGTCCACTGGCCTCACTGCTGGCCAGGGAGAGGGTTAGCACCTCCTAGTCTGGATGTCCCTGAGCACACAGCGCTCATTTTGGAGTAGGGAGCATTAGGATTCCTTATCCAAGGTCACCAGCCAGGAGGGTCTGGTGTCAGAGCAGAAGTGGGACAGGAGTCTTCTGGAGGTGTCCCCAGGACTCGGGGAAGGTTTGCTGCAGGAAGCAGTGCTGTACGGAGCCAGGGTTGGGTGTGTGGCGCCAGCATCACCCTGATGCTGTCACTCTCGCTTTCCTTATGGAACCTGAGTGGGCATCTGTGTTTCTGAACCAAGAGGCAAGGACACGTTTGAGAAGAAATGCCAAGTCCTGAACCACAGCTTCACCCCACAGCCAGCTGTGACCCTGGCATGGCTGCTGGCTCTGCTCATGGGCCAAGGCGGGCAGGGGATGACCCAGAGCCCCTGCCTCACCATGCTCACCTCGGACCCCTCCTGTTACTCCTGACATGAAAAAGGGAAGCGAGGGAGAGAGTGCGGGCAGTGGGCAGGTGCGTGGGACCTGCCTTGGGCACTGAGCTCGCCCAGGATGCCGCTCCCAGGAGGCTCTGCCTCGCCCTGTGGAAGGGTGCCTTTTCCGCGAGTCCCCACCGGTCACAGGTGCCCAGCCCAGGCCCTGGCGGGGGGCAGTGGCTGGCAGGGCCCCAGCCTGAGTGCCTTTGCCACACTCACCACCCCCGCACACTAGGCCCCTGATGCAGCATCCTCCCCCGGCCCCTTTGTGCGGATGGCCCCCAAGCTTCTCCAAGATGCAGAACCTGCCGGTGGCGTCGTGTTCTTGTACCAAATTAGCCACACTTAACTGAAGTGCCCGCCGCCCGAGCCCGCTGCAGGAGCTGACTCACTCACTTGAGGCCACTCGAAATGCACAGGTCCCTGGAAGCCCTCGCCTTCCACCCAAGGCTCTGCCGAGGGCCTGACTTCAACAGGAGCTCATTTTAAGGGGCTAGGGGCAGAGAGTGGGGGCTGCAGCCATTTAAGGAGGCAGCTGTGCCAGCAGCTTCGCTGCAGCTCTGCGGGGGCAGCTCGGTCATTCTGCCATAAGAGCAGCCCCGTGCAAGAGGAGATGGTGACAGATCTAAACCTCAGGCTGTCCAAATCCGGCCCCAGGAGAGATGAAGCCTCAGAATCTCCCTCCTGAGTCCTCCCGTTGGCCTCTCTGGGTGGCTTGAGCAAGGTGAACCCAGGGGGCTCAAGCCCTGGGGAAAACAGAGGGGCTCCAGGTCCCAGGGCACAGCCCACAAGCCCCAGCTTGGTGTAGCTGCTGAACGCCTTGGGCAGTCGCCTGCTCCTCCAGGAGACAGTTTCATGGTAAACCAGGCCTCTGCATTCCCACTGAGCCCCCACCAGCACTGACCCCAGAGCAGAGATGCAGAAGCCCAAAGAACCCCCGCTGCATCTCCCCCACAAGCCCACCTCCCAGTGTCCCCCACCTGCCCATCTCCCAGTGTGTCCCCCACCAGCCCACCTCCCAGTGTGTCCCCTACCAGCCCACCTCCCGCTGTGTCCCCACCTGCCCACCTCCCACTGTGTCCCCCACCAGCCCACCTCATGGTGTGTCCCCCACCCAGCTCACTTCCCGCTGTGTCCCCCACCCAGCCCACCCCCCGCTGTGTGCCCCACCAGCCCAACTCATGGTGTGTCCCCACTCAGCCCACTTCCCGGTGTGTCCCCCACCCAGCCCACCCCCCGCTGTGTCCCCCACCAGCCCGACTCACGCTGTGTCTCCCACCAGCCCACCTCCTGCTGTGTCCCCCACCAGCCCACCTCCCGCTGTGTCCCCCACCAGCCCGACTCGCGCTGTATCCCCCACCAGCCCACCTCAAGGTGTGTCCCCCACCAGCCCACCTCCCGCTGTGTCCCCCACCCAGCCCACCTCACACTGTGTCCCCCACCCAGCCCACCTCACGCTGTGTCCCCCACCATCCCACCTCCTGCTGTGTCCCCCACCCAGCCCACCTCCCGCTGTGTCCCCCACCAGCCCACCTCACGCTGTGTCCCCCACCATCCCAACTCGCCACACCTCCTCCTAGTGCTCCTGCTGAGACCCGTGCTGTCCCCACCCCACCAAGAACCCCCAATGTCACTGACAGAGCTGCAGAAGACCTGCTGGTTGGGGCCAATCCATTGCGGGGGTGAAACTCTAAGAAGGCAGGTCAAGGGGCTTTCAGATGAGCTCTGCCCAGGTTCAGTCCCTCCTACCCCACTGCTCTCTGGCTGTGTGACCTCAGGCAAGTCTCTAACCCTCTCTGAGCCTTGGTTTCCTCATCTATAACCTGGGGATAATCATTCCTGCATCACTGCATCTGAAAGATCGGCCCAGTGTTTGGTACGCATCAAAGTCTATGGACACCTGTTGAACAACTGAACAAAAGAATGAATGAGCGGGCCAGGCATGGTGGCTCAAGCCTGTAATCCCGAAAATGAGTGAAAAATGAGTGAGCGAATGAATGACTGAAAGGATGAATGAGTGAATGAATGAAAGGATGAATGAGTGAATGAATGAGTCAATGAATGACTGAAAGGATGAGTGGATGAATGACTGAAAGGATGAATGAGTGAATGAATGAATGTGTGAGTGACTAAATGAGTGAGTGAATGAATGAGTGTGTGAATGACTAAATGAGTGAGTGAATGAGTGCCTGCTGACAGCACTCTCAAAGCTCCATGCCATGGGGCTGGTGGTTTCAGCTTCTTGGGAAGCTCCTTAGGGAAGGGACCCCAGATAGGGTGGGCTGCTGTGCAAAGAGCACTGGAATGAGAGTCCAGAGACACTGGCATCAGCCCAGCGTGTCTCTTCCCACCCGCGACTGCTGCCCTCTCTCAGCCGCAGTGGCCTCTCCTGTTGGCCGCAAACAGTAATGCCTGGCTCACCGGACAGCAGGGAGGTGGTAAAAGTCACGTTCTCTGCCAAGGGAGCCTGGCGTGCGGCGTCATCACCTCTCTAACCACCACAATGGCGCTGAGTCCTATAAACTCTGCTAAAGTCTGTGTTTTGGCCCAGCCACAGGGCCTCACGCCTATAATCCCAGTGCTTTGAGAGGCTGAGGCAGGAGGATGACTTGAACCCGGAGTTGGAGACCAGCATGGGCAACATGGTAGGAACCCTGTCTCTACCCAAAAAAAATTAACTAATTAATGAGCTGGGCATGGTGGCTCACGCCTGTGGTCCCAGCTACTTGGGAGGCTGAGGCAGGAGGATCTCTTGAACCTGGGAAGTTGAGGCAGCAGTGAGCTGTGATTGCACCACTGCACTCCAGCCTGGCTGACAGAGTGAGACCCTCTCAAAAATACAACAAAATCTGTGTTTTGTTAAATTAAAAAGTTATACATAAAGGGAACACCCCACCATCCGCTTTGGGGGACACCTCCAGAGGGAAGGTAGGACCCCCAGACTTCAAGCTCCAGGGTCAGGGCCCCGCCTGTTGAGTCCTTGGTGAACGCCTGCCCGAAGCTGCAAGCCCCATTCTGAGGGAACAGAAGGACAGGAGTCAGCCTTGGGAAGAGGCGGGAGAAGCGCTGTGAGCAGTGGCCCTGCTTCCAGCCACTCCGATGACTGGGAAGTCCAGGCCACGCTCCACACCCAGAACCCGGCCCCACAAAGCCGCCCAACAGGAGCCGGCCCAGGGACTAAGGGTCAAGAGCCGATGGCAGCAAGGATGGAAGTAATCTCAAGGCCTGGGACCTGCAGGGACCTGTGCTCAGCCCCCAGAAGGCTCCCGGGGCCTCCACAGTTGGGAAGTGGGGCGAGAGCGGGTGGCTCAGAGCTGAACTGGCTGAAATTCTGCCCTGGAACATGCAGTTCTTTCTCTGCCACGAGCTTCTCCATGCTGGGCACTGTGCCAGCCCCTTCACGGGTAAAAGGGAGACCCGCAAGCCGCCAGCAGCTTTGTCACCAGGACCCAGCATCTGCTCTCAGAGAGGCCTCAGCATTTACCATCAGGACACGGGGCTGGAACCAGGGCCCAGAGCTGCACCATCCACCACAGGGCTGCTGGCCTCGCTGGCCCCGGAGTGCTCACAGGTGGCCGGCCCTTAAGGGGACCCTGTGCACATGAAATACAGCCCTGTCCCAAAGACTCGACACGAAAAATGATTGCAGGAGGCATTGTTCTGTGTTGATTACCTGTTGAGATGACTGCATTTGGAGTACGTTGAGTTCAAAGCTCATTATTGAAACTAATGGCACCTGCCCCGTTTTCCTTTTGTACATGGTTGTTACAAATTGAAACTTTGCTGTGTGGCTCACACGCATTCTGGTTCCTGTACAGCGCGGGTCTGGAACCCAGCTGCGGGGAGGTGGGAGGGGGATGGTGGGATGGAGAGGCGCAGGGCCTTGGGGACACACTGGGGAGGGCACTAGCCACAGGGAGCCCAGCAGGGGGGCATGTGGCTGCGAGGAGGAGCCCCTATCCCACTCTGCTCAGTGCCCTGGGCCTCACCCGGGGCTTCCAGTCTCCCTGCTCCGGACTTGGCCTTCCTGGCCTCTGAGCAAGGCCTTCGGGTCCTTACTCCCACCACGTGCCTGGGTTGGGCCCACTGCATCAGGCCCTGCTTTGCACCGGATGGAAGGAGGGAGGGAGCAGGAGAGCCTGTCCTCCCATGGCAGGGCCACCTCGGCCACCCCACCAGCAGCTGCTTCAAGACCAGCAGCGCCACCCCCCTCTCAGCTGCCACCCCCTTCAGACTGCCAGGAAAAATGAATAAGCAATTAGCTATCCCTCCCAGCCACCCTGCACCGGACGCCCACTCCCTCGCCTGCCTTTCCGCACCTCCTTGCTCTCTTTTCACCTCCCTCTCTCTTCCTTTTCCTCTCTCCCTCCCTCTCTTGCTCCCAACCTCCCTCCACCACTCTCAATTTCTGCCTCTCTCTCTCTGTTGCTTTCTCTCTGTCCTCTTTCATCCCACAATGGTCTCTCGCCCTCTCTGCCTCTCCACTCTCCCTCTGTCTCTCTGTCTCTGCGTGTGTGCATCTCTCCGTCTCTCTATCTGTCCTCCCTCATCCTCGCAATGGTCTCCCGCCCTCTCTGCCTCTCCACTCTCCCTCTGTCTCTGTATCTCCCTCTGTGTCTGTCTCTCTGTCTGTGTGTGTGTCTCCCTCCCTGTCATCTCTCTCTCTCCCTCTCTCTCTGTCCTCTCTCGCCCTGCCCAGTGGTCTGCCCCGTCTCCGTCCCTCCACTCTCCTTCTGTCTCTCCCTCCCTCCACCCCGCACTGCAGCCCCTAATAGCACCGGCGGAGTGGGAAGCGGAGCCGCGCCGCACACAGTCACAAATCTTCCGTATTACTCCCTCTCCTTTATTTACACCGGGCACACAGTAGCAATTCAATCTGAAAAAGGGCCGTGTTTTCGGAGGCGCGCAGCCCAAGAAATTGATGTTTGTGTTAATCAATCTTGTAGGAGCCTGCGGGGCTCAGAGAGGTGTGACACAGAGATTTCTATTGATTAATTGAATTCCGGGCAGGGACGATGGGAAGAAAAATCAAACCCTCCAAGTACCTGGAAGCTTTGGAGCTAGGTCAGGCGCCCTGCCAACCCCTGCCCAGCCTGAGGTGTGGGGGGTCCCCGGGCCCTGAGCTCCCATAATGTCCTCTTAGCTCAGCCTCAAACCTGGTCGGGGGTGAGGACTCCAGCTCCAAGGCCGGCTGTGGCTGGCTCTAGGGGGATTTTGGGGTCACCCCTCTCCTGTCTGGAAAGGCTGGAGACAACCCTGCCTCTAGTCCCCTCCCATTGCCCACCCAGCAGGTCAGAAGCTCCAGGCCTCCGTCCTGAGGACGCTGTGTCCCCCACAGCCAGCGTGTCCCGAGTTTGGGCTCTGGACGTGAGCAGCAGCGTGTGGGCTCAGAGCCCCTTGCCGGCTTCCCTGAGCCTCCGCCCTCCCCCTGCCATGGAAAGTCTTTGGGCGCTGGCCTGGAGCCGCGTGTCTGCTGGCTCAGCCAGTGGAAATGAGGCAGCCACGTGGGTATGGGAGCCAGCGTGTCCTCCCAGACAGCCACCCCAAGCTTCCATAATCCAAGACCCAGACTCTGCAGACAGCTGGAGGAGCATCTGTGACCTCCCCGGGGACCTGGGAGGACCAGGAGGCAGCAGGCAAGAAGGAGCTCTGGACCCACAGGAGGGACAGGACAAACACTCGGGGTCAGAAGGCTCTGCATTTGGATGGCATCTAAAAGGTGACCTCAGAAACTGACACTGCCATTCACGGTTCTCATTAAGGGGGTGGGACAAACAGACAGTGTTCATCAGGCCCATTTTATGGATAGGAACACTGAGGCTCTAACAAGAGATCGCCCAGCTAGAGAAAGACGGAGCCAGGACCTGCTACCAGGCCTTAGGACCCCAGGGCAGGTCCTCCGTTCCAAGTGTCCTGGTCCTCAGGAGTCTGAGGACCTGGGCCTGGCCATGACCCTCGTCACCCAGGGGGGTGGTTGGGAGGTGCAAGGTGGACTGGCTCCAGCGCATCCTGTGGGGGCTGGCCAGCTGACCACTTTCCAGATGGCTGAAGCTCTGCACCTCTGGGAAGGAGGGCACTTGCTGGATAGGTGCATAGGAGAACCATCAAATCACTCCTCCCTCTCCAGGCAGAGAGCCCCGGCGCCATCTTCCAGGAGGCATTCATGTTAGAACAATCAACATGTACAAATGCATCCCTCGCCTGTCCTACAGCATCATCACCACCAACCACGCATCTGCTGGGTGCCAGCGACAATGTTCTCAGTATCTGCGACCCTATCCCAGAAGGTCTGTCCCATCCCACAGAGGCAGAAACTGGGAACAGAGACCAACCTCATCTCTTTTTTTTTTTTTTTAAGGCGGAGTTTTGCCCTTTCCCCCAGGCTGGAGTGCAATGGCACAATTTCAGCTCACTACAACCTTCGCCTTCCGGTTTCAAGTGATTCTCCTGCCTCAGCCTCCTGAGTAGCTGGGATTACAGGTGCCTGCCACCACGCCCAGCTGATTTTTGTATTTTTAGTAGAGGCGAGGTTTCACCATGTTGGCCAGGCTGGTCTTGAACTCCTGACCTCGTGATCCGCCCGCCTCAGCCTCCCAAAGTACCGGGATTACAGGCGTGAGCCACTGTGCCCGGCCAAACCAACCTCATTTCAGTAGTGAGAAGTCAGGGTTCCTCCACAGGCAGAGGTCGGCTCCCCGGCCTTTTCTTAGGCTGCTGATAGGTGGCAGGACCGGCATCTCGCTGTTTTGCCCGCAGTCCTGTGACGGCGGGGCAGAAAGCACTGGGGCAGGAGCAGAAGGGTTTCCTGCCCTGCCTGGGCCTCTCGCTCCCAGGCCTGCTCTGGGTGTCAGGCACATTGGCCCCATTACCTGACCTCAGCATCCCCATCTGTAAAATGGGTCTGAAGAGAAGCCTCAGCAGTGCCCACCACCCAGAACACTGTGCTAGGAAGCACGTTTCTGGCACCATTCAGGTGTGACCTTGTCCAGAGCAAACGTGACCTCCATGACTCTTGATGGAATGCACTGGAAAAGGCTCAGGGAGTCCTTGGCTTGCCGGCTTTTTGGGGGGGCAGGGGGGCTAGGTCAGGGGGAACAGAGGCATGGGGATCCAGGGTCCTGTCTGCCTTGGATGCTCGTGGGCTGCTGTCCCAGGCTAGATCCCCTCGTGCTCACTGTGACTCCCTCGGAAGGACTTCTCATGACACCAGAGATCTGAGCCCTCGGCGAGGCGCCCAGCCCCTCAGACTCGAAAGGAAGTGGATTTTTAAGGATGAGCTTTTTAAAATTGCTAATTGGGTGACTCTTGCCCCATTTCCTTGCACAAGCTCACACACGCACTTGCATATCTTGCCGATTTTCCAACAAACAAAGCATAATTTGTGTCACTGCAACAGAATGTCCTGTTTAGGCTGACATGAGCCAACGGGGTGACCCTGAACCATCCTACCACGAAACGCACTTCCAGGAAGAGTTCATTGGACCAACACGCAACCCTCAGCCGGAAAGCGTCCAGGAGCACACAGCAGAGCCTCAAAGAGCAGCCACCCCCAGCCCCAGCCACGCCATGACCGCACCTGGCCCGGGGCCACTGTCCCAGCGCCCCCCTCCCAGGCCTCACCCTTCAAACCACCCAACACACACACCCTGGAGGCCACCATCAAGGGAAGAAAGTTCAACTGCAAATGTAAATTATGTAGCTCAAGACAAAACTAAAGGACAAAGACGATCTTGGGAAAACATTTGGAATCCACGCAGTTGAAAAAGATTTTATATTATTAATATAAAGAGCTCCTGCAAATGCATTTAAGAAAGAGGGCTATCCCATTAAGAAAAAAACAGGCTGTGGCCAGGAACACCAATTCACACAATGCAGCCAACAAGCCCGGCAAATGTGTAACTGCACAAAGCTCCAAATGTAACAATTAAAAGGACAAAGACATCTCTACACCTACTAAATTGGCAATGATTTTTATGTTAATGACACGGAGGGAAAAGGCCGTCAGTTTCCCCACTACCATTCTAGAAGGAAATACAGTAGCAATTTTTACCCACACACAAAACATCTGACACATGGGCAGCCCCTTGGCCCAAGAATTTTACTTCGTGCCTTCCTGATCAGAGGAATGGGCGAGGGTGTTTGTCTAATGTGGGGGTTTCTGAGGCAGAGACCTTCAAACAGCTCCTCAGTGGGAGGCGCACAGCCAGGTGCAGTTCGCACATTTTCTCTTGTTTTATAAAATGTAACACTTTGTGGTTACTGCTTTTTTTCTCTTTTTTTAGAGATGGGAGGTCTAGCTCTATTGCTCAGGCTCCCATCCCAACCTCGGGAGTAGCTGGGACCACAGGCGCGAGCAACCATGCCCAGCTAATTTTTTTTTTAATGTTTTGTAGAGACAGGGGTCTCACCATGTGGCCCAGGCTGTACTCATACTCCTGGGCTGAGGGATCCTCCTGCCTCGGCCTCCCAAAGTGCTGGGATCACAGGCTAAGACACACTACACACACCACAAACCACACACCACTGAGTCACATGGCAGAAGATCTCATGAAAGGGTGTGATAGAGAAAATAGTGAGGTGGGGATCCCAGTGGCAGAAACACCCACACGCCCTCAAACACATGTGCACACACCACACACACCACACCTCATCATACACACCACACACATGCCACACACACACCACACACACCACACCTCACCATAGACACCACACACATGCCACACACACACCACACACACCACACACCACACACCACACGCAGCACACACACCACACACACCACACACACACCACACACCACACACACCACACACACCACACCACACACACCACACACACCACACCTCACCACACACACCACACACACCACACCTCACCACACACACCACACACACCACACCTCACCACACACACCACACCTCACCACACACACCATACACACCACACACACCACACACACCACACCACACACACCACACACACCACACCTCACCACACACACCACACACACACACCACACACACCACACACACCACACACCACACCTCACCACACACCACACACACCTCACCACACACACCACACACACACACCACACACACCACACACACCACACCTCACCACACACACCTCACCATACACACCTCACCATAGACACCACACACATGCCACACCTCACCACACACACCACACCACACACACCACACACACCACACACACCACACACCACACACACCACACACACCACACCACACACACCACACACCACATGCAGCACACATCACACCACACACACCACACATGCCACACACACACACACCACATACATATACACCACACAAACACCACACATGCCACACACACCACATGCACACCACACACACACCACACACATCACAATACACCACACACTAAACACACCACACACACCACACATGCCACACACACACCACACACACACAATAAACACCACAGACACACCACACACCACATACCACACACACCAACACATCACACATACACCACACACACTGACACCACACACAGCACACCACATGCATGTCATACACACACGCCACACACATCACACACCACACATAGCACACCACAGCACACACACCACACCACGCCACACACACTACACACACGCCACACACGCCACACACCACACAGCACATGGGGAAAATAGCAGCAAAAATTTACTACAAAATCTTGACAGGGGTAGTCCAATTGATTTTCTTTTTTACTTTTCTATACCTCTAAGTCCCTTTGTCTTTTCTTTTCTCTTTTTTTTTTAAGACAGAGTCTCACTCTCACTCTGCCACCCAGGCTGGAGTGCAGTGGCACAATCACAGCTCACTGCAGCCTCGACCTCCCAGGCTCAAGCCATCCCTCCTGCCTCAGCCTCCAGAGTACCTGGAACCACAGGCGCGCACCACCACGCCCGGCTCATTTTTTTTATCTCTCAGTAGAGATGGGGTTTCATCATGTTACCCAGGGTGGTCTCGAATTCCTGGGTAACATGGGATTTGCCCGCCTCAGCCTCCGAAAATGCTGAGGTTACACGCATGAGCCACCATGCCTGGCCTATTCTTCTATATTTTGAGTAACGAATCTGTTTCACTTTCCTGATGACAATAAAACACTAAACATTACTGCTTTTCAACAGCTCCTTGCAGAGCTGGGAAGGGGGCTGTGGTCTGGCGCCTGGGAGTCCTGTCTGCAAACCCCGAGGCAGTTTCCTGAATGAGTGATTCCACCCCTGGCCGCAGCTCTCACCTAGAACCACGGTGGTGACACCTGACCCCACCCCCTGCCTCAGAGGGCAAAATTGGAGCGTGGCTGTGACTAGGCCATCCCAGGCCGGTGCCCTGTCACCGTCTCAGTTCCAGGCAGTGGCCTTTGAAATCAAGGCCACCCTGTGTCACCTGATGATCTGCTGTTCAACCTTCAGGTCCTGGCACAGGGATCCCGCGTTCTGCACGCCTCTCCAGCTGGGCCCAGCTGCAGCAGGACCCGTGGGCAGGTGGCAGCTGGTGCGCATGCCGTGCCCACCTCACAGGCGAAGACAGGCCACCTCCAGGAGGCCCCTGAAAGCAAGAGGATGTCCACCCTCAGCGCAGCCTGGGCAAGTGTGCCCAGTGACCCCCAAACTCTGTGGGTCCTGCAGACGGCACAGTGGGGAGTGCACACTGCGAAGATCCTGCCACTCCGGGGGACCTGCCACTCCGGGGGACCTGCCACTCTGGGGGACCTGCCCTCCTACACGGTCCAGGGGCAGAGGGAGGCCACCTCACCCCCTCTCCTTGCTCTCTCTGATGGGGGACTCTGCCTCCATCTCTCCTGACTTCCTCTCCTCCTCCCGTCCTCCCAGTCCCAGTCCCCACACTCCTGTTGGCTGCTTCCCTGAGCCAGGCCCTGCTGCAGCCCTGGAATTCCACCATGAACAGCCAGCCCTCGAGGAGGCTGCATGCCGGGAGGAGACCGGGGCAGAGAGACGGCTGTGCACATGGGAACCCGTCCCCACTGTGAAGAACAGGGGGCCAATGGGACACAGGGATGCTGAGGCAGCCAGGGAAGGCCTTGCAGGTGTGGAGAGAGAAGTGAGGGCGGGAGGGGCGTGTGATGCCCTTAGCATGGCCCAGGCTGAAGAGGGCGGGGCCATCACGGAGTGGAGCCAGGAGACAGTGGAGGCCCAAGGGACGGTGGGTGGCCCCACAGGGCCTCAGAAGCCAGGGGTTTGCTGAGCCCTGGCTGGCTGGGGCAGAGGAGCTCCAGGCTCTGACCTGGGCTGGCTGCCTGGTGGATAGGAGACCAGGCCAGTACCAGGGCAGCCACAGGAGACCAGGAAGAGACCCTGGCACGTGGGTGCATGCTGGGGAAGAAGATGGATCCTGGGCCTGCAGGGAGAAGCCAGCAGGGATTCCTCATGGATGTGGGCAGATGTGAGCGAAAGGAAGCCAGCAAGGGTCCAGGATTTGGGGCCTGAGCACCTTGGACGGAGCAGGGAAGCTGGCCTGGGCGGTGGGCAAGGGGCCATCCGACTTGGGCACGGGACACGTTGAATTGCAGACACCCTGGTGGAAAAACAGGGCAGCCCAGCGGGGACGGAGAAGGGACAGTGGAGGGGGCGCCCAGAGACCTCGAGAGGGGAGGTGAAAGGAGGAGGCCACGTTGAGGAGGAGACACACCCCCATGCGGAGGTCACAGGGCCCCCAGGGGAGGGGGAGCCGGGCTGGAGTGGAGATTTGTGGGCGAATGGGGAGGGAGTGGGGGCTGCAAGGGCATCGTGCCCCCCAGAGGTTTCTCTGTGAGTCGAGCCAGGGAACGGCGGGACGGCCAGAGGGGTGCGGGGTGGAAGGGGAGTTCACCGCACACGGATGCAGTGAAAGGAGGCAGCTCCCAAGAGGGGCAGACACAGAGAGGACACCGCGGGGATGAGGCTCACCCGGCCCTGGGGGTTTTGGTTTGTGAGGTGAGAGGGTGTGACAGATGCTGGAAGTTGGGGTGTCGATGGGTGTGGGGTTAAGGTGGGACTGCAGACGTCAGGGGCCTGGAGTGTGAGGGTCAGGGGACTTGCTTGGTACTGGGGGGAGTGAGGGGCCGAAGGCGACAAGGATCAAGTGCACGAGGGAGCCATCGGCTGAGGCAGACAGAGGACAAGGCCAGGGTAGGAAGGACCACCTACAAGGACCACGGAGGAAGACAGGCTTGGTGGGGCCACCTCCTGGAGGCTGAGATGGGGAGCTGTCTGCACAAGGAGGCATCTCGGGCTCCCGAAGCCCCCCATCCACCGGCTTTGTCCTGTTCCTAGGCTCATCCACCAAGGACTGGTTCATTCTCACCCCAGGGCCTTTGCACGTGCTGGCCCCAGCATCTGGAATTCTCCTTCTCCAGATCTCCGCGTCACCAGCTCCTTCTTGTCCTTCAGATCAAAACTGAGCCTCACCTCTTTGGAGAAGACTTCCCAGAACTCCTGGCTGACACCTGCTAGGCTGCTTCCTGAGCTCTGCAGTTTCCTAACCTGTTCACATGCTTGCCCCCAGACTCCTCCTCCTAGAAGCCATGCCCATCCATGCTACCTCTTCCCAGTGTGGGACATCTGGACGGCCCCTCCCGAGGGCTTCCTGGCCTCCCTAGAAACCTGAAATGCGCTCTCAGCTCAGACAAAACTGTCCGAAGCGCACCAGGCCCCTCCAGGAGCCCACGCCCACGAATCACTTCATCTGGTCTTCTCCAGCGCCTACGGTGTGTGCTGGTGTCATTCAGACTGTGCACACAGGGCCTTGTCTGCTCCTAGCCTGGCCCCTCCAGAGAGGTGGGCTCACCCCAGTTTGCAGGGGAGGAAACAGGAAGCAGGGGAGAGAGCTCAATACTCAGCAGCACCGGCCCCGGGTGCTCAGTCCACACTGCAGCCTGAACGATGGGTCCCTTGGGCCCACCCTGGACAGCAGCCTGGAAAGACAGAGGAACACGGGGACTAGAATCCCAAGGTAGCAGGGCCAAGCACAGAGGATGCTAGCTCTCAGCTGAGCAGAGGCAACAGCAGGGGTTACTCCAGGCTAAATAAATAGGAGACCCAGGCAGGAAGAAATGAGAGCACGCGGGTATCCGTTAGCCAGCAAGGGCGGACTGCAGGGAGCCGGGCAGCCACACGGACTGGCAGTGGCGGAGGGGCTGTGGGCCTGTTTGCTAACGAGAAGGGCCGACGGCAGGATCTTCCGGGCCAAGGCACTGTGTGTGCGGACAGCCTGACCCGGCCGCCAGCCCCCGCCATTCCCGTCTTCATCACGGACCCCACGCAGAGAGGAGGGCCTGACTGGGAGACACTGGGGGTGCATGTGCCTCTCTAAGGAGACGTTGCTTCATCTGAAATGAGGCCAGTGGCACCAAACTGAAAGGGGCATTGGGAGGGTCAGTGCCCAGGCAGTTGCCCCACCTGGCAGGGCCCTCGGCTGCGGCTGGCTGGGCCATTTCAGCCTCCCCAGAGGCCAGGAACACCGCGGGCCCATGGAGATGCCCTGGCACAGAAGTGTGCTTTGCCCCTACCCACCGGTGGGCAGAGCACACTCACACGGCAACCCCCATGCCTGGTGGGCATCCATGCCAGGCCCGGGCAGGCCTCCTCTCTCACCTTCACTCCTGTCGCCCCGACCTGGAGCCCTCTCCTTCTCCCCTGCCATCCCTCAGCTGTGAACTTGAAGCCCCTCGGTGCCACCTTTGCCATGAAGCCCCCTGCTTGTGCCCTCTGGATGGCATGGTAGGCCTGGCCAGGGCAGGAGTGGGGCCTCAGCAGTGGGTGCCTCCTCAGGGCCCTGCAAAGGGTGGGGCGACCCCATCCAGCTCGGGCACCCGGTGGACACAGCACAGCCAGCCCAGCGGGCTGGAGGAGATGGGGCAGCAGCAGAGACCCTGAAGCAGGAAGAACTGGGGGTGCTCGAGGGGCGGAAAGGAGGGGTGAGGGCCCAAGGGGTGCAGCTGGGGTTGGCGTGGATGGCGGGTGCCGTGCCACCTGTGCGTTTCATCGGGGCTGACAGAACGTGCATTGGAAGCACTAAAAAGCCCAGTTTCTCGGGTCCACGAGGCCCTGGAATCACGTGCTCCACATGTCACAGCGCAGACCTCCATCGGGGGCTAAAGACCCCAGCCCCTGCCCATCCCCAGCAAGAATCTCCCCATTCCCCACACACAGGAGGGACAGGCTGCCCAGCAGGGGCCAAAACCCCAGTCCTGGCTCCTGGGAGGGGCGGTTTCACCTCGGGTGGCAAAGGAGGAGGGTCTGAGCTGGCACAGAAGAGGGGTTGACAAAAGTCACGGTGCCATTACTCCACCTCACTGCCTGGCCCGACAGGCTTCACCGCATCCCCATTCTACAGATGTGAAAACTGAAGCTTGGAGAGCGTCCTGGGCTGACGGTGGCCCCTGGAGCCTGTGGCTGGAACCTTCTTTAGAAAGGGGGTCTTCCCACATGTGGCTAAGCTGCTGGGGAGAAGATTGTCAGGATTGTCCTGGTGGCCCTTAATCCAATGACAACTGTCCTTAGGAGACATACAGAGGGGAGACACGGGCGGAAGAGGAGAGACACAGGGGGAGAAGAGGAACATGGGGGGAGAGACACAGGGGGAGGAGAGACACGGGGGGAGAGGAGAGACACAGGGGGAGGAGGAACACGGGGGGAGAGACACGGGGGGAAAGACACGGGGGGAGGAGAGAAACAGGAGGAGGAGAGAAATGGGGGGGAGAGGAGAGACACGGGGGGAGGAGAGACACGGGGGGAGAGGAGAGACACGGGGAGGAGGAGAGACACGGGCAGAAGAGGAGAGACACAGGGGGAGAGGAGGAACACGGGAGGAGAGACACGGGGGGAGAGGAGAGACACGGGGGAGAGACACGGTGAGGAGGAGAGACACGGGGGAGAGACATGGGGGAGGAGGAGAGACACGGGCAGAAGAGGAGAGACACAGGGGGAGAGGAGGAACACGGGAGGAGAGACACGGGGGGAGAGGAGAAACACGGGAGGAGAGACACGGGGGGAGAGACACGGGGGGAGGAGAGACACGGGGGGAGAGGAGAGACACGGGGGAGAGACACGGTGAGGAGGAGAGACACGGGGGAGAGACATGGGGGAAGAGGAGAGACACGGGGGAGAGACATGGGGGAGGAGGAGAGACACGGGGGGGAGAGGAGAGACATGGGGGAGAGACACGGGGGGAGGAGGAGAGGAGGAGAGGAGACACAGGAGGGAGAGGAGACACAGGAGGGAGAGGAGACACAGGAGGGAGAGGAGACACAGGAGGGAGAGGAGACACAGGAGGGAGAGGAGACACCGGGCAGAGGAGAGACATAGGCAGTAGTGGAGCAACATGGAGGAAGTGGAGGCTTGTGTGAAGGTAGAGGTAGAGATGGGAATCATGTGGCCACAAGCCAGGGAACCCCTGGAGCTCTAGAAGCTGGAAGCAGCAGGCAGGACCCTCCCCTGGAGCCTCTGAGGGGGCCGAGCCCTGAGACATCCCAATTCTTCGGCCCCCAGCACTAGGAGAGAATCATTCTCTGTTTTCCAAAGCCTCCCAGCATGTGCTCATTGGTCACAGCAGCCGCTGGACACCCACAGAGAGAGCGAAATTTCCTTGCTTCCCAGGGACCAAGCGGGACCCAGCCTTAGTTAGCAGGACCTCCATGTCTGTGTCCCCGACACCGCTGGGTGCTGACCACACTGGATTCAGAGCTCCATGGGGCAGCACCAGGGCCCTTCCTGCCTTTATTTAGGGTTCGCACTGCACCCCCAGCATCTAGCCCGAGGCCAGCTGACAGGAGGTGCTTGGTCACCCTGCACTTCTAGAGCATATGCAAGGGTCCCCTCTGTGGCCAGCAACCTGCTGGGAGCGGCAGCCATGAGCAGCCCCAGCTCAGCAGGACCAGAAATAGCAGAGGCTGCCGGGGCCACGGGGCAAGGCCAGGGTCCCTGGGTCAGGGTCAAGGCGCTCTGGGCAGTGTCCTCACTGTTCCCCAGGACGTTGGGCCAGGGCCTGTGGCCTGAAAGATGACACCCACCCCGACCGTCCCATGATCCTCGGCAAAGTACCTCCCCTGCCTCCAGGTGGGAGCCGGGACAGAGCTGCCCCCAAGTGGACGCCGTGCCCCTCACAGCAGGAGGGACCAACAGAAGCTCCCACAGTGACCTCCACACCTCCCTCACCAAGGACAGCTCTGGGAGCCCCTCCTGCTCTGTCACCCACCACGCTGGGTCCTTCAGCCCACCCTGGGCCCCCCCAGCCCCTCAGAACCCGGCACCGTGACAGACCCCACATGGGCAGGGGCATCCAGCGTGCACCTCCAGACCTGCGTCCCCAGATTTCCAACACAGCGTTACTTCCCGCCCCTCTCCAAAGCAGCATCTCTCACAGTGGGGGCTATCAGGGCATGGGGGCAGCTGGGAGGGGCGAGCTGTTTGCAGAGGATCTGGGCTGGCCACCTCCCCAGGGCAAGGCCCAGACAGAGCACCCTCCAGACGGCAGCACCCGGGGGCCCAGGGCAAGATGGACGGGCTGGGTGAGGGCTGCTGGGTGCCTGGAGCGCGTACGTCCCCACCGGGGCAGGCCAGCCCCACGCTCCCCCCGGGCAACCACAGCGATTCCCTGGCCGCCTCTTCCATGCTGCCCACCTCTGCCCAAACCACCTCTCAGGGAAGGGAGAAAGCTGGATCCTGTGGAATGTGACCCCATCACCTTCCTCCTCCCTGGCTCCGCCCTCGCCTGGGCCCCGCCCCCGGCTGGCCGTCCTTGGGGAGGGGCTGCTCTTTCCAGCCTCAAGGCCTTTGCAGAGCCGTCTCTTCTTACCAGAGCTCTCTCCTTCCCCTCTTCCCTGGCAAACTCCAACTCGTCCTCCACGCTGTTTCCTCAGGAACAAGCTCTGCCCACCCCTAAACGAGTTTCCCCAGCTCCCAGAACCTGCATGTCTCAAATCCAGAAATCATCTGCTTAGAGCTGGCTCTTCCACCCCGCCAGCCCGACGCTCTGGCGAAAACAGAAGTCCCGCATGGAAGAAATCTGCAGCCCCTTTGCCCACCCAGTGCCCCCAAACTTCCACCACCACAGAGCAGCACTCATAACCCCCAACCCCAGTGCTCCCAAACTTCCACCACCACAGAGCAGCACCCATAACCCCCAACCCCAATGCTCCCAAACTTCCACCACCACAGAGCAGCACCCATAACCCCCAACCCCAGTGCCCCCAAACTTCCACCACCACAGAGCAGCACCCATAACCCCCAACCCCAGTGCTCCCAAACTTCCACCACCACAGAGCAGCACCCATAACCCCCAACCCCAGTGCTCCCAAACTTCCACCACCACAGAGCAGCACCCATAACCCCCAACCCCAGTGCTCCCAAACTTCCACCACCACAGAGCAGCACCCATAACCCCCAACCCCAGTGCTCCCAAACTTCCACCACCACAGAGCAGCACCCATAACCCCCGACCCCAGTGCTCCCAAACTTCCACCACCACAGAGCAGCACTCATAACCCCCGACCCCAGTGCTCCCAAACTTCCACCACCACAGAGCAGCACTCATAACCCCCAACCCCAGTGCTCCCCAAACTTCCACCACCACAGAGCAGCACTCATAACCCCCAACCCCAATGCTCCCAAACTTCCACCACCACAGAGCGGCACCCATAACCCCCGACCCCTGGTCTAGGGCTCCGCAGACACATGCTTTGAAAAGTGCTGCCCTTTAGAGAGCTGGGGGCAGGACCTGAACTGATGGGAGTGGGAGGCGGACTCCTGTCTCTCCTCTGCCCGCAGGGTCCATCCCAGGCAGGAGTGGATGGTCCCTGGGGATCAGGTGTGGCGCTGGGCTGCTGTGAGGGGCTGCAGTCAGGCTGTCTAGATGCCGGGGACCCCAGGGCCACCCAGGGCTCCCCAGCCCCAGAGTACACGGCGTGGTGCACGGGGGTGCAGGGCGCGGGAGGCAGGCGAGGGGCGCGGGAGGCAGGCGAGGGGCGCGGGAGGCAGGCGAGGGGCGTGGAGGCAACGGGTATCATTCAAGACGGGCTATTCGGGTCCTCTCATGGGTGCTGGGAATGCTGGGCTCTTCCTCTGGCCGGAGGGTCTTGGGGGTCCAACCACAGGGACCAGCACCCACCTGAGTTAAATCCCTGCAGCCTCTGGGATGGTCCAAATGCCCAGGCAGGGGAGGGCACCCAACAAAGGGACCCCAGGCCCACAGGATTCGGCCCAGCCTGTCGGCCCGGGGCGTTTACCGCAGGGAGAACAGGCAGCCTCTCCCCGCCAATGTGCCCTAGGGCCTCGCGGGGCCACCAAGTCTCCAAGGTGGCCTCTGCTGGGACACTGAAATGTCACCTGGAGGGACCCCCGAGGCTGGCCCGCACTTTGATGCTGTGACATCTTTTGGGCCAATCCCAAGAAGGTTCTACCTCCTACTCCAGCCCCAACCAAGCAGCCTCACCACCAGCCCTCCCGGGGCCTCTGCCTGGGCCAGGTCCCTGCCTGGAGTGCCTTCTTCCTTGGCACAGCGGTGACCGCACAGGCCCCGGCCTCCCTCCCTAAGGTCCCAGCCTCACTCGGCCTCTCAGGCCAGAAAAGCCCCTCCTGGTGGCACCACCCGCCCCTGAAGCATGGCCTCTGTTTCCGCTTAAAACCCGCACTCAGGGTTGCCGCAAAGTTCTCGTAAGTAGGGGCTGCCGCAGTGTGTGTGGAGGTATCCCAAAGTCATTCTGCACTCCCTGTGTGGCGTGGGGCCGGCAGGTGGCCTCTCTGGACAACAGCAGTGGCCACCTCTCGCCAGCCTTGCTGTCCTTAGAATGACTTGTTAAAATCGCCTGCCTCCCCTCCTGGGGTACCGAGGACCTCAGCCCCAGAGAACTGCACGGGGGTCTGTGAGTGGCTAAACCAAGACACACAAGCTGGGCTCACTGGCCTGCACCACATCCCCCTGTCTCTGCAGCACAGGCCGGGCTTCTGACGGTGGAGAGGACTTGTCCTCCTGCCTGTCCCCAGCCCACACCCACAAACACCTGTGGAAACAACTGAACGAGAGAGAACTAGAGCAAGAGCCCTCTTCCAGGCTGCCTCTGGGGTCTAGAGGCAGAGCCGGACCGCGGGCAGCCTGAGAAGTTTCCAGAACAGCTGTGAGCCATCTCCTGGAGGGTGGATGGCCTATGTCTGAGTCCCGCCTGGTCCCATAGGCCTGAGGCTCCGTCCCTCCTTCTTTCAGGCCCTCAGGACGCTCGCAGGGAGCCACTCCAGGGAGATTTATGTCCCTGAGGAAGGGGAGCCCCAGCACTTGGTCCACGCAGGGCTTCCGGCCCATCGGAGCCTCGGGGGCCAGGGCAGAACCGGAGTGCTCAGGAGACCAGCTGGGTCAGGCAAGAAGGGTCTCCGGCCAAACGCCAGCCCTGGGAACATTCTGTCCCCTCCTCCCTCCCATACGTCCGGGGTCAGCAGTCACTTTATTAATAGAGGCCCCTGAACCCTGAGAAGAGGTCTTCACCCCCTAGAGGGTCATCACCCTCTCTGCAGAAGCAGGGAACGGCGGCCCCTTGAGCAGGCTTGATTGGGAGGCCATGGGGGCATCCCTGCAGAGTCAGAGCAATCCAGGGAGTCCTGGGCCTGCCAGGCAGGGCGGTTACCACTCTGCCAGAGGTCACCACAGGCACTGGGAAGGGAAATGCTTTTTCTCCTTCCTAAGACACCATCTACTTCAAGGCCAATATCCATTTCATAACAGTGCTGGGGGCGGGGGGTGGGGCAGCAAAAAGAAACCACAGCCACTGTGTACTTCGGGCAAAGTGCCTGGTCCTCAGGAACCCAGGACGTGACAGGGAAGGCATCTGCATGCAGGGAAACATCCCATTGTAAACCCTCTGGGCCTTCAATACACAGCACCGAAAGGGCCTTATCTGGACCCTCCTGCTCCCCCTGCACATCATTAACAGAGTCTTCCGATCCCAGGAAACCTTGGAACACACAAAAAGGCACGCTGCGTCCTTCCCTCACCCTTCCAGGGCCTCCCCGAGCTGCTCCACACTCTGGACCCAGTGGGAAATAGAAAACCCACAGGAACACCAACGACTCTCCTCCATAGAAACGGAGGTGACTGGTAAGATTAGGGCTCTTTTCAGTTTTTATTGTACACTTTCTCCATGTCGTTCAGTTTGTTGTTTGTTTTTAGAGATGGGGTCTCACTCTGTTGCCCAGGCTGGAGTGCAGTGGCATAATCACAGCTCACTGCAGCCTCGACCTCCCAAGTTCAAGCAATCCTCCCACCTCAGCCTCCTGAGTAGCTGGGGCCACAGGTGCGTGCCACCACGCCTGGGAAATTTTTAAAATTTTTGTAGAGATGGGGTCTTGCTATGTTGCCCTGGCTGGTCTTGAACTCCTGGGCTCAAGTGATCCTCCAGTCTCAGCCTCCTGAGTAGCTGAAACTACAGGCATGAGCCACTGCGCCCGGCTCAGTGTGGCTTTAAATGCCTCTATAGTGAGCAGGTATTCTGTGTATCACACAGAAAACATGACCTTCTGAAAAAAACAATGCCAGAGAGAGTCCGGTCTGCAACTGGAACTGTTGTGTACTGGACGCATACCAAGAACCCCACGAACCTAGGCACCTCCCAGCATCTCCTGGGGCCCTGCTGCCAGCTGCACCTGAGGGTGTCACCTTCGATGTCCAGCGGACACTCCAGCCTCAGTTTCTCCATGGGGTAAACAGGGCAGTCAGGGCTGACTGCCACGGAGCCCTCACCATAAGGCCAACCCCGGAGCGGGCACTCTGCAGATCAGTCCCTTCAAGGGGAAGACACTGAGGCACAGAACAGTTAGGGGCCTTGCCCAAGCCCAGAGAAGCCGGGTGGAGAGGGCTGTGCTGAGAGCCGGGAGCCCCAGCCAAGACGCGGGTTGGTGGCTCCAGCTCCACCCTGAGCGGTGCGGCCCCGCCCCCTGGTGGACACTGCTGGAACTGCCCAGCCCTGAGCCCTAAAACACGGGTCCCCTGTGTTCCATGCCTGTTGGGTGTCCCACCCCAAGAGGGGCGACTGACTGGGGCAGACACCCAAGCCCCCAGGCCCAGCAGCCTGACACTGGAATACTGTTCCCAAAGTGACCAAAGCAGCCAGGCGCTGTGGCTCAAGCCTGTAATCCCAGCACTTTGGGAGGCTGAGGCAGGTGGACTGCCTGAGGTCTGGAGTTCTAGACCACCCTGGGTAACATGGTGAAACATGGTGAAACCTCATCTCTACTAACATACAAAAATTAGCCAGGAGTGGTGGTGGGCACCTGTAATCCCAGCTACTCAGGAGACTGAGGCAGGAGAATTGTTTGAACTCAAGAGGCAGAGGTCGCAATGAGTTGAGATGGTGCCACTGCACTCCAGCCTGAGCAACAGAGACGCTGTCTCAAAAAACAAAAAAAAGAAAAAAAGTGATGGAAGCAGAGGCAGGGGTAAGAGGAACACCCCACCCTGGGGCCAGCCCACCACCCAGGCCAAGGCCAGCAGGATGGGGGCTGGCAGGCAGGGACACCCACCAGCCAGGGGCAGTTCCAAAGGACCGGCCCATTCTAAAAGCTGCTGGTCAGCGTGGTGGCCATTAGGAGTGGCCTTGAAGCTGACCCTCTGGGCCCCAGTGGTTACTCGAAGACTTATGACGGCCCCAGGAGGGTCCTGGGTCACCGAGGCCTTCCGTTCCAAGAGGCAATGAGTCCTTGGGGCCTCTCGTTATTCCTGGGAATGTCGCCCTGGCTCTGACACTTCTGCCAGCTCCCAGCGGAGAGCCTCCCAGGAACCTAGGAAGGCCTCTGGGACCAGCCAGCAGGTGGGTGTAGGTGTGTGAGTGAGAGGTGGGCAGGGCAGGGGTCAGGCGACCCCAATCAGGCAGCCCACAGATGCTGCCAGTAAGATGTGTCTCCAGGGGACATTCCCTATAAAGACTGAGCTCTGATCCCACCAGCACATCGCTAACTCTGCAGGATGGTGCTGACGGCTGGAAGGAGCATTTCTCACTGCGCTCACTCCACCCTTGCTTCGTCCGTCCTTCCTTGTGGGTGCCTGGAGCTTGGAGTTTCGAAAGAGGGGGCAGCCTCGGCCAACCACATGGCCGGGCTTCTGGGGAGGGAGAATGGCCACCTGTGGGGGCCCAAACTGTCCTCAGCCTTCTCTCCTGCTGAGTACTGACTCACCAACGCTTCCCCAGATCTGGAGCAGAAATGTCATCAGCATTCTGGAAAATGCAGGCTCCCCAAAGTCATGTAAGCCTGGAAATAAGAGTACAGGGCCGAGCGCGGTGGCTCATGCCTATAATCCCAGCACTTTGGGAGGTAGAAGCAGGCGGATTGCTTGAGGCCAGGAGTTCAAGACCAGCCTGGCCAACATGGTGAAACCCTGTCTCTACTAAAAACACAAAATTGGGACAGGCATGGTGGCTCACGCCTGTAATCCCAGCACTTTGGGTGGCTGAGGTGGGCAGATCACCTGAGGTAGGGAGTTCGAGACCAGCCTGACCAACATGGAGACACCCCATCTCTACTAAAAATACAAAATTAGCCGGGTGTGGTGGTACATGCCTGTAATCCCAGCTACTCGGGAGGCTGACACAGGAGAATCGCTTGAACCCAGGAGGCAGAGGTTGCACTAAGCCGAGATCACACCACTGCACTCCAGCCTGGGCAACAGAGCGAGACTCTGTCTCAAAAAAAAAAAAAAAAAAAAAAAAAAAAGAGTACAGTAGTCCCTGCTTATCTGAGTTTCTGCTTTCTGCAATTTCAGGTACCCACAGTCAATAGTGGCCGGAAACTAGGTGAGCATGGAACACTACGATATTGTGAAAGAGAGATCACAACACTAACTTTATTACAGCAGTATATTGTGGCAATCGTTCTGTTTATCATTAGTAATTACTGTTAATCTCTTACTGTGCCTAGCTTTATCATAGGTATGTATGTATAGGAAAAAAACAGTACTGTATTTCTACGGTTCGGTATGATCCACAGTTTCAGGCCTCCACTGGGGGTCTTGGAAGGTATCCCTGCATCCGGATGAGCGGGGAGTACTTTTCTGTAATCAGAGCCCTAGCAGCTTTCTGCTCTGAATAATCTGGATCACTGCCTGAAGTCATCCATTTAGTGCATATTTGTTGAGTGCTTTCCGGGGCCATACCCATGTGGACAGGGATAAGGCTGAATTTGCAGAGCCGGTCTCAAAGCTCTTTGCCTGCAAATCAAGTGGCTGCCACTGGGAGGTGCCCAGAGTGAACTCCGACTGGTCTGGGTTAGGCCAAAGAGCTAAAGCCACTCAGCCTTCCTCCTGCTCTGTCTTCAGCCTTCCTCTTCCCTGCTGTTTTCTTCCCTTCCCAGGCCCCTCTTTTCTCCTCCCTGCACTGTTTTCCTTTACAGAACATAGAACACAGCCAGGCGCGGTGCCTCACGCCCATAATCCCAGAACTCTGGGAGGCCAAGGTGGGCGGATCACTTGAGGTCAGGAGTTCAAGACCAACCTGGCCAACATGGTGAAATCCCGTCTCTACAAAAAACACAAAAAATTAACTGGGCATGGTGGCACATGCCTGTAATCCCAGCTACTCTGGAGGCTGAGGCATGAGAATTGCTTGAACCTGGGAGGCAGAGGTTGCAGCGAGCCAAGATCGCACCACTGCCAACCTGGCCAACATGGTGAAATCCAGTCTCTACAAAAAAACACAAAAAATTAGCTGGGCATGGTGGCACATGCCTGTAATCCCAGCTACTCTGGAGGCTGAGGCATGAGAATTGCTTGAACCTGGGACGCAGAGGTTGCAGCGAGCCGATATCACACCACTGCACTCCACCCTCAGCAACAGAGCGGACTCCGTCTCAAAAAAAAAAAAAAAAAACACACACAGAACACAACCTCACCAGCCTAGAGATCCCATTAGCCAAGACAGTCGAGTAAATGACACATCCCCCAGGCCTTATTTTCATAAGCCCTCCTGCCAACTAATAGGCTTTTTTCTTTTCTTTTTTTTTTTTGAGACAGAGTCTCACTCTGTTGCCCAGGCTGGAGTGCAGCGGCGTGATCTCAGCTCACTGCAACCTCCCTCCTGGGTTCAAGCAACTCTCCTGCCTCAGGCTTCCAAGTAGCTGGGATTACAGGCACCCGCCACCACACCCAGCTAATTTTTTTATTTTTAGTAGAGATGGGGTTTCACCACATTGGCCAGGCTAGTCTCGAACTCCTGACCTTGTGATCCGCCCTCCTTGGCCTCCCAAAGTGCTGGGATTACAGGTGTGAGCCACCGCACCCGGCTAGGCTTTTCTTTAAAGAAAACAAAGGAATTGTGCAAGTTTATTTAACACAGTATTTCCCAGTTTTGTTCCCTTCTGTCCGTGGGACATTTCAAGAGACAACCGGTCACTGGGGCCAATGTCAGGAAATGCTGCTTGAGGGCAAGTAACAAAAGCCTTCCAGCTCCCGTTACTAGGGCTGCCAAATTTAGCAAATAAAAATACAGGGCACTCCATTACATTTGAAGCTCAGATAAACAATGAGTAAGTTTTAGCATAAGTGTGTCCCATGAAATATTTGGGATATGCTTTCAGTAAAACATGACTCATTTGTCTGAGATTCCATCTCAATGGGGCATCTTGTATTCTATGCAGCAGCCCTGCCTGCCTCGACACATGAGGGGAAAAGCGCACATAGCCCAGGGCTCTGCCAGGGCTGGAAGGGAACCCACGCCCGCCCTGCCCATGTCCAGCACTGGGAGCTGGGAGCCGGGTCCCTACCCCACCACTCTAGTAATAACTTGTGTGGTGGGCCGGGCACGTTGGCTCATGCCTGTGATCCCGGCACTTTGGGGGACTGAGGCAGATGGATCACTTGAGGTCAGGAGTTCGAGACCAGCCTGGCCAACATGGTGAAGCCCCATCTCTACTAAAAATACAAAATTAGCCGGGCCTGGTGGTGTGCGCCTGTAATCCCAGCTACTCAGGAGGCTAAGGCCAGAGAATCGCTTGAATCTGGGAGACAGAAGTTGCAGTGAGCCGAGGCGGCACTACTGCACTCCAGTCTGGGAGACAGGGCGGGATCTGGGAGGGCATCCTCTATGCCACGTCGGACTGTGGATCCCCAGGTGGTGACAGACCCTAGCTCCATGAGACATTCATTTTCCACTATTCAGGATAAGCGTTCAAATTCCTCGTAGTTGGAGGAATTCTCCGTCTTTGAGACTCCATCTCAAAAAAAAAAATTGTGTGGTGCCCTTCAGCAAGTTCCTCCCCTCCCTCAGTCTCCGTGTGCAAAAAATGGTAGGGTCAGTAGGCGATCTCACCTTTTCTTATTTCTGGACCTTTCTCTGGATGTAGCCTGATTTCATACAGGAGACTCTAAGAACAGCCCTCAGAAAGTGAGACTTAGGATGCAGTGAGTTCTATCCCTGGTGACTCGAGTGGAGTGCAAAGTGGAATCCCCGAGGGTGACCACTCTGATTGCCTCGTCCACCTTTCTGCCCCAGGCACCAGGCACGTGGAGCCAGGCCGACTCTTCCTCTGGTCCAGAGACATTTGTGGGCCCCAGAGGGACTTCCAGCAGTTGACATGAGCATGTGCCCGAATCGGGGCTGAGGGCATGAGTCTCACGGCAATACCAATACTGATCATGCCTTTGTTCAACAAACACTTTGGGACGCCCTGTGTGCAAGCGCTGGGCTCATCTTGGGATGCAGCGGTTAGCAGGAGACGCGGCGTCTGTCAGAGCCGGAGTTCCAGAGGCACCAGCAGACATGGGGCAAAGCCGCCTCCATCCGTGCATCACAGGCTGCTTCCGTGGATTCTGCACCGAGTCCGAGAGGGTGCTGTGGCCTCCCAGGTCCTTCCAGCCTGGCCCTCCCAACCCCGCAAAGACCCTCTTGCCATCTTCCCTCTTCTTGGGTTACCACTGGTAAGTCTCCTGGGTGACGTGCAGACCTCCGACCTCCACCCAAAGTAAAGACAGGCTGCTATGATGGCAGGACCCGAAGGGCCTCAATGAATACAGATTCCGGGGCCTGACCACAGACCCTGGACTCAGACTAGGGAAGAGACAAGAATCTGCATTTTAGCAAACCCCATCCTCAAGACAACACAGGCAGGTGGGCAGTGCACAGAACGCCAGCTGGGCAGATGCTTGCGCCCCCTGGATCACGCAGATCCCCAAAGCCACCAGTCCTTCACAGTCTGGGCCCCAGGGTGACACCAGGCCTCCCACTGCCAAAGATCACCAGCCAGGCACACCACTCTCGGCCCACAAGGTCCCGGCTCTGACCTCCAGGCTGCTGCTCCCTGCCCCACACCCTGACCGTCTTTGCAGGGTGAGCAGTGCCTTCCTCATGCACTTGGTTTCCTATCTGTAATCCAGGGCTTACTCTGAACCTTCTGGAGAAGACCTGACTCAGGGTGCGGCTAGCCTTCTGCAGCAGTGCCAAACCCAGCCGGCCAGGTCTCCAGGGAGAGGAAGTTAAGGAAACTTAAGGACCTGCCTTAACGTACAAATTCACTTTTGTTTTTTCTAATTAATATGCACAACTGGAAACACACACAACTCAAAAGCTCTGAGAAATGAGTATGGCCATTCACAGCCCACAGCACATGGCCACCAGGAGTGGGCCACTGAGGACTTCTGTGCTTGTTTGTGCACACATCCATGTGGGCAGGCACATGTGTCTGCATGTGTATACACATATTCACGTGTGTAAACGCCTGTCCACCATCCATGCGTGCACTTGCACCTGACTCGTGTGCAGACATGTGCGTGTGCAGACGTGCATGTGTAGACATGTGCGCGTGTAGACATGGGCGTGTGTAGACATGCGTATGTACATACGTGTAAGGACGTGTGTGCACCCATGTATGGGCACGTGCATGAATGTGCAGAGGTGTTGAGGGCTCAGGTGCATCGCGCACACAGCGATCATCCTCACCAGGCCAGGTGGTGCCCCAGGCTGCGCAGACCCTCGGGCTCCTTGTCAGGAAGGCCGCGCGTCCCCGGTCCCCGAGCCTCGCAGAGCCCTGCCCATCGAGGCGATGGGAGGGGCCCGGCCTGCGGGGCGCCAGAACCGCCCGGGGGTCCACGAAACGGAGGACGAGAGCAAGACGGGACCGCGCCAAGGCGCCAATACTGACGTTGTAACCTGGAGCCCGAGGACACGCGCGGACGCCAGAGCCGAAACCGGTTCCAGGGCACTTGTCCGTTCTAAGGCTCGAACTCGCCACCCAAGACCGCGCAGAGCTTACGAGAACGTAGCGGAGCCCGCGCAGCGCATGCGCAGGCGGCGTCCCGCGCACCACAGGGTCTTGTCTTGAACACCCGCAGTTCCCGGGGCAGGGCCGCGTCCGGAAGTCCGTGGAACGGATCTTCCGATCCTTGTTCTCTGATTCGTTACCAAACTTCCACTTCCGTAGACAGTTCTTCCCGCCTTCCGCCGTCTGCTAGGCGTGTCGCCGCAGGAGGTGCGCGCCCGCCCTGTTTTGTTTCCGGGGGAATCTACTTCTCTGAAGGACACTCGGGACTTCCGTTTGTTCTCCTCAGCTTCTAATTGGCTACTTTTATGAATATATTAGGGCACGAAAAATGGTAGATTTTTTTTTCTTATACGTTCAAATTAATAAAGACGATTGAATGCGAATAGCTGGGTTTCCCACTGGACACTGGCATGTTTATAAATGTACCTCCATGGATAGCGAACAAGAAGTCGCCCTCACCGCAAGGTGATTGAAGATTTGGTCCTTAAATAAGATGCCTCACAAAAACCAAGGCGTGTTGTATGAAAGGAGAGAAGGTTAGCACTCCCCTTGACAAGGATGGAAGAGGCCCTCGGGCCTGACAACACGCATACGGTTAAGGCATTGCCACCTACTTCGTGGCATCTAACCATCGTTTTCTTTTTCTTTTTTTTTTTTTTTGAGATGGAGTCTCGCTCTGTAGCCAAGGCTGGAGTGCAGTGGCGCGATCTCGGCTCACTGCAAGCTCCGCCTCCCGGGTTCACGCCATTCACCTGCCTCAGCCTCTCCGAGTAGCTGGGACTACAGGCGCCCGCCACCACGCCCGGCTAATTTTTTTTTGTATTTTTAGTAGAGACGGGGTTTCACTGTGGTCTCGATCTCCTGACCTCGTGATCCGCCCGCCTCGGCCTCCCAAAGTGCTGGGATTACAAGCGTGAGCCACCGCGCCCGGCCGTTTTCTTTTTCTTTGTTTTTTTTTTGTTTTTCTTCAGACGGAGTTTCACTCTGTCGTCCAGGCTGGAGTGCAATGGCGCGATCTCGGCTCACTACAACCTGCACCTCCTGGATTCAAGCGATTCTCCTGCCTCAGCCTCCCGAGTAGCTGGGATTACAGGCGCCTGCCACCACGCCTGACTAATTTTTCGTAATTTTAGTAGAGACGGGGTTTCGTCATGTTGGCCAGGCTGGTCTTGAACTCCTGACCTCAGGTGATCCGCCCGCCTCGGCCTCCCAAAGTGCGGGGATTACAGGCGTGAGCCACCGCAAAGCTCGGGGCATTTTTTATCTTCTTTTATCTTCTTTCCTTGGGACACGGGCGCGGGTCGCACATGTGCACGGGTGCGCCGTTCCGCCGCTGCTTGGGGCTTTTCCGTTCATCTTCACCGCCCCTTCTTGGCATTGGGTCATGTTCGCGTCTCGACACCTGGCAGGGCCCGTCTCCCGAGGGCGCCCCGGTCGCCGCATGAGGCACAGGGCGGCTCGGCGGGTTGACGGGCGCGTCCCCAGCATCGCAAACGTTCAGGGCCTCGTTCAAAGCCTGACGGAAGTTTCTGCATTCACAGAAAACTAAGCATTGGGCACGACCCGGAGATACGGCAGCTACCGAGCGAAGCCGCTGCCCGCCCGGAGCGCATTCCCGGCCATTCCAGAGCCTCCGCCCCGAGCCCCGTGGAGACCTGCTCCAGCGAGCAGGACGGACGGGGAGGTCCACACCCAAGTCCGGATCCAAGGAGGCGCGAGGACCTCGGAGCCCTGAGACGCAGGGAGGGCCCCGCAAGGCCCCGGGGCTGGAGGGGAGCCAGGGGCCAGGAGGGGGATCAGGGGACGACCCGTTTGGCCCGGGGCCCCAGGGACCTGTGCAAGGACCTGAGCTTCGACCCTCAGCAAGGGCGAGACCTTGGAGAACCTCCCGCAGGGGAGGGACGGGACCGAATGAGCTCAAAGGACATCCCTCCGGCGGCCACGCTGAGAACAGCCCAGCAGGCAAGGATGGCAGCGGGAAGACCTTCGCGGCTGCGGCGGGGCGAGGCCGGAGGCCGGGTGCGGGCGCCATGGAGGGGCTGAGAGCCCTGGGTTCTGGAAAAGATGTGCCAATAGCCGTGGAGGGCAGGGTCAGGGGTAACTGCAGGGTTTCAGTCCCCCTCCGGGGAAGGACGCGGTGCCACCTGCTGAGACAGCCAAGGCTGAGGGAGGCGCAGGCCCCGGGAGCTGGAGGGCCCGGCACTGAGGCCTGGGATGGGGAAAATAGGCAGGCCAAGGGCGCGCCGCTCCAGGGCTCAGGCCTGCGCAGTCAGCACACCAGCCACGTTAAAGCCACAGCCTGGCTGCATCCCTTAGGAGAGAGTGGGCTGATCCAGGTGAGGGCTCAGCCTGGGGTTGGAAACCGCAGCCCAGCTCGCCCCCTGCACCCCGACAACGAAGCTACCAAGCGGCCTTCCTCTGTTACAGCCCCTCCCCTCGGGGTTACCCCATATTCTGGTATTTCCCTCCCCAAAAGGCCTTATGGGAACCCTCCCTCCTGCTCACCAAGGTTTTGACAGACGAGTCGACTACAAGGAAAAACAGACCTTGAAATAGGCATAAGGAAAAAACCCTCTGCTCAACCTAAGGAGTCTCAGCAACCATCCAGGTCCTCTCCACCTTTGGTCTTTGCTGTTCACTGTTCACAGCTCCAAACTGTAGGAAGCTGGCCGGGCGCGGTGGCTCACGCCTGTAATCCCAGCGCTTTGGGAGACCGAGGCAGGTGGATCACGAGGTCAGGAGATCAAGACCATCCTGGCTAACACCGTGAAACCCCGTCACTACTAAAAATACAAAAAATTAGCCGGGCGTGGTGGCGGGCACCTGTAGTCCCAAGTTCTCGGGAGGCTGAGGCAGGAGAATGGCGGGAACCCGGGAGGCGGAATTTGCAGTGAGCCGAGATCACGCCACTGCACTCCAGCCTGGGCGACAGAGCGAGACTCCGTCTCAAAAAAAAAAAAAAAAAAAAGAAATTGTAGGAAGCTGAATGTGCCTGCCCAGTGGGATGTGATTATTACTGTGGATTTTGACCTTTTGCCAGTTTTGAATCTATTTGCAATTTGTCTCAGCATTCGTTTGCCTGCGTAAGTGTAGTACTTTCAAGCGGTTGTAACATCTTACAGGTCCCCTCATTAGTTGAGTTACATAAAATCTTTGCCAAGTGGATCTCGCCTTTAACAGTACCTGCGCCCCCTGCTCCCCTGCACCCGTCAGGCTTGGTGGTGAGGGTCAGGGTCTCCCCCAAGGGCGTGAAATGCCATCTCAGCCCACAGCCCAGGAGCGGGCATCACTCTACTGGGATTCAGCATCCTCTGCCCTTCCTCTGGATAACCATACCTGATTCTCCTCTTCACTGAGTCCTTCTTTTCTCCTATTTCTCAGAACTCATCCTTGACCCTAAGGGAGCTCCTTGCTGTGGCGGTGAATCCACACGGCCAACACCTTACCCCACCACAGTGTTTGAGAGCTTCCTTCATGGGCTGAAGAGCAGGATGTGGCACACAGCTTGTTTTCCTAAATGACACAGATGGACCCCACCTGTGCATGGTTCCCATCGATGGAAACCACCAGAAAGGCACCCCAGAAGAGTGAGAATGGCAAGCGTGGTGACAGCATTCGCCTGGCCTCTGTGTGCGTCCCCGTCCATCACGTCTGTCATGGGCGCAAACTCCCGTATGTTTTTTAACATAGGACATAAGTAAGGACTGGAAAGATGTTTATTAAATGAAACCAATCTGCTGATGAGTCAGCTGTTTGAACACGCACACAGCACCACCCACTGTGGTGGGTGCATGGAGCGTGGCTGGCTGCATCCCCCACTGCCAGGTTACAGGGAACACAGGAGACAGGAAGATGCTGAACAGCCCCATGGAGACGCACTCAGCAAAACCAGACCAGGAGGCCACAGGATAAACGACCTGGTTTCAATGATACATGGCACAGAAAAAAGAGGGATGACCTGGCGATTTAAAGACTTGAGGGGCTGGGCGCGGTGGCTTACGCCTGTAATCCCAGAACTTTGGAAGGCCAAGGCAGGCGGAGCACTTGAGGTCAAGAGTTTGAGACCAGCCTGGCAACATGGTGAAATCCCATCTCTGCTAAAAATACAAAAATTAGATGGGCGTGGTGGGTGGGTGCCTGTAGTCCCAGCTACTCAGGAGGCTGGGGCAGGAGAATCACCTGAACCTGGGAGGCAGAGGTTGCAGTGAGCTGAGGTCACGCCACTGCACTCCAGCCTGGGCAACAGAGCAAGACATCTCAAAAAAAAAAAAAAAAAAAAGGCTTGAGGTAAACTAACCAGATGCAGGTGAAGACCTTGTCTGGATCCCGATTCCATACACAGGCATACATGTGTGCAAACATACATGCATTTGTGCATGTGCACACACATACCCTATGCACACATACCTTGCAGGTACATCTACACACACATACACATGCTGTGGTTTGCTGCATAAATGTACTTGTGTGCACCCATGTACAGGTGTGCACTACATGCATATATATATGTGTACACGTGCATGTGATGTGTATATGCGTGTATGTGTGCACATACAGGCACACTTTTTTAAAACATACTAAGACAACAGGGGAAATCTGAACATCAGATATTCAATTAAATAATTTTAGGGGGGCTGGGTACAATGGCTCACGCCTGCAGTCCCAGCACTTTAGGAGGCAGAAGTGGATCACCGGAGGCCAGGAGTTTGAGACAGGCCTAGGCACCACAGTGAGACCCTGTCTCTGCAAAGCTAAATATTCAAAAATTCGCTGGCCTGCCTGGCCAACATGGCAAAACCCCAACTCTACTAAAAATACACAAAATAGCCAGGGCTGTAATCCCAGCTACTGGGGAGGCAAGGCACAAGAATCGCTTGAATCCGGGATGTGGGGATTGCAGTGAGCTGAGATGGCACCACTGCACTCCAGCCTGGGTGACAGAGTTAAACTCTGTCTCAAAAATGAAATAATTAGACAGGCATGGTATCATGTGCCTGTGGTCCCAGCTACTTGGGAGGCTGAGGTGGGAGGATCACTCGTGTCGAAGTGGTTGAGGCTGCAGTGAGTCGTAATCACACCACTGTACTCCAACCTGGGCAACAGAGCAAGACCCCATCTCAAAAAAAAAAAAAAAAAGCAGGGGGTTGGAGAACTTTTTTGGTATGAAAATGGCACTGTGGTAATAATGCTTCTGGAGACTTATTCTGAGATACCATGCGCTCACCTCTTACATGGTAGAATGTCTGGGATTTGTACTGAAATAACAGGAGGAGCCGATGAACAACAATGAAGTTCCTGCAGCAGGGACAGGAACCTGGGGGCGCCGCGCTCTTCACATCTGAAAGCTCCTGTTAGTTTGTAACGCATACCCTGGAAGATACTCCCCAGCATGGTGGTGGCAGCAGGACTTTGGAGGACCTCTCCTCATCCGTGCCTACCTGCCTAACAGTCAGTAATTAGCACACAGGTATATACCTAAGAGTGGAAAAACCAATACAAAATACATAGAATAATTAGCACAAATAGATGACTTTCCTAAGGTTACTGTAAAAACCCAGGACTGTCCTGCGGGGCACACTAGCTCACCAGACACCACCCCCACCACCAGGGACAAAGCCCCAGGGCGGCCGCCCTCCCACCCCACAGAGACAGCTACGTTTTAAGTTAAGAAATTCTCACAAGACTAAATTAGAAGACATGAAAATTTTTATTTTCAAAAAGAATGTATTTTTACATAAATCTACAACAGAATTCAAATGTAGAAAAAATAAACTATATTCAGGGATACAGCGCTCAGCACAGCACACCCCCTCCCCGGAGTGGGCCGTACTCCCAGAACAAGACTGAAGGGGCCTCGCCGGCCCCAGGACCCCCACAGCAGGGCAGCCACAGGCTGGCACGCGGAGCTCCCCGTGTCTGTCACAACAGACTGCAAATGTGAGGCGCCCAGACCCTGAGCGTCGAAGACAAAAACCAACCCATTTTCACTGTGGCAACTCACTTCTTAGTGCAGGTCACTCATCCGTACACCTCATCGGAAACAGAGGGGCAGGGGAAACCACAGGACATCCATCTCCAGATGCCTCAGATAATCCCCTCCTCACCCCTGCCACTCAAGGACCCCCAGGACAGCCCACCTGACAAACCCCCCCTTCCTCCCTGGGCTGGTGCAACCAAAAATCTGCAGGATTCACCCAGGACTCCAGGCCCTGAGAGAGGCAGAGCTGGCTGGGCTCCGGGGCCAGGGCCCTCCGTAGACCCAGGACCCAAGCTGGCTTCCCAGAGCATCACAGCCCCAAAGCCCTGCCCCGTGGGACCTGTGCCCTCGGCCACCCTGCTCCGCCCTCACTGTGTGTGGCAACCCTCACCACAACTGTCTCCACGGGCAGGTTCAGGTTTCAGCCTCGCTCCCCAGAGGCTCCCGCTCGGCCTCTGCTGTAAACTGCTGTGCAGGTGAGCACCGGGAAGCCACACTGCCAGGAGCAGAGGCAGGTGGGCAGGCGGGTGAGGGCTCCGGCAGGGACGGCGAGGCTCACGCTTAGCACCCAACCCCTTGAGGAGGCCAAGGGGCAGCACTGGCCCTGCAGCCCTCATAGGGCACGAGTCCCACTGGCATCTGACCTGGAATGAGGGACTCAGGGAGCCTTCCCATGCCACAGGCATCCCCCACATCCCAACGGGAGTCCATCAGGAGCTTGGCTCCTTTGCAACTAAGAACCTCCCCACCCCCGCTCCTCCCCCAGCAACACTGAACAATGAACCTAGGGAGGAAGGCGTCTTCAGAGAGCAGGTGCAGCCAGCCTCAGCACCTCCTTTCCGAAGAAACCTTCCGCCCTCTTGCCCCAGGGGAGCCTTTCTCCAAGAAAGCCACATGGAGACGAGCTTCACAAGGACGCACTTGCCACAACCATTCACAAAACCCCACCTTTTATTACAGTCTGCGGTGCTGCTTGTTGCAGGGACACTGAGACAAACGGGAGCATCGTGTGCGATGACCGTGCTATTGGCGTGTGGGCCACAAGCTCCTAAGACACAAATGGCTCTTTACACGGAAAACAACCACACAATGCTGTTTTCCAGAAAGACAAAAATACACTAGGAACAGCTACTGGTGGGAATGGAGGAGTCAGGGCCCTGGGCCAGGGCATCTACGCAGCAGAGAATGGGGGCGGCCGGCGTGGACCAAAGGGGAGGCCAGCTGGCAGGGCCACGGTGGTGGTGACAGGCCACAGCGTGCACTGGGTCATGGAATATCAAAAAGATACAGAACGTTTACTGAAAAAACACAACGCATGTTAAATTGAACTTCACCCTTCTGTAATAAAAAATTAAAAACTTTTGTTGACTCTGTTTGAACACAATAGACTAGGAACTCTTCCCTAGACAGTGTTAGAATTGGCAAGAAATGTCACCAGCAACTTTTAGAACTTTCCGGTGGTCCACACCTTCCGCTCAGCCAAATCATCTTCAAAGAGGAGGCTCAAATCAGGCCCTGTCCTGACCCCCAGGTGCAGATCCGGGGGACCACCTCCAAGACACCCTGTTTCTTGCCAATCCGGGTCAACTTCCCGACAGTCTCTCGAGGGCAGGAGCAAAGGGACTTAGCAGTCACTCTTCCACAGTTTAATTGTTTTGTCATTTTCTAGTGCAGCAGAGGCGATGATGTTTTCTGTTGGGTGACAAGCTGTTGAGATCACGACATCTGAAAACAAAGACACAGTCAGAACCAGAGCCATCCCTGCGCCTGGGTCGGGGGCGCCATCCCACACTGAGCTCCACCTTTCTCCAGAAACGCGGATAGCGCCTGCCCGCCACCTGGGAGGTCACAGGACAAGCACCCACTGCCCAACCTCGATACAGGGAGCCCAGGGGAGGGGAACGAGGGGACAGCAGCCGGTATCAGGGCAACAAAGCCGGTTGGGGGACAGGGGCAGGAGGCCACAGGGAGTGCCAGCCCTGCCTGCAGACCAGGAGCCCCACACGCCCCCACCAGCAGCAGCTCGGCACCCACAAGGAGGAACGTGGCAGCAGGACTGGCTCAGAGGCTGGCGCGCACAAGGACTGCAGTCAGACCCCTCACAGTCCTCAGTCCTTTATTGACAACGTCCCTCTTTTCCTCGGACCCTGAGCCGCCCACTCCCACCACCTCCCCGCAATGCTAAGCCCCAGAGCACCCCACAGGGCTGGCTCTGTCAGAGCAAGGACAAGTCCACCACCCAAGTAGGGCGGTCAGATCTAACAGGCTGGTGGTGCAAGGTCGGCCACATCAAAGTGCTTACAGCTTCTACGTAGACCAAAGGAACCCCAGAACACCGGCGAGGACCCGGGGGGAAGGCCCAGGCCTGCCATGGAGCGTAAGCACTGACCCCAGGCTGGGTGAAGCTGCTTGCATGGAGGGAGAAGCAGTGCCTCCCCAGATTTCCACAAGGGCTCGAACCCCCTGCTCTCGATGGCTCCATGAGACGTGGAAATGCAGGGCCAGAGGGTGAGGAAGCAGCGGCAGCTGCAGAGGGCAGCCGGGACCCACAGAGGGGGCAACCCCAGGTCGCTTGGGAACCAGCACCGCCGTGAGCCCACCAGGCCTGCATGCAGCTGGGGGTCTCTCTGGGAGAGGGAACAGGTATCCGAAAGGAGCCAGAGCCTCTAGAATGGGGCAGCGATGACCTCACTGTCCCCGGCCCAGGAAACACAGCTCGCCGTGAAGTGGGACAGGCTGCACCCACCTAAAGTCCTACAGCCCCACACACCTTCCGGACCAGAATGCCTGGCAGAACAGGGAGAAACAGGGTTCAAGCCAGGAGCCCTGGGTCTGAGTCAGCAGCGCAGTGACCAGCTCCATGCCTTGGGCAAGAGCTCTTAGCAGCGGCTCCTCAATGGGGCCAGCAGAGGGCTGAGGTGGGAAGGCGAAGACGACGGCACCCTACAGGCAGACCACGCTTCACCTGCGCTAACTGTCCTCACATCAGCAGACAGCCAGTGACTGCAGGAGCGCAGGTCCTCACCTGTGTGGCCTTGTAGTTTCTGTACAATCTCTTTTGTCTGAAGGTTCCAGATGTAAACAAGGTTATCCTCTGAGCCAGACACAATCCACTAGGTAACAACAAGCAGGGAAAACAGGGCAAGGAAAAGCAGGTCAGAGCTCGTGCACGTGGAAGGGACAGAATCTCCAGTTATGCCCTGCCCCACGCCCACCCCGCTGGTGGCTGCCTCGCTGAACTCAACCAAAAAGCCCTGCCTGCCCTCCAGCCAGGCCTGAGGCTTCCTCTCCCAGTGGGGACAGCCCCGCCTGCTCTACCCCAGCACTGGCCTCGCTCACAGAAGCCAGGCACCTGCCTGCCCCAGGAGAGGCTTCCAGGATGGAAGCTGCTTCTCAGGTCACCCTTTTCTAAGTCTGTGTGTCACACACATGCTGCCCGAGAGTCACCCCGGTCTAAGACAGGAGCATCGAGACCAGTGTGGGTGGGCGGGAAAACACACTCCCCTCCCTGCTGAAGCCAGCGCCCGACAGCCTCGGAGCCAGCGCCCAGTGGCCTCGGAGCCAGCGCCCGACAGCCTCGGAGCCAGTGCACCCACCCGGGGACACCCTGAGCACACAGAACTCCACCTGTTAGGTCCCAACGCCCTCGGAAGGTGTCGGCCAAGCACTGGCAGCAGAGCCCGACAACAGGCTGCCTGCCTCCGTTAAGGAGGAGATGGACCTAGAAACAGACGGGACAAGGTGTCCCCGGTACTTGGCGCAGCGCGCTTTGGTTGAAATGGAAATTCATTTTGTGGGCACGGAAAAGCGTCTCTGAGTATGAAGCAACCTGTATCAGGCATGACCTCTCGGGAGAGTAAGCTGGGAACGGGTGAGACACTTCAAGGTTATGAGACTCACCTTCCCACCAGTAACAGAGAAATTGGCAAATATACAGTATTTCTCATTCTTGTGGCCAGTGTACGTCTTCAGGCACTGAAACAAGAGGGGACAGGCTGGTCACAGAGTCATGGTTCCCCTTGATTTTGCTTAATTCTACGTTCTAAGCAAGGCATTTCACCACTCACTACACTTATTTCCGAAAAGTACAAGTACCAAACCCACACAATCAAAGATTTAACTTGCAGACTGCCACCCTACAAATACCCAGTTCTCTCAGGAATTCACACCAAACCCAGTGGAGATAGCTCTCTGAGCTCCTCTCCTTTGTCATCACTGGGGCCAGCTCTGTCCCCACCAGAGGCCATGACCCAGGGACGGCGCACAATGGGGGTCCAAGCCTGCGGGAGCTCACCTTCCCCTTGCTGTAGTCCCAGAGCTTCAGAGTGCTGCAAGACAGAGAGAGGGGTGAGGCGGCACATCTGGAGGTGTCCTTCTGTCCCCACGCCCAACTCTGCAGCCACTACGTCACAGCCACCATCAGTGCCAGGTGTAAAAGCCAGCGGGGCTGGAACCCCCTTCCCCATCAGGGTGAGGGGCCCCTCAGGCTCAAAGTCCAGTGACTTGGCGTCTGAGAGCACAGTGTGAGAGCTGCAAGTATTTGTAGTTCCAAGAGAGACTTTAACAGGAAGCTGATGGGTGTTACTGTCTCTGACTCAGGTCATCGTCAAAAGGGTGAGGAAGTCCCCTTGGTTCTGGAAACATCCAGAACAGGTTTTACCACCCAACTACACAGCCCTCAGAGGATTGGGGCCCAGGTTCGGACCCACAGGGCTGAGGGTGCACACGTGGGATAGCTGGAGCTTAGAGAACAGCCCAGGAGGGCAGCGGCTTTGTGAGACGTAAAATCAAGGCACTCAGAGGTCAGAAAGAGAAAGGGCCTTGGAGGCCCCTGGACCACCCACTCCTTCATGCAGGATGGCTAGGCCTGCCCCGGCCACAGTCACTCAACCAGAAAACCGACCCTAAATCCTCCTTTAGTCGGACCTGAGGTTCAGCCTCGGGAAGGGATGGGCAGGGGCCTGCCCTCCGACCTAACAGGCCACTGCCCAGAAGCTGAAGCTCCACCAGGGGCCTGCATCCCGTGCCAAGCCCACAACATGCTCTCCAAAGGCTCACGCTGGCAAGCAGGTGTCTCTGGCTGGGGAGGCCACACGTCTGCCCCTGCGGTCCCACACAGTACTCACTTGTCCAGCGTGGCGGCCAGGATGTATTTGCCATTCGGGGAGAACTTCACAAAAGACACTGGGGGGTTGTCGTCATCTGCAATAAAAATGGACAGGTGACACGGGGCGGGCGCTGACAGCTGGGCAGGGACAGGAGGTGGGACCCGCTCCCCATCCCCCACGTGCAACATCTGAGTGAGGTCGGCCACCACCACCAGTGCCAGCACCACCACCCCTCGGTGCCCCGAAGGGTGGCCTTGCCACGCACAGCAGCCGTGAGCAGGTTCTTGACACCTCAAGCCCATGGGCCCGGGGGCCCCTTGACACCAGGACTTTAGGAATACAGGCCTCCTGGGGCACCGGGCCATGGGCACTCTCAGGAATCGCCTGCCTCACAGGGGACGGATGAGGTTGGCGAATGCCCACCTCAGCAGAGGGACACCACCACCACCAGCAGCACAGAGGGCTGGGAAATGACCTCAGAAATTCTCCTTTAAGAATTTATCGACGCAAGGGGCATTCGCGCCCACAGAACCCATCTGTTTGTTGTCACACCCACAGCTAATGCCCCAGGCCTATCAGCTGGACCCCGCAGCCCTGGGGGCAGAGCAGAGCCGCTCTTTCTCACACAGCTGAAAAAGAGTCAGGGTTCCCAGAAGCTGTCGATGTACAGATCAGTTTTCAGGACACGGCAACCCCACAACCCTCACAACTGGAGGAAGGCGTCTCCTCTCACCCGAGTGAGGAGGAAGGAATCTCAAGGAAGGTGTGTCCTGGTGCAGGCCCCACCCCTGGGCCCCATCAGAGACCCCCCCCACCCACCCTCAAGCGTGTGCACGCGCTGGTGTGTCCCGAGCACCGGGAAGGACACAGCCCTCAGCATTACCACCACGGGGACGCCTGGCCTCGCCAGGCACCTGGCATCTCCACTCCCTCAGCCCGGTCACATACACTGAAAAGGCACGGGAGACGCTGTGAGGCCATGCGGTCCCTCCCTCAGGGGCATACCACATCACACCGCCAGGCAGGCCGAGGTCACAGTGAGGGCCGGGGGGCCGGGCTCCCTTAACACAGCTGATGGCAAGTGTGTCCGCATGCCTAACCCAGGCTGCCTGGGCAGAGCCTCACAAGAGAATGTACACATCAGCCGACCTGTCTCAGTGAAGTCCAGAAGAGTCTAACTCGCTAGACCTGAGGAGACGCCAATGGGAAAACTACTATGCAGCGACCCCTCTGTCCCCACCCTGGGCTGAGAGGCGCCCAAAACTACCCGTGCCCAGGCTGGAATCCCAGTCCCTGCACCTGCTTGCTGCAGAGCTTTGGGCTAGTGAATGAATCTCTATGCAGGATGAGGACAACACCCCTCCCGACAGGTGGCCGTGAGGATGAGGACAACACCCCTCCCGACAGGTGGCCGTGAGGGTTACATGAGCTCACACAACAGCGGCGCACACAACTGAGCACAGGTGGCCCATTCAGGGGACACCAAGTGTGATGTGACCCCGATCAGGAGAGATGCATGGCAAAAGGCTGGCCCCACAAGGCAGGAAGCTACAAAGCCCGCTGTGGCAAGGGGACTCATGCTGAAGCCCAGGCCTCCAGAGGTGAATGTACTGGAGATGGGGCCTTCAAAGAGGGAGACAGAGTGAAAATGAGGCCCAAGGGTGGTGTCCTTACAAGAGGACATTTGGACACACGGAGGCACCAGGACACCGGTGTGAAGCCAGGGTAAGGCAGCGTCTATAAGCCAAGAAGAGGCCTCCTCGATCCTGACTACAGCCTCCTGGACTGCAGGGAAACACATTCCTGCTGCAGATGGCCTCCCAGTCTGTGGGGCTTGGTCTCAGCTAGGCCAGCAGGCTACGACAGACTAGGGAGAAATAGAGCGCAAACAGGGTGCCTCCCTACACAGGGGTCCATTCCCCCATCCTCACCACCCAGCTCCCTCCTCAAGGTGCGCCCCATCCCACACATCTAGCCTAGGCTTCTTAAACACAAACACTCCCCGGATGAAACCCTTCCACTCCTTTCTGCAGGCTCTGCAAGGGGCGGCTGGGAACCCCGAGCCGTCACAGACCCTCAGGCCACACCCTGCCCAGCACCTGGCCTTCCCATCCAGGCCACACCATGTCCCTCCTTCCTCTCCTCCCACCGAGGCATGGAGACCTCAGGCCTGTCCTCCGTGCCCCCAGGGCACGTCCATCCACCTCTGCAGCACCCCCAGCAGATGGGCAGGTGCTCAGCCTGTCACTCAAGGAATGATCCAAGAGGCTGGCACAACAGCAGGGGCCCGAAGCCAGGAGGCGATGGGGGTGCCCAGAAGATGCTAGTGAGCAGCCGGAGTGAGGCCCGACAGCACAGGTGGAGGAGCCCCAGACTGGCCCAAAAGAAAGGCCACGGCAGGAAAACTTCACCAGAAGGAGCAACAGGGCCAGCGGGCGGTCAGAGGGAGCTAGCGGAACAGTCAGACAAGGAGGAAGGTTCCTCCTTCAGGGGCAGACCCAGGGCAGAGGAGGGAAGAAGAGCTGGTGAAGAACAGGGGCAGGGACCCAGCAGGGGAGGCCTCCCCACAGACCCAGCCTCCACACAGAGCCACACTCACCGATGAGCGTCTTCAGGCACTGGCCCGAGGCAGTGTCCCAGATGCGACTTCGAAGCAAAGAGAACAAAAAAGTGTAAGCAGACAAGTTACGATCTGACGCGGCCTGCTGGGAGTCAGATCTAAGTTTTAGGACTAGCACGCTTTTCCCTATCTTTTTTTAAAAGTTACACTTCACCTGTTTAACAGTCATTCTCTTCTATTCTAGGGACAAAGACTAAACACTGTCCATACAAACATCAACAGTCCACACACGCTACACACGTGCCAACCATGTGTGGGGTACTTCTGGATCTCTCCTACACAAGCCACGGTTTACCCCTAACACAGAGGGGGAAGCCTGTTGCTCTCTCCACTCTCCCTGGCCAAGGAGAGGGGGAGTGGCAGCCCAGTGCTGCTCGCAGGCTCTGCCCACGCTCATGCAAACACATGCAAGCAACGAGAGGGCTTCTTTCAAAACAAAAATGTAAGAGTATCGTAAGCAGTCTCCTGGACTATTCCCAGAAGGGACGAGCCAGGCATTTACATTGTTCCAATTTCGGGGTTTCTGTGATTTCTGCCAATACAGACGCATTCTGGAAGCAGAGCCCACTGTGTTAGCACCCACAATTCTACTGCACAGATGCCAGCAGCGGGGCACAGGCTCGGGGCAGACGTGGACAAACCATTCCCCAGGCACGAGACCCCCTGGCCGCCATGCACGGTCCCTCCCATCTCTCACCCATGCAGAAGCCGCCTCTGGGAATGCCCTGGAGCTCTCTGCTCTGCACACCCACCTCCTGTTCTGCCCACACTTCAATAATCCAGGGACGAGACCACACTGGACCTCAGACACTTCACCCAGGGTTTTCAAACCCAGAAGCAGCAACTCTCCTCCCAACTCTGCATCTTCTCAATTCTCTCAGCAACAGCTCCATCCTGCTGCCCCATGGATCTCAAATTCATGTCCTCTCGCTCCGCAATCACTGCGGGAGGGCCTCTCCAGAGCCGCCTCATCTCCTAACCCTCAAGACCTAACCCCGGTGTGTCCTTTCAGTTCCGTTTCTCATTTCCTGCATGGGTCCTGCTCTTTCTCGCTAGCCGCATTCCTAAACATCTTAGCATTTTTGTCACTGTTAAAATGGAAACATTTTCCCCATCTTCTAACTGGCAATTCCTAGTATACAGAAAAACAGTCAATTTTCAAGCACTGATGGCACTAAACGCGAGATCACACCACGTAGTCAGCAGGGCTGGGGGTTCCAGGCCCAGACTCCAGAGCTAATACGGGGTCTGGGTCCTGCACTGACCAACTGAGAGACCGTCGTAAGTGTCCCTGCCTGAAAAGCAAGGCTGACAGTACCCATGCCACAGGGTTAAATGGGTATTTGAAAAGCAGTGTTGGTGGCTTTTAAATATTTTAAAACATGCAAACATATCTACAAAAATGTGTATCTCTATTCAATTTTCATAGGACTATTTTTTCATTTTCTTACACTAACTAGAAACTCCCAACAATGCTGAGTAACATGGGAACCCGGCACACCTGTCCCACTTCTGATTTTCAGAGATAGTGTTAGCATGTCACCACATGTGAAAATTATTAGTTACCAGTAAGTGGTCAACAATACTGCTCTATCTTAGGCAGGGCGCGGTGGCTCACGCTTGTAATCCCAGCACTTTGGAAGGCCGAGGCGGGCGGATCACGGGGTCAGGAGATCGAGACCACAGTGAAACCCCGTCTCTACTAAAAATACAAAAAAATTAGCCAGGCGTGGTGGCGGGCGCCTGTAGTCCCAGCTACTCGGAGAGGCTGAGGCGGGAGAATGGCGTGAACCCGGGAGGCGGAGCTTGCAGTGAGCCGAGATTGCGCCACTGCACTCCAGCCTGGGCGACAGAGCGAGACTCCGTCTCAAAAAAAAAAATACTGCTCTATCTTGCTGAAGGGTTGGCTGCTGGATATTATCAATCAGGCGCCTTTTTGACCTGTACGAATTAGTAACAGGGACATTTAACACCTTGAATCTGTTGGTAGAATTAGATAATAGGTTTCCTGATGTTTACATTATAATCCTTTCATTATTCAATAATGAATGAATTACTTGGCTGTGGGAATTCCTTTCTGTGCACGGTAGGCTCAGGAGGCTGCTACTTCCTCTGGAATCCTGGCATCAACGTTCACCAGTGAGTTGCCCTCTGTGGTCTTCCTCTGGGACCAGCAATCAAGACTTAGGTAGCAAGGTCATGCTAAATCCAAAAAAATGAACCAGGGAGCTCCCTCCCGTCTGTGGTCTGGAATCGTTTGGATAAGCTTCGAAGTTCGCTATTTAACTGGATTCAGATATAAAGTCACAGGGAATTATGTTCTTTTTAGGCCTTCAATCCCCTTTTCCAGCCTCTTCAGCGGTGACTGGTCCTTAAGGCACCATGCCCGGGGCCCCTTTAGGAGCTGTGGCCGAGCTCGCTACTGGCAGAGCAGTGGCACTGCTCAGCCTGGACGGAGCCTTCTGACTCCCGCTTCCTCCCCTTGCAGTGCTTCCACCCACTTCCTAGTTCTCATCTTGCTTATTTTGCTTTTTCCATTATGAGACTTAAAAGGTTTTCATTACTAGCCTCATCAAAGAACACATCTTATATCATCTGTATTTTCATTTGTTTCCCATTTCCCTCCTAATTTCCTTGGTATACTTTTTCCGATTTCTTTAGAAAGTTCTTAGAGCCAGGTCCATGAGTAATTCTGAGACTGTCCCGTGCTCACTTCCCTGTTGGTGACACACACACAGAGGGGCCAGGAGGGTGGCACCAGAGAGGCCCTGACAGCTCCACGCTCCCCCATAGCTCACTCTGTGCACCCCTTCCCTCTGGCTGTTCCTGAATTGTATCCTTTATAATAAGCTGGTAAATGGTCAAGTGTAAACGATGGCTTTAACCGTGGAGACTACTGGCCAATGTGGGGCTCCAGATGACCTCATTTTTGCCACAGCACATCCCAGTGACCTCAGCCCCAAACGCCATCACAGTGCTGCAACTGCAGCTTGAACCTCGCGAGGCGATGGCCCAGAAGCGTGTGCTGTAAAGCCCATGGGAGGCCGGTGGTTGGGTGCAACTCGACTATGACCCTCTCCCACCAGACCCGTCTTCTCAAGACTGATGGGGGGTCATGCATGGCGACTACAGACTGTGACCCCCCGGAATCCCCACGCCAACAGTCACCGGGGAGTCACACTGGGAAACAGATTTCGAGTGTGTGTGTCCACCTGAGGGTTCCCTGCAGGAAGTCCTAGTAAGATCTTCAATTCCGCCAGTGGCTGCCACCGTCCCCCTCCTCTCTAGTGACCAATCTGAACAGCTTATGATGTGTCCGCCCCACACCCAAAACACAACCCAAACACTCCACTCCCCCAACTCGCTCCCATCAGACATTTCGCTGAGTTAACCTCTACTTCTCCACTTCCCTTGTTTCTCCTGAGGAGTGCTGGACACAGATTACCAAGTCCAAGCACTACAAACGCCTGCTGAGACCTAGGTGGGCTTTCCCTGTCACTCTTCCTCCTGCCCTTCTCTATGCTGCCATCTGCTCGGGTTCACCTGCCCGGGATGGGGATGCGTCCTCACTGGGCAAGACAGCATCACTCAGCATCCTCCCAGAACAGCACAGCTTTCACCTCAAGGGGTCCAAACACCCATTTTCCACGAGCGTGTGAACAGCACATGTCAGCGTCTACACGGAGCTGAAGTCTGATGGAGGAGGCCCTCCCTGACCCATCCTAACAACAAGGACATCTTCCCAGGCATGCCGCCCCACCACCTGTGCTGCCAACCTCAAAACTGCACTGCGTATCTGCTAACACGTCTGCAGCGTGGACAGAAGAGAAGCTTTGGAAATTAAGGACTTGGGTCTTTTGTCACTGCTGTACCCCCAGATGCAGGAATGGTGCAAGAGCTGGCCCTTAGTTAAGTACTCATTGCTTAATGAAGTAAAATGTTTTCACTTACCAAAGACCATCATAGCTACTTGAAACTATCAAGGATCCATCACGATTAAAATGAACCTAAGAATTAAGCAGAGGGAGAAGAGACAAAAACTTACTTTCAAGTCATGGACACGACTGCTTCTTACCTGATCTCAAAAAAAACAAAAAAAAAAGACTGTCACCCAGGCTGGGGTGCAATCTCAGCTCACTGCAACCTCCACTTCCCAGGTTTAAGCGATTCTCGTGCCTCAGCCGTCTGTGGCCAGGAATTCGAGACCAGCTGGGATTACAGGCGCGCACCACCACATCCAGCTAACTTTTATATATATATATATTTTTTTTTAAGTAGAGACAGGGTTTCGCCATGTTGGCCAGCCTGGTCTTGAACTCCTGACCTCAAGTGATCCACCCGCCTCGGCTTCCCAAACTGCGAGATTACAGGCGTGAGGCACCGCACCCACCCTTTTTCTTAATAAGAGAAACAGGGTCTCCCTATCTTGCCCAGGCTGGTCTCGAACTCCTGAGCTCACACGATCCTCCCACCTTGGTCTTCCAAAGTGCTGGGAGTACAGGCATGAGCCACTGCACCCAGCCAAGGATAAGCCTTCTCACAAGCAAACAGCACCTTTGGAAACTGTCTTGTCTCAGGTTATGGGTGCTGATACATTTCCTGGGTGAAATCAAGCCACACAAGGAAGCCGTGGTTTAATGATTCGGGGATGGGACTGAGGTTGTCTGCTTCTACTGTCTAGACTGGAGTATCCCAGCCTTGGCACCACTGACATCTTAGACCAGACTCTTCCGGGGGGACAGGGTGGTGCTGCCCCTGTGCAGTGGCAACCTTTTCCTTTGCTCACTAGATGCCTATAGCTGTGATAACCAAAAATGTCTCCAGACATTGCCATGTGTCCCCAGAGGCAAATCCACACACATCAAAGGCACCCGTGAGCTACTACGGCAGAGACTGCTAGGCCCCATCCCCAAGGCTTCTGATTTGACCAGTCCAGGTGGGGGAGTCCAAGAACATAAATTGCGAACAGGTTCACGGGGCATGCTGCCTGCTGCTGCACGCCCGGAGAAGCACTAGGCTAGACTCTACAAGAGCCTGCCAGCCACATGTGTAATTTTAATTGTTCTAGAAGCTACACTAGAAAAGCTTAAAAGACAAGTGAAATTACTTTGATTATGTGTAACCCAATGTATCTAAAATATTATTTCAACACAATCAACACAAAAAGTTATTACAAGACACTTTATTTTTTTGTGCCAGGTCTCTGAAATCTGCAGGTACCTCACACAGCCCTGAGCTCTGGGCCATCATGTGGCTGGCAGCCTCTATGCTGGGCATACTGGGTGCTACGGCCCTATGTTCTCCAGCAGACACAGAGGGGTGAGTACCTGTTTCTGCTCTGACAGGGTGCTCTCACCGTGCCAGCTGCTTAACTGTAACCATCTGGCCGGCAGCCTCTCAAAGTACTTTTCTAACTCACAGTGATCCATCTAACCACATTCATCCCTACCTTTAAATGTGCAAAACAGTCTCTTATTGAGACGATTACGACGGATGTAACAGTAACAAGACAAAACAAGTCCCCAAAACTCACAAGGCCAACTCCATGCTTTGCTTTGTTCAGCTTCTTAACCACATCCAAATACCACCCACTGGTAAACATGGCCCAGCTCTGCCATTCCACCCACATTCAGGTGCAAGGGGCAATACAGCCCATCCCCTGCACTCCAGCAGAAGGCTGCCAGAAAAGTGAAGTGTGAAGAAGTAGGTAAGGGAGGCTGGGCGCGGTGGCTTACGCCTGTAAACCCAGCACTTTAGGAAATCGAGGGGGGCGGATCACTTGAGGCCAGGAATTCGAGACCAGCCTGGCCAACATGGTGAAATCTTGTCTCTACAAAAAAATACAAAACTTAACCAGGCGTGGTGGCATGAACCTGTAGTCCCGGCTACGCGGGGGTGCTGAGGCAGGAGAATCACTTTAACCCAGGAGGCGGAGGTTGCAGTGAGCTAAGATCGCGCCACTGTACTCCAACCTGGGCGACAGTGAGACCCTGTCTCAAAAAAAAAAAAAACACCCAGCACTTTGGGAGGCCGAGGCGGGCGGATCCTGAGGTCAAGAGATCGAGACCATCCCGGCTAACACGGTGAAACCCCATCTCTACTAAAAATACAAAAAAAATTAACCAGGCGTGGTGGCAGGCGCCTGTAGTCCCAGCTACTCGGGAGGCTGAGGCAGGAAAATGGCATGAACCTGGGAGGCGGAGCTTGCAGTGAGCCGAGATCGTGCCACTGCACTCCAGCCTGGGCGACAGAGCAAAACTCCGTCTCTAAATAAATAAATAAATAATTAAAAAAAAAAAAAGAAAGAGAGAAGGCAATCAGCCAGAACCCAGCAGGGGATGGCAAGGCCCCTAGCCAAGGAGCACTCCAAGTGGGCAGACAAGCAGTAGCAGAAGCTCTAGGGCAGGAAAAACACAGGTCCCGGGTGCAAGGAGGGCGCAAGCGCTGTGGATGACGGGGGTCGGCAGCGGCCCTCAGCCGAGGAGCCCTGGCCAGAGAGGGCAAACCCTGGACAGAGAGGGAACAGGGATGGGGGGCAGTTAGCAGGGGGCTACATGCCTCAAAGTCTCTAAAGCTCCAAAATGTACCTGTCAAAAAGCTAAACACATATCCTGACTACTGCATTTCCCCTCCAAAGCCATCCTACACAAACTGCCACAGACGCAAACAGGATGCTCACTGCACTCCTTTTTGTTAAACTGAGAATTACACATAAGCACTGAGAGGTGACTGGCAGAGTCCTTGCTCACACAGCAGGCCCACACCAGCAGTCCAAGGGCATAGATGTGTGCAGACATCAAAGGTGCCCCAGGACGGGCGCAGTGGCTGACGCCTGTAATCCCAGCACTTTGGGAGGACCAGGTGGGCTGATCACTTGAGGTCAGGAGATCGAGACCAGCCTGGCCAACATGGTGAAACGCTGTCTCTACTAAAAATACAAAAATTAGCCAGTCGTGCTAGTGGGTGCCTGTAATCCCAGCTACTCGGGAGGCTGAGGCAGGAGAATCTCTTGAACCCAGGAGGCAGAGGCTGCAGTGAGCCAAGATCGCATCACTGCACTCCAGCCTGGGCAACAGAGTAAGACTCCGCCTCAAAAAAAAAAAAAAAAACAAAGCCCCACAAACCTCTCTGCAGTGGAGACGGCTACGGAGCAGCAGCTGTGGAGTGGAGACAGCTATGGAGCAGCAGCTGTGGTGCGGTACCAGTTATTTAAAGGACAGGAGTGAGCTACCCTGGAAAATATGCACCTAAAAAAGCAAAGTAGAAGAACACAGAGGGACCGACTCCACCTCCTGGCAGCTGACCCCAGGGGTGGCTCAGGGAATTCATTTTCTACTTCCTACATTTGCTCACCTTTGCAGTTTTTTTAAGACATGGGGTCTCACTCTATCACCCAGGCTGGAGTGCAGTGGTACCATCTTGTTCACTGCGGCCTTAAACTCCTGGGCCCAAGCAATCCTCCCACCCTGTCCTCCCAAGCAGCTGGGACCACACGTGTGCACCACTACGCCTGGCTAATTTTTTGCTTTTTGTATAGAGACGGGGTCTCACTATGTTGTCCAGGCTAGTCTCAAACTCCTGGTCTCATGGGATCCTCCTGCCTCAGCCACCCAAAGTGCTGGAATTACAGGTGGGAGCCATAGCACCCAACCTGTTTTTGTTTTTGTTTTTTTATGAGCAAACGTTACTTTTGTAGGAAAAAAGGACTTTTAAAATCCTACTTATCACCTGCGAGTCCCACCTGCACTATCTTTGGCCTCTAGGATGCTAACAGAATTCTTTCTTCCAACTCAAAGGCCACCAGTGAACCCCTTTCTCAGGTTACTTCACAAGTGTTCATTTGTCAGCCCCAGTCTGAAGGTCAGCTCTGCTGACTGTGACCCAAGGTGTACTGAAGGGCAGCGGCTGGCACCAAGGGGCTGGGCCCGCGAGCACACAGCCACAAGCACAGGACCACGTGGTGCCATCCCCACAGCAGACAGCCTCCCCGCAGCAGTGACACTGGGCCCGCGAGGGCCTTGTGGCCCAGCTATGTGCAGGGCTCAGACCCCACAGCCCTGCCCCGGCCTGACACACTATCCATCCGGTCAGTATCAGGGCTTCGCCTGCCATCTCACTCAGGCAAAGCCTTGCAAGGGTAAAAATGCTTAAACCCATCCACCGCCAAGATGACACAAAGTGAAAGGCACACGGGCGGGCAGCATGGGACAAACACTGCATCCACCCTTCCTTCCACTTCTCAACGAAGGGCAGGCTTGGCTGAGAAACTACCTCAGACACTTTGTTAACAAATGAACCTTCTGGCCACTTTGTGAAATGCAGCGGTTTATGATACTGCATAGTTTAACTCTCGGCCATTTGTTCTTGGTTTTTGTTTTTGTTTTTTGTTTTTTTAAGACAGAGTTTCAGCCGGGCGCAGTGGCTCACGCTTGTAATCCCAGCACTTTGGGTGGCCGAGGCAGGCGGATCACGAGGTCAGGAGATCGAGACCACGGTGAAACCCCATCTCTACTAAAAATACAAAAAATTAGCCGGGCATGGTGGCGGGCACCTGTAGTCCTAGCTACTCGGAGAGGCTGAGGCAGAAGAATGGCATGAACCCAGGAGGCGGAGCTTGCAGTGAGCCAAGATTGCGCCACTGCACTCCAGCCTGGGCAAAAGAGCAAGACTCCGTCTCAAAACAAACAAACAAACAAACAAACAAAAAAGACAGTTTCACTCTTGTCACCTAGGCAGTGGTGCCATCTCGGCTCACTGCAACCTCCACCTCCCAGGTTCAAGCGATTCTCCGGCCTCAGCCTCCCCAGGAGCTGGGATTACAGGCGTGCGCCACCACGTCCGGCTGATTTTTTTATTTTTAGTAGAGATGGGGTTTCACCACGTTGGCCAGGCTGGTCTCAAACTTCTGACCTCAAGTGATCCACCCGCCTCAGCCTCCCAAAGTGCTGGGATTACAGGCATGAGCCACCATGCCTGGCCTCTCGGTCATTTGGTTTGCACAATGGCATGGCAACAGCAAAATGGCAGGATGTGTTCCTGTGCAAAGCCCATTCTCCAGAGAACTCCAGTTTCCAATGGTTCCCACCAGGACTGGGTCATCCCCACCCACCCCGTCCATCAAAGCTAACTCCACTCAAAACTCACACTTCACCTATGCTCCCACCACTCCCAGTGCCCTTCCCAGCCTGGCTGCCCTTCCTGTCCCGTGCATCAGTTCAGGGTACACTACCTCCTGAACGCCTGTGGCCACTGCCCCCAAGTCTGCACAAAGAGTCCCTTGGTGCTCATCACAGGGCACCCCACTGACACCTCACCACCTCCTCGCCATCCCTCCACTGCACACAGGACTCATCTCCCAAGCCTCCAACCTGATTGCTCTAGACTGTGGCATGACAGCAGGAATCAGCTAGGCCCAGGCCATGTCCAGGCTTACGCCCCTCAGGGAGACAGCTGGCCACATCCGATGTCAGAGGGACGCAGTACCGGACACCACCCCATCTGTGTCAGAGGGACTTACAGCCGAGACTGGATCCGAGTGAGCTGGCAAAGTCTTGAGACACTTCCCTGTTTTCACATCCCATATCCTCACACTTTCGTCAAACTGAACACAAAAGAGATGACAGTGATTTTACAGGAAGGAGAGGGGACAAACCTCCCCAGAACCTAAGACCTGCCATCAGCCCATCCTCCCCACAAACAGTACGGAAAGGACTCGGGGCCCACCTGCCTTCTCCATGGTGGCTATAAGCAAATTCAACAGCCTTCCCACATCCGACACCACCTCCCCTAGGGAAGACACCCCAGCCACACTTACGGATCCTGAGACAATAAGGTTGGACTGGGGATTGAAGTTACAGCAAAAGACATAATTACTGTGTCCCTTCAAGGTTTTCAGACACTTTCCCTAAAACAGAGTATTATTAGTATTATTCCAGTGCTTATTTCCCCCAAACATAAGCATCGGGTCACACTCATCAATGCCTCACAGCTCAGAGCATGCCTGATGCCCTGCCAGTGACTGGCTGTTCCCCGGAGTCAACTCGGCCTCCCCCACCCGTCCCCACCCCATGCCCCTGCGGCCAGTCTTCCCTGGAGAGGAGCACTGAGTCTTGCTTACTGAGCAGTCAACTCAGTTCCCGCCACCTGCCCCATGCCCTGCAGCCCGTCTCCCCTGGAGAGAAGCGCTGAGTGTCACTTACCGAGCTCACGTCCCATATCTTCAAGGTTTTGTCATCTGAGGCGGAAACAAGAAGGTTAGAATCTGACGACCAGGCTACATCGGATATTCCCTTGGGGAGAAAAAACAGGCAGTAACTTGACGGGACAAAATAGGACCAGTCGGCAAAAGGTCAAAATCCCAAACATCGCCACTGCCCTCAGGAAATCGTCCCACTAGCGTTAACCTTACAAAAGACACACAGCCCAGGAGGAAAACAGCAGGCTTTCTGCAGCTCTGCCAGCCTCACAGACATTCCTCCATGGAAGTCAAACATATTTGCGTTAAAAGTTCAAGATGCAAATAACTATTAAAAAACAACAGGGAAAACTTAAACCTGAACCCACAGCTCTCGAAGCAGCCCTGATCCCTTGATCACTAGAGCCACCCTGTTCAACAGTCAACTTCACCGCACAGGGCTGAAACCTACCAGCTTGTGACCAGATATGGTTTTCTCAAATTTCCCATCATACGCGCCCCAAATTTTAATGAGTTTATCAGCAGCTGAAAGAAAACAAAAGGATCTGAGGCTAAGAGCAGGACACAGTTGTCCAGTCATCCTGAGTCCAAAGTCTGAGCTTTTCCCACATGAGCCCCAGGTGATGAGCACGAACCACATGGCTCAGAACCCATTCAGCATGGCCACGTGCCTGAGAGGACCAGTCCCCTTCCCCTCCCTCCCAGGGCCCACAGGCCATTTCTTTTCTTTCTTCTTTTGTTTTTCTTTTTTTGAGACGGAGTCTCGCTCTCTCGCCCAGGCTGGAGTGCAGCGGCATGATCTCGGCTCACTGCAACCTCCACCTCCCAGGTTCAAGCGATTCTCCTGCCTCAGCCTCCCGAGTAGCTGGGACTACAGGCATGTGCCACCACGCCAGGCTAATTTTTTTTTTTTGTATTTTTAGTAGAGACGGGGGTTTCACCATATTGGCCAGGCTGGTCTTGAACTCCTGACCTCGTGATCCGCCTGCCTCCGCCTCCCAAAGTGCTGAGATTACAGGCGTGAGCCACCACACCTGGCCCCCATGGGCAATTTCAACCAGCACTGAGGTCACAGTTCCAGGAGGAGACACGCCTGCCTGCTACGGCCCCCCAGCGGTAGGTGAGGAAGCAAGCCATCCCCTCGTCGGTTTTTTGTCTGCAGCTCAGACCGCCTCTCCCAGCAGCTAAGGGCCTCAGTGCTACGTACATGAACTTGCCAGCCACTCTCCATTCGGGCTGAATTTCACGGAGGACACTGCTTTGGTGTGGCCAGCAAGGGTGAACTTTAGAGCATAGTTTGGCTTCACGGGCGTAGGCTGTGGGAGAGACCAGTTAGCAAAAAGTCACCACCACTGTGCGTTCCAACCGTGACCAGTTTGGATTTTGACTCCCACCATTTAATTTCAGCTCAGATCTTTAGAGCTCCAAATCCACATGCCCAGTGCCTTCCACCAATCTCTATATGGACAGTACCTTTCAAGTGGAACACATCTGAATCTAAGCCCACTACTTCCCCATAAGACCTCCTCTTCTGTAGTCTCCAAACTCAGTACCAACAGCACCAGCCGAGCCAGAAACACCTGAGGCCCCCTCAATCCACCTCATCCCCCCACCTCAATCCCACCTCTGATCCTGCTACAGCACAGGAGGCCCCCCCAGCTCATCCCCCCACCTCAATCCCACCTCTGATCCTGCTACAGTACAGGAGGCCCCCACCAGCTCATCACCCCACCTCAATCCCACCTCTGATCCTGCTACAGTACAGGAGGCCCCCACCAGCTCATCACCCCACCTCAATCCCACCTCTGATCCTGCTACAGTACAGGAGGCCCCCACCAGCTCATCATCCCACCTCAATCCCACCTCTGATCCTGCTACAGTACAGGAGGCCCCCACCAGCTCATCACCCCACCTCAATCCCACCTCTGATCCTGCTACAGTACAGGAGGCCCCCACCAGCTCATCACCCCACCTCAATCCCACCTCTGATCCTGCTACAGTACAGGAGGCCCCCACCAGCTCATCACCCCACCTCAATCCCACCTCTGATCCTGCTACAGTACAGGAGGCCCCCACCAGCTCATCCCCCCACCTCAATCCCACCTCTGATCCTGCTACAGTACAGGAGGCCCCCACCAGCTCATCACCCCACCTCAATCCCACCTCTGATCCTGCTACAGTACAGGAGGCCCCCACCAGCTCATCACCCCACCTCAATCCCACCTCTGATCCTGCTACAGTACAGGAGGCCCCCACCAGCTCATCATCCCACCTCAATCCCACCTCTGATCCTGCTACAGTACAGGAGGCCCCCACCAGCTCATCACCCCACCTCAATCCCACCTCTGATCCTGCTACAGTACAGGAGGCCCCCACCAGCTCATCACCCCACCTCAATCCCACCTCTGATCCTGCTACAGTACAGGAGGCCCCCACCAGCTCATCACCCCACCTCAATCCCACCTCTGATCCTGCTACAGTACAGGAGGCCCCCACCAGCTCATCACCCCACCTTAATCCCACCTCTGATCCTGCTACAGTACAGGAGGCCCCCACCAGCTCCAGCCTTGGTCCAGCGCCCCCCACCCCGCCCCAACACACCTGAGGCCCTGCTCCCTTTGCTAAAGGGCGTCAGATTGTAGCCGGGGTGGGGGCAACTATGAAGAGATGTTTTCTGGGTCCTACAGAGACTCTTACAATCAGGACCAAGAATCTGTATTTTTGATAACAGCCTCCCTCCTCCAGGTGACAGATTTGGGATCCCTGACACAGCAGGCAACAAGCATTTGCTAGATATGTGGTCAGTAAATAAAAATTAGCAGTGACATTTAACTGAGTAGGGAAGACTAGGCTTATGAGCTTGAAATGTTTCCGAGAATCTGTAAGCGTATTGCCCCCGGAAGGCGCCCAAGGGGACCCTGGGCACGCACCTTGCTCTGAGTGGCGGATGACGAAGGGGTCGGCTGTGCTCTGGCAGCCTCGGTCTCGGGCTTCTTCTCCTCCGTCGCCATGGCTCTGACACTGGCCGCACAGGAGACGCGGATGGAGGGACCCGGTGACAGAGGTAGTCTGTTGAGCGAGATGCAGAACAGGGAGCCAAGAAACAAACCATATTTTTAAAAATTGATTTCCAGGAAAAAGGATGAAAAGAAAAACATTTGACTACCATATTGGGCCCTGTAGCAAACAAACCATTCCAAATTGAGGACCCTATTAATTCCCCTAAGTCCCTGCTAATACTTTCCAGCTGCTCCGCTGATACCCCCACGCTCTCCCATTTTGTCATCATAATGAAAGACCCCACCCTCAAGGGCGCTTCTTATTTTGTTATCCAGAAGTCTGTAGGAATACAGCAGTTTGTGCAAACAAAATGCAGTTTTCTTCAAAGAGCCCTGGACACATTAAAAAAAGAACAGCAAAAGGTTTCCTGACAGAAAGCTAACACGCCAAATGACAGAAGACTGAGCTTCAGGGTGTAGAAGTTTGGGAGTACATCCAAATCCTAAAATGCACCCCAAGTGACGCGATCACGTTCACAGCCATGTTTGAGAACACCAGCGCAGGCACCCAGTGGTCTACGCCTCATGGGTGGGCTCCAGTGCCTCCATGCACAGGCTGCAGGCGCGAGGCTGCCTTACAGAATGCTAACAGCTCACAGGGTTCGCGTGCTCAGTGAGGAGCTACAAAACACAGAGATGACAGCAAGCCAGAGCCAGCTCTGCCTGCTGGAATTTCCACATCCTGCCTTCTGGAAAAGCAGCCTCAAGTACACCAACGATTTTCTAAGAGGAAGACTCACACTGCAGGGGAACGAAAAAGACTGCAGTTCAATCGGTTTCACCTTGACAAGGAAAATTACCCCAAATCTGTACAGTAAGCAGCTAGTTTCCTCTACCATGGGAATAGATTCATTACTTGAAAACATCTCATAAAAGCACAACAGGTTACTCGGAAAGGAGGGACAGCATTATTAAAAGGGAAAGCCACTGAGACATACTTGCAAATACCAATGGCCATCGGAATCCTGGAAGCTAGCACTACCATCAATCTAATGAGTTTACACACTGTAAATTCTAGCTTGGAACTGAAATCTTGCACAGGCTGCTTGTAACACTAACGCAAAATGGAAGGCATCAAAAAGCATGTCTCAAAGTCTTCATCCAAGAGGAAGGCAGAGAAATTACAACACCCACTTTGCAGAGAACAGGTGTGGCCACGGCTCCATTTCACCTGCAGCAAAGATTCCCTGTGCAAAGATGGATCACGCTGCATCTAGGGCTGAGTACCATACAAGAGTGGGGGAGGGGAGGGGCAGGCCCTGTAGCACTGCCCAGGGGACAAAGTGCCAGTACAAAACCGGTCCTCGGTAAATGCCAGCTACATAGTGCAACCTGACCATGCCAATTTAACCCAACTGCTGCCTTTTCCTTGGCAGGCTGGACAAATACAGGGAGAGAGAGGAACTAAGGAAATCCAAGCAAAAAGCTGCAAAGTCCACGGCAAAGGTCCTACCCAGCGTGAGACAGCCAGGCCAGGGCAAGAGCTGAGTGAAGTGTGGCCATGCCCTGCCCAAGTGAAACACCAGAGGAACAGAAGGTGAAACAGGCAGCTCAGAAGGCCGAGCAGCTCTTGTCAGCATCAACTCACTTAGGTGAGTCTAGATGCCTGGAAACATCCTCAGGGGAGGAACAACAGATAGGCGGTCTTACAAAAAAGGTGCCCAGCCCCTCCCAGCTCAAGCCCAACCTGCCCCACCCTTTGGGCTCAAAAAACATGAACATGTAAAAGAAACAAACAAAACAACCTTAACTTGACTTTTAAGAATATGATGGCTGGGCACAGTGGCTGATGCCTGTAATCTCAGCACTTTGGGAGGCTGAGGCGGGCGGATCACGAGGTCAGGAAGTTCAAGACCAGCCTGACCAACATGGAGAAACCCCGTCCCTACTAAAAATACAAAAATTAGCCGGGTGTGGTGGCCGGTCCCTGTAATCTCAGCTACTCGGGAGGCTGAGGCAGAAGAATCACTTGAAATCGGAAGGCAGAGGTAGCAGTGAACCAAGATCGCGCCACTGCACTCCAGCCTGGGCCAAAGAGCAAAACTCCGTCGGGGGGTGGGGGGAATGCAATTTCTTGACCCAACACACCCACCAAGTTTCTACATCGGTTGAGTCCAGGCTTGGCGGTTTTTTGTTTTGTTTTGTTTTTTGAGACACAGTCCAAAGAGTCCAGGTGCGCGATCTGGGCTCACTACAACCTCCACCTTCCGGGTTCAGGTAATTCTTGTGCCTCAGCCTCCAGTTTAGCCGGGATTACAGGCGCGTACCACTACGCCCGGCTAATTTTTTGTATTTTTAGTAGAGACGGAGTTTCGCCATGTTGCCCAGGCTAGTCTCGAACTCCTGAGCTCAGGCAATCCGCCCGCCTCAGCCTCCCAAAGTGCTAGGATTACAGGCGTGAACCACCGCGCCGGGCCAAGGCTTGGCATTTTCATGAACACCCAGGTGTCTCTGTGGAACAATCATTTTGAGGGAACAGGAATGCTGGAGACCTGATCTTGAGGAAAGCGGGGGCCAAGGTTACAGGCACGGTGATGAGGAGTTGGCCCCTAAACCAGGTGCTGCCTGGTTCCTCCTAGCAGCCACTGCTTTTCATCCAGGTAAGCCTGACCACCTGAAGCCCAGCAACCAAACCTCAGTATGCCCTCCTGGACTGCATGCCACAGGCCGATTCTGAGTCCCTCAGTCCCTGAGGTGGAGCCCAGGAATCTGCCTGTGGCATGCAGTCAGAAGAGCATACTGTGTGCAAAGATAGGAATTAATCTGCATCTTAAACACCAGCCGAGTGGCCGGCCCAATGGAGGTGGGAACCTGGCTCTCCCTATCTCAGATCCTGGACAGGCTCCCGCCTGGGTCCTTCGTTTACCTGTCTTCCCCACCGGCTAGCACAGCACCTGCCCAAGTCACAGATTAAACTAGCATTTGAGGAGATGAGTAAACGGAGCTGGGTGAGTGGAAACTTGCAAGCGAGACAGCAGGGAGTGTCATTAGCGATGTAACAAGCCGACCTCAGTTTGGTCTGGCTCAAAATGGCTCTCGCAGACCGGCCACGACAGGTCTGCGGCCCCGCGCGAGGAGGCACGGTGAGCCCACCGTTCAGCACCGAGGACCTGCAACCCAGGACCCCACCTAGCGAGCTGCAGCCTGGCTGCCTCGGGTTGGGGTGAGCGGCGGGAGCGGGCTGGGGGCGTTTCTACGAGGAGGGGAACACACCACGTCCAGAGACTGAGTGGCTTGGTGGGTCTGGGGTCCTTCCCTGAATGGGGCAGTGGAAGGAGAGGGGCGATGTGAGGCCGGGGACGCCGCCTGCGGGAGAGGCCCCAGTGCCGGCGCTTTGGCCTTGTCAGCGGCCCGCCGGGGAGGCGGAGGTGAGGGTGCGAGTGGGGGCGGACCGGGTGGAGGCGCCTGCGCGCGGCCGTCCACCGAGGGGTCGGGACGGGGGTCCCGGGCGGGGCCGCTGCAGCGGGAACAGCGCCCCGGGCTGGGCCTGGCCCGAGGCCCGGCGGGGAACACGTGCGGCGGCCGGGTGCGGTTTGGGAGCTCCTGGCGCCGCCCCGCTGCCCGCCTCGTGTTCCCCGGGCCGGGCGGCTGCCCGCTTACCTGCCGGGCGGCGGCGGCGGGGCCGGGCGCTCGGGGCGTCGCGTCGGCCGCCGCCTGGGCGGGAGCGCAGACTTGGCTCGACGAGGCGGCAGCTCTGGCGGGCGCCAGGCGGCGGGGGCTCAGTGCGCGTGCGCGAGGGGAGGGGGCGGTGTCCAGAGGGCGGGGCGAGCGCACAAAGCCGTCCTCTCGGAGGAGCGCTACGGGCAGCGACAGCGGCCAGAATGCCTCGGGCCGGCCCAACGCTTTAAAGGGACAGCACGGGGCGCGCGCTTCCCGCTTAAAAGCTTTAATCCCCGAATTTGGCTGGTGCAGGCCCTTCTAATGCACTTCCTAAAAACTGAAGTATAATAATACATACAGGAAAGTGCTAGTGTGCCCTCGGGTTTCCACAGACAGCACGCCCTGCACACAGACACAAGCGGCCCTCCGGGACCTGCGCAGGTGGTGTCGCCCGGCGTTGTCTCCGGAGTCGATTCGGGCCGGGGCACCTCCCCGGGCGACCAAGCCCCTTCTTGATCATCGCTGGTACGGATGAGAGCGGCAGTGGGCATTTGGAAAGCACCTGGGGACGCGCCCGGGCGCAGTGCCCCCATGTGGCCTCCCACCCCGAGCGGGCAGGACGATTCCTGCCCATTTGGAAAATCAGGAACCTGCGCGTTCACAGGGTTCGGAAGCCCGGGCTGCGCCTTCCCGCGGGGCCGGCTGCCGGGCTGGGGGCTCTTCCCGCCTCTGCATGCACAGAGCCCGCGGTACACGAACCTGCTCCCCGCCAGCCCCGCGGACTGGCAGAGCTGCTCTGGAGTCACCCGCGCCCGCTCCGCAGTGCGCAAACTCACTTCGCAGCGGGCTCTCTGGGGGCCAGCCCTTCCCTCCTGGGCGGGCATTTTCACCTCCAGGTACAAGGGGGTGGTCCCCAGAGGAGGACTCAGGGGCTTAAGGAGAAGCTGAGGCCCGGTCCTCTGGCCTCAACGACTGTACATTCTCGCTGCCTGCTTCACTTCTTAGAGCCTTGGAGGTAGGCACGGCCTCCCTATCCCCTCAGCTAGGCCTGTGGGTAGAATAACATACAGTCCCTTATTCTCCAATTAAAAATGGGAACACAGAACATGACACAGGAACCCATGCAAACAAAGGGACAGAGCATTTGAAATAAAAATGCCAAGGAGAGTGAGGTGAGCGGTTGTCAGAGAGGAACCGGAAGACTGGCAGATGGTCTGGAGTCCCCTTCCCAGGAAGGACACAGAGAAGGCAGGGGCCCTGTCTGGTCCTTCAGGGCTCCATACGGATCTGTGTGCCCAAGAGGTCTGATCCCTTGGGCCAGGTGCCCTGGAGCATGGAGTAGTGACAGTCACAGGTTAGCAAACCCAGTCCGGATGAAGAAGCGCATCTCTATCTCCGTCCACCTGGCCGCCTGGGCCGGAATCCCGAGCCCGTGACACGCTGCTCTCCCTCCACCCCGCCTCAGCTCTCAGATCGTCCACTTCTCTCCCTCCCCACCCCAGCCCTATCTCCCACCTGCGTCTTTTCTAAACCTCCAGACAGAGAAACTCCTAAAAATCCAGCTCTGATCTGTCACTCCCCAATTTAAAACTCAGAACCAGCTTCCCACTGCCCTCAATTCCCTAATTCCCACTGCTCAATTCGGCTAAAGAGCTTACCAGACCCCGCCTCCTCTTCCAATCTAGTACCGCCTCCCAAACTGCAGTCCTGGTTCCAGCCCCAAAACAAAAGTATTTCCAGTCCTTCAGCCCTCCAGGCAAAGTAAGATAAGGGGCTGAACCCCAGAACCCTCAGAACTCAAACCAAGTTCCCAGCTTCCACTTCCAGGTGAATTGGTCTCACCACCCCACCCCACCCCACCCCCAGGAGATAGAGCCTTCTAGTAAAAATGAGAAAATCTGGCCGGGCGCGGTGGCTCACGCCTGTAATCCCAGCACTTTGGGAGGCTGAGGCGAGTGGATCACCTGAGGTTGGGATCACCTGAGTCTGAGGCTGAGGCAGGAGAATCGCTTGAACCCAGGAGGCAGGGGTTGCAGTGAGCCGAGATCGTGCCATTGCACTCCAGCCTGGGCAACAAGAGCAAAACTCCGTCTCAAAAAAAAAAAAAAAAAAAAAATGTTCAGAGAAACAGTTCCATTTACTAAGTCACTCCTGGTGGCCAAAGCCTAGTTAATGTTCTGAAAATCTCCAACGTGTTTGTTCCTCTTCTGTGATTCTTATTTTCTCTTCTTTTTTTTTTTTTTTTTTTTGAGACAGAGTCTCGCTCTGTCGCCCAGGCTGGAGTGCAGTGGCGCAATCTCAGCTCACTGCAAGCTCCGCCTCCCGGGTTCTCACCATTCTCCTGCCTCAGCCTCTCCGAGTAGCTGGGACTACAGGCGCCCACCACCATGCCCGGCTAATTTTTTTTTTGTATTTTTAGTAGAGACGGGGTTTCACCGTGGTCTCGATCTCCTGACCTCGTGATCCGCCCACCTCGGCCTCCCAAAGTGCTGGGATTACAAGCGTGAGCCACCGTGCCCGGCCTACTTCTCTTCTATTTTCACCTGCGATATTTTTTCCTGAGCCTGACAACAGTTTGGTAGGATATAAGAGGATTTAAAACTTAGTAAAGCAAATTACTTGCCTTTGTTAAATTATCTTCCTTGCTGGCATTATATGGTTTCAGAATTTTAGCTATGACTGCAGGGGTGGATTGCAAAAATTGCTAAACGGGGTTAGAGGATTTTCTCTTTTTTTTTTTTTGAGACAGAGTTTGCTCTTGTTGCCCAGGCTGGAGTGCAACGGGGTGATCACCGCAACCTTCGCCTCCCGAGTTCAATCAATTCTCCTGCCTCAGCCTCCCGAGTAGCTGGGATTACAGGCATGCGCCAACACGCCCAGCTAATTTTGTATTTTCAGTAGAGATGGGGTTTCACCATGTTGGTCAGGCTGGTCTCAAACTCCTAACCTCAGGTGACCTACCCGCCTTGGCCTCCAAAGTGCTGGGATTGCAGGTGTGAGCCATCATGCCCGGCCTTCTCTAAACAATTTTTATAAATACATTTCGGCCAGGCACAGTGGCTCACGCCTGTAATCCCAGCACTTTGAGAAGCCAAGGCGGGCAGATCACAAGAACAAGAGATCAAGACCATCCTGGTCAACATGGTGAAACCCCATCTCTACTGAAAATACCAAACAATTAGCCAGGCATGGTGACGGGCGCCTGTAGTCCCAGCTACTTGGGAGGCTGAGGCAGGAGAATTGCTTGAACCCAGGAGGTGGAGGTTGCAGTGAGCTGAGATTGCACCACTGCACTCCAGCCTGGCAACAGAACGAGACTCTGTCTCATAAATAAATAAATAAACAAACAAACAAACAAACATTTCTAGAAGGTTTCTCCCCACCCACACTCAAGGATCTCTGATCAGCCCAACAGTCCAGGCCTGCTGGCCACCCTCCCCACTGGCCCAGGTCCCTCCACCAGTCTGTCCTCCCCAGGGCACCCCTGACCAGCCAATGTCCACTTGGGCCTCCCTAAACCTGGCAAGTCTTCCAGCCCCCAGCTCCTCCACAGTGAAAACATCTTCCATTGTAATTCCTGGGTCAGTGTCCCCTGGGTCTGGCTGAGTTGAGTCTGACCCTCATCACAGCACTCTGGGCACTTGGCCCAGGAGGGTGGGGGTGACATGTAGCACTGAGGAGCATTTGTGTATCCAACTCTGTATTCAGTTTGTTACGTTTAGTACCTCCTTGCACCCTCCCAACAAGCCTGTGACATGATGCCTTTATTATCTTCTTTTTACAATGAGGAAACCAAGGCTCAGAGAGGTTGAGAAGCTGCCCAAGGACCCACAGCTAGTGGGCACAACCAGGGAAGTGAGCCCTGGCTCTAGGCAGGACCCGCACGCCCGCCAGTCTGCTCTCAGTGCTTCCAGGGGTGGCCTCCTCAGAGACGGCACCTGTGGGATCAGGAGCAGGCGGCACGGCTCTGAGGTTGCAGCAGGGCTGAAATGCAGAACAGCAGCCTGTTTTAGGACTTGGGGCTTTCGAAGAACCATGTTGTCACCTAGTGACTAGTATTTCCTCGGGGACAGTGGACTGCCGAACTCTGAGAGGGAGGGCCACTGGCAGCGATGGACAAACGGCCCATGGCAGGAGTGCTGGTGTCCTCGAAGCAGGCAGCCCGGGAGCACTGGCCCCTTCATGGCCAGCCCAGAGCTTTGGGGGGCAGCGGATTCCGATGGCAGTTGATTCGGGAGGGTGGAGGAAGCCGAGGGACGGGGGAATGCCCAGGACCCAGGGTTTCCCTGAGCTGCTGACCAGATTTCCAGGCTGGTGGGCCACCTCAACCTGGCCACCGTGCAGGGAGCTGTTGCTGCTGCCTGGAGATCCTATGGTTCCCTGCCAGCCCAGGTCAGTGGGATTTTATGTTAAATTCCTTTTCCCCTGGTAACTATGCCAGGGCAGCCAGTTGGGGGATTCATGTCCCCATCCCCCATCCCCAGGATCTCCCCAGGGGCCCATCAGGGCCCTGTGGGCCTTCACCTGACAGCTTTATGCTGATTGGCCACACTCAACCCAGGTATCCAGAAAGCCACTTCCAGTCCTCACTGTACCACTGTCCTTCTCTTCTTCCCCTGGCCGTAGCTTCCCGGTACAGAAAGAGCAGGGTAGACGGAGGAGCCCATCTTGTTGTTGACACGGACTGTGCGGTTTCTTCCTTATGTGAAATTCTCTCCTTCCACCCCGTTCTCCTTCCCACCAGCCTCGTTCTCCATTCATCACATCCCCTCCCCTGGCCACCCTCTAAGCTGACCCCTCTAGATTGCCCCTGTCTCCAGTGATGACACTCCACTTTGACTGGCCCAGCCCCAGTTCCAGAACCGGAGTCCCTGCCCCTGGCAGCCCCTCAATCCCAAAGAAATCCAGATGGTTGGTCACCTGGGTTGTCCCTTCCTTAAGGCCCCTCCATCCTTGCCAGCATCCTGGCCCTCACCAGGGGCCGCTCCCTTGTCCACCTCCCTCGCTACTGTGGGCTCACGAGAGAGGGACACCCTGTCCACCTCGGTGCCTGCCAGGAGGGACGCACGGCAGGTGCTCAATAAAGACCCTCACAATGAATCGTGGCATGTTCGCTTCCACTTCCTGTTGGGATTTAAACCTATGTTAAACTTGCTTAAAAGTCCCTATGACTGTCTGCCCGCCTCACCCTCCACCCCACTCCAGGCCAGGGTATCCCCGGGGACGGCCCCCCTCTTCCCCCAGGTGGTGCTGGGAGCTCAGCCGCGCGTGCCCAGAAGCGATGCAGGCACCAGTCTGGGTCAGGCCAAGCTGGGCGGGTCTCCCAGCGAGAATTCCAGGAATGCGGCCCTTGTTTCCAAAGCCAGGCTGCACCTGGTGCAGTCTGCAAATCTCCTCCCCACCTCGGGTTCTCGGCGGCGCTGGTGGCGGCAGCATAATCCCACTGGTTACAGAGGGTCCCGGCAATGACCACTGTGAAAGATACAGCTCCTGGGACAGACCAGGTGGAAATCAGAGGCCCAAAGAGCCAAGGGGATTTTTCGAAGGCTTTAGTTTGTTTTGTTTAGTTTTGTTTGGCAGGGCCGGGTGGGAGGAGTGTGGCTAGTGCAGTGGTGGTTTGTAGGAGTCATTTCTCAAGGCTCTTTATGCGGCTGCTAGCCGTACTCCACCCGTGCTTCCCTGTCATACCAAACTATTTCCATCTGTCCAAGCTATTAAAAACCACCACAGCTGTTATTCCTGAGCGCCTACTGTGTGCCTTTCACCCACCTAAGGACTTCATTTATTTTTATTTATTTATTTATTTTTGAGACGGAGTCTCGCTCTGTCACCCAGGCTGGAGTGCAGTGGCGCAATCTCGGCTCACTGCAAGCTCCACCTTCCAGGTTCACGCCATTCTCCTGCCTCAGCCTCCCGAGTAGCTGGGATTACAGGCGCCCGCCACCACGCCCGGCTAATTTTTTGTATTTTAGTAGAGACAGCGTTTCACTATGTTAGCCAGGATGGTCTCCATCTCCTGACCTCGTGATCCACCTGCCTTGGCCTCCCAAAGTGCTGGGATTACAGGCGTGAGCCACTGCGCCCGGCCTATTTTTATTTTTATTTTTATTTTTGAGACAGAGTCTCACTTTGTTGAACCTCCGCCTCCTGGGTTCACGTGATTCTCCTGCCTCAGCCTCCCAAGTAGCTGGAATTACAGACCTGCACCACCTCAGTCGGCTAATTTTTGTATTTTTAGTAGAGACGGGGTTTCACCATGTTGTCCAGGCTGGTCTTGAACTCCCGACCTCAGGTGATCTGCCCACCTCGGCCTCCCAAAGTGCTGGGAGTACAGGTGTGAGCCACCATGCCCGGCCCACCTAAGAACTTTAGATACTATCTCATTCAGTCCCAAATGTGGGAGCTATTCTGATCTTTACAGATGAGGAAAATGATTTAAAAGACCTCCACGCTCTGGTAGATGAGGAAAATGAGGGGTCCAGAGAGCCTCAGTGACTTGCCCAATGTCACACAGCAAGTACATACAGGCTGGGGCTTGCCCCTGCTCTGCAGACCTCCACAGGCTCCACGTGTTCCTGGGAGTCATACCGGCCCTCTTCTAAGTGTGGACGTCATCCCTGAGCGGCTGTCCTCACAGCCCTCCACGACACCCGCTCCCAGTTGCTTCCCTCCCGCGCCGCCGGCTGCACTTTAGCCCCGCTGTCCATTCCCATTGTTTCTGGGATTTCACAGTGATGAAGTGTTTCTTTTTTTTCTTTTTTTTTTTTTTGAGACGGAGTCTGGCTCTGTCGCCCAGGCTGGAGCGCAGTGGCGCAGTCTCGGTTCACTGCAAGCTCCGCCTCCCGGGTTCACGCCATTCTCCTGCCTCAGCCTCTCCGAGTAGCTGGGACTACAGGCGCCCGCCACCACGCCCGGCTAATTTTTTGTATTTTTAGTAGAGACGGGGTTTCACCGTGGTCTCGATCTCCTGACCTCGTGATCCGCCCTCCTCGGCCTCCCAAAGTGCTGGGATTACAAGCGTGAGCCACCGCGCCCGGCCCCTGAAGTGTTTCTTTGGGATAAAATAGAAGCGCTCCCTGACTTGGTTAAGAGGCAGCTCCCTGACTTGGTTAAGCAGGCTAAGGAAAGGGGTGACGTGGGATTAGGCGAGCGTACCAGCCTTGAGTGGGGCAGCCCTCGCCAGCCCAAGGCACTGAAGGCCGGGCCCTGGGGACGGGAGCCGAGGAACAGAGTAAGAAGCCGCAGATGCAGAGCCCGCCCTGCTGCGTTTCCCACAAGCTCGCGGAGAATTCCCTAGGCGGGGAGCAGCTGCCTGAAATAGGAAAGCTGACACAGAGGAGAAGCTCGGGCTCGGGTGGAGGCCTTGGCCTGGGCTCTGGCTCCCAGCAGCTCCCTTCTTTCCTGGCTCCCCCAAGGACCCTCGCGGCCCCTCCATCTGCCCGCCCCTGCCGTATACCTCTGCGGTCTTTAACTTGCCGCAAAACCAGCTAAGGCCTGAGCACCTCCACGAATGCGGCGGACGAGGCTTCTCCAAGGCGGTCAGCCTGGGCCTTACTCCCAGCTGTCTTCCAGTGGCCACAGAGCTTGGGGGACAGCCTTGGAGGCAGGGAGCAGCCACCCCACCACGCCCCCGGCGGCTAGAGGCAGGCAGGCAGACACATGGGGCCGATCTCAGCACCGTGGGCTGTGGGAAGGGTGGGCAGGCTCGAATTCGGGCAGAGGAGGTGCAGTCCATGGGATGTGGCTGGTCCTGGATAGTTCTGACCTCAAGACATTGATTTCCTCATCTTGGGGTCTCATGTTAAAGCTGTCGACAAACAGAGAGGCAGGGACTACCAGAGCGTAGAGGTCATTTAAATCACAACCGTGGTCTCTAAGACAGAAATAAAAGATGGATCCCAAGTGCCTGCTGGTTTGGTTACTGGAGATGAAGTCTCACTCTGTTGCCCAAGCTGGGGTGCAGTGGCATGGTCACACCTCACTGCAGCCTCGATCCCCCGGGGTGCAAGTGATCCTCCTGCCTCAGTCTCGCGAGGAGGTGGAACTACAGGTGTGCACCACCATGCCCGGCTAACTTTTGTTATTTTTTGTGGAGATGGGGTTTTACTATGTTGCCCAGGCTGGTCTCAAACTCCTGGCCTCAAGGTATCCTCCTAAAGTTCTGGGATTACAGCACTGGCCTCAGTGCCCATTTAGAATGTACAACCCTTTGTGAGTTCCCTCCCAGGAATCTTTCCTTCAGAGACACCTGCAGAGGGGCCCGAGGCTGCTCCAGGATGTCCGTGGCAGCAATATTTATAATGATGAACTCATTGGAGACAAATGTCCATCTGTAGAGGAATAGGTAAATACGCCATGGGACATCCGGATTCTGGAACAGTCCGTGGCCACCAAAATGATAAGGTAGCTTGGGCAGTCCTGCCACAGAGCAACGACAGTGACGTGTTGTTAAGAGGAAGAAACAAGCAATGGGAGAATGGGCACAGAATGACCAGTTTTGTAAAACAAAGCCAGATGCGGGGAGGAAGGCAGGCTCTGGAGGGTGCAGAAGAAATGGTTCCACAGGAACCCACAAGGAATGAAAGTAGGAAGGACCAAGGCCAGGAGCGGTGGCTCACGCCTGTAATCCCGTCACTTTGGGAGGCCGAGGCAGGCGGAGCACCTGAGGTCAGGAGTTTGAGACCATCCTGACCAACATGGCGAAACCCTGTCTCTACTAAAAATACAAAAAATAGCCGTGCATGGTGGCAGGTGCCTGTACTCCCAACTACTCGGGAGGCTGAGGCATGAGAATTGTTTGAACCTGGGAGGCAGAGGTTGTAGTGAGCCGAGATGGCGCCACTGCACTCCAGCCTGGGCGACAGAGAGAGACTCCGTCTCAAAAAAAATAATAAAATTAAATTAAAAAACATCATTTTGGGGTAGCAGTCTAGAAGGATGGACCCTAACTTGGACCCCGGTGCCCAAAGGCTGACCGAGTCTCAGAGGGGGCCTGGACACACTTGTTTCTGCAGGTTCTGCCTTTCACCCCAAACGAGGCGGGTAGTGTGGGCAGGGTCCTGCCCTGCAGGGCTGTTTGTGAGGGGCAGAGACACCGTGAGCTTTAGGCCAGTCGGGTGAGAGCAGGACCGGCAGGAAGTGGTGAAGGGCAGCAGCAGAGGGAACCCTTGCAAAAGTCGCTGCAGATGGGCTGGGCCACGTTTCCAGCTCCTCACTTCGGCAAAGTGCCTCTGAGACTTCAGGATGCAACAGAGTGACCTGGGGAGCTGGCGGAATGCAGGTTCCCCGGCCCCCCGGTAGATCTGGGGAGGAGCCCAGGAATCTGTAGTTCTTTTTTTTGAGACGGAGCTCACTCTGTCACCTCCTCTGGAGTGCAGTGGCACGACCTCGGCTCACTGCAACCTCCGACTCCCTGGTTCAAGTGATTCTCCTGCCTCAACCTCCCAAGTAGCTGGGACTACAGGCATGTGCCACCACGCCCAGCTAATTTTTGTATTTTTAGTAGAGGGGGGTTTCACCATGTTAGCCAAGATGGTCTCCATCTCTTGACCTTGTGATCCACCCACCTCGGCCTCCCAAAATACTGGGATTACAGGCGAGAGCCACCGCACCTGACCGGAATCTGTAGTTCTAACCAACCACCTGTAAGCTCCTGGCCACACTTGGAGAAACTGCTCTGGGCGCAGCCCAATGTGACCTGGACGCAAGTCCTCACAGCCTCCCCTCCCCGTCTCTGGCTCTGCCCTTGGCTGAAGTCTCAGCGCCTCCTTCCCAGCCACTCCCTCTGGTGCTGAGCCAGCCATGGTCCTGGGACTACACCGCCCGCACAGCCTCATCCCCTCCTCCAGCCTCAGCTCATCCCTCAAGGGCCTCAGTCTCTCCAGGGTCCCCTGATCCCCTTCCCGAGGGAGAATCTTGCAGTGTAGGATTGCACACAAGCCTGTGGAGGCTGCCTAGGGGCAGTGCCCTCCTCACCAGCTATGTCTGTTGGGAGTGGGGAGTGTCCCGGCTCAGGGCTGCCCCTTCAGCAGGGCCCGTGGTGGCCGAGAGGAGCTGAGAGCAGCTGTGATGTGACCGCCACTTTGGCCTGCCTGGCACAGCATCCAGACGGTTCCAGCCATCTGGGATGCTCTTCCAGCAACGCACCCAGAGACTATGTGTCTGTCCATCCGGGCGCTGCTAGCCTGGCTCTCGTGTCTCCTCTTTCTGTCCCGAAATCCCTGACCCTTCCCATCGGATGGTCTGTCTGGGGTGAGATCCCCATCTGCCCCTTCTACAGCATGGGCCTCGTCCCCATCTCCTGTGTCCAGCCCTGCCGCCTGCGCTGAGCTCTCAGCAGAGGGATCCTGATGAGAACATGGAGCCAGATGTTTACAAGGCTCTGAACTGCACAGTGGTTAAAAACATATGTTTAGCTTGGAGTCAGACACACCTAGGCACCTCGCTACACCTCAGTTTCCTCTGCTGTAAAATGGGAAGCCCAACCCGTCCGGGGTTTTAAGGATTCTTATGCAATAAGGGGGCTAGACCCGGCGAGCCCTCAAAGGTACAGCTTTGTTTTTGTTAGATGGAGTTGCCCTCCTGTTGCCCACGCTGGAGTGCAGTGGTGCAGTTTTGGCTCACCGCAACCTCCGCCTCCCAGGTTCAAGCAATTCTCCTGCCTCAGCCTCCTGAGTAGCTGGGATTACAGGTGCCTGCCACGACGCCCAGCTAATTTTTTGTATTTTTAGTACAGATGGGATTTCATCACGTTGGCCAGGCTGGTCTTGAACTCACCCCAGGTGACCCACCCACCTCGGCCTCCCAAAATGCTGGGATTACAGACGTGAGCCACCATTGCCCAGCCAAAGGTACAGTTTGTATTTATTTATTTTTTATTTTTTGAGACAAAGTTTCATTTCTACGTCCTGGCTAGAGTGTGGTGGTGTGATCATAGCTCGCTGTAGCCTCAACCCCCCAGGCTCAAGCAATTCTCCTGCCTCAGCCTCCTGAGTAGCTGGAACCACAGGTGCATGTCACCGCACCCAGCTGATTTTTTATTTTTAGTAGAGACAGGGCTCTCCCTATGTTGCCCAGTCTGGTCTTGAACTCTTGGACTCAAGCAGTCCTCCCACCTCAGCATCCCAAGGTGTCGCGATTACAGGTGTGAGCCAATGTGCCCAGCCAGGTACAGTTCTTTACAAAACATTTTTTTCTTAAATAAATAAATTGTAAACATTAAATTGGATGGGACTATACATTTCTATGTTTTACACATGTGTAGATTTGTGGACCACCACCATGATCAGGACTATAGGGAGTTCAAACCTCCAACCCCTCCCGGCTGCCCCTTGGAAGTCAGACCACCTCCCGCCCCCAAGCCCTGGCTATCACTCATCCACGCTGCCTCCCTCCAGTGTCGCTTTCTCCAGAATGACATACATGGAGTTACGCAATAGGTAACCTTTTGAGACTGGCTTCCTTTGTTCAGCACAATGCCTTTGACATTCATCTTTCACGTTGCATGTTTCAGTTTGTTTGTTTTTTTGTTGTTGTTTGTTTGTATGTTTTCTGTAGCCCAGGCTGGAGTGCAATGGTGCGATCTCAGCTCACTGCAACCTCTGCCTTCCAAGTTCAAGCGATTCTACTGCCTCAGCCTCCCGAGTAGCTGGGATTAGAGGCGCCCGCCACTACGCCTGGCTAATTTTCTTTTTTCTTTCTTTCTTTTTTTTTTTTTTTTTGAGACGGAGTTACGCTCTTGTTGCCCAGGCTGGAGTGCAATGGCGCGATCTCAGCTCACCACAACCTCTGCCTCCCGGGTTCAAGCGATTCTCCTGCCTCAGCCTCCCGAGTAGCTGGGACTACAAGCGTGCGCCACCACGCCCGGCTAATTTTGTATTTTTAGTAGAGATGGGGTTTCTCCATGTTGGTCAGGCTGGTCTCGAACTCCCGACCTCAGGTGATCAGCCCACCTCGGCCTCCCAAAGTGCTGAGATTACAGATGTGAGCCACCGCGCCCGGCCTGTTTAACTTTTGAAGAGGCTGCCGAGCTGTTTGCAGAGTGGCGGGTGGTGCTGCTGCACATCCCCATTAGTGGGGGCGGGTTCTGCTGATCCGCACCCTCACCAGCCCTTGTTAGGTGTCCAGGTGTTCCTCCCACTCTAATAGGTGGGTAGCAGATTCTCATAGTGGGTTTTTCCCAACATTTTGTATTGAGGTAAAATGCATATGGAATATACCACCCTTCTCGCCAGTGTTAAGTGTGTGATTCAGTGACAGGAAGCACATCCACATTGCTGTGCAACCATCACCACTATCCTTTTCCAGCACACTTTCATCATCCCAAACAGAACCTCTGTGTACACTAAACGCTAACTTCCTATTTTCCCCTTCCCCCAGCCCCGATCATCTCTATTACACTTTCTGTCTCTATGAATTTGCCTATTCCAAGTCCTTTACGTAAGTGGAACCACACAATACTTGACTTTTTGTACCTGGCTTATTTCCCTTAGTATCATGTCTCCAAGGTTCATCTCTGTATCAGAATCATAGCATGATTCATAATTTCATTCCTTTTGATGGCTGAATAATGCTGCAATGTATGTATATACCACTTTATTTTTATTATTTTCATTTATTTTTCTATTTTTTTGAGATGGAGTCTTGCTCTGTCACCCAGGCTAGAGTGCAGTGGTGCCATCCCAGCTCACTGCAACCTCCACCTCCCAGGTTCAAGTGTTTCTCCTGCCTCACCCTCCCAAGTAGCTGGGACTATAGGCGCGCGCCACCACGCCCAGCTAATTTTTGTATTTTTAGTAGAGATAGGGTTTCATCATGTTGGCCAGGCTGGTCTCAAACTCCTGACCTCAAGTGATCCACCAGCCTCAGCCTCCCTAAGTTCTGGAAATACAGGCGTGAGCCACCACACCTGACCTATTTTTATTTTATTTATTTATTTATTTATTTATTTATTTATTTATTTTGAGACGGAGTCTCGTTCTGTCGCCCAGGCTGGAGTGCAGTGGTGCGATCTCGGCTCACTGCAACCTCCGCCTCCCAGGTTCATGCCATTCTCCGGCCTCAGCCTCCCGAGTAACTGGGACTACAGGCGCCCACCACCACGCCCAGCTAATTTTTTTGTATTTTTTTAGTAGAGACAGAGTTTCACCGTGTTAGCCAGGATGGTCTCAATCTCGTGACCCCGTGATCCACCCGCCTCGGCCTCCCAAAGTGCTGGGATTATAGGCATGAACCACCGTGCCCGGCCTATTTTTATTTTTTCAATCCTTTGTTTTGTTTTGTTTTGTTTTGTTTTGTTTTGTTTTGTTTTGAGACAGAGTCTCACTCTGTGGCCCAGACTGGAGTGCAGTGGCACCATCTTGGCCCACTGCCTCTGTCTCTGGGTTCAAGTGATTCTCCTGCCTCAGCCTCCTGAGTAGCTGGGATTACAGGCATGTGCCACCACGCCCTGCTAATTTTTGTATTTTTTGCAGCGACGGGGTTTTACCATGTTGGCCAGGCTGGTCTCAAACTCACCCCAGGTGACCCACCCACCTCAGCCTCCCAAAATGCTGGGATTATGGGTGTGGCCACCACACCCAGCCTTCAGCATTTCTTTATTTTTTAATCCATTAATCTGTTGATGGACAATTGGGTTATTTCTACCTTCTGGCTGTTGTCCATCATGCTGCTAACATAGCTGCTATAGTCTGGATGTTCGTCGTTGAAATTTGATCCCCCGTGTTGGAGGGGGACCTCGTGAGGGGCTTTTGGGTCATGGGGGCAGATCCCTCATGAATAGGCCTGCGCCCTCCCTTGGGGGTGAGTGAGTTTACTCTCTTAGTTCCTGTGAGAGCTGGGTGTTAAGAGAACCCCTCCACCTTGCTTCTGCTTTCCCATGTGGTCTCTGCCATGCTGGCGCCCCTTCATCTCCACCATAAGTGGACGCCAGCTGAGGCCTTTACTAGATGCAGATGCCCAATCTTGAACTTTCCAGCCATCAGAAGCATGAGCCAAATCAATCTTTTTTCTTTATAAGTGACCCAGTCTCAGGTACTCTGTTATAGCTACACAGATGGACTAAGACAATAACAGGCATATGTTTGATCCTCTGCTTCCAGTTTTTTTGGGTATCTCATTGTGATTTTAATTTCCATTTCTCTCTTGACTAAAGTGTCTATTCAAACTTTTTTTTTTTTTTTTTGAGTCAGACTCTCGCTCTGTTGCCCAGGCTGGAGTGCAGTGGCGTGATCTCAGCTCACTGCAACCTCCACATCCCTGGTTCTAGTGATTCTCATGCCTCAGCCTCCCTAGTAGCTGGGATTACAGGTGTGAGCCACCACACCCAGCTAATTTTTTTTTTTTTTTTTTTTTTTTGAGATGGGAGTCGAGTTCTGTCCCCCAGGCTGGAGTGCAGTGGCACGGTCTCGGCTTACTGCAACCTCTGCCTCCCAGTTCAAGCGATTCTCCTGCCTCAGCTTCCCGAGTAGCTAGGACTACAGGCGCCTGCCACCACGCCTGGCTAATTTTTTGTATTTTTAGTAGAGACTGGGTTTCATCGTGTTAGCCAGGATGGTCTCGATCTCCTGACCTCGTGATCCGACCTTGTGATCCGCCCGCCTCGGCCTCCCAAAGTGCTGGGATTACAGGCGTGAGCCACCGTGCCCGGCCACACCTGGCTAATTTTTGTATTTGTATTTGTATTTTTTTTTTTTAAGTAGAGATGAGGTTTCACCATGTTGGCCAGGCTGGTCTTGAGCTCCTGACCTCAGGTGATCCACCTGCCTCAGCCTCCCAAAGTGCTGGGATTACAGGGGTGAGCCACTGCACCCAGCCAAACTTTTGCTTATTTTTTAATTGGCTTGTTTTCTTATTGTTCAGTAGTGAGAGTTATTTATATGTTGCAGATACAAGTTCTTTGTAGGAAATGAAATTTATAAATATTTTCTCCCAATCTGTCTGTGTCTTGCCTTTTCATCCTCTTAACAGTATTTTTTTTTTTTTTTTTTGAGACAGAGTCTCCCTCTGTTGCCCAGGCTGGAGTGCAGTGGCTCAATCTCGGCTCACTCCAACCTCTGCCTCCCAGGTTCAAGCAATTCTCCTGCCTCAGCCTCTCAAGTAGCTGGGATTGCAGGCGTGCACCACCACATCTGGCTAATTTTTGTATTTTTACTAGAAACGGGGTTTTACCACGTTGGCCAGTCTTGTTTTGAACTCCTGACCTCAAGTCACCTGCCCACCTCAGCCTCCCAAAGTGCTAGGATTACAGGCGTGAACCACTGCGCCCGGCCAAAAGTATCCTTTATAGGACAAAGGTTTTTACATTTTGATCAAGTCCAATTTATCAATTTTTCTTTCTTTCTTTTTTTTTTTTTGAGATAGAGTCTCGCTCTTGTTGCCCAGGCTGGAGTGCAATGACACGGTCTCTGCTCACCGCAACCTCCACCTCCCGGGTTCAAGCAATTCTCCTGCCTCAGCCTCCCAAATAGCCAGGATTACAGGCACGTGCCACCCCGCCCAGCTAATTTTGTATTTTTAGTACAGAGGGTTCTTTTTCCTGTTGGTCAGGCTGGTCTCGAACTCCCGCCCTCAGCTGATCTGCCTGCCTTGGCCTCCCAAAGTTCTGGGATTACAGGCTGAGCCACTGCACCCGGCCAATTTTTTTTTTCTTTCATGGATTGTGTTTTTGGTATCACATCAAATAACTCTGCCTAATTCATAGTCACAATAATTTTCTTTTATGTTTTCTTGTAAAAATTCTAAGTTTTACATCTTACATTTAGATCTATGATCCCATTTGAGTTAATTTTTGTATCAGGTATGAGACCATATTGGTCTCTTTACCCTCTTGCCTTTATATTGTAATTGTCCTATGTGTTAGATCTAAATACATTTAAAAAATCCCACTACACAATGTAGTATTTTTCTTTCAACCATCATACATATTTTAAAGAAATTACACAGAAATAGTCTATTTACCTAGATATTTACAATTTCTTTTGCTCTTCCTTCATACTTCCTGAAAAATATTTTTGCTGGATTGACCATATTTGGGCTGAGAATTCCTTTCTTTTTCAAGACTTTAAAAATATTGTTCTGCCAAGCATGGCAGCTCATGCCTGTAATCCCAGCACTTTGAGAGGCCAAGGCAGGAGGATCACTTGAGCCCAGGAGTTCAAGACAAGCCTGGGCAACATAGTAAAACCTCATCTCTTCAAACAAAATTAAAAATAAAAATTAACCAGGTATGGCTAAGTAGCTGTTTTCCAAGATACTTGGGAGGCTGAAGTGGGAAGATCACTTGAGCCTGGAAGGTCAAAGTTGCTGTGACCCACGATCAAGCAGCTGTACTCCAGCCCAGGCAACAGAGCCAGAGACCCTGTCTCAAAAAGTTTAATAAGATAAAAATAAGGCCTGGCGCGGTGGCTCACGCCTGTAATCCCAGCACTTTGGGAGGCCGAGATGGGCAGATCACGAGGTCAGGAGATCGAGACCATCCTGGTCCTGGCTAACACGGTGAAACCCCCTCTACTAAAAATACAAAAATAAATTAGCCGGGTGAGGTGGTGGGCACCTGTAGTCCCAGCTACTTGGGAGGCTGAGTTAAGAGAATGGCGTGAACCCGGGAGGCAGAGCTTGCAGTGAGCCGAGATTGTGCCACTGCACTCCAGCCTGGGTGACAGAGCAAGACTCCGTCTCAAAAAAAAAAGAAAAGATAAAAATAAAAAGACCACACGCGGTGGCTCACGTCTATAATCCCAGCACTTTGGGAGGCCGATGTGGGCAGATCACAAGGTCAGGAGTTCGAGACCAGCCTGGCCAATGTGGTGAAACTCCACCTCTACTAAAAATACAAACATTAGCTATGCCTATAGTCCCTGCTACTCAGGAGGCTGAGGCAGGAGAATCACTTGAACTCAGGAGGCAGAGGTGGCAGTGAGCCAAGATCACACCACTGTACTCCAGCCTGGCAACAGAGCGAGACTCCATCTCAAAAAAAAAAAAAAAAGATCAGTCACAGTGGCTCATGCCTGTAATCCCAGCATTTTGGAAGACTGAGGCAGGAAGATTGCTGGAGGCCAGGAATTTGAGACCAGCCTGGTCAACATAGTGAGACCCTGTCTCTAAAAGAAAAAAAATTTTTTTCTCTGTCTTTAGTTTTGGTAGTTTTTAAAAATTTCCATTTAATCTAATTTTTAGACATAGGGTCTTACTGTGTCACCCAGGCTGGAGTGCAGTGGCACGATCATAGCTCACTGCAATCTCAAACTCCTGGGCCCAAGCAATCCTCCCTCCCCAGCCTCCCCAGTAACTGGGACTATAGGCATGCACCACATACCAGGCTAATTTTTAAATTTTTTGTAGAGATTGGGTCTTGCTATATTGCCCAGGCTGGTCTTAAACTCCTGACCTCAAGCCATCCTCCCACCTCAGCATCTCAAAGTGCTGGGATTACAGGCATGGGCGACTGTGCCCAGCCGGTTGGTTTTTTTTTGTTTTGTTTTGAGACGGAGTTTCACTCTTATTGCCCAGGCTGGAGTGAGGTAGTGCAATCTAGCTCACTGCAACCTCCACCTCCTGGGTTCAAGTGATTCTCCTGCCTCGGCCTCCTGAGTAGCTGAGATTACAGGCATGCGCCACCACGCCTGGCTAATTTTTGTATTTTTATTTATTTATTTATTTATTTATTTATTTATTTTTATTTTATTTATTTGTTAATTTTTTTGAGTTGGAGTCTTGCTCTCACTCTGTCACCCAGGATCGAGTGCAGTGGAGCGATCTCAGTTCATGGCAACCTCTGCCTCCTGGGTTCAAACGATTCTCCTACCTCAGCCTCCCGGGTAGCTGGGATTACAGGCACCCGCCACTACCCCTGGCTAATTTTTTATATTTTTAGTAGATACAGGGTTTCACCATGTTAGCCAGGATGGTCTCAATTTCCTGACCTCATGATCTGCCCACCTCAGCCTTCCAAACAGGCGTGAGCCACCACGCCCATCTAATTTTTGTATTTTTAGTAGAGATGGAGTTTCTCCATGTTGGTCAGGCTGGTCTCGAACTCCTGACCTCAGGTGATCTGACCCCCCCGCCCTCGGACTCCCGAAGTGCTGGGATTTTTTTTTTTTTTTTTTTTTTGAGACAGAGTCTCGCTCTGTCGCCCGGGCTGGAGTGCAGTGGCGCAATCTCGGCTCACTGCAAGCTCCGCCTCCCGGGTTCACGCCATTCTCCTGCCTCAGCCTCCGAGTAGCTGGGACTACAGGCGCCCGCCACCGCGCCCGGCTAATTTTTTGTATTTTTTAGTAGAGACGGGGTTTCACCGTGGTCTCGATCTCCTGACCTCGTGATCCGCCCGCCTCGGCCTCCCAAAGTGCTGGGATTACAAGCGTGAGCCACCGCGCCCGGCCCCGAAGTGCTGGGATTATAGGCATGAGCCACCATGCTCAGCCCAGCCAGTTTTGGTAGTTTGACTAAGACATCAGACTACAGTGCAGTGGCGTGATCTTGGCTCACTGCAACCTCCGCCTCCCAGGTTCAAGTGATTCTCCTGCCTCAGCCTCCTGAGTAGCTGGGATTGCAGGTGCGCGACACCACGCCTGGCTAATTTTGTATTTGTAGTAGAGATGAGGTTTCACCATTTTGGTCAGGCTGGTCTCGAACTCCTGACCTCTTGATCCGCCTGCCTCAGCCTTTCAAAGTGCTGGGATTACAGGCATGAGCTGCCACGCCCAGCTGGTGTGGGTTTTTGTTTTTTTTTTTTTAAGTTTAACCTATTTTAGTTTCCCTCAGTGTATTAGGGTTCTCTAAAGGGACAGAAATAGCAGGATAGATGAATGTATGAAGGGGAGTTGATTAGAACTGACTCACATCGTCACAAGTTGAAGTCCCACAATAGGCCATCTGCAAGATGAGGAGCCAGGAAGCCAGTCCTGGCTGAGGTTTTGAGTCTCAAAACCTCAAAAGTAGGGAAGCCGACAGTGCAGCTTTCAGTCACAGCCACAGTCAAAGGCCCGAGAGCCCCTGGCAAACCACTGGTGTAGGTCCGAGAGTCCAAAAGCTGAAGAACTTGGAGTCCAATGTTCGAGGGCAGGAAGCATCCAGCACAGGAGAAAGATGGAAGCCGGAAGACTCGGCAAGTGAGCCCTTCCCATGCCTACTTTTATGCTGACAGCAGATTGTTTGGTGCCCACCCAGATTGAGGGTGGGTCTGCCTCTCCCAGTGCACTGACTCAAATGTGAATCTCCTCTGGCGGCACCCTCACAGACACTCCCAGGAACAATACTTTGCATCCTTCAATCCAATCAAGTTGAGGCTTAATATTCACCATCACAGTCAGCTTCTTGAATCTCTAGGTCAGTTTATGTCTTTCCCCCAATTTGGGGAGTTTCCAGCCATGGTTTCTTTGTATGCATCTGAGCCTTGCCTTCTCTCCTCTCCTAGGACTATACTGTCATGCATGTTAGAGCTTTTGTTACTGTTCCACAGGCCCCTGAGGCTGTTATTTATTTATTTTTCCAGTCTATTTTCTCTCTTTCTTTCTTTTTTTTTTTCTTTTTTTTGAGACGGTGTCTCGCTCTGTTGCCCAGGCTGGAGTGCAGTGGCACCATCTCAGCTCACTGCAACCTCCGCCTCCTGGGTTCACGCCATTCTCCTGCCTCAGCCTCCTGAGTAGCTGGGACTACAGGTGCCTGCCATCACGCCTGGCTAATTTTTTTTGTATTTTTAGCACAGACAGGGTTTCACCATGTTAGCCAGTATGGTCGCGATCTCCTGACCTCATGATCCACCCTCCTCGGCCTCCCAAAGTGCTGGGATTACAGGTGTGAGTCACCGCACCCGGCTTTTCCATCCAGTCTATATTCTCCCTGTTGTTCAAATTTGGTAATTTCTATCTTTCTTTCTTTCTTTTTTTTTTTTTTTTTTGAGACGGAGTTTCACTCTTGTTGCCCAGGGTGGAGTGCAATGGCGTGATCTTGGCTCACCGCAACCTCCACCTCCCAGGTTCAAGCAATTCTCCTGCCTCAGCCTCCCGACTAGCTGGTATTAGAAGCGTGTGCCACCACGCCCAGCTAATTTTTGTATTTTTAGTAGAGACGAAGTTTTGCCATGTTGCCCAGGCTGGTCTCAAACTCCTGACCTCAGGTGATTTGCCCACCACAGTCTCACAAAGTGCTGGGATTACAGGCGTGAGCCACTGTGCCTGGCCAAATTGGGTAATTTCTATTATTCTATCTTACAGTTTACTATTCTTTCCTCTGTCCCCTCCATTCTGCTGCTGAGTCACCACCACTGAGTTTTAAATTTAGGTATTGTGTTTTACTTTTTTTCTTTCTTTCTTTCTTTTTTTTTTGAGAGGGAGTCTCTGTCAGCCAGGCTGGAGTGCAGTGGCGCGATCTCGGCTCATTGCAAGCTCCGCCTCCCGGGTTCACGCCATTCTCCTGCCTCAGCCTCCCGAGTAACTGCGCCCAGCTAAATTTTTGTATTTTTAGTAGAGACGCGTTTCACCGTGTTCGCCAGGATGGTCTTGATCTCCTGACCTCATGATCCGCCCACCTCGGCCTCCCAAAGTGTTGGGATTACAGGCGTGAGCCACATTTAAGTCTTTAATCTACTAGCATTGATTTTTGTATATGGTGAGAGATGGGGTCTAGTTTCATTTTTTTTCTTTCACCCCATCCTCCGCCTCCCAGGTTCAAGCGATTCTCCTGCCTCAGCCTCCTGAATAGCTGGGATTACAGGCATGTGCCACCACGCCCGGCTAATTTTGAATTTTTAGTAGAGATGGGGTTTCACTGTGTTGCCCAGGCTGATCTTGAACTCCTGACCTCAGGTGATCCGCCCGCCTCTGCCTCCCAAAGTGCTGGGATTACAGGCTTGAGCCACTGCGCCTGGCTAGTTTCATTTTTTTGCATATGGTTATCCAGTTTTCTCAGCTCCATTTATTGAAGAGATTGTCCTTTCCCCATTGTATGTTCTTGGGAACTTTACTGAAAATGATTTGGCTGTAAATGTGTGGATTTATTTCTGGGTTGTCTGTTTTGTTCCGTTGGTCTATGTGCCTGTTTTTATGCCAATACCCTGTTATTTTGGTTACTATAGCTTTGTAGTATGTTTAATTATTTTTTTCTTGAGACAGGGTCTTGCTCTCTTGCTGAGGATGGAGTGCAATGGTGCAATCTCGGCTCTCGGCAACCTCTACCTCCCGGATTCAAGCAATTCTCCTGCCTCAGCCTCCCTAGTAGTGGCTGGGATTACAAGTGCATACCACCACACCGGGCTAATTTTATGGTATTTTTAGTAGAGACGGGGTTTTGCCATGTTGGCCAGGTTGGTCTCAAACTCCTGACCACAGGTGATCCACCCACCTCAGCCTCCCAAAGTGCTGGGATTACAGGCGTGAGCCACAGTGCCCAGCCACTTTGTAGTATGTTTTGAAGCCAGGTAGTGTGATGCCTCCAGCTTTGTTCTTTTTTTTTTTTGAGACGAAGTCTCACTGTGTCACCCAGGCTGGAGTGCATTAGCGCCATCTTGGCTCACTGCAACCTCCGCCTCTTGGGTTCAAGCAATTCTCATACCTCAACCTCCTGAGTAGCCGGGATTATAGGCATGAGTCACCACGCCCAGCTAATTTTTGTATTTTTAGTAGAGACGTGGTTTTTACTGTTGGCCAGGCTGGTCTCAAACTCTTGACCTCAGGTATTCTGACTGCCTCGGCCTCCCAAAGTGCTGGGATTACAGGCGTGAGCCACCACGCCCGGCCCAGCTTTGTTCTCTTTGCTCAGGATTGCTTTGGCTATTCAGCGTCTTCTATGGTTTCGTATGAATTTTAGGATTGTTTTTTCTATTTCTGGGAAGAATGTCATTGGTATTTGAAGGATTTCATTAAATGTGTACATTGCTTTGGGTAGAATTGTCATTTTAACAATATTAATTCTTCCAATCCATGAGCATGTGATATCTTCCCGTTTTTGTCTGTGTCTTAGTCAATTTCTTTCATCAGCATTTTATAGTTTCCTGGTAGAGATCTTTCACTTCTTTGGTTTAATTTACTTCAAGGTATTATATGCTCTTTGTAGCTGGTGTAAATGAGATTGCTTTCTTGATTTCTTTTTCAGATTGTTTGCTGTTGATATATATAAATGCTACTGGGTTTTGTATGTTGTTTTTATACCCTGCAACTTTACTAAATTGATTTCTCAGTGCTAACAGTTTTTTGGTGGACTCTTTAGGTTCTTCTAAGTATAAGATCATGTAATCTGTAAATAAGGCTAATTTGACTTCTTCCTTTCCAATTCGGATGCCTTTTATTTCTTTCTCTTGCCTCCTTGCTCTGGCCAGGACTTCCAGTTTTATGTTGTATAAAAGTGATGAGAGTGGGCCAGGCGCGGTGGCTCATGCCTGTAATCCACGCACTTTGGGAGGCCAAGGTGGGTAGATCACGAGGTCAAGAGATCAAGACCATCCTGGCCAACATGGTGAAATTCCTGTCTCTACTAAAAATACAAAAAGGTTGGCTGGGAGTGGTGATGGGTGCCTGTAGTCCCAGCTACTCAGGAGGCTGAGGCAGGAGAATCACTTGAAACCGGGAGGCAGAAGTTGCAGTGAGCCAAGATTGCACCGTTGCACTCCAGCCTGGGTGACAGAGTGAGACTCCATCTAAAAAAAAAAAAAAAATGATGAAAGTGGGCTCCTTGTTTTTTTCCAGATCTTAGAGAAAAGGCTTTAAATTTCAGTATGATGTTAGCTGTGGGTGCTTGTTCATGTTGAACAAGGGAGGGGGGTATACCTCGAGTTAGCCTAAGAAAGATACATGTAAAAATGGGCTTAAGACTTAATGAACATCCCAATAAATGCCTGCATGTGTCAATCAATGTTGGATGGATGGTGAATGGATGATACATGAATGGATAGATAAATGGATGAATAGTGGATAGGTGGATGGCTGATAAATGGTGGATGGTGGCTGGCTGGCTGGCTGGATGGATGGATGCTGGACGGATGGATAGATGCTGGATGGATGGATGGATGGATGGATGCTGGATGGATGGATGTATGGATGGATGCTGGATGGATGGATGGTGGTGGATGGATGGATGGATGCTGGATGGATGGATGGATGGATGGATGGATGGATGGATGGATGCTGGATAGATGGATGCTGGAAGGATGGATGGATGGTGGTGGATGGATGGATGGATGCTGGATGGATGGATGAATGCTGGATGGATGGATGCTGAATGGATGGATGCTGGATGGATGGATGGATGGATGGTGGTGGATGGATGGATGGTGATGGATGGTGGATGGATGGATGGATGGATAGATGCTGGCTGGATGGAGGGATGTTGGATGGATGGATGTTGGATGAATGGATAGATGGATGGATGCTGGATAGATGGATGCCGGATGGGTGGATAGATGGATGCTGGAAGGATGGATGGATGGTGGTGGATGGATGGATGGATGCTGGATGGATGGATGGATGCTGGATGGATGGATGCTGAATGGATGGATGCTGGATGGATGGATGGATGGTGGTGGATGGATGCTGGATGGATGGATGGATGGATGGACAGGTGGTGGATGGATGGATGGATGCTGGATGGATGGATGCTGGATGGATGGATGCTGGATGGATGGATGGTGGATGGATGGATGGATGGTGGTAGATGGATGCTGGATGGATGGATCGATGGTGGATGGATGGATGGTGGATGGATGGATGGATGGATGGATGGTGGTGGATAGACGCTGGATGGATGGATGGCTGGCTGGATGGATGGATGGATGTTGGATGGATGGATGTTGGATGAACGGATAGATGGATGGATGCTGGATAGATGGATGCCGGATGGGTGGATAGATGGATGCTGGAAGGATGGATGGATGGTGGTGGATGGATGGATGGATGCTGGATGGATGGATGGATGCTGGATGGATGGATGCTGAATGGATTGATGCTGGCTGGATGGATGGATGGTGGTAGATGGATGCTGGATGGATGGATGGATGGTGGATGGATGGATGGATGGTGGATGGATGGATGGATGGATGGTGGTGGATGGATGCTGGATGGATGGATGGATGGATGGTGGATGGATGGATGGATGCTGGATGGATGGATGGATGGTGGATGGATGGATGGATGGTGGTGGATGGATGCTGGATGGATGGATGGATGGACAGATGGTGGATGGATGGATGGATGGTGGATGGATGGATGCTGGATGGATGGATGGATGGTGGATGGATGGATGGATGGTGGTGGATGGATGCTGGATGGATGGATGGATGGACAGATGGTGGATGGATGGATGGATGCTGGATGGATGGATGGTGGATGGATGGATGCTGGATGGATGGTGCATGGATGGATGCTGGATGGATGGTGGATGGATAGATGCTGGATGGATGGATGGATGGATGGTGGATGGATGGATGGATCGACAGGACATTAGGTGGCTAATATGCAGTCTGGGTGAGACTGATCCCAGATTCAATGCTGGCTGTAATATACATAAACACCGTGGTGACATTTTACCCACATGATCTTGTTTAAACCTCCAACAAGGTATCATCACAATTTGAAAGAAGAGGAAACTGAGGGCCGGGCGCGGTGGCTCACGCCTGTAATCCCAGCACTTTGGGAGGTCGAGGTGGGCTAATCACGAGGTCGGGAGATCGAGACCATCCTGGTTAACATGGTGAAACCCCGTCTCTACTAAAAAAAAATACAAAATATTAGCCGAGCGTGGTGGCAGGCTCCTGTAGTCCCAACAACTCGGGAGGCTGAGGCAGGAGAACGGCGCGAACCCAGGAGATGGAGCTTGCAGTGAGCCGAGATCACACCACTGCACTACAGCCTGGGTGACAGAGCGAGACTCCTTCTCAAAAAAAAAAGAGGAAACTGAGAGACAGAGAGACATGGTGCTGAACTGGGATCCAAGTCCAGCACCTCCAGTGTGCACTCAAAATGTCTCCATTGGTCGGGCGTGGGGGCTCATGCCTGTAATCTCAGCACTTTGGGAGGCCTAGGAAGGTGGATCACGAGGTCAGGAGGTCGCGACCATCCTGGCTAACATGGTGAAATCCCATCTATACTAAAAATACAAAAAAGATTAGCCAGGCGTGGTGGTGGGCGCCTGTCGTCCCAGCTACTTGGGAGGCTGAGGCGGGAGAATGGCCTGAACCCGGGAGGTGGAGCCTGCAGTGAGCCAAGATTGGGCCACTGCACTCCAGCCTGGGCGACAGAGTGAGACTCTGTCTCAAAAAAAAAAAAGATGTCTTCATTGCTCTCTTCCCCTCAGCTGCCTAGCAGGGCTGGAGGAAGCTGTCAGAACCAAGTCAGAATATCCTGCTGATGGTCAGGGGCTTTCCTGTCTCAGAGAATTGTTGGTTCTAGCACATTCCAAAATCTTCTTTCCAAGATGCAGATCTAGGCTGTGGTATATTCATGTATCCAACAAGCATTACTCAAGGGCTTGCTTTGTGCTATGCCCTGTGCCAAGCGGCAGGGATAAACTATGAGCAGTGGGACCAACTCCTTTGCCCTCATGCAGTGAACAGCCCCACAGGTGACAGCGGGTCTAGGATCACCATCTTCCCACCCCAGGTACACCCTGTCAAAAGCCGGAGGGGCAGCGCCAGTGGCTTGTTGCTCACCAGATGCTTGGCCCCACGCTCAGCCCTTTGGTCCTAAAGATTCTGTAAGTAGCAACAAATACCAGAGGCAGGCAACTGGGAGGGAAAGCAACCTAGAGGGAAAGGAGTCCGGGGACCGAGGGATGTGAGCCCTGGCTACAACTCCAGGACAGGAGGGAGAAAATGCAACTCAGCCTGTCCCTCTGTGCATTTGTGGTATGCACTAATGCTGTCTGCACACATGCAGCTACCAACCAAGCCAGACTGGTGGGGTTCCTAAAGGTCCTGAGGCCCGCCCACAGCTCCCTTTGCCTCCATTTCCCCAGTTATCAATGAAGAAGTGCATACATTCCTCTCTTTCCCCTCCTTTCCCCATCTCCTTGGCTCGGTGAAGGGGGAGGCAGTGCTCCTAATGCCTGAGGCTCTGCCATCCTCCATTCCTTTCCAGGGTGTCAGCGCCTTACCCGACGCCAATCCCAGGCTCCCTGTACGCCTTTCCTCCCTGGGCACCGAGGCCTGGCTGCCTGCCCACCTTGTACACATCACCAGCCTCCCTTGCACATGGCTTTGCTGACCAGTCCCTGCTCCCTGCTCAGGCGCTAGAGATTGGCGGTGCCTGCAGGCCAGGAGTGGTGGCGGTGCCTGCAGGCAGGGAGACTGGTACATCTATCTGTCAGCTTTGCCATCCTGTACCTGGGCAATTCCCTATGACAGACTGGTGTACAGGGTCCCTCCACCTCAGTGTCCAGAGACGTCACCAGGCCGGAGCACACCCACTGAGCGCCTACTGTGTACCAGAGCCCGGAATGCCCCCACGCCGGGTCTACTCCCGCTTCATCTTTAAGTCAAACCGCAAGGCAGGTAGTGCTGACCGCCCCCCTCTAAACACAAGCCAGGGTCAAATTTGGGATGAAGTGTGTAGAAAGTAAAAGTTCTTCAAAGTTTCCCTTCTTGTTAAAAATAAATCATAAGAGTTAGAAATAATAGTTTCTTTTAAAGACTAGCTTTATGCTAGACATGCTCACAGGCACGTAGTATATTCTGTGTCCTTGTACTTTAACCAAGACATCTGTGCTGGACATGGTCACAGGCATGTCCCGGCTCACAGCCCATGCCCCTTCCTTATTTGGGAATGTTATTACTTTTCTAAGTCCTTTCATAAGCAACTTCCTCTTTTCCTTTATTCTTCCGTTACTTTTACCTATTTAGAAAAGTTTTGGTTTTTTTTTTGAGACGGAGTCTTGCTATCTCCCAGGCTGGAGTGCAGTGGATTGATCTCGGCTCACTGCAAGCTCCGCCTCCTGGGTTCACGCCATTCTCCTACCTCAGCCTCCCGAGTAGCTGGGACTGCAGCCGCCCGCCACCATGTCCAGCTAATTTTTTGTGTTTAAGAGACAGGGCTTCACTGTGTTAGCCAGGATGGTCTCGATCTCCTGACCTTGTGATCTGCCCGCCTCAGCCTCCCCAAGTGCTGGGATTACAGGCGTGAGCCACCGCGCCCAGCCGAAAAGTTTTAAACTGTTAGCCAATCTGGTTTTAGTTTAGATTGTGCGGTCTGGCTCCAGCCAATGGAGACAGGACACAGTAGCAGGGACAAACTGCGTGAGTATTAAAAATTGCTTCCCTCCTTTGTTCGGATGTGCTCTCGCCATTATTCCATCTGCGATGAGCACCCTTTCTGCAGAAAGTACAAGAGGCCTTGCTGACAGAGTTAAATTTATGTTCAAGTGCTATTTCTTTGCAGCACCGGGGAACAAGCATTTACATATAACAGTGTGTCTAGGGGCAGGCACGGCCTTGCTGTGAACTCCTGGTCAGTGCTGGTCCCTGTACCTAGGATGTTGTCCTCTCTGATTTCCAGTCTGGAACGCTGGACCCTGCCAGGGGGAGAGGGTCTTAGCCGAGGGCCCCGGGCTCTGGGGTCCTGAACACAGCCTCCGTTTCTCCATCCGCATGATGTGGAACTAGATGGCCTGGTCCCATTCTGGCCCCCATGAAATGAGAGAAGTTTCTGGAAAGGTGCCTTATCTAGAGCCACACAGTCAGTGGGAGGATTGCAGCAGCAGCTCACTCCAAAGATTTAGGGTAGAGCCCAGGCTTACCACTTCTGCCTGCCACAAACGGCTCCAAGCTCTCCCCACTAGCCCCCTTGGTAGCCTCAGCAGGGTTCACCGCACACAGCTGCTGCTGTCATTATGATTTTAGGTCTCTCTGCACCACTCAGGTGCATGTTCTGCAAGGGCAGGGGTCTCATCTGCTATGTTCTGCAGAATCCCCTAAGCCTGGTACAACTCTGGGGACAGAGCACGGGCTTGATGGGCTGTTGTTTGAAGATATGGATGGAGGAAGCCTTTATGAACACCGACTATGTTCCCGGCGCTCTTACAGCAGTGGGTATGCAGCAGGTGCTTAACAAAGACTTGCCAGAAGACTAAATGAATCAGCTGGGGAGTCGGGCTGATATCTTTTTTTTTTTTTCTTTTTTAGACAGAGCGTCACTCTGCCTCCCGGGCTGGAGTGTGGAGTGCAATGGCACAATCTTGGCTCACTGGAACCTCTGTCTCCTGGGTTCAAGCGATTCTTGTGCCTCAGCCTTCTGAGTACCTGGGATTACAGGCATGTGCTCCAACATCTGGCAAATTCTTTGTATTTTTAGTAGAGACAGGGTTTCGCCATGTTGGCCAGGCTGGTCTCAAACTGCGGGCCTCAAGTGATCCATCCACCTCTGCCTCCCAAAGTGCTGGGATTATAGATGTAAGCCATTGCACCCGGTCAGAGTGACATCTTTTGTTACAAGCCTGGAGCATTAAGTAATGACAGAAAGTAGGGAATTGCTCAAGAAACAAAAGGACGGGGCAGGTCACAGGGACACGGGGCCAACCTGGAAAGAGCACCCAGTGGCCAAAGCTGGGATGATTAGAACAACAAAATAAATAACGTAGCCTTGGATTATGACCCAAAGTATGACATAAATATACATCAGTTCATAGTGATTGAATAAATGGTGGAGAGACAGATCTTCCTTAGGGAAGAATGGAAGAATCCCAAGTGACATGTAGTACTGTCCCCCTCCAGGAGGTGGAGCTAAAACCTTTGCCCCGTGAGAGTGCAATGTACTTAGCGCCTGCCTCTCTTCTCTCTCCCAAAGAACAGAGTATGGAGTGAGGGAACAGCAACGTCACAGTGCAGGTGCCTGGTGGGTGTGACCCCGGGCGATGAGGTCTCGTGGGCTGCATGGGTCCCTGCTGTGATGAACGTGAGCAGAAGGCACTTGGCTTCACGGTCTTCTCTCTAGACTGATCGGGAGCAAACGTCAGACAGCCCCAGATCGGGGGGCATTCTGCAGAATACCTCATCAGCGCTTCTCAAACCTGTCTCGGTCATAAACAGCAAGAAAAAAATTGATACATTGTCAGAGATGGGAGGGAACTCAGACCTCAGTGCAAAGCAGTGCCCTAGGTTGGATTCTGAACAGAAAAAGGGCATTGGCAGGCAGACTGGTGAAATCCAAATGTAACCTGAGTTTAATTAATAGCAATGTGGCCGGACGCAGTGGCTCACGCCTGTAATCCCAGCACTTTGGGAGGCCAAGGCGCACGGATCACGAGGTCAGGAGATCGAGACCATCCAGGCTAACACGGTGAAACTCCGTCTCTACTAAAAATACAAAAAATTCGCCGGGCGTGGTGGCGGGCACCTATAGTCCCAGCTACTCCGGAGGCTGAGGCAGGAGAATGACGTGAACCTGGGAGGCAGAGCTTGCAGTGAGCTGAGATCGCGCCACTGTACTCCAGCCTGGGCGACAGAGTGAGACTCTGTCTCAAAAAAAAAAAATAGCAATGTACCGGCCGAGTGTGGTGCTGCACTCCTGTAATCCCAGTACTTTGGGAGGCTGAGGCAGGAGGATCACTTCGGGCCAGGAGTTCAAGGCTGCAGTGAGCTTTGATTGCACCACTGCATGCCAGCCTGGGTGATAGAGTGAGACCCTGTCTAGAAAAAAAAAATAGCAATATATCCATGTCAGTTTCTTTATTATTATTAAATATATGCTATTTAATATATACCTAATGTACTATTTAAGGAATAGTTTGGGGTTTTTTTTTGAGACAGAGTCTCACTCTTGTCAACCAGGCTGGAATGCAATGGCATGATCTCAGCTCACTGTAGCCTTTGCCTCCCAGGTTCAAGTGATTCTCCTGCCTCAGCCTCCTGAGTAGCTGGGATTATAGGCGTGTGCCACCATGCCCGACTAATTTTGTATTTTTAGTAGAGACGGGGGTTTCGCCATGTTGACTAGGCTGGTCTCAAACTCTTGACCTCAAGTGATCCACCCACCATGTCTTCCCAAAGTGCTGGGATTACAGGCGTGAGCCACCGCACCCGGCCATAATTAATACTTAAATATAGACTATTTAAAGTGCAGGCTGGGCACAATGACTTACATCTGTAATCCTAGAGCTTTGGGAAGCTGAGACGGGAGGATTTCTTGAGCCCAGGAGTTTGAGGCTGCAGTGAGCTATAATCGCACCACTGCACTCCAGTCTGGGTAACAAAGTGCGACCCTGTTTGTAATCATAATAGTAATATGCACAATGTAACGTTGTGAAATGCTTACGACAGTCAAACAAATGAGCATGTCCATCATCTCACATAGTTGCTCCCTCTGTGTGCGTGTTGAGAGCCCCTAAAATCTACTCTCAGTAAATTTTCGGTATACAATACGTTATTATTGATGACTATAGTCTTCACGCTGGACTTCAGATCTTTAGACTTATTCATCCTACGTAACTTTAACTTTGTACCCGTTGGCCTCCATCTCAATCTCCCCCACTTGCAAGCCCCTGTAACCACTGTTCTACTGTTTCTATGTATTTGACACCTTTTTTTTTTTTGAGATAGAGTCTCGCTATGTTGCCCAGGCTGGAGTGCAGTAGCGCGACCTCGGCTCACTGCAACCTCTGCCTCCCGGGTTCACCCCATTCTCCTGCCTCAGCCTCCCAAGTAGCTGGGACTACAGGCGCCCGCCACCATGCCCAGCTAATTTTTTTTTTTGTATTTTTAGTGGAGATGCCGTTTCACCTGTTAGCCAGGATGGTCTTGATCTCCTGACCTCGTGATCTGCCCTCCTCGGCCTCCCAAAATGCTGGGATTACAGGCGTGAGCCACCGTGCCCAGCCATATTTGACACTTTTAAAAAATATTTTGGCCAGGCACAGTGGCTCATGCCTGTAATACCAACACTTTGGGAGGCCGAGGTGGGCGGATCACTTGAGATCAGGAGTTCGAGATCAGGCTGGCCAACATGGTGAAACACCATCTCTAGTAAAATACAAAAATTAGCCAGGCGTGGTGGCACGCACCTGTAATCCCAGCTACTCAGGAGGCTGAAGCAGGAGAATCACTTGAACCTAGGAAGGGAGGTGGCGGTTGCAGTGAGCAAAGACACCACCACTGCACTGCGAGACTCTGTCCCTACCCCCACCTGCCAAAAAAAATTTCATATATACATGAGATCATGCAGTACTTTTCCTTCTATGTTTGGCTTATTTCGCTTAGCATAATGTCTTCAGGTTCATCTATGTTGTCACAATAGGCAGGATCTCCTTTTTTTTTGAGTCAGAGTTCCACTCTTGTTGCCCAGGCTGGAGTGCAATGGCATGATCTTGGCTCACTGCAGCCTCTGCCTCCTGGATTCAAGCGATTCTCCTGCCTCAGCCTCCTGAGTAGGTGAGATTACAGGCTCCCGCCACCACGCCTGGCTAATTTTTTGTATTTTTAGTGGGGAGAGGGTTTCTCCATGTTGGCCAGGCTGGTCTTAAACTCCTGGCCTCAGGTGATCTGCCCGCCTTGGCCTCCCAAAGTGCTGGGATTACAGGTGTGAGCCACCGTGCCCGGCCAGAATCTCCTTTTTAAAAGCTGGAAATATTCCATTGTATGTATAGACCACAATTTCCTTATCTAGGCCTCTGTCAGTGGACACTTAGGTGGATTCCATGCCTTGGCTATTGTGAATAGTGCTGCAGTGAACTTGGGAGTGCAGGTATCTCTATGAAGCGCTTATATTTCATCTTATATTCCCAGAAGAGAGATTGCTGGATCATACGGTGGTTCTACCTTTAGTTTTTTGGAGGACCTCCATACTGTTTTCCATAATGATGGTACCAATTTACATACCCATCGACAGTGCACAAGCGTACCTTTCACCACACCCTTGCTCATATTTATCCCTTGTCTTTTGGTAACAGCCATCCTAACATGTGTGAAGTGATATCTCATTGTGGTTTTAATTTGCTGCCATGGACAGTTCAGACTGCTGTTACAAAATATCTTAGACTGGGTACTTTATAAACAACAGAAACTTATTGCTCACAGTTCTGGAGGCTGGGCAGTCCAAGATCAAGGTACCAGCTAACTCAGGATCTGCTAAGGGTCCATTCCTCAGATGGCACCTTCTTTGTGCTCTCACGTGGTGAAAGGGGTGAACAAGCTCTTCAGGCCTCTCTTGCAGGGGCATTAATCCCCTTTAAGAGGGCAGAGTCCTTATGATCTGATCACCCCCAAAGGCCCTACTTTTTTTTTTTTTTTTTTTTTGGACGGACTCTCTCTCTGTCACCCAGGCTGGATTGCAATGGTGCAATCTCGGCTCACTGCAACCTCCACCTCCCAGGCTCAAGCAGTTCTCCTGCCTCAGCCTTGCGAGCAGCTGGGATTACAGGCACGCACCACCACGCCTGGCTAATTTTTGTATTTTTAGTAGAGATGGGGTTTCACAATGTTGGCCAGGCTGGTCTCAAACTCCTGACCTCGTGATCTGCCCACCTTGGCCTCCCAAAGTGCTGGGACTGCAGGCGTAAGCCACCGTACCCAGCCAGCCCCACTTCTTAATGCCATCGTCTTGGGGACTGGGTTTCAACCTATGAATTTTGGGGAAACCCAAACATTCAGACCCTGGCGTTTGCATTTCTGCATTTTTGTCATCATTGGTGATGTTGGGCACCTTTTCGTAGACCGGTTGGCCACTGTGTGTGTGTGTGTACACCTTTAGTCTTATTGTAACAAAGCAACTTGTACACATTTTCCTTTTTAATTTAGATATCGGGTCTCACTTTCTCACTGAGACTGGAGTGCAGCGGCACAATCATTGCTCACTGCCGCCTTGAGCTCCTGGGCTCAAGTGATCCTCCCAACCTCAGCCTCCTGAGTAGCTGGGACTACAGGCACATACCACCATACCTGGTTAGTTTTTTACATTTATTTTTTGCAGAGATGGGGTCTCACTATGTTGCCCAGGCTGGTCTCAAACTCCTAGACTCAAGCAATCCTCCTGCATTGGCTTCCCAAAGTGCTGGGATAACAGGTGTGAGCCACTATGCCTGGCCTTTAAAATAATTTTTTTAGAGGCAAGGTCTTGCTATATTGCCCAAACTGGTCTTGAATTCCTGGCCCCCTCAGCCTCCCAAGTAACTGGGATTACAGGTGTACACCACTGCACATTTAAAACTGAGCATTGGCCGGGCGCTGTGGCTCAGGCCTGTAATTCCAGCACTTTGGGAGGCCAAGGCAGGCGGATCACGAGGTCAGGAGATCAAGACCATCCTGGCTAACATGGTGAAATCCCGCCTCTACTAAAAATACAAAAAAATTTAGCCAGGCATGGTGGCAGGCGCCTGTAGTCCCAGCTACTCGGGAGGCTGAGGCAGGACAATAGCGTGAACAGTGAGCCGAGATTGCGCCACTGCACTCCAGCCTGGGTGACAGTGCGAGACTCCGTCTCAAAAAAAAAAAAAAAAAAGGCCGGGCGCGGTGGCTCACGCTTGTAATCCCAGCACTTTGGGAGGCCGAGGCGGGCGGATCACGAGGTCAGGAGATCGAGACCACAGTGAAACCCCGTCTCTACTAAAAATACAAAAAATTAGCCGGGCGTGGTGGCGGGCGCCTGTAGTCCCAGCTACTCGGAGAGGCTGAGGCAGGAGAATGGCGTGAACCCGGGAGGCGGAGCTTGCAGTGAGCCGAGATTGCGCCACTGCACTCTAGCCTGGGCGACAGAGCGAGACTCCATCTCAAAAAAAAAAAAAAAAAAAAAAAACAACTGAGTATCACCTGTCCTTTCCAGTGAAACAGAAGGAAAATTTTAAAATAAACAGGAACAAAATTACAATAGAAAATGTCAATTCCAAATAAGATCTTACAGATTCTGCTGATTCTCCCATTGATTGGCAGGACTCAAGTAATCATTAGGAGATAATTCATTTTTAAAGTATCATCTTAAACTTCAAGGATGTCTGTTAAATGTCACAATTAAACATCCATTGGCAATTTTTGTCTTCTTTGAAAACTGTCTATGCAGGTTCTTTGCCCATTTTTAATTGGGTTATTTGTGGGATTTTTTTGCTATTGAGTTATATGAGTTCCTTATATATTCGGGATATTAATCCCTTATCGGGAGCATGGTTTGCAAATATTTTTTTCCCATTCCATTGGCTGCCTTTTCATTTTGTCTGTTGTTACCTTTGCTGTGAGAAGCTTTTTAGTTTTACGTAGTCCTATTTGTTTATTTAATGCTTTTGTTGCCTGAGCTTTTGGTGTGATATCTAAAAAATCATTGCCAAAGCCAATGTCAAGGGGCCTTCCCCCTGTTTTCTTCTAGGGGTTTTATGGTTTCAGGTCTTACATTTAGGTCTTTAATTCACTTTGACTTGATTTTTTGTATGGTGTAAGATAAGGGTTTAATTGCATTCTCTCGCGCATGGATATCCAGTCTTCCCAATATCATTTATTGAGGAGACTATACTTTCCCCATTGTGTCCCTCATATGGCTTGGCTCTGTGTTGCCACCCAAATCCCATGTTGAATTGTAATCCCCAGTGTTGGAGGCGGGGCCTGGTGGGAGATGATTGGATCACAGGGGAGTTTCTAATGGTTTAGCACCATCCCCCCATTTTGCTGTCTTGTGATAGAGTTCTTACGAGATCTGGTTGTTTGAAAGTGTGTAGCGTGTCACCCTTCACTCTCTCTTCCTGCTCCTGCCAGGTAGACGTGACTGCTTCTCCTTCATCTTCAGCCATGATTGTAAGTTTCCTGAGGTATTCCCAGAAGCAGAAGCCTGTACAGCCTGCAGAACTGTGAGCCGATCACACCTCTTTAGAAATTACCCAGTCTCAGGTTCTTGAACATTATAGCAGTGTATGAACAGGCTAATACAGTCCTCTTGGCACGCTTCTTGAAAATTAGTTGACTGTATCTGCTTGGGTTTATTTCTGGGCTGACTTTCCACTTGCCTATATGTCTGTTTTTATGCTAGTACCATCCCACTTTGATCACTCTAGCTTTACTATACGATATATAGTAAACACACTATAGTGTATATAGTATATATGGTATACAGTAAATAATAGTATATAGTATATAGTAAATATATACTATATTGTATATATATACTGTAGTATTTATATATACAGTATAGTATATATATACTATAGTATTTATATATACAGTATAGTATATATATACTATATATATATTCTCTCTCTCTCTCTCTATATATATATATATATAACATATATATATATTTTTAGATAGGGCCACTCTGTCACCCAGGCTGGAGTGCTATGGCACAATCATGGCTCGCTGCAGCCTCTGTGTCCCAGGCTAAAGCAGTCCTCCCACCTCAGCCTCTCGAGTAGCAGAGACTACAGGCACGTGTCACCACGCCTGGCTAATTTTTGTATTTTCTGTAGAGATGGGATTTCACCATGTTGCCCAGGCTGGTCTTCAGCTCCTGGGCTCAAGGGATCCACCCGCCTTGGCCTCCTGCTGAGATTACAGGCATGAGCCACCACACCTAGCCTCAACATCCTTTCTTGATTGAAAACTTTCAACAGTTTAGATATACAAGGAAATTCCCTCAATATAATAAAGGCCATTTATGAAAAGCCAACAGTTAAACCAAAGCAGCTAACTTTCAGCTAAACTGAATGCTTTTCCTTTAAAGTCAGGAACAAGAAGACAATATGCTCACTCTTGTCTCTTCTATTCAACATAGCACTGGAAGTAATAGCAAGAGGAATCAGATAAGAAAAAATAAATAAAAGCAATCCCAATTGGATAGGAAGAAGTCAAATTATCTCTGTTTGCTATGACATGATTCTATTTGTACAAAACCCTGAAGACTCCACAAAACAATTGTTAGTTGAACTAACAAACAAATTCAGAATAAATTCACAGGATACAAAATCAACATACAAAAATCAGTTCTGGCTGGGCACAGTGGCTCACACCTGTAATCCCAGCACTTCGGGAGGCTGAGGCAGGAGCATTGCTTGAGGCCAAGAGTTTGAGACCAGGTTGGGCCACACAGCAAGACCCTATCTCTCTTTTTTAACAAAAAAATCAGTTATATTTCTTTATATCAATAATGGGACAGCTGAAAAGGAAAGCAAGAAAACAATGCCACTTACAAAGGCATCCAAAATAATAAAGTACTTAGGAATCAATTTAACCAAGAAGATGAAAGACCTGTATACTGAAAACTATAAAACATTGATGATGCTGGGCACAGTGCCTCACGCCTGTAATCCCAGCACTTTGGGAGGCCGAGGTGGGCGGATCACGAGGTCAGGAGATCGAGACCATCCTGGCTAACATGGTGAAACCCCGTCTCTACTAAAAATACAAAAAATTAGCTGGGCACATTGGCAGGTGCCTGTAGTCCCAGCTACTCAGGAGGCTGAGGCAGGAGAATGGCGTGAACCTGGGAGGCAGAGCTTGCAGTGAGCCGAGATCGTGCCACTGCACTCCAGCCTGGGCGACAAAGCGAGACTCCATCTCAAAAAAAAAAAAAAAATCATTCTAAAATAAAACGTTTTTAAAAAGTGAGTAGAAACATGATCTTTGGCCAGGAGGGTGTCTTTTGGGGCCTTGGCTCATCACGGCCTAGTGACACTCTCCGGCAGGCATCCATCCTCCATTCTTTGTCGGCTACAGCTGGTGTCCTTACCTTGAACAGCCTTGGGCACAAGTAGGGACTCAAAAGTCCGGGCACCTAGGAAGCAGGAGGGCTGCAACTCCTTCTGCAATGTCACCTCAGCTGGGAAAGCTCTAGGGGTCACCATGATTGTGTATAGTCTCCACATTCTGACCCCCTTCTTAACCTGCAACTTCCTGGCCTCTGTGGACACCCTGGTGTTGTATGCACAACCTTGTACATACAGGCACAAGGCCAGGGAGCCGAGTGGTTATGCCCACAGGCATTGGCACTAGCCTGTGTCCAGTCCTGGCTCTGACACCTATCCACACGTGTCTCCTCTAACCTGTGGTTTCCTCACATAAGGTGGGACAGGAACAGCAGCCACCATGTTGAATCCAAGCTAGTCCAGGGCTGGAGCAGAGAAGGGCTGTCTGGTCCTGGATGGGCTGTGCCTCACTTGCAGGTGACAGCACGCAGGGAGGAACAGGAACAGAGGCCCCAGGAATGAGAGGCAGCTGGCAGGACCCCGCCTCCCCTTTCACCTTCTCTCTCCTACACCTACTCCTGTTCTGTCCGAAGGCTTTTAGGGAGACAGGATCTTCATGCCTCTCTTTCTCTCTTTCTTCTCTCTGTCTGTCTCACACACACACACACGCATGCACACACAGTCTCGTTCCCATTCCCCGACTTATTTCAGAGAACTTTCACGTCAGCATCACTCTCCCCATCCCCAAAAATGCAGACACGCCCCACGGGAGTGCAAGGACATGAGCAACAATGTCTTTCCCTTCTTTTATTTCTTAAAATTTATTTATTTATTTATTTATTTATTTATTTATTTATTTATTTATTTATTTTGAGATGGAGTCTCACTCTTGTCGCCCAGGCTAGAGTGCAGTGGCATGATCTCGGCTCACTGCAGCCTCTCCCTCCCGGGTTCAAGCGATTCTCCTGCCTCAGCCTCCTGAATAGCTGGAACTACAGGCACCCACCACCACGCCCAGCTAATTTTTTTATTTTTGGTAGAGACGGGTGTCACCATGTTGACCAGGCTGGTCTCGAACTCCTGACCTTGTGATCTGCCTACCTTGGCCTCCCAAAGTGCTGGGATTACAGGCGTGACCACTGTGCCCAGCTGTTGTCTTTCCCTTCTTCTTCTTTTTTTTTTTTTTTGAGATGGAGTCTCGCTCTGTCGCCCAGGCTGGAGTGCAGTGGCACTATCTCTGGTCACTGCAAGCTCTGCCTCCCAGGTTCACACCATTTTCCTGCCTCAGCCTCCCAAGTAGCTGGGACTACAGGCACCCGCCACCACACCCAGCTAATTTTTGGTATTTTTAGTAGAGACAGGGTTTCACCATGTTAACCAGGATGGTCTCGATCTCCTGACCTCATGATCTGCCCACCTCGGCCTCCCAAAGTGCTGGAATTACAGGCATGAGCCACCACGCCTGGCTGGCTTTCACTCTTATATGTAGGTCTTTGATCCATTTTGAGTTAATTTTTATATATGGTGTGAGATAAGGGTCCACATTCACTCTTTTTTAAAAAACTTTTTTTGATAGAGATGGGGGTCTTACCATGTTGCCCAGGTTGTTCTCAAATTCCTGGACTCAAGCAATCCTTCCATCTCAGCCTCGCAAAGTGCTGAGCTTACGGGCATGAACTACCTCACCTGGCCCAACTTCATTCTTTTTTTTGAGACAGGGTCTCACTCTGTCATCCAGACTGGATTGCAGTGGCATGATCTCGGCTCACCGCAACCTCTGTGTCTCAAGCTCTAAGCAATTCTCCTGTGTCAGCCTCCCAAGTAGCTGGGATTATAGGCATGTACCACCATGCCCAGCTAATTTCTGTATTTTTAGTAGAGACAGGGTTTCACCATGTTGGCCGAGCTGTTCTTCAACTTCAGACCTCAAATGATCCACCCGCCTCAGCCTCCCAAAGTGCTGGGATTACAGGCATGCACCACTGCACCCAGCTTTTTTTTTTTTTTTTTTTTGAGACCGAGTCTCGCTCTGTCGCCCAGGCTGGAGTGCAGTGGCGCAGTCTCAGCTCACTGCAAGCTCCGCCTCCCGGGTTCACGCCATTCTCCCGTCTCAGCCTCTCCGAGTAGCTGGGACTACAGGCGCCCGCCACCACGCCCGGCTAATTTTTTGTAGTTTTAGTAGAGACGGGGTTTCACCGTGGTCTCGATCTCCTGACCTCGTGATCCGCCCGCCTCGGCCTCCCAAAGTGCTGGGATTACAAGCGTGAGCCACCGCGCCCGGCCCACTGCACCCAGCTTTAACTTCATTCTTTTGCATGTGAATATATAGTTATCACAGCACCATTTGTTGAAGAGACTATTTTTTCCCCATTAGATAGTCTTGGTGCCCTTGTCAAAAATCAATTGACCACAGATATATGGTTTATTTCTGGACTGTCAATTCTGTTCCATTGATCTATATGTCTATGTTTGTGCCAGTACCACACTGTAATAGTCTATTTTCACGCAGGTAATAAAGACATACCTGAGACTGGGTAATTTATAAAGGAAAGAGGTTTAATGCACTCACAATTCCACATGGCTGGGGAGGCCTCACAATCACGGCAGAAGGCAAAGGAAGAGCAACAGCACATCTTACGTGGCAGCAGGCGAGAGAGTGTGTGCAGGGACTCCCTCTCTCCGTTCCTTCCTTCCTTCCATCTCTCTCTGTCACTCAGGCTGGAGCACAATGCTGCGATCAAGGCTCACTGCATCCTTGAACTCCTGGGCTCAAGTGATCCTCCCACCTCAGTCTCCCAAGTAGTTGGAACTACAGACGTGTCCTACTATGACCGGTTAATTTTTAAACTTTTTTTGTAGAGACAGAGTCTAATTTATAGCCCAGCCTGGTCATGAACTCCTAGCCTTAGCACTTCTCCTGCCTCAACTTCCCAAAGTGCTGGGATTACATGTATGAGCCACTGTGCTCAGACTAGGATTGGTTTCTTATGAGACCTATCTCCTTGGCTTGTAGACAACCATCTTCTCCCTATGTCTTCACCTCTGTACTGTCTGTGTCTAGATATTTTTCTTCTTATAAGGACACATGTCATATTAGCTTAGGGCCCACCTTAATGATCTTATTTTAACTTAATGACTTCTTTAGAGGCACTATCTCCAAATACAGTCACATTCTGAGGTACTGAGGATTAAGACTTCAACACATAAATTTTGGGGGCTGACCAGGCACAGTGGCTTATGCCTGTAATCCCAGCACTTTGGGAGGCTGAGGCAGGGGGATCACTTGAGGTCAAGAGTTCAAGACCAGCCTGGCCAACATGGTGAAACCCCGACTCTACTAAAAATACAAAAAATAATCAGTTGTGTTGACACCTGCATATAGTCCCAGATACTCAGGGGGCTGAGGCAGAAGAATTACTGGGACCCAAGAGGCGGGGGTTGCAGTGAGATGAGATGTGCCACTGCACTCCAGCCTGGGTGACAAAGCAAGCATCTCAAAAAAACAAAAACAAAACAAAACAAAACAACAACAACAACAAGAAAGTGGGGTGTTGGCTATGTGCAGTGGCTCATGCTTGTAATCCCAGTACTTTCAGAGGCCAAGGCAGGTGGATTGCTTGAGCCTAGAAGTTGGAGACCATTCTGGGTAACATGGCAAAACCCATCTCTACAAAAAATGCACACACCAAAATTAGCCAGGCATGGTGGTACACACCTGTAGTCCCAGCTACTTGGGAGACTGAGGTGGGATGATCACTTGAGCCTAGAAGGCAGAGTTTTCAGTGAGCCAAGATCCCTCCAGTCTGGGCAACAAAGACTCTATCTGGAAAAAAAAAAAAAAAGAAAAAAAAGAAAAGAAAGGAAAAGAAGAGAAAATAGAGTGTTAAAGTCACCAACTATTATTGGTGGTCTAATGTTTCTCACTTCAATTCTGTTAGTTTTTGCTCATATGTGTTGGAGCTTTGTTGTTATGTGCATGGATGTTTATAATTGTTATGTATTTTTAATTTATTGAGTATTTTAGTATTATATAATGTCTTTCTTTGTTTCTTATAAAAATTTTTGCCTTAAAGTCTATTTTGTCTGATATGAGTATAGCCAGGCCAGCTCTCTTTTAGTTACTGTTTACATAAAATATCTTTTTTCATACTTTTAACCTATTTTATTTTTTGACTGTAAAGTGAATATCTTATATATAGACAGCAGATAGTTAGATCCTGGTTTTTAAAAAAAATCCATTCTGTCAGTCTCTGCCTTTTACTTGGAGAATTTAATTCATTTAGATTTAATATAATTATTTATGCAGAAGTATTTACTTCTGTTATTTTTCTATTTGTTTTCTAAATATCCCTTTTTTTAACACTCAAAATTGATTTATTTAAAGGTTTCACAATAGCTATGTCCAGGCATTTAGGCTTATGGGAAGTAAAATTAAAAGAGGATACTTTTTTCCCAAGGAGAATTTCTTTAAAACCAAGCACATTGCTAAATAGCAACATTATACTTGGTAAACAATAATTGGCAACAAAATAAGTTTAATATTCTGCCCAAACCAGTCCCAGATACTGTTTAATAACCAAGATACAAACTAATTTTGTTGTAAGAAGCCTAGACCAATTTTATCAAACAAGTCCTTGGTCAGATATCCGGTTTCATTTAACGTTTTGAAAGTTCATTTGACAGTCAGTCAAGTCCCTCTTACAGACCAGTTCCTTGTGTTGCACAAGTGGCTTGAACATACCATGTTCTGTTATGAAGAGACTGAAGACCTAGTTTATCTGTCATTTCACTGATGGCCATATCATTTGGCAAATCCTGTTTGTTTGCAAAAAGCAGCAGCACTGCATCTCTCAAGTCATCTACCAGAAGCATTTTCTGCAGCTCATCTGCTACTTCCTGAATTCTTCCACGATCATTGCTATCTACCAAACAATAAGACCCTGGGTATTCTGGAAGTAATGCTTCCAGAGAGGCCTAATTCTATCTTGATCACCAACATCCCATACTGTGAAACAAGTGTTCTTATACTCTACTGTTTCCACGTTAAAACCAGTGGTAAGAATGGCGGTGACTATCTCTCCTAACTTCAGTTTATACAGAATGATAATCTTGCCAGCAGCATCCAATCCAAACAGCAAAATGTGCATTTACTTCTTGCCAAAGAAGCAGGAGAAGAGGGAGGAGATGGTGAGGCCCATGGTGGTAGTGCCACTTGCAATGAGCAGAAGCAGAAGTGGTTTGGGGCAGCCCCCTGCTTTCTCCTTACACACTCCCAGGCAAACTGAACAAGAGAGAAGAGAAAGAGCAGAGGAAGAAAGAGGGAGGTAGGAACATTTCACTGGCCGCTGTGCCAATGAAGCTCCAAGACACGAATTCTTGCGGAGAGGACCTTCTAGGCGACTGTCAAGGCAACTCCAGCTCTAGCCTTTAGGCTTTGGCTGCGCCACGTCACGCGGCTGCTGCAGCAACTCTGAAATATCTTAACTTTTTTTATGCCCCTGTTCCTCTACTGCTTCTTCTTCTTTTTTTTTTTTGAGACAGGGGGTCTCACTCTGTCACCCAGGGAGGAGTGCAGTGGCATGATCTCCGCCCACTGCAACCTATGCCTCCCTCGTTCAAGCAATTCGCCTGCCTCAGCCTCCCAAGTTAGGTGGGATTACAGGTGCCCACCACCATGCCTGGCTAATTTTTGTACTTTTAGTAGAGACAGGCACCATGTTGGCCAGGCTGGTCTTGAACTTCTGACCTCAGGTGATCCTCCCGCCTCAGCCTCCCAAAGTGCTGGGATTACAGGCATGAGCCACCACGCCTGCCCCCTCCAGGGCTTCTTTTGCGTTGGATACTTGGAGGTGTACCATTTTAATTTCCTTCTCTCTTAATATATATTTTGTTTTTTAAAAATTATTTGCCCTAGGCTGGGCGCAGTGGCTCACACCTGTAATCCCAGCGCTTTGGGAAGCCGAGGTGGGCGGATCACTTGAGGTCAGGAGTCCGAGACCAGCCTGGCTATCGCTAACATGGTGAAACCCCACTTCTACTAAAAATACAAAAATTAGCCGGGCATGGTGGCAGGTGCCTGTAATCCCAGCTACTTGGGAGGCTAAGGCAGGAGAATCGCTTGAACCCGGGAGGCGGAGGTTGCAGCCAGCTGAGATCGCACCACTGCACTCCAGCCTGGGTGACAGAGTGAGACTCTGCCTCAAAAAAAAAAAAAAAAAATTATTTGCCCTATGGATTACAATTAACATCTTAATTCATAACAGAATTCTGATTAATTTTAACAGTATCCGAACTCTTTGCTCTTATATTGGCTCATCCCCCATCTTGTTCTGATTAAAAGTTACATATATATATATATATATATATACACACATTGTGTGTTCATTGACATATATTTATAATCACATAGTTATTTTTTAAATCATTTGAAAGGGAAAGAAGAGTTACTAACCAAAAATGTATTATTAATGGTGACTTTTAAATTTGCATATGTAATTACCTTTACTGGTATTCTTTATCTCTTTTTTTTTTTCTTTTTTGAGACGGAGTCTCACTTTGTCGCCCAGGCTGGAGTGCAGTGGTGCGATCTCGGCTCACTACAACTTCCGCCTCCCAGCTTCAAGCAATTATCCTGCCTCAGCCTCCTGAGTAGCTGGGATTACAGGTGTGCGCCACCATGCCCAGCTAATTTTTGTATTTTTAGTAGAGACAGAGTTTCACCATGTTGGCCAGGCTGGTCTCTAACTCTTGACCTTGTGATATGCCTGCCTTGGCCTCCCAAAGTGCTGGGATTACAGGCATGAGCCACTGCACCCAGCCTATTCTTTATCTCTTTACATGGATTCAAGTTACTGTCCAGTGTTCATTTATTCCAGCCTGACTGACCCCCTTTAGCATTTCTTAAATGGCAGGTCTACTAGAAGTAAACATCTTGGTTTTTGTTTATCTGGGAATGTCTTAATTTCTCCTTTTTTCTTGAGAAATAGTTTTGTAAGATATACAGTTTTTGGTTGACAAGTTTTTTTGTTTCTTTTAGCACTTTGCATATATCATCCCACTACCTTTTGGCCTTTGTGATTTCTGTCCACTGTTAACTCTATTGAGGATCCCTTGTACATGAGTTGCTTCTCTCCCTACTTTCAGGATTTTTTTTTTTTTTTTTGAGATGGAGTCTCGCTCTGTCGCCCAGGCTGGAGTGCAGTGGCACCATCTCGGCTCACTGCAAGCTCCACCTCCCGGGTTCACGCCATTCTCCTGCCTCAGCCTCTCCGAGTAGCTGGGACTACAGGCGCCCGCCACCACGCCCAGCTAATTTTTTTGTATTTTTTTTAGTAGAGACGGGGTTTCACCGTGGTCTTGATCTCCTGACCTCGTGATCTGCCCGCCTCGGCCTCCCAAAGTGCTGGGATTACAAGCGTGAGCCACCCGGCACTTTCAGGATTTTCTTGTTTTTTTTTTTTGAGACACAGTCTTATTCTGTTGCCCAGGCTGCTGGAGTGCAGTGGTGCAATCTTGGCTCACTGCAACGTCTGCCTCCTCGGTTCAAGCAATTCTCCTATCTCAGCCTCCTGAGTAGCTGGGACTACAGGCACCTGCCACCATGCCTGGCTAATTTTTGTATTTTTAGTAGATACAGGGTTTCACCATGCTGGTCAGGCTGATCTCAAAATCCTGACCTCAGGTGATCCACCTGCCTCGGCCTCCCAAAGTCCTGGGATTACAGGTGTGAGCCACCATGCCCAGCCTTTTTCTTGTCTTTCAACTGTTTGATGATAATGTAGCTTGGTATGGATCTATTTGAGTTTATCTCACCTTGAAAAAACTTTTTTGAGTTTCTTGGATATGTAGATTCATATCTTTCACCAAAAATTTGGGAAATTTTTGGCCATTATTCACCAAAATAATCTTTCCTCCTTACTCTTTCTCTCTTTTTTCTCTGTGACTCCCATTGTACATATATTGGTATGCTTGATAGTGTCCCACAGTTTTAAGGCTTTGTTAATTTTTTTCTTTATTCTTTTTTCCTTTCTGTTCCTCCAATTGCATAATTTCAATTGACTTATCTTTACATTTGCTGATTATTTTTTCTGTCTTCTCAAATATGGTATGAAATTTCTCTAGTGAATTTTTAATTTCAGATAAGATTGGGTTTGTTCAGGGAGGTATGGCTGTAGATGGAATTTTTAATTTCAGTTATTGCTCTTTTCAACTCTAATCTTTCTATTTGGTTCTTTTTTTTTTTTTTTTTTTTTTTTTTTTTTTTTTTTTGAGACAGAGTCTCGCTCTGTTGCCCGGGCTGGAGTGCAGTGGCGCAATCTCGGCTCACTGCAAGCTCCGCCTCCCGGGTTCACGCCATTCTCCTGCCTCAGCCTCCGAGTAGCTGGGACTACAGGCGCCCGCCACCGCGCCCGGCTAATTTTTTGTATTTTTTTAGTAGAGACGGGGTTTCACCGTGGTCTCGATCTCCTGACCTCGTGATCCGCCCGCCGCGGCCTCCCAAAGTGCTGGGATTACAAGCGTGAGCCACCGCGCCCGGCCTATTTGGTTCATTTTTATAATTTCTCTTTTCCACTCAGTGAGATATCATATTCATAGTTTCCTTTGGCTCTTGGTACATGGTTTTCTTTAGCTCTTGAGCATATTTAAGAGTCCATTTAAAGTCTTTGTGTAGTAAGTCCAATGCCTGGGCTTCCTAAGGATGAGCTCCTATTAATTCCTTTTTTGTTCCTGTGTATGGGCCACACTTTCTTTGCTTCCTTCCATGCTTCATAGCTTTTTTGTTGAAAACTGCACATTTCAAATATTATAATGTGGCAACTCTGGAAATCAGATCCTCCCTGCTCCCCAGGGATTGTTACTGCCATCTAAGTGTAATTGCTGTCATTCGTTTGGTGACTTTTCTGAACTAACTTTGTATAACCATCCCTTTCCTGTTTCTTACCTGAATTTTCCAATTTTTATGCTTTTTGTCTCTGTTTCTCTAAGCTTCATTCTAGCTGATTTCCTTAGATCTATCTTTCAAGGAACTAACTCTTTCCTCAGTTTTGTCTAAGCTTGTTTTCTGAGATGGAGTCTTGCTCTGTCACCCAGATTGGAGTGCAGTGGTGCGATCTCAGCTCACTGCAACCTCCACCTCCCAGGTTCAAGCAATTCCCCTGACTCAGCCTCCCAAGTAACTGGGATTACAGGTGCGCACCACCATGCCTGGCTTACCCTAAGATTTAAATTTCCATGTAGCCCATATTTTTTATTTTCCAGAGTTCTGGGATTATTTTCAAAACTTCCAGAAAATTTCATTAGTCTTTTTTTTTAAAGTTTATTTTATGTTTTTAATCCTTTTAAACACACTTATTTTATTGTCTTGGGGCTCCTTCTCTGTGGCTGGGGATATGAGGAGGGAACACAGAGAGGGCCATGGTGTCCCAGGACAGCAATGCAGAAAGCCTTCCTGTGGATGGCAAAGCCAAGACGGGCTGGCACATCATGAGGTAGGAATACTCATTTATCCTATGAGGTAAGTGTTTTTTTTGAGACCGAGTTTTGCTCTTGTTGCCCAGGCTGGAGTGCAATGGTGCAACCTCGGCTCACTACAACCTCCGCCTCCAAGGTTCAAGCAATTCTCCTGCCTCAGCCTCCCGAGTAGCTGGGATTACAGGCATGAGCCTCCATGCCCGGCTAATTTTCTATTTTTTGTAGAGACAGGGTTTCCCCAGGTTGGTCAGGCTGGTCTCAAACTTCCGACCTCAGGTGATCCACCTGCCTCGGCCTCCCAAAGTGCTGGGATTACAGGCATGAGCCACCACACCCGGCCGGTTTTTTTGTTTTGTTTTGTTTTTTGTTTTCTGAGATGCAGTCTTGCTCTGTCACCCAGGTTGGAGTGCAGTGGCGCGATCTCAGCTCACTGCAACCTCCACCTCCTGGGTTCAAGCAATTCTCCTGACTCAGCCTCCCGAGTAACTGGGATTACAGATGTGCACCACCATGTCTGGCTAATTTTTGTATTTTTAGTAGAGATGGGGTTTCACCATGTTGGCTAGGCCGGTCTCGAATTCCTGACCTCATGATCTGTCTGCCTCAGCCTCCCAAAGAGCTGGGATTACAGGCATGAGCCACTGCGCCCAGCAGAGGTAAGTATTTATTGTACCCATCTTACAGATGTGAAGACTAAGACTCAGTGAGGGTCACCTGTTCTGTCCTTTTTTTTTTTTTCAGATAGGGGTCTCACTCTGCCGCCCACGCATTGGAGTGCAGTGGTGCCAACACAGTTCACTGCAGCCTCAACCTCCTTGGGCTCCAGCGACCCTCCTGCCTCAGCCTCCTGTGTAGCTGGGACCACAGGTGTGCACCACCACATCCAGCTACATTTTTTATTTTTCGTAGATACTGGCACTCGCTTTGTTGCCCAGATTGGCCTCCAACTACTGGGCTCAAGCGATCCCCCACCTCAGCCTCCCAAACTGTGGGAGTGCAGGTGTGAGCCCCTGAGCCCGGCCCACCTGTCTTCTCGTCCTGCCTGCCTCCTCTTGACTGTCTTTCTGCAACCACATTTATGCAGCTGCAGCACAGCTCTCTCTCCCTGTTCACTGGGGCTCCCAGGTTACACCAGAGACCTTTCCACTCTATGCCTTTAAGGACTTTACTATTATTTTTGTGCAAACAATTTTCCATATTGGGGACAGGAAGAACAGGAAAGTGAGAAGGCTCAACTCCAAAGTTCCCTCCTTTCCATGGGGCTCCCCACCATTTTCTTTTTATTTTTTTGAGACAGAGTTTCGCTCTTGTTGCCCAGGCTGGAGTGCAATGGCACAATCTCGGCTCACTGCAACCTCTGCCTCCCGGGTTCAAGCAATTCTCCTGCCTCAGCCTCCCGAGTAGCTGGGATGACAGACATGAGCCACCACGCCCGGCTAATTTTGTATTTTTAGTAAAGACAGGGTTTCTCCATGTTGGTCAAGCTGGTCTTGAACTCCCGACCTCAGGTGATCCGCCCACCTTGGCCTCCCAAAGTGCTGGGATTACAGGTATGAGCCACGGTGCCCGGCCTCCCACCCTTTTCTAAGAGAAGTTTAATGAACTTAGATCTGGGCATTTGCTTCCTCAAGTTAATGCCTCACCTTCCCCTACCAAGGTGCAGTCTTCTGGAATATATTTTGTAAATGAAAGATGAACCCACATTTGGGTTCATGGCTCAGGCTAGTAATTTAACCTCACTGTGCCTCCGTTTTCACCTGTAAAGTAGACATAATCATCTCTACGTCATAGAACTGTTCCGGGATTCAGTAAAATGGTGTAATAAGGCTCTTGACACAGGGCCTGGCACATAGTAGGCACTAAATTATTGTATAATTAAAAACCTCTGCTCCTCCACCCTCCAGAGTTCTCTGTAGCCCAGCCTCTGCTTGGTGGAGACAGAAATTCATTTTCTTAAAAAGTTGTGCGGAGAGCTGGTCAATCCTGGAGAAAGACACATGATAATGAAACTTTCAAGAAACTGATGTATAAACTTCAGTGCCATAATGTAACTGCTCTGTGCCTTAAGGCGGGATTCCCAACCCCTGGACCTTGGATTGTTACTGGTCTGTGGCCTGTTAGGAACGGGGCCGCACAGCAGGAGGTGAGCACTTGTGAGCGAGCATTCCCGCCTGAGCTCCGGCTCCTGTCAGATCAGCAGCGGCATTAGATTCTCACAGGAGTGCAAACCGTCCTCTGAACTGCGCATGTGAGGGGTCTAGGTTGTGAGCTCCTTATGAGAATCTAATGCCTGATGATCTGAGGCGGAACAGTTTCATTCCAAAACCATTATCCGCCCCCACTCATCCGTGGAAAAATTGTCTTCCATGAAACTGGTCCCTGCTGCCAAAAAGGCTGGGGACTGCTGCCTTAAGGGGCATTGTGGGTGAAGGAGGAGGAGGCAGCTGAGGCCCTGGCTCCTGTACTGGTTGGGGCCTGGCTCTGGGGCCTCCTTTAGATGTGAGCAGGTGGCTGCTTCACTGGTAGAGCTTGGGCTACACTGAGGTTTGCAGATGGAGGCTGGAGGGCAGGACAGAGGTGCAGAAGAGAACATTTATTCATTCAACAACTATGTATTGAGCACCCACTAGGTGCCAGATACTGTTGAAGGATGTTTAGGGATATCTCATGGACAAAGTGCTCTGCTCTCATGGAGCCGTGAGACAGACCACAAGGAGGCTCAGGAAGTAAAACGTGAAGGTAGAGAAGTGAGTGACGGCCAAGGAGGCAAAGGCAGCGGCCTGCTCCCGATCACAGCCCCAGCCTTTGTACATACCCCCCTCCCTTCCCAGAGCTTTGGGATCAGGTTCTATTTTTATCCTCCTGTGACAGGGGAGGAAACCTGGGTCGGGGAGATTAAGTGGCTTCACTTGGGAAATTCAGCAGTATCAGAGGTTAAAATTCCAAGAGCCTCAGGCTAGGAAGAGAGAGGATGATGGGCTGTTGGGGGCTGGAGGGAACTGCAGAGCCACCTCAAATCCCTTCTCAGTGGCAGCCCTGCTGGCTTTCAGCTGTTTGCCACCGTGGTCCCTAAACTAGTCTTCAGAGATAGTAGCACAAGGGCTGAGATGCTCAAATGAGGGTTTCTGTCCTGTTCCCGTACAGATTCCGCTTCCTAGAACTTCTCCAGCCTCAGGAAAGTTGGTTCCATGGAGCCATCCGGGCCACTCATGAGTGGGTGAGCAGTGGGAAGGGAAAGAAGGAGACCTTGGTGCTTCCATCAGAGCCAGTGCCCAGGGAGGGCCTGGGTTCCTGCCATACTCCTGGGGGTCATCTTAGGGCAGTGGGAGGCCCATAAGGGTTGGGGGCATTTGGTCAGCAGCCTCAGACACGCTGGCTGGTCAGGGCAGCCTGCTGTGTGCATGTACCTGGGCTCCTTGAGGTCAAGACCAGGTGGAAAGGCTTTTTGTTCTGGCCTTGGGAGGAGTGCAGTGGGGTCTGTGTAAGTGGTGAGGTGGCCATCCCGGTGGCCAGAGTGCTAAAGATACCCAAGGAGATGAGATGCAGACAGCAGGAATGGGTTGCAGCCTCCAAGGTGGCCAACACAGAAGCCTGTAGGTTGAGGAACTCCACCGGGGGTTTGGGGACACAACCAGGATGGTAGGTCTAAGGGACCTGCCTGCAGAACCTCACCTCCCATATTCCCCCTCTCCGACCTTCCTGTGCCTGAGGACTGCACTTTGTCCATTTTGCCAACTAGAAAGGCAAGGCTGGAACCTTGTCCTAGAGCCTTGCCCTGGAGTGTAAGAAGGTCCTGGGCTCCCAGCAGAAACAGAGGGACAGGGTTGGGAAAGGTGTTGGCTTCCTCTGCAAACTCTTCCTAAGACCCCAGGGCTTTGGGGTCTCAGCCCTCCTGCAAATTGGCTCTGTGACCTTGGGCAGGACCCTTTGCCTCACTGAGCCTGTTTCCTTACCTGTCAGCCTGGAACAGAACACCTGCCTTCTGGGTGTGCATGGGGATGAATTGTCTCTGTGCTGGCACTCGCTTTGTGAATATTGCATAGATGTGTGCATTTCAGGCAGTGGAGCTGCTGCTCAACTTGGAATACACCTGGGGACCCCAGGGGCTTGGGGTGGGTGCAGCCCACACAAGGAAACTCGACCTTGCAGGTGGCAGGTTCAGCAGGCACCGAGGAACCTTGTTTTGTTTTTGACGTTTTTATTGGGGTCTAATATACACAACGTGTAACCACCTTAAGTTACAGCTGGATTAAAATTGATTTATGTGGCCGGGTGCGTTGGCTCACGCTTGTAATCCCAGCACTTTGGGAGGCGGCGGTGGGTGGATCATCTCACGCCAGGAGTTTGAGACCAGCCTGGCCAACATGGTGAAACCCCATCTCTACTAAAAAATACAAAAACTAGCCGGGCGTGGTGGCAGGTGCCTGTAATCTCAGCTACTCGGGAGGCTGAGCCAGGAGAATCGCTTGAACCCGAGAGGCGGACGTTGCAGTGAGCCGAGATCGAGCCACTGCACTACAGCACTCCAGCCTGAGTGACGAGCGAAACTAATGTCTCAAAAAAAAAACAAACACCAAAAAAACAAAAAAACCCCACACAACTTGATTTATGTGTAAACCCGAGTCGTCATCATCCAAAACAAGATGCAAAACGTGTCCACGGGCTGAACCTTTCAAGATACAGAAAAAGGGCCAGGGGTGGCCCTCTCCCGGAATCTCAGGCTGGGAACTTGGTATCTAGTTCCTGCCCCTCACTGGGCAGATGGGGAAACCGGGGCTTGGGGAGAGAAGGTCCTCAGGCAGAGCTGGGAACACCCCTAACTCTTCGCCAGCTCTGGGGACTTGGCGCCCTCTCCAGCAACAGCGAACTTGGGCGCCCGCGCCCCAGCAAGTCAAGGGTGGGGGAGATGGGGACACAGAGGGCGCGGCAGAGCGCGGCTCCTCCCCGGGCGGGGCCGACCTGCCCGCGCGCACCGACGCCCCGCCCCCCGCCCCGCGCGCGCGCTCCCGCCAGGCTAATTAGGCGCGCGGTTTGTTTACAAACACGGGCTCCCGGCAGGTGCGCGCCGCGCCGCCCCGCCCATGCGCGGCCGGTGTTCGAGGGTGGCTCCCGCGGGCCTCTGGGTGCCCGGACGGGGGCTGCGGTGCTGGCTGCGTTCCTGCTTCTTCCACGCCGTCCTGGGGCACCGGAAAATCCGCCGCCAGGCGCTGTCCCCGACACAGGGTGGGGAGAGCCGCGCGGGCCCGGGCGGGGAACGGCCCACGGGGTCCCAGCGTTGCTGCCCTGCCAGGCGGGCGCCGAGCCCCGCCCCCGCGCGCCCCCCGGGCCAGGCCCGCTCTCGGCCGGGTCGGCGGGGCGGGCGGGGGCGCGCGGGGCGGGGCGCGGCGCCGGCGGGGCCGGGACATGTAGTCCGCGCGCCGCGGCCTCCCCTGGGCGGCCCCGGCGCGGGCCCGGCCGCGGACTACGACTCCCGCCAGGCGCCGCGGCGCAGCGCATGAGCCCTGCTCGGCTCCGGCGCGTCTATTATGCTGCCGGGGCCGGCGAGCCAAAGAGGAGCCGGCCGCGCGGGCCGGGAGGGGACGGCCGCCGGAGCCGCGAGGCCAAGTACGCCTTTCTCTTGCTTCCTTGCGCGCGCGGGGCGGCGGGCGGCGCGGGCAGCGGCGGGCCGGACCGGGACGGGGAGCGCGGCCCCGAGCGCCCCGCGCAGTCCGCCGGCGCGTCCGGGTGAACCGGGCGCCCGGGGCCGCCGCCGCCGCCGCCGCCGCCTTTGTGCGCGGCCACGATGCAACAAAGCGCGGCGGCCTCCCGGGGTCGCGGCGGCGGTAGCGGCGGCGGCGGCGGCGCGGGCTCCGCTCCCCTCCTCCCGCTCCCGCCTGGCCGCCTCCGTCCCGGACTCGGGGCGTCGCTGCGGCCGGGGCGCGCAGCCTGGAGTTGGCGTGGCCCGCGCGCCCCGCGCCAGCCCGGCCTCCGCGCGCCCTCCCTCACGGAAGGGATTTTTTTCCCCCTTTCCTCCGCCCGCCATCTTTCGAAGGGGGAACCCAGGGAGGACGCGGAGGGGGAAGGTGCGCGCGGCGGCCCCGGCCTGCGGCCGTGCGCTCCGCGGCGCCACTTTCCCCGCGCCTGCCCCGCCGGCCTCGCTCCTGAGCCGTTGCTGGGGACCGTCGCTGCGGCCGGGGCGGGGGGCAAGGCCGGGCTCGGGCCTGGGCTCTGCGCGGCCTCCTCCCAGAGTTACGGGCCCAGAGCTGACTTTGAGCCCTCCTGAGTTGCCGGATTATTGCACCCAAACCAGGGGGAGACCAAGTTCCCGTTTCGAAATCAGCCTGAAAATCGCTTAATCCGGGCGAGGGCGAGTTGGAGCGGGAGGGACGGGGGTGCTTCCCCTCCTTCCCACTTTTGGGGGGCGCCGGAGTGACAGCGTGATACAAGCCCATCCGGGGAGAAATGCGCACCCCGAACCTTGTACACCCACATGGCCCTGGTGGGCTCCCTGTGAATAAAGCTGGGGCGTGCGGGAAGTCTTATTCCACCGGTTGCTCGTTCGGGGGCAGGGCCGGGATGGGGGCTTCGCGCAGCCTCCTTTCCCTCGAGGGCGGGTGTCCCAGAACTCGGCCGGCCGAGACTCACCGGGGACAGGGACCCGGCGTCCATCGTGTGGGTTCCTCCGTTGGACCCAGTCCTTGAGTGGTTGCGATCCTTAATTTTGGTTGAAAGCTTTCTGCTCAGAAATACATAGCTGGGGTTTCTCCCCCTTACATTAAACTTGGTTGTTGTCCGCAAAAGTTAACCAGGAGGGGAGACTGTAGTGCATTGGTGGGCAGAGTAATTGGGCTGGAACTGCAAGAGGCAGCTTCGTGTGTCCCGTCCTCCCCCGCCCTCCCCTGTGAGAAGGAACAGAAGAGGAAAAGAGTTTTCTTTTTACTCTGCTCTTTTGTAGGCTTTTCCCCTTACTCTTTCCTTTAAAATGGAGGGTTTTTTTTCCTGGGTCCTTATAGTAGCCCTGGGGAGATCCTGGAATCTATGCAAAGTTGTATGGCATTTTTCTGGGGAAAGTGGTTTGTTACTGGCTTCCAATGGGGTCTAAGGAAGGTCTGAACCCCTGCAAGGGGCTGGCGTCAGGGGTTAGGGAGCCCTCCCTCCGGGGTCCTTCCCTGGCAGCCCTGATGCAGCCACTCATTTGCAAATAAAGATCTGTGTTTGCCGGTTTCTCTGTCGAGGCCTTGATGGGTGCTGGTGGTTAGTGATCATGAAAGATAAGGCACACGCTGTGACAGGACGGGCTGCAGGCGAGCGAGGGGCGTTTCTTTCTGACCTTCCCGGTAGCCTCAGAGGCCCAGTGCCTCAGCGGGGCACCGGGTGCCTGGAAAGACTGGGAGCAGCTCCAGCCTGAGCCCTGCCGCTGGGACATCCGGGGAGGAGGGATTTCAAAAGCCTTCTCCGAGTGGGCAGTCACTCCGTTTTTATTTTTGTTTTGTTTTTAGAAAGTAGAGTAATTACTTTCCTTTGACAACAGCTCGCGCCTGCTTCGGAAGTGTGAGCTATGAATGAAGGACGGGACTTGCAAACACTGCCTGCCCTACACTCCGAAGTAGTCATACCCAGAAAGTGAAAGTGGGGGTGTGCAGAGCGAAGCAGCCAGGCCTGCTGCAGCCGGTGGTACCTTCCTTTGCCCTCTTCCTCCAGGCTCTGGAGATGGCAGCCGCAGGAGCCCTGTGCACCAGGCGGCAGTGATGACCTTCTCTGATACCTGGTGCCACCAGGAAGTGCCACCACTTTCCCTGAGGCATGGTGGCTCAGGGTTTCCCAAGTGGGGTGATTGGCACAAAACCAACAGCTATGCCCAGTTCTCAATGGGAAGAGCCATGTTTTGCTGTGGATACACACGGTACCGGGGCGGGGTGTGGGGAGCCGGGGCCTACCGTTCCCAGCGTTGCTGCCTGGGAGATGGGGGCATGCTTGAAGTCGTGCTTCAGGTCTCTTGGTTTTCAAAGCAGTTAATGCAGTTGGTCAGAGGATCCTCCTCTTGCTTCCTTTACCGGTCATCAAAGTATAACTGACCTGACGGGGTTCCTGTCCTAGGCAGGTTCCTTTTTTTTTTTTCCTTGAGATGGAGTCTCGCGTTGTCGCCCAGGCTGGAGTGCAGTGGCGCGATCTCAGCTCACTGCAACCTCCACCCCCCGGGTTCTAGCAATTCTCCTGCTTCAGCCTCCCTAGTAGCTGGGATTACAGGCGTCCGCCACCACGCCCGGCTAACTTTTTGTATTTTTAGTAGAGACGGGGTTTCACTGTGTTGGACAGGCTGGTCTTGAACTCCTCACCTCGTGATCCACCTGCCTCAGCCTCCCAAAGTGCTGGCATTACAGGCGTGAGCCACCGCGCCTAGCAGGTAGGTCCCTTATATCATGAAGCCAGTACCTGGTTGAAGCTAGAAGGTAACTGGATGAATCAAGGTAGAATGCAAGGCTTCTTGCTGTAAAAGGTTTTGGAACTTATGGGTCTGCCTTGGGCCTTCCTGACCCCTGTGGCTCCGCCCCCTTGTTGGAGCGGAAGAGATGCACAGGTAGCAAAGCATGATGGGGCGCCAGGTGCATTTGGGTCAGCGTTTGCCAAGAATGGCCTTGCTCCTGTGTTTTTGTTGGTACTGCCACCTTGCAGAGGTGCCCAGCTGGTGGCAGAGCATAGGGCTTTCTTTGCCTATTCTCCTTTCTGTGAACTCATGGGCACAGAAATCATGGGCCCCTGTGCCCGGGCCTCCCTGCTCCGGTTCCTGGGCTCCTGCCATCTGAGAGGCTTGAGGACTTGCTTATTTGTTTGTTTGTATTTTTAGTAGAGATGGCGTTTTACCATGTTGGCCAGGCTGGTCTCAAACTCCTGGCCGTAAGTGACCCACCCATCTCAGCCTCCTGAAGTGCTGGGATTACAAGCGTGCACCCACATGCTCGGCCAGGATGCTTGAGAGCTCATTTATTTATGTATTTATTTTGAGACAGAGTCTCTGTTGCCCAGGCTGGTGTGTAATGGCGTGATTTCCCCTCACTGCAACCCCCGCCTCCTGGGTTCAAGCAGTTCTACCTGCCTCAGCCTCCCAAGTAGCTGGGATTACAGGTGCACGCCACGACCCGGCTATTTTTTTTTTTTTTTTGTATTTTTTAGTAAAGATGGGGTTTCGCCATGTTGGCCAGACTGGTCTTGAACTCCTGACCTAAGGTGATCCACCCATCTCAGCCTCCCAAAGTGCTGAGATTACAGGTGTGAGCCACCATGCCTGACCAAGAGCTCTTTTAAAGAGAAAGTGTCACTTTGGGCCATTCACCTGTTGGTGGTTTAAATTGTCAGTCTTCTGGCCACTCCTGATTGAGCTCGCAGTGGAGACAGGACCTGTGCGTGTGGCTGGAGGCCCGGACCCTGTCGTGTCCGTGCTGTTGGCTATCTGCGTCTCGCAGCAGTCTGTGGCTGTTCCCTGCGAGTCAGTTCGCAGGCTGCCTCCTCGCGGGGCCTTCGGAGCCTGGTGTTGGGAAGATGGGGCGTGGAATGTGCCCCCGCCCCCCTCCTTGCCGCAGGCCCCCGAGGTACTGAGTTTGTCAGAAGTTAACATGGTGTTGTGGGAGACAGCTTCTCCAGCCACTCGGAAAAGTGTCCCGCTGAGGGTGCGGTGAGGTTCAGGAGTCAACGGCTGGATCTTTCTGAGTGTGGCTTGATAACCAGCTGCAGCATTTTGCAAAGCGCCCAGTGGACTCAGGTGTGATCTGCAGAGGCAGCTGCTGGCCGGGCCTGGAGTCTGGGGCAGAGGGAGCGCCCTCAGTGCACCTGTGAGGACCTGGGGCTCCGAGTCGGTACCTGGGAGCTGTGGGACTCTGGGGCGGGACTGCCTTAGCCTCCGTGTGAGCACTGACCGAGATGAGGCACAGATGCATCTGTGCGAGGTGCCCAGCCCCTGCAGGAGTGCTGAGTGTTGTAGCTATAACCTGTCATGTGGCGGAAGGAAGAATCTACCTATAAGCGGCTGAGAGGATGCCCTCCCTGTGCCATGCGTCCCTGGAGCCGTGGCCTGACAATCCCACAAGGAGCAAAGTGTGCAAAGGGGCAGCTGTGTGAGCCTGCGGGTCCAGGGTGCCACCCGCCCCCATCTGCCCACACCACAGGACAGAGCCCTGGGTACGCTGACCAGGCCCTCGCTGGTGCCAGGGGCTGGGTAGGAGGCAAGGGTCGAGCATGGTGGCTCCGTGGGCTGTGGACTCACAGACAGATGTGCCGCACGCCCGCGCTCTGCTCTTAGCTCTGCCTGCGGTCTGTCCCGGCAACAGGCCTGGGGATATCCTGTAGTCCTCAGCGTTTGTGGTTGGGGGTGGGCAGAGAACATAGCTGAGATAACCAAGGGGATGGTCTGAGAGCTGCGGCCCTGCTGGCCCCTTGTCCTGGCTCGGCATGGCTGAGTGGGACAGCAGTGAGGCCAGGCCTGTCTCCTGGGGCCGGGGTGTTTTGTGAGTTTGGTTCTTGTCAGGCCGGCTGAGAGGAGGTGGAGCAGACAGATGGATGCTAGGTGGGCCTGCCGCAGCTTTGTTTTAGGAAGTGCGGAGCACCAGGGCCTGACCCTGAGGCTGTGTCCCTCTAAGAGCACGGTGTCCCCTTCCCTCTAAAGGGCCAGGTGCTGTCCTCACTGCTCCTCTGAAGAGAGTCCCCTGCCTGAGTCGTGGCTCTCCTGCCCTTCCCAGGCCCGTGGGAGACCCTGACTATGTGGCGGTGGCCTGGGGTTGGGAGGGCCTGACCGGAGTCTGTGGGGCCGGCTTCCTCGTTCCCGGCGTGTGCGGAGGGTCGGGCCTCCTCACGCCCCTCATGAGGGTCCCACGGGGGTAGAGCGTCCTTTGAGTCCTCTCTATTCAAGGAGTGGGTAGAGAGGCGGGTAGGGACGGAGCTTGGAAGAGGTGACAGGGTGTGGCCAGAAGGCTGTGGGGGCGTCATGGCAGGAAGGGAAACCTTCAGAGAGGCCGCTCTCCCAGGGCCGTGGGGCCATGGAGAAGCACAGGCCCTGGGTTCAGAAAGCAGGAGGCATGTGAGGTCTTAGGTCTAGAAGGCACTGGTGGGTGCAGAGTGGGGAGAACTGTGGGGTGCAGGGGACAGTCACGGGAGAAGCAGTGCTGGCAGCTGCACCTGCCCAGCGTGTCTGGGGCCATGCCCCAGGACAGCCCCACCAGTCTGCTGAAGCGCCCCAGGACAGGGCTGGGCCTGTAGAGCCGGGCCCTCCAGGCAGCCAGACAGCTGCGGGAGAGCAGGTGCACTGTGCATGGGGGGCTCACGGCCCCTGGGGCAGATCCCCCTGGGGAGTAGGCGCCAGGGCTGGCCGTGCCTGCTTGGGTGGGGCCCACGATGCCCAGCTGCCCTCCCCAGGGCTCCTCCAGGGCTACAGGGGGCCCCCAACCCCCAACTTCTCCTCTGACTCCATAGAAGGAAGCAGTTGGCTCCGTCTGTCACTGAAGGCAGCCCTGCCCTGACAGATCCAGTTTCCCGAGTCCTGGAGGGTGGCCGCTGGTCACCACATGGGCCGGGGAGGCCCCTCTGGCCGCCTGGGGACAGGTGCTAGGTTGGCCGGGTTAGATGGGGCTGTGGGGGCAGTAGGCTGGGATCCCTTCTCACAGACTCAGCTCCCTCCTGCCACAGCCGATCACAGCAGTGCTCCCAGCATTATCCCGAGAATTCTGGGGCCGTGGGGTGCTGGCGGTGAGTCTGGCGTGGATGTCCAGCTTTGTTCAAACTGGCTCTGGCCTTCTCTGCCTGGGGGACGTTGTGCCCCTTCACCTCTGAGCGTCCCCTCCACTTATGGAAGATGGGGCTCATCTGACCCCCACTGACACAGGACAGAGTCCAGGAGACGGGCTGGAGTGCCCCAGTGGGGGCCACCCAGTCAGGGACACAGGGACCCGGGTACAGAGGCCCAGAGCTATGGAAATCCCAGGGCTGGAGACCCATGGGGAATGGGGAGCCCCTGGGAAAGGCCTCCCCTCACTTCCTCCGGCACCCCCACCCCTGGTTCCAGTGCTCCTGTCTCTCACTCTTTAGCTGGCAGGCCTGATTGAGCCCCTGCAGAGCTGTGTAGCCCTGCCCCTCCCTGCCGCCGCTCCTCCCGACCCATGCTATAGCCGGAATGGCCTTGGTAAGCCATCCTCCCACCCCTGCCTGTTTGCTGAAAGCTAGGACTCCCCATCCCTGGACCCCAAATAAGGACTTTTTGCTCTGAGGCCAGGCCAGGCTGGAGATGCCCCCATGGTCCAGCCGCTGCCCCTTGGCTGGTTTGCCCCAGGGTGTGGCGTTGGGGCAGCACCCTTCTGTCCTCCCTCTGTGGAGTGCCTGAAGGCTGGGCTGCTGTGCTGGCCAGGCGGCGTGCCTGCTCCTGCCGCTCTGGGTCCCCGCTGCCCAGGAGGAGGGGTCGGGGGGCTGCTCCCGGCTTTTCTGGGTGTTTTCTTTGGTGGCAACTGGACAGATTCCCATTCCCTCCCCGTTTGTCCACAGCCCTGGACTCAGCATCTTTTCTGATAAATTCTGGGCTGGGCCAGCCTAAAGGGGGCTGAATTTCTGCTTTTCATTCAGGTCCTCCTGTGCCCTGTGGAGAGGAAGGCAGAGTCCAGGGACCTTGGGAAGGGTTCAGGGGGCCACCCACAGCTTCAAGGCCAGAGGTGGGCCTGCCTGGAGCCACACAGCAAGGGTGAGGATAGGTAGGATTCGGGCCACCTCACCAACATTCCTTCCATGTCCAGCACAGAGCCCCTCCTGGATAGGGCATGAGTGGGACCCAGAAAGGGGGCTAGTCAGTGTTAGGGGAGCCTGGCCACTGCCCTCCCCACTGGCTACTTTGGAAATCTTCATGGCATTCCACATCGTGGGTATGTGTTTGTGTGTGTGTGTCTGTGTGTGTGTGTGTGTGTGTGTCAGTCAGGGTCTTGCTCTGACATCCAGGCTGGAGTGCGGCAGCGTGATCACAGCTGACTGCGTCCTCAAACTCCCAGGCTCAAGTGATCCTCCCACCTCAGCCTCCTGAATAGCTGGGATTCTAGGTGCACCACCAGGCCTGGCTAATTTTTTTAAATTTTCGTAGAATCAGAGTCTTACTATGTTGCCCAGGCTGGTCTCGAACTCCTGGCTTCAGGGGATCCTCCTGCCCCTCCCAAGGTGCTGGGGTCACAGGCCTGAGCCACTGCGTGTGGCCTGGGTCCTGCTTGAGGATTTCACCAGAGCCACTCACGGCTGGGTTTTCGCTTGGCGTTCGAGGACTTTTGTGGTTTGTCTGAGTTTCCTCTCTGGGCAGTTTCGGATCCTCTTGTGTCTAAGGCAGGCTGCCTGCTCACTCCGACTTTTACCCGACTGGCAAGGGTGGCCTCTGCCTCTGTCTCTGCTGGGCCCGGCAGGCAGTGCCTGTGGGCTCCCTAGCATGGGCTTTGTGGGCAGCTGAGTGGGAGACCTGGGGAGGTGGGCCCCAGGGAGGGTCTCTGAGTCTCCGCCTTCTCCTCTGGGAGACAGAGCTCCATCCCTGTCCTGCAGTGCCCAGGGGAGAGCAGCAGTGGCACACCTGGCTCCCCAGGCCTGTCCCCCAGGGACCCACAGCTTCCCTGCCATGGTCCCGGGGATGGAGTGCGTTTGCTGAGGACGAGGCTGCTGCTGCTGCGACAGGCAGCTAATGGCCGGGCTGCCTTCCTGAGGGGGCCTTGCCTGCACAGCAAAGAGTCCCCCGGAACGAAGTGGCTGCTAGCAGGCTGTGTGGGAGCCCCTTCACCACAGGAAGGCTGAGTGGTGAAATTCGTTCTTCCTGCCCTGTACATGCTCACAGACCCTTCAGGTTCACATTTTAGCAGATGGGCTTCCAGCCCCACCAGTGTCCAGGGTCCCTGTGACATGGGGCCCCCGTGCTCCCCGAGAAAAGGAGCAAGGGTTTACCCCCAGGAGACCACACCCCCTTCTGCTGCACATTCCCGCAGGGCAGGTGCGAGGGTGGAGGAGGGATTGCAGCACGAAGGTTTCATGTGTCTCATGTCTAGACTTCAAGGCACTGGGGTCTCTGGCACTGCTGCCTTCCTCCAGCCCGAGTCACTCCACCTGAGTCCATCTGCCCCACCCTTGCCTCACTTCCTCACAGGAGTCCCCTCGGCTTCTTTCCCATCCCATGAAGGTGGAGAATGGGTGCAAGGCAGAACCCTGGACCCCACAGTTGCTGTGAGGATGCAGGATGCAGAGTGTGTGTTGAGGAACGGGGTGCTGGGGGCCTGGGGAGAAGGGAGGTGCACCCTCTTCCCTCTGAGCAGCTTCCGCAGGCAGGGGCAGCTCTGGGCTGGCCCGTTTCTTCCAGACCCCACTCATTTTCAGCCCCCACGTTATCATGAAGCAAATTCCAGACACATTTCATTCATAGAACTTTCAGTCCAAATCTGTGAAAGATGAGGACTTTTGAAAGGTTATAACCACAATGCCACCACACCCCCGATGTTAACTCTGGTTCCGGAAATAGTCAGTGTTGAATCAGTGCCCCTTGGCTCCTCCAGCAGGCGCTGCCAGCACACCGGCCCAAGGCACAGCCGCCAGTGCCCAGCTTTGCTTCAAATCCAGTGCCACTGCCCCACCAGCCGTGGGGCCCAGGCCACCCCTTCCTGGACAATAAAATGGAGCCCTCTTCGGCCACCTGCCCACCCTCCCTCTTGGTGACACAGTGGGCTGAGCGAGGGGATACCGGGTTTTTTCTTCTGCAGTAAAATCTGGACCCTTTACAGCTGATACAAGGCTGTCTGTAGTTTGAACCTTTGTGTATCTCTGCAGAATACCGGGTTTGATTTGGGATGTCATCTCAGACCCTGGGGTAGGGGTCTGTGGAGGAGAGACACCTCCACCCTCCGGGGAAAGGCTCCCCTTGCGGGTTTGGCTTTCTGAAATCCAGAAAGTTGATAGTCACTACAGGAGTAGAGGCAGGTGACACGGAGTGGTCAGGCTCTGGCCTGGGCGGGGGGGACAGGGATGTAACAGTGAGGGGCTGGTCCCTGGTGTCCAGACATGATCCTTCTGTTTACTTTGTTTCTGGGAGCTGGGAGAAGTGAAGGCCATGTTTGTTTTGGGCAGACGTGTTCTGAATGTCCAACACTGCCAGCCACGTTCCCAGTGTTACCTCTGTTCGTCCACGTGGCACCCTGGAGTGTTGCAAGGTCTTCCTCCCTTTGCTGCAGCCCCAGGGGACTTGGGATCTAGGGGCACCTCCTTTTCTCCACAGTCAAGGGGGCCCATGGTCACACCCAGTTCTAGCCGCTGGCTGGGACGTCCCAGCCCCCAGAATGTCCTTGCATGAGTGAAGCTGTGGCCTGTAGAAAGTATGACTCTCGTGCCTACCCACGGGCTATGGTGGGAAGCACTCGGTAGACGACCTTGCTAAGCTCTCAGCACAAACCATCTCTTAACTTCACAGCGAGGTGAGCCGGGCTGTGAATCCTGGTGTGCCGACACCCCGGGTGCTTCATGCCTCCCTCTCGCAGGGCCTCTGTGTCTGGTGTGTGGACCCTGTGGGGGCCCTGCAATCAGCCCTTTTGGAGTCTCCACTGGACCTTGGGTTCTGGAGGGGCCTTGTGGCTGGCGGCTGGCCCTGCCCTGGGCTGCCTTTGTGTCCTTGCTGGCCGTTGGGGGTGGGGGAAGCAGGAGCGCCTCGTTCTTTAACTGCCCAGGGTCTTCTTGCTGTGTGGCCGCCTGCAGGTTCAGGAGCCTGGGACAGGAAGCCCAGGGTCTTGATCTTAGGCTGTGCCTCCACGACCGACTGCTGAGTGCTTTGCGTCCCAAAGCCTCTGCACTCAGGTGGCACTCCGGAGGTGAAGGAGGAAGGGCCTCAGCTTAGTCGTCTGTACATGTGCACAGTCATTCTGACCTTGCAGGTTTGTTGCGGGGATTGCGGGGGTCTCGGCATTGGTGAGCTGAAGGGCTCGTGGCCCTGGCCGACCACCTGTGCTGTTTGTGGTATTTCTCCACTGTCTGCTCCCACCTCACCTCGCCTCGCCCCACAGAGGAGCCACCGACGTCTGGGCCAGAGGGCGGAGGTGGGGTGAGCATGGTGTGAAAGCACCACACTCTGCAACAGGTGGCTGTCCTGCTTGTGCGCCCTCTGGGGCACTCGGAGGCTGGAGTAGGGTGACCCCACCACTGTCTTTCTCTTGTTGGAACCTCCACGTCGATTTGGACCGTAGTCCATCACTGATTTTCGGCTGGCCTGGCCAGTGTCTGTTTCATTGTAATTTCTTTGTGGAAGCCTCAGTTGTCTTTCCCGTCTCGGGATGTGGCCCCGAGCTCCCTGCACAGATGTGGAAGGTGCGTGAGCTCTGATCGGGAAGCCGTTTGCCTCATCTCATTTCCATCGCCCTAGGGGAGGTCTTTCAAGTTGATCTGCAGGTCGCCCTGGTTCTTTCCAGTGTCCGTGTGGGGCTCCCTTGCACAGATGCCTCCTGGTTTCTTTAGCTTCTCTGTCTGGACAGTTGAGACTCTGAGGGTGGCAGAGCCAGGCCCTGGCTGTGGTTCTCGCCTGTCCACCCACTGCACTTGGAGGGAAGGTGTCTGCGGTTGGTACCAGCCCTCGGCCCCAGAGGGGATGACATGGTGTGAATATGCTGTGGACGGGGACCTGAGGCACTGAGCCCGTCTCAGCGCTCCCTCTCCCCGGGACTCTGGGAACCGCACATTCTCCCACAGGGAGGGGTCACGCTGGGCTCTCACCTGACTGTCGCCTCCTGGTCTCGTCCTGCCCGGTGTGGTCCTTGCCAGGTGTTGGGTCCTGGTACCTGGTAGCGGAGGGGGCTTGAGGGGGATGCCACCCCTTTGCCCTCTGGCTGCCCTCCCTCCCTGCCCCTCCCACTGGCTGGTGCCAGGCTGCCTGGGGGCTCCGCTTCTGTGCCAAGGGCTTCTGGGGGAGGCAGGGCCACTTACCATGGTATCGTGTTGTCCTCGAGTTTTTGCAAAAATCTGAGTGTGTGGGGTGTAGGTGTCTCAGAGGGCAGGGTTTGTGTTCCAGGAGAGGAGAGGTGAGGTCACCATGCCTCGCCACTGAGGGTGGGGCAGTCGCCTGCCAGTGTGTGCCAGGGGCTTTTTACACTGCACCCCTCAGCCTTCCAGTTCTTGTTGGGGTCGGTGTGTTTCTGCCAGGTAGTGGAGCTGGAGGCAAGCTGCACCCTCAGGGCCTGTAGTGACCACTGGCATTCAGTGAGCGCATGCTGGCACCAGGTGCAGCCCCAGAGCTTTAACCACATTGGCCAGGATTTCCCTGGCAGCAGCAAGAGGGCTCCTGGGCTGGGCCTTAGGCTGCTCTGCCGTGGTTGGTGGGCTGGCGCCAACCAGAGCCCAGGGCGCCCCTCCCTCTGCCTTGTTCAAGCTCACAGTCCATGGCTGGGCGAGGCTGCCCTCCCCACCCAGGACGAGGCATGCACTCCGGTGTCCATGGCCGGAGCTGGGCTCCTGCTCAGCCTCCGGTTTGGAACAGTGGGCAGGTGGTTGGAAGTGGGTGGCTTAGAGGGCCTGATCTGGCCAGGCGTGGGGTCCCGACGGCAGCATAAGCAGTCCCCCATGTTGAGCTGTGACCGTCCATCCTCACGCTTGGAGGAAGCTGGCCTGCAGCCTGGGAGCCTTCCTTTGTGCCCTGACCACCCCTACATCCCCAAAGGTCAGTTTCAGCCCCATTTCCTGGCTCCTGGGCCTGTGCAGCAGCAGTGGATACTGGGAATGTCCCCACCTGACTGACACCTGGGAGCCGACATCTGGGCCCTGGGAGGCGGCAGCAACACAGCCTGGGCCTTCTGTCAGAGTGCTGCCCGGCAGTCTCAGCGGAGCTGCGTGTGGTGCTTGGTGCCCGTCACTGGCGTGAGCTCTCTTTGTGCCTGACTCCTCCACCCTCAGGAGCCTCGTGGGGAAGTGGAAGGACCAGGTCGTGTGGCTGGCCCCAGCGTCTGTCCTGCCTGGGGGTCCAGCAGGAAGGGTGTTCTGGGAGGTACCTGGAGGCCTTGGAAGGGCAGGAGCCTGCTGCTGTCCAGGCCTTGAGGGAGGGCTGCAAGTCACAGGAGACAGGATACAGGTCTCAGGACTCGGTCACCCTGGGTCACCCCAGGTCCCACCAGCCGGCGGGGGGGCAGGACTCGCTTTCACTCTGAGTCACATGGAGCCCCTGGGAGGTTTTGAGCGGACCAATGACTTGATCCAACTTGGTTTTAACAGGATCACCTTGCGGTGTGGACTAGGCGGTCCTTGTGGGGCAGAGCAGGGAGCCCTGCTGGGAGGGCTTCATGGAAATCCTAGCAAGTGGTGGTGGTGAGGGGCACTGCTGCCACGCTCTGGCCTCGGGCAGTAGGAAGAGAGGCGTTTGGGGTGACCCCAGGCTTGTGCCCGGCACAGCAGCTGTCTGTCTGGGGTGAGGACACAGAAACCGGCACAGCTGCCCTCCCCACCAGGGTTGCAGCCTGGGGCTGTGAGCACTGGGTGGGTGAGATGGAGAGGCATGGAGGCAACTGCTCACCTCAGGAGGGTGTAGAAGAGGGTGGGTGTGAGGAGCTTCCCTGGATGAGACCCTGGCACAGGTGGGCACCCCAGGAGTTGAGGCATGTTCTCTCATGCTGGCATGCTTGGTGGGTGAGCTGTGTTGTGTGTAGTTTGAAGTCCTTTGCACTCTGGGGTGGGGTGGGAGGAAGTGAGGTTGCCACGCAGGGTGCTGACAACATTGAGCATCCATCTTGGGGAGGGGGTCCTGGTTTGCAGCATTTGCCCGTGGCTGTGGTGTAACTGCCCACCGTGGCAGATTTCAGGGGACCAACCAGATGTCACCCAGCTCACAAACTCCCCCTAGTCTTGACTGTCTGCTCCGAGCATCTATAAGTGGCCGGTTCTGTGGCCGAAGCCGGGTCCTCCCACGGCAGAGGTGCTGCCTGTGCTCCGAGGGGAGCCTCCAGCCCTGACCTGTCTGTCAGTTATACGACTGCAGGAAAGGCCCAAATGGCAGCAAGGCACGAGGCTGAAGTTGAAGTCCCAGGCGCCGGGTTAGAGCTCCTCAAGTCTGCCCCACACCTTTACAGGTAGACACGGGGCCACGCCACAGGGCCCTGGCCATGGTTGGAGGCCTGCATGCGTTCTCCACTGTGCAGTGTTCCTATGGGCGCTCTCAACTGTCCATGCCCTCCTGGGACACGAAGGGTGGTGGTGGCCTCCTCCTGCCAGCCCTGCCTGCGGCCAGCCATTCGGGGCCAGGGAAGCCCCAGCATCTCACCTGTGCAGAGCTCCCTGTGGTCAGCTGGGGTGCGGAGTTCAGCAGGGTCTGAGCCGCCGCTTCCGCCTCTCTGATTGGCTGAGAGCCGGGCCGGGTCACAGCCACGCTGCCATCACAAACCTGGGCTCGTTCTCCTGGCTACGGTAGAACCTCACTGCTTGGCCTTGCTCAAGGGTGCCACCTCCTCGCACCGTGTTTGGGTCTGTAAACGTCTGTGTTGTGCCGGCCCCACTTGCCCTGGCTGTGTTGGGCCCACACCGTGCTGTCCACGCATGGGTCACTTGTCAGTACATTGTCGTGGCCAAGCTGTCAGAGCCCGGTAGCAACGAGTCAATCCCACGAGTGGGTGGTTGGTGGGCAGAAGGCTGCCAGTGGCTGAGTCCCTTGGCATACCTGCCTCCCAGTGTGTGCCCCAAGCCCCCACCTGGGAGCAAGTGGCATGTGCCTGAGCTCCCTCCACCGCCCAGGCCTTCCCTCCCGTGCCTGAGAGCAGTGGTTGGAGAGTCATTCTGAGCTGGTGGTGCTTGGCCTGAGCTGCTTTCCCGACAGCCTCTCACCTGGGTGGCTGGGCAACGGGGGTGAGTGAGTAGAGCAGGTCCTGCTGGGGCCCGATAGGTGCCCTCAGGAGCCCACCGAGGCTGGGAGAGGTGGGGGTCCCTGGGGTGACTGGCCCGCCTCTCTGTTGTGCTTCCTCCTCTGCAGCTGTCGCCTGGTTGGGCCCGGAAATGGGACGTCGCGCCTCCTCAGGGAGCGTAGAAGCAGCCAGGGCCTCTCCAAGCCGCTGCTGTGACAGAAAGTGAGCGAGCTGCTGGAGGATGTCCACCACCACGACAGTCGCCCCTGCGGGGATCCCGGCGGCCCCGGGCCCTGTGAACCCACCCCCCCCGGAGGTCTCCAACCCCAGCAAGCCTGGCCGCAAGACCAACCAGCTGCAGTACATGCAGAATGTGGTGGTGAAGACGCTCTGGAAACACCAGTTCGCCTGGCCCTTCTACCAGCCCGTGGACGCAATCAAATTGAACCTGCCGGTGCGTAGCTGCTGTCTCCCCAAGAGCCATGCTCTGCTGCGGCCGTCCTCTGTCCCCTCCTGCTGCCCCCACTCCTGGAAAGACTGCCTCTCTGGCCTTGGGAATTTGCTGCTAAGCTGGGGACAGCACAAAGGCGCACAGGGGCCACGTGGGTGTGGGAGAGTGGAGGGCAGCTGCCCCAGATGCAGGAAATAGGGAGAAGCCACGCGTGTCCGGGAGGAAAGCGGTGATGGGGCTTAGGAGTCGAGGCTCACTGGGGCCTTCTTCTGCCTCACTGGCTCCTGCAGGATGGCCCATCTGCCAGCTTGGTGAGCCCACTTGGAGTTAGAGGCCGAGTGTATGTTGAGGCTTGCTTTTCAGGTTGATGGTGCCCTCATCTGCATGCTCTTTTTTGACCAGGGCCCACGTAGACAAACCCTGAGCATTGCAGAGAAAGCCCTGGGCTGGCACTTGGTGGCCTGGGCTCTGGGCCCTGCTGGGCCCTGGTCACCTGCAGGTTTGGACCCTGGAAGGTTTGGCCCCATCTCCAGTATGTAGACCTGTCCTGGGGTCTGCCCTAGCTCCGTGGGCTCCCCTCTGCACATGCTTGGGGTCCGGAGAGAGGTTGGGCAGGAGTTTGGAGCTGGCCAAGTGCCCACCTCACCATAGCCCACTGCCTTCAGAGACCAGAAAGTGCCTCTGGGCCAGCCCCAGTCCTCAGTCCACTTGGGAAGGCCAGGCTGTGTCCACTTGGGAATTGTGAAAATAATTATGTAGAATCTTCTGGTAATGCCTCTGAAAATCTCTTTCCTAGGATTATCATAAAATAATAAAAAACCCAATGGATATGGGGACGATTAAGAAGAGACTGGAAAATAATTATTATTGGAGTGCAAGCGAGTGCATGCAAGACTTCAACACCATGTTTACAAATTGTTACATTTATAACAAGGTAAGAAGGGGGGGCCCAGCGCGCCGCACGCAGGAAGGATTCGGGCGCTCTGCGACGTGGATCCCCTAGCCGGTCTTGGCCAGTGCCAGGTCGGCCTGGGCGCTTTGCAGCAGCTCTTGGTCACCTGGCCGGGTGCCATGGCTCACACCTGCAATCCCAGCACTTCGAGAGGCCGAGGTGGGTGGATCACGTGAGCTCAGGAGTTCGTGACCAGCCTGTGCAACATGGTGAAACCCCGTCTCTACTAAAAATACAAAAAAAAAATTAGCCAGGTGTGGTAGCAGGCACCTGTAATCCCAGCTTCTCAGAAGGCTAAGGCAGGAGAATCGCTTAAACCCGGGAGGTGGAGGTTGCAGTGAGCCAAGATCGTGCCACTGCACTCCAGCCTGGGCGACAGAGCAAGACTCCATCTCAAAAAAAAAAAAAAATTTATATATATATATATATACACACACACACACACACACACACAGGTGTATACACATACATATACGTGTATATATACACACATACATATACGTGTATACATACACACATATGTATACATGTATACATACACACATATACGTGTATACACACACACATACATATACGTGTATACACACATACATACATATACGTGTATACACACATACATATACGTGTATACACACACATACGTATACGTGTATACACACACATACGTATACGTGTATACACACACACATACGTATACGTGTATACACACACATACGTATACGTGTATACACACACACATACGTATACGTGTATACACACATACGTATACGTGTATACACACACACATACGTATACGTGTATACACACACATACGTATACGTGTATACACACACACATACGTATACGTGTATACACACACACATACGTATACGTGTATACACACACACATACGTATACGTGTATATATATACACACATACGTATACGTGTATATATACACACATACGTATACGTGTATATATACACACATACGTATACGTGTATATATATATTCATTTTGTTCTCTCCTGCACTGCCAAATCTGTTAACAAATTTTAAATATTTTTTTGAGCTACAACTAATAATGTCCTTTGAAGCATGCAGCTCCTTTCCTGACACGTGACCTGAACTCTCTCTGTGTCTTCAGCCCACAGATGACATAGTGCTAATGGCCCAAGCCTTAGAGAAAATTTTTCTACAAAAAGTGGCCCAGATGCCCCAAGAGGAAGTTGAATTATTACCCCCTGCTCCAAAGGGCAAAGGCCGGAAGCCAGCTGCGGGAGCCCAGAGCACAGGTAAAGGGAGCCAGGGTGGGCGAGGGGCCGGGCCTCTCTGCAGAGGCCTACGGGTGGATGGGCTGGGATTCGAGTCCTTTAGCCATCTGAGCTGTTTCCCATCTGTCGTGAAGAGCTTGTGGGTGCCGGGTCTTGGCTGAGTGTGGCCTGTGGGTGATGCTGGAGGGGCAGCTGGCCCGGGGATACAGAAGACGTTAAGGCCGTAGCCGGCTGCCTTTGAGCCCACTCTGGCGGGGAGCTCACGGTCTAGGAGGATCACCTGTCCCTGCTCTCCACCTCCCAAATCCTGCTCCCCATTCCAGTTCCAGCCCTGAAGTCACTTCTTCCATGATGCCTGGGGCCTGTGCCCCTCCTAGGGCTTTGTCTCTTTAGCACTCATTTGATTCTCTGTGACCTGAGAGTCACTGTCACCTGCCTGGCTCCCTGGTCAAGTAAGACCGCGTCTCCCTGTCAGGGAGCACGGTGGTGATTAGTGCCGTGAGCCCCGGGATCCCACCTGGCCTGGGAACCCGGCATGCAGGCGTGTCTGGGTGGAGAGGCTGACCAAGCGGGATGGCCAGTGCCACGGGCTGTCCCGTGTTGCAGATGGGAGAAGCTGGGGGCTTAAGTACGGCCATGTCCTTGGTCACTCAGCTTGTTACTGAGGGAACCGAGTTCAGTACCAGATTTCCGTGACTCCAGGGTGGCCCTTGACTGCCAGGCCATGGGACTGCCCTGGCTTCCTCGTTCTGCCTCCTGTGGTCTGTGGCGGGGGGCCTCCACTTCATGCAGAGAGCCCTCAGCCAAGATGAGCCAGACCATCCCTGCCCCCAAGATGCAGGATGGGGGGCATCTCAGCATGGAGGGTTCTTCTGGTCGGGGGTCTTGGCAGCACAGAGCTGGCCCCCGTGTTCTGGCTGGAGGGGTGGCACTGGAAGCTTCTGGAAATACTAGTGGAGGCTGGCGTGCTGAACATCGCTTCCTTGTCTTGAAGGTACGCAGCAAGTGGCGGCCGTGTCCTCTGTCTCCCCAGCGACCCCCTTTCAGAGCGTGCCCCCCACTGTCTCCCAGACGCCCGTCATCGCTGCCACCCCTGTACCAACCATCACTGCAAACGTCACGTCGGTCCCAGTCCCCCCAGCTACCGCCCCACCTCCTCCTGCCACACCCATCGTCCCCGTGGTCCCTCCTACGCCGCCTGTCGTCAAGGTGAGCACCCTGAGTCTGGATGGCTGGGGCGTCTGAGACCAGCCAGGGTTCCTGAGGTCAGGGCAGGAGCAGCGGGCGGGGGGCTCCCACCTTTCCCTGAGTGCCGGCTCTTGGGAGTGGTTCTCTATGCGCCCTGGGAGGTCAGGCCGTTGTTACTGATGCAGATGAGGAGACCTAGGCCTGGGGAGCTGAAGGTCACACAGCTGGTAAGGGAGGGCCTGGCTGAACTTGAATCCCAGCTTCTCTGGCTAGAAGCCCTGGCCAAAGGCTTGGTCAAGGTGGGGAAGTTGTGGGAGAGAAGCCAGGGTGGGAGGGGTCCTGGTCCTCCCCTGCTCACACTCAGGAGAGTGGTGCCAGCTGTACCTACCTGGGTGCATTATGAGGTGCCAGCACCCAAGTCGGCCCCGCCTGTGGGCTCCACATGGGAGCATGGGGACCTGCCTGTCCTGCTCCCCACTTGGCTGGGAGCTTTTCACAGCGGGCCCTGTCGGTCTCGGCAGGGAGTGGGTGCTCCCTGCAAGATTTGGGGCTAGTGAGGCCTGGTGAGTCTCCTGCTTTGAGCAGGGCCCGTGCCAGGCACTTATGTGTATTATCTTCTTCAATTTGATCCTCACAGCAACCCTCTGGGGCAGACAGTATTTCCCCCATCTTACAGATGAGGAAGCGGGCGCTCAAAGGGGTTAAATGGCTCGCCCAAGGTAAAACGCCACCTCCGTTGCTTCCCCTCCCCATGGCCTTCACTGCCTGCACTTATGGGTGGCCTCTGGCCAAGCCGCCTCCCCCAGCGGGGGCTGTTTCTGTAGCATGTCCCATTTGCCACGGCCAGACGAGTCTCTCCCTGCTCCCACCCGCCCTCTGCGGCACGCGCCTGGCGCTTGGCAGCCCGTCGGTGCCTGTCAAGTGTTTGTGGATAGCCAGCTCTGGCCCCTGCCAGTCTGAGGGCGGCGGCTTGGCTGGGCAGTGACTGTGGGTGGCTCTCTAGATGGCAGGTGCCGTGGGCTGGGAGCCGTGGCTCCCCCTGGCTCTTCTCCCGCTGGGCTAAGATTAGAAGCCAGCTGAGCTGGTCTCAGGGTGCACACTGAGCCCTGGCCCTGGAACGCTGAGGTGATGCCCATGGGTGCTGGGTGCTGAGGCCCTTGCAGGCTGCCCAGAGAGGCCTGCACACCCCCACAAGGCCTGGACGTTAAACATGCGTCTGCCTGGTGCCTGGCTCCGTCCCCAGGACACACCCACAGAAGGCTCTGTGGGTCATTTCCCTCCTCTCCTTGCTTGAAATAGCCTTAGGTGGCTCCCATTGCTGCTGGGATGGAGTCCAGACTTGCCCACTCACTCCCTGAAGTCCCTTGTTCCCAGAGCTGCTGTGGCTGCTTCATGCCTCCTGGTTGGGCTGCCCCCTGCCCTGTGTCCGGAATGCTCTCCTGCCTCCCTCTTGTCCCGCAAAACTTGTGTTTGTCCGCGGAGCCCCCGCTCTCAGGCCCTTGTCTGGAACTTTCCTGCTGGTCTCTAAAAGCAGGGAGTTCCTCCCAGGTCTCTGCAGCACCGAGGTCCCCGGGTCCTGGTCTGGGTGCTTGTTAGGTGTCTGGCGAATTGCATGCAGCACCTCACACGGCTTGGGGTGTGAGGTGCGAGCCCACCTGGGACCCCTGAGCCCTCGGGGCTAAGGGAGAGAAGTGTCTCCCCACACCCAGGTGAGGGCGGGTTTCAGAGTTGAGCCTGAGGGAGAGTCCCAGCCTCACCACTGCCAGCTGTGTGACCTTGGGCCAGTGACATGGCCCCTGAGCCTTGGTGTCCTCTCCTGTGGGGCCGTGCATGTGGCCGCTTAGCCCAGCACCAGGCAGGCAGACAGTGCCCCAGAAACGCGGCTGCAATGACATGCGTCTTTGGGGCCGCAGCCTTGTTTCCAGGGTTCACTGGTTATTTCACTGTCGCAGAAAAAGGGCGTGAAGCGGAAAGCAGACACAACCACTCCCACGACATCGGCCATCACTGCCAGCCGGAGTGAGTCGCCCCCGCCGTTGTCAGACCCCAAGCAGGCCAAAGTGGTGGCCCGGCGGGAGAGTGGTGGCCGCCCCATCAAGCCTCCCAAGAAGGACCTGGAGGACGGCGAGGTGCCCCAGCACGCAGGCAAGAAGGGCAAGCTGTCGGAGCACCTGCGCTACTGTGACAGCATCCTCAGGGAGATGCTATCCAAGAAGCACGCGGCCTACGCCTGGCCCTTCTACAAGCCGGTGGACGCCGAGGCCCTGGAGCTGCACGACTACCACGACATCATCAAGCACCCGATGGACCTCAGCACCGTGAAGGTACGTGGCTGTGCGGCAGGCCCTGCTCTGCCCACATCCTGCGGCTCTGCCGTGGGTGCTGATGTCTTGTGCCAGCTGAGTGGGGGCTCTCGGGGAGCAGGGTCTCGCCTGCCGGAGAAGCGCACCCTCCAGGCTGGCCCCCACATCCCCGGCTGTGGCTGGCAGGGCTCAGCGAGGAAGGCGTGCCCTGCCTGTGGGTCCCGGAGTCTGTGGCTCTGTTGTTGTTTATTCCCATCGAACCTGTTTGGTGATTTCATTGATTTCCTTCCCACCTCCCATTCTGTATCATCAGGTCAGGGGGCTCCTAGAGCTGGGCCACTCTCACAGTTGGCACAAGTTTTAAAGCTGCACTTTGCTTCTCTCAAGCCCCGGATACAGGCGCCTCACAGCAGACAGGAGTGAGGCGGCCAGTGGGGATGGCCTGGCTTCTGTCCCTTAAGTGCCTCCAAACTCCACCCCCTCACCAGACGGAAGTGGGCCCTGGGCAGGTGGCAGAGCTGAGACCGAGAGCCTGGCCTCCCCCATGCCAGTCTTCTCAAGGCGGCAGCCTCTGCCTGGGCTTTTGTGTGCCTCGTAGCAGGTCAGAGTGAGTCTGGTCCCTATGGGGGGTGGTGGTGGGGGCGGCATTTGAGCTGCATCGCCCCAAGGCAGGGTGAGCTCCACTGAGTCTTCCCTGAGCACCTTTCCAGACTTCTGGCTGGCACCTGCCCTCCCTCTGGGAGAGCTCCAGGCCAGCTCCCAGGGACGTGCAGGCAGTTGGCAGAGGTGTGGCCCGCCTCCTCCGCCAACTGCTGTGCGGCCCTGGGAAGAGCTGCTGGGAGCCCTGTTGGGCGGTTGTTTTCATCCTGGGAAGCCAGTCGCAGTTGTTCTGCCCACCTGAGACAGGATCTACTGATGAAAGCCTTTTCTTCGTTGGTTGACTGGATCTCAGGGGCAGGACAGACCTGGCTGGCCCAGGCCCCAGAGCCCAGTGCAGTCAGGTGGAAGTGACAAGCAGGGCCGCCTGGCTCCACTGCCGTGGGTGGGGAAGCCGAGAGCCGGGGCCACGCAGCCCAGAGCTGCCAGGAGCCTCGGCTGCAGCCTCCAGGGCTGGGGTTGGTGTGTCTCTACCACAGCACAGTTAGCACAGTTAGCAGGGATTTCTGGAACATCACTGGGGGTTCCAGTGTTTGGGCTGGACTCAAGCTCAGCTTAATTCCGTTTTGGTCAAAGGGTCTGATTTGCCCTTGAAACCATAATAAGGAAGCTCTAGAAAATCAGTTCACTTTAAAGTCATCAGCTGCTTTGTTCGGAGCTTCCCACCTCTGTCTGTCCTGGCATGGGGAGAAGCCAGGTGCGTTGGCAGCACTTGCTGCCCGCGAGTGTGGCGCGGACACTGCGGAAAAGGGGCGGTGAATCAGGGAGAGAGGCCTCAGGACCTATAGATTTTACAGATGGAGCTTTTGGGGATGGTTTGTCCTGGCACATGCTAAAACGGAAAACAAGCTTTTCTCCCAACATCAGAGGCTTTCAGGTCCCACTGTGCCCCCGGGTTCTTTCTGCCAGCCCTTCCTTCTGGATGGGTCTCATGTCTGAGTGCATAGGGTGCGGGCCCTGAGTTGGGGGCGCCCTCTGCAGGTTAGGACCCGGCCCCTCCATCTGACTGGCACCTGGACGAATGCAGCCTGGACCCCACGGAGCGGTCGGGGTAGATTCGCCCTGCCCTTGCGTATGTCGTCCCTCGAGGTCCCCAACAAGGTCCCTCTCCTTGAAGCCATCCCGGGATAGGAAACTCACTCCCTCGGGCACAGCGTGACCTCTTTTTGCCCCAACTAGTGTGTTCCCAGTGGTCACCTTGAAGCGTCCCTCGACGATCCTGCCTCTGGCCACTCCCCGGCAGAGCCACCTGCACCTCCCAGCTCTGGGGACTGATTGTGTGCCCCTCCTCACCCCTGCCGCCTGGCACTGTCTGCCCAGGCCTTGGCCTCAGTTCTGTGCTTGCCAAAGCCAGGTGGGACCTGCGGTGGGTTTTGCTGTAGGGTCTCTGTGTGGCCGAGTAAACGTGGGTGGGCGTCAGCCGACACGTCCCCGTTGCCTCCACCCCTGTGGGGTTCAGGAGCTGCGGCTGGACACAGCGTGGAGTCCCTTAGGTCCAGCTAGGCCCCTGGGATACCGGGGTGCTTCTGTAGGATGCAAGCTGGCTAACAGCTACTGGCTTCCTTGAGGGAAAAAATTACATTTCCTTGTGTAGACTGAGCAGGCCCCCTGTTGTTGGTAGAATCTGACTTCGCTGCAGCCTCACGCCCCCCGGGGCTGCTGATGGCACGTCAGCATGTGAAGATTTACCCACTTTGTGTGAAGGGAAGCTCTGGACAAGGAAGGGGCCAAGGGACACCTACGGGAACCTGGGATTTCTCGTTGAGTGCATTTTTCTTCCTACCGGGAGATCTGTCTCTGGAGTCCCAGACCCTCCCTGCCAAGCCATCGAGTCACCCTCTCATGTCCTCACTTTGGGTTTCCTCGTACGAGGTCCCGGAGAGCTGGGGTGTCCTGCCGGCCAGGCCAGTAGGCACTGTCCTGGAGCTGGCGGTGGCTCCTCAGGCTCCAGAGTTCATCTCGTGGGGTGTGGCAGAGAGTCCTGAGGCCACGGGCCACGCTCACTGGCCCGTCACTGTGTGTTGCAGAGGAAGATGGATGGCCGAGAGTACCCAGACGCACAGGGCTTTGCTGCTGATGTCCGGCTGATGTTCTCGAATTGCTACAAATACAATCCCCCAGACCACGAGGTGGTGGCCATGGCCCGGAAGCTCCAGGTAACCCGAGGCTGGGCACGCGTGGGGCAGCTCAGCTCGGCACTGTGGGCATCCTGGCCTTGGTGTGGGGTGGGCGCCCAGGTGAATGTCCAGCCGAGGAAGGCCTCAGAGAGCCTCATTCCCTCAACACGTGCCAACCAGGTCCCTGCCAGGCTCTGAGCTGGGTTCCAGGAGCTGCCACTGGGGCAGGGCAGCCAGCGAGCTGGTGGAACCACTGGGGCTCCGTGGGGGTGTTGCAGCAGTGAGCCTTTCCCTCCAGGGGCTGGTGCGTGTACCAGGTGGGACCGCAGATGCCCTTTCTCTTGTGGCTTCCCCGACTGTAGTTTCCAGCAAGTCTCAGTGGCAAGGAGAGGCTTGGACACTAGCCTGTCAGTGCAGCCGGTGGATGAATTAGGTGACAGTGGCTTGTGTAGCATTTTGCTTTTCTGACAACAGAAGTAAAAGGTGGATTGGAGACAATGCAGGAAGCAGTGAGATGTCTTAAGGGAAAACAGGAGTGTCTTGGTCTGGCTCTCAGCACAGGGACTTTGTGAACATGGACAAACCTCACAGAGATTTGTATGTGTGTGGACGTGTGTGCGTGTGTGTGTGCTCCTGCCTGCATGTGCATTTTTCTGCCAAAGTCCAGGTCCCACACACATATTTTGGTGTGGGTGGATGTGCCAGAATCTATTCTCACCTTTTCTAATTGTGATCGCAGGTGGTTTGCTTTTATAAGTAACAGCACCACTGTTATAAATGTTATTTAATCAAAGGACTTGATTTTTGGAGGAAAGGGGAGAATTATGGGTATGTGTTCTCTTCCAGCATGCTTTTCCTTTTCATGGGACCCAGAATATCGTCTTAAGATGTTCTCAGTCCTTGCACAGACTGTTTTGAAATCCCTGAGCAGCCCATGGTATTATTGTGGATGACACAGGACCCATAAAAGGGGCAGAGAGAGAAACTCGTTCCCCCTGTGGGTCCCGCTCCCTTTCCCACTCTCCCGCGCACAGGGCCTGCCCAAGTTCCTCTCCGAGGCACTGCTGCCATTGCCACCCTCTCTGTGCACTGGGTCCTGTGGGGGATGATGGCAGAGTGGTCCTGGAGGTCCCATTACATCCAGAGGAAGCCATCAGAACCCTGGTTTTATACTGAGACCTCGCTCACTGTGTCTTGAACCCAAAAGACCTTGCAAAGCGCAGTCCTCTGGAGCCTGGTAAATACTGGGTTGAGTTTAACGAGGGAGCTGAGCATAGAGGACGGAAACCCAGGCTTGCAGACCAAGCAGGGAAGCCAGCAGCTCTGCCCCTGCTCCTACAACAGGTGCTGTTGGATAGACATGGTGCTCATGCCTGTAATCCCAGCACTTTGGGAGGCGGAGGTGGAAGGATCACTTGAGGGCAAGAGTTTGAGACGAGCTGTCTCTACAACAGATTTTTAAAATGAGCCAGGTGTGGTGGTGTGTCCCTGTAGTACCAGCTACTCAGGAAAGTGAGATGGGAGGATCACCTGAGCCCAGGCGTTTGAGACTGCAGTGAGCTGTGATTGCACAGCACTCCAGCCTGGGCAACACAGTGAGACCCTGAGGCTGATGGATTTCCATGACTGAGCACTATTTAGCAATTGTGCAGTTTTATCAATTGAGCTGTGGGGTTAGAGCCCAACAGCAAAACGACCTGACCTGAATGGCCTTCAAGGCTGTCGGCCGAGCAGGGGCCTGGATCGCTGCTCTGTGGGTTGGGTTGCCTCTGGGGACATCTCCTGAGAGGAGAGCCTGGGATGGGCTTCTCCAGAGCTGGCTCCAGCCTGAACAGTGGAGGCATGTCACGTGTGCAGACAGTGTGGATCCAGGTTTCTGAGCTTGGCAAAGAGAAATCTCCCTCATTTCCACATCACTGTGCGTCCCTGTCTTCGGTGAGCCTGGGCTGCCCCAGGGAGGGGGACGTTTGCTAAGAGGGGCGACTGAGGGCCTAGGTCCTGGTCCAAAGGCTTTCCCAAGTCAATTTGGATAGGAAGTCCGGGTGTGGTGGCTTACGCCTGTAATCTCAGCACTTTGGGAGGCCAGAGTGGGAGGATCACTTGAGCTCGGGTTCAAGAGCAGCCTGGGCAACAGGGCAGGACCCTGTCCCTACAACAAATAAAGTAGGCCGGGCGTGGTGGCTCACACCTGTAAGCCCAGCACTTTAGGAGGCCAAGGCAGGCAGATCACGAGGTCAGGAGTTCGAGAACAGCCTGGCCAACATGGTGAAACTTCGGCTCTACTAAAAATACAAAAAATTAGCCAGGAGTGGTGGTGCGTGCTTGTGATCCCAGCTACTCAGGAGGCTGAGGCAAGAGAATCACTTGAAACCAGGATGTGGAGGATGCAGTGAGCTGAGATCACGCCATTGCACTCCAGCCTGGGCAAAAGAGCAAGACTCTGTCTTGAGAGAAAAAAAAAAATTAGTAAAAGAGAAACTTAAAAATGTGTATATGTGTGTGTGTGTGTATATGTGTATATATATGTGTGTGTATATGTGTGTGTATATATGTATGTGTGTATATATGTGTGTGTATATATGTGTGTGTATATATAGATGTGTGTGTGTATGTATATATATATGTGTATGTATATATATATATATGTGTGTGTATATATATATATATATATGTATATATTTGAGACAGGGTCTCACTCTGTCACCCAGGCTGGAGTGCAATGGCATGATTTCGGCTCACTGCAGCCTCGACCTCCTGGGTTCAAGCAATCCACCCATCGCATCCTCCCGAGCAGCTAGGATCAGCACAGACGTGCTGCCATGACTGGCTAATTTTTATATTTTTTTGTAAATAAAATATCAATAGGACTAGACTTTGGCCTTTTGGGCCAACTTTTGGAGTTAACCATTCATGAGATGTGACGCTGCAGTCAGTTCCAGGGTGAAGAGATGGGAAGAGGTCAACACTCTTGGACTCCTGTGGCTATGGAGGACCCTGTCTAAGCTCAAGGGAAGACACTCTTTCCCGTTTCACAGCAGGGGCAGCCCCGGGGAGCTTTGGGCCAGGAGGCTACAAGGATGCGTGCATCTTCTAGAGAGGGCTCATGGAGTTGCTGAAGGGAGCTGTGGGCCAGCTCCTGTATCCCCTCCTCCCAGGCCTGTCCCCAGGAATTGGCCTGGGGAGGGAGGGAGGGCAAGTTGGAAACAACCACAGCCCCCCAGGCAGGCGGGACCCTGTCTCCTCCTAGCCCGACCTTTGTAACAGCTGTGGGTGCTGCCCCAGGGGCACCTCAGAAACCCTGAGGGCCCACACCAAGGGGCAGGCCCATGGGCATCCACGTCTTCAGGACAGCCTCTGTTCTGCCGCAGGACGTGTTTGAGATGAGGTTTGCCAAGATGCCGGATGAGCCTGTGGAGGCACCGGCACTGCCTGCCCCCGCAGCCCCCATGGTGAGCAAGGGTGCTGAGAGCAGCCGTAGCAGTGAGGAGAGCTCTTCGGACTCGGGCAGCTCGGACTCGGAGGAGGAGCGGGCCACCAGGCTGGCAGAGCTGCAGGAGCAGGTGGGCACTGGCACGCTTGGGTGGGGTTCAGGGGCTGAGGCGGGATTGCTGGCACAGCAGCCCAAGGTCCGTCCCTTTGCATGGTACCCTCCTCTGCCCTGTGTTCCTCAGCAGCCGCGGTAGTGTTTCCTTGTAAAGACACTCAGAGTGCCCTCCCCAGGTCTGGGGTGGTGCGAGCCTAAACCACAGCACACATGGGTGGCTGCGGGGACACATGGCTGGGATGTTTCTGAAGACCTGGCGGGCCTCAGGTGGGAGCTCAGTGGTCATGTGTGGTTAATGTGTGCCTTGCTCTTCTCCAGAAAGGCCTGTGAGGCACTTGCAGAGGCCACAGTAGTGCCTGGGCTCCAAGCAGTCACTCGCAGTGGGGTGGGGTGCGGGCTCCAGGGTCCTGAGGGCCCTGCCGTGTAGCTGCCCAGCCCCAGCCCCGCTGCCAAGCTGTGCTTCCTCCCCCTTCTCTGCTTTCCTCGTTTGCAGTGTGGGACAAATGTCACTCACTCTGAGCTGTCTTGAGGTCAAATTGAGAAAGATGTGAATTGTTTCCCCAGACCTCTGGCAGCCAGCCAGATGCATGATTTCTGGGACCCCAGATTGGGAGAAAGTAGAGCAGGGCTGTCCAGTCAGAAGGGGAACAGCATGATTCAGGGCTGCAAGGACAGCGATGGCCCTGCAGTCCCCAGAGTGGGGCCGGACATTTGATTTTGAAGTGGCAAGGACACACAGCAGGGAAGATGGCTGTGAGGTGGCAGCTCCTCCACCTGCCCGCTGCCTTCCTTGCACAGACCACCCAGAGGCAGGGACAGGCCGTGGCCTCACCTGGGCAGTGCCTCTCAAGGGGCCTCTCCTCTCCCATGGGGGTGGCTGCAGTGGGGAGGGCGAGGCGCTTGGCACACTGCCAGCTGCAGGGCGGCCCTGGATGAATGCTGGTTGCTGGCAGTGGATTGTTTTAACCCCGGAGTCCTGCGTGTTATCAAATGGCTTCCCAGAAGTCACTGATGAAAATCTCCTTTGTGCGGGCGTTTAAACTTCTAGAGAGTCCTTCCTTATCTGAACAATGGTAATAATAAAAATGTTAGCTGCCCACCTAATGTAGATGACAGGTTGATGGGTGCAGCAAACCACCGTGGCACATGTATACCTATGTGACAAACCTGCACGTTCTACACATGTATCCCAGAACTTAAAGTATAATAAATTTTTTTTAAAAAGTTAGCTGTCCTTACCGAGTCCCTGTTGTGCCACCTGCGCAGTGCTGAGCCTGTGGCCAGGCAGCTCTTCCCCACTGCAGGTGAAGAAGCCGAGGCGGAGAGGGCTCATGACTCACTGGGGGTCACGGGAGTGAGGGGCAGAGCAGGGCCCGGGTGCTCCTGGTTCACCTCCTCGCCCAGCTGAGGCGGCTCCGACATCGCCCCAAGCCCCCTCCAATCCCAGGGCCCCACGCAGCCCCAGTAGTGGGGGCCGTGCCCAGCACCTGCTCAGCCGCCCGCTCTTTTCCAGCTGAAGGCCGTGCATGAGCAGCTGGCCGCCCTGTCTCAGGCCCCAGTAAACAAACCAAAGAAGAAGAAGGAGAAGAAGGAGAAGGAGAAGAAGAAGAAGGACAAGGAGAAGGAGAAGGAGAAGCACAAAGTGAAGGCTGAGGAAGAGAAGAAGGCCAAGGTGGCTCCGCCTGCCAAGCAGGCCCAGCAGAAGAAGGCTCCTGCCAAGAAGGCCAACAGCACGACCGCGGCCGGCAGGTGGGCTCCAGACCCGCTCGGGCTCCAAGAGCCCAGCACTCAGCGCGCTATGGGGGCTCACGTAGCAGCAGTGCTGGGATTGGGGGCTTTGTGCCTTGGCCACCTGGAAACCAGGGTGATGGGGGCGGGGAGACAGAGGGCCTGATGAGACCTGTGCTGGGAAGTCCGGCGGCCCAGGTGGTGCTGCTCAGCTGTCTGCGGGGCTGGCCTGGATTCTGGGCATCGAAGCGCTGGCACAGCCTGGTTTCCACATCATGAAGCTTTTGGGATGTTCTTCTGGTCTGGGCCAAGGTTCTTGATTAGGGGGAGTTGAACACCCCATTTTGGACTTGCCCATAGGCAGGGGGCAGGGATGGTGGAATCGTGCACAGCTGCATTCAGCCTCCTTCGGGAGCCCGTGCTGTGGCTGGGCACCACCCTGAGGAGTGTCTGCTAGGGACACGCAGGAGCCACAAAGCAATGTGAGCTAGTAGGGAAGGATCTCAGGCCCAGGATGGGGGCTCTCCTGGCCAGGTGGAAGGGAGGCTTCCCAAGGGGGAGGCAACAGCTGTGTGGGGGCAAGCTTGGCAGCAGAGGGCCAGGGAGGGAGTTCCAAGAACAGGGAACAGCGGGTACAAAGCCACAGAGGCCAGTAGGACGTGTTCCTTTTGGGAATGAGGGCAAAGTTGGCACCACTGAAAATGAACAAGTTGGGAAAAAAGGTGAGTTGAGGCTGCTGAGATCAGCCGGCTTTGTTTGAGGTGTTCATGCTTCCTTTTCAAGCAAATGAAGGAGAGTTGGGATTTAAGCTCAACATGATCAGATCCTCGCCGCTATGGAGAATAGCTTAGTGGGAATCAGGAATGGAAGAAAGGATACCCCTTTGGAAGTTATTGTGGTTGTGCAGGCAAGAGAAATTGGTGTGGCTCTGGAGATAGACTCATTTGGGAGGCGGCATGGCCAGGCCCTGGTGCTTGGAGGGAGGAGGAGAGGAGCATGGGGGTCCTGGGTTTGGGCTTAAGACAGCTGGGTCAGCCGTTAATGAAGACAGCGAGTGGAATGGTCGGAGTAGGTCTTCCCTTCTTTTCTCCCTCCCTCCCTCTCTCCTTTTTGGAGGTGGATGCAAAAATCCATTTTTCTTATACAGGTTGAGTATCCTTTATCTGAAATAAGGATGCTTCCAAAATAAAAGGTGCTTCCGATTTTGGATTTTTTCAGATTTTGGAATATTTGCATTATACTCCCCATTGAGCATCTCAAAACTGAAGCATCTCAAAACTGAAGCATCTCAAATCTGAAGCATCTCAAATCTGAAGCATCTCAGATCTGAAGCATCTCAAATCTGAAGCATCTCAAATCTGAAAATCTGAAATGCCTCAGTGAGCATTTCCTTTGAGCGTCACGTTGAGACTCAGACAGTTTCAGATTTTGGAGCACTTTGGATTTTTGGATTTGGGATACCCAGCCTGTACTATCTTTGTCTGTTTTTAGTATCAGTATAATGCTGGCCTCAAAAATGAGTTGCAGGCAGGTGTGGTGGCTCCCACCTGTAATCCCAGCACTTTGGGAGGCCAAGGCAGGAGGATCACTTGAGCTCAGGAGTTTGAGATCACCATGGGCAACACAGTAGGATTCTATCTCTTTAAAAAAAAAAAGTGTTGGTTGGGATATAATATTTGAGTGATTAGAGACAATTAAAAAGTGATTTGAGGCCAGGTGCAGTGTAATCCCAGAAATTTGGGCCAACATGGTGAAACCCTGTCTCCACTAAGAAAAGAAAAAATTAGCCGGGCTTGGTGACGGGTGCCTGTAATCTTAGCTACTCAGGAGGCTGAGACAGGAGAATCTCTTGAACCCGGGAGGCAGAGGTTGCAGTGAGCCGAGATCACGCCACTGCACTCCAGCCTGGGCGACAGAGCAAGACTCGGCCTTGGAAAAAAAAAAAAAAAAAAGATTTGAAAAGTGTTGCCCCTCTTCTGTTTTGTGGAGTGAATGTATAGAATTGATACTAATACTTAAATGTTTGGTAGGATTCACTAGCAGAACCATCTGGGCCTGGAGTTTTGATTGTTGGAAGATTTTTAATCATGAATTCAATTATTTTAATAGGTATAGGCTTATTAGATTATCAGTTTCTTCTTGAGTGAGTTTTAGAGGTTTATGCCTAAGGCATTAATCCATTACCTAAATACAGAGATCATTTCTTGACCTGTGGAGTTGGAGACGCCTGTGGGGTGTAGAGAGGAACTGACCTCTGTAATTGTTTCCTGGCCAAGGTCTGGAAACCCCGCAGCTGGGAGCAACTTTTCTAACCTTGGATTTTCTGCCTTGGGGCACCACTTTGGGAAGAAAGCTTGGTCCCAGAGAGCAGCCTGCTGGTGGGAGGAAGGGGTGTGTGCAGTGGGCTCCCACGGCAGGTGGACAGAGACTCAACGCCACGTTGCTCTGTCTTCTGCCCCAGACAGCTGAAGAAAGGCGGCAAGCAGGCATCTGCCTCCTACGACTCGGAGGAAGAGGAGGAGGGCCTGCCCATGAGCTATGATGAAAAGCGCCAGCTTAGCCTGGACATCAACCGGCTGCCCGGGGAGAAGCTGGGCCGGGTGGTGCACATCATTCAATCTCGGGAGCCCTCGCTCAGGGACTCCAACCCCGACGAGATAGAAATTGACTTTGAGACTCTGAAACCCACCACTTTGAGGGAACTGGAGAGATACGTCAAGTCTTGTTTACAGAAAAAACAAAGGAAACCGTTCTGTAAGTTGCCTGCGTGGAGCGTGGTGCTCGAAGCTCCTCTCCCCTCCTTGGCCTGCCCCTCCTGTCACTCCTCACAGACCCTGTGCAGCGAGCGTGGGCACAGGGCTGCCACGCTGTCTTGGCTCCTTCGTCCCACCACAGATGCCCTGAGGATATCTGTGCTCAGCCAGGGCCAGTGGGCTTGGGGCTGAACCCAGGCCTGAGTCCCCCAAGCCAGAGCCCTCTTTCCCTGTTCTTGGGGACATGGGCAGCACTGTGTGCCTCGGCCTTAACCTTGTCCAGGGAAGGCGCGAACCTGGGGCTGGGCTCCGGCCCCAAACCCCATTCATTCAGGGCCCAGTTGGGGTCCTCACTGCATGCCTTCCTGAGGCTCCCCTCCATTTGGGGCCTTGGCTGCAGATGACCTCTCATGGTCCCTTGCAGGGCAGACCAGCTTCTCTTATAACAAGGACACCCTCCCTTTGACTGGGGTCACAAGTCCAGAGGCCTCACAGGATGGACCCTGGGGCACCAGCCCAGGCTTCCCTGAAGTCAGTGGCAGGAACAAGTCACTGCTGGGGTCTGCAGGTCTGGGAGAGCAGGAGGGAGGGCAGACCCGAGGCAGCCCGTGTGGCAGCCCCCATAGACTGTCAAGTGAGCATGGGGCTCACTGGAACTTGCATGTGGCCTCTCGGGTGTGCGTGGGCCTCACTCGCTCCTTTTCCTGGATGGAATGTCTGTGTGGTCACAGTGCGTCTGACCCACGGTAAGTCACCGGGTCAACTTGGAGGGAGCGACTCCGGACTGTCAGGCAGTGGAGACCGGGCCTCCTGCTCGGGCAGATGGAGAGCAGTGGCCCTGGTGAGGCAGGTCCATGAATCAGAGGCTCTGCCCTGCACATGAGGGACGTTGGCCAAACCACATCCTGTCCGTGCACCTGTTGGCACCATAGGAATGGCCTCTGTCACCTTAGGATCCAGGCTTTGCACACCCTGAGGGCTCAGCAGATGTGGGTGGAGGTGGGTCTGTCTCATCCCAGTCATTTCTGCCACTGGAAGCCCTGGTGACAGCTTTGCATCTGTCAGCGCCCAGACCCATGAAAGCTGGGCAGCTGGCATGGATGCCAGTGTGCAGGGCTGGGGTCTTGGCCACCTGGATACAGCCCTGGCTCCTGCCCCATCGGTCCCCTCTGCAGTCTGAGTGCCCATTTGTTCCCCGACAGCAGCAAGCGGGAAGAAACAGGCAGCCAAGTCGAAAGAGGAGCTAGCTCAGGAAAAGAAGAAGGAGCTGGAAAAGCGTCTGCAGGACGTCAGCGGGCAGCTGAGCAGCAGCAAGAAGCCCGCCCGGAAAGGTACCGCTGGCGGCCGCCGTGCCACCCCTCTTTGGTGGGGGTGAGGGGTGTCAGCAGTAGGGGTTTGAGCATCGAGCAGGCCCACGTCTGAGTGTGGCTCACCTCCTCATGAGCTCCATGTTCTTAGATGAGCTCTTGAGCTCCTGAAACCTCGATTTCCTTGTCTGTCACCGGGGGTCATACTCCAGCCCTGCAGGGTGGTGTGCACATGTGGGGTGTGTGTGAACACAGCCCATTCCAGGGCACCACAGACAGAGGACCCAGGAGGGGGCTCTTGTGGGGCTGGACCGGGCAGCCCAGCCGGTGAGCTGGGCTCACCGTGAGCTTTCTGACTGTTCCCTGGCAGTGGCATGAGTTCCACGGCAGGCTGAGGTAGCAGAGGCGGGAGGCCCAGCTCCATGCCCTGCGCTTTGCCAGGTCTTGTGCTCAGGGGAGCCAGCATTGGAGCCCTTGCCTCCTTTTCCTGGACCCTGTTAGAGCACACATCTCTTTCCCTGGCTTCCGGGACACATATATGGGGGGACAGTGGGGTCCTGTCTGGACTGGAGCATGTTCTAGCTGGGGGCCATGGCCTTGCGACATGGTTTGCCCGGTGTCGAGACAGGGCCCATGACCCTGCCCGCTGAAGGGGTCTGTCTCCTGTAGTCACTCTTTGGATGCCCCAGGCAGAGTAAGCGCTCCAGAAACGCCAGCAGCTGGTGTTCCTGTCGCTGCTGGTGGCCATGTGACTGGTGGATGTTTTTGATGGGCAGCCTTTCTCGCATCCATCATTTCCTATTAGTAGTCTGCATTCATTTTTTTCTGTCTCAAGTATATTCAGATAGTCTTGTTGACCTGATTAATTTCAATAAATACTTATTAAACGACTGGGTCAGGAAGTGGGTGGATCGTGGCACACAGTGTGGTGGTGTCACACTGGCATGGACGACATGCCGCCAAGTGGGTCAAGAAGCAGGTGTGCAGAGCGTATCTCCCTGCCCGTGTCTCCACAGAGAAGCCCGGCTCAGCACCCTCAGGGGGCCCGTCCAGGCTCAGCAGCAGCAGTTCCTCCGAGTCTGGGAGCAGCAGCTCCAGCGGGTCCAGCTCTGACAGCAGCGACTCAGAATGAACTGGCTTCGGACAGAACAGGACAGATGGATGTCGCACACGCTGAGACTGCCGTACCCCTCTGTGGTTCATATACTACTTTGTTCCATGGTGTGCAGGTCTGCTTCTTAATTCAGTGTTATGATATCTTCCAGTTTTTGCTTTCATAGGTCAGAGATCTATCTTGTGTGTGCGTTAGACTTGATGAGAAGGTGTGAACTCTGCAGAAAGTCTCTTCTTCGTCACTGAATTCAGTCACTTGGAGATGACAACTTCAAATGCTAACCCGATGACCCCAGAAAACCGTGTGAGATTCGTACCGAAGAACCTTGTGGAATCCCTTTGCTTAGGCCCAACCTGGTCCATAGCTCGAGAAAGAATTTCTTCCAAGGAAACGTCTCGGACATGGGTACTGTATTTGAAAGCTGTTAGCTCTGTCAACACGCATCGTCCTTGTCATTTGGGCCCCGAGCTCTGACCCTCGTGTCCGATGTGGGCACCTCTTTCTGGGGGGGGAGGCTGAGGACAGATGTGCCTGCTTGTGGAGACCAGGCTCGGCCTAAGCGAAGGGTCATCGCAGCCCCAGCCCGGAGCGTGGAGCCTTTGGGGGGTGGTCGGGTGGGATGTGCGTTCTCCGCTCGTGGTGATGTCACGAGCTCCTCGGAGGGAACAGAGAGGCTGTGTGTGCAGCCTGCAGGTTTCCATACACTGAAGCTTTTACCTCAACTTTAAAAAAAAAAAGAAGAAAAGATTAAAAAAAAAAAAAGGAGACTTTTTTTGTAAGGTTCGGCAATTTTCTACGGAAGTCCAGCCCGCTGTGAGTCCCTGCCTGGCTAGCGCTGCCCCTGCTGCTGCTGCTGCTGCGCCGCCCTTGGGAACCACTTCCCGAGCTTATGTGTATATAAATAGTTATTTATTAACATCATTGGTCATTTTTTTAAAAAAAAGAAAAAACCGCAGAAGAAATGCATTCACACAATCGCAGAGATGCAGGCCTTGTCAGTGGTGTGCCGGGCCCGGATCCTGTCTGGCGGCGGCCTGTTGTCTCCAGGTGCTAACTCCTGCCACCGCGCGGTGCTCACCCACGTCTGTTCGCGCGCTCGCCCCTGGGTTTGTTGGGTTTTTTGGTTTTTTTGTGGGTTTTTTTTTTTTTTTTGTATGAAACTTGGAGGCTTACACGTATAGACAGCTTTCAGCTACAGCACATTCTAATTTTTTATTTTGTTCTTTTGTATTCACTTCTGGTCTCTTTAAGACTGTTTTAAAAGAAATCAATTTAGGGAACCCCAGTTATATAATATAAACTTTGTAATCTGAGAGAAAAAATGTATAGTAAATCTAAGTCTTGATTTTTAACTTTCTATTGTAAAAAATAATAATATACAGAGTTTAATAGAAGGTGATGTTTTGGTTTTGTTTTCCCAGAGGCTGCCATATAGCCTTTGAGTACGGGGATGCCCCAAACTGGCCCACCAGTGAGCACGGTGGCTCCGGCCAGGAATGCCAGGGTTAGCCTCCAGGGGCCTGGCCAGGCCCTCCCCAGCCTGTCTGCCCTCCCCAGGGGTGGAGGAGTCTCTGGGCCCCAGGAGGATTCCCTTCCGGAGACTCGCACGGTGCTCCCTGCTCACATGTTGTCACACTTAGTCCAGAAATGACTGAAACCAGGCATTCTCCCGGACCTCGGCGTCGGGGAGCCTCCAGGCAGACGCTGGGTATGGAGCTGTGGTATGATCTGTCCTGTATGGTGGCCAGGGCTTTCTGCCAGCATTTCTGGATGGATATAGGGACTATCATTAGTATCCTAATACCTGGTGATTAAAAAAAAAAAAACATAAAATTGATTCAGAGTCCACTGACCGTTACAGATGTAGGTATACCCTTACCGGAGAGGGGACTCTGATGAGGAAATGCTGGTAAATTATCATTTTTTAAATTGCTGGTGAGTCTGACACTTGGTGAGTTTTCAGCCAGTTTGTTAAGCTTTTAATTAAGTTTTGTTTATAATAAAAATATAAATGGATTTGAAAGTTTCCATTTTTTAAAGTTACCCTTGTTTTTCAAAGGTATTTTCTAAACAGATCTTTAATGGACTATTTAAACCGAATTTAAGGAATTCACACACGACAGTTGACAGGTCTTCACGCAGGCTGGTTGGTAACGTGCTGCCAGCACAGGGCTGGGTGATACACACCCCCTAAGCCGGGGGTTCCTGGGGCTGGGGGGCACTCCTTGCAATGCCCCTCCAGCCACAGGGCAGTGAGGTGCTGCCTGTGTGAGCCGTCGGGAGCGGCCGGCTGTCGGGGCAGCGCAGCAGGATCATCGTGGGGCCCTTCCTTCTCGGCTGGTTCTCTGTGACGGTAGTGGGCGTTGGCTCGCCTCTGCTCCTTTCATCTAGAAAGAAGCCGCTGACCCTAACGGCCCACCGCGGGTACACTGAGCAGCTGTATTGGTGCTGTCACTTTTTTAAGGCTTTCTGTCCAGACTTCAACACTGGTTTCTTTTCAGAGTTTCGAAGGGTTGATGACTTCCTCAACGCCCTCGCCGGTGGGCTGAGGGTGACGGTCACGTCCGTTTCTTCTGTTATTAGAAGGCTGCGGTGATTCAATTAGATTGTCCCACTGCTGAGACCTGTAGGGCAGCTTCTAACATGCTTTTTTCAAGGGGAGAGGAGCAGTGACAAGTCGTGTGTCGGAATTGGATTTGAGAACGCTCTGAATGACCCCTGGAGGCCGAGGGGGCAGGCTTCGGGCGTGAACTGAACTCCAGACCCCTCTTTGTGTTGGGCGGTGTCATCTTGCTTACAAACTGTAAGACACATTTTCTTTTGTGTTTGTTTTTGTTGTTGTTCTTTTGCAGCACTCACGCCTCTGACAGTCTTTTTGGAAAGAGTAACACCCACATACAGAATTTGTCACATCCAGAGTAGCGCTGTTTCTTAATACTGGCATAATGCTTCCAGGAAGTTTTTCTTTTTTATATTTAAATTGTTACTTTTCTGTATGATGTGCATGCAAGTTTACCGTAACTTTTCTTAAACTTTTTAGTGCCGTTTCTAGTATATTCCTGTAAATGTCAGTTACTGAAAATGAGTCCAATGTAAGTAGTTTAGCTTGTTTATTGCAATGCTGGCCTCAACACAACAGAATAAAAATGGTAGAAAGTACTCTTTGATGTTTCTGGTAATCATGGACCCTTCTCCTGGGGCATTTGTTTTGTTTTCATAATAAAAAGCAAAAAAAAAAAAAAAAAAAAAAAAACAAAACCAGACTTTTTTTTTTTTTTTTCGCATTCTCCTGTGCTTTCTGTGGGGGCTCCCAGCCTCTCTCCTAGAGCCTGGAGATGTCTGGAAGCACCTGGTCTGGAACAGCCTTCACTGGTCCACAGCGAGGGTGCTGAGCTCCCCACACTTGACATCCTGTAACTCTTGGCAAAAACACCCGGAGCATCCAAAAGAGGCCCCAAAAAACCATTTAAAGGCAGGATGCAGTGGCTCGTGCCTGTGATCGCAGCACTTTGGGAGGCCGAGGCACGAGAATGGCCTGAGGCCAGGAGTTTGAGGCTGCAGTAAGCCATGATGGCATCACTGCACTCCAGCCTGGACAACATCTCTTAATAATAATAACCAAACCATTAAGTAGCTCTTGTCCTGAGCCCTGGCAGGATGAAGGGAGCATCATATCTTGCCTCACTAAGAAGCTACAATCCCCTTTACTGACAGTTCACTGGTTCCCTGGAACAAGCTGCCCTCTTCGAGACGGCCAGGTTCTGTGCTCTTCTAGTCGACCTGGCCACTTGTCCCCTCCCTCTGCACCTCAGTCTATCCTGAAGTGGCTTCCTGTGATGCGCTCAGTCCTAATGGAAATGCAAATAAAATCCCAAAAGCAGATTTTCATAGTGAGGTTTAACTGCCAGACTGCAGAGGCTGGCGTGCAGTGCGGCTCACTGAAGAACGACAGCTCTGGAACTAGGCCTGGAAGAGACATGCCGGGGGAGGAGGTTCTGGCTGGGCCCACGTCTAGGCCTGAGGACCTGTCCAACCCGACCCCAGACGGGGTCAGGGGGCACGGTGTCACTCTTGGCCAGACTGTGACCCTTCTTATCCAGACCAGCCTCCTTGAGGACGGACATGGGACCTTGTCCGCCCCAGGCAGATGGTGTCTTCCTGCAGCCTAAGCGGCTTAGTGCCAGCTGGCTTGTGCATGGCCCACACGCCCTGACCGCTGCAGAGACTGGCCCTTGAGCACACATCCTGCCGGCGCTGCAACGTGACCTCAGACCCCATTCTGTGTGTCAGCGCTGCCTCCCATGCTTGGGGCCAACCCCACCACCACCCGTCCTCAGGGGAGTCTGGTGCGGTAAGAAGGTGGCACACAGGCATTCCAGATTTGCCCCTGGAGTTTGCTTTCTTCCCAGGCAGGACTTAAACTGAAGAACTGAAAAGATGTAGACAAACCCTACCTAGCAGATGTGGAGTGCTTCCTTGGCGGGCCTGCCTTGCTGTGGGAGTGTCAGCCGGCGGGGCAGGCCCTCCAGCCCCATGCTCACTCCCTCTGCAGCTCCATGTGGCAATCCTGGAAGTCTGACTTCAAATCTCCCAGCTGCAGGCTGCAAACAAGCCAGGAATCTTGCAGAAAGGACTTGGGCTGTGCAGGAGGCTGCTGCTGACCAGGCCTCTGGCAGGACATTTGGGGAATGCACTTTGACCCAGCAGTTCCACTTCTAGGATATTTGCGAATGAACTTGCACAGCTGCAAAGAGAAGCACGAAGAGAGTACAGGCACATTCAGAACATGCTGTTTGCACAGATGACAACCTCGACGCTGTCACTGCCTATCTGTGGGCTCACGGGAGAGCTGCGAGTCAGAGGTTAAAAGCATGAAGTGGGCCGGGTGCGGTGGCTCACGCCTGTAATCCCAGTACTTTGGGAGGCCGAGGCGGGCAGATCACCTGAGATTAGGAGTTCCAGACCAGCCTGGCCAACATGGTGAAACCCTGTCTCTACTAAAAATACAAAAATTAGCCAGGCGTGGTGGCAGGCACCTGTAATTCCAGCTACTCAGGAGGCTGAGGCAGGAGAATCGCCTGAACCCAGGAGGCAGAGGTGGCAGTGAGCTGAGATTGTGCCACTGCACTCCAGCCTGGGCAACAGAGTGAGACTCTGTCTTAAAAAAAAAAAAAAAAAAAAGCATTAAGTGAATGCCCAGTCTGTACAGTTGAGCAAGAAAGAAAATGGCAGATACAAGAGGCACGGTGCAGGATGAGGCCGTCAGAATCACGTGACCGTGTGTGCACGCTGAGGAGCCATGGGACACATCCCCAGCTGCCCGCCAGGTTCTCCCCAGGGAGAGCACTTTCGCTTTGCTTTATGCCTTTCTGTATTGCAGTTTTTAGCAATCAGATATTACTGCTATAAAAAATGGGAAGCCAAGCAGGATATTATGAACAAGGATAAAAATAAGAATGTGAGGAAGGGGAGGAGTGTAAGGATGTTTATTTAGAAAAGAAAAATTAGCTTTGACAAGAGACACCTGCACATTTGTGTAGCCAAGGAGATGTCAGTGAGAGCAGAAGGTGAATCCTTCATGGAGACTGAACGCACAGGTGGCCAGCTGTGGCAGCAACAGTGAACACATGTCAGTGTCGGTCTGGGGGCAGAGAGGCTGAATGCTTTAAGTCTGATGGAGAGCCTGCCTTGCTCAGCCCTGTTACTACATGAAAGTCACTGTAGGCCACACATGTGCAACTTACAACTCTCTACATGGAAGTCACTGTAGGCCACACATGTGCAACTTACAACTCTCTACATGGAAGTCACTGTAGGCCACACATGTGCAACTTACAACTCGGGTTTCCTGAAAATGTTTTGGATGCACTGGCTGGTGGGCCGCAAATGCTTGGAAGCTACCATGATGCTTCACACATGACGATGATTTTGGTAACTCAAAATATAAATGCAGGCTTGGTGCGGTGACCCATGCCTGTAATCCCAGCACTCTGGGAGGCTTGAGCCCAGGAGTATAAGACCAGCCTGGGCAACATAGGGAAACCCTGTCTCTATACACAGTAGTTCACCTGGAGCCACAGCTACCTGGGAGGCTGAGTTTGAGAGGATCACCTGAGCCCAGGAGATGGAGCCTACAGTGAGCTGTGATCGTGCCACTGTATTCCAGCCTGGGTAACAGAGTGAGACCCTGTCTCAAAAAAGCAAGATACAAATGTAATGCGACAAAGCTCCTGGTGAGATGCTGCTGCTACTCCACCATTTATGCTAAAAACAAAAAACTAAAACCTATAAAAACTTGAAAAGGTGGTTTGTAATGGGGATGGGAGGGTTACTCTCGGCCTGGTTTAAACCAAGCATCTAGCAGTGCCCAGGCCTATGCTGTCCCTAGCAGTACCTGGAGAATTCGAATGTCACAACAGCTGACCACGGAGGGGACTCTAGAGGGGAAGTGTCCTGTGCACCAGTCACACCGCAGCTATGCTGAGGGGCTGGGGGGCCAATTCTGTGCTTCTTGGGTTCTTACACCACAGTTTGATCTTCACATTCATTATTCAAAATCTTCCAGCAAGGACTGGAAATCAACAAGACAACTGAATGAAACCCAGGTCTGTTCTCCTCAAAGTGTGGTCCTGGGTTCAGGTACTCACAGCGGAATTACATAATTGTGCAAAACTTGGACTGCCCTGTGTCCCTAGAGACCTCGAGCTTGTTTTTGTCTCGGACCAAGATGGCCTCATTTCCATACTGTGAGTACCACATGCTTCGGCTCCTGCTCAGGTACGTCCCAGGTGGCACCGACTCCAACTTCTGCTGTTGCTGCTGCCAGATGAGCAAAGAGGTGTCCCTGTACCGGAGGCGGGCGTAGCCTTCAGACAAGGCCTTCTCTGCCAGGGGGACGCGGCCACTCATCCCCTCCCCTGTCCCGCTGGACTCCTGGGAACCCTGCTGTTCTGAGACGGCCCACGTGTGGACAGCTGCCACAAGCGTCGCCCTAAATTAACGGACAGCTTTCCCAGCTTTGGGGTTTAAGGATCCCTCGTTTAACTGAATGGTAGAAATTAGGAATTCAGCCCATTTGCAGGCAACGTCCTCAGGAGCTTTGTGGGGTGAGGAAATGAGGCAGCCTCGCCATTCTGAAGACACCTGAGACCCATCCAGGGGACGCACACAGGTCAGAGCGGCGCCTGGCCACAGCTCTTCCGGGTGCAGCTGTGTGGAATTGACAGGGACGAGGCGTCACACCCTGGGGGGTGATTCTGCCACCACGGTCTGGACCACTGAGCTTGAAGAGATGGATCCAGAGACCTGAGGAAGGGACATGGTGGCCCCAGACGCAAGCTGGAAGGAGCTCCGGTGGCACGCCCTGCACGCATCTGTCCGGGCCAGCTTTCAGGGCAACGGCTGTTCTGACCCACCCTGGGGATCCGGCCCCAGCGTTTGTTCAGGTCTCGTCTCTCCCCAAACGTGCTGCTGCAAAGGAACGAAACTGCTGTCAGGAGAGGGGAAGTCAAGCGCCCCGGCAGCGGCGGCAGTCTGCAGCGTATCATCAACTCTCTGGGGGTCAGCGGCCTAGATCGAGCTACTTACGTCCCGTGGGGCAGCCTGGGAGCTGGGTGGAGAGTGAGACGGGCGCCCAGGGCCAGCTTTTTCAGTCACTGGGTAGTGCTGGGGTGGCTGCTTGTTGGGGCTTCAGGGTCTCCATCTGTGAAACAGGAGCCAGCGGCGCTTGAAAGGGAGCGGGTTCCCGGAGACGCCGCCAGGCGTCAGCCGCGGGACCGGAATGGGCCCCCAGGGCCGCCTTTCTGCTCTGAGCATCCAGCTCCCGGGAGGCCCCTGGACCCAAACAAAAACGATGTCAGGAGAAAACGAACAGGGAAGCATCGCAACCCACTCCCGAACGCCTTCCCAGCTGCGCAGCGTCAGAGACCTCCCCTCCTGGGATGCCCGCCGTAGGTCAGCCTCAGCGTCCCGAACCTCCATCGCGCGTCCCCGCCACCTGCGCCCATCCTGGGGTCCCCGTCGCGTGGCCCGCGGCCCCCATCCCCGCACCCCAGACCCCGCGCGCTCTGGGTCGCCCCATCCTCCAGCCCCCTATCGTCTGCCCGCATCCCCGGGTCCCCTACGTCGCCCGCCCCAGTCACCGCGCGTCGTGGGCCTCTGAGATGCGGGCAGCGGGGCGACGCGCTGCGGGGCTCCCAGGGCGGGGCCTGGGGCCGCTGGGCCGTGTCTCCATGGCAGCGCCGCAGGCCTGGCGAGCCGAGCGCAGAGGCTGGTCAGGCGTGTGCGACGACCCCGAGCCATCGATCGCTCCGCGAGGCCGGGCTGGGCCCGCCCCGAATAGGAACTGGAAGAAGAGGAAGAGGGGCTGGAGGAGGAGGGGCTGGAGGAGGGGCTGGAGGAGGAGGAGGGGCTGGAGGAGGGGCTGAAGGAGGAGGAGGGGCTGGAGGAGGGGCTGAAGGAAGAAGGGCTGGAGGAGGAGGGACTGGAGGAGGAGGGGCTGGGGGAGGAGGGGCTGGAGGAGGAGGAGGAGCTGGGAGAGGAGGGGCTGGGAGAGGAGAAAGGGCTGGATGAGGAGGAGGGGCTGGGAGAGGAGGGGCTGGAGGAGGAGGAGGGGCTGGGAGAGGAGGGGCTGGGAGAGGAGGGGCTGGAGGAGGAGGAGGGGCTGGGAGAGGAGGAGGGGCTGGGAGAGGAGGAGGGGCTGGGAGAGGAGGAGGGGCTGGGAGAGGAGGAGGGGCTGGGAGAGGAGGAGCTGGAGGAGAAGGAGGAGCAGAAGGAGGAGTGGAGGAGAAGGAGGAGCAGGAGGAGGAGCTGGGGGAGGAGGAGGAGCTGGGAGAGGAGGAGGAGATGGAGGAGGAGGGGCTGGATGGTGAGGGGCTGGGAGAGGAGGAGGGGCTGGGAGCGGAGGTGGGAGGAGGGGCTGGAAGAGGAGAAGGGGCTGAGGAGGTACTGGAAGAGAAAGAGGAGCAGGAGGGAAGACGTGGAGAAGGAGCTGGAGGAAGACGTGCAGGAGGAGCTGGAGGAGGAGGAAGAGAAGGAGTGGGGACGCCTACAACCCTGTTAGTAAGACACTGCCGGACTGTATGGTCTTATCATCTTGGTGGTTTTCGTATTTCTGCTTGTGTGGTTACTTTTGCCACTGCTGTTACTGTTTTTATTAGTATTCTTACTCCCAATAATTGATACAATTATTTTTAATTAATTAAATGTCCGGGCTTACTATCTCAAAAATAGTACTTTCTTTCTTACTTTCTCCATCTCACCCAACCAAGCCAGGCCTCTATACTGCTCATTTGGACTCAACAGCCCCAGGAAAGCGAGGTCTATTTCCTTTTCACACTCTACCTCTAATCATACTCCAATAACATTCTTTTAGTATCTACCCTTTTCCCCTAATTTTATGGTTTTCTCCAATGCCAATTAAGAAAACTAGCATAATGGAACCTGGTGTGGTGGCTCACCTCTGAGTCCCACCTACTTGGGAGGCTGAGGCAGGAGGATCCCTTGAGCCAGGAGTTCGAGGCTGCAGTGAGCCAAAATCATGCCACTGTACTTCAGCTGGGACGAAAGAGCAAGACCCCATCTCTGAAAAAAAGAAAAAAATAATGAGCATAACAGACATCCAAAGAAGATGCTTAGTGTGAGCACTAAGCCCACAGCTGTGGAACGCACATTCTTTTTTTTTTTTTTTTGAAAGGGAATCTCACTGTGTCACCCAGGCTGGAGTGCAGTGGCATGATCTCAGCTCACTGCAGCCTCCGCCCCCCAGGTTCAAGCGATTCTCCTGCCTCAGCCTCCTGAGTAGCTGGGACTACAGGCGCCCGCCACCACGCCCGGGTAATTTTTGTATTTTTAGTAGAGACAGGGTTTCACCGTATTGGCCAGGCTGGTCTTGAACTCCTGACCTTGTGATCCGCCTGCCTCGCACTTTCTTTGCAAGTACCTACACAGGACGTTTAGCAAAACTGATCACGTGCCGGACCATAAATCAGTTTCAACAAATTTGAAAGCGTTTAAATCTTACATGATCTCCCAGTCTTCCGAGCTGGGAAAAGACAGCAACTGAAGTTATACTGCTTTCAAGAGACACAAGAACAGGCCTGTATTCAAAGACCCATTTAACACTTTTGCCTCTATCTGGCTGGGTGCGGTTTTCACACCTGTAATCCCAGCACTTTGGGAGGCCTAGGCGGTCAGATCACTTGAGGTCAGGAGTTCGAGACCAGCCTAGCCAACATGATGAAACCCTGTCTCTACTAAAAATATAAAAAATTAGCCCAGTGTGGTGGCAGGTGCCCATAATCCCAGCTACTCAGGAGGCTGAGGCAGGAGAATCTCTTGAACCCAGGAGGCGGAGGTTGCAGTGAGATGAGATTGCACCATTGCACTCCAGCTTGGGTAACGGAGTGAGACCCCATCTCAAAAAAAAAAAAAAAAAAAAAGCCTCTGAGCTAATATAATTTGTTCTGTGCCTTGAACTAAATAATTTGAATATTTAGTTACCTGTAAGCTTCCTTTTCCTGTCGTTGTCAAAACCAAATAGTAAATGTTCGAAACATTTACTTATGTTTTGTTTTCCAGAGTCAAAAAACTTTTTCCCTTTGAACTATTTTATAGCTACAACAATTAAGTAAAAAATGAAGATTACCTCTCTTTTTCTACCTGATATCTCCAGAATCTGAAAATGATTTAAAATCCCATTGGCCCCAATCTGATTTGATATCAAGCACCCTTCCCTCTAGGCCCAGGGACAATTGCAGAAGAGGTAAACGCATGAGATTGTAAGGGCTGGTTTCGAGGGATAAAATTTGTTCATACCCTCTGAATCAAAGATGGTTCACAAATACCTAAATAGCTGATAGCTCAACACATAAAACTTAGAGATAAGTCAATTTTGTAACCTCACGTTTTGGATTTTGGTTTTTTGGCTCTTATGTTGCACAAAAGGTTGGGTTTTTTTTGTTGTTGTTGTTTGTTTTGGTTTGTTTTGTTTTGATTTTTTTGAGATGGAATCTCGCTCTGTTGCCCAGGCCTGAGTACAATGGTGCAATCTCGGCTCACTGCAATCTCTGCCTCCCGGGTTCAAGTGATTCTCCTGCCTCAGCCTCCCGAGTAGCTAGGGTTACAGGTGTGTGCCACCATGCCTGGCTCATTTTGTATTTTTAGTAGAGACAGGGTTTCACTATGTTGATCAGGCTGGTCTCAAACTCCTGACCTCGTGATCCACCTGCCTTGGACTCCCAAAGTGCTAGGATTACAGGCGTGAGCCACTGCACCTGGCTGCACAAAAGGTTTTTAAGGGTGAATGAATGCCTGCCCATCTCCTTTCCTATCTGTCCTAAAACATTTAATTCGCTGTCTTTCAGTCTTTTGGCTCTAAGTCTCTTGGCCATGGGGTCCCACCAACGGTCAAGATGGACCCAGTGCAGGTAGCACACAGCCTCAGCAACTATATAGGACAAAATTAAAGTTTGGTCATCAATGCCATCTCTGGCAAATCTTGGCCAAAAGAAGGGAATATAAACTAAAAATAAAATCCTAAACTCCTCACTGACTGAATGGATCCCCTCTTGGCCAAGGGGACCTCAGAAAAAACTTAAAACTGAGTTCCCAGCCGCGATGGGATAGGAGAGCCGACTCGCATCATTATAACTCCTCCCTTTTGTGACTTAGATACAAGTCACTAGCGTTTGTGTTAACATATGTAAGACTGAAAAAATATAAGACTGAAAAACAGACTCTTTATGGCGGTAACATACCAAATTATAAATAAGACCTGTGGCTGGGCACGGTGGCTCACATCTGTGATCCCAGCACTTTGAGAGGCCAAGGCGGGCAGATCACTTGAGGCTGAGAGTTCGAGACCAATCTGGCCAACATGGCGAAACCCCATCTCTACAAAAAATACAAAAATTAGGCCGGGCGCGGTGGCTCACGCTTGTAATCCCAGCACTTTGGGAGGCCGAGGCGGGCGGATCATGAGGTCAGGAGATCGAGACCACGGTGAAACCCTGTCTCTACTAAAAATACAAAAAATTAGCCGGGCGTGGTGGCGGGCGCCTGTAGTCCCAGCTACTCGGAGAGGCTGAGGCAGGAGAATGGCGTGAACCCGGGAGGCGGAGCTTGCAGTGAGCCGAGGTCGCGCCACTGCACTCCAGCCTGGGTGAGAGAGCAGTCTCAAAAAAAAAAAAAAAAAAAAAATACAAAAATTAGCTGGACATAGTGGTGCATGCCTGTAATCCCAGCTACTTGGGAGGCTGAGGCAGGAAAACCACTTGAACCCAGGAGGTGGAGGTTGCAGTGAGCCAAGATTGCACAACTGCACTCCAGTCTAGGTGACAAAGTGAGACTCTGATTCCAAAAATAAATAAATTGATGAATAAGATTTAGGGCCATGCCAGGCACAGGTTAAGTCCTACACCTCTACACTTAAAGAATAAACTCTATTCTCACTGCCACGAGGTTGTTCCTTTTCTCTAGCAGCTAAGTAAGTACTGACCTCAAGATAAACAACGTTAAAACAATTTGCAGCTCATCCAGCTCCAGATGCTAACTGACCCCATTCACCCACCATAACTAGCTTTCTCTTCTTTTGAAACAGCGTCTCACTCTGTCCTCCACGCTAGAATGCAGTGGTGCAATCCTGGCTGACTGCAGCTTCAACCTCCCAGCCTCAAGCAATCCTCCCACCTCAGCCTCCCAAGTAGCTGGGCCTACAGGTGTGCACCAGTAGGTGTACCAGTAGGTCCACCCGGGAGGTGGAGTTTGCACCCAGCTACTTTTTGTATTTTTGGTAGAGATGGGGTTTTGCCATGTTGCCTAGGCTGATCTCAAATTCCTGGGCTCAAACAGTCCTCCCATCGTGGCCTCCCAAAGTGCTGGGACTACCGGTGTGAGCCACTATGCCCAGCCAACTACAGCTTTCATTGAACAAGAGACTGATTTCAGCAACTTTCTCCAGGTAAGACCGCTGACTATGGATTGGTTCTGGCTGGTTTAGAGAGGCTGCATACTTGTGTGCCTTTGTGTCCTGGAAAGACCTTTTGACTATAAGGCCTAATTTTATTTTATGTGTGTATGTATGTATGTATTTATTTATTTGAGACGGAGTCTCCCACTATTGCCCAGGCTGGAATGCCGTGGCGCCATCTCGGCTCACTGCAACCTCCGCCTCCTCGGTTCAAGTGATTCTCCTGCCTCAGCCTCCCAAGTAGCTAAGACTACAGATGTGTGCCACGATGCCCAGCTAGTTTTTTAATTTTTTTTATTTTTAGTAGAGACTGGGTTTCACCATATTGGCCAGACCTCGGCCTCCCAAAGTGCTGGGATTACAGGCGTGAGCCACCGCGCCTGGCGTATAAGGCCTAATTTTAATACATTTTGATGCTAAGTCTCCATCCACCCCAAGGTGAACATGAGTTGTATGTCACATGCATGTTTGTTCAGTATGCATGTCGTCAGGACCTTCATGAATATTCATAGCTCCTCCTATAACCTGTTGAATGTGTATGTTTTTTTTTTGTTTTGTTTTTTTTTTTTTTGAGACAGAGTCTCGCTCTGTCGCCCGGGCTGGAGTGCAGTGGCGCAATCTCGGCTCACTGCAAGCTCCGCCTCCCGGGTTCATGCCATTCTCCTGCCTCAGCCTCCGAGTAGCTGGGACTACAGGCGCCCGCCACCGCGCCCGGCTAATTTTTTGTATTTTTTTAGTAGAGACGGGGTTTCACCGTGGTCTCGATCTCCTGACCTCGTGATCCGCCCGCCTCGGCCTCCCAAAGTGCTGGGATTACAAGCATGAGCCACCGCGCCCGGCCATGAATGTGTATGTTTAGCCAACCTGTTCAGCATGGAGCTCCTGTCCCAACCCGTCCTCCTTCAGAGGCACACTCTCCAGCCTATGGGATGGCCACCTTGCTGGCTGTTACCCTTTATGGGAAAGAAAGTCACCCAGACGCAGTGGCTCACACCTGCAGTCCCAGCAATTTGGGAGGCCGAGGTGGGCAGATCACTTGAACTCAGGAGTTCAAGACCAGCCTGGCCAACATGGCGAAACCCCGTTTCTACAAAAAGTACCTGGGCATGGTGAAAGGCACCTATAGACCGAGCTACCCAGGAGGCTGAGGCAGGAGGGTTGCTTGAGCCCAGGAGGCAGCGGTTGCAGCGAGTCATGATTGCATCACTGTACTCCAGCCTGGGCAACAGAGTATTTCTGGATATTGTGGGGTTTTTTTTTCAATTAACAGTACAAATTCAGGAGAATCTCAGACAAATTATTAAAATTAATAAGATAGGGCTGGGCGTGGTGGCTCACACCTGTAATCCTAGCACTTTGGGAGGCTGAGGCGGGTGGATCACGAGGTCAGGAGTTGGAGACCAGCCTGGCCAACATAATGGAACCCTGTCTCTACTAAAAATACAAAAAATTAACCAGGCGTAGTGGTGGGTGCCTGTAATCCCAGCTACTCAGGAGGCTGAGGCAGGAGAATCGCTTGAACCCGGGAGGCGGAGGTTGCAGTGAGCCGAGATTGCGCCACTGTACTCCAGCCTGGGCAACAGAGACAGACTGCGTCTGAAAGAAAAAAAAAAAAAAGTCTTTTTGTTCCTGGCTAGCTGCCCCACCCATTGTCTTCATGTTCCTGGAATATGTGTATAAAAAACAATGGATAGCCAATCAATAGCTTGTTATTTTAATGTAAATTTTTGGTAAACAATTCAGGAACTCCCCTTCTTTTCCTTTAAAAATCCTCCAGTAACCACTACTAACTGGAGTGGATATTCAGGGCAACTTGAATGCATGTTCCAGGTTGCAGTCCTCAAGCTTGGCCCACATAAACTCTCTGCTTACGTTAATTTTTCCTCAGCTTCTTCCTTTTAGGTTGCAAACCAAAAGTAAAATCCCGGCCAGCCATGTTGGCTCACGCCTGTAATCCCAACATTTTGGGACACCAAGGTGGGTGGATCGCTTGAGCCCAGGAGTTCAAGATCAGCCTGGGCAACATGGTAAAACCCCTTTTTAAATAAAAATACAAAGAATTAGCCAGGCATGATGGTGCGTACCTGAAGTCCCAGTTACTTGGGAGGCTGAAGTGGGAGGAATGCTTGAGCCCGGCTGGTCAAGGCTGCAGTGAGCTGTGGTTGCAGCACTGTACTCCAGCCTTGGCGACAGAGTGAGACCCTATCTCAAAAAAGTTTTAAGGGCCAGGCACAGTGGCTCACGCCTGTAATCTCAGTACTTTGGGAGGCCAAGGCGGGCAGGTCACCTGAGGTCAGGAGTTTGAGACCAGCCTGACCAATATGATAAAACCCTGTCTCTACTAAAAATACAAAAATTAGCTGGGCGTGGTGGCTGGCACCTGTAATCCCAGCTACTCAGGAGGCTGGGACAGGAGAATTTCTTGAACCCGGGAGGTGGAGGTTGCAATGAGCTGAGATCACACCATTGCACTCTAGCCTGGGAGACAAGAGTGAAACTCCATCTCAAAAAAAAAAAAAAAAAGCTTTAAAAATAAAAAATAATAATAAATAAAATCCTAAGCCCCCCAGTGGACTGAACAGACCCCCTCTTGGCTAAGGGGACCCCAGAGAAACCTGAAAAACAGCATTCCTGGCCATGACGAGAAGGGAGGCTGGACATGCCTCGTTCTCCCCTCTCCCTTTTGGAGTTTAGGCACCACTGGCCAGCATCATTAAAATAGAGGTCGTGAGACTGACAAAACAGACTTTTTTTTTTTTTTTTGAGACAGAATCATGCTCTGTCGCCAGGCTGGAGTGCAGTGGCGTGATCTCAGCTCACTGCAACCTCCGCCTCCTGGGTTCAAGCGATTCTCCTGCCTCAGCCTCCCGAGTAACTGGGACTGCAGGCGTGCACCACCATGCCCAGCTAATTTTTGTATTTTTACTAGAGACAGGGTTTCAACATGTTGGCCAGGATGGTCTCGATCTCTTGCCCTCGTGATCCACCTGCCTTGGCCTCCCAAAGTACTGGGATTACAGGCATGAGACACCATGCCTGGCCAAAACAGACTCTTTATGGCAACAAGATACCAAATTCCAACCAGACCCTTTTTTTTTTTTTTTTTTTTGAGACAGAGTCTTGCTCTGTCGCCTAGGCTGGAGTGCAGTGGCGCAATCTCGGCTCACTGCAAGCTCCGCCTCCCGGGTTCACGCCATTCTCCCGCCTCAGCCTCTCTGAGTAGCTGGGACTACAGGCGCCCGCCACCACGCCCGGCTAATTTTTTTTGTATTTTTAGTAGAGACGGGGTTTCACCGTGGTCTCGATCTCCTGACCTCGTGATCCGCCCGCCTCGGCCTCCCAAAGTGCTGGGATTACAAGCATGAGCCACCGCGCCCGGCCCAACCAGACCCTTGTATAGCACCACATGACAGATAGCAGACCCTGAAGGAAAGGAAAATATTTTACCTCAAAATATATTTCTTTTTTTTTTTTTTTTTGAGATGGAGTCTTGCTCTGTTGCCCAGGCTGGAGTGCAGTGCCACAATCGTGGCTCACTGCAATCTCCACCTCCCAGGTTCAAGCAATTCCCCTGCCTCAGCTTCCTGAGTAGCTGGGATTACAGGTGCCTGCCACCATGCCCAGCTAATGTTTGTATTTTTAGTACAGACGGGGTTTCACCGTAGTGGTCAGGCTGATCTCGAACTCCTGACCTCAGGTGATCCACCGGCTTCGGCCTCCCAAAGTGCTGGTATTACAGACACGAGCCACCGTGCCCAGCCCCCAAATACATTTCTTTGACATATTTTGGAATGGCCCTGCAAAGCCGTCTTCTGTGGGGGAAGTTCTTCTTAGGTGCGTAAGCCACCGCACCTAGCCAGGGGGGTCCAATCTTGTGGCATCCCTAGGCCACATTGGAAGAAGGAAAATTATCTTGGGCCATGCGTAAAATACATTGACACTAACGATAGCTGATGAGCTTAAAAAAATGACAAAAATATCTCATAATATTTTAAGAAAATTTATGAATTTGTGTTGGGCCACATTCAAAGCTGTGCTGGGCCTCATGTGACCCACGGAGCACAGGTTGGACAAGCTTGGTCTAACACCTTTAGGGTCTGAGAAGAGACATTCACCCTCTATTATCTCTAAGGCTGCTACTTGGAGGCTTCATCTACATAATAAGAACCATCTTAACTCAAGAATTTCTTTCTTTTTTTTTTTGAGATAGAGTTTCACTCTGTTGCTTAGGCTAGAGTTCAATAGCATGATTTCGGCTCACTACAACCTCTGCCTCCCGGGTTCAAGCTATTATCATGCCTCAGCCTCCCAAGTAGCTGGGATTACAGGCGTGTGCCACCACGCCCAGCATATTTTTGTATTTTTAGTAGAGATGGGATTTCACCATGTTGGCAAGGCTGGTCTCAAACTCCTGACCTCAGGTGATCGCCCGCCTCCACCTCTCAAAGTGCTGGGATTATAGACTTGAGCCACCACACCCAGCCAACTCAAGCATTTCTTTCTACTGACTTAAAGTCTTTAGACAAAGCTTAGCTCTTTGAACCAGTTGTCAATCAGAAATTCTTTGAATCTACTTATGATCTGTAAGCCCCCCTCAGCTTCAAGACCTCCCACCTGTTTAGGCTGAACCAATGTAACCTTCCATGTATTGATTTATAATTTTACCTATATATCCTGTCTCTCTAAAATGTATAAAACCAAACTGTAAGGCTGGGCGCGGTGGCTCACGCTTGTAATCCCAGCACTTTGGGAGGCCGAGGCGGGCGGATCATGAGGTCAGGAGATCGAGACCACGGTGAAACCCTGTCTCTACTAAAAATACAAAAAAAAAAAATAAGCCGGGCGTGGTGGCGGGCACCTGTAGTCCCAGCTACTCGGAGAGGCTGAGGCAGGAGAATGGCGTGAACCCGGGAGGCAGAGCTTGCAGTGAGCCGAGACTGCGCCACTGCACTCCAGCCTGGGCGACAGAGCAAGACTCCGTCTCAAAAAAAAAAAAAAAAAAAAAAAACCAAACTGTAACCCAGCCACCTCGATTGCACTTTCTCTGGACCTCTTGAGACTGTTTTCTGGACCATGGTCACTCATTGGCTCAGAATAAACTTCTTTAAATATTTTACAGCTTTTTTTTTTTTTTTTCACCAACAAAGTTGACACAAGGTTGCTTGATGGAAAATTAATCTACAGAATTAACTACTGTTCTAAATGACAGCAAAAAGCAGAAAATAAATGTTTAAAAGATACCATTTACAGGCCAGGCATGGTGGCTCACGCCTGTAATCCCAGTACTCTGGGAGGCCAAGACAGGCAAATCACCTGAGGTGGGCAGTTCGAGACCAGCCTGACCAACATGATGAAACTCCATTTCTACTAAATATAAAAAGTTAGCTGGGCATGGTGGTGCATGCCTGTAATCGCAGCTACTTGGGAGGCTGAGGCAGGAGAATCGCTTGAACCTGGACGGTGGAGGTTGCAGTGAGCTGAGATTGCACCATTGCACTCCAGCCTGGGCAACAAGAGCAAAATTCTGTCTCAAAAAAAAAAAAAAAGATACCATTTACAATAATTTCAAAATATATCAAATACCTAGAAATGGGGATGGATGCCCCATTCTCCGTGGTGTGGTTATTCCACATTGCCTGCCTGCATCAAAACGTCTCATGTACCCCATAAGTGTATGTATCTATTATGTATCACACAAATTAAAAATTAAAAAATAACCTAGGAATATTCAGGGCTTCACAAAAACTTTATTTTATTTTATTATTATTATTTTTTTGAGAGAAAGCTAAAATTCCTTTTTTTTTTTTTTTGAGATGGAGTCTCGCTCTGTAGCCCAGTCTGGAGCACGGTGACACGATCTCGGCTCACTGCAACCTCTGCCTCCCGGGTTCAGGCCATTCTCCTGCCTCAGCCTCCCGAGTAGCTGGGACTACAGGCACCCACCACCACGCCCGGCTCATTTTTTGTACTTTTAGTAGAAACGGGGTTTCACCGTCTTAGCCAGGATGGTCTCGATCTCCTGACCTCATGATCCGCCTGCCTCGGCCTCCCAAAGTGCTAGGATTACAGGCGTGAGCCCCCGCGCCCGGCCAAGATTTTTTTTTTGAGATGGAGTCTTGCTCAGTCGCCCAGGCTGGAGTGCAGTGGCCAGATCGCGGCTCACTGCAAGCTCCGCCTCCCGGGTTCACGCCATTCTCCTGCCTCAGCCTCCCGAGTAGCTGGGACTACAGGCGCCCGCCACCACGCCCGGCTAATTTTTTTTGTATTTTTAGTAGAGATGGGGTTTCACCGTGTTGGCCAGGATGGTCTCGATCTCCTGACCTCGTGACCCACCCGCCTTGGCCTCCCAAAGTGCTGGGATTACAGGCGTGAGCCACCGTGCCTGGCCTAAAATTCCTAAATTTTAGTTCAGAGAACAGACCAATAGCCCAAGGTGCCATCTGCCTGAAGCCGACCTTTGGCACCACATCCAGGAAGGGGCCTCAGGGCAGCTTCCAGCAAGGGGCCCATGCCAGCCTCTTACAGGCCCAGAGGTTTCTTTTTTCTTTTCTTTTTTTTGAGACAGAGTCTCGCTCCGTTGCCTAGGCTAGAGTGCAGTGGTGTGATCTTGGCTCATGCAACTTCTGCCTCCAGGTTCAAGTGATTCTCCTGCCTCAGCTCCCCGAGTAGCTGGGATTACAGGTGTGCACCACCACGCCCGGCAATTTTTTTGCATTTTTAGTAGAGACGGGGTTTCACCATGTTGGCCAGGCTGGTCTCTGACTCCTGACCTCAGGTGATCCACCCACCTTGGCTTCCTAAAGTGCTGGGATTACAGGCATGAGCCACTACACCGGGCCAGGCCCAGAGGTTTCAGAGGAGTCACAAGGAGTATGACTTTTGGGTGTGTTGCCCTAGGTGTCCCTGACCTGAGCCTGTGGCCACACTGGGTCCCAGTCAGGGTCCTGCTGTTGCCCGAAAAGACTTGCTAAGCTTGTGAATCTGCCCTTCTCTGGAGCTCCTCAGCTTGGGCTGGGCCAGATCTCAGCTTTTTCTCCCTGGCAGCCACCAGAGCTGAAAGCCTCTTTATAGAGGCTGCCAAAGAGGTCCTCTGGCTTTCCTGCCTCACTAGGAAGGGTGATTAATGGCCCTCAGCTGCTCGCTGACTTTCCTCAGTGCATTCAGGGCTCCCTGCAACAGCCATCCATGGCCACCCATCTAACGATGAACCCCCAGCTGCTCAAAAGTCTGAGGCATTGCACCCACCAGTGTGTTCCCTCCTGTGGGCATCTCATCCCAGCTCACCACTGGGGAAGGTTTTAGCGATTGCTCCCTTGTGCTAGGAACTCTCCGTGCCCACCTGCCCTCAGCAATGGGGTTCCTTAAGGTGAGCCAGCCCATAATAGCACACAGGGGTCAGCATCCTTGGGCTCCTCCAGGCACCAAGTGGTGGGAGGGGAGGGGAGGGGAGAGGAGGGGAGAGGCGGAGGCAGGACGCCACTGGCTATTGGGGTATAGCAGGGTCCATTTCACCTGGAGAAGAGGCTGCGGGGCCAGGAAGTCAGCAGGTCCCTCCTGGGGCGCGGCTGGCAGCACTGCTTGACCCTCTCGGGCCGTGGTAGCAGGAGGGCCGGGGACACAGCTCCGCGTGGATATGTGGGGATGGCGGCCATTGACAAAGGCCTGTCGCAAGCGCAATAAGAACATCAGTGATCAGCACCTGGGTGCAGAGCTGGCCGGGTTCATGACACCCCGGGCTGCCAAGGCGGACAGATCATGAGGACCGTGATCTGCGTTTTGGCCCTGGAGGGACAGAGAAGGGAGGCCGTGGGCTGGGGGAGGAGAAATAACGCAGGGCCTGGTGTGGCTTAAGTTAAATGTTCCACAGGAGGACACACCTGTGTTGGTGCGTGTGCTTGTCGCCGTGGGATAGCCCCATGTCCAGGTGGCAGTGGTGAGGGTGTGAGCAGGGGACTCAGAGTGGCCACCTCCAAGCTCACATCTGAGGCAGCCAGGGCCTGGGAGGAGCCAGGCCAGCTGGGCCACACTCTGGGCCAAAGGTTCCCGGTGACAGACACAGAGGGGAGCTGTCCAGGCTGCACGTGACCTGCGGGGGCTGAGCATCCACCTCCCCACTGCTTGCCTTCTTTGTGGCGGGGCGCTGGGACCCTGGATGGCCCCACTGGTGTTTGAGAGAAGCGGGTCCACTCTCTGCCGAGTAAGCCCGTGGGAGCTTGGATCATTCAGGGAAGTGGAGATGGCTATGGGAGGGACTTCCTAGCATCACGACAGGCGAGCATGGAGCTCTGAGCTAGGACCGTGGAGGGGACTGCATGGGCCCTGAGCCAGGGGAGGGTCAGCTGTACTCAAGTGCTGGGCATGCAGCCATCTCAGGGCCCTGGGTACCTGCTGTGCCCATTTCACACAGAGGCCAGAGGCCAGAGGTTTGACTCGCCTGCCTAGGGCCTCAGAGTGGCTGGGTGGAGCCCCCACTTGGGGAAGCCCCTGGCTCTCCTACAGTCAGCCCCGAGCATGTGTGAGAGGCTGGGGGGGCAGACCTTGGGGTTCTTCTCAAGGGGTTCCCAGTCTCAGGAGGCAATTCCTCCTGGCCTCTCCCATCCTGGATGTGCCACAGCCACCAGCGGGGTCTGAGATCAACGTCTCCAGCCTGAGCCCACCCCGGGGCCCCACAGAAGCTGCAATCAGACCTTCAAATCCTCCCACGGGATGGAGCCAAGAAATTCACCATGGCCCTAGCAGCAAAACCCACTCCTTTGGAGCCAGGCTGAGCCTGGTGACCCTGGGAGAACACTTGCCTTGGAGACCTCTGTTAGGTTCAGCACAGTTGCCACACAGCATCAACATGAAGCTCGGGGTGTGTGGTGGGATGGGAGGGGGCTCAGGGCATCTGCAGGTGTCTAACTCTGCTCAGAAACAACACAGCACCCTCTAGGACCCCTGGAACCTCCCTAGCAGACAAGAGGCCAGGGCGGCAGCCTCTGTTTCTCAGACACATCTGACACCTCCCTCCTGACACTGTGACAATCCTAGACTGGCTCTGCATCTCCCCAGGCCTTGCACAGGGTGGATGGATGGATGGATTGGTGGATGGATGGATAAATGTACAGATGGATGGATGGATGGATGGGTGGATGGATGGATGGATACATTTACGGATGGATGGATGGATGGATACATGTACAGATGGATGGTGGATGGATGGTTGGGTAGATGGATAGACACATGGGTGGATGGGTAGATGGGTGGATAAATGGGTGGATGAATGGATGGATGATGGATGGATGGATGAGTGGATGGGTGGGTGGGTGGGTGGATGGATGG